>NC_137284.1:140962500-142212500 GCF_054371585.1 Giraffa tippelskirchi
GTTGTAGTGATAAAATACAAAGGTTGAAGTTCTTACAGCTAGAAAGAACTTTAGAGAAGGAAATGTATTATTGGAATTCTAGCATATAAATTAAATATAGTTTTCATAGTTCACTTTAACTTAGTTTTCTATCTGTTTGTACAGAAAGTCTTCATTTAGGCAACGGTCATTTATCAGTTCAAGGTATCATTTGGTAGAAATGAATGTATATATGCCCTAAAGTTCAGATGGTAAAGAATCTGCCTGCAATGTGGGAGATTGTGCTTTGCAATCCTGGGTTTGATCCCTGGGTGGGAAGATCCCCTGGAAAAGGGAATGGCAACCCACTCCAGTATTCTTGCCTGGAGTATTCCATGGACAGAGGAGCCTGACAGGCTACAGTGCATGGGGTCGCAAAGAGTTGGACACGACCGAGCGACTAACGCTTTCACCTTCACTTTCTTTCATGGTTTGTTATATGTCATATGCTATAGGAACGTAAAGTGGTATGGACAGCGAGTGAGAGGGAACAGTCTATTGCTGCCAGTATGCGTGTCCCAGAGAGTGTGCAATGAGCCTCAAGTTCTTTATCGGGACAACTACTCTTGCCCTCATTCTGGGATTATTTACTCTTGGATTTGAAAGACTGTCAAATTTTAGTTAGGTTCCTCTAAACCTTGACCTTGGGCATCTGTGTTCCTCTTTACTGAGTCCAGTTTTAGCAATAATCCTAAATGAGTTTAGTAGGGTATTTGATCACTGTTAATAATTGATTTCTAAATGTATACTTGGTTTCATTTAATGTGTTTTTGTCTTCTCGGTAATTATGCAATTATGATGTAGGTGCTGGTAGTGATAATGTAGGTATTGGAGGTGATGGGGTAGGTATTGGTGGTGATGCAGTAGGTGGTGGTGGTGATGATGTAGGTGGTGGTGGCATAGTGGGGGGCATTCCTTACTTAAGGTTTCTTTTGTTCTAAGCTCTGTGATGATCTCATTTTACCTATAATGTTCTGTTGTGTTTTACTGCCTGATGCCAAGTGGCAAGGATTGGGCTTGAACCGAAATCAGTCTGACACCAAAGTCCACCAGTATGTGCTTCCCACATTCTTTTCATTTTACCATGTGTGAATTCTATAGATTTTCACACAGCTGTGACACTAGCCATGGGTTCTGTGTCTGTGGGGCGAGAAGGAGGTGGTCAAACAGGTATCAATGATTCTTCTCACTAACCTTGGCATATTTTAATATTCAGTACTTCATATAGAAGACCAAAAGCCCTTTCTGAAGCCCCAAACGTAGCCTGTGTTGGGACCATCTTGTATAGACAGTTTTCTCTGGCTGGAGCTGTCTCAAGTGGCTGCATGAAAAGAGAAGTGTAATCGAAATCAGATAAACCTCCTAGTAGGTTAGTACATAGATAAATCATTGTCCTTCTTACTCACAGGCTGTGCCTCTGCATTGCTCATCAGGGATTGTACAATCAACTAGCAAATGTATAAATGTTTATCTAAAATACCGTAACTGGAATGCTCAAGCCTTATTGCCACCTTATTGAGGTTTGGTTTTCCTGCTACAGAGCTACCATTTTGATGGCCTAAAAATGCCAGAATTTTAGCAGTCTTTGGTTTCCTTTCACCAAGTTCATTTCCCATGTAGAGCCTGCCTGCCGCACATGGGAGGGGAAAGATGCGTGTCATGTGTGTGCTCAGCGCTGTGCTCACCCCATCTTCCCGAAGCACTCATATAGGAGTGTCACCAGTTCCGAGAGGCAGAAGGTGCTGGAGGCTTCATTTCTTTGTTTGTATTCAAAATGTTTCCAGAAATGGCCAGAGGAGTTGACTGGGTTTGGCTTTTCTGAGCCATTACTACCTTTCAAGATCACTAGCTCAGAGTGGTGGATGTGACTTCCTTCCACCCTCATCCTGACCCCTTGTTTCACTTCTCTTACTGTGGAACATATCTATTACCAACTAGCCTTGTTCAGCCTTATTCATTTGGCAGCTGTGGTCATTCAATTAATTCCTTCTTTCTCTTCTCTATGTTTTAATTACCCCAGGGATCTGGTATTCTGAAGAATGTTACTTTTGGCCAGCTTGATGAGTGCTGGAAATTCTTGGCTCTTTGTAGCTCTGGGTTAGTTAGCCTTGCAGGGCTGGGGAAGGGAATTCAAGGAAAGAACTAGAAAATTATTGGACCTTACTTGCTGGGAAGCCTGATGTCAGTTAACGTTTTAAAAGAATTTTGCATTTTCCTTGTTCTTTATCGTTTTTAATTAGTCTATCTGAATGATATTCTTAAGAGAACATTCAGAATTATTTGCTGTGTTTTACAACTATAGACATTAGAGGCTCAGCATATAAATTTGCAGGGAGTCTCTTTTGGGGGCTAAGAAATGAAATGCTATTTTACCTGGGCCTGCCTGCTTATCACCTTCTCATTTCTTCCTTACCTCCAGACAGCCCATCCTGCTGAGCCAATATGCAATGAGCGTGCTTTTGAAATGGTTTTATATCCGTGAGCAGTACACAGTTAGCCTGCTGGAATCTTCATAATGTGTTTGGGATGTGTTTCAAGGTAGCCCAAAGTCTTCGTATCAGGACTTACATCTTATAGGGTATCAGAGGAGGCAAGGAAAGCATTGTATTAGAGAAAAAACCCTTATATTAGGGAAACTAGAGTGTTACATAGCTGTGTCTGAAACACATTAAGAGTGATGAAGGTATGTCTGTACATGTGTGCATTTCTTCTTTGCATGTGGCTCTCTACGTGTTTCACATTGTGCATATGTGGGCATCTGTCACTGTCTTGTTTTGTATTTTTGTTTGGATAAGTACATCAAAAGTCCCCAAAAGATGGTAGTAAAATTTATTGTTTGAAACTGACATTAGCATTTATAGACCTAGACCATTTGAATCAAGCTAGGTCAGCATCTCACATATTTTACTAAAGTTTAGTGTTCTTGCCTGGAGAATCCCAGGGACGGCAGAGCCTGACTGGCTGCTGTTTATGGGATCACACAGAGTCGGGCACGACTGAAGCGAGTTAGCAGCAGCAGCAGCTGGACCAGTACTACATTGAAAGGGGCTATGATCTTAAGAGGCTGAAGTTACAAATACTGGCTGTCTTTGGATCAGTTAACTATGTTTTATTTTTTTGGCTGTTGATTATAAATTACTTATCTATGTAAATAAGTTGTGGTCAGCTATCTTAAGATATCCATCTTTTATATTAAAAAGAAACTTGGCAAAAGAATGTGTGCATATTAGTGTAAAATCATATCCTATCCTCTTTTATTAAAAAAAAAAAAAACAACAGTTAAACTTGGTGCCTTACATCTGTAAAGTCATTTTTGGATACAGAAGAAGGAGCCTTAAATAGTTGATTCAGTATTAACCAAATACAAGGAATTTGAAGCATCTTTCTACCACCTATAGATCATAGATCCTCATTGAATCACTTTACCTGTTAAAGCATTGTCTCTAAGAGTTTATTATGTCATTAGAAATAAACTTGAGAATTCTTATCATTAAATAGAAATTTTCTTATGCGTTTTAAAGACATCCTCCCCTTTCTCATGCTTGTCCTGACCTCTGCCAGTACGTTTAGCACATCCTTACACTTGCAGAATTCTAAGGAGATCTTATCACAGATAGTGTATCTGTAGATTTAATGTCTTCAGGACTCAGCATCAGCAAAAGCGGAACAAGTTCTTGGTCTTTACATTTCATTTAAACATGAACTGACATTCTCAAAGTCGTTTGAACAAAAATCCCAACATCAAATATCCTAGTGAAGGCACCTGAAAGGGCAAATTATGACCAGATTATGAGCGACTTATCTTCAAGGTCGCAAAAGCATGCTGGCTTAGGAAAAGCTGTGTCCCAGTGTCCAGTGGACCATGATAGTTTGTTTGGAACACATGCTGTGTCGTTTATACTGAAATACTCGAATGTATGTTTTCACCTGCTGCCCGTCTTCAGCTCTCTGAAAGTCAGAGTAAATCATGATAACAGAACACTTTTTTGCCCTTCATGTTGAGTTGCAATTTTTTTTGTTCCCCTCTAATACTACAGTTTACTTCTGTGTATGGCCTTTGAAAGGAAGAGGTAGGCCCCCAAATCTTAAAGTGAATCATTAGATAATAATTGCCTTTCACTGAGCTTGTTTGTAGGGCATGTTGCTTTTGAGGTTGTTACTTGGCTGCTGGCCAAAGTTAGTTCTGCTCTGCAGTGGGCAGTCTTAACTGTAGTCCTTGTGAGACCTTCTAGGCTATGCCGTATTTCTGACTTCGTACTTGCTGAGTACTTGAGATCTCAGCTCTTTTGGGCCAACAATTGGTGGGCTGGCATTAGCCGATAAAAAAAAAAAGTGGCATGTTGTCATGGGGCATTTGGAGGATTGGACATGTTTTTGTTGGAATATATTTGAATAGTTTAATATTTCCATCTTTATTTGGGGATAAGTCTAATTCTTTTTCTTTACAGTATTGTTAGTTTCTACTGTACAGCAAAATGAACCAGCCATCCATATATATATTTCCCTTCCCCTTTGGACTTCCTTCCCATTCAGGTCACCACACTGAATTAAATAGAATATCCTGTGCTGTACAGTAGGTCCTCATTAGTCATTTTTTTTAATACACAGAATCAAGTGTATATGTGCCAATCCCAATTTCCCAATTCCTTCCACCCACCCTTCCATCTCCTTGGTATCTATATATTTGTTCTCTGTATCCGTGTGTCTATTTCTGCTTTGCAGATAAGATCTTCCACATTCAGGTACAAGGTTGTTTAGCATCTAAAGGTAGCCTAATTCTGCAACCTCACAGAACCCCAAACAACATGTAGAATCAAATAGCCTCTTAATTAAAGCACAGTCTGGTCATAAGCCTAATTTATATGACAACAGCAACCATAAGAAAAAAAGCAATTATAAAGGACATTTTCTCATAAATAAACGCCCAAGTTTTATTAAAATTTAAGGGGAGAGATCAATCTTGAGGGTTTCTTTCTTCCCCATAAAAATAGAACCCAAAGTTTATAGTCATTCTATTGTCTTTCTCAAAACACTTGTTTGATGGCAAAGTACTAGACAAGCACCCTGACTCTTTCTTAGAGGTGCTGAAGGCATTGTTGGTGCTGCTCAGTTCATGTTTAATAATAACATTATTCAGGGTTGAAATGTGGCTGGCACACCAGGGCTAATGCCAGTGTTCTTAGGAGAAGGGTGATTGGCATTTTAATCAGTGCAAATGTTCAGAACCTCTGTCTGAATGACTGTATTTCCAGCTCTTCAGGTTTCCCTGCTCTGTGGTTCAGCACCGATTCAGAGCGGAGAGCTCCATCTACTGAAGGCCCATTTCAGAATGACTCCTTCCATTGAGTTTAGTGATTTTCCTTTTGCACAGCTTGTTCAATTTCCTTTGGATTTACAAGCTTCGGTGGAGGTTATGCTGAAACTGATAATTTGGTCATTTCAAAACAAGATTCCTTGTCATTTGCTTAGCATTTACATCCAAAGGAGTTATCAGAGAGCGTTCTTAATTTACTCTATTTAATAGTCACGTTTTGTTGGGACCTAGATAGATGGTAAAACTGCCCTTAGGAAAATGTTGCTGTAGATAGTCTTTCTTTAGTCATCCCTAGCTTGAATCTCCTTCCATACCCTCATGTTGGCATTTTATTGTTGATGCCATGGATACTTGAGAAGTGACACTTTGGTTGTCACATTGAAGCTTGACTTTGTTTAGCCGCTTTGGCTGCCTCTGGGTGATTGTATAAGTGACTTAATTTTTGTAAACCTCAGTTTCCTCATAGGGACTTGTGGGCCATACTTACTGAGTTTGGACTTTGTTGGAAGGACAGTGGAGCTTGTGGTTTTAAACATGAGACTGTTCATAATTGTAGTGTTCAGTTCAGTCACTCAGTCGTGTCCGACTCTTTGCGACCCCATGAGCTGCAGCACGTCAGGCCTCCCTGTCCATCACTAACTCCACAAGTCCACCCAAACCCATGTCCATCGAGTTGGTGATGCCATCCAGCCATCTCATCCTCTGTCGTCCCCTTCTCCTCTTGCCCTCAATCTTTCCAGCATCAGGGTCTTTTCCAATGAGTCAGCTCTTCGCATGAGGTGGCCAAAGTATTGGAGTTTCAGCTTCAACATCAATCCTTCCAATGAACACCTAGGACTGATCTCCTTTAGGATGGACTGGTTGGATCTCCTTGCACTCCAAGGGACTCTCAAGAGTCTTCTCCAACACCACAGTTCAAAAGCACCAATTCTTTGGCACTCAGCTTTCTTTATAGTCCAACTCTCACATCTGTACATGACCACTGGAAAAACCATAGCCTTGACTAGATGGACCTTTCTGGGCAAAGTAATATCTCTGCTTTTTAATATGCTATCTAGGTTGGTCATAACTTTCCTTCCAAGGAGTAAGTGTCTTTTAATTTCATGGCTGCAGTCACCATCTGCAGTGATTTTGGAGCCCGAAAAAATAGTCTGACACCATTTCCACTGTTTTCCCATCTATTTCCCATGAAGTGATGGGACCAGATGCCATGATCTTAGTTTTCTGAACGTTGAGCTTTAAGCCAACTTTTTCACTCTCCTCTTTCACTTTCGTCAAGAGGCTCTTTAGTTCTTCGCTTTCTGCCATAAGGGTGGTGTCATCTGCATATCTGAGGTTATTGATATTTCTCCCGGCAGTCTTGATTCCAGCTTGTGCTTCCTCCAGCCCAGTGTTTCTCATGATGTACCCTGCATATAAATTAAATAAGCAGGGTGACAATATACAGCCTTGACATACTCTTTTTCCTATTTGGAACCAGTCTGTTGTTCCATGTCCAGTTCTAACTGTTGCTTCCTGACCTGCATACAGGTTTCTCAAGAGGCAGGTCAGGTTGTCTGGTATGCCCATCTCTTTCAGAATTTTCCACAGTTTATTGTGATCCACACAGTCAAAGGCTTTAGGTGAGACTAAGTATGTCAGTGCCCAGGACTCTAGCTGTGGAGCCCCTTCAGAGACTGCTAGTGCTGCCAAGGGCCGCATGACCCAAGATGCCTTTGCTAGGCTTGGCTTACACTGTCTGAGCAATGAGAGAGCGGAAAGGCCGGGACATCTCAGCCGAACGCTGGGGGACTCTGCAGGGCCAGCTTAGCCCCGTGGCTCCACCCAGTGTCAGCTGGTGCGTCGTTTGGCCTTTATTGGGGCTTAACGTCTCTTTCTCAGCTCCATCTGGCTCTTATTACTTCTCTGAGAAAGGAAGCTATGGGTGTTAACCTCACGAGTCCTCTTGTCTCAGAGTTGTGTTTTCTGGGCATCCCATTTTGGGAGTTTGGAAGATACAGATTAAATTACAGAATTTGGATGGTTTCCTGTAGTTACAAGGGGTCACTGAGATGATTTGAGCCCAAAAGTAGTATGCTGAAAGCAGTGTATGAGGATGTTTGATCTCACTTCCATATGGATCTCACAGGGGAGAGTCTGGAGTGATAACTTTGAGATTGAATGAAGCAAGAGTTAATAGGGACTAATGAAACAGGGGAAGAGAAATGGAGTTTTGCCACTTCCCAGCTGTGTGGCCTTGAGAAATTGCTTAGTCTCTTTAAGCCTTAGATTTCTGCTCGCTAAAGTGAAGGAATTAATATAGATATCATAAAGCTGTTGAGAGGATTAAATGAATTAATATCAGGCCTATATTTTGATGCTTAGTAAGTGGTACTTCCTTTGAATAGATTTGTTAATCACCATCACATCACTGCGTGTCATGTACACAGACACACCCAAACCCCTTCCACACCCCTTCTCCTGAACACATAGTTGTCTTTTGGCTAGAAACCTTTCACCTTTGCCTTTCATGAATTCAAAAAATTGTGGGGTAGTCAAGAGCTTCTCCTCGGTAGTGGTGCTTCCCTCTCACCTTCTGCCCTTTATCTTCCCACAGTGCACGCATCAGTCCAGAGCATTTTGTGTTCTTCATGCTTCTTTGGTCGTGTGTGTGCATTTTACTCTTACTAATGTGCCCTGGTGATGCTCTGGTCCATCTGGATTTATCCTAGGATAAATCCGGTAAACTTTCAGAGTTTCTGCCTGGATAACCTACTCCTTGAAAAATCGACTTCCTAGTCTGTGTATGATATACATTTCTGTTTCTTAGCCTTAGTACTCTGTGTGGTAATTTTGTGTTTTCTTAACCATCTTCGTTATGATCTTCTTGGACCCAGTCCTATCACTTCATGGCAAATAAATTGGGAAACAATGGAAACAGTGACAGACTTTATTTTCTTGGGCTCCAAAATCACTGCAGATGGTGATTGCAGTCATGAAATTAAAAGACACTTGCTCATTGCAAGAAAAGCTATGACAAACTTAGACAGCATATTAAAAAACAGAGACATTACTTTGTCAACAAAGGTCCATCTAGTCAAAGCTATGGTTTTTCCAGTAGTAATGTGTGGTTGTGAGAGTTGGACTATAAAGAAAGCTGAATCGATGCTTTTGGACTGTGATGTTGGAGAAGACTCTTGAGAGTCCCTTGGACTGCAAGGACATCCAACCAGTCCATCGTAAAGGAAATCAGTCCTGAGTGTTCATTGGAAAGAGTAATGTAGAAGTTGAAGCTCTAATACTTTGGCCACCTGATGTGAAGAACTGACTCATTGGGAAAGACCCTGATGCTGGGAAAGATTGAAGGCAGGAGAAGGATGACAGAGGATGAGATGGTTGGATGGCATCACCGACTCAATGGACATGAGTTTGGGTAGGCTCCAGGAGTTGGTGATGGACAGGGAGGCCTGGCGTGCTGCAGTCCATGGGGTCGCAAAGAGTCGGACATGACAGCGACTGAACTGAACTGGACCCAGAGCCCATGTTTTGCTTATGTTTTACCTCTCATCAATCCGAATAGTATTTATGGCACATCACTCACTTGCTCAGTTGTGTCCTGTTCTTTGTGACCCCATGGTTTGTAGCCCACTACACTCCTCTGTCCATGGGATTTCCCAGGCAGTAGTACTGGAGTGGGTTGCCATTTCCTATGGCACGTCAGAGGCACTCAATAAATGTTCATTGAAAGTAGGTTGTTGAAAGATTCTGGGTTGTACCAACTGTGGTCAGATTCTCATGAGGTTGAGACAGCTTGGTTGTAGCTCTGACAGGTTCCCAGAATCTGGGGTTCCTGCACACTGCTGGAGTCCATGTGCTCTGTGTTACAGCAGCACTTGCTTTGGCAATTTACAGGTCTGCTTTGCAGGTCAGTGACTTGCAACTCAGAATCTTGGGTTGATAGAAGCCCTGATACCTTATCAGCTCTACCTCGTGACTTCAAGATGTCTTGTCAGTTGATGGCTTTCTTGTCCTGAGAGGTCTGAAAGTAGAACAAGTCTGCATTCATTCTCTGATGAGGAAATGTCTTTGGATTAGCTTTTTAAAAAAGTTCTCCCTTGATTTAGCTTGTTCTCTCACAGATTTATAATCTTAGCCCCTCACAGACTTATATATTCTTTACTTTTTGGTCATTTTGGGAGAGAGAATTTTGAAGCTATAGTTATAAAAAGAAAATGAGTAAAATTGGCTTCAATAAGTAATTATTATAGTATTTATTAATTACCAACCTAATAATATCCTGCAAGTTGACTATAGTATTTTGAGTCTAAATGATAAAGTAGATGCTAAAAGAAATTGGAAAGTGAGAAAGAGAGGCTAATATTTTTATCTTAGAATAATATGTTTATCCTAAGATAAGTATGTTTATTTTAATATTAAATAACAGTCAGCATCTAAGATAGAGTGTCCAGAAAGTGAAAGTGAAATCGCTCAGTCATGTCCGACTCGGTGCGACCCCATGGACTGTAGCCTACCAGCTCCTCTTTCCATGGGATTTTCCAGGCAAGAAGACTGGAGTGGGTTGCCATTTCCTTCTCCAGGAGATCTTCCCTGACCCTGTGATTGAACCTGGGTCTCCCATATTATAGGCAGACGCTTTACCATCTGAGCCACCAGGGAAGTCCCTGAAATGTCCAGAGGCAGTAGTAATTCAAGACATAGTTGAGAGAAGCAATATAACTTTCACTCCCAGCTCTTTCTGGGAAAAGTTGCAATTTCAAACACTGAAAAATCCTGAATGAGTCATATAATAAAAACTAATATACCCTTCCATAGTTCATCAGGCACTCTATCAGATCTAGTCCCTTTAATCTATTTCTCACTTTCACTGTATAATCATAAGGGATTTGATTTAGGTCATACCTGAATGGTCTAGAGGTTTTCCCTACTTTCTTCAGTTTAAGTTCTGAATTTGGCAGTAAGGAGTGCATGATCTGAGCCACAGTAAGCTCCCGGTCTTGTTTTTGCTGACAGTATAGAGCTTCTCCATCTTTGGCTGCAAAGAATATAATCAATCTGATTTCAGTATTGACCATCTGGTGATGTCCATGTGTAGGGTCTTCTCTTGTGCTGTTGGAAGAGGATATTTGCTATGACCAGTGCGTTCTCTTGGCAAAACTCTATTAGCCTTTGCCCTGCTTCATTCTGTACTCCAAGGCCAAATTTCCCTGTTATTCCAGGTGTTTCTTGACTTCCCACTTTTGCATCACAGTCCCCATAATGAAAAGGACATCTTTTTTGGGTGTTAGTTCTAAAAGGTCTTGTAGGTCTTCATAGAACCATTCAACTTCAGCTTCTTCAGTGTTACTGGTTGGGGCATAGGTTTGGATTACCGTGATATTAAATGGTTTGCCTTGGAAATGAATAGAGATTATTCTGTCGTTTTTGAGATTGCATCCAAGTACTGCATTTCGGACTCTTTTGTTGACCATGATGGCTACTCCATTTCTTCTAAGGAATTCCTGCCCACAGTAGTAGATATAATGGTCATCTGACTTAAATTCACCCATTCCAGTCCATCTTAGTTCGCTTATTCCTAAAATGTTGGCGTTCACTCTTGCCATCTCCTGTTTGACCACTTGCAATTTGCCTTGATTCATGGACCTAACATTCCAGGTTCCTATGCAATATTGCTCTTTACAGCATCAGACCTTTCTTCTATCACCAGTCACATCCACAACTGGGTATTGTTTTCGCTTTGGCTCCATCCCTTCATTCTTTCTGGAGTTTTTTCTCCACTGATCTCCAGTAGCATATTGGGCACCTACCAACCTGGGGAGTTCGTCTTTCAGTATCCTATCATTTTGCCTTTTCATACCGTTCATGGGGTTCTCAAGGCAAGAATACTGAAGTAGTTTGACATTCCCGTCTCCAGTGGACCACATTCTGTCAGACCTCTCTACCATGAACTATGGACGGAGGTTCGTGACGTTGTACAGGAGACAGGGATCAAGAGCATCCCATGGAAAAGAAATGCAAAAAAGCAAAATGGCTGTCTAAGGAGGCCTTACAAATAGCTGTAAAAAGAAAAGAAGCAAAATGCAAAGGAGAAAAGGAAAGATATTCCCATTTGAATGCAGAGTTCCAAAGAATAGGAATAGGAGATAAGAAAGCCTTCCTCAGTGATCAATGCAAAGAAATGGAAGAAAACAACAGAATGGGAAAGACTAGAGATCTCTTCAAGAAAATTAGAGATACCAAGGGAACGTTTCATGCAAAGATGGGCACAATAAAGGACAGAAATGGTAGGGACCCAAGAGAAGCAGAAGATATTAAGAAGAGGTGGCAAGAATACACAGAAGAACTGTACAAACAAGATCTTCACAACCCAGATAATCACGATGGTGTGATCACTCACCTAGAGCCAGACATCCTGGAATGTGAAGTCAAGTGGGCCTTAGAAAGCATCACTACGAACAAAGCTAGTGGAGGTGATGGAATTCCGGTTGAGCTATTTCAAATCCTCAAAGATGCTGCTGTGAAAGTGCTGCGCTCAATATGCCAGCAAATTTGGAAAAGTCAGCAGTGGCTACAGGACTGGAAAAGGTCAGTTTTCGTTCCAATCCAAAAGAAAGGCAATGCCAAAGAGTGCTTGAACTACCACACAATTGCACTCATCTCACAAGCTAGCAAAGTAATGCTTAAAATTCTCCAAGCCAGGCTTCAGCAATATGTGAACATGAACTTCCAGATGTTCAAGCTGGTGTTAGAAAAGGCAGAGGAACCAGAGATCAAATTGCCAACATCCGCTGGATCATCGGAAAAGTAAGAGAGTTCCAGAAAAACATCTATTTCCGCTTTACTGACTATGCCAAAGCCTTGACTGCGTGGATCACAATAAACTGTGGCAAATTCTGAAAGAGATGGGAATACCAGACCATCTGACCTGTCTCTTGAGAAACCTGTATGCAGGTCAGGAAGCAACAGTTAGAACTGGACATGGAACAACAGACTGGTTCCAAATAGGAAAAGGAGTATGTCAAGGCTATACATTGTCACCCTGCTTATTTAACTTATATGCAGAGTACATCATGAGAAACGTTTGGCTGGGAGAAGCACAAGCTGGAATCAAGATTTCTGGGAGAAATATCAATAACCTCAGATATGCCGATGACATCACCCTTATGGCAGAAAGTGATGAGGAACTAAAAAGCCTGTTGATGAAAGTGAAGGAGGAGATTAAAAAGTTGGCTTAAAGCTCAACGTTCAGAAAACTAAGATCATGGCATCTGGTCCCATCACTTCATGGGAAATAGATGGGGAAACAGTGTCAGACTTTATTTTTTTGGGCTCCAGAATCACTGCAGTTGGTGATTGCAGCCATGAAATTAAAAGACGCTTACTCCTTGGAAGGAAAGTTATGACCAACCTAGATAGCATATTTAAAAGCAGAGACATTACTTTGCCCAGAAAGGTCTGTCTAGTCAAGGCTATGGTTTTTCCAGTAGTCATGTATGGATGAGAGATTTGGACTGTGAAGAGAGCTGAGCGCCGAAGAATTGATGCTTTTGAACTGTGGTGTTGGAGAAGACTCTTGAGAGTCCCTTGGAGCGCAAGGAGATCCAACCAGTCCATCCTAAAGGAGATCATTCCTGGGTGTTCATTGGAAGGACTGATGTTGAAGCTGAAACTCCAATACTTTGGCCACCTCATGCTAAGTGTTGACCTATTGGAAAAGACCCTGATGCTGGGAAGGATTGGGGGCAGGAGGAGAAGGGGACGACAGAGGATGAGATGGTTGGATGACATCACTCACTCGATGGGCATGAATTTGAGTGGACTCCGGGAGTTGGTGATGGACAGGGCAGTCTGGCATGCTGGGATTCATGAAGTCACAAAGAGTCGGACATAACTGAGCAACTGAATTGAATATACCCTTCACCTAAATTTGCCACTTCTTAACATTTCACAGTATTTAATTTCTGTCCCACTGTGAATGTATACATATTATGTTGTTTTGTATATACATATCTGTACAAAACTATAGAAATACTTGTGTATTTATAACACACATGACATTGCACATATCAGGACCCTTTACTCCTAAATATTTTAGCTTGTGTCTTCTTACAGTAAGAGCACTATTTTTGATAGCTTTCGTGTAATTTTCACATACAACTTAATACTGATGCAGTCATATTATTTAATATACAGTCCATATTCAAATTTCACCAATTATCCCTCAACATTTTTTACTTTTTGCTTTTAAGAATAATTTGGAATCTACACAAGGGTTGTGTATTAAAGTTTGGTTTGTCCTGCTTATTTAATTTCCTTTAATCTAGAATAGTCCTTTCACCTTTCTTGTTTTTACAAGATATTTTTGAAGAAGTCCAGTCTACTTGTTTTGTAAGAATATCCCACATCTGGATTTGTCTAATTAATTTTTCCTGATTAGATTCAGTTTGGCCAATTTTGACAAGAATACTATATAGGACATGTATACTTTCTATTATGTCATTGCAGCAAGTATATATTTATTGTGTTATTGGTGATGCTGAGTTTGATCTCTTAAGTATTTCTTCCAACTATCTATCTTGAGACATCTGCTTCATAATTAGTAAGCTATCTATAGAGTGGTACTTAGAGACTATTTGGTTAACCTCTTACTAGTCTGTTACCAAGTTGTTGATTTTTGCCTGAATCAGTTATTGTATTGATGATTATAAAATGGACAATAGAGATTTCAAAGTAATGTATCAGTTAATGATTAGTGGGTGTAAGGATGGATTTAATAGATAATAAATGAACCTAGAGCTGTTGGCTATTGATTTGGACAATGTCCAATCAATATATGGACCACCTCTTACCATATAGAAAAATGAGTCATAGGTCTAAATGTAAAAAACCAAACTCTAAAACTTTGTTAGGGGTAACACACAATGCATATTTTCATTACATTGTGATTGGAAAGAACAAGACATAGAAATTATAAGCCCTAAGAGAAAAGACAGACGTTTTGGAATACATTAACATAAAAATCTTCATTCTAATGAAAAGCATTAAAAGAAGATGAAAAGGCAGATGATAGACTGGGAGTATATGTTTGCAGCTCTTCTTTGTGATCACAGTTTAGCATTCAGAGTTCAGAAAAATGTCCTCCAATCAATAAGGAAAAGACAAACTGCTCAGTAGAAAATCGGCAAAGGATATGACTAAGCACTTCATAGAGGAAGAAGGCTGAATGGTCAATTTATCTAAGATGCTCAACATTGCTAATAATCAAGGAAATGAAAAGTAAGACCCTGGTGAGATTCCATTTTACACCTATTGATTGGCAAAACCTAATAAGTTTGCTAACACCAAGTGCTGGCAAGGATGAGAAGAAAACAGGAGCTCTTGTACATGACTGATTGGAATAAATTGCTGTTTTATTTTTAGTGATCAATCTGAAAATACCTGGTACAGTTGAACATGTGCATATTTCACAACTCAGTTCAGTTCAGTCGCTCAGTCATGTCCAACTCTCTGCAACCCCATGGACTGCAGCATGCTAGGCTTCCCTGTCCATCACCAACTCTCGGAGCTTACTCAAACTCATGTTCATCAAGTCAGTGATGCCATCCAACCATCTACCATCTTATCCTCTGTTGTCCACTTCTCTTCTTGCCTTCAGTCTTTCCCACCATCAGGGTCTTTTCCAATGAGTCAGTTCTGCGCATCAGGTGGCCAAAGTATTGGAGTTTCAGCTTCAGCATCAGTCCTTCCAATGTATATTCAGGACTGATTTCCTTTAGGATGGACTGGTTGGATCTCCTTGCAGTCCAAGGGACTCTCAAGAGTCTTCTCCAACACCACAGTTCAAAAGCACCAATTCTTTGGCACTCAGCCTTCTTTATGTTCTGACTCTCACATCCATACATGACTACTGGAAACACCATAGCTTTGACTAGACAGACCTTTGGTGGTAAAGTGATGTCTCTTCTTTTTAATATGCTGTCTAGGTTGGCCGTAGCTTTTCTTCCAAGGAGCAAGCATCTTTCTTTTTTTTGAGCAAGCATCTTTTAATGTCATGGCTGCAATCACTGTCTGCAGTGATTTTGGAGCCCCCCAAAATAAAGTCTGTCACTATTTCCATTGTGAGAGACTGATCTGATATAGAGTGCCTGAAGAACTATGGATGGAGGTTTGTGGCATTGTACAGGAGGCAATGTTCAAAACCATCCCCAAGAAAAAGAAATGCAAAAAGGCGAAGTGGTTGTCTGAGGAGGCCCTAAAAATAGCTGTGAAAGGAAATGAAGTGAAAGGAAAGGATAAAAGGAAAGATATCTCCATTTTTGGAGAAGGAAATGGCAACCCACTCCAGTATTCTTGCCTGGAGAATCCCATTAACAGAGGAGCCTGGTGGGCTACTGTTCATGTGGTCACAAAGAGTTGGACAGGACTGAATGACTAAGTACATACTCATTTGAATGCAGAGTTCCAAAGAATAGGAGGGAGAGATAAGAAAGCCTTCCTCAGTGATCAAAGCAAAGAAATAGAGGACGACAATAGACTGGGAAAAACTAGAGATCTCTTCAAGAAAATTAGAGATACCAAGGGAATATTTCATGCAAAAATGGGCACAATAAAGGACAGAAATGGTATGGACCTAACAGAAGCAGAAGATATTGAGAAGAGGTGGCAAGAATTCACAGAAGAACTGTACAAAAAATATCTTCACGACCCAGATAATCATGATGGTGTGGTCACTCCCCTAGAGCCAGACATCCTGGAATGCAAAGTCAAGTGGGCCTTAGGAAGCATCATTAGGAACAAAGCTAGTGGAGGCGATGGAATTCCAGTTGAGCTATTTCAGATCCTAAAAGATGCTGCTGTGAAAGTGCTGCACTCAATATGCCAGCAAATTTGAAAAACTCAGTAGTGGCAAGAGGACTGCAAAAGATCAGTGTTCATTCCAGTCCCAAAGAAAGGTAATGCCAAATAATGTTCAAACTACTGCAGAATTTCACAACTCAACCATTGTAAATACTTTTAGGGTTCAGAAAGTTGTCACACATGTAAAACCAGGAGGCATGTACAAGGATGTTCATTGTAGTATTACTTCAAATAGGAAAAAAAATAGAGTTAGTGAATGTAGTGTAATTTATCTCCCCATGCACTGGAACAGTTAAGGTAAACTAGTTATTCTAAATAAATATAGTACTAAGTGACTAATCTGTAAGAGATTATATGAGTAAATTAATTTATAAATGGATATAATGTATGTAATATAATTGTAACCTAATACATATATGCATGTTTATATGTATAAAGATAAACCAGCCTCATTAAGATACAATCCACATATCATACAATTCACCTCTACTAAGTGTACAGTATTCAGTGGCTTTTAGTATGTTCAGAGTTGTGCATCTATCATTGCAGTCAATTTTAAAACATTTTCTTTACTCCTAAACCCTTAGCTGCCAGCCCCACCCCAAGTCTCCCATCTTCTCCAGTCCTCAGCAACTGTTAATAATCTGCTTTCTTTTCTTATAAATTTGTCTATTCTGAACATTTCATGTCAATGAATTCATATGATGTGTGTTTCTTTGTGACTTGCCTGTTTCAGATAGATCATGTTTTCAAGATTCATTCACGACGTAGTACGTTATCAGTCCTCCATTTCTTTTTATTGCCAACTACTATCCCAGTGTATGAATATGCCACATTTTATTTATCCATTCATGAATTGATGGGTGTGTGGGTTATTTCCACTTTGTGACTATTTAGAATGTTGCTATTAACATTGTATACAAATTTTTCTATGGACATGTGTTTTCATTTCTCTTGAGGTATGTACCTAGGAGTGGAATTGCCATACTACCTGGTGACTAAACTCTGTTGGGACCTCCAAACTGTTTTCCAAAATGGCTACATCCTTATACATTCTCCCCAGCAGCACATGATGGCAGCACTTTCTGCTTATCCTTGTTGACAGTTGTTATTCTCTGTCTTTATTATAAGCATTCTAGTGAAGCAGCGTCTCATTGTGGTTTTGACGTATTTTATTGATAACTAATGATGTTGGTCATTTTTTACATGTGTGTATTGATTATATATACATCTATAAAGCATAGAGAATATTAGTATGTATTGTTTCTCAATGCTTATATGTATAATCAAAGTGTAAAAATGGGAAGAGATGGGAGAATGGAACTATAGCTATCTTTGAATCATTTTACATCTTAAATAATGAAAGAAAGACATGACATAAGTAAATATTAGCATTTGTTAAATCATGGTGGTAGATACATAGTTGCCTGTTAAATTTATTTTTGTGTATATGTATATAAAACCCTGTATCTCTTTATATTTATATGTAAAGGCAACCATAGCAAAATGATAGTTGATGTGAGAGTAGAAAATTTTTCTGAGGAAGAATAAGAAAATGGAAATCCCAAGAATGCTTTGGTGTGTTTTGGTGAGATACAAGAAACAGGAGATAAAGACTGGTCCAAAAGGTTTAAGTGTCAAATGATATGTTAGTACAGATACCATGTAGCGGTTGTCAGCAATGTCACATTGCCTAAAGGGAGAGAATGTGGTCTTGTTAAATAAAAACAGGGAGACCTTTTATTTGGTAATCAGTTCATTAATATTCTCCAGGATGGAGTTTTTTGATTTTAGAAGTGAAAGTTCAAATTTAAATTGTAGTAGGGAAACAATGTATGGTATGTGAGCTCGATTAAGACACAGTAAGAAGGTTGTCAGTGAATTGAAGGGGTGCAGTAAGGCAAGAGCTTAAAAGGAAAGATGGATCAAACAACTTTATTTAGCCTGTGCATCAGGCTTGTACAGTACTTGACCATCATTTATGGGAACAGCTTGGAATTTCTAAGTGCCATAGCGGCAGCGCTGTTCTGATTTAGAGACTCAGGACTGAATGCTACTTTATTCACATCTTCTCTTCTTCCTCCCTCGTTAAAAACATGATTTTATTTGCATATGTGGCTCTTTCTAGCTCAGGATCCTTTGGGTGAGGGAATGATGGGTTATCTGTCTTTGTACCCCAGCCAACCACAGTATTTTGCATGTGGTAGATGCATGAAGAATATACCTTAACTTAAAAAGAACAACTTTTTTGACATGGAGACACTTTATGGGAAAACCATCAAAGTGATGGAACGATTGATGAATGTGTATACAGAGTGCAAAGAAAACACTTAACTTGTGGTCCATAAGGGTCAGTATTCCCTCATGGCGCCTTCCCCTCCTGGACATTTGAGAGGAAATAATTAAGGAAAACCAATCGAGAAGATTCAGAAAGGTTGGCAGGGTTCAGTTTGGGATGGAGGGAGGGAGCAGAAGGCAGTGTTGGAGGGAGAGGAGGAATGATGACAGGTTGCGTAGTCCGTGACCTCCATGGGGTGAAGTCGGGTCCTGTGCTGATGGAGGAAGCAACATGGGTATTGAAGGGAGTGAAGTGCCTTTGGAATATCTTTGTGTGAGTGAAGAAATAAAAGGCCAATGGCTAAATGCATTGTCTGGTAACATTGAGAGTTCACTTGAATTTAGATATTAATAGTCTGAATGAAAACATGTTTGTGAATATGTGATTTTAATGCCTTGGAAACTGGAGTTGAGGAAAAGCATACACAATATGTAATATCAGGGGGATTCACAGGGCTGCGAAGGAAAGATTTGGCAGAGATACAGGCATTTCGTTTTAAATATTTGAACAGGCCCCATATCAATAAGTAATTCTTTTAATTCATTTTATTAGAGGACTAAACTCAGGCTAAAGAGTTGGAGTAAGATTCCTGCTCAGTGAAAAAGCAAAAACTTACCCAAAATGGGAGCTATCTAATATTGGAATATTCTATTTTGAGAGATGGGGCGTTTCCCATCAGGGGAAGGATTCAGAGAGAGGTGGAGATTTGAAGATGGAAGATCTGATGGCATGACACTTAGGTGTTAAAAAGGTTTTATGATCAAAAGGTTGGTGGGGTAAGAAGATCTCGTTTGTAGTTAAGAGCAGAAAAAACATTCAGTGACTGTGAGGCCAACCCCGTAGATTGGACATCCGTTGCAGCCAGAAAAGAGCCAAAGATCTAAGACAGCCGGGCACCATCCATGCCATAGTTGCAGGCTTTTTTCTGCCTCCTTACTCTTAACGTTAACAATGTAGTCTCATCAGTTATAGCTTCATTACTTGCAGTCTTGCTCAACCAGCCTGTCTTTTCAGGGCGTTTAGGCTCCGTGTGCTTTCACTCTCATTTAAAATTTCATTTTAGTGAATTAACTTCTTTGAAATGTAAACCAAGGAGTTTTAAATTTGTTTCTGGATTTCACATGGGATACCCAAACATTTTAAATACATTTCCAGTTTTTGCCTGGTCTTCTTTTCACTGGCATCATTCAGTTGGTGAATTTTTGATTTTGAGTGAAGATTACTATTACTAACTTAAATTTCCCATTTTTATTATGAATTCTGAAATAATTCCTATTTCCTCACTTTACTACCACATTTCATCTCCTCTTAGTAGTTTTATCAGTTTTATTCATCTCAGGGAGAGAACGTCAAATGCTCTAGGAAGTCCAGGACCAGGGACAACTGATTCACACATAATTCACAGATTGGTTTCTTTCTTGGCTCAGTGTTAAGTATATGTAAGCTGTAAGCTGTGATCTTATAGGATCCCAAACTCAACAATTTTTTTTTTTTTGATGTGGTACGTTATGTCTGGAAATTTAGTATTGATTATTGTGATTTCTCTTGCTTGATACAGAAGGAGTGTACAGAAGGAGTGGGAAAGTAGCTTGGATCAGAAGGTTTGCCAGTTAGCTCTTTTTGCTTGCTTTGTTTGTGTGTTGGTTTCTAGAGAACACTGAATACTCTGTCTCTTTCATGCCATGCTGCAAAGATACTATTGACTTAAAGTCTGAATATTGATGAAAAACACTGTGTTAGAAATTACTAAGAAGAATATCTACAATGTATTATACAGGGGTTGGTGAAGTACTGGTGCAAAAAAACTGGGTCATTACATTGATTCTTTTGGGGTAAGGATGGGGACTACAATCTTAAAGGAACCACAACAGAATCTTTGGTTAAAACTTTTCTAAATACATATAGTCCATGTCCTGAACCTCTGCTGTAGCCATCACTCCTGGGATTCTACTTTTTTCTTTATCCTACTTTGAATCACTGTATATACTCATTATCTGTAACTGCTGTTAGGATTATTATGATTATTGTTAGATACAAGGTGAATATACTCTGGGGCTAGGAGACCATTGTAATTGATTGCCTAGCTATTTTATAGCAAACTCTTAGGTAGGATATAAGATTAGATAAAGCCCTCATACATAATAAGCTTTTAGAATTTTAATTAAAAATGAAACAAGAATGGACACTTATGGGGAAATACTGTAAGGATGTTATTTTCAGTGTTGAGAGAAGGTCATCCTTGACTGTGTTTAGAAATGATAGTCAATATGGAAAGTGGTTCACTGTGCTTTTCCTGGGATGAGTGAATTTAGGGAGTGCTGAGCAACAGAAGACAGGGAAGAGACTCCTCAAAAACTATTTCAAGTAGCAGGATGTTGAAGCAAAATAAAAGAAGGTAGAGTAGTGATTTCAAGAAAATAACAAGGAGGTTTTAATTTGAGGGACATCAGAGGAATCATCTAGCAGAAATTTTGGTGATTATGGAATAATAGCATGGGGGCAGATGAACTGATGTATGGTCTGTAGGATTGGGAAAAGGTGCTGAAACAACAGAAAAGGGGGTTCATGGCATAGAACAGATTAAAGGCTTACTTACAGATACTTATGTTCGAAATCCTCCAGTTCTTCAAGTTGGTATTTGTCATTGAAAGAATTAAGTTTTTTATACCTTACAATCTTCCAATTATAAATAGGTACAATCTTCCAATTATAAATAGGTACAGTCTTCCAGTTATAAAATAAATAAATCTTGGGATATAATGTACAGCATTGGGGTATATAGTTAATAATACTCTATTGTATATGTTAAAGTTGCTAAGAGAGTAGGTCTTAAGAGTTCTCATCACAGACACAAAAATTAACTGTGTGTGGTGGTGGATGTTAACTAGACTTACTGCGTTGATCATGTATGTGTATGTATGTGTGTGTGTGTATATATATATATATAGAAGGAGAGTCATTATATTAAATCTGAAACCAATATAATATGTATATTATATAATATATCTGTTGTTCAGTCACTGAGTCGTGTCCTACTCTTTGTAACTCCATGGACTGCAGCACACCAGGCTTCCCTGTCCTTCACCATCTCCTGGAGTTATATCAGTTATATCCCAATTAATTTTTTATAAAGTTTTAAGAATGAACAGTAAAGAACTTTGCCACCTGTCTAAGGTGTTTTGATATGAAGCAGATTTAAAAAGAAAACTAAAGTCTGAATGACTGATACCAGGAAGGTAATAGTGCATGATCAGATGTAGCCAGTTCTGAAGTGTTCACTGAGTACTGTCCTGGGAATCTTGGTGTATATGGTTGCTGTTTAAATAATTTGTATCCTGATTCAGACCAGAGCAACTTGAAAGGTCAACCCAAATGGAGGACAACATAGATTGGTGTCAGAGGAGCACTGCTGCTCTCCAGAGTGGGCATCTCTGGTCTCAGGCCCCAGTCCAGGCCTACTATATTGGTTTTCTGTGGCTGCCTTACAGATGGCCACAATCTAAGAGAGGTGAAGCAGCACATACGTTAATTATCTACTGGTTTCTGTGGGTCAGTGGTCCTGGCAGCTTAGCTGGCTCCTCTATCCGAGTCTCTCACCAGGCTGCTGCCAAGGGGTTGGCCAGGGCTGGGTTCACCTTGGAGGATCCATAGGAAAGATGGTGTTTCCAGTCTTTGTTGGCTGAGTTCAGTCTCCTTGATGCTCTAGGATTCATGGCGGTTTGCTTCTTCAGAGCCAGCTGACAATGGAGACTGATTGACTAGTAGAGAGTCAGTTTCCCAAGAAGAAAGAGTCTTAATGAATGTGATGTAACATCTTGTCATCTTTATCACACTCTTCAGCTAAAAGCAAGTCATAGGACCCGCTTACACCCAAGGGGAGGGAATTATACAAAAGTGTGGACAACAGGACGGGGGAATCGTGGGGACCACCTCGAAGTCTGTCTTTGACATGTGCTAAATCAGAGTTGGACGGTGAAGAAAGCTGAGCGCCGAAGAAGTGATGCTTTTGAACTGTGGTGTTGGAGAAGACTCTTGAGAGTCCCTTGGACTGCAAGGAGATCCAATCAATCCATCCTAAAAGAGATCAATCCTGGGTGGTCATTGGAAGGTCTGATGTTGAAGCTGAAACTCCAATACTTTGGCCACTTCATGCGAAGGGTTGACTCATTGGAAAAGACCCTAATGCTGGGAAGGATTGGGGGCGGAAGGAGAAGGGGACAACAGAGGATGAGATGGTTGGATGGCATCACCGACTCGAGGGACATGGGTTTGGGTGGACTCCGGGAGTTGGTGACGGACAGAGAGGCCTGGCGTGCTGCAATTCATGGGATCGCAAAGAGTCGGACATGACTGAGCGACTGAACTGAACTGAAATCAGTATGTACATTTGAACTGTATTCCCCAAATGATTACATTTTAAGAAGCAGAGATCTAGATGGTAGGTATCAAAAGAGCTTGATTTAGTGAGGAGAAGAAGAATCTTTGGGCATGGCTTGGCTGGGTCAACTTTTATGACCAGCAAGATAGTTTGTTGTATAAAGTCTTAGTCACATCAGAGAACTTACTGTATCTCTTGCCACTACCCCACCCCACCACCGCCAGGGAGTATAGTGTTCTTCACTTTTGTGATATTGTTGGCCGCTTCTCTCTATGAGAGTCTGTGAGTTTGTAACTTTGACTTTTTGAAAAGAAATTGTCTTTTTTCCTGATTCTGTTTTGATCATGAGAGTTGATGGGTAGTACTGGGTTGGAGATTTTTCTCTGCCCTGAGAGCTGAGCAACCTATGGAAAGTCAGTGGATCATCCTTGGCCTCAGTTCTCTTGTATGTGAGTCTGTCACTCGTCTCTTAGATGATGATTGTGTGCATGTTGCTGAAACTAAGCCTCTGTTCACCGATGCCAAGTAAAAACATGGAGACGGAGTTTTGCGTGAAGTAGAAAAGGATAGCTTTATTTGCTTTGCCAGGTAAAGGGGTCCACCACAGGCTAATGCCTTCAAACCTGTGTGTCCCACCCTGGATTTGGGTGGTGCAGAGTCTTACAGTGTTCAAGGAGCAGGGTGTGGTCAGCTCGTGGATGTTCTTCTGATTGGTTAGTGGTGAGGTAATTGGGAGTCAGCATCATCTGCCTTTTGGTTCCAAGTGGTCTGGGGTCTCCAAGCTTGTGGGCAGTATACAGTTAACTTCTTCCACTTGGCGAGGGTTTCAGTGTCTGCAAAACGGCACAAAAGGACATGGCTCAGAATATTATCTATAGTCCTAAGGAAGAACTAAATGTCCTTGACTTTGTTTAATGGCTAAGTATTGTCTTGCTTGACTCTTTTCCTTTCTTTCTGCATTTTCTCACTTCCCTGATTATTTGTCCTTTGACTAAAGTTTTTCTACAGACAAAAGGTAGGGGGAGGACATGGGTAGGGGTCTCTCCTGGGAAGGCCTCATAGAATTGAATGAACTAAAGAATGCACAAGTTCTTGGTGAACTTAAGCCACTACTTAATGTTGGTGTGGACTCCTTTTGTTGTAAATGTCAATTCACAGAACTCCCCTCTTTCCATAGAAGCAGGTGCCTAAAAGCCATGATTGTACCTTGGTCATGTCTGTCTCTCTGACCACCGTGTATCAGAGCAGTGTAACCAAACAGGGCCACATGGATTTTTCCATCTTGAAGTTTGGATTTGGGACCAAAAGAAGACCGGTCTGGCCTTTTTGATCTAGTGTAAGGAGATTAGAAACCTAGTGAGCGTTAGTGCAGCTATCTTTCACTATGTGGAATGAGTGACGGAGGGTAGAAGGACATTAGAACTTCATAGAGAATCAGAAGACTCACTTCTAGGGTTCCTGTCTGCTTCCTATTTCCTACTTGCTTTTCCTGGTTCTGGCTACATTTTTGCTTTTGAGTTGTGTGTGTGCATGTGCTCAGTTGTGTCCAGCTCTTTGCAATATCATAGACTATAACCCACCAGGCTCCTCTGTCCATGGAATCTTCCAGCAAGGATAGTGGAACCATTGCCATTTCCTCCTCCAGGGGATCTTCCTAACCCAGGGATTGAACCCTGGTCTCCTGCATTGGTTGGTAGGTAGGTTCTTTACCACTGGTGCCACCTGGGAAGCCCTTTCAGTTGTGTAATGCACCTCTAAAATTGTATGATAAATGCCTCCTTTTTTTGTTTAAGCTGTTTTGAGTTGTTTTCTCTTGCTTGCAACTAGAGAGCTGAAATGAGGGCCCAGTAAGTCAGGTAATCATTTTTTTTTAAAATCCCTTAACTACTCATAGCTTTTTTTCCCCTCTCATGTCTCCATAGTTTGTTTTCAAAGGCTAATTATATTCCTTCCTTTATTGAACAGTCATTGAGTGTTTTTTTTCAGGGTACATTAGAGATGTGAGATGAAGAACTATGATCCTTGCTTTCAGGTAATTTTTAATTTACTTATGGAGGTGGACATGTAATTGACCAGGTGATTTTTTTTTTTGCAAGTAACCAGCCTTTTTGTCTCTGATTTATTTTAAGGTCCTGACTCATGCTTCCAGACTTGTTTTGGCCTGTGCCTCTGAGATCCGTAAGCAGGCCAGGAAGTCAGGCCGTGTATGCATTTCTTTATTAAACTAGGTAGCAGGAATTAAAATGATGGAGGAAGAACTGAAAGCAAGTCAAAAACAGAAGCTCAGATCTGAAATTAAAAATAAAAACAAAACTTCCTCGGTGAAGTTATTAGCTCTCCTAAGATCACTAAGTCAGCCTTACCTGGGGTGATTTGAGTATTTCCATATTTAGGGTTGATCTTAGAGGTTCTGTGTTCCCTATAGCTTGCGTTATGTATAAAAGAGTGCTTATATGGTTCGTATTATATACTAAAAAAGTATAGTAGAAGAGCTCTGTTCCCTATAGCTAGCAATATGTAAAGAAATTGTACTTATGTAGCTTGCATTGCGTCATAAAAAAGTTAACAAATATGAGTTCTATGTTCCCTTTAGCTTGCATTACATTATAAAATGGGTGTTTAAATTAGATGGAAGCCAGTGAAATTATAGTTAAACTGCATAGGACTGATTTTAGAACCACATTTTCTTAACATGGAGGTTATATAGGTTATATGTTTTATTGGCTTATGCAGCTCTTCAAAATGACCCAGTTCAGAATGACATTCAGCTTACAGCTGATTGAAGTGGGCATTGGTGGAATATCCCTTGGGGACTTATGGAGCAATTAAAAAACTAGGAACCTCATTCTTTGTAATAATAGAAAAAAACTGCTTATAAGGAATTTGGGAGAAACATGTGAAGCTTTATCTTACTAATGAAATTGTGGGAAATGCTTAGTTTTTTTTTTTTTTTTTAGGAAAAGAACTAATTAGTCTTATTTTCAAAATATCATTAGGGAAAATAATAGAATTAATGGAATAACCCAAGGATAAGCTAAATAATTTTCTTTGAAGGAAGAATTATTATAGCGATTAATTCTAAAATTGTTCTGGAGACTTCATAATACAGAGGAATGAAACCTCTGTAGGTAAAACTAATCCTGGTTTAGATATTCTGTCTCTTTTCTTGTTTTAGATAAACATCTGTAGTTTTTTTTTTAATATTATATCACTCTTTATCCTACCTTTATATCATTTTGCTCATTTTGTAATTATGTGTGTATCTGTACATGTGCCTGTATGCACTCATGCATGTGTGTATGTGTATACATATTTGTTTATATTTGTAAGTTTCTTCTCTGATAGATTAAGTTCATTGAAAATGAGAACTATGTGATTACCTTATTTTCACAATGTACCCATTACTGAGCACTACCCTTGGACATAGAGGAACTGAGTAATTATTGAATGAATGGATATTTATTACTTATTCACATAACTCTGCACTGTACGAGTACTACTCACACGGAGATATGCCAGAAATACTTATAAGTAAAGTCATTTTTTGGCTCTTAGAATATTGTATATTTGATGTAAGGTTTAGTACTATAAATGTAGTCAGTCAATACTCCATAAAAAATGTGATCACTTTGACTCTGATTTCTTATCATCTGTCAGAGAGAACCTAACCTTAATACAAGCAAAGAAGAGAAGAATGAGAGAGGGATCAATAGATGGGACATTTATCATCCCGAACCCTGACTTGGCAAATGACTACTGAAATTCTTAGGAAATGAAGCTTCTAGTAACTAGGTTGGCCAATTCACAGACAGGCTTATGGGAGTTCTTACAGCTGCAAACTAAGTCATTGGTGGCAGCAATTCCAGTGAAGGAAGGAATGCTGTTTTCTCAAGGCCAGAGCTCCAGAGATGGGCTAGACACTGTCATGGTGTCCTGTGAGGGAGGGGACTGTGCCCCGTGGATTCTAGTTATGGATCTCTATGGAGAAAGGCTTTGAAGGTCGTGAGCTGAGCAGCCATGAAAACTCCAGAGGACTGGACACTGGTAGGGAGTTGCCCTTTCTTGGGAGGATGGGATTTACTAATTGGATTTAGTGTTAATTGCATCCCCCATCCCTTTCCCTTAGATGTTTTTTTCTGTTTCTGATAATGCTTCTCACACAGAATATATCACTGGTCAACATGCCTGCCCAGATAGTAGAGGTGTTAACTGAATTCAGCCTTGATTAATTGCACATTTACTTTAAAGATGGTGACATGATGCCCCAGTTGGGAGTTATGTCTTAACTACCACAAAAGCAGTTCTACATGTTTTGCCTGCAGATGGCTCTGAATCTGTCAGGGAAGGAGCAAGATAAATATTTTCTTATAAATATAAAAGGAAGAGTTAAACACTTATTGTTTAGAAACCAAGCTGATAAGCATATTACATTGTCTGAGGCACCAGAAGTAAGCAAATTAATTACATGCAAATAACTGTTGCTCATGAAGTGTGGGATAATAATAGTATCTGTTTGGATGTTTATGGTAAGTTTACTTACATGGCTCAATTTTCTGCTAATTTTCCTGTGGAAAATGAACAATACTTGGTTCCCTGTGCCTCTCTTTCAGAATTACTTTATAGAAATTGTGGAAACCATTACTTTGACTTGCAACCATTGCCTTGCCAAGGGCAGTTCTAAAGGCAGTATTTGTGTACACATGGAAAAGAAGGAACTGTTGATTATGTGTGGTTTTTTCTGCCTAAAACAAGTGGACGTCATTATTAGCTTCATTACGTAATATAGACATTCTTATTATTGAATTATCATATGCATGTCATTCAGTCCATATTGATTTTCTGTTGATATTTTTCATGAACATCTTTTGATGTCAGCTTCTTGGTAAACTTCAGATGTTTCTTCTCTTAAGGCAACAGAGGGGACTGAGCAGTTTATATCGACAGTGTGCTCCATGATGGGTGCCTTTTCCGCTAATGAGTGGTTGGGTTCATTTTGAAAAGATGGCTCTAAACTCTGCCTAGTGTTCCACACACTCAAAAGAACCTCTTGCATCCCGCTGTGTGTCTCCATGCTCCTGTATGTGTGTGTTCCTTGAGGTACATCAGAGGTGATGTGAGGAGTTCTTTTCTTCTTTCGAGATAATCAGTTCTCGTGGGTCATCAACTTGGGATTGTGTATCAGTTGCATCATAAGCTAGGGAACATTTTGGTCAGGATGAAGAGTACTTGTTTTTCTAGCCAACTTTCCAGGCTTGGTGCATCTGTGGACTGCCTCCCTCGATAGGGTGATTCTCACCCCTGCTAGGTTACTCTTTTGTTCATTCTCTAAATGCTCAGTCTCAGGCATTTTGTTCACCTCTATGCATTTTCTCAACAACGCTGCCTTTTTGACAGAATTTGGAAACTATTATCTTACAGCATGCCAAACAGTGTGGTTCATCATCTGCTGTTCACAAAACAGAGAGTAGAACAGGCATGGACTTGTGCTTGAATTTTTACTGGAGAAGGAATTTTTAACATCTAATAAAAAAGGAAAACAGCATTTTCTACCTGGGATTAGTGTGTGTCAGCAACTCTCCAACCTCATTTTTCCATCTAGTGGTTAGGTTCCATGTGGGCTGGGGTGCAGGAGAATATGAGGGTTGTGTAGGAAGGTTGAACCACTGAATTCTGGAAATTCACATCTTGCCTCGGGGGCTTCCTTGGTGGTCCAGTGTAAGAATCCGCCTTGCAACGTAAGGGGAAACTGGTTTGATTCCTGGTCTAGGAAGATCCCACAGGCTGCGGAGCAACTAAGCCCACGCGCCACAACCACTGAGCTCAGATCCTGTGCTCAGCAACGAGAGAACCTGTGCTCAGCAACGAGAGAAGCCGCTGCAATGAGAAGCCACACACTGCAACTAGACACAGCTTACATGCGGAAACAAAGACCCACCACAGCCCCTCCCGCCAAAAAAAAAATACATCTTTTGAAAAATGAAAAAGATCTTGTCTCAGGGGACTGTCTTGGCCAGTCCTCTACGTTGATTGTCGTGGTGGAGATCAGGGTTTGAAAGGCTGGAGGCCAAATATTTTGTGACTGTGTTTCTAGAGGGTGAAGGATGAAGGCAGAACACATCTATACACCTTGGGGACCCACAGTACCTTTGCTGCTCCTTTCAAATTGAGATTCCCAGGTGGAGAACTTTCACTACCTTTAATAATCCCAGTTAAAAGAAGGGGCAAAATCAATGGTTAGATTCTGTGGAGAAAATCGACTCCCTTAACAGAAAAAGGATGAGAGACATAACCACCTTGTGTTTGCAAATTATTTGCTTTCAGTCTGTGATCCTTTCCAGAGTTTGAGAAATAGGGTATTTAGCTTCTCAACTTATGACTGATAGGATCATGGTGAAAGTGCTCCAGCCTAATGGAAGTTGAAAATGCGGCGCTCAGAATTGCTGGATCATACTTGACAGTGATTTGTATGTCTATGGATTATTAAACCTCAGCATAGAGAATGTCCTAATTTAAAAATTTCCAATTTTATTCCCTTGGTCTGATTTGAGGAGCAGCTATGCCTTCTATATTTTGTATAGTAGAATGCTGATTTCTCAGCCATAGGTAAATTTCTGATCAGAGCCACCCAAACTGAGCTTCAGGATGTTCTTCCCTCTGGGACTTGAATTACTAACATGTCTTTGACCTTTGACTTTGTTCTTCATTGACATCAAATGCTGTTTGTTATTCCAAGCAGCTTAACCTGTGCCACAAACTGAAGCACATGCCTTGGAATGATCCAGAAGAAGCCACTCAGAACAAATGTTACTCTGTACTAATGTTTTATATTTGTTATGTAGGCCCTCATACAGTTCTTCTAAAAATCCCTGAAGCTTCTACAGGTTTGGCTAAGAATGCACAAACTTAATATTCAGAAATTGGGTGCTGTAGAGTTTATAGATCAGGAAACTGATTTAGTACTTGTGGCTTTAAAACTTGTTTAATGTAACTTCCTTCAGCTGTATTCTATGTCCATGGGTTTTCTTGTAACTCCACAACCATTGTTTTGGTGCTTGTTGTGTATATTTAGTTCTGAATTGGGTTATACCAGGACTTAAAATTAATTTTGGTAAAATTGTTTATAATGAATATCTTAATTTTTGTTTTATTTCTTCCTCTTCACTAATCAAAAGTTACCTTATGAACATTATGCAGATGTGTGTATCTGAGAACTCTGACTTGATATGAGTCTGTTGACTTAAAAAAAAACAGTCACAGCCTGAAAGTTGAGAGTTACGTTTTATTTGGTGGAAATTTTTAGGACTTTAAACCCAGGAGACAGCATCTCCAGTGACCCTGAGATAACTGCTCCAAGAAGGCGAGGGGAGAAGCCAGGTTATATAGAAGTTTTGTAACAAAGGGCAGGTACTCTGAACATCAAAAAATTGTTAATTAAAGAAACCAGATATCCCAAGTTAAGGAGTAGAGCGCTTTTCTTGTATGGGGAGATGCAAGAGTCTTGGCCCACTGAAATCATTCCTTTCATATGCATCTCAGCTATCTGGGGCCAATCCTGTATTTTTCACATCCTCAGCTACCTTGGGGGCTCACTGTAGCGAGTGGCTGCAGCTGATGGCTGTGACATCCTTGTTTACTGATACAGCAGAAAATATTCCATTTTTCAAGTCAAGAGCTGATTAAGGGGGGATGGTAGAACCAAGGGAAATATGAACCAAGAGAGATGACTTGGGAGTAGAGATTGAGGTAATTAATAATATGGATTAAGAAAAACAGTGAAGGAGAAAGAGGGCATATTGATTTAGTTGGTGCAAGTGTACTGGAATAATAGAGTCTTAGAATAAGAATTATTAGAAACATGGCTTTTCATGTCTTTTAATCTACACTGGCAGTGTTTTCCTTTGGACCTAAAATAATGATCAAGTATAAAATTTACTTTGAAATCACAATCTGAATATTTAAAATATTTCAGTCAGTATTCTCTAAAGCAAATCTTCTACGTTCTGTTTCAATCTAGCCATTTTCTAAGTTTCACTAAGGTAAGTGATTTTATTAGATATTGAGCCCGGTATTTGTTTCATAATTAAAAAATTTTTTCCCCAGTTAAAAATTGAGATGTAATTCACACATCTCATAAAATTCACCATTTTGAAGTGTCAGTTCAGTAATGTTTTGTATATTCATAAGATAGTGCATCTGTCATCGCCACCTGATTTCAGAACATGTTCATCCTCCCCAAAGGGGACTTGGTCCCTGGCAGTAACCTGCGATTCATTGTCCCTCCCATTCCTCCTCCTCAGCTTTTTGGCAATCACCAGTCTACTCTCTGTCTCTAGGGATTCATTGGTTTTGGATATTTCATATAATGGAGTAGGACCATATGTGATCTTTCGTGACTGACTTCAAGATTCATCCATGCTGTATCACGTATGAGCACGTCATACATTTTGATTGCCTAATAGTACCCCACCATATGGTCATTTGATTTTTCTATTCATCGGTTGACGGGCATCTGGGTTGTTTCCACTTTTTAGCCATGATGAATAATGCTGCTCTTAACATATATATACATGATTTTACATTAAGATATATTTACAGTTTCAGTATACCTAGGAATGGAACTTTTGGTCACATGGCAACTCTGTGTTTAACTTTTTGAGGAACTGCCAAACTGTTTTCCAATTGACTGCACAATTTTATATTCCCACTATATTGAATATGTTGTTTGAAATTTAAGAGACATACTGTTAAAAAAAAAAAGTTTAGCTATCCATTGTTTCCTGCCCTTTTGGACATCATGTTTACTGGAATGAGTTATTACCTGAAATTTTGAAAGGTAATAGAATTTTAGAGTTGGAGAGATTCTAGTGGATTCATCTTCTTCCCGAAATGGAAGGTCCCTGAGGTTCAGGCATTTTGCTCAATGCTTTTACTCCTCTGAGATCAGTGCTATAAAATAGTAGGTGCTCAGTGTATATTTCTAAATGAATGAATCTTTTCAGTTACTTCTGTTTTAATGAGAAAAATGATGCTCAGAGAAGTCAGGTGACTTCCTAAAGGCCACAGACTTAACTGGCAGAGCAATGGCTGGAATATTAGTCTCAATTTCCTTGCCAAGATCTTACCATCACAATCATCTTGAATTCACAGTTCTTACTGAGCTTGGTGGTCCATGGCTGACCTGGTACAGCATTTTCTGACAGTTCTATAGCTTGGCTCTGAGGGTTTATTGACGCTTAATGAGTGTTTTTGTTCTTGTGAAGTCATTTCCATGTTTACTGCTGAAGCCAGCATTCATAAAAGGAGAGAAACATTTAAATAACTGCATTTTACCTAGGGAAGATAAATTACAGTTGTCCATCAATAAATAGATAACTTTCATAGCTGCCAGGATTATTAGATTGTGGAAGACAATAAATTTGTCCCCTCCCTGGTGAATCACTTGCCTTAAAAATTCACAACTAATTATCTGAAAGGGAGACAAGTTAATGCAGGCTTGCTCTCTATTTACTAGCATTCTTCTCTTTCCTAATCACCCTTGTGGATGAGAGAATCCATTTTATCAGTCTTTCCTCCAAACTGTGCTCTTCCAGAGTAATATAAGTATAAATTAAATGTAGCTTAGCGTAAGTAAGCATAGATTAGCCTGTATCAGAGGCAGTGTTCTTGGAGCCACATTTGCATGTTAAGTGAATTGTGTGCCATGAAGGATAGGTTTATAGACTGGACCCATAATGAAGTCGAAAATCGCTGTGTAAAGCCTGTAGGCTAGGGGTAGAAATCTAGGGCCTTTAAATGCAGAGAGTGTCTATTTCACCTGGAAATGACAAAGCCATTATTTTATGAGGCCTTATGGGGAACAGTTTGGTTCCATTACTTCAGTTACAACTCATTCCAGGAAACAGAATATCAAGACATTCTTTAAAGGTATTGACATTAACCCCTTTTTGAAACTTTTCATCAGCTGATTGATACCTGGTATTAAAGTAACAGGTTTAATAGACTATTAGGAATTTTCGTCATATTTGTCTAAATCTGTGGGACATATGCTAGGAAGGATCATAAGGCCATTAGGGGCCTAATTGTAGTTCTGATCTACCACATCCCTGTACTGTTGAAAATATAAAAGAATTTTCCTTTTTGTTAAAGTAAGAACTAAGTTTTTCTTTAAGGGTCAGCTTGGGGTGGTAGGGAAAAAACGCAGGTTTATATTTTGAAGATTTATGCTCAGATGTTGGTTCTATGGCTAACTATTGTATAATCTTCAAATCACAGAACTTCACCAAGGCTCTCTTTACTTATTTGTTAAATGTGAATAATAATAATTCCTTACAACGTAGATTTTGTAATTCATTGAGATACTCTGCGGGACACATGGTAGGCATTCAGTAGTTGTGGAATGTGAACCCTGGGGTTCCTTGGACTTCCTTAATAAAATCTGTATGTATACATATGTATAGGGCTCTATGTATACATATGTATAGGGCTTCCCAGGTGATGCAGTGATGTGCCAGTGTAGGAGACTCAGGTTCAATCCCTGGGTCAGGAAGATCCCCTGGAGAAGGAAATGGCAGCCCACTCCATTATTCTTGCCTGGAGAATCCCATGGAGAGGGGAACCTGACTACAGCCCATGGGGTCGCAGAGTCGGACACAACTGAGCAACTGAACATGCACAGACACATATACATACATACAACATGTGCAACAAATGCACACTCACATCCCTCTTACACCAGCTGTCTCCACCTCACATCTTGTTTCTAGTAGGATTTAGCTGCTTCAGTAGTTGACAAGATAACTCTTACATGTATATGGATAATGGGAACCTTTAAAAATAAGTGTTTTTTGTTGTAAAGATGTGTCCACAGTGGCTATAAATCCTTCACGTGCTTCTCATTCTCTTCCAGTTTCTGTCAATGCCACCCTGCTATTTACGTCATCCAAGTTGTAAGTCTTTCCTACTTTCTCTTTGATTTGTGATTTTGTTGTCCAGTAGGCTCTTTCTATGCAAAATTAACACTGCATGAAAGATTGTTGATGCTGATGTAAGGTAGACAGTTTATTAGTCAACAGATCACTGAGGTGATAAGCTTCATGTCCATTTATACTCAGAAATACAGTATAATCCCAGTTTTGAAGTTTTTTTTTCCATGTTTAATTCTTATCTTCTAATAATCTTCTAAATGCTAAGCTGATAAAATTGGGTCTCTTTTACCTAAATAGTGTAAGTGACAAGAACTTTATAGTCCATTAACAGCAAGATACCAGGTGTGGATAAACAGAAAAACCTCTAGCAGTCTGAATCTGAGGGTGTGGTAGATTGGGTTACTCTTAGCAATTATTCATTCCCAGCCCACTCCACCACCACCCAGCCCCGCCTCTGTGAAAGCAACGTTTCCTGCAACCATTGACATTGGGGCTTCCCCTGTGGCTCAGCGATAAAGAATCCACCTGCCAATGCAGGAGATTGCCAATGAAGAAGAACTAAAGAGCCTCTTAATAAAAGTGAAAGCGGAGAGTGAAAAAGTTGGCTTAAAGCTCAACATTCAGAAAACTAAGATCATGGCATCTGGTCCCATCACTTCATAGCAAATAGATGGGGAAACAGTGGAAACAGTGGCTGACTATTTTTCTGGGCTCCAAAATCACTGCAGATGGTGATTGCAGCCATGAAATTAAAAGATGGTTACTCCTTGGAAGGAAAGTTAAGACCAACCTAGACAGCATATTGAAAAGCAGAGACATTACTTTGTCAAGAAAGGTCTGTCTAGTCAAGGCTATGGTTTTTCCAGTGGTCATGTATGGATGTGAGAGTTGGACTATAAAGAAAGCTGAGTGCCGAAGAATTGATGCTTTTGAACTGTGGTGTTGGAGAAGACTCTTGAGAGTCCGTTGGACTGCAAGGAGATCCAACCAGTCCATCCTAAAGGAGATCAGCCCTGGGTGTTCATTGGAAGGACTGATGTTGAAGCTGAAACTCCAATACTTTGGCCACCTGATGAGAAGAGCTGACTCATTTGAAAAGACCCTGATGCTGGGAAGGATTGAGGGCAGGAGAAGAAGGGGACGACAGAGGATGACATGGTTGGATGGCATCACTGACTCAATGAACATGGGTTTGGGTGGACTCCGGGAGTTGGTGATGGACAGGGAGGCCTGGCGTGCTGCGGTTCATGGGATTGCAAAGAGTCGGACACGACTGAGGAAATGAACTGAACTGAACTGAGTGCAGGAGATGTGGGTTCGATCCCTGGGTTGGGAAGATCCCTTGGAGGAGGAAATGATAGCCCACTCCAGTGTTCTTGCCTGCAAAATCCCATGGGCAGAGGATCCTGGAGGGCTGGGCTGCTGTCTGTGGGGTTACAAGAGAGTCAGACACGACTCACTGACTAACCAACAACCAGCCATTGATACTGGGTTCAGACACGTGGCTTACCGTGGCCAGTGCAGTTGTGTACGGATATGCCACTTGTACAGGCTAGAAAAGTGCTTGTGCACGTGGACTTGATCTTTTGGTGAATCCCAACCAACCAGCATATATGTGGGCAAGCCTTCTAAGTTCTCAGGTGGTCTGTGACTCAGTATTGCTGTGGCAGTGACTAACAGATACAAAGGAATGCTGATTTCTTTTCAAGATTTTCTTTGGGCTCGATTTGGGAGCCTTAACCTTCCCCAAAGAATCAAAAAACTTTTCTCTTTGGTTGTACCTATTTTAATGCCATTTCTGTGTCCATTCAGGATTGAAAGCTCAGTAAAAGGAATGGGAACAATTCAGAACTGGAAGAAGGGTACTGGTTGACCCTGGCTATCTACGCAAACCTGTGTGTACTTGGAAGTTATTCTAGGAAAAGATAATGACCAGTGGCTCCTTTCTGGTTGATATTTCCTTAGTGACTGGCGGAAAGGGCAGTGAATATACAAAGCAGATCTCTTTAATTATGGAAAGAAACTATTAAAATTCCATTTTGTCTTGAGAAGTAAGCATATAAAGGAATCTGAAGGAGCCCAGACACCTGTTTAAAATAATGATTTGAATCGGTTCTACTGAGATGGATGAAACTGGAGCCCATTATACAGAGTGAAGTAAGCCAGAAAGAAAAACAACAATACAGTATACTAATGCGTATATATGGAATTTGAAAGATGGTAACGATAACCCTATATGCGAGACAGAATAAGAGACACAGATGCCTAGAACAATTTTATGGACTCTGAGGGAGAAGGTGAGGGTGGGACGTTCTGGGAGAATAGCATTGAAACATGTATATTATCATATGTGAAACAGAACACCATTCCATGTTCGATGCATGTGACAAGGGCTCAGGGCCGGGGCAATGGGATGACCCAGAGGGATGGGATGGGGAGGGAGGTGGGTGGGGGGTCCAGGAAGGGGAACACATGTAAACCCATGGCTGATTCATGTCAATGTATGGCAAAAACTATTACAATATTGTAAAGTAATTAGCCCCCAACTAAAATAAATAAATTTATAAAAAAAATAAAATAAAATAATGATTGTCGTGGGCTAATTCTTTCGCTGTGCCTGAGGCATCATTAGATGCCAGTCCTACTGTGTAGGATCATTTGCAAACAAAACTGATTAGAGAGGGGAGGCTGTGTCCGAGACTTCCCCTAAAGTTGAGTTTCAGACACCTGCCCATTGTTTAAACCTGTTACCCTCAGCAGTGCTTTTATTTATTTTCCCTCTACCTAGGGCAAAAAATAGGGGGAAAAAGATTGTTTATTTCAAAGGGTATTGGAGCTCATCCTTCAAAAGAGAGCACTGAAAAAAGAGAAAAAAGGATATTGTGTAAAAGCGCGAAAGGTTTCCAGAATTTCCCTTTCTTGCCCATTATAAACATGGTCTTTCCCTTTGCTCTGAGCTCCCCCCTCTGGCATTCATGGTATATTTCTCTTTCTATTATTACAAACTTCAAAGCTCCCCTGCCATGTCATTTTGTAAACCCTCTCGACTGTAAGTGATGGTTTGGGCTGTTTTTATTTCCTAGAGTTTGGGGGGTTGTGGATTAAGGAATGCAGAGGAACTGCCTGGAACATTTATTAACTTTTAATTCAGTGCAGAAAAAAAGAAAGTCGGAAACCCAGTGTACAATTGATGTTGCCTCAAAGATGCTTTGAGCTTGTTTGACCAGTTTTTAAGGCTTGTGTGCCAGGACTGAAATGAGGTGCCTTTTCACAGACCTCAGGATTGTGCTGTCGTAACAAACAGATCCATATGGCTCTTTGTTTTTGCGATTCAAGTGTTATCCTTATGCTTTTTCTGTTTAAATGGCTATCTTTGTTCTGATGAAAGCCGATTATATTGTAAGTAAACTCTTAACTATTGAATATTTTTTTTAACAAGAAGATTGGTAATGCCAATTTATTTAGCACTGTTTAGGAATCAGATTGTCATTGTAGCTTAATTTTTCAGAAAACAAAATCTCACCCTTTTGAAGCCCCAAAGGTTAACACTTTTAAATGGAAAATTTTGTACAGTACATTAATACTTTTTCTCAAATTGAGTTTGTAGGGGAGGAAGAGGTTTTCCTTTCCTTTAGGGTCCCTAGCTGGGTCTGAGCGTTAAACTGATGAGAGACATTAATAGGAAAAAAGCGTCCAAATTTGTTTAATGTTAGTTTTACATGATAAGGGAACCTTCATGAGGAAATGAAGACTCATAGACATGTAAAACCTGCTTGCCAGCTTCCTTGGTGGTCCAGTGGTTAAGAACCTGCCTTGCAACGCAAAGGATACCTGTTCGATCCCTGATCCGGGAAGATCCCACCACTTGCTGTGGGGCAGCTAAGCCCATGTGAGACAACTACTGAAGCCCACCCACCCTGGGGCCCATGCTCCACAACAAGAGAAGCTACCACAATAAGAAGCCCCTGCACCACAACCAGAGAAGGTCTACACGGCAGTGAAGACCCAGTGCAGCCAAAAAAAAAAAAAGAAAAAATCTTGCTTTCTTATATTAGGTTGAGCAAAGGGAGGCCAACATGGAAAAGTGACTCAACTCTGTGAGGAGGCCAGAGGAAGATAAGATTTTTCTTTTTTGAGAGGGGGTGCTGTGCCATGGGGCTTGCAGATCTTAGTTTCCTGATCAGGGATCGAACCCAGGCCCCAGCAGTGGAAGCACCGAGTCCTAACCCCTGGACCACCACGGAATTCCTGAGAAGAAGGTCTATTTGTATAGAATCCTTTCTGTCTCAATTTCTTATCCTTCATGGTAAGAATGTTACTTTCCTTCTGGTATAGAAAGGACATCCTTTACATAGGAATTTCATTTTTTGCCTTTAAGAAACAGAAGAAAGATCCAAGTGTTTTTCTTACATTTGGTGTTTTTCAGATGCATTTGATGCACAAGAATTAATATGCCAGAGTGACATATTTTGGGGTGACGTGCTCTGAACTTCGTCAGACCCTTTTGTCACAAACTCCTGAGCACATTGGGATTTACCTTGATTGAAGGCCACAATTTTGAACCAGGTTAACTGATGCTTCCTTTAGACTTTGCAGTCCTGCCCCTTACTGAGTGTGTTGTGGTGTCAGAGGTCACATTTATCGCCCATGGAGGCAGGTGAAGTGTTGCCCTCACTTGGAACCAGCCCCAGACTTCCATGTCTATCTCCTTGTCTGCTTTTCATGCCACCTGCCTTTTCCCCCTTGCTGTGTGGTTGTAGGTTATCCTATCTAGCTGTTGATAGTGTCTGTCTCAGACAAGCTCCTCTTGCCTTTGGAATTGCCCAACTCTTTGGTATAAGCTCAAAGACAGGAAGTAATAAAAGTGGTTAGAATTCTGTGAAGAATAAGGAAACAGAAGCATCCTCTGGTGTCAGGTGCCTGAGTTCTAAGCTATGAGTTTTGTAACACAGGAAAATTTTGGCTGTGGATATGTCCTTTTTTCTTTCCTGTTAAGTTCTCAGTGGTCTAGGTTTTCAGATAAATTAGGTATTATTAGGCTAACAGAGGATGAGATGATTGGATGGCATCACCAACTCAATGGACATGAGTTTGAGCAAACTCCGGGAGAGTGAAGGACAGGAAAGCCTGGCGTGCTACAGTCCATGGGGTTGCAGAGTCAGACACAACTTGACTACTGAACATCAACAAGGCAAACAATGGCAATCGAGTGATACCTAAAACAGGTTATAGACGCACATATACACATACATACTACATTTTTCTTATCCATTTTTCTGCTGATGGCTGCTTAGGTTGTGGCCTTATTCACAACAGTCAAGATATGGAAACACTTAATTTGTTCTTAACGATAGCATGAGAGTTTTTGAATTATCTTAAGCAGTTTTTTTTCGTGTGTTGTTATAAGAAGATAGGATGTTCATGGATTGGAAGAATTAATATAGTGAAAATGAGTATACTACCCAAAGCAATCTATAGATTCAATGCAATCCCTATCAAGCTACCAATGGTATTTTTTCACACAGAACTAGAACAAATCATCTCACAATTTGTATGGAAATATAAGAAACCTCGAATAGCCAAAGCAATCTTGAGGAAGAAGAATGGAACTGGAGGAATCAACCTGCCTGACTTCAGGCTCTACTACAAAGCCACAGTCATCAAGACAGTATGGTACTGGCACAAAGATAGAAATATAGATCAATGGAACAAAATAGAAAGCCCAGAGATAAACCCACGCACATATGGACACCTTATCTTCGACAAAGGAGGCAAGAATATACAGTGGAGAAAAGACAATCTCTTTAACAAGTGGTGCTGGGAAAACTGGTCAACCACTTGTAAAAGAATGAAACTAGAACACTTCCTAACACCGTACACAAAAATAAACTCAAAATGGATTAAAGAGCTAAACGTAAGACCAGAAACTATAAAACTCCTAGAGGAAAACATAGGCAAAACACTCTCCGACATAAATCACAGCAGGATCCTCCATGACCCACCTCCCAGAATATTGGAAATAAAAGCAAAAATAAACAAATGGGACCTAATTAAAACTAAAAGCTTTTGCACAACAAAGGAAACTATAAGCAAGGTGAAAAGACAGCCTTCAGAATGGGAGAAAATAATAGCAAATGAAGCAACAGACAAACAATTAATCTCAAAAATATACAAGCAACTTCTGCAGCTGAATTCCCGAAAAATAAACGACCCAATCAAAAAATGGGCCAAAGAACTAAACAGACATTTCTCCAAAGAAGACATACAGATGGCTAACAAACACATGAAAAGATGCTCAACATCACTCATTATTAGAGAAATGCAAATCAAAACCACAATGAGGTATCATTTCACACCAGTCAGAATGGCTGCTATCCAAAAGTCTACAAGCAATAAATGCTGGAGAGGGTGTGGAGAAAAGGGAACCCTCTTACACTGTTGGTGGGAATGCAAACTAGTACAGCCACTATGGAGAACAGTGTGGAGATTCCTTAAAAAACTGGGAATAGCACTGCCATATGACCCAGCAATCCCACTGCTGGGCATATACACCGAGGAAACCAGAATTGAAAGAGACGTGTGTACCCCAATGTTCATCGCAGCACTGTTTACAATAGCCAGGACATGGAAGCAACCTAGATGCCCATCAGCAGACGAATGGATAAGGAAGCTGTGGTACATATACACAATGGAATATTACTCAGCCATTAAAAAAAATACATTTGAATCGGTTCTACTGAGATGGATGAAACTGGAGCCCATTATACAGAGTGAAGTAAGCCAGAAAGAAAAACAACAATACAGTATACTAATGCATATATATGGAATTTGAAAGATGGTAACGATAACCCTATATGCGAGACAGAATAAGAGACACAGATGCCTAGAACAATTTTATGGACTCTGAGGGAGAAGGTGAGGGTGGGACATTCTGGGAGAATAGCATTGAAACATGTATATTATTATATGTGAAACAGAACACCATTCCATGTTCGATGCATGAGACAAGGGCTCAGGGCCGGGGCAATGGGATGACCCAGAGGGATGGGATGGGGAGGGAGGTGGGAGGGGGGTCCAGGAAGGGGAACACATGTAAACCCATGGCTGATTCATGTCAATGTATGGCAAAAACTATTACAATATTTTAAAGTAATTAGCCCCCAACTAAAATAAATAAATTTATAAAAAAAAAAAAAGAAGATAGGATTTACCCGTGACAGTGTTGTAAGAGGTTGGTGCTCTTATATCAGTTTGATTTTTTTTTTTTTTCCTTTTCATCCAGACAAACTGGATATGAACTGGTCAAACCTAGAGAGGTCTGGTCCGTTCTTGTTTTCTTTTTACTGTCTCAGCTGGTATTCTCATCTCTCCACCCTGAGTTTGGCCTTCTGAATGAGAAGATCTCCTGTTTGACTCTCAAGTCCTCTTTAAACCAGAAGTATTGTTACTCATGTAAATGATATTATTATCTTTGAGTCTGCTTTCTACTTTGCTCTGCATTTGGCGTTGAAACTCATAAATGATGAAACGCACTTTCCCTTTCTCTTCTTTGTCTTTTTCCCGAGAGAAGGCAGTGTGGCCAACTAAAAAAAAGTCATAACATTATTCTGATCTTCTGCAATAGTCTGCTAACCTAACCCTTCTTTACTAAGGCCATCCGTAGGGGTCAGTTTTAGGAACCTGCTCAGAGGACTAGACTGACCTGTGAAGTAAACAGCCTTTGTAAGTATCATATACCTTTCCTGTATGTGAGTTTAGTGGTTTTCAATTTGGTTTAATCAGAGTGTAGTTATTAAGATGTGCTCCATGAAGTGTGCTATGCTGTATACCAAAAGATATCCCCAAGTGAAGTCTCCCTCCCCCATTTAATTTAGCTTCTGAAAAATGCAGCAGGTAGTCTTTTTGGCTTATGTTTATAATTGAGATCTTTTCTTATTAACTTAGTGTCAACCTCCTGAAAGACTACTCCTCTATGTATGTGTGCCTGTCTGCCCTGCCGATAAATTGAGGATAAATTAATAAAAATAGATTTGAGTGTTTGTGGCTGTGGGTTGTGTTGAAATATGTGTGTGAGGAACTTCTGTGAATCATTAAATGATATAATGATCACAATAAAGGTAGTTTTTAAGATTTCTGTTTATTTTTGATTTTTCTTTAAACTTAGCATGTCTTTCAAATACATTAGAGGATTTCTTTTTTAAGAAAGTCCTGAGAAAATTTGCTCACTGTCCTTTTTTTGGCTTTTATTTTGTATTTCCCAAATCTACTGTATTTATGTTGGTAAAGTGTTTAGGTTTTTGTTCTGATTATAGTTGATGACTTAATTACCCACCAGATGTTCAAGTATTTTACCTTTTGCTATTATGTTATTTCCTACAGGAGAGAAAAATGAGCTATAATCTTTTTCTGTGGTATAATTTTCTGCTCAGAAGAAAAGGAAAAGTTTGGTAGCACTCACTTTCTACCTCTTTAAATGTGTACATGTTCAACTATCTGATGGTTGCTAGCTGTTTGCTGCAAACTTGGTGCTCATGTTGGAATGGTGAGGAAAATGGTCTCTGGCCTCCTGGAGTTCACGACCTGTATGGGAGAGAAAGTCACTGATTTTACCACTAGCCTTTTCTTATTTGTTTGTTTATTATTTATTTTCTTTTAGTTTTATTGAAGTATAATTGACGTACGGTACTGTGTCAGCTTAAGGCATTCAGCTTAATGGTTTGACTTAATGGCCGTCATGAAATTGTCATAATAACTTGAGGGAACATCTACCATCTCATACAGATGCAAAATTAAAGAAATAGAAAAAAAAATTTCCTTGTGTTGATAACTCTTAGGATTTACTCTCAACACTTTCACATACAACATACAGCAGTGTTCATTATATTTATCATTACATTACATCCCTAGTAGTTATTTATAACTGTGAGTTTTGCTTTTTGACAACCTTCATACAGTTTTCCCTCTGTCAATCCCCCTGCCTCTGGTAACCACAAATCTGATCTCTCTTAATGAGTTTGTTTTTGAAGTATAACTGACCTCCAACACTATGTTAGTTCCTGTTACACAACATACTGATTTGATATTCCTACACATTTCAAAATGATCACTGCGATAAGCCTAGTTACAATATGTCACCATACCGAGATATTACAGTCTTACTGACTGTATTCCCCACACTTTACATTTCATTTACCACTAACACTTTCCATAATGTCTCATTGTAACCATTTTAAGATTGATAGGATATTTCATTATCTAATTTCCTCCCCTTCAAATCTTCTGTTTCCCCATTTTCTGTGATGTTTCCATAATGATTGGAAATGACTCCTCAAGTGTGTGAGTGAATTCCCTTAAGAGGCTCAGCTTCCCATCATGTGGGCCTACTGATTGGTATGAGTTCAGTTTTGTCAAGTTCCCCATCTGCTTTTGTCAGTCGCTATTTTTGCAAAGTCTTCCTTCTCTCTAATTATACAAATATGTCGTCTTCATTTTTCTTGTCAAAGACAAATTAAAAAGGATCAGTTCAGCTTCTGAGTGAGTATAGTCTTCATTAATTCCATACCCCAACTCTATTTTTAGCAGCATTTTTCTTTTCTTCCTCCCCTCGCCCCGTTGATACTTTTAAAAGTTCGTCTTCTCATGTCTGGCTTATTTGAGTAGTGTGAATTAATCTGCTCCATCCGACTCTCTTCTGGAAGTTTTAGCTGACTGTAAAAAGATACTTTTCACTTTTCCCTGTATTTAGTTCAGATCTGTCTTTGTCTGTAGATATTTGAAGAGTCATTTGTGAAACTACATTAGGTGTCTCTTGTTCATTATCGTTTTCCCCAAGAGGAATTTTAATCCTATGTGTGTTAATTATTTAATTATCTTAATGAAGTCTCATATGGTACTCCTTGGCCTCTTGCACACTGATGGAATTAATCCTTCATCCCAGGGCTCTTCAGCATTCCTGGTTCCTTAATGTTTGTACATTTGTATGTAAATGATTCTTATTCCAGTATTCTTGCCTGGGAAATCCCATTGACAGAGGAGCCTGGCGGGCTACAGTCCATGGGGTCACAAAGAATCAGACACTGACATGACCGAGGGACTAACACTCACTCACTCACATTAGTTTATAACTAACTTCCCCTTGTTCAGGAGAAGGCAATGGCACTCCACTCCAGTACTCTTGCCTGGAAAATCCCATGGACGGAGGAGCCTGGTAGGCTACAGTCCATGGGGTCGCACAGAGTCGGACACGACTGAGCCACTTCACTTTCGCTTTTCCCTTTCATGCACTGGAGAAGGAAATGGCAACCCACTCCAGTGTTCTTGCCTGGAGAATCCTAGGGACGGCGGAGCCTGGTGAGCAGCCGTCTGTGGGGTTGCACAGAGTCGGACACGACTGAAGCGACTTAGCATAGCATAGCATAGCATAGCATCCCCTTGTTCACCCCCACCCCATCTCCTGAGTTCTCTTTTTTTCTCTGAAACCCGATGTTCTTTAGGTTTAAATTTTTATTTTCCATGATGTTTTCTCATTTCTTCCCATTGCCTCCAGCGTACATCATTATTTTCTCATACACTCTGGTTCCCAAACTTTAATGGCCATGAGAATCACTATGGATTGCATGTTAAAAGTTCAGATTCCTGGGGCCCAAGCCCAGAAATTCCATTTGGCCTATGAAGAGCCCAGATATCTTCGTTTTTAACAGGCAAGCAAGAGGTTTTTGATGAGCTGGTCCACCGACCACACTACTGCACACTGCAGCCACTGTCTGCTAATTACCGCAAGTGCAACATACATCCATATATTAATTTATAAAATGGCTACTATTTGCAAGGCACTGTGCTGGGCACTCAGAATATCATAGTAAGCAAAATGGACTTTATCTGTGATCTTGCAGTGCTTACACTATATTGAATCCTCTTCATGTCTTCCTCAGTTCAAAAACTTCCTTAATTTCCTATTGTTTACATGTAACAGTGAGTCGTCAATATTCTTGCTAGTGGGCTTTTGGAACATAACAGCAGTGATTGAGAATCAGGAAATTTGGAGGCTGTTTATTTTTCCCTCCGACTCTGTGTGTATTGATAAAAGAAGGTGGATTAGCTTAGTTCAGTAATATTCCTTATTCTTGTTAGTGGGCTTTTAGAACATAAAAGCAGTGATTGAGAATCAGGAGATTTGGAGGCTGGGTTTATTTTTCCCTTTGACTCTGTGAGTGTGTGTATGTGTGTGTTAATAAAAGAAGGTGGATTGTCTTAGGTCACTCATATTCCTTGCAGTCAGTGTTTGAATCTCCGTTGGTGCTCTCTGCCTTTAACTTCTTGTAGTCGAGGTTAGAGGAAATGTACCCTGTTTCATCAGTTCTAATATGTCATCATTTAAAAGACCTCTCTCAAGTTGAGCAATGTTAGAAGGTGAAATATGCATCATACAACCAGTGAAATACTGCCCATGTGTTTGCATGTATTTGTATTTATGAGGATGATACTATATGAAGCTACCTTCTAACTCCTGAAACATGATTACCTGTCCCCCCCCTGCAAAAAAAAAAAAAAAAAAAAAAGTATCACTGGCCTGGCACTCATGGAAGAATCAGTATTTGTTGAAAAGACATAAAGTCTATAACACAAAACAAGCAAAGGCAGTGGGAGTCTATCATTCCCTCAGTTCCAAGGACTCCTCTTGTGTTTCCCTTGGATTTGCCTCACTGTTGAATTGTGGATTGTTTGGAGATCTCTGACAGCAAAGTAATCAGGGTGACTATAACTCAGTGGGCAGGTCTTCCATCTGTCACTCAGTTCAGACAGCTCAAAGAAACCAAACTCAGGGTAACACAATGCTTCTAGTGAGTTACAGCCTCTTTATTTTTTCCTTTTAATTAAGCGTGTTCATTTAAAAGCATTTTTTAAAAGCAAATGTATAAATAGTGATCCAGTGGAATAATCACTTACTGGCACTCTCTCTCACCTCCACATATTTTAACTATGGTTTTGTGTTTTAGTCCCTAAGTCGTGTGCAACTCTTCTGTTACACCATGGACTATAGCCTGCCAGGCTCCTCTGTCCATGGAATTTCCCAAGCAAGAATGATGGAGTGGGTTGCCATTTCTTTTCCAGGGGATCTTCCTGACCCAGGGATCAAACTCAACATCTCTTGCACTGGCAAGTGGATTCTTTACCGCAGAGCCACCAGGGTTGGTCAAAAATTTTATCCAGATTTTTCCATAAGATGTTACAGAAAAAACCCAAATGAACTTTTTGGCCCACCCAATATTTCCAGGCTAGGGTCTTGATAGCTTATTACATCAACCACATTTTTAAACTTTTCAATAAGTTATTGTAGTTGTTGGAAGACTGCAAGGGCCATTTCACTTCTCTTCATATTTTCACTGAGTCTTGCTGGTGCTGAATGACATATTAATGCATATGGAGGAAAGTGCTAGAATCAACTCTGTACTTTTATGAAGGCTCTCACTCTTCTCATCTTTACCCCTGGCTGCCCACTCAGTTCCCTCTTCCTTTCAAGCACTTGCAGCCTTAGAATTAGCTCCTCATGCTACATTTGGTCATCAGTGTTCATCATTTGACTGTGGAGTTATTTTAGTACTACTGGGAGATTCTGGTTGAAATCTTCCATTTCAAAAGTTGTAACTTTAACAGCTTGTGGTAAATGCCAAATAAATGATGTGGACTCCAGGTAGCAGGGGAGTTAAAGGGAAGGAGAAACTTGGTTATTGGAAAATGTTTCAAGATAGAAGTGGTATTATGGATGAGTAAGCAAGTAAGGTCTGGGAAGCAATACTAGACAAAGGTAAAGGCAGAAAGTACAGGGAGTGTGTGTGTGAGGGTGGGGGATAGGACTGCACTAAATGGACTAGCACAGAGGCTGTACACATGACATGCGTGGGAGAAAATCCTGTACAGGTGGGTTTGGACTGAGTCATGGAGGGTCTAGAAATCCCAGTGAAAGACATTCCATTTTATATTTTATGGAGCAAGAATTTTTTTTAACATCTTAACAAGAAATTTATCACTCCCTGTAAGGCTCCAATCATTCTTTAAGGGTTAGGGCTTGTGAATCACACAGCGGGGCTAATTCTGACTAAAATCACTAAGCCTTTGTGTATTCTGTATACATGTCTGTGTGGGTTTGTGCACAAGTACAGTATACACCCAGTAGATATTCTTGAGATGAGAGGCCCTGAACGGAGCGAAGGAGAGTACAGTGCTGCTGGCTGAGTTCTCCTCTTGTAAACAATCGTGGAAAGCTGTGAAATGAAATTCTGACCATGTAGTTTTTCAGATCTCTTGATTTCTAATAATCTACCTGCTGACAAGACCTGCTATACGCAATGAGAAGCATTGAAGGTTTTTTATGTTGTCTTGTGTTTTAAGTGTTGGAATTGATATGAAATGACTGCTTTAGAAAGGATGTCTACTGGATGTAGTTATCTGATGAGTTGGAGGGAATAACTCAAGGCCGATTAAAAGGACCCTTTCGAAAGTGTCATGTGAGATGAGGAGGGACAGAATAAGGATAGTTAGAAAGAAAGGAACATAGGAAGAATTTATTCACTTAGTAAACATTCATTGACATTTGTTATACTTTAGAGATTTAAAGTTGAAAAACCTGGAATCACTGCTTCAAAGAGCCCTCACTAGCAGGCAGTCAGACATGTGATGGACTTAATGATGGAACAGTGTTGCAGCGCTATGGAAACAGAAGGGGGACATTCCTCAGCCTGGTAGGGGGGCTGGGTCTCAAGGGGAACTTGAGAGAGGTGGTATTTGAGCTTATTTATAAGCTAAAGGAGAGAACCTAGTAGAGAAGGAGGGGTTGGTTTATGTTCAGGGAGAGAGAAGAGAAAATTCGATGAAAATACGGAGAAGGTGGGGGGGTTAATTGATTTTGGCTTCAAGGAGAAGGCATTTTGGGGGACTTGAAGATTGGCCAGATATGGAGGAAAGGAATAAATCACAACTGACTGAGTAATCAGTTTTGTGTAACTTAAAAGGATATTGGTACTGTTTGTAATAAAGAGAAGATGAATTTGTTCTAAGCCCATTTGAGTTTGAGATGCTGACAGTCCAATAGGAAGCTTGTAGTGAAGCTTGATAAGGTTGACCAGTGGAAGATAAGGTTGAGCTCCATTGATCAAAGAGGAGGTGCATAATGATGATGTCATCTATTCTACTGAATGTGTGTCTGCAGGGACGGAGGAGCTTATAAGAGGGGTAGTTGCTGTGAAAGGAGGCATGGAATGAGTTAACTCATAAAATAAAGTGTTTCTCTTTTGGGCTGGCACCATAGCTTCTGGGTCTTCATATGTTCTTCCAGAGGTGACACATTTATCCAGGATCCCAGGTATGGAATGATTGTGGAGGCTAGACCTGGTATGGGAAATGGACGTAATGCTAGAAGCAGAAGGATGACTTTCCAGGAAGTCCTAGCAGCAGAGGCTCGGTGCAAGGGGAAGATAGGCAGTGGACACATCAGCCTCTTGGCAAACTCTGCCCTGTGCAGTGTACAGTGTGGGCTTATCGCTGGTTTCTTCACCAGAGAGCAGCCAGGTAGGTGTGGATGGAGTCAGGAATCAGGCCTGCAGGCAAGAACTTGGTCTGTCACGTGCACAGTTGCCCCCAGAGTCTGTTGTTACTTCATTCTGGTGATGGAAATTCGAGTACTGAAAGCTTCTCTAAGTCGCTTCCTGTGGTTGGTCACCAGGGCACAGAATTCAGGTAATCTGGATGAGGGCTTCTTTCTACTGCTCTACAGATTCAGCTGTCTGCCCAGGGGCTTGCCTTCCTTTGGGGGGTGTCCATGGGTGGTAAGGGTGGCCTTTAGGAAAAGTTTCCCTATCTTCTTGATCGTGATGAGGGCCTAGAATCAAGTCTAGGACCTAAGGGCCCTGAGGCTGCATCTCTGTCTCTCAAAGTTGTATTCCCAGGAAGATCAGCTGGAAAATGCTCCCTCAGGGTAGAATGTGGTTAAGTGAGGTGTTGTTTTCTATGCACAGAAAGCCAACAAGAACCCCCTGCAACAAGGTTCGTGCCCAGACAACAAAAGCGGGAGATGGTGGGGGTGGTGGAGTGTTGTCCTAATGTTGGCCATTGTGCCAGAACTGGGGACAAATGACAGACCCCAGGAGCCATGTGGTTCAGGGAATTATGATCACTGTCTGTTCTCTTGTTCCCAGCAGACTTGGGTGTACTGCTGTCCTGGCAAAAAACACATGCTGGGAACCAGGTCTACATCAGAGTAGGGTGCAGTTCACTCACTGACTATGGTTGGTCAAGGTTTCAGTCTGAGCATTGCCTTTGGGAGGAGCCAAATTACAGAGTCTAGTTGGCTGACCACAGGAGTTTACTCTGAAGGGGCAAAGATGATTCTGGATGAATGCCGCCGTAACAGACCAGAGACCAGAAAAGGAAGGATCAGAGCAGAGAGTAGCAACTAGTCTGAATAAGCGTTTTGCACCAGAGTGAGAACCTTTATATAGGGGTACATGGGATCGCAGGTGTGAAAAAGGAGCTCTTTAGAGAGAGTTTGACCATTTATGAGTAGTTTATTTCTTTTCTGTTGATCTGCTTGAATCTTTCTCCTACTATTTGCCTCTATTTAGATGCACACACAGTTAGTTGGAGAGTAATATTTATTGAGGACTGACTTTGTATCAGGTAATGTCTTAGTGTTGGGACCACAGCAATGAACATCGTGGTTGTGGGAACAGAGAAGAGTCCCTTTGTCCATGGAGCTTACATCCTGATGGGGAGATGGAGACAAAAGGCCCACACGTACATATATACATGTGAACAATAAGTTCCTTCCTGCTGAGTTCCTATAAAAAAGAAAAATGAAGGGACCAACGCTGTAGGGTGTGATTTGTTCTAGAGGTGTCTTCTTCAAGCTAAACTGGTCTCTCTTTGAAGGGCTGACATCTGAGTTCAATCCTTAATGATGAGAAGCAGTCAGCCACGTTTAGAGTGGAAAGAGTGGCTTTCTTTGGCCATGTTGTTTGTGGAGTCTGTGAGACATGAAATACAGAGCTAGCAGGTGGTCATATGCTTCTGGGTGCTCAAGGGAGAGACCTGGGCTGAGAGGTTTTATTTTAAAGTCATAGAACTGAGTGAGATCGATTTGTGCTTTTGTGGGGCTTTTGTAATTGTCTGTTTGCCTAGATAAAGTACGTATAAAATTTTTACTTTAAATAGGACATTAAAAAGATTAGGCAGAAAATTGGGAGCATAAATATAATTTTGTATGCATATTTCCCCTTATATTTCTGGGTCATATGTATAGTGATTGCTAGGTTTTCCCTACCATGTACTTGATTCTAAGAGACAGCATTTCTCAAAGTTTTCAACTTCTGTCCTGACAAATTGAAATTTTTCTAAACCCATTATAGAATCTGCACAAGTATGCATATGTAGTCATAGGTTTCAGATCTCCAGATTTATAAAGAGCCCCTGAAATCTCGCTCTGAGTAAATTTTGTATTTGCAAAGGATTGCTGAAACCTGTGGAAAGGGCTTTCCAGTTAACACACATCTGACGTTCCAAAACTCCTTACAGTTGTGCAGAACAAGGCTTTGGAATGTGAAGTGACTCGTCAGAGCAACACAACTGAAAATTTTTAAGGCCAGCTGTAGAACCGACTTTAAGGTTTGTGCCAGGGCTCTTTCTACTGGTTTGGAGGTTCTCAGCCTTGCCTATGTATTAGAATCATCTTAAAAGAGTTATGCCCGGGCTCTGCACTGGAGGCCTGGACTATGAGTTTTGTTTTACACTCCCCAGGGCACTCTCCTGCGCAGCTGGAGTTGTGAGCTGCCAGCCTGTACCAACTGCCTTCCTAGGAGCTGTGTTGACACCAGATGTATTGTCTCTTTTACTCCAGGAGATTACTCAGTCAGCTGGGACTCTTTGTAATGACATTGGTAAGGAAGGTCTCTCTTTCCTTTCCAGTAAAGTTCACACAGAGTCCTGACTCTTACTGGGACTGTTTTCAGTCTCTGAGTTTGAAGCATCACACACACTATTTCTTGGGCCACCCGCATCCTCTCTGCGGGCCCATGAGACGAGTGAAGCTGGACCAACTCTTTTCTTCTCTCAGCCCAATATCATTATCACACAAGACTGTCAATAAAGCTGCCTTGTCACTTAAAACGGGACTTTGTTCACATTTTAGGATTGAGAGATAGGCTTTTGTAATTTTTGCTCCATTTTTCATGCTGTAATATTCTCTCTGGTGATTTGTGTTTTGTGTACAATGCTGTGTACTCCCAGCTTTGAAAGCAGGTTTGTCTGTGAAATGAAGATGGCGTCTTCTCATTTGCTCACTATTAACTAGTGACTACATGCCAGCTTCTTGCTTGACCAAATTAGTGCTACTAACCTGGCCACACCAGCCAGTATGCTCCTTGGGACCTATCCTCCCTGTCATAAGTATGGAGATTGAGATTAAACACTTAGAAACTCTTAGTGATTGGACAAAGTAATTTATGTCTGTTGAGCTGAATAATCAAAATAGAATTGCAGCTTAGGTTTTGTTCATGTTTGTCTTTCTAAAATGGTACTCTTTCTGTGTTTTGAGAAAATATCAAAACTGATCCATCTTCACAGATGCTTTCAGAAGCCATGGACTACATCTCTGAACCCAGCAGGAACTGGGAGGATTAAGGACCACCTCTCTTTTTTCAGAAGAATGGTTGATATGTTTGATTTGGGACTATTTTTGAGGATGTCGAGTGACAAACTGTCTAGTGGTAAACTTCAGGTTTCGGCAATGGGCATCAGTCTACAACACAGCCTCAGTTCAGAAGATAAATTTCTAAACCTGTTTCTGACAGTTTATTTGCCACCTGTCCTGTTTAGGCTGCAGTTCTATGTCCATATGTTTGTTTATCCCACCGAACACACAGGGGCATTCTGGTAGGTTTAATGTTGGATTTTTAACCATGAGTCAAGAGCTGAAGGGGAAGAATCATTTTCAGTTTGCTTTGTCAGTTTATGTTTCCATTTTCAAGTGAGTCTGGCTAAGTCAATTAAGCATTTTATCATTTTTTATTTTCAGATGTGTTTTGGCTCTGCACCGTTATGCTCTGAAAGACATATATCATTGTCTAAAGCATACTGAGGTATGAAAACTGTGTTGATCCTTTTTTCCACACATTGTTTAAGGCAAACAGGGACTTCCACTTGCTTTTTTCCCTACTGGGATATCTAGATTTTACAGATGAAAAAGGAAGATTGGTTCACTCTGTGATTTCTGCGGAGTCCACCAGGACTCTCCCCATGTCTCTTATATTATTATTTCCTACTGTAAGAATAAGACATGGCCATTACAGAACATTTGGGAAATTCAGAAAAATAGAAGGAAAGTTAACTTTTCCACATTCACAGCACCTAGAAGTAACTGTTGTTACATTTTAGTGGATTTTTCTTCTCCACATTTTTGCTTCATTAAAAAAAACAAACCCACAAAATTGTCATTGTACTGGGAATGCAGAAATCTATGCATTTTTTTTTTTTCTTTTAGCAGAAAGAGGTTTATTGCAAGTCTGAGCAAGGAGATTAGGGGCAGCAGGGTGTGGGGTTGGTTCATCCTCCAAAACACCTCCAACTCCCTGAAGGGTTTTGCAAAGCCTTTTTTTTTTTTTAGATTGGAGGATAATTGCTTTATAATATTGTGTCATAAAGTGTGCAGCACTTGTTTATATAAGTCACTTTATTCAGTTTATAAAGCATATGCATTATGGCTATGCTTAGAAAATAGAGAAAGTATAAAGTAGAAAATTTAAAAATCATCCAGAATCCTACCTTTCAGGGACGAATTTTAACTTTCACATATATTCATTTACTTTTGATTTTTTAAAAGCATAGTTGAGTTCATATCCTAATTATTATTATTGTTATCATCATCATTATTATTATTTTTGGCCATACCGCATGACTATGAAGATCTTAGTTCCCTGACCAGGGATTGAACCCAGGTCACGACATGAAAGCAGCAAGTCCTGACCACTGGATCACCAGGGAGTGTCTACTATCCTAATTATTTTTAAGCATACCTGATAGAGGCATAGCCACAAGACCTAAAGCAACGAAGAGTTAATGAAAAAAAAAAAAAACTAATGATTTAGATTATTCAGTATGAGTTTCAAAGATGTGAAAAATTATTTCTCATGCTTCTTAGTAAAAAAAAAAAAAAAAACAAACACACCAAAAAAGGCCAATATGTTACCCTATGTAATTATTCCCTTATATTGAGAAAACATAATTTTCATTTAGGTAGTTTTCCCAGGAATATTGTCCTAAATGTGTCTAAAATAGTTGCGCTACCATTAGTAGTAGAAAAAATAACACTGTTCCTGACTTGTGTGTATGTGCTCAGTCGTGTTCCACTCTTTGAGACCCCGTGGACTGTAGTGCCAGGCTCCTCTGTCCGAGGGATTCTCCAGGCAGGAATACTGGAGTGGGTTGCCATTTCCTTCTCCAGTTCCTGTCTTATATCTAACTAAAAGATTTTGTTTGTGGGTCAGAGAAGTGGTTCACAGGGAAGGGCAGGAGAGGAAAGGCACAGGTCTGGGAAGCTTTGGATGAGTGCTCTGGCTGTACTTGGCCCTTGAGCTGCATGGTGCGCCCCAGTGTATGCAGTCCAGTTGGGTCATTGACATTGGGGTTGAGAAAACCCACCAATCATTTTGTATCATGACTTCCTTATGCATTCAGTCCTAATTTCTACTTATCCTTGATGGTCTTAAGTATATCTTAACTGTCCCAGCATAATGGATAGAATTGTGCACCCTCCCCCAAAGATGTGTTCAAATCCTAACCTCCAGTACTGGTAAATGTAACCTTATTTCAAAATAGAATTTCTGCAGATGTAATCAGGTCAAGAGGCGTGCGTGCATGCATGCAGTGCTCAGTCGTGTCTGACATTTTTTGACCCCGTGGACTATAGCCTGCCAGGCTTCTCTGTCCATGGGATTTTCCAGGCAAGAATGCTGAAGTGGGTTGCCATAGATATGAGGTCATACTGTATCAGGGTGGGCCCAGACTAACCTAGAGGCTGAAGGTTACTTTTTTTATAAGAAGGGGAAAAGACATGCAGGAGAATGCCATGTAATGGTGGAGGCAGAGATGGAGGGGATCTGTCTATGAGCAACCATCAAAAACTGGGGAGAGGCAAGGAAGGATCCTCCCCTAGAACTTCCAGAAACAGCACAGCCTCCCAGCACCTTGACACTGTGAGAGAATAATCATTGCTGTTTTAAGCCACCCTGTTTGGTTCATTTGTTACTGCAGCCTTAAGAAACTAGTACAGTCTTGAAAACGTTGGTTCCTTATTTTCTAAACTCTCTCAAATATGTATTCCGAACTTTCTTAAATGCGAGAATAATTTATTTTTGGCATGCACATTTTCCATAAAAATCTGTAGACGTTGTTCCATGGTCTTCTCCGTCATGTAGTATTGCAGAAAGTATAAAGGTATTCTGATTTTTGTTCTTTTTGTAAGTTCTTAGTTGTGCCCCCCTTTTTTTCCCATTTGCCTCACAGATTCCATCTATCTAGAGAAAGTTCATCACTACCCACTGCCCCATGCCCCCAAATATAGTAAACTCTTGTTTTAGTCATGGCCTTTTTTCTCCCAAAGCAAGAAAATATATTTCAGGTTGTGTGTGTGTGTGTGCGTGTGTGTACACATATCTTTTGTAAAAAAATAAGAATTTTAGATTAAATCCATTTTCATGGATTAAATCCTTGTTCTCAAATCTTCATTTGTTCTCGACCTTTTCAACCTTTGTTGTTTTTCCCATCTGAATTTGGAGGTACTTCTCAAGTTTGTTTTTTATACCTCTGATTTGTGCTTGATGGAATGTCGATGATTAACTTTGTCCTTTTATTATAAAGCTCTCTTTGGTTATGACATTTCCTTTTATTTTCTTTGTAATTTTTCTCATTTTTCCTTTGTCTGTTTTATCTTATCCTGGTGTCTTTTCTTTTCAGCCTTTCATCTTTTTAAAGATTTTTTCTACTATTGCAGGAGGTCACATCTGCACTACTTGAAGATGTCAGAATTTATCGAAGCTTTCTTGTTTCTAGTTTATTGAATTGTATCTCTTCCTCACTTTTTCCGTTTTCCTGTATACTCATTCTCAAATGAGAGGAACTTCACGTAGACACAATTTTTGCCAACTGTTCTGATATGAAGACTGCTTCTTAACCCATTACTTAAGCATTTGGGTACTAATGAAATCGTTTTCTTAGTTTTACTGCTTGAAGTCAATTTCATGTGTCTTTGCTGGCTCAGTTCCTAGTTTTCATATAATGCAAATCTGTTTCCTTGAGATGGACTCTTCATATTACATTACTGCCTGACTCCCTGGTACACAGAAAATAGATGACATATTAAAACAAACATAAACACATCTTCCATGATTGTTTTTTACATAAGATGATTCTATTTGTCAGATCCCCATTGCCAGCCTTATTCTGCTCTGTGAAAATGAAAGCCTTGGTCGCTCAGTTGTTCTTACTCTTTGTGACCCCTTGGACGGTAGCCCACCAAGCTCCTCTGTCCATGGGATTCTCTAGGCAAGAATACTGGGGTGGGTAGCCATTCCCTTCTTCAGGAGGTTTTCCCAACCCAGGGATTGAACCCGGGTCTCCTGCATTGTGGACAGATTTCTTTACCATCTGAGGAGCATATTGTTGAATTGGAAGTGCTGTTTCCAATGGTTATTGGATAAGAAGTGTTAATGTCAGGTGGTAAGCAGAAAGGCTAGCTGTCTCTGAAGCCAGCATCTATGTAATTGTGAATGGTTGAACAGTTTGGTTTGGTTTTGAGAGTGCAGACCGTTGGGAGACTGGGAAAGGCTTTGTGTACCTATTTCCGAGCAAGCAGACTCAATTTCATTTCCACTCGTGCAACAGTTACCATTAAATTTAAGCCAAAAAGGTGTAGGTGTTAATCCCTATTCCATCAACCTTGTATTTTGTGGAAATTCTTTAAAGATTCTGGTGGTAGTTGTGTGTGGGTCCAGAGTTTTGGCATTATTAATTGTTTTCTGTATTCTTTTACACTCACAGATATTTTAATAAGTAGGTGGGAGAAATTGTGTGGGTTGCTGCTAGCCAAACACCATTTTTACATTTTAACTTGAAAGTCTGATGTTGATTTGTTATTTCCTACTGATAGATTTCCTGTTGATTTATGACATAGGGCAAGAACATCTTTTAATCTTATGTTCAGCTTTGAATGGGACTTTAAATGTATATTTTTAATGCAGATAAATGTAAATATTCAAGTAATTTACCAATATTTCTTAATATATGACAGCATTTTTTTCTTGTGTTCTTGACCAAATGAATTTTTCTTTGATTCATTTGGTAGACTGATAGTATTTAAAAATGTTCACTCTTTTCCCCCTATTTGTGTATTTTGTTTTTCTTTATCTCCAAGCATACATTATTTTTAAAAGCTTGAGTCAGAGAAAGAGTTAAAGGGGTTTATTCATAGGTTGTTTATTGTTTATTTATTAATGCATGGGTGCATGCTAGGTTGCTTCACTCGTGTCCTACTCTGTGTGATTCCATGGACTGTAGCCCACCAGGCTCCTCTGTCCATAGGATTCTCCAGGCAAGAATACTGGAGTGAGTTGCCATTTCGTCCTCCAGGGGATATTCCCAACCCAGGAATTGAAGCCATGTCTCCTGCACTGCATGCTGATTCTTTACTGCTGAGCCATTGGGGAATTCAGTAATGTTAAGTATATTCACCTTGTTGTGCTGCATTCAAACTTTTAGTTAACTTTTTGTTATACTACTGGGAAGAGGCAAAGCTCTAATATTTTGTCTGACACACTGTAATTTGTTGAACAACCCAGCTTTCCTCATGAAAGAAGTATATAAGAAACAACCGAAGACAAAATCAAATGTAAAATAAGAAAAGCAGGGAAAAGGGATAAAGCCTAGATTAGAAATAGTCCCTATAGCAGCAGTATTAATGAATATTTTATTTTCTCAATCTAAGTATAAGATTAGGGAAAAAAGAAAAAGTATCTTAGGTGTGTACATCTGTTGTTAAAAAAAAAACCAAAACTGTCGATAATTACTTATAAAGATATAATTGCAACCCCATGGACTGTAGCCCACAAGACTCCTTTGTTCATGGAATTTTCCAGGGAAGAATACTGGAGTGGGTAGTCATTCCCTTCTCCAGGAGATATTCCTGACCCAGGAATCGAACCTGGGTCTCCTGTATTGCAGGCAGATTCTTTACTGTCTGAGCCAGCAGGGAAGCACCCCCCCCCCCAAAAGACAACTGTTGATAATTATTTATAAAGATATAATTATTTTAGGTATGTTACAATGTGAGAAAATCTGCATCATAGAATCTAAGAAATACAGGGAAGTGTTAGGTACGGTGATGAGAAGCAGTGAATGTGGTGTCTGAGAAGAAAGCTAGTGATGGAAGAGGCAGAGTAGTGTCGGAGCGTGGGCACAGAGAAGGACCGAGAGCCATCGTGCCACCCCGCAACCACTGCCTTCTTAATACTCCACCCAGCCTCCAGCTCTCTGCCCATCATCGATTCTAGATAATAGGGTTGTTGTTTTTTTTTCCCCCCTGTAAAATTTATTTTAAGATAGATTTCTCTGATTCTCCACCACTATGGGCTGTTGACAGCAGCTGACAGTCTAACAAATGGATACTCTGGAAACATGTTCTTAGTGATAATGACTGAATAGCCAACAGAATGTTACATATGTGAGCTACTAACCTTTGTGTTTGCTCCGAACAAATGAGCAATACATAGATGCTTTGAAATATGTCTGTTAAAATTCTGTCACGTGAGCTTAGTTCAATTCTATAGTCCATTTTCTGCTTTATTTTTCCTGTGAAAAGTGCCTTATAATGGCATCACCAATTGTTCGTCAATTTCCTTTCCATTATGTAAACTCCTTGTGTGTCCACCCTCTGTCGGTCTGTAAGTGTATCATGACACATATACATGGAATGGATTATTACCTTTTCTGGAGGGAGAATAAACCATAAATATGAACGAGGCTTTAGAAGAGCCTAACATAAATCACTGTGAAAAATCTGTAGTAGGCTGTGAGACTATAAAAATCACTGTGAATTATAAATAAGACAGCAGGGTTATAGAAATCATTTTATATGAAAGTGGATATATATTTCATCCTACAATAGCACTCAATGATTTTAATAACATTGGTTGACCATATTCAATGTGGAATATAGTAGAAAGTTCCATAGGAAAAATTCTGGGTTATAATTGATAACATGAAACACTGATGCTACTTATGCTATCGAAATTGCATTTGATTTATGTTATTATCAAAGTATTGTCAAAAGAAATCTTTTTCTTTACATCTGTTCTTAGAAAATAACATGTAGATTTTCATTCTTTTAAAATTAAAAATCACTATTGAAACATCTCATACTTTATTTAAAGTTATTTATCTGAAATTAGTGATTAACTTTTGGGTTACTTATTTATGAAGCATCTAGAGAACCTCCTTAATTTCTTTCCTATCTTAACAAAATTTTCTAAGGAAAGTTAATCATAAATGTATAAATAAATTTTAAAACATGTTTTAAAGAGAATATTCTATATATTAAAGGTATCATTTCTTGGTTAATTAGCTGTTTTAGCAAACAGGGTATATTTTGCTTTAAGAAGTTTTCTTTAAAATATGTAGCTCTTACACAGGTAAGAGTTATATGTTTAAATGTACAACTTTATTTTGAAAACAGTGGTTCCATTTCTGGGTTAAAAGTGCTTTCTTTGTGTCATTGGAATTGAGCAACCTCTATAGATAATGTAGGAGATAAAGAAAAAAGTATAAGACAGTGCTTGTTCTTTGACTGCTTCCTAGTTGAGATCAAACTAATATTATTTTTAACGGCACTGACATTTCAAGACAATATATGATTAAATTCTAAATTGTGTGGTTCAGGCTGCTTTTAAATGTCAATGTTAAAGGAAACTAGAGACAGGCTACTATTACTTTTTTACCCCTATTCACACATAACTGGACTGAAGAACATTCTAAATATTCAGCTTCCAATAGATTAGGAGATGTTTTCCTTAATTCATTTCTAAAAAGAAATTTCTTTTGTATTAAAACAACCCCTTGTTTTTATATTTTGTATTATGTTTTAAGTTCTCCAACACTACCTTTATTCCTTAAGAGGATTTGCTTTGGTTTGTTGTTAGGCTGAAGGTTAAGAAACACCAAACTCCTTCCCTACTAAGAAGACAGCATATCTCTAAGGTGGCAATTTGTTGTTACTGTTGTTTAGTCACTAAGTCATGTCCGACTCTTTGCAACCCTATGGACTGTAGCACACCAGCCTTCCCTGTCCTACTGTCTCCCGGAGTTTGCTCAATCTCATGTCCAGAGTCAGTGATGCTATCTAACCATCTCATCCTCTGTCACCCCCTCTCTGGCCTTCAATCTTTCCCAGCATCAGGGTCTTTTCCAATGAATCAGTTCTTCGCATTAGGTGGCCAGAGTATTGGACCTTCAGCATGAGTCCTTCCCAGGAACGTTCGGGATTGATTTACTTTAGGATTGACTGGTTTGATCTCCTTGCTGTCAAAGGGGCTCTCAAGATTCTTCAAAACCATCGGTTGTTTCAAAGCATCAGTTGTTCGGCAATATGTGATTAATATTATTTTAAAATGTTTGATTTATTTTTGGCTGTGCTGGGTCTTTGTGGCTGCACGTGGGCTTTTCTCTAGTTGTGGTGAGTGGGAGCTACTCTCTAGTTGCAGTGGATGGGCTTCTCATTGCAGTGGCTTCTCTTGTTGTAGACCACAGGTTCTAGGCACATGGACTTCAGTAGTTGTGGCCTGTGGGTTCAGTAGTTGTGACTCCTGGGCTCTGGAGCACAGACTCAATAGTTTTGGCTCACGGGCTTAAGTTCCCTGCGGCATGTGGGATCTTCCCAGATCAGTGATCAAAACAGTGTCTCCTGCATTGGCAGCAGATGAATTCTTTCCCACTGAGTCACGGGAACTCCTGTGATTATTATTTAACAGAATTTTCATCTTACCAACTTTCAGCTCATCTGTGACAAAGCTCAGGCATATCACCATCTAGATTCATATCATTTATTTTTAATTCACATATTGTGGTTGACAGGCTTCCCTTGTGGCTCAGCTGGTAAAGAACCTGACTTCAGTGGGGGAGACCTGGGTTCGATCCTTGGAGAAGGGAAGATCCAGAAGATCCAGAAGATCCCCTGGAGAAGGGAAAGGCTACCCACTCCAGTATTCTGGCCTGGAGAATTCCATGGACTGTATAGTCCATGGGGCTGCAAAGAATCGGACACGACTGAACAACTTTCACTTTCATGATATGAGCTATAAATTGAGATTATATCAATATGATGTATATAGGATGAGATGGTTGGGTGCATCACCGACTTGATGGACATGAGTTTGAGCAAGCTCTGGGAGTTGGTGATGGACTGGGAAGCCTGGCCTGCTGCAGTCCACGGGGTCGCAAACAGTTGGACACAACTGAGTGACTGAGCTGAACTGATTGTGGTTGACACATGAGGAAAAATAATCTTTTTTATTTCCTAAAGTTGTTACCTGTAGAACCTTTTTTTTTAATGGAGAGTTTTAGATTTCTTTGAAAACTCAGAGTTGATGAATCTGAAAATTCAAGTGGTAGATATATGTCTGAACCAATATCAATAGATAAGGTTGAGCTGGTGATTGCCTGCATAGGAAAGTGCTGACTGCAACTTTGAAACTGCATGTATAATATGCTTAATTGACACTATAGATTTATGAGTTTTAACTTACTGCTATTTTGACTTAAAAATGATCCTAGCGACATTTTAAGCAGCAAAAGTAACAATTCCATAAACATAGGCAGTGCAGCTCTTGCCCTGTTAATCATGTCCCAAATCATAACCTATGTTATTTATTAATCTGAGAATTACTGATTATTTAAAAAAACACCTTCTGAGAATATAAATTCTAAGAAGTTAATTAGATGAACAGTCTGTTTCCTTCCATGTTGGGCTGAACTAGAATGTCTTTGGTTGCTATGCTATATTCTGTACTCATTCTAGGTGTATTCTGCCTTTATTTGTGGAAGCTGTTATTTAATGGGAAATAGGTGCTTTTCAGTTGAAAGTAAATGCAAGGGAAATGAAAACAAGTGTATTTCAGCCTGCACATGATCATTAATGAGTTACTGTAACTGAATCCTACAATCACCATATTCATATGGGTCACCACATTCCAGAGTGGCTAGAAAATGTTTAGATAATGGCTTCATGGGTCCAGAAGAAAGGATAGCTGTACCGAAGCCTGTTTTGAGGCATTAATCATTACATCTCCCCGACTTGCAAGTACGTCACTCTCAGGAATGATAAGTTCTGTTGCCTTTAGGGAGCACACCTGCGTCGTCGTTTACATTCATGTGGTCATGTAACTGAACACCCTCAAGAGGGGGGAGGAACTTCCAGTGGAGCTACTCTGGTAAATTAGGTAATAATAGCAAACTAGATTCTGTTCTGTCTGATCAATGTCTCTTGTAAGAGAAAACTTAGACGATGCCATGAATTGAGCTCTATGAGTTCCTCAGGATGGTGTGGGTCATCATCTTGTACTTCAAGGTCGATATGTCCTCTCCAGGTCTCAGAGCTTACTATTGGGCTGCAGCTGCTACCCAGATAGAATAAGGCATCCGAGCCCGTGGCTGAAGGACATGATGGGTGATGTGGAGAAATGGGTCACTCCATGTAGTCAATGAGGTGGCAGATGAAGGTACTTAACATTAGTGCCTTAACACATAGAAAGTGAGAGCCGCTCAGTCACGCCCAACTCTTTGCGACCCCCTGAACTGCAGCCTGCCAGGCTCCTCTGTCCTTGGGATTTCCCAGGCAAGAATACTGGAGTGGGTTGCTATTTCCTTCTCCAGGGGAGCTTCCCGACCGAGGGATCGAACCCAGGTCTCCTGCACTGCAGACAGATTCTTTACTAACTGAGCTACCAGGGGAAGCCCCAAACACATAGCCCCCAACACATAGAAGACACTCATAAATATTGCATAATAAAAGAAAGTACAGCAGCAAGCCAGAAAATATGGGGAACAAAGATAAGAGTCAAGTCAGTGGCTGGAGTCTCTTCTGACTTAGTGGTGCTTTTTTGAATGTACACTTTGGTGTCATGTTTATAATATTTTAAAGGTTAATTTTATATGCAGAATTATTTGTGTAAGCCGACAGAGAAACTGAATGCTACGGTTCAAAGGAATGGAAGACCCTTGCACAATGCTGCAAGCTCGCTCAGAGCATAGACCGTCTGTGTGTCAGTGTATGTACAGTGCCTTGCAATCAGGAGTGTTGGTTGAATGGATAGAAATGTCCGTGAAAATTTGATGTTTGTGCTGGGCCTTGAGAGGTGGTTGAATTTGATGTAGCAGAGGGAAATGAGACGGGTTTGTAAATTAGAACACTGAATAAAGGCACAGATGTTGGAATGAGCTTAACTGATTTTGCGAGACCCCAGAGAAGTCAGTCTGATTAGAGGCCTGTGGTGGATATTGTGGTGGTAATGGTTGTATGGGGTTGTTTTAAAGACCGGTTCCTCAGAATTTTGTGTTCTGGCTTTGTTGATGCTCTGTCTTGATTATCTTGTTGGGTAAAACTACTTTAGGAGAACAGGGTGTTAGTGAGGGCAGGCTTATGGTTTTCGTCTTCAAAAAAACCCATTCATTCAGTTGGTATTCATTGCACAAACACACAGAGTAAGACTCACTGTATGCTTCTTTGGGGGAAATGAGATGCTTCTACTGAAGTTGTCACAGACTAATGTCATAACTCCCAACCAAGTGCTTCCCTGTATGCTGTTGGTGGTACTAGCAGAAGCAAGTTTGATAGCTCAGCACACCACCATCCTGCAGCTGAGAGCTCCCCAGATTTGAGTAGGCTCATTTCTTCAGTCAGGTTGCTTATCAAAAGTCCTACTGGGCTTCCCTCGTGGCTCAGTGGTGAAGAATCCTCCTGCCGACGCAGGAGACATGGGTTCGGTCACCCATCCAGGAGGATCCCAAAGCCACAGAGCAATTAAGCCCATGCACCACAACTACTGAGCCTGTACTCTAGAGCCTCGGAGTTGTAACTGCTGAAGCCTATGCGCCCTAGAGCCCGTGCTCCACAACAAGCGAAGCCACTGCAGTGAGAAGCCAGTGCACTGCAACTAGAGAGTGGCCCCTGCTCGCCGCAACTAGGAAAGCCCGTGCAGCAATGAAGACCCAGCGCAGCCAAAAATAAATAAATAAAATTATATATATGTTGAAACATATGTCTCTCTCTATATATATCTTACTGATACTGGGTGGATTGAAGCAAATGTAAAACTCTGAAACTATCCTCAGAAGGAGGGAACCCCCTCTAGTTTAAAGTCATTGTATCCCATTGTGCCAGCTTTTGAGAGGCACCTACAGATGCTGCTGAAAGGACCACATAATTTAACAGAAGCACTTTCCAAAATAGCCATTAAAAAAATTCTTCTCTGCGTCTTCCTTTTTCATCTTAAATTGGCTAACTAGTATATTGTATTACATTTTCACTTACGGATTTTTTTTTTTTAAACTCATGAGTTTTGGTTTGTTCTTCAGGGAAATGTAATCCTAGTAACTACAATTATTAGAAATACTTCTGACAGCGCTGGTAGATGTAGCTCTGGTAGTAACACTAAGAACCTGTGCTTTTCCTTTCAAGTATGTTGTAGGTACTTTGTGTTGAGCACACACCGCACTTTTTTTCAGACGTTTAAAAGCAATAAAAGAAGGAAGAATTAGAAGTATAATCAGAGACAAAAGCAGAAAATGTAGGATTGCAGACAGGATTGTTTGCTTCCCTCACTGTGTACCTAGATTAAGGAATCAGTATTTGTACAAATGATTCACAATTTTGAACTCCGCAGATATTCTGTCTAGAGCACTACACAGCTGTTTATCTTAGTCATTATTGTTCTTAGCCATCTTCTCTTAAGCTGGAGAATCTGAGATTGAGTTTTAAAGTGGGAGTGGAGACCTGATCTGGGGTTTGGGATCTGCCGTTTATCCTGTGGCAGCACTGAAGCACCCACACATTCTGTGAAGTACACTCCAAAGACGTGGTTTTGCTTCCAACTGTGATGACACTATAATTGATCAAATATATTCTTTCAAAGAATCATAAATTCTTATTGGAGTTTGAGGGGATGTCATGTTCATTTGTCAACATGTCACTCCAGGGACACAGGTGCAGCAAATTTATGGAGGACGCACCTCGTGTTTCTCCTGAGCCACATAAATATGAAGCCGTCTTGATTGGAAACGTGTGGCTTTCGATTACTCCTCAGATGGAGAGCAATTAAGATCTCTCCGTTGAAGGCATTTCACTGCGATTCTCAGGTTTTCACACAGCACTGGCAGGGATCAGGTCTGAGAGGGACACCAGAGGAATTTTTGGAGATCTGCAGATGTTGTCTCAGGGAAGAATACTGAGGCGGTTCTTTGGCAGAGTGAATATTGCACATTTTTGTCAAGTGCGTGATTAACTTTGACATTTGAAAATAGAACTTCACGTAAAAATAAGCATGGTACTTCTGCATGTTTAATTAAGATGCTTAGTTCCTGTCAAGACTGATAGTCCCCCCCCCCCCCCCCCGTGAAGGGCAATATATTCTCAACTTCTGAAATTTCAGAAACCTGTACTTAACCTTTAATCGTCATTCCATTTACATGGATATCTGATTAACAACTTTTAAAGTTCATGAGCTCCTGGTAAATGCAATTAAGACCTTTTTGGGGTTTGTTATTAAGAGCTGGCATTTACAGAAGACTAGGACCTGGCTAGTGTTGCTGTCTTCTCCATCGCAGGCTGTCTTAGGCAATTAGCAGAGAACATGAGGTACATGAATTGTACTGTATTGCTTCTAAGTTAACATGGTTGATATTTAAATAGTGTGCAGTCTTTTTCTTTGAGGATTTGAAATAGCTCAACTGGAATTCCATCACTTCCACTAGCTTTGTTTGTAGTGATGCTTTCTAAGGCCCACTTGACTTCACATTCCAGGATGTCTGGCTCTAGGTGAGTGATCACACCATCGTGATTATCTGGGTCGTGAAGATCTTTTTTGTACAGTTCTTCTGTGTATTCTTGCCACCTCTTCTTAATATCTTCTGCTTCTGTTAGGTCCATACCATTTCTATCCTTTATCGAGCCTATCTTTGCATGAAATGTTCCTTTGGTATCTCTAATTTTCTTGAAGAGGTCTCTAGTCTTTCCCAATCTGTTGTTTTCCTCTATTTGTTTGCACTGATCGGTGATGCTGTGAAAGTGCTGCATTCGATATGCCAGCAAATTTGGAAAACTCAGCAGTGGCCACAGGACTGGAAAAGGTCAGTTTTCGTTCCAATCCCAAAGAAAGGCAATGCCAAAGAATGCTCAAACTACAGCACAATTGCACTCATCTCACACGCTAGTAAAGTAATGCTCAAAATTCTCCTAGCCAGGCTTCAGCAATACGTGAACCGTGAACTTCCAGATGTTCAAGCTGGTTTTAGAAAAGGCAGAGGAACCAGAGATCAAATTGCCAATATCCGCTGGATCATCAAAAAAGCAAGAGAGTTCCAGAAAAACATCTATTTCTGCTTCATTGACTATGCCAAAGCCTTTGACTGTGTGGATCACAATAAACTGTGGCAAATTCTGAAAGAGATGGGAATACCAGACCATCTGACCTGTCTCTTGAGAAACCTGTATGCAGGTCAGGAAGCAACAGTGAGAACTGGACATGGAACAACAGACTGGTTCCAAATAGGAAAAGGAGTACGTCAAGGCTGTATATTGTCACCCTGCTTATTTAACTTCTATGCAGAGTACATCATGAGAAATGCTGGGCTGGAAGAAACACAAGCTGGAATCAAGATTGCCGGGAGAAATATCAATAACCTCAGATATGCGGATGACACCACCCTTATGGCAGAAAGTGAAGAAGAACTAAAGAGCCTCTTGATGAAGGTGAAGGAGGAGAGTGAAAAAGTTGGCTTAAAGCTCAACGTTCAGAAAACTAAGATCATGGCATCTGGTCCCATCACTCCATGGGAAATAGATGAGGAAACAGTGTCAGACTTTACTTTTTTCGGGCTCCAGAATCACTGCTGATGGTGATTGCAGCCATGAAATTAAAAGACGCTTACTCCTTGGAAGGAACGTTATGGCCAACCTAGATAGCATGTTTAAAAGCAGAGACATTACTTTGCCAACAAAAGTCCGTCTAGTCAAGGCTATGGTTTTTCCAGTGGTCATGTATGGATGTGAGAGTTGGACGGTGAAGAAAGCTGAGCGCCGCAGAATTGATGCTTTTGAACTGTGGTGTTGGAGAAGACTCTTGAGAGTCCCTTGGACTGCAAGGAGATCCAATCAATCCATCCTAAAGGAGATATATCCTGGGTGTTCATTGGAAGGTCTGATGTTGAAGCTGAAACTCCAATACTTTGGCCACCTCATGCAAAGGGTTGACTCATTGGAAAAGACCCTAATGCTGGGTAGGATTGGGGGCGGGAGGAGAAGGGGACGACAGAGGATGAGATGGTTGGATGGCATCACCGACTCGATGAACATGGGTTTGGGTAGACTCCGGGAGTTGATGATGGACAGAGAGGCCTGGCGTGCTGCAATTCATGGGGTCGCAGAGAGTCGGACATGACTGAGCGACTGAACTGAACTGAACTGAGTCTTTTTCTTTCCTCTGACTTGCTATATGGCATGAGCTCGTTACTGAGTGGTAGAATAGGGCCAAGGATAAATGAGGTGGAGTTGTAGCAATTTGCAGTCTAGGAGATTGAGGCTCCTCCTTCTCTCTGATGTTCCGAAGTCATGTTTACAAACATTCATTCTCAGGTTGTAAGGAGTCAGGTTAATCATCCTACTATATTGCATATTTTTTTTTTTTTTTTTGGTGGGGCTGTGCCACGTGGCATGCAGGATCTTAGTTCCCTGACCAGGGATCGAACCCATGGCTCCTGCAGCGGAAGCATGAAATCCTAACCACTGGACCTCCAGAGAAGTCCCTGCATTTGTTTTGAAGTATAGTTGACTTAAAGTATTATATTAGTTTTAGGTGTACAGCATGGTAATTCAATATTTTTGTAGAATAGACTCCATGTAAAGTTATAAAATATTGGCTATTATACCTTGCGCTGTACATTACATCCTTGTAAACTTACCTATTTTATACCTAGTAGTTTGTACATTGTAGTCCCACTTACCATTTTGCTCCTTCCTCTCTTCCCTCCTCCTGGTAACCACCAGTCTGTTCTCTGTATCTGTGATTCTGCTTCTGCTTTGTTCTATTTATTCATTTGGTTTATTTTTTAGATTCCACATATAAGTGAAAACACAGTGTATGCATTTTAAAAACTGCATTCTTCTAGAGGGTGCGGTAGTCTTTTTGAGAGTTAAAATGAAAAAATGTACATTTTGGAGAGAGAAATGATTCAGACATGCAACTTCTTTCTAAACTTTTAGGCATTTCAGCTATTAAGACATTTTCCTTGGGTTGTGGGGACAGACGAGAAGAGGTAAATGTGTTAGAACAGGTCAGTATAGCATAGTTAAACACACTGGAATGTGCTATGATGTATGGAGAATGGGAAGTAAATAGTTAAAAGTGAGAAGGATCCTACTGGGCATATACTGCCAATCTGGCAGGTTTTTTTCACTTGCCAATAGAATTGGACTCTCTGATAGATGCACAATGCATTTCTTAGGTACTTTGTGCAGAGCACTACTTATTAGCATTTAGAGGAATGACGGGTGAAAACAATGGAAATATTGACAAAGGCAAATCATTAAAATATATTGTATATAACAATGTTATGAAAGAATACTTGAATGTTTACATGTTTCCATACCAGCTGAATTTTTTATGAGCATATATTGCTTTTAAATAAAAGATGAAAATAGAGAAGTGTGTGGGGAAAAATAAATTTAAATAGAAAAACTGATCTGAAATAATTAAATTCGATGCCAGAAATATCAATGAAGCAGTTCTCCATTTTTGGACCCTAGAGCTTCTATGTTTACTGTTTACTTAAACCAGCAGTGCAGTTAACTGGTTAATCTTATAAACTGTAGGCTAGCCTCAAATGTAGCAAATAAGTGAAAATAGTTTAGTCACATGTTTTGAATAACATGAAAGATTTCAGTAGAAATAGCATTTAGTAATTGTAGACCTCTTACGGATTTGGAAAATTATTTTCTGGCCACAAAACTGTTAAAACAGGATTACTACAACCAAGCCAACAGTTTTTTTTTTTTTTAATCAGTTTAATATCTTACTTAAGGGAAATATATATGCACACATATACATATATATAATTTCGTCACTTTCAGATAGAAGAGTTTCGTTTATTTAATAGACAAAATCTTTCTTATAGATGTAAGAGTGAGTATAGAAATGAGTGATATTAAGTTGCCCCTTCAGTTTTAAAGGATTTCAGTTAAGGTATTCCAGTTGGCATGAATCTTTGGAAATACAGGGATGTATTAGAGTGCCTTCTCATGAAGTCATGTTGGGAGTTTAAGAGATAAGCAGAGGTAAAGTTAAATATCCAGCAGTGTATGATTAATTGCCAAATCTAGGTGATCAACTCTGGGTCCTGTAGGAGTTTAAAGAGATTACTTAAGATAGATTGGTGAGAGAAGGTTTTGTGTATTTGGTAGAGGCTGTCCCTTTGAGGAAGGCTAGGCTTTAGGCGAATGGGAAGATCTTTCTAGGTAGGTATAATGTTACATGTATGCCAACAGTAGGTATTCACTGAATTTGCCATATGCACAGTTTGTACAGAGGGGTGTAAGATGTGATCAGAGAGACAGAAGCCAGGTTCTGAAGAGCCTTAGAGGAAGTCAGTTGAAATCTTTGTGGACTCCTTAATGAAAGGAGCTGCTTTTTCCTTGTGCTTTGTACTTCTCAGTGCCTCCAAATCTTGTTATCTCCCAGTCTTAACAATATTTCCCTCAAGTCCTAATGGAAATGTACTTAACACAGTTCCTGGCACTCAGTAGGTACAAAATAAAACATTAATCCAGTCTGAATCTGCACTTGTTAGTCCTAAATAATCCATTCTGAATGAACTATAAGCAAACATTGTTTTTCTGTTTTTGGTAGGTGTGTCGATGTTCACAGATTACAGATAACCAATATGAAGGAGGCTCTAGTAACTGAACTGCTAATTGAAAATTCTGGGTCATAGCCACTTAATTGAGTAAACTGTCTCCAGAGAGCAATTTGGGTCTTTTCCAAGATGCATTAACTCTTTCAGGTCATTAGGGTAGCACTTACCTCATTGGAGCAGAAATTTAATAAATGGTATTCTTGTGATGTGAGTAAATTAACGTACCTCAAAAAGCCTAGTTTCACCATGGGTGTTATAGTTCTACTCCAAGGAGCTCGTCTGTGAATGTAAAACATCAATAAGTAGCTGCCCTTTCAAGCATCTTACTTTCAATTTAGGTAACCTACTAGGGAGCTTCTACTTTGTTCAAGGCACTGTGCTAGATGTTAACAGACACAAAGAAAAGATATGGCTTGAACTGAGAGGCAGGAGAGAAGGCAAATAACCACAAGATAAAAATCCTTGAGAGCTGCACTGCAGTGTGGGTTTTTTGTTTTTGTTTGTTTGTTTGTTTTTTGCAGTGTGGGTTTTAATGAGAGCGAGATACCATAGTTAACTGTTAGGCTAGATGGTAACCTCCCAGAAGGTAGGGACCTTGGCTCCTTCACACAGTGTTCTCGTTCGTGTTTATTTTCTCAGTTGCAAGTTTAAGAGAGAAGTCAAGGAACAATTAGAGATATATAGATACACACACCTAATGGTAAAATATGAGTTATAGCAATCTGAAGCTTTTTTTGTAAACAACAGTTTACACATATGCGCTTTTCTCCCCCCTGTGAGATATGAATTATTAATGTCTGGTGTTAATCTAAAATGAAAGTGGTAAGGATATGAAAACCAGAAAAATAAGATAGCATCCTTTGGAGATATGCTCACTGATTGTCTAATTGTCTCAATTTGTCTGTCAACCTACTGATGGGATATCAACCTTCAGGTAGTAGAAAGGATGCAAAAAGTCTCTTCTACTCACCAGCACATGTTACACATTTATATTTGCTGTGAAGGTAGAGGCAGCTATTGTAAGACTAAGGGTAAGTGACAGACTCCTGGGGAAAAAAGAAACACCTCCATAAGAAGCTAAAACTTCCAAGATGTAAGACCAGCTTCTGCTTCCGCATGCATGAGATTGGCATCTCCATTGGGCATGTGGGCTGTGATCAGTAGCATCTGGATGGTGCACATGTACTATGTTAAAAATCAGTTAAGTTAATACTTAAATTCACTTTCATGCTTGATTAATGGTAGTGGTAGTTACAAGCAGGGGAAAAAAAGGATAAACTTAGACATGATGAAAACCCTTGGGACTTACTTATGGAATATGAAAGTATCTAAGTTAACCAAATGGTGATTGTGTAAAAACAACGAATAGGAAATATGGTTGTAGGAGTCAGTTAGGGTTGTGGAAGGTGCTGAATGACAGAGAGGAGATAACAGGTTATTTACTGACAAGGAGGACGCCATTGAAGGGTTTGAGCAGAATGATGGCGCTAAGCTCTGTTATGAGCGTAGAGGGTTGTGAGATAGATGGTCATAGTGTAAGAAGGATGAGAGAGTGTTGCAAGATTGTTGGACTAAGCTCTGTGAAGGATGATGAGGATCAGATTTAAAGGCATGAGGGTCAGAATGAAAATACTTAAAAGAGGAAAAGGACATGAGATGTGTAGTATAATGTAGGACCTGGCAGTTGATTTGGAGAGTAAGATGGAGAAGAGTGAGAGCTAATTACAGGTTATGGTCCTGGGAGGTCAGAGAAATAATGGTAGTGCTATCAAAGAGGGAAACTAAAGGGACCTTTCTTCCTTCTTTCCCCTTTTCTCTCATTTTGAAGGAGGTAATGATAAAGAGTTCTCTTGGTCAGGCTGTTTGTTGAGCCTGTGCCCCAGTACTTTCGTAATGTCTGCTCTTCTGTTCTCACTTCCTTACTGTGACAAGACCCTCTTGCAGGCAATGACAGTGCATCTCTGGAGCTTGGAAAAAAGTACAGTATGATAGTAGAGGAAGATTTGAGAATCATCTGAAATGGAGGTGTAAATAAAACGGAAGAGAGCAATAATAAGAGTAAGGATACTGGACATTCAAATACTCAAGAAGACAAAAGGTGTAGTCAAATTCACTGAAGTGAAAACATTCCAAAAGTTCAGTGGTAAATATTAGCAGAAACCTACATTTAGGGATTGAGAACACCGGCTTCTCATTGTGGTGGCTTCTCTTGTTGAGGTCTATGGTGTGTGGACTTCAATAGTTGAGGCACACAGGCTCAGTAGTTGCAGCTCCTGGGTTCTAGAGTGCAGGCTTAGTAGTTGGGGTGCAGGGGCTTAGTTGCTCGGCAGCATGTGGGATGATCTTCCCGGGCCAGGGATCAAACCTGTGTCCCCTGCATTGGCATGCAGACTTTCAACCATTGGACCGCCAGTGAATTTCTTCCTTAATTATTAATAAGGTTAAACTACTTGTGTTTTTTGTGTAGCTGTGTTCCTCTTTAATCAAATGCTAATGTCATTTACCCTTGTGATACCTATTGGAGTTGCTTTTTCATATCAATTTACAGGATCTCTTTATATAATAAATATAATTTATATGGCAAAACAATAAAGATGAGGAACCAAGGTTCTTGGATTCAGAAAGGTAATATCTTAGTTACCTTGTTCTTGGGATTCATTTAAGAAAAAGTAACAAATTTCTGAGCCTCCTCCTCAGAGATAGTAGCATTTGTGAGCCAAGCATTTTCAGTTCAGTTCAGTGGCTGTCATGTCTGACTCTTTGTGACCCCATGGACTGCAGCACGCCAGGCTTCTCTATCCATCACCAACTCCCAGAGCTTGCTCAAACTTATATCCATCGAGTCGGTGGTGCTATCCAACCATCTCATCCTCGGTCGTCCCCTTCTCTTCCCGCCTTCAGTCTTTCCCAGCATCAGCGTCTTTTCCAGTGCGTCAGCTCTTCACATCAGGTGGCCAAAGTATTGGAGTTTCAGCTTCAGCATCAGTCCTTCCAATGAATATTCAGGACTGATTTCCTTTAGGATAGACTGGTTGGATCTCTTTGCAGTCCAAGGGACTCTTCAAGAGTCTTCTCCAACACTGCAGTTCAAAAGCATCAATTCTTTGGCGCTCAGCTTTCTTTATAGTCCAACTCTCACATCCATCCAGGACTACTGGAAAAACCATAGCTTTGACTAGATGAACCTTTGACGGTAAAGTGATGTCTTTGCTTTTTAATATGCTGTCTAGGTTGGTCATAGCTTTTCTTTTAAGAAGCAAGCGTCTTTTAATTTCATGACTGCAGTCACCATCTGCAGTGATTTTGGAGTCCACGAAAATAAAGTCTGTCACTGTTTCCATTGTTTCCCCATCTATTTGCCATGAAGTGATGGGACCAAATACCATGATCTTAGTTTTCTGAATGTTGAGTTTTAAGCCAACCTTTTCACTTTCCTCTTTCACTGTCATCAAGAGGCTCTTTAGTTCTTCTTCACTTTCTGCCATAAGGGTGGTGTCATCTGCATATCTGAGGTTATTGATATTTCTCCCAGCAATCTTGATTCTAGCTTGTGCTTCATCCAGCCCAGCATTTCGCATGATGTACTCTGTATATAAGTTAAATAAGCAGGGTGACAATATATATCCTTGATATACTTCTTTCCTGATTTGGAACTCACAAGAAACTGTGGAAAATTCTTAAAGAGATGGGAATACCAGACTACCTTACCTGCTTCCTGAGAAATATGTATGCAGGTCAAGAAGCAACAGTTAGAACTGGACATTGAATAACAGACTGGTTCCAAATTGGGAAAGGAGTATGCCAAGCATTTTATGTGTGTTTATTTTAATTCTATGAAGCAGATTGTACTATTATACTTATTTCACAGTTGAGTGAAATACAGGTTAGCAAGGTTAAGTAACTTTACCAGGGTCACATAGCTGGTTAAGTGGTAGATTTGATTTTAAGCACTCACTTTTTGTATTTCTGAATTGCCCTCTCAATTTATAGTTAAGGTGGGGCACATGAATCTTTAAAATAGTTCTTCAAGTGATTCCTATGTATAGATCAGTCTTTCTCTTAATAGAATTTTAGCTTAAACTGAGAGGGAAGAAGTGTCTGTGTTTTGGGGGAGGAGATAAAACATTGTGGTCAGAGTTGAGAATTTAGAATTGGAGATGTTGGAGATGGAGTATTTCCAAAGAAGAAAGAATGTCAAAGAGTAATACGTAGAGGTCATTGAGATTAAGGAGACTGAGAAAGACTGTGTAATGGTAAAAGGAGTCATTAATATATCATGATGAAACATGTTAAGTGTTAGTGCAGAGTAAGACTCTATCATCAGTAGCTAACATTTTGTAATGGTGTAAGAAAATCATGGAGCTTGTGTCAACTTTGATGAGAAAAGGGGAGAAAGTGATACAAATATATAGAATGACCCTTAAAATATGTTTTAGTGAAATGGGCAGAGAATATTGTGAAGCTATAGTTAGCAGTATGCCTTTGGGCACTGAGACCACATCTGTGTTTTCCCCTATCATAGCCTCATTGCCTTCTATTTTTTTTTTTATGAGTGAGCAATAAATAAAAAATCATGAAAATGCTGTGGGATCTAAAATGCATAGAGGAAAAACTGACAGAATTGAAATCAGTGAAAAATTCAACAATTGTAAAGTTGAAGATTTCAATAGTCTTTTAAAATAATTAGTGGAACAACTGGACAGAAAACCTGTAAAACTTGAACTGTACTATCAAGCACCATGACTTAACAAGACATATGGTACTCCTGCCTACCACCATCAGAATACAGATTCTTTTATGTACATTGACTATCATGGTAGATCATAGACTATGAAGTTCAAGTCTCAATACATTTAAAAGGATTGAAATCACAAAAAGTATGTTTTCCATCCATAACAGAATTAAATAAACAACAGGAAGAAATTTTGGCACGTCTCAAAATATTTTTAAGTAAAACAACAAAGTTTTAAATACACCATGGGTGTAAGAAGAAAGACCTAAGATCAACAGTCAAAGTTTGTACACTAAAATCTTAAAAAAGGAGGGGGAAAAATGAAACCCAAAGCAAGCAGAAGGGCAAAAATGATAAAGATTAGTGTCAAAAATCAAATAAAAATCAGCAGAAAATTAAAAAAAACAGTAATGATGTTAAAACTAGTTCTTTGAGAAGATCAAAAACTGATAAATCTTTAGCTAGACTGATAAATTAAAAAGAGAAGAACTCTCAAAAAATGACAAAATTAGGAGTGAAAGAGAAGGCATCACTGTAGACCATATAAAAGTTAAAAAGATTGTGATGAATAACCCCAGTTAGACAACTTAGACGAGGTGGTGAAATTCCTAGAAAGAAACAAAATACTGAAATTAGTTCAGGAAGAAATAGACAATCTAAATTGTCCTATAGTAAATATAGGCATTCCTCATTTTATAGCAGTTTGCTTAATTAAGCTTTGCAGACATTGCATTTTTTAAAAATTGGAGGTTTGTGGCAATCCTATGTTGAGGAAGTCTGTTGGTGCTATGTGTTCAATCGCATTATTTTAAAATTACAGTATGTACATTTCTTCAGACATAATGCTATTGTACATGTATAGTGTAAACATACATTTTACATGCTCTTTGAAACAAAATCATGTGACTCGTCTTATTGCTATATTCACTTTATTGGAATGGTCTGGAACCGAACCCACAGTATCTTCAAGTTATGCCTATAAGTTAAATAATTAAAAAAATTTCCTGCACATACTTAAGTATACAAGTATTTTATCAAACATTGGAAGAAGAAATAATAACAATTTCTGTTTCGGAAAACAGAGATGAGGAAACATTTTTCAGCATATCCTGTGAGTCCATTATTACCTTCATAAAAATTTGAGATAGTGGAGGAAACTATAGATCAACGTCCTTTGTGAACATAGATGCAACAACCTCAAATGAAGTACTAACAAATTGAGTCCTTTAACATATAAACTGTATTATGTACCACAGTTAATTGGAATTTATCAAAAAAAATAAAAAATAAATCAATGAATGTAATATGCCATATTCATAGAATAATGGGAAAACCCACGTAATTATCTCAGTAGATACTGGAAAGCACTTGATACCCACTGATGACTGAAAAAACAAAAGCAAAACCTTTTAGCAAACTAGTACTAGAAAGGCACTTTCTCAACCTAATAAAAGGCTCTGTAAAAAACCTGTACCATAATAAGGAAAATTTTTGGAATGTTAGAAGTATTTTAAAAAGGCTGACTATGGTGATGGTTGCACAACCTATACATTTACTTAAAAACTGTTGAACTATACATAACAATTATGGTGTGTAAATTGTACCCCAACAATGCTGTTCTAAAAATACAGGATAAAATCAGATTACAAATATTCAAAAATATATGTCCTTCACAGTATCCTTCAGAGAACTCCTAGACAAACACTTAGCAGTGCTAATGGAAGTTAATTAGTGTATAAATCAAGGAAATCTCATCAGCATTATTTCCCGTTTCACAATTATGTATTTGAGGGTGCACATGAATATTCATATGCTTCACAAGGGATTATATTCTAAACTAAATTTATTGTTCCTATCAAACTCATTTTTCCTGCTTTCCTGATCATTGTTCATGGAACCATTTTTTTTTAGTCCCTTGAATGTGCAATCCTTTTTGCCATTTTAAAACTTGTCTTCTTTCCTTCTAGAGTAGCTGGTTAAATTTTTTTCATATTTTTTCTAGACATCAACTCAGAAATGTATGCCTAATTGTAAAATCTCATTACCACTACTTTAGCTTAAAATCTTTTATTTTTTAAAATTCATCTTGGTAGGTTTTTTTCCCTTGTCCCCTCCCTTTATCTTATTTCCTTAATCATTCATTTTTTCCCTGCAAATCCCATTGCCTTCTAATCTATTATTGTATATGCTAGCAGATTAATTTACTTAGAATATATCCATCAACATTTTATTTACCTATTGAAAGCTTTTTCCTGCCTCCTCATTCTGTACTTGACTTCAATACTGGGGTTACAGACCCTGAGAAGGCTTATCTCTCAGGCTTCATTTTTATGTTACCTGAACTATTTTTTGGTTAACTGAAGACACCTGAAATTGCCCCAACATCGTTTCTTTATTTTTTTCTGTCCTTTCTGCTTTCTTTTTTTTTTTGCTTTTGACACATTATAAGATTATATTTTTGTCCTATAGTGTTGTGATCTTGAAACTCTTTTTATTGTCCTATGCATATGCTCAGTCGCTTCTGTCATGTCCGACTCTTTGTGACCCTATAGGCTATAGCCCACCAGTCTCCTCTTGTCCATGGGATTCTTCCAGGCAAGAATACTGGAGTGGGTTGTCTTGCCCTCCTCTTGGGAATCCTCCCGACCCAGAAATCAAACCCGTGTCTCCTGTGACTCTTGCATTGTGGGTGGATTCTTTACCCACTGGACCACCTGGGTGGGAGCAATCTTGTCCTTCTGTAAATGCTCACAACGATTTCTTTGACCCAGTGCTTTCTACTTTCTCTCTTGTGCTGTAGTCACTCTGTGTCTGTATGATTAGATAAGCACATTGAGGGAAGGATTGATTGATTTGGCTTGATTTGACTTTTAATTCCCTTAAAATTTTAATTTATATGTAGTAAAATTCACTTGTTTTGATATTAGGATTTTTTTTTAGTCTTGTTTTCATATCCAGGACAATACTTTGCATATTTTACATATTAAGTAAATATGTAATATGCTTAATTTGAAGTAAATGAAAACTTTCTTTTGAAAGCTGTCTAAAATTGGAATTTCTTTGTTAAAAACTCTTTTGAGGGGACAGAGGGGTGCTAAATGTCTCTTTGAGACTTTTTGTATCAGGAATTTGACAGAGGACCAGAAAATACTTGTGTAACTCTTGGAATTTTTTGGTTTCTTTTACTTTGAACACTAAGGAACTGTTCACAAGACCATGTACATAGTAGTCTTAATGATACAGTTGCTACTGATAGTGAGTATAGTTAAGCAGGCAGCCTTTTATTTGCAGAATGACTGGTTTTCTTATGGCAGAATATTTTAGTCTTTATATAATAGGGAAATAAGACTGCTATTTTCAAAAGAAAACTTCTTTTTTTCTTTGTTACAAATATTTCACTCATTAGTGACCTTATGGGGGAAATCTGATAGTTTTTAGTAATTGTAAATAGAGGTCCTCATCTTTTAAAATATCATTACATTGTTTCAGTCTTACTGTTTAATGTGTCTGGAATCAAGGTGATAGTCTGAGGGGTGTACTACTCTGATTTTGCTCCTCTTCTTCCTCTGGATTTCTCAAATTCTGGACATCCTGGTCTCCCTTTACCGAGGCCTTGTGTCCACCATCCAGAGAGACTGGAGTTTCTGCTTGGTTCCTACTCTTACTCCATGGTCACTGGAAGGGGTTCTCTGGGGAAGAGCCAAGGGAACTCACCTAGAGTGCTTCCCTTCTTCCAGGTTACTGCCTAATTTGGTTCCTCTCCAGGGTCTTCAACTTCTGTTTTTTTTTTAATGTTTTTTTTTTTTCCAGCTTTTATAATTATTATCAGTATGAGGGTTAATCCATTGGAAGCCACTTTGCTGTTCCTAGAACAGAAACTCCTGGGCATCTGTATTTTAAAAGAGCAAATTATTAAAAACTGCAGTATTTATTATAGGCATATACAAGGTACCACATAAAGAAGTTGAGCCTTAGTTCATAGTGGGAGCTCAAAGTGATTTTTTTTTTCTTTTTCACCTTAGTACTGCTACTGTCATGTAGTAATCTAATTCTCAGATTCACAGTGGGGAGGGGGTTGGTAGAGGGGGACACAAATACAGTATGGCTTTGATATAAATCATTGAACATTTGAAGGTTGTAGTCCGGAGAATCGCTCTCCTAGTTGCAGAGGTTGAAATCTGTGCACACCACTACTCCTGTTTTCATATGATACAGTGTTTTACAAAAATAGTATTTGTGATATAAATGTCGCTAGATGCATATTAGTATATTATTAGTATATATTCATTTATACATAGAATATATACATAGAATATATTCTGTATACATAGAATATATACATAGATGCATATTAGTATATATTCATTTATCCAGAGATAGCTTAGTGAAGAAACAAAGACTCATTCAGATTATCATAAGGAAAAATAAGGAAAACATACTGAAGAGTGTAACGATATATTGCGGGACCCAGGAGCAGAAACTCTAAGACCTTATCAGATCAGTTTGAGACCTTTGCACTGTGGAAAACTTAGTTTGCAAACTGTGAATCTCTCTCCTATGAGTCTTCTCTTTCTCTCTGGTCCTCTGGTTCATTCTTTATTCTCTGTGCAGATTTTTCGTTCACATGGTAAAACATGGTTGCCCCAGAGTATTTACATCTCCTCACTTACATTCACCAGCACAGACTGTATCCCACTAACACATTCCTGGAAGAGAGAAATCTGACTGGCTGATTGAGGGTTGGCTGTTTCCCTGGCAAAGTAGGCTCTGACCTAGAAAGATCCCAGGGTACAGGTCTGGCTCCTCTCAAGTCCGTTAATGGTTGGGAAATGGTCCTTATGTGAGGCGAGGATTTTGTAAGCTGGAAGACACTAAAAAGGATCTACCATATTAAGTATCTAGAAGGATCTCAATGTTTCAGAAAGTAGCTAGTTGGATAAATGGAGAAGCTGATAATAGGAGATGTGTTAATTCTAAGTCTGTAAATCTCGCATTTATTTAAAAACAAAGTTCATGTATAACCACAAGCACCCATAGTTAATATATTAAATAAAGAGGGCTATATAGTAAATGAGGGATTCATTCAGAATGATGTTGTCAGTGTTAGAGCATGTTATAAATCTCAACATCTTGGACCTGCTTTATATATCATGGAATTTCTGACTAGCGTCTTAGCAACTGCTAATCAGTATTCTAGCAGAAGAGATGCCTGACCATCCCAGTTTGTATGCTCTGCTAAAGCATTATATTTCTTTGCTTCTGCCACTGAACCATCTAACATACCAGATACTCAGTAAATACATTTGAATCATGATATCACTGGTATATATAGATTTTTCAGGTACTTTTCAACTATATTTCCATATTTCTGTCTTCAGTTTTATTAAGTTGAACAGAAAGGTGGAGTTTTTCCATAATACCATATAGAAAAACCTCAAACAAACATTTTGGCCAACCCAATACAAATGAACACCTTTTAAGTTAAAATTAAAACATGGATATTAACTGTGCTTTTTAGTTTTTTGAACTCTTGATAAACAAGAAATAGTACTTCCTGGCACTTACAAAGAGAAAAGAGATGCATGTCTGAGATAAGAAGGAATGTAAAGCCAAGAAGAATTATCTTCTGCAGACTTTCTGTGGGCAGAATATATTTGATACTAGATGAATGCCCTTTGACCCCAGAATTCCAATCTTGGGTGATTTTCCCCAGGCAAAAGACAAGCTATATAGCTAATTTCTTTTCATAAAAATGGAAATTTGAACTCATCCTTGAGCGCTTAGGAAATTTATGTACAATTTCGAAGATTCAGTACGTTATCCACAATGATGTAGAATCACCGAGAAATGATATGGTTATATTTTAATACCAAACATCTGGTGTTGTGTCAAGACTCTGTAGTAGAAGATTTAACCTAATGCAGACACATTTCAGGCATCTTAGAGTAGGGGCTATTTGTTCTTTGACATATTAAAAAAAAATTACACCTTTGCCAATTTGAGTGTCAGCGTAAAACTTTGCCTGTTTTAAAGCAGTATTTTTCAGCTGGTGGTGAACGTTATTAGGAAAAAGAGGGAAACACAATGAAGGAAGCAGACATCACAAAGCCTGTGGTTGAAACTGCACCTCTCCTTTCGTTACTTTATTCACAAGTGTAGGTTTTTGTACTCTGGACTCATTTATAGGGCTCTTTCTGCTTTGGAGACTATCGCTAATTTGCATCTAACAACATATATACATCAAGGCTTCCCATCACTTGCTTTTTAAAAAATTCAGTGGTTCCCTATATTTTTTGATTCACTGGTATGTTGCATGGCTCTGTGGTGGAAGTAAAGAAATAAAATGCTTTAAGGAACATAAAGTTCCTCCTATTTATTAATGGTGAGGCATCTTTTCATTAGATAATAACTAATAGTATCGGGCAGTTTTGGATGAATACTTATTTACTGATATGTAAAATGGGTACTTGAGGAACTCAGAAAAGGAGACAGCTCATCTCCAGTGGCCTGGGAAAGGAGTTGTTGAAGAGAAAATATTGGAACTGTTTTTGGAGGGGTCTGTTAGGAGAGAGGGTAATCTAGGATAGACATTCCAGAAATGAGAGGGCCCAGGCACATACAGGGGAAAGTTAAGTCTGTGATCTTGATTGGAGTGCTGGCTTCATCTCAAGGAGAATAAGATATGATTGGAATATTGAGGTCAGATTGTTGTAAATGATGAGATGAGGAGCCTTGTGATGGTAGCAGCAACTGTGTTTTTGTTTTTTTTTTCTTTATAATTTTTATTGGAGTTGATATTGTGTAAGTTTCAGGTATACAGCAAAGTGAATCAGTTATACATATATACCTCCACTCTTTTTTAGATTTTTTTCCCGGGTAGGCCATTACAGAGCACTGAGCAGAGTTCCTGTGCTATGCAGTAGGTTCTTCTTAGTTACTTATTTTATGTGGGCTTCCCTGGGTCTCAGATGGTAAAAGAATCTGCCTGCAATGCAGGAGACCCAGGTTCGATCCCTGGGTCAGGACCATCCTCTGGAAAAAGGAATGGCAACCCACTCCAATATTCTTGCCTGGTGAATCCCATGGACAGAGGAGCCTGGTGGGATGCAGTCCAGGGGTCGCAAAGAGTCAGACACAACTGAGCGGCTAACGCTTTCACTTTGTTCTTTTTTTCAGTGTGTATATGTCAATCCTAATTGCCCCTTTACCCCCTGATAACTGTGTATGTTTGTTTTCTGCATCGGTAACTCTAGTTCTGTTTTGTAGATAGTCACTTTTACACTTTTTTGGAGCGACATGTTTTTAAGGTAGATCACTCTATTGAGGGTGTAGGAGGATTGGAAGAACAAGAGATGGGAGACAGAAAACTCAGTGAGGAAAACTGCATGAGTTGAACTAACGTGGTGACTGTCAGAATGGACCAGAAGGGGCAAACTCATAGAGTTGAGAAAGAGAGATTAATGAATTTGGACACTAACTCCTTCGTGAATACAAAGGATAAGGGAATGTATTAAAGATTGTTCTGAAGTTTAAACCTGGAGATCAGTGACAGTAAGAAAATATTAAACAGAAAGTTGAAAGAAGGAATTACTAATTTTTATGGGAAGATGATTTGGGTTTCAGAATTTAGGATTGATTTTATGTGAAATAAGTGAATAAGTCAGGCATGAAGTCACAGATGTAGAGTTGAAGCTTGGGAGAAAAATGAGGTATAAAGACCACATTATGGTAGGGGACATAGTATGTGTGGAGACTGCTTTTTAAAGTTTAGAACCAAAAGACAGAAAGGAAAAAAGATAATAGATTGTGAGAACCAAAGCAAGATATTTGTCAACAAAAAAATGTGTTAGAAATAGTACATTTGTATAGATAGAAAGGGGGAAGCTGGTGACTGGAAAGACTAAGAATCCTGAGCTCTAATAATTAAGGGGATGTGAAGAAAAAGAACAATGATCATAAAATACCTGCATTTTAAGGATGCTGCTTAGTTATGTCCTGGTCAGTCAATATTTTATTATAAAAGGACAGTCATTGATTTCTAGGACAATAATTACTTCAGAAGAATTACTTTGGGGTAATGTGTCTTCAGGCTTTGGTAGAAACATAATTCTGTCATATTGGTGTAATAACCAACATTTAAGTGAAACCAGGGTATTTGTAGACATCATTCTATGTTGAAATTTGAAACATGTCAACAAGTTGAAATTCTTTTCTGATTTATTGACCTTCTTTTGATCACAGATTCCTGCAAACTTTATTAATATCAGTGCTAAATCTGCAAAATAATTGAGTCCCTCACTGGAATTGTTACTAGAGACCCAATTCAATTGTCTCTCTGACTATTGTGCAATTTGGGTGATGTATTAACAGAGATAGTACTTGTCATTATATTACTTCATCAGCATACTGAGTAATGCTCCAGGGACCTCATAAAGAAAAAAGAGCAAAACATTGACCAGTCTCTTAACATGTTTTATTTTTTCCCAGTGAACTCTTTATTGTACAGAAAATCAGTTCAGTTCAGTTCAGTCGCTCAGTCGTGTCCGACTCTTTGCGATCCCATGAATTGCAGCACGCCAGGCCTCTCTGTCCATCATCAACTCCCAGAGTCTACCCAAACCCACGTCCATTGAGTCAGTGATGCCATCCATCCATCTCATCTTCTGTCTTCCCCTTCTCCTCCTGCCCCCAACCCTACCCAGCATTAGGGTCTTTTCCAATGAGTCAACTCTTCGCATGAGGTGGCCAAAGTATTGGAGTTCAGCTTCAACATCAGTCCTTCCAATGAACACCCAGGATTGATCTCCTTTAGGATGGATTGATTGGATCTCCTTGCAGTCCAAGGGACTCTCAAGAGTCTTCTCTGACACCACAGTTCAAAAGCATCAATTCTGCGATGCTCAGCATTCTTCACTGTCCAACTCTCACATCCATACATGACCACTGGAAAAACCATAGCCTTGACTAGACGGACTTTTGTTGGCAAAGTAATGTCTCTGCTTTTAAATATGCTATCTAGGTTGGCCATAACCTTTGTTCCAAAGAGTAAGCATCTTTTAATTTCATGGCTGCAGTCACCATCAGCAGTGATTTTGGAGCCCGAAAAAATAAAGTCTGACACTGTTTCCCCATCTATTTCCCATGAAGTGATGGGACCAGATGCCATGATCTTAGTTTTCTGAACATTGAGCTTTAAGCCAACTTTTTCACTCTCCTCTTTCACTTTCATCAAGAGGCTCTTTAGTTCTTCTTCACTTTCTGCCATAAGGGTGGTGTCATCTGCATATCTGAGGTTATTGATATTTCTCCCGGCAATCTTGATTCCAGCTTGTGTTTCTTCCAGCCCAGTGTTTCTCATGATGTACTCTGCATAGAAGTTAAATAAGCAAGGTGACAATATACAGGCTTGACGTACTCCTTTTCCTATTTGGAACCAGTCTGTTGTTCCATGTCCAGTTCTAACTGTTGCTTCTTGACCTGCGTACAGGTTTCTCAAGAGACAGGTCAGCTGGTCTGGTATTCCCATCTCTTTCAGAATTTTCCACAGTTTATTGTGATCCACACAGTCAAAGGATTTGGCATAGTCAATAAAGCAGAAATAAATGTTTTTCTGGAACTCTCTTGCTTTTTCGATGATCCAGCGGATATTGGCAATTTGATCTCTGGTTCCTCTTTCTTTTCTAAAACCAGCTTGAACATCTGGAAGTTCACGGTTCATGTATTGCTGAAGCCTGGCTTGGAGAATTTTGAGCATTACTTTACTAGCGTGTGAGATGAGTGCAATTGTGCGGTAGTTTGAGCATTCTTTGGCATTGCCTTTCTTTGGGATTGGAACGAAAACTGACCTTTTCCAGTCCTGTGGCCACTGCTGAGTTTTCCAAACTTGCTGGCATATTGAGTGCAGCACTTTCACAGCATCACCTTTGAGGATTTGAAATAGCTCAACTGGAACTCCATCACCTCCACTAGCTTTGTTCGTAGTGATACTTTACAGAGGATGAAATAAAAGAAGCCCATAGAGGCTTCCCTGATGGCTACAATGGTAAAGAGTCTGCCTGCCAATGCAGGAGATGCAGGTTTGATCCTTGGGTCGGGAAGATCCCCTGGAGAAGAAAATAGCAACCCACTTCAGTATTCTTGCTGGGAAATCCCATGAGCCTAGTGGGCTACAGTCCATGAGAGTCTCAAAAATGTCAGAGACAACTTAGTGACTAAACAGCAACAGCAAAAATCCATTCACTGACACCTGTAATCAGTCTCATTGATAGTTTTTATGCAGTTATTGAGAGTGGACTGTCATGGGGAAGAAAACAGACTGGTGTGAACTAAACCTGAGTTGAAATCCTGACCTGTTATGCTGTAAATAGAAGACCTTAGGCTAGTTTCTTCTTCCTTCCTTCCTTCCCTCCCTTTTTCTTTTGAGTTTTTTAAAGAGCATTTTAAAGCTCACAGTAAATTGAGTGGGAGCATACAGAAAGTGAAAGTGAAAGTCGCTCAGTTGTGTCCGACTCTTTGCGACCCCATGGGCTATACAGTCCATGGAATTCTCCAGGGAGAATACTGGAGTTGGTAGCCTTTCCCTCCTCCAGGGGATCTTCCCAACCCAGGGATCAAACCCAGGTCTCCCGCACTGCAGGCGGATTCTTTACCCGCTGAGCCACAGTGGAAGCCCAAGAATATTGGAGTGCGTAGCCTATCCGTTCTTCAGGGAATTTTCCCAACCCAGGAATCGAATTGCGGTCTCCTGCAGGGGGAATCTTTACCAACTGAGCTTTCAGGGAAACCGGAACATACAGAAATTTCCTGTTAACTCCTGCTCCCCCACACCCATATGGGGTAGTTTTTTTAACACCACTAATTCTGTTTCCTCATCTCTAAATTACAATTAGTAACACTTCATAGATTTGAGGATTGAGTAAAATCATGTTTTCAAAATGCCTGATATGTGGTAATTACTCAGTAATGTGTATGTGATCATAATAGAGACATAATCGGCTTTAAAACTTACTTGGAGCAGTATATTCACAGGGGCTTCATAAATAATTTTTGATGATAATGCTTAACATGGTTTTCACACTTTGAATGAATGAATATATATATATATGTATATATATATACACACACATACCCCCCATATGCAGGGATACTAGTGATATGGGACCCTAAGTCTGAAAAGCTTTCACTTCGTCATGGATAGAATTGTTTGCCTACATGTACTGTATACCACTTGGTTATCGTGAAATTGTAAATGTGGCAAGTGAGTTGATAGACTTTAGTCCCAGGTTAGATATTCTTAGGAACCGTGGTGATTTCTATTCCAGATCTGCTCTTTTCTTTCCGAACAGTGGGGACTTTTTATTACACTTGTCTTAGAGATAGTGCAACTGATTCTAGCCCAGATCCCCGAACCCTTAAGGCTCTGAAGTGGATTGATTTTTATAAGCAGGACCTGCTGGCAGTAGTGATTAAAAAAAAAAAAAAAAAGCTGTTGCTTTGAAGCTCTGAAGATGAGTAGTGGCCCTTGAAATTATTTGCAGGTCAAGACCACTTAGTCCACTGTGGCCTCCACTGGCTTGGTTGGCAGGTGTTTTAGATTGCTGGTCCATTTCCTTGTCTATGTTCTGAGAACTGACCTCCCTGATAACATTTTGTTCTTCAAGTGAAGTAACACATCTAAATGGGTTAGCCCCTTGCCTGCAACGTAGTAAGCCCTCAGTAAACATTATGGCATTACTGCTGATGCTGCTATAATTTGGAATAATGAGGATAAATTATGACTGCAGGAGTATATTGCTTGAGTCACCCAACTTCATGCCTGACACATAGTAGACCCTCAATAAAAACTTCCCATTTACCCCCATGTACAAATGCCTACTATACCCTGTTCTCAGTTTTAGGCATGGGTAGCAAATTGATGACTTGCTGGCCATAATGAATCTTTCCTTAGGTCTACTACTAGAAATAATGAATAGCTAGGTTAATATTCTTCTTAGTCAAGGAGGTTTTAGAATTAGGTCTTCATGGTTTTAAAATTGCTTTTCCCTAATAGCATATCGTAAAGGTGCATGTTAATTTTAAGCTGTTTATCTGCTTGTACAGATGCTGTTGACTGAGTACTTGGATATGAAAAATACACGTACAGCCTCTGAACCATCAGCTCAGCTCAGTTATGCCAGCAGTGGATGCGACTGTGCAGCCTTTTTTGCCAAGAAGAAACCTCAAAGGCCAAAAAATTCTCTTTTCAAGTAAGTATCTCCCTGCTGGTAAGATAGATGTTTAGATGTGTTAGATCCAAGTTGAATGGTTTTCTACTTTATTAACAGTCATTATTTCACCCAGTTAAAGTAGATTTGAAAGAATTATGGTAGCAATATATATTCCTCTCATATACTGAATATATATATTCAATTTTGTGTACTTTCATCTTCTGTAAGAGAAGTGGCTATTTTGGACTATGGTTGCTGGACTGTCTAAAACTTTTAATAAAAATTTCTGGAATTCATTTCTGGGTATTTTTATATAAAGTGAAAAGAAATTCCCCTCTTGTTTCTGGGGAGCTTTATATGGAATGAAAGGAAATGAAGTATTTTAGCCTTTGCAAAGGCCCCAAGTGACAAGAAACAACCTTTGTTAATAAAGTCATAAAGCTAGCTAAGTAGTATTTGGTTTTACTTGAATTAATAAAAGAAAAATGTCAACATTCTTTTTTCCTTATTATGACCACCTACCCTCCTCAGCTGGTCATAAGTTAGAGTCTCTTGGTAACAGCTAACAGTTAATATTATTATTAATATTAATAGTAATAACAGTAACAGCTACCATTGCTCAGGTGCTTACTATGTACCAGGCACTGTGGTAAATGGGTTTCTCAGGAGAGTCTCAATTAATCATAATTTAATTCAGATTATATCAAATTTGGGCAGCAAGAGTAATGGTTAACACTTCTGAGTCCTTACTAAGTGCTAGCCAAGGAATAAAGCCATTTTCATGGATTATCTTATTTACTCATTCACTATAAAAATCTTATGGGTGTGGGTCCTATTTTTCATCCTCTTTTACACATGAAAAAAAAATTGAGGCACTGACCCCTTAGACACATACAATTTAGTAAAGAAGACAGATAAGTAAATATTTGGTGATAGTACCATAAGTACATGGTATTGGTGGAGGCCATGAAGGGACTCCCAATCAAAATCTGCTCTTAAGCTTCTCAGGAGACTACTAACACCTTCCTGGGAGCAAAGCCAGCCCTTCCCCTGAATTAACAATGCTTTGGGAAACAAAGGCTACCAAGCATTACTGGTATGGTATTGTTCATTCTCATGGTCAATGACTTTCTCTGCTCAGCACTAGTCAGAGGAGATTATTGGACAACATACATGGTAAAGAAAAATCTCATTGGAAACTGAAGTCTATTTATCAAAATTACACGTGATCTAAAGGCAGTGTGGTATCCTGGAACAGGAAAAGATTATTAGTGGAAAATTTTTGTGAGATTCAAATGAAGTCTGTAGTTCAGTATCATACCCATGTTAATTTATTAGATGCAACAAAATGTACTGCAATTATGTAAGACATTAACATCAGGGAGGGTTTGGGGTGAAAAGTATACAGAAACTCTTTGTACTGTTTTGTATCTTTCTATAAAATTGATTCCAAAATTCAGTTTGTTTTTTAAAAAAAAAGTTAGAACTTTGACACACAAGTTAAGGAACTTACATAAATTCACATAAGTAGCAAGTGGTAGAAACAGGATTTAAATCTTGGCTAACCTATTTTCTTGGAGGATTAATACATATTTAAAAAATCATATCTGTAAATCTAAGCCTGTAAAATGAGTACAGAAATACATCCCACTGTTGTGAATTCCTTTTTTTTGAATATTTGCAAGTCTAGTATCTTCTACTGATTCACTTTTGAGATTTGTTTTTTTATCAGGTATTCATAGAGTTCTTAATCATTAAGGAAGGTTGCAATAGTTCATTTATCTTACAGTCTTGAGGAGAGGAGATTTCCTGTGCCCACACTGTAGTAAAATCCATTCTGTTTATTGAATTTGTTCTTTTTTTTTTTTAAAGTTTTGTTCACAGGTTGTTTACAGTATGAGTTAAAATGCTTTAGTCTGCAAGTAGCATAGGACCCCAAGTGAATAGGTTAACTTGTAAGAAGGTTATTACCTCACACAAAAGAGTGACTGTAGAGGATTCCTCAATTCACCAATACGGTATCATCAAGGACTCTTCTCTTTGCATTCAGTCCCACTCCAGTGAAAATGGTGGTGTCCAGGAAACCATGTGATTCATCCCACAAATCTTTTTTTTTAATTAATAGGCTTAATGTTTTATAGCCATTTTAGATTTACAGAAAAACTGATTTAACTTATGTGCAGAGATTTCCCTTATGTTCCCTTGCTCCACAGTTTCTCCTCTGATTAACATCTTGCTTAGGTGTGGCACATTAGTTACAGTTAAGGAACCAACATTGATACATCATTATTAAAGTCCTTTGTTTATATTAGCATTCACTCTCTGTGTTATATAGTTCCACTGGTTTGGAGAAATACATCATGTCATGTATCTACCATTATAGTATCTAACAGTAATTTCACTGCCCTGAATATCCTGTTTTTCACTTACTCATTCCTCCTTCTTTTCCTTACTCCCAAACCCCTAGAAATGACTGGTCTTTTTTGTTTTTAAACTATCTCTGTAGTTTGCTCTTTCTAGAATGTCTTAAAATTAGAATCATACAATACCCAGTCTTTTCAGACTGGCTTCTTTCACTTAGTAATATGCATTTAACGTTCATCCATGTCTTTTTGTGGCATCTTTTGTGTTGCTAAACAATACTAGTTTTGTGACTGTACCACGGTTTTCCCTTTCAGTTATTGAGAGACATCTTGGCAGCTTCTGGCAGTTATGGATAAAGTGGTGGTAAACATTCATGTGCAGGTTTTAGTGTCAGTATTTGACTCATTTGGGTAAATGCCCAGGAGCGTGATTGCTGGATCACATGGTAGGACTATGTTTTAACTTTGTAAGATACCATGGCACTGTCTTCCAAAATGGCTTTACCATTTTGAATCCTTTTTAATTCATGAATAATGGTTAGCCATCCATTTGTTAATCTTTTCTGCCAGTGACAAAGCCCCTCTGCAAGTTTTCCTCAAGAAAACTAGGTCTGAGGCCCATTCCTGAACCAGTCACTGGCAAGGGGATGGAGACCATGGTGATTGTCTTTAAACCCGTCAGAGTTCATCTTTGGTAATAGGTCTCCAGCTGGAGAGGGGGCCCCTTCCCGAGCTTCCTGCTGAGTGAAGAGGGAGGGAGGACACAGATGCCCAGAAAGAATTGAGGCTGTGCCAGCAAACAAGATATAGTGGGAGAAAGGTGATTGACTGCCTCAAGTACTGCCTAAGGCCTACTGTTAGGCCTTTTCTTTCCTCTCTCCCCTGCCTTCCTTCCTCCACCCCTCCTCATCCTCCTCTTCCCTCCTCAGGCTCAACTGACCATTTTCGGTCTCCGCATATTGCCAAAAGCAAGTTTCAGGCTGTTTCGATTTCATGCTGTCACTCCTCACCCCTAACTTTGAACGTCAGACCACATAACCATTTTTAGACCCTTAACCAATCTTGAAATTGTGATTTTGGAAAACATAAGTTATTGAAAGTGAGTAAGTGAACTTAAGAAATCATTACACATTTATTATTGTTGCATAGTAATAAAACTCATCACTCACACAGAATTAGGCCATTCTTACAGATCTGCCTGTTTCTTGTCTTGGTTCCACCATTCATGAGTCATGTGAGTCAGGGCTGTTCTCTTGTCTTAGTGGCCTTTAATGCCTTTCGCTATAAAATGAGGTGAGACTGGCTAATCCTTCTTGCCTCTTTTACTGTAAAATTGTAGCAATCTGTGGCTTGTTGCAAACAAAAAAGGATTCCCAAGTAGCAAAAATGCATTGGGTCATAAAGGATTCAGATTCTGGCAAGTCCTCTGTTCTTATCACATCCATGAAGAACTTTATTGCTCTCTTTAATTGCCCCTAGCCAAGGTTAATTAGGTGTATTTAAGTCTTCTCTTATGGTATTCCGTGTGCCTTTCTAGTCTTTGCTCGAGTTTTTTTTTTTTTCCCCCTTGCCGTTTCTGATCAGTAGCTGTCAGTGTGCCTTTTGGAGGTCAGTGGCTTGACTGGCAGCTCTTGACTGGCAGGTGGCACTTTTGAAGTATTGCGCACTTTGCCTTCCTTCTGGCTATTCGTGCCCTCTCAGTTCTTGGCAGGGTGCATGGAAAGGATCAAGTAACTCAAGTGTTTCCCTCACACTGACATTCATCTTGGTATTCATCTTCCTTGTCAAAGAATGGATAAAGAAGGCGTAATTAAGAAAATATTGGGGCTCCTTTGTTGTGACCAGGAACCTGTCCCATTATCACTGATGCTCTTTCATTGTGCTTACCCCCGAGTGGCTATAATTCTTAGAAGGATTTCTCCTGTCAGCCTGTTATCCTGGCTTTGAAAGCCTAAGGTTTGAAATGGGATTTCTCAGCACCTCGAAGGATTTACTGTTTGACATAATCATAATTTTTCCTGTTTGTTGTTGTTCCTTATCTGCAAGTTACTCTCTTTTATTTTTTAAAGAATGAGTGAGTGAATGGACAATGCCCTTACCTTTTCTTTTTAATTAAAGAAGTTGGTGCCTTTTTATTTATTTATTGTTTTCTGTGCCCTGTGGCATTCGGGATCTTAGTTCCCTGACCAGGGATCGAGTCCAGACCTCCTGCACTGGGAGCCCAGAGTCTTAGCCACCGGACCACCAGGGAAGTCCCACTGCAAGTTACTTTCAAGACTGTGATTTGTTTCTGTTTTTATTCACTTTGTTGTCATTTTAGCTTTTAAAGACACGTTGTAGATCACGAACCCATCCACCGTGTTCCTAGCCTCTGAAACCATTCCTGGGAAGATGTGAACAGACATTGTATAGCTTGGTATTTTTAAAAGTATTTTATGTGGTAGGCGGCAGGTAAGAATCCTGACAGCTGTTTAGAAAGTATATAGTTTTTGAGGGCTGTTGCGGAGGGACCACGGATGTCTTGTTTCTCTGGTGTAGCTATTTAACATAATTTCAAACAGCCCACTCTGCTCATCCTCTCACTTGTTGGAAAGGCAAGAGTTCAGCTCCAAGGAGCCAGTATTTCTGTGGTGGCAGCTGGCAGCCACTGAAGGCTTTTGGCTGGCATAGGAGGAAAGTCAGAATGACTTTATGAGATGCTCTTCTGGATTGCGTGTAGGGATCCTGGCGAGGGATCTGAAGACAAAAGAAAGTTGCAAGAGATCAAGTTGTATCAGTTGAAATGAAGAATGAGCAGAAGATCCAAATGCTGTCATGGAGGAGCATTTCGCCAGGAATACCATCCACAAATCACGATCCATGGCAGCCTGCCCTGGATCAGGACGTCTTGGTCATGGAACACTAGGGAGCATCCCACGGATGGAGTAGGATACTTTAGGGATATACATAGCTGGACACCACCTATTTGGTTACTCCCTCACTGTGTGTTTTTTGCTGTGTTTCATTGCAGGTTCGAATCCTCCTCCCACGCCATCAGCATGAGCGCCTACTTGCGAGAACAGAGAAGGGAGCTGTACAGTCGGAGCGGAGAACTTCAAGGTGGGTAACTGACCCTCCCTGGAAAAACTAGTCTTCTGGAGGAAGATATGAAGTGTTTATAGCATGTGAATTTGAGGTCTGCATTCACAGGATTCTTTCACAATAGCAAAGATTTAAAGACTTGGTTATCTGTTTCTTCTATCGTTCCCCAGCATCTGCCGCCGAGCAGCTTAAACTGTTACTATGGCCGCAGGATTTATAGACCTGCCACCCTTCAAGTGCGAACTCAAAGTGAAAAGAAAAGGAGGGCAGTTTCTTCTTGCTTAAAGATGACAGACATGATTCCAGTCACTGTCTAGAGGAATGCCCGTTTTCTGTGGCTGCCATGGTTATTTTAATTATTGTTTTCAATACTTTCTGGAGTATCATGGGAATGCTTGAGATTTGGAAAAGGGCAGATGCTACCTCTGTCATTATTTAAAGGGAAGAAGGATGCCTTTAAACAGTGTGTGCTGATGAACATAGCTTTGATACACAGGATATTTGATACTCAGGTGTGGTTACTAAAGAGTTGAAATCTGAAGGAGAAGATACTTAAGAAAATAAATAAGTAAATTTAATTAAATAAAAAAAAATCACACCAATAACATTTTTTTCCCTATGATCAAAAGGATGCTAATCATGGTAAATGTGATCAATCAAGAAAGGTTCGTGAGGCCTGCTAAATGCAGCACATGCAAGCACTGAAAGGGATGGAAGTTGTCTGGTACAAATAAAAGATAAGATCCTGAAGGTCCAGTTGTGAAAGTAAGGGAGGAATATCAATATCAGGGACTTCCCTGGTGGTCCAGTGGTTAGGAATCTGCCTTGCAATGCAGGAGACGCAGGTTCGATCCCTAGTTGGGGAGTTAAGATGCTCCATGGTGCGCCAACAACAAACAAACAAAAAAACCCCTCCAGAAACCAAGCAACATCAGACAGTCTGTGGTTAACAGCTAAGCAGATGGTAGGAGTAAACTGCTAAGTTTGTTGAGGGAAGGAATGATTCTTTAGATTTAATTTCTAGAATTAAAAACCTAGAAATATGTTTGAGGATATAAGGAAAAGGACATTAGCATGTTATTTAGTACTAAAGTATTGCTATGTGTTCTAGAAATCATGAAGTGTGTGTCTTGGAGTCTTGAAGTGGAGGCGTATGGAGAGTAGTTAGATTTGGAATAAGTGAAGGAGTGACCCTCGGTGTGGTCAGACAAGGAGTGCAGGAGGAGGGCGATCCAGACCTCTGCAGCCAGCAACCTCCTAGCAATGTAGGATGGACTGCAAAGCTTGGAAGGCAGTGATAGTTTTGGAACACACATTCTTGTAGGACTGATTATACTTGAACTGCCAGGTAGGGGGTGTAGCAAATCATCTAGGTTTAGAGAGATCTTCCATATTTCCACCTTTCATCACAGAGTTCATTTGTGAATTCAGAGTTGGCCTAAGGAATAGTTTAAATTTACCTATATAATTCCTTTCCACCTGGCTTCTACTATATGATCTCTGGGTCGGGAAGATCTCCTGGAGAAGGGAATGGCAACCCGCTTTGGCATTCTTGCCTGGAACATCCCATGGACAGAGAAGCCTGGTGGGCCACAGTCCATGAGGTTGCAGAGTCGGACATGACTGAGCACGCATAAGTATGCACTAGATTCTTCTTTTTGGTTAGATAGTAAGCACAGTGAATGAGCAGTCTGCCCTAGCCATGTGGAAGGATTTTCTCTGCCCTCCTCCCCAATTGTTGTCCATGATCTCTTGAGAGACAGTAATAGCCAATCAATGAAGAGTAGAAGATTATGTGCTCATATTGCCTACATTTCAAACCTGGCTCCTGATTTCCTAGCTTCAGAAGCTCTATGCCTCTGCTTATCTCTAGAAGGGGATAAAAATAACAGTGCCTACCTCATGAGGTTGTTATGAAAGTTAGGTGAGTTAAGCTGTGAACAGTGTTAAGAAAAGTGCCTGGCATGTAGTAACTCTAATGCTTTCCTCCTCAAATGTTATTACTAGTTCTGTCACTGTAGAGTTTTCATATACATTCTGTTTGTCTCCTCATTGGGCTAAACACTACTCAGCTTTCCTACTTAAATTTGTCATTTACCCTGCTGGTCCCTCCTCTCCCTAACTTACCTCCTGCCCACCACCCAAAAAACCACACACACACTCTCTTTCTACCTCTCTGAGCTCATTCCCCATGCTGTGTGCTCACGTATTTGGTGTTCCCTTTCTGATCACTTTCTGCACTGTGGTGTGGATTAATGCTCACTGTTTGAGTCTGCCACTGAAATATAAGCTCTGAGAGGGAAACACTTCTTTATTTCCTGTGCTTTGCACAGTGCCTGCTATAGTAAATGTTCGATAAAGACTAACTGACTCACTGATAGGAGGAATGTGGATGGCAGAGGTCTAAAGTAGGATGGACAGCTTACCATTGAGAAGTTAGTTGGGGCCCCAAAGGAGATGGGACCACTGACAGCCATTATCAGCTTCCTAGGTTTCCATTAGCTTTTAAGTTTAGGCTGAAGTAGAGCCTGTACATAGATACATTTTTGTTCTTTGAAGTTACACATGGCTTTATTAAATACAAATATTGCCCTTGAGCTGTCTGGCCTATGACAGCATTGCTGTGTATAATTGAAAAACATTAAAATCCAGTTAAATTACAGAGGACTTTCATTCTGCAAGGATGGTTAATTGAAGAATCATCATAATCTTAACTAGGAACTTGCCCTCTTTCAAAAAGTTAATTGAAATATGAAACTTTCAAACAACAGTCTATTGTACTTACCTGTGTTGAGCAAAACAGGAGCATTTATCTCTGGTTACAGGGAGAGAGTAGCTAGCAAACATACCATGTTCACAATAGTCATTAAAAAATAATTGAACTGAACTGATACATCACATGCTTGGTGAGAGACTATGTCACCTGACCAATTATTGTACAAGTTTGATAGTGTTTCATTTAGCAGCCAGAGTTTCTCTGAAGAATGCTTTTAATATTTCAGGGAAAAATGGTGAGGGGGGGTTATACCTATTTTCCATTAAAAATGGTCATTCTTTCTCAGTTATTCTATTAATCTGACTGGTCCGAGGACCACAGTGAGATCCACATTTCAGCTTATCCTGAAAAGGTGTAGCTGAATAGTTCAGTCACATCATGAGAGACTGGCAGGAGATTTTCGTCACTTCTCTTAATACCACGTAGCTGCAGTGGTTTGGTTCATGAGGTCAGCTCTTCCTTCTGTTGTAGGAGCATGGTAAAAGACAGACCATTAAAGTAACATTAAAAAGCTCAAATCTGACAAAAAGTTCAGTTCCTGCCAACACTTCCAATTCATCATGCAATTAAAAATGTTACCCAACCTAACAACCCACAAGGGGGAAGAAAAGAATTAAAAAATGAGATTTCTTTGGTACCATCAACCCATCTCAGTTGGCTCTAACTGTCAGGGTACAGATGGTTCATTATATAGTCTGCTGTTGGCAATTGGGCTGAGGAGGTGGGGGTGCGATTTCCAAGTGTGCAGGGTAACAGGTGGAAATCAAACTTGTGTGTGTGTCTCCGTTAATCACAGACGTCCTGTTGTTCTGAGCCTCTTCGCTGGTTCATTGTTCCGCTTCGGCAGTCATGTGGTAGCTTAGAAAGATACTCATTTTAATGAATGTTTAGCTTGAATATAGCATCTCAGGTTTAGTGCGTGGTTCTTCAGGAGAATAAGATAACTGATGAACACATTATCTCATGAGGGTTAAAAAAGAAGAAGAAGAAAAAAAAAAGGAAAGTCAGAATACTCACTGCAGCCCATGACCAAAATAAGCTCTTTGGTTAATCAGTCCCCTGTGCCTCGGTCCCCTCATTTGAAAAATGGAGCTGTTATCATTTCTGACCCTTTTAGGGGGATATTGTGACTGGTAAATTAGATATTAAAACTCTGGAAAAATTAGGATAGCTGTAATTGATTGAAATTAAAATGGTGTGTGAAACGATTGATTGTTGCAGACTGAAGGGAGCTGCCCCCTCTTTATCCCTCATTTTCTCCTCCCCCCACTCCTGTTGTTTCTCTGGGTCGGCTATCCTCAAGGTCACTGGTGACCTCCATCTTGGCAAATTTTGTGTTTGCTTTTCTGTGTTCATCTCACTGCCTCTCTCGGCAGCTGTTTTCCGTTTCTCTTTCTCGTGTTCTTTCTGAGTCTTCTCAAGGGCTCCGTGGAGTCACGGTTTGGTCCTGGAATCTCTCCTGTGCTCCCTGTGTGGCCTTTCCCCAGATGAGCTCAGCCAAAACCAAGCTTTGCCTGCGGCCCCAATACAGTTGACTTCCAAGTCTGGGTCTCCTGCCCAAATCTCATTATTGTTTCCTGATCTCTTCCAGCATCCTGTCTCCCCTTCTCGCATCCTATCATTCTTAATCTCAGCAGGTTTTTTATTTTCCTCATGATACATTAAAAAAAATATATACATCTTCTTAACACATTATTGACTGGCGATTTTTTGCAGAAGCTACTAATGCCTATGGTTGGCGATTTGTTATGTAAGTCAATTTTGAAACACTCCGGTCAATAACATTTGGGTAACAAAAGATGTATTAATACTCCTCTGGTCAATCAATGGTTAACTTGTTAATTTTCTACACTTCCCTCAGAATGCAAACATTGCTAGTGTGTTCCAGGGCCTGGGACAATGCTTGACTTGAATTAGGCACTTAGAAAATACACAATGAAGGAGGAGGCCTCTATCCTCAACATCTTATATGTAGGTTCAAGCTTACTTCTTTGAGAAACCCTAGTGGGGGGTTTTAATAAACAGACTTGTAGTTCTGTGATTTGTCTGTGCTCATTTTTAAAGATGTTACACCTCACGAGTAGAGTACATTAATCGTCACTGATCCAAGTTGAAATGTATGCTCAGTTTTGATTCCAGTTTCTTCTCTGTCCTGGGGCTACTTAGTGCTTCTATTTGTTCTCAGTCATATCACCTTTAAGAGTATTAGTTTTATTCCCATTAGTTTAATGAGTAGCATTTCTATGGCCCTGACATTGAAATAGTCTGTAAAGCTCCAACCACTTGAGAATTGACTTCTCTAAGAGGATTTGGTTTACATAGTAAATACAGAAGTACTGGCATCAGGGAAAAGTGGGCTCTTACACTGACCTGACCTGAATTTTCTGAGTTCTTCTCTCTAATGGGTTGTTGGTAACCGGGGTTGTGAATACTTAATAATATTGTATGTAATTAATCTGCTTGGAGGTGCCTTGCCTTAAGGTAAGACAATATTTGAAATAGATTAACCATGAGTTGATTATCCTTTTCACAGAGAATTTATAATAAGAGTCTGCTAAGTAGCAAGCTGTTCTATAATGGAACATTTAAAGCAAGATTTCACATATGCATACATTTTCAGGGACATTTTGGCTGAAGTGAGGCACAGTGATTTTATACTCATACCACTCTTTTGTTCCACAGCCTTAAGTGCAAGAACTTGTAAAGGTTTATATCCTGAAATCTGATAAGAAAATTCTTTGTAGTCTTTAAAATTTTGTTTAATGACTTTGTTAATAACTCAGTAACAACATGCAGGTGACAGGGATAAAAAAAAGAAAAGTATTTTTTTTTTTGGTTAAGATTGCATATAATTATTTCAAAATAACCTTAATTTGTTAGAGTTAGCTCTTCTGTTTTAAGTTCTAAAATAGTGTATGAAAATTGATTCCTCCTCCTTTGGGGTATTTAATATTCTTTTAAAAAAGATCATAACTTACTTATATGTAAGATTTGTCTCATAATGAAATTATAATCAAATTTTTATAAGTGCTAATTTCTTTGTCTGTTCCTAAGAAGTAGTATTATAATGTACTTTCCTCAGGTCATGAGCAGACAAATACATTATTTCAAATCATGTAGAAAATAAAAGTGTTCTTATGCCACGACTGTTATTGAGTGTACCAACTCTTAGCCTTTATCTATGGAATGTAGGTATTTTATTTAAAATTTTTTGTTTTTGTGGATTTAGTTTATATAGGTATTTATTTTCTGAATAAATCTAGTTCATACACCATCCTTTCTACATAGTGGACAAATCACTGGTAGCTGAACTGTGGAGAAGATGAAACAGGTGTGCAAAGAGGCCATTGCAAAGCTTCATTTAGTAAAGTCTAAGAAACTCACTCTTGACAAAGGATCCTTGGTCATTATGCAGAACTAGTTGATGACATATAACCTTATTTTAAAAAAGCTTTTTTTCTACCCATTTATTTATTCATCCATACAAATAGGAAAGAAGGGGAAATGCTGCTAAATGAGATATATATATATTTGAGTTTTAAAAGTCACACATATGCATGTCTATTTATGTTATACTTCAGTTAAACTTTTTTTTTTAAACCAAAGTATGAAAAAACTACACCACAAACTTCTAACATAATGCAACAGAATTTTGAAAGTTAGCTTCTGTCCTATTTTTCATCATTTGGTTCACATTAATTTTTTAATAATGTGAAGATAGCAGCTTGCTGCTGGTCCTTATTTTCTTAGACTTTCTTTAGGACCATAAGAAATTGCATTTTGACAACTCTAGTAGTTTTTATGATGCAGCTCATTCGGACCTGAGCTCTTTTAGAAGATAGAGAAGACCACAGACGTTTATGGTATGTAGTGAGGACAGTAGTTATTAGGAACTAGTGGGAATGCTGTGTAACAAGTTTTATCATTGTCTCAATAAGACACGATTCATAAGGTAATATTATATTTTCAAAATGTAATACTAATGAAATACTAGTAGAGATTACCTTATCAAAAGTGATCTGCTATAAAAATTCAGAAGTTGAAGTAAACATGCACATAGTATGACATCTAGAAAATAAGGCAGGCGATTTTTAACGCTAGGAAGTGCTGTGGGACTCATAATCTAGTGCTTTTAAACTTGTTTTTCAGTCATAGAGCCAGTCTTCTGTTTGTCTTATTTCACAGTTCAGTATAGAAAAGAGATGAAAGTGGCAATGGTTTGACTCAGTGAGGCTAGGGGTCAGCCTGTCCCCCACTTAGACCCTGCCTCCATCTGCTCCTTTCCCCTGCCTCTCTGGGGCACCCGAGGTAACTGGCAACTCTCAGAAGCAGACACCTACCCAAAGGAAAATTTGATATCGGGAGAGAGAGGATATTATAGGTTTGTAGGGATAGGACAGAATTATCAATAATGAGTGGTGAGACAATTGAGTACCCACAAAGGAAAAAAAAAACACATTGGATTCAAACCTCATATCATTTAGGAAAATACATTTTTGGTGCGCAGAGAACTCAAATGTGAAAGGCAAAACTTACGGACAAGTATGTTCATAGCAACATTGTTTGAATAACAGAAAACTGGAAACAAATGCCATAGACTGGAGAAAGGAAATATATTACTAAACCATGGTACAGCCATGGTTCCAAGTGGAGGGATAGTAAATAGCAATGAAAAAGAATGGACTTTGCTCTGCATTAGTTTGGTTGGATCTCAGAAGCAATCACATAGGACTGTGTATAGGCTTAATTCCATCTGCATGAAGATCAGAAGCAGTCAGAACTGAATAGTATCTTCTTTAGGCATACGTCTCCTCATGTGATGAAAATGCAAAGAAGGTAAGATAGGGGCATAAATATAAAACTTAGGAAAGGGATCACCTCTGGAGAAGATGGAGGAGTATATGATGCAAGAAAGGAGCACATGAGCCTTGAAGGAGAATAGGAGTGTTGTGTTTCTTAAGCTCCATGATGGAAATGCTAGTGCTAGTCTTATTATTTTTAAAACCATACAAATGACAAGTACACTATTACATATACTATACATTTCATTAAGAGTAGAAATACAATAATTAATTTTTAAAAAGCCCTCTAGGTCTCCGGAGACACAGTCATACATTGCAGTGTAATGCTACAGTTTAGAAATCTAAACCAGATTGGAGTTTTCTGCGATAGCTGGATTCTTTTTTTGGGGCCTGCACCATTTCATTGAAACTTCATGCCCCTGCTGAAGCTGTGAATGATTACTGAACTAGGCCTGTACCTTATGGAGTTCATAAGAGGACAACTTTGGAGTCAAGAAGGCTCCCTCCCCCACTGACCTGCGCCTTCCTCTCTCTCATCCTGTATCTGGGTGTCAGAACCTAACTTTAAGTTAGCTGCTGTTCTCCTTTTTCTTGCTGTGTTTTCTAGGATTTCCTGTTGATTTATTGAATTGGTACAGGTTTATCATGTGTATTTGTACTGGACATGTCACTAGGTCATTAGGATACAGTGATGAACAGAACCAGGTTTTGAGTTTTGCCTTTTAAAGTCAAAAAAAAAACAGAAAGGGACTGTGACTGTGTCCCAGAGACTGGCATTTGTCTCCCAGCATTAGTTCTATATTGACAAAACCCCTAATTTTTAGCTGTGCACATGGCTACCTCCAAATATAAATATGTCTAAGCTTTCCTTGCAGCCAGCCAGGGACACATAATTGTAGCCAACTGAGTGTGAGTGAAAGTGATGTGTGTAACTTCAGGTCTTATGTTTAAAGGGAAGGAGAAGACTTCTTCTGACCCAGCCTGGTGTGCTGTATGAAGATGTTCACACATACACAGTATGAATGAAGTGTGGTGGGGAGTCATCTTAGACCACGTGGGTGAGGCCGCACTGTAGGGATGGTTGGGCAACAAGTGAAAAAGAGCTTAGGTTTCTGGTCCCATGGAGTGTTACACTCTGATGACCAGAGCCACCATCCCACCCACACTTCTCGATGAAAGAGGAAGAGGCAGTCTTGTTTGTCACTAATAGTTGGATTCTCTATAACTTGCAGCTCTAATCACGTTCCAGTTAATTCAACATACAAGCAAGTGATCACAGTGCTGTGATACGTGCTATGATGGAGCTGTATATATATGTATGTAACTGAAATGTGTGTACAAGTTCTGGAAAAGGCAGGGTGACTTTCATAATTATTTAAGGTTTGAACTGCTTATGAAGAATGAAAAGTAGCTTTCCAGATAAAGAAGGAAGGGGTGGGCATTTCAGGCAGTGGGCATGGAGGGATAAAGGCACGTAAATGTGAGAGTATAGGCTTTTCTTGTTTTGTAACATTAATTGGATATAACTTTTTCTTTAATTAAGGAAATCAGCTCATATATACAGACCTCTACTGATTATAATTTATAACTTTTGGGAACCAGAGATGACAGAAAGGATACCAAAGCTGTTGTGAATGGCTCTGGCTGTTTTGCATCATAGCAATTAAGAGATGAAGAATTGATAGAAACCAGTGGTGTGCTGGTGATGAGAGGAATATAAAAGATTATACTAGACCAAAAGCTAAATATAATCACATACTAGATTTTCTGAGTGGTGTTCAAGCAGTATAGCCTGGCTACTTTATTAAAAATCCTACAGGAAAAAATAACTGTTTTAAATGCAATTGCAGTAACAGTATTGTATCAGACTGTACAGTATTTTTGGCTGGAGATCCTGGCAGCACCTGGATCATGAAGGACCAGCCCAACCTAATTCCAAAGTCCCTTGTTCAGCTCAGGGTGCAGATGGTAGCTTGCTTCTGTATGGAGGTGGCAGAGTTGTGTGTATTCACATTGGATTTCCAGCTTGTCATTGTGGTGTGGATGAAAATATACAAGTCGCTGTTGGCTTCACCACAATTTTAAACTCGAAAAGCCCATATTACAGTAATATATGATAGTCTATCTGAATGCTACATGAATATTGTAATAGTCATAATATAGGATGTTCATTCCTAGAATTGTGATGACATGTACTGAACTGCAGCCAGTTCATTTGCATATTCATGCCCACTTAGCTCAAATAAGTCCCTGTTTGTTTGCACATTAATGCCTGATTTCAGCACCAGTTAGCTCATTTACATGTCCCTGTTCAGTTGGTTAGTGAGATTCGTATGTGGAATATTGGTGCAGCTGTTTGTGCTTTGAGTAGCTATGGGATCATTCTTGTTTAGTGGAAGGAGTACTTAGTACTCACCTTGCTTTTACCAAGCAAGGTGTTTTACGTTTCTGAGCCCCAGATTACTCATCCGTGTAATGAAGCCAGCAGTACTCTTACCTTGCCTCTTTCTTAAGGTTCTGGTAATTGATGTGTTGGAGGTGACAACATGGTCAACATTTCCAGGCCAACCATATTTTAGGTGCTGCTCCTAGAACTTCTGCATGTGGAAGAGTTCTTGGTGCTGTGGAAGAGAAGACATGCAAACAGTTTTCATAAATAAGTACCTTGGGGAGCATGGAGGAGAAAACAGAACATTCCTGGGATAGCCACAGAAGCTGTTACAAAGGAGGAATCTTTATATTGAAATTGGATAGACTCCCCTGGCGGTCCAGGTGTTAACAATCCAACTTCCAGGGCAGGGGACTCAGGTTCCTTCCCTGGACAGGGGATTCAGATTCCACATGCCATAGGGCTGCCCCTAGTGCTGCAACTAAGGTCCTGTGGAGCCCAAAGTAAATAAGTAAATATTAAAAATAAAAAAGTTGAAAAGATGAGTTAACTGGACTGACCAGGGGAAGGGCACTCGCTGCAGGTAGGGAGAGGATGTAAAACAGCACGCAGCTGTGTGAGAGCTTCAGGGAAATGCAGGAGTTTTGCTGTGGTTGGAGCACATGGGGAAGGTTGGACCCAGTCGAGGGGGATGGTTGAGCAGATCTCAGGGGGCCTGGTGTGACAGCAGGAAGGCTTGTGTTCTGTCCTGTGAGTGATGGGGAGTCCTCTAAGGATTTAAAGCAGGAGAGTCACCTAATCAAATCTGCATTTTAGTACAAGTATTCTGGTGGCTTATGGAAGAGAATCAGTGCAGTGAGACTGGGGACAGGGACATTGTGGTGTTGTCTAATCAAATCTGCATTTTAGTACAAGTATTCTGGTGGCTTATGGAAGAGAATCGGTGCAGTGAGGCTGGGGACAGGAAGGGACATTGTGGTGTTGTTTCAGGTGAGAGCTTATAGAAGATGATGCCAGCTTTTTAGAAGGGTGGTAGCAGTGAGGGTGGAGGGGTGGGAGTAGATCCAAAAGCTAATTTCGAGGTAGAGTCAATTGGACAGGATTCCTTCTGTGTGGAGTTTGAGCAATAGATAGGCTTGATTCCCAGTTTTCCAATCTGGTGACTTGGGTAGATCATGATGTTGTTTGTTATAAGATAGGAAGTACAAGAAGAGAAGTAGTTTTTATGGAGTGTTAGGGGCGAAGATAGCTTTTTAAAATAACATATTTTCATGTTTCTCTTTTGGTTTTGTTTAGATCTATCTAACCTTAGCTAACCTAACTAATTGGATTAACTTGTTATCAACTCTCTGGTGATTAAGGCCTTCTGCATGTTTGATTACTATTAACCATTCCCCTCCCTAAGTGTAATGGAGTTAGAGGCTTCTCCCCTCTCCCTCCTCTTCTTTCTATTTTTAAATTGCAAATATTGCTTTCTCTTTTCTAGGATTTAACTCATCTGTTAACTTAGGTGCCCTTTCTATGTCTCTGAGGAATACGAATTCTTTAATTTTTGTTTCCAGATATATCCTCTATTTTTGCTGTTAAAATCAAGCTACCATCCATCTTTCTTAATAACTTGCTTTTTCGATTCTGTACAAGTTACTTTCTAGTTGTCTTAATTGTAAAGAGAAGTTAAATGACTTCTCTGACTCTCATTCTGCCCAGACCTCTGGATTCTTGAGTCTTAGCCTCTCAGTCACTCCCTGTTCTGAGTCTGAGAACTAGGAGTATGGTCTCTGTAGCAGGTTTCCTATCTGGGTGACTTCGGGCAAATTAGCTCCTTTGTGTGTCAGTTTTATTTTCTATAAACTATAAATATATCCATCTCATAGGGCCATAGTGAGGATAAAAAGAGTTAATATGTGTAAAGTGTTTAGAACTGTGTCTGGCACATACTAAGTACTGAATAAATGTTAGTTATTGTTAATTTATATGTAACTGCACCCCCTGCCCCGCCACCCCGCACCCCAACACTTAGCATCATTCTTCACATATGGGAGATACTCAAAAAATAAATTCTTCTAAAATTAATGATTGAATAAGCATGCTAGTGGACAAAGAAATTCTAGTAAAATCTCCTAAAATGGTCCTCTTTGGCTTCTTTTCTATTTTCTTTGATAAAAGCCCTTTTAGTTAGAGACTTGAGAAACCATGTTTAACTTGGTGGTCATCCCAATCTTATAATGTTAAGTGGCATTCACAGCAGTAATCTGGGTGGAATTCACATGTATCTCTAACCAAGAGGGCAGGCTTAGTGACTCTATAGTGATCTGCTCTTCCTAGTTATTTCCCTCGAAATAAATATGGCCATCATGAAAGTAAGCATTTCTCTTCAAAGTTATTTGATTTTCAATGTCACTAAGTCTGAATTTTACTACAAAAATAATTAGATTGATTAGTATATAGCAAAATAAAGAGGCTGAAATGGACTGGACATGCCTTCTATTTATGAAGTAACTACTTTAGATATGAGCATTTGGCAGTGTTTTATGTACCTTGTTTTGCCTTCCTCTTTCCTCCAGTTTGAAATCATTGCCTTGCTACTTGTGAAAATGAAAAAATAAAAAAAGTTATAGTCTCATGATTTGCTAACAACTCAACTTAAAATATCCTAGAGCTAGCAGAGGGCTCAAATTAGTATCATAGAGGGAAATAAATTGAAACGATCTATTGAAAACAATATAAATTCTTAACAACAACAAACTGTATGACTGAAACAGAGTAAAACAAACAAACAAACAATTACGGCTAATCTGAAAGGGGAGTTTTTGACTTGTCCTGGAAGGTGAGCAATGAGCCACGTGTGGACAATATTTCCCACCACATGGCTGTAGAAAGAGAATTGATCCAAGTGAGGCTGTGAATGGGACAAACCATTCACTCATTGATTATCTACCCTTTTAGATTCTTTGACTCTTTCTGGAATCCATTGGAATCAATAATTCCAACTCTGCTCAAATATATCATTTAAATTTTTTTCCAAGAGGAGATCTCCTGCCACAAACATTCTTTTGTATCTAATTTGAGTGGTTGACTGATCATTTCAAATCTGTTTACTCTGATTAACATAATAGATGTAGTTTCCTCAGAATAGACACAGAATTTGGTCTTATTTCCTAAGGAATTGGATTCCTTTGTCATCCCCAGATCAGTCAGTACGGTTCATTTTTTTTTTTTTTTTTTTCCACTTTCACTTCTAGGACATTTTGTGGTAAATATAATGCCCCAAGGGGAATAACGAGCTCAATTTTAGATGGTGTTTGCTTAGTTTTTAGCCATAATTGTTTTATTTTACACTTTGAAATTTGTCACTGCCTCGGATATTTTTAGAGTAATCATGTAAATTATATAAACAGAAATTGTCTATAACATGTGAGCCTAAGAACTGAATCCTTTCTGTTTCTTCTCCCTTATTTTCTTTTAATGACTGCCATTTTACTATATTTTACTTTTTATTGAGGAAGAATAGACCTACACTGAGGGCTTCCCAGGTGGCCCAGTGATGAAGAATCCACCTTCCAATGCAGGAGATTTGGTTTTGATGTCTGAATCAAGGAGAATCCCCTGGAGGAGGAAATGGCAATCCAGCCCAGTATTCTTGCCTGGGAAATCCCACGGACAGAGGAGTCTGGCGGGCCATAGTCCATCGGGTTGCAAAGAATCAGACTCAACTTAGTGACTAAACGACAACAGTACCTACACTGAACTGTGTGACATAAGCTTATCTTGAATATACATACAAATTTGACATATATATACAGAATGACGTAACCAGCACCCAGGAGGTTTTCCCGTGCTTTTTCCCAATCAGCCTCACCTCCAGAAGGCAACCGCAATTCTGATTCTAATGCTGTCTCTTAGTTTTGCCTATTCTTTCACTCTTTATAAATAGAATCATAACTGTCTTATGTATCTGGCTTCTTTTGTTCAATATCATGTCTGGAGATTCATTCATGTTATTGAAGGTACAGTTTGTTTTTATTGCTATATATTCCGTTGTATGATTGTAGGACAAATTATTCATTTCCTCTGTTAACAAACATTTGTCATTTCCACTTTGCAGCTGTGATACATTAATATACTGTGAGGAATTTTGTACCTATGCACTCAGTTCTCTTGAGAATTAGCCTAGGAGTGGAATTGCTGAGTCATGAGCTAAGCATGTATTTTGTTTTGGAAGATAACTAACAGGCATTTTACAATTACAGAAATTAGAAATTGTATGAAAATTTCATCATTTTACATTCTCACTAATGTGATTGTATAAGCCTGTTAAGTTTTCTCCATTTTGGTGGATTTGTAGTCTACTTTATTTAAAACAAAACAAACCCTCCCCCGCCCCCACCTCGAACTCTAAGATCTCCCTGCTTCTGGATTCAGTTTGCAAGCTACCTCATGATTCACTCATTTTTTCAGTACTACAGGTTTTCATAGTACATGAGCCTGTGTTGTTCCTGGGAAGTCCTGCTTCTGTACATACAGTGTTACCCAGAATTCTTGGGTGTCTTTTCTTTTTAAAAATCACCTATTAATCTCTTATCACTTTTGTGATGGGATATAATGATATCTTCTGTCTTCTCTCTTTGTCATTTTTTTTGGTCAGTGGCTTTCTACTTTGAATTATATCTTTATTACAGGTATCTTACTGATATTCTCACTGATATACTTACTGATATTACAGGTATCTTACAGATATTTAGAGTTCTTGCTGCTGCTGCAGAACTCTATAAACTGACACCAGTGACACGTGACATTTATAATTCCTCTTGTGTTTGAGCCAGATTGTGACTATGATGGAATATCATCCCCTTGCGGATATGATTAAAGTTCCTAGTCATTTATCTTTGAGTTAATCAAAAGTGAGATTATCCTTGGTGGGCCCGACTTAATCAAGTGAGTCCTTTAAAGGGGCCAGAAGTAGTACAGATGTTACCCTTGAAAACATAATTCTTGTGAGAGGAGTAGCGTGTGTGGCAAGGACATGGGGTAGACTCTGGGAGCTGAGAGTGATCCCTGCCCAGTAGCTGGCAGGAATACAAAGACCTCAGTTCTGTAACTACAAAGAACTGTATTCTGCCAACAACCTGAATGAGCTCAGAAGAGGACCCTCAGCCTTGGATAAGGTTGCAACCCTGACAAGCACCGTAAGTTCAGCCTAGTGAGATCCTGGGCACAGGACCGAATGAATCCATGCCCGGACTCCTGACCCACACAAGCTGTGAGGTAACCAAGGATGTTGTCTTAAGCTGCTAAATTGGCAGTAAGTTGTTACACATCAAAAGAAAACTAATATAGTACCCAGTCTTGATACTTCATGATTCTTCCTTGGAGACTCCCAAACATTCCCTTGGATAAATGGATGGAAGTTACTAAACTAGTTCCCTTATTGTAAGTAAGGAAAAGAATCACCTTTTTTCTTCCTACTCCAAATTTACTTGAATTGCCAATCTTGCAATTATTCCTTGTCCCTCTAGTTCTCTGACTTTAATTTAGAAGCTGAGAGGGACCTTGAGGAAGGATGCAGTTTCTAATATATTTATGTTTCTGTAGGTGTTATAGTATGAGATAACAACTTAAAATTTTTAGTAATAATTTATATATACAATAAACAACATCATCATATAACCCTTTAAGGCAAGCCATAGGGTTACCTCTCTGGGTTCTCATGGGCAGCAGACACTGAACATGTCCAAATAGAACTCGTGATCTCCTCTTCTCCCCATCACCCGCAAGCCTGCTCTTCCTTTAGTGTATCGATTTCATTAAATGGCATTCTTGGCTTATTAATTACTAAACCCAGAAGTCATTTCTGTTTTCCACCTTTGCATTGTACAGTCTGTTACCAGACAGTGCTGATACCGTCTCCTCACCCATTTACTGTGACAGACCCATCTACTGTTTTTATAAATGGCTCTTGCCTTACCCAGGTTCTAACTACTCTCAGCCCTTCATTGTTTATTGCCTTGAATTCTTCCAAACCATTTGGTTATACTGGATCCAGAGTGATTTCTTATGTCTCTTGTACTAAACCATATGTCCTTACTATGCCTAATAAGATCTGCATGATTTGGTGGCCATTTATACACAGCCTCTTCTTGTCCCCTTTTTCTCACCATGAACTTCTCATTGGACTTCTTAAGACTGTCTGTTGCACGTCTCAGAGGCGGCCAAGCTCATTCAGACCTTGGGTCCTCCTTACTTGGAACTGGTTTCCCCTATTTTCTCCTTCTCCTTGGTAAATAGTTGTCATCTTAAAGGTAGTTCTTTGCTTTATAAAAAGAATTTTTAAATAAAGGTTATTAAATACCATGTGTCAATCAATATTTTTAAAAATCTTGCATGGAGTATCTTCTTTTGTCTTCTTAACTATTACTTTCTTCAGGAAGGTTTGTTTGTTTGTTTAATTTCTCCCAGACAAGGTTGGTTTCCTTATTTGTAGCACATAGCATGCTTCTGGTTATTCAGCTAATTGCTTGTTTGTTTGAAATGTGTACTTAATTTAAGTTGCACACAGGCAGGAACCTTATCAGTTGTGTTTACCTTACATACCAAGCTCCTAGTTCAGTGTCTTACGTATAGTAAGTGCCCAATAATTATTCATATATCTTACAAATGAAAGGAAGTTCAGTGGTAAACACTAACCAGATGGTGAATTCGGCAGAAGTTTAGGTCTTTTCTCTCCAAGTTTAGAGCTTTTTCCAGTATGTTAGTAATACTTGGAGGAGATATATGAATATATCAGAGGTTTTATGAGGAAGGAAGATAAGGGAAACTAATATTAAGAAAAGAGAGTGAAGTTATTGAGATGTCATTTTTTAAGTAGGGTACATAATTCTTGGTGCTTCCCTGGTGGCTCAGTGGTAAAGAACCTACTTACCAAGGCAGGAGACTTCTATTCAATCCCTGGGTCAGGAAGATCCCCTGGAGAAGCAAATGGCAACCCACTCCAGTGTTCTTCCTAGGAAATCCCATGGTTAGAGGACCTGATGGGCAACAGTCCATGGGGTTGTGAGAGTCAAGACATGACTGAGTGACTAAACAACAACATAATTATCACTTGATTCTCGTAGTAATTTTGTCAAGTAGGTCTTGTTTTCTGAATTTTTATAGCTGAGAAACCACTGCTTATGGGCGTTAAATAACCTGACCAAAGTCACAAAGTGGATAAATGATAGAGATGAACAGTTAATATAATCAAGTTTCATTATATAAGGTTTGCAAATTAACTTGCATTTGAGATGACTTGTGACTTTCTCTGTTTAATTGAGATAATGTAGCTTATTGAATGTAAATTCATTTAAAATGAACAATTTGATGAGTTTTGATGACTATGTATACCTGTCAGGAGACTGGACATTTTCATCACCCAGAAGTTTCTTTGTGGCCTTTTGAAGTGTGTTTCTCCCTCCATTCCCAGCACTAGTTGTTGTTCAGTCATTCAACTGAACAATTGAGCAACATGTCCAACTCTTCGCAACCCCATGGACTGCAGCACGCCAGGCTTCCCTGTCCTTAACCATCTCCTGGAGTTTGCTCAAACTCATGTTCATTGAGTCAGTGATGCCATCCAACCATCTCATCCTCTGTCATCTCCTTCTCCTTCTGCCTTCAATCTTTCCCAACATCAGAGTCTTTTCCAGTGAGTCAGTTCTTCACATCAGGTGGCCAAAGTTTTGCAGCTTCAGCTTCAGTCCTTCCAATGAATATTCAGGGTTGATTTCCTTCAGAATTGACTGGTTTGATCTTGCTGTCCAAGGGACTCTCAAGAGTCTTCTCTAACACCACAGTTCAAAAGCTTCAATTCTTCGGTGCCCAGCCTTCTTTATGGTCCAACTCTCACATCCATTCATGACTACTGGAAAAACCATAGCTTTGACTAGACAGGCCTTTGTCGGCAAAGTAATGCCTCTGCTTTTTAATATGCTGTCTAGTTGGTCATAGCTTTTTTTTCCGAGGAACAAGCGTCTTTTTAATTTCATGGCTGCAGTCACCATCTGCAGTGATTTTTTAGCCCAAGAAAATAAAGTCTGTCACTGTTGCCATTGTTTCCCCTTCTATTTGCAATGAAATGATGGGACCAGATGCCATGATCTTAGTTTTTTGAATGTTGAGTTTTAAGCCAGCTTTTTCATTCTTCTCTTTTACCTTCATCAAGAGGCTCTATAATTCCTCTTCATTTTTTGCCATAAGAGTGGTGTCATCTGCGTACCTGAGGTTGTTGATGTTTCTCCCAGCAATCTTGATTCCAGCCTGTGCTTCATCCAGCCCAGCATTTCACATGATGTACTCTATGTAGAAGTTAAATAAACAGGGTGACAGTATACAGCCTTGACGTACTCCTTTTCCAATTTTGAGCCAGTCCATTGTTCCATGTCCAGTTCTAACTGTTGCTTCTTGACCTGCATACAGGTTTTGCAGGAGGCAGGTAAGGTGGTCTGATATTCCCATCTGTTTAATAATTTTCCACAGTTTGTTGTGATCCACACAGTCAAAGGCTTTAGCATAGTTGATGAAGCAGAAGTAGATGTTTCTCTGGAATGCTCTTGCTTTCTTTATGATCCAGCCCCAGGCAGCTACTGAAATGACTCATGTCATGAGATTAGCTCGCAATTTCTACATTCTATATAAATGGAGTCATGCAGATACAATTTTATGTCTGGCTTCTTTCATTCAACATAATGATTTTGATTTTCATCCATCTTATTGCGTGTATTAGTAGTTTGTGCCTTTTTATTATTGTTTAGTAGAGCTCTATTGTATGGATATACCACAGTAGATATGGACATGTCACATTGTTTATCCTTCCAGCTGTTGGAATTGTTTACATTGTTTGCAGGTTTTGGTTGTTGTAGATAGTGCTGCACTAAACTTTCATGTATAAATCTTGGTGAGGGATGTATATTTTCAATTCCCTTGGAAATACTTGAGTGTGGGATTGCTTTATCATATGGTGGGTGTGTGTTTAACTTTGTAAGGAAGTACTAGTTTTCTAAACTGAGTGTGGTATTTTATATTGCCACCAGCAGTGGATTTTTCGGTCTTTAAATTCAGACTTTCAGTGAGTATGTAGTGGTGTTTTATTGTGGTGTCTTGTACATTTTTAATGTAATATATTATTGATGTAAAAAACTATGCAACTGTGGATTTGAACATTCTAAATTCAAATTAGAATCCACCTCAAATCTTTTTTCTCTTGTTGTAATGACTAGTCTAGACCTATTGTTCCATGTTGTTTCTTTTGAAATAATTTTTAAAATATTTAGCTCTATGACATTTCTAAGTATATAGAAAATAGAAATCCCTAGTTTACAAGTCAACTGGAGGTACATATGTATAAGGTAACTCAGCTGATAAAGAATCTGCCTGCAGTGAAGGAGATCTGGTTCCAATTCCTGGGTTGGGAAGTTTCCTTGGAGAAAGGGATAAGCTACCCACTCCAGTATTCTTAGGCTTCCCTGGTGGCTCAGAAAGTAAAGAATCTGCCTGCAATGTGGGAAACCTGGGTTCGATCCTAGGGTTGGGAAGACCCCGTGGAGGAGGGCATGGCAACCCACTCCAGTATCCTTGCCTGGCGAATCCCCATGGACAGAGGAGCTTGGCAGGCTAGTCTTTGGGGTCGCAAAGAGTCAGACACAACTGAAGGACTAATCACATAACATATATATATGTGTAAATGTATACACACATACACACTCAGTTGCTCAGTCATGTCCAGCTCTTCGTGGACCCCATGGACTGTACCCCGCCAGGCTCCACTGTTCATGGGATTTTTCAGGCAAGAATACTGGAGTGGGTTGCCATTTCTTATTCCAAGGGATCTTCCTGACCCAGGGATTGATCTTGTGTTTCCTATATCTCCTTCATTGGCAGGTGGGTTCTTTATCACTGTGCCACCTGGGAGGCCCTGTGCCACCAGGGCGATATTCATATATTAACATTTATATGTTAAGAACAATGGTTGCTAAAAGTACTGATTATTGTATATCTGTATAGTTCCAGCATCTTCTGGAAGTGCTTAATATTTTTAAACAGCAGTGAGTGAGTTCTAAATAAGTCCTGCTCTGACAGTAAAAATTCCCAATTGTTGCCTTATTGATACTCACAGGACTAATGCAAAGTGCTGCTAATTAAGACGTTCTATTTTTCTTTGCGTGCCACCACGGCAGCAAATGGTATCTTCAACTGACAAGCTGTAAATTAAAACCTGCCGAATGCAAGACCTAGCCTAGGGAAAATGAAGTTATGTATAGGTGACTTGTTCCATTTGAATTAATCAGAGAGCTGCTGGTGTAGACCAGCTGTGTTCTCTGATGACAAAAACGAATCTTGACATTTGGGATAATGAAAATTCAGTTCAGCACCTCTTAGAGATGTATGATAATATATTGTCAATCAGAAGCAGAGGGAAAGGAGAAAGCAAAAACCCCTGGCTTGTTAAAATAGACAGTGTGACAAGTGGACATTGCTGGATCCCCAGTTTCTGGGGGGGAAAATACTGTCAAGGGAAACCTCTTTTACAAAATGATAGGAATAGCTGTTTGTGGAAGGAAGGTGAAAAGATTGGACTTTTGATGTCTGACCTCTTTGGCAGTTGACTTTGTTCATGATTCCTAGTTTCATGGTTTATCTTAACTTGGGTGCAGGGTGAGACATGAAAGGCCCGGAAAGGAGACTCACTTTGTTGGTTTGACAGTATTAATGCAATCATCTAGTTCCTACCTTGTAAGCCCACTTATTATTTCCTCTGCGTGTGTTTTTTCTAGTTTAGCGGATTAGCTGCAATGTCTTTTCAAAGGCTATCCAATCAAGGAGGGGTTATTAAAACCAGGGCGATTTATGTCTGAGAATTAATTAGGGAAGTATTTTCATGCAAAACATCCAATTTTTTGATTAGCAATGGAGCAGGGCCGCAATTAACACTCTAGGAAGCTTAAATTTCCAGCTTTTTGATTCTCAGGAAATGAGATTATCAAACCAGGGTCAGACACTTGACAGCAAAGCAGGGGTGGGAGAGTGTGAAATTATATGTAAGAAAAAAAATTGTCTTTTGATTTTAATTCTGAGATTGCTATCAAGGCAATGGAAAATCCAGAGACATGGAAGAGCAAAAAATCTGAAAATTCAAAACCCTGAAATACCTGATTCTTTAGTGGCCTATTTGCTATGCAAAGTATCTGTTATAAATGTTTGCTTAGAATATGTTTTAGAAACACAGCAATATATTTTGATTCTGTATTATTACTTATTATTCAGTCTTTCTCCAGTAAATTCCTTTTAGATATTCAGTGGCTGAACAAATATTTAAAGTGTTTGTATGCTTTGGAGAAGAGCCAAAATTCTTTCTCATTAGAAAAGGAAGTTTCTTTTCTAAATGGTGGTTTGCTGTTTTTTGGAGTCTATTTATTTTCATTGGTGTTTTTAATTATTTTAAATTACTTGAGGCATAGTTGAGATATTGAGTTATCTCAAGACATAGATTACCATTTAATAATAAGTGACCTTTGTCAAGCTTAGGCATCTGTGATAAGCAAGGCAACCCTAGACCTCCTGTGAAACAAAGTGGATGCTGTCATCAGCGTAATTGGTGCTCCCCAAGGAAATACAACATAATGAAAATTCATTTGTTCTGGAAAATGTTTTTCACCTTCTCTTAATTTAGACATCTAATTTCAATTGAGAAATAGAGGAGCAATGTATCTTTTGTGTTAGCTCACTCCATTAGGGTAGCACTCTATCTTTCCCTTCTTTATCCATTAGGTACTAAGACTCTTGGGTAAAGGGACCCTGTCAGTATTTTAAAATCACCAGTCCTTCTCTGCAATGATTTTTTGCACTTCGGATGGTGCTTTGTGTATCTAAGGTGTTGATACGTACTGTTTATGGACTGCCTGGTTAATGACATCAAGGAAATCATTGGCATCCAGTGCTAAGATGAACACAGGTGAAGGGTCCCTTCTTTCCCCTGGGACAGAGGTTGAGGGTTAAGATTTGTTGAAAGGCCTATGTGATAGTGGTTTATCTCATGTTCTGCCAGACTTGATTTTTCTATTTCCATAAAGGGTAGGAGCTTTTGTTAGACTCTTGAGGGTTATTTTTAAAAACAGCTTTATAAGCAGCTTCTGGGCTATTCTAACCATGAATGGAGGAGACCACGTGACATCATATAATCAGTGATTTCTTTGATGCCATTTTTCTCCCTAAAGCATCTTTGATTTGGGAACATGATTCATTGATCTAGTCTATCAGTTTTGCAATCCCACTATGGATCCTCAGCTTTATTTGTCAGTTTTGCTTAATCCTTCTTCCATTGTTGGTGAAGAGTATCCATCACTGGCTGTATGACAATTGGCTGCAGTTTAATCTTGGGGAGAGGAGGAGGAAAAACTGCCATTCAGAGGCTGAAGAGTTGGTCTTATCAGATTTGTAGCCGTCAGTGTCAGTGCTGATCTTCATGTGTTTGGATGTCGATGATTATAGGCTTTTTTGCTGAAATATTTGCTGAAGAAATTAGGTTTATAGATCTTTCTTTGTTGTTGTTGGAAAATGTTTCTGCATTTCCAAATATATAACATAGGGATTTAAGCAGCTGAATTAGGGATTGATAACCTATGTGTGCATGTGCTGGGGGGAAAGGTGTATGGATGGCCTACAGGGAATCTGTGACCCCATCATGTATATGGATCTGTAGGGGATGGGGAAAGAAGTTGCCTTGTTTTCATTAGGTTTGTAAAATACTATTATTATGTGTATGTGTAAACATACATTCATAAATACGTATACAAGTGCGGTTCTGAACTTGGAGTCTTATTGTTTGTAAAAGAAAGCAATCAGAGACTTCCTGGTGTCCAGTGGTTAAGACTCTGCACTCATGATGCAGGTTCGATCCCTGGTCGGGAACTAAGATTCCACAGGCCGGGTGACAAGGCCAAAAAATTAAAAACAAAGACAATAAAAACCCAATCAAATAACTTTAATGAAACCACATAAAATGATACCCTTTTGTAACAAGTATGAATTAAATATGTGTATATGTATATTCAAATGTTTGAGTATCAAGGGTAGGCAGAAAGAAATGAATTTATAAAAACTAGGAAAATTAATCAGGAAAGGGATAGTAATTTAATATGAATCATTCTAAAGAAAGCAAGGATTCTGGTTCAGTGGAGTGGAAAAACCAAGAGGATTCTAGGGCCTTTGCTGTAATCGTAGGTTTTTAAAAACTACAGTTTGATATAGCTCAATCAATTATTTAAGGAACTTGGTTTGCTTTAAGAGGCTTACAATTGGTAATAACATTATTACATTCTGGATTTCCCAGGGGTGTCAGCTATTCTACTGGCAACATTTCTGCTTTGTTTGGTTTGCTGTGTGTTGTTTATACAGTGGTGAATGATGGACCTGGAAGATTATTTAAAAATTTTTGATGATGATTAGAAAAGAAAGCTTTTACTTTAACTATGATACAGTCAACCTTTAATAGTGACTGACTCATGTGTATTTATATGATTATACACGTACACATATAGATATTTATTTAACCTGTAAATACTGATATGTGTATATAGAAACCTATAGTATTTATAGGTTTTATAGAAACCTATAAATACTTAAAATTTATACTGGGCAACTTACATTGTTATTGAGTATCTGAAACTCTCTAACCCAACTTCCCATTGAAATACTTGATTTGATAAGGCTATCCTATTGGCTTCCCTGGTGGCTCAGACAGTAAAGAATCCACCTACAGTTCAAGAGACCTGGGTTTGATCCCTGGATTGGTAAGATCCTCTGGAGGAGGAAATGGCTACCCACTCCAGTATTCTTGCCTGAAAAATTCCATGGACAGAGGAACCTGGTGGGCTACAGTCCATGGGGTCGCAAAGAGTTGGAGACGACTGAGCAACTAACACTTTCACTTTCTTTTGAAGCTTCCAACGTGGCATTAGTGGTAAAGAACCTGCCTGCCAATGCAGGAGACATAAGTGACATGGGATCGATCCCTGGATCAGGAAGATCCCCTTGAGGAGGGCATGGCAACTCATGCCAGTATTCTTGCTTGAGAATCCCAATGGACAGAGGAGCCTGGCTGGCTACAGTCCGTAGAGTTACAAGAGTCGAACATGGCTGAAGCATCTTAGCAGGCATTCTAACAGAAATAGCTAATAGTTAAAAGAAATCCTTTTTCTTAGGATTCTGATCAATCTAATTTATGAAATTAGATTTTTATAAGCACAAGGGTTGGTATTAGCCAGTTAAATGAAGGGTTGAAACATCAGGGTTCAAAGCAATGGATTAGAAGAGATTTAGATCAGAGATTGAAATATATGAGCCATTTGTGTGGTAGATATAAACTGTGAAATTGCTGAGCTTTTTTAAAAAAAAATTATGGATAAAAGCAAAGAAAAGCTCAGGATTGTTTGAAGGAGCACAGCTCGTGAGACATAAGGAGTATCTCGAATAAGTTAGGGAGAAGGGTAGGCATGAGGATAGCTAAGATTTGTAAGGGTAAAAATTTCTTCCTCTATCATCTTCTTAAAAAACTCACCTGGATGAGGTCATAGTGATTCCCAGCAACTATAATCAAATATCTTCTTTTGCTTCTGCTACTCTTTTATCAGTTTTGATAATTATACCCTTGTCTGTGAGCCTAAAATATCCAAAGCTGTGGGATTATTTTAATGATGTAATAGTATACTCTTGAATGCAAGTTTCTGAGTTAAGATTGTAGGCCTTTTGCAACCACTATAATGATCAGTGAAATACAGTCTTTGAATAAATGATGGCATCACATCTTTAAATGTTTTGCTCTGATGACATGAAATGAATCAGAGCCATGAAAATTCTTCTGACAGATAACGCCAAGAATTTCTATCTCTTTTATGAACCTTCTTTGAAGCCCAGGTAATTGCATAACCTCCCAAGTTGCTGAGAGTATGCCACACTCACTCTGATTCTTCTAAGAATTGAGTACTATGAGAAGTCATAGTGTTTTCTGACTTCTCTCTAGTCACTTGATACCGAAATAGCAAAAGCTTGATAATATAACAACAAAAGCTTGATGTTCTACAGCGGGGTTCCCTTAAATAATATAAAAAATATTATAAATGACTGTAGCTCGGATGACTTCCCACATGTTTCTCTGGGAGTCCTAAGTGCAGCGTTTTTGTGGTTGTGTTCAACTTAATTGCCGTTAACCGCTGCTGAAGTCTCCTGCTACTCACCGTACAGTTGTTCCCTATCAGTGGCATTTAGTATAAGAGGAATGAGCAGTCCTTTCTTGGTGTGTTCAGTGAATATCTATATACTTCAAATGTTCTTCCTCAACTTGAGTTTCTTTGAAATGGGAGATATGCTGAAGAAATATTTTCAGAAATACTTAACTCCACAGAAGTTGGCTTGTTTGGTAGTTGCATTGGATCTGGCAATTGGATGACAAGTTGTATCTTAGAAGAGCTAAATGAATTAGGAAGGTATTTTTCTTGATATTTATGTATGATTGATTTAAGTTGAAGGTAAAACTCTGGTAGTGATTAAATAATCTAAACATAGTCATGTGTAAATGAAATGTGGATGGTTTCAGTGATACTAAACCCCTCAAAATCTATTTTACTGTGGGGCATGGAAGCATCTTTTGAGATGATATAGTTCAGTGGTTTTAAAACTGTTTTTATTCTAGAATGCTTAGAAGCTCGAAAAGGTTTAGGAAATTGGCCAGTCAATAGTCCTAGTCCTCCCTTGAGACCTTCAACCGGGACGGCTTAACGTCTTTGCTTTTTTGGTTGTATTTAGATTCAGTGTAAGATTTTTTTCTTCCAGTGTTCCTCTGTATAATTCCGTTTGTTTTGAATTTTATTCATGAAATTGTGCTCCATGTTGATGGAATTTTATACATGAAATTGTTGTGAACCTTTAATAAAACCATTTAGCCTCTCATTCCTGTTTATCTACCCAGATGATCCACTGTAAGGAATTTAGTATGCATCTTTCTACTTCCTGTTCTGTGTTTATAATATGTATCAAGTGAACTCACATGTACATATTTTCCAAACTGCTATATCACAAAAGTTGCAGTGAACACTTTCATGAACATTTTTGAATACTCCTTTAAAACAAATGTCTAGAAGAGGACTCTGGTAAGAGGAACTCTTTGTTAAGAGGATGTCTCTTCAAAACTTCAATATGAAAATGTGAATCTCTATAGATTACTCAACTACACTCCAAAAAAGTTACCAGTTCACACTCCCTCCAAATGCCCATTTCTGTACGTCTTTGATGTCATTCAGTTTTTGAAAAACTTTACCGCAGTGTGTACCTGCTTATTAGTCAGATTTAGCATCTTTTTCTTCATTTATTTGACATTGTAGTTTTTTCACTGAATTACTACTATAGAGTTGAAAACTCTTTGAACTTAACCCCTTTGCTACTTTTTATTGGGTTGTTAGTCTGTTTTTACTTTAATGATTTTTAGATATGTTTTGTATGTTCTAAATTATAAATACTTTTTTCTTCCAAAATCTGACACTTATGCAAGATTTAATTTGGGAAAAAGATTATTTTTCTAAAAATAATTTTAAACCCACTAAACTAGTAATGTTTTTGATGGTATGATTTCTTTCAGATGAATGGATAGCTTTTTAAAGATTCTTAAGTAAGTAGGTGTTACAGTTTTCATTGGGTAATCAATTTTAATGTCTCAAGTCTTTATAAGTCTTTATTTCTCAACTTAAAAAAGCATTATAAGTAATTATGAACATCCTCAATTAGTTTGAATATCTATTCGGCTTAATGAGCAGTCTAAAATAATTTTCTTATCAACATAAAATATCAAGGAAACAGTGTCAGACTTTATTTTTTTGGGCTCCAAAATCGCTGCAGATGGTGATTCCAGCCATGACATTAAAAGACACTTACTCCTTGGAAGGAAAGTTATGACCAACCTTGATAGCATATTTAAGAGCAGAGACATTACTTTGCCAACAAAGGTCCGTCTAGTCAAGGCTATGGTTTTTCCAGTATTCATGTATGGATATGAGAGTTGGACGGTGAAGAAAGCTGAGGGCCAAAGAATGGATGCTTTTGAACTGTGGTGTTGGAGAAGACTCTTGAGAATTCCTTGGACTGCAAGGAGATCCAACCAGTCCATCCTAAAGGCGATCAGTCCTGGGTGTTCATTGGAAGGATTGATGTTGAAGCTGAAACTCCAATACTTTGGCCACCTGATGTGAAGAGCTGATTCATTTGAAAAGACCCTGATGCTGGGAAAGATTGAAGGCAGGAGGAGAAGGGGACGACAGAGGATGAGATGGTTGGATGGCATCACCGACTCGAGGGACATGGGTTTGGGTGGACTCTGGGAGTTGGTGATGGACAGGGAGGCCTGGCATGCTGCAGTTCATGGGGTCGCAGAGTCGGACATGACTGAGTGACTGAACTGAACTGAATTAATGTTTCAAGTTTTCATTACTTAGTAGCAACTTGATTCCAGTTTTTCTTCCTAAAGTTAGTTTGCTTTGTAGACTGTGATCATCATAGTATCCCTTCTGGATAGATTGTGTATGCATATCTGCACTCTTGAAGGGAAGAACAGATGTCTAGTAACTTGCTGTTGGATTGTAACACAGCAGAACCAAGAATCAGAATCTTACTTTGTTTAGATGTGCTCTCAAGTTAAGATACGTTTGGCTTGCCAATAGGGCATAACTATTCTGTCTAGCAATAAGTGACTCAGTCTGTGGTCTTTCTTGTAAAGGGCATGAAAATCACTTGTGTTCTGTTCCTCCAGACCTCCATGAAGAATTACCACCATAGCGGCTGATCACCATAGCTGAGCATGGCTGGAAGAATTGTAGTATAATGAGGTGACTTTTTCCTCAACACAAGCAGCTAGTGGTGAGGTATAAACTAAGATGTAAAGTACGTGCGTGCTAAGTTGCTCAGTCAACTCTTTGCAACCCCATGGACTGTAGCCTGCCAGGCTCCTCTGTCTGTGGGATTCCCAGTCAAGAATGCTGGAGTGTCACTATTTCCTCCTCCAGGGGATCTTCCTGACCCAGGGATTGAAGCTGCATCTCCTCAACTGGCAGATGGATTCTTTACCACTGGGCCACCTGGAGCATTATAACTCCTCTCACAATCCAAAATCCACAAATGCAGCATTTATTTTTTTATCCATGCCACAGAGGTACCTTATTGAATGTGTAATGATATTTCTTATTTGTCCTTGAAAACTTACATCTTTTCAGTGAAAGAAGTGTGATGTGGGTTATATCCTGAGACAGAATTTTCCAACTTTAGGGTGCACCAGAAAGCCTGGAGGATTTGTTAAAACAGGAATGGCTGTTCCCCATTTCCTGAGTTTCTGATTCCATAGGCCTGGGGTAAAGTCTGAAAATTTGCATTTCTAGCATGTTCTTATGTGATGCTAATGGCTCAGGGAACTCATTTTGAGAATCTTTCCTCCAAACCTGGTAATAAAAACAAGAAAAGATGGTGCTAATCAGATTAGTCCTGTTGTCTCTAACCAACTACTTTTGTTGCCTCTTTAATGCCACAGCACTTAGGAATTATCTTATTTTCCCTGGAGAAGATCAAACCTAATAAAATTATGCATGTGCATTAAGAGATCATCAACCTTACACCTTTTCCCCTGGGCCTAGAGCAATTTGAAAAGAGACATTCCCATCAAATGACATAAAACCTGTAGCTATGGTAACAAATTAACAATTACCAGGCTTTATAATTGGGTGTTTGTGCAGGTCTCCTTCATTTGGGTTTATGCATGAATTTCAGAGCTGGAGGTGGGAGAATGTTTAGGGACTGGATGAAGGACTATCTTTCAAACTCTGTTATTCCAATAGAGATTGCAGACGCTTAATTTTGTATTAAAAATGAGTAGTCAGTTTAGACGTTTGTAACAGTAACACTACGTTCTTGAGAAGAATGAAATAGTATACAAAGATACTGTCTTGGTGCTAGATGTCTAGTTGTATATTAGTGTTGAGTTTTTATTCCACACTTTCTTTTAATTAGTTTTGGTCCTGAGCAATTTCAAAGGGAATCTAGCAGAACCTGCTGGTTGCTTAGTCAGATCCATTTATCTGCCTGCTTCTCTCTCTTTTTTTTTTTTTTTTAATAAATTTATTTATTTTAGTTGGGGGCTAATTACTTTACAATATTGTAATAGTTTTTGCCATACATTGACATGAATCAGCCATGAGTTTACATGTGTTCCCCTTCCTGGACCCCTAACCCACCTCCCTCCCCATCCCATCCCTCAAAAGAAAAACATCCCTTTTCTGGTTGTAACCTAGATAATGATGTTCCTAGCTTAAACACATTTCCAGTTGTTGTTTGCAAGTGGGAATGACCAGTGAAATAAGCAAAGGTAGTTGGATAGGACTTTGGGACAGTTCCCTAAAAGGAGCTGACTCAGGAGATATCTGTTGATAAACCCTTCTTCTTTATCTGTTGATAAACCCTTCTCTCTGCTTGAAGTCTGGATGTGATAGCCAAAGTTTCAACAGTCATCCTGATCTGAGGCCACCTCGATCTTGGGAATCATGCACTGATGCCAGTTGAACAAAAAGTACCCTCGATCCCTCATGACCCTGGGTCAGCATTCCAGCTCTGGACTGTTTACCTTCAGATTCGAGAGAAAAATAATCCTCTGTTTTGTTTAAGCATTTACTTGTACTTTCTGCTATTTCTAAGTAAACCTTGTAATTAATATTACAGGTGGTATTTCTTCTCTTTTTAAAGAAGAGCTGATCTTTAAAACCTATGGGGTATTTTCACTGTTGACTCTGTAAATTCATTATAAATTAAGCCATATGTGTGACTGGATCCCTGTCATCTTGTACCTCTTTTTTTCTTCTTTCCTCTTGGTGAAATTACCTATTTTCAGAGCCAGAAACACCTCTTTTATTTTTAACAGTTTTATTGAGGCATAATTAACATTTAAGATTCACCCATTTTAAGTGTACAATTCAATGTTTTTGATGAGTTTACCCTGTACAGACATTATCACAATCCAGTTTTAGAATGCCATTCATCCCCCCAAGTAAGATCCCTTGTGTCCGTTCTCAGTAAATCCTTACCCCAACCTCAATCACTAATCTGCTTTCTGTCCCTGTAGGTTTGTCTTTGGGGACATTTCATATAAATAGAATCCTACAGTTATGTGGTCTTTTGTATCTGGCCTCTTTTAGTTAGCCTACTTTTTTGAGGTTCATCTGTGTTGTATTACACATCAGTAGTTGATTGCTTTATATTGATGAATGGCATTTGGTTATATGGTTATACTGCATTTTGTTCATTCATCAATAATGAGCATTTGGATTGTTTCCGCAATTTGGCTATTTTGAATACTGCTGCTCTGAATATTAATCTGCAAGGCTTTGGTGTCCCTGCCTTTGAACCTTAGCTCCTCCATAATAACTTGGTAACCTCAGGTAAGTTGCCTAACTGCTCATCTCTAAGAGATGTGATTTCCTCATGTCTCAGAGATCACGATACAGTCTTCCTTGTGGAATTGCTATGAGAATTAAATGAAGTATTATAACAGATCATTTATTGAGAAATCTAAGCACTGGAGGCATACAAGCAGTAGCATTGTTTTAAAAGCATACATTAAAATAAATCACACAACTATAGTGATTTTCAGTGATGCCCTGTGGATGGTGATAATGTGATCTGCAAATGACTGGTTAATATTGTCACGATCGTTTGTTAAGTGCATTATGGACAGGGTGGTATACTGATCACAGCAGAAGGGGTAATGATTGTATTACTCTAGTCCTGGTGATGCATTATTTGTGATGTTTGGTTGTTCAGATGGATTGGCAGGTCAGAACCATCTTACAGTTCTAAATCTCAGTGTGCAAATATATATTTTAATGAGAGAGGCCATGAGAATTGAATAGAAATGCAACTTTTAGTCCTGTGTTTGGTATTATTTTTATCTTTAAAATGTTTACCCTTTTCTTAAAAAAAGGGGCTCTCTATAATATTTCATGTCTTTCTGAAGAGAATATTCTAAATATGAATCATCATTACGTACTTCAAACAGAATAGTATACTTAGGTTTAAGTCTGTTGGTTCTTGATCCAAAACACCCAGCATCCTGACTGTGTTCTTGGTGATTTACATTGCTGTAGGTGATTTACATGTATTAATGATATTAATAATGTTTTAATTTAATATAATTTAGTTTAATTTTCCCACCCCTCCTTCCCTTTTCTTTTTGTCAGATATTTTCCTTTGCTCTTAGCTTTCTTCCTTCTAGTCATTTCTATTCTCATTCTTTTATCTTTAGACATAGAAGCGGGATATAAGACTGTGTTGCTCTCTGTAAAGTACAAATAAATAGACCCGAGGTGAGTAGTAAGGCTTATGAAATTTGTAACATCTACCTTGTTCCTTTAGCAGCCTTTTGTGTTTACTTCTATTTCTTGATTATTATCTGGATTCCTGAAATTGCTGGGTGTACGTGAGCTCTGTCTGTTCTCCAAAATGCTGGGCAGTGATTGGGCAGGAGATGTAGCCAGCTGTTGGATTGAATGGTGTTTTTTCTGGCACTCATCATTTGCGGCTTACCCACTGTTTCATATCATGTGTGTACTGTGATGCATAACCTTTATGAAATGTCTGTTATATCCAGACATTGCACAAGGTGATTTACATGGATTAATGATATTGATAATATTTTCTTACCATTCATGGAAGTCAATTTGATTTAGTTCTAATATTCAACTCAGAAGAGCATCCTTATATTTAAAACAAGTAGCTATTTTTTCTTCTTCGTATAATTTCTAACATTCGCTTTTAGAATGACTGTTCTAGAAAATTTGACAGTGGGGTGCTTCAGTGCAGCACCAGATAATTCCTTTAGTATTTAAATTATTGACAGGAGGCTCCCTAGTCTAGGGGAGTCCCTTGTGGCTCAGCTGGTAAAGAATCTGCCTGCAATGCAGGAAACTTGGGTTTGATCCCTGGGTTGGGAAGATCCCCTGGAGAAGGGAAAGGTTACCCACTCCAGTATTCTGGCCGGGAGAATTCCTTGGACTCTACAGTCCATGGGGTCACAAGGAGTCAGACAGGACTGAGCAACTTGCACTTCACTTGCTTCCCAGTCTAGATTTAGAGACTGTCCATGGAGGCAACAGGATGTACTGAAAGTTACATTTTGTGTGTGTGGTATTACTATATTATTGTTGGTTTTAATTATTATACTGTGAGAGGGATAAAGAAGTGGACAAATATTTTTTGGCAATTGGTTTATTTCAATGCACAGCACAGTGTATTGCAAGAACTTAAGAATATACTTTCTTTAGGCAGGCTGTAAGAGCTTTACGTCTTCTGACCATGGAGGTTGCTCCATCAGTATCACATTTCAGTTCAGTTCAGTTGCTCAGTCATGTCTGACTCTTTGTGACCCCATGGACTGCAGCACACCAGGGCTCCCTGTCCATCACCAACTCCCAGAGTTTACTCAAACTCATGTTCATTGAGTCAGTGATGCCATCCAACCATCTCGTCCTCTGTCGTCCGCTTCTCCTCCAACCTTCAATCTTTCCCAGCATCAGGGTCTTTTTCAGTGAGTCCGTTCTTCACATCAAGTGGCCAAACAAAGTATTGGAGTTTCAGCTTCAGCATCAGTCCTTCCAATGAATATTTAGGATTGATTCCTTTTAGGATGGACTGGTTGGATCTCCTTGCAGTCCAGGGGACTCTTCAAGAGTCTTCTCCAACACCACAGTTCAAAAGCATCAATTCTTTGGCGCTCAGCTTTCTTTATAGTCCAACTCTCACATCCATACATGACTGCTGGACAAACCATAGCCTTGACTAGATGGACCTTTGTCGGCAAAGTAATGTCTCTGCTTGTTAATATGCTGTCTAGGTTGGTCATAGCTTTTCTTCCAAGGAGCAAGCGTCTTTTAATTTCATGACTGCAATCACCATCTGCAGTGATTTTGGAGCCCCCCAAAATAAAGTCTGTCACTGTTTCCACTGTTTCCCCATCTATTTGCCATGAAGTAATTGGACCAGATTCCATGATCTTAGTTTTCTGAATGTTGAGTTTTAAGCCAACTTTTTCACTCTCCTCTTTCACTTTCATCAAGAGGCTCTTTAGTTCTTCATTTTCTGCCATAAGGATGGTATTACCTGCATATCTGAGGTTATTGATATTTCTCGCCACAATCTTGATTCCAGCTTGTGCTTCATACAGCCCAGCGTTTCTCATGATGTACTCTGGATATAAAGTTAAACAAGCAGGGTGACAATATACAGCCTTGATATACTCCTTTCCCTATTCGGAACCAGTCTGTTGCTCCATGTCCAGTTATAACTGTTGCTTCCTTACTTGCATACAGAGTTCTCAAGAGGCAGGTCAGGTGATATGGTATCCCCATCTCTTTAAGAATTTTCCATAGTTTGCTGTGGTCCACACAGTCAAAGGCCTTCGCATAGTCAATAAAACAGAAGTAGATGTTTTTCTGGAACTCTGTTGCTTTTTCAATGATCAGTAGCACAGGGCACTGAATTTTCCAATGGCACTTGTTTTTCATCAAGCCCGGTTTTTATAGTAGCAAAAATAAGTGTTCTAGTTCAACCAGTTTCTAAAGAATCTGTCAATAGCATGTCTTCTTACAGTTTAAAATCCTGATCAAACTAATGAAAATATGCCATGGAAGAGCCTTGTTGTCAGTAACTGTGGTTTCATCACTCTTAATAGAAAATTCATCTTTGTTAATTGACATCTCATCAATACATCTTTGAATGGAATCATTGCTCAATGGCAGTGCTTTTAAAATCCTGGGAGGATTTTGATGTATTACTGCTACAATTACTCTCTCTAACATGGATCATATGACAGTCTCAGCAACTGGATGAACACAAGAAGATTTTAGGGAGCTTTTTGTTGAGATATTTTGGATCTTTTTTTCTGTTACTTAAAAAAAAAAACAACCTTTATTTTTGGCTGTGTTTGGTCTTAGTTGCTGCATCTGGCATTTTCACTGTGGTATGCAGGCTTCTCTCTGGTTGTGGCTTGAGGGCTTAGTTGCCCTGTAGTGTGTGAGCTCTTGGTTCCTGGACCAGGGGTTGAATTGAACCCACATAGCCTACATTCAAAAGTGGATTCTTAGCCACTGCACCACCAGAGAAATCTGTTTCTGTTACTTCTTAATGCCGAACTTTATTGAGATATAGTTCACATGACCCTACAAATCACCCATTTAAAATGTATAATTCAGTGGTTTTTAGGGTATGCACAGTTGTGCAGCCATCACCATTGTAAATAAAATAAATTGAAACTGTCAGAAAGGCTAAAGCTTTTTTGCTCAACAGCTTAACACCATATTTATTTTTATATTTTAGATCTATGTGAAAGATGTATTCCTTTGGAAACCAACAGAGTGGCAAAGCTAGTTCAGAATATTTGAGAAACTGTATTTATCTATTTACTTGTTTGTTTATTGGTGTGAAGTTGACTTACAGTATTTTGTTTTAGATATACAACAATAAATTAATATTTTAATAAATTGTATTTCATACAAGGGTTTCACTGGTGGCTCAGTAGTAAAGAATCTACCTGCTAGTGCAGGAGACACAAGTTCAATTCCTGGGTCAGAAAGATCCCCTGGAGAAGGAAATGGCAACCCACTCCAGTATTCTTGCCTGGAGAATCCCATGGACAAAGGAACCTGTGGGCTATAGTGGATGGAGTCACAGAGTTGCACAGGACTTGGTGACTGAACAACATTTCATACAAAGTTTTATAAAAATTTCACTGTATACCCTGTGCTTTTCATTACATCCTTGTAACTCATTTACGCCTAATAGTTTGTACTTCTTAATCCCCTTCATCTATTTTGCTTGTCCCTGCATGCCATTTGTTCTCTGTGTGAGTCTTTTTCTGTTTTATTAGATTCATTCATTTGCTTTATTTTTCAGATTCCACATAGAATTGAAAGCATACCGTATTTGTCTTTCTCTCTGAATTATTTCACTAAGCATAATACCCTCCAGGTCCATTCATGATGTCACAAACAACACGATTTCATTATTAATCAGATGCAATCCCATTTTGGGTGTACCAGAAGACCTGTGCATTTCTCTTAATACACTTACCACATTCTGTTTTTATTACTGTGTTTGGATCTGTATTATTCAGTGATGGTACCTCACTCATTTTGATGTTTTCAGGGACAAGCACAGAATCTAGCCCACAGGAGGAATTTAGTAGCATCTGAATATGAAGTAATTGGATTTTGGGGCCCTTGTTTTACTGAAATGTGAAATGTTGACAAATTCATTTGTCAGTTGATGAACCTGATGTGAGAAAAGGGGAAAACAGTGCTCAGTTAAAGTACTGTACAGATTTTGTTTGTACCAAATACAGTATTTGGTGCAAAATGTTTAAAAATAAAAACATATTCTGATGAAAAAGAATGAGTACTGAAGTTACATTGTAAATGCAAGTAGCGCAAGTTACTGGCTTACATCAATTAGTTATGGAAGATCATTCTGTTGCTCTTGCTAATTTTTCTCCCTTCCTGTTCCAGAAGTCCTGCCTTCATTCCTCCTCTCTTTTTTCACCTCTCTCCTTTTTTTGTCCTTTATCTTTTCTCTCTGTTCCTGCTTCTTGTTTTCACACCCTCCTCTCTCTTTCCTGCCACACAACAAACTCAGCAAGATAGTGAAGATTTTGAGTTTCATTTGTGCGTTTCTCCATCTAGCCATAAAAATCAACCAAGTATATATTGAAGATGGCCTCAGTATGATGGGAAATAAACTTCAGATGCAGGATGATTACTGTCGGTGATGCTGTATGAAATAAAGGATTTCATGTGGAATGTTGACCCTTCAGGGCTAGTATGCATGCATTACCTGATTTGGATGGTAAACTAAGCCAGCTTAATAATACTGGCTAGTGGAAATGAGTGTTTATAAATCTGTACGTTGACATTTATATGAAATCAGGCTTTAACTTTTATTACATTGAATACACTTACTATTGTTATCTTAATCATTCTTTTAAAGCTGCTTATGCTGTGGGAAACACTAGTCTATAACTTGAAATCTGTAGAAATCAGGCTATTTATTTTTATGTTACCTCATCTTTCATATTGGTCATAATTAAGATTTTATTTGTAAATCACCCTGCCATAGCACATGAGAAAAAAGCTTTTTCTTTCATGATGTCCTCACTGAAAATAGTTTTTGTCATTTCTGTTTTTCAAACACTCCCTTAAACCATCAGCGTTCCTTATTTATTTCTGTAGTGTTTGAAATTTTATTGTCCCCAGTGTATTTCAACAATAATGGGGAAAATGAAGGATAACCTGGAATTACCCCCCAGAGCAAAATATTGTGTATTTATTATTTGTTGTTTATTCCACTTCTGTTTCATGCAGTATTTGTTACTTTAGCAATGCAGTCATAATAATGTGGATTCAGCTTTCCTTAAAAATGGATTTAAGTAGTTTATATAATGATCCTATGTATTAAATCCAAACTAGCAAAGGCATTTCATCAAGACTAATATTCATCCTCTTTAGCCATTTCAGTAAATTTTAAGAAGGGAAAGTGAAGTTTAATATCAACTTTTAAATGTTGGTACATTTAAATGTTGATACTTTTAAATGTGCTACAGCTTAATTTTTAAAATAGTCTAGCTGGGAAAAGCTTTCCCTAAACAAACAAACAAACAGTCCTTCAAACTACAGGTGTGGGCTATCATTATGTTTTCTGACTTTTGTGCCTTTAATGTGTTTCATGTCTCTCTGAGGTGCATAAAACATGTGATTTGTTTGAGTTTCAGCATTATGGACTTTACATATAATGAATTTCACGAAATACCTAGCAACAACTTCTGCTTGTAGATAGGCAGTAATATGATGGAGTGATCAAATACAAATGCTCCTTTAATTTATTTTATCAAGACATTTATCTATGTTTTATTTATAAGGCAATTGAAGTCATTCATTTTGTATGGAACTCTTCCCCTCTGAATAACAAATAATATATTATCATATGTACTGCACTGGAGGAGAGAGTGATGTAAACCATACTTGAAAATAAAAGTTTAATATTTGGGGCTCATTGGGCACAATTATAGTGGCACTACCTTTGTTTTCAACTGAATCATAATTGCATGTGCAGATTTTTTTAAATTGAGATGGCACAGTGGTGTAGAAGATAGAAAATTTACTGTGCAAAGAGGGGAAGGGTGTTTCTTTTTAGCTGCAGAACATTTTAAATGTGCAGAATCTGTCTTGGAAATATCCCTTTGCAAGGTCCTTGCACACACATGCCTCTAAGTAGCATCATTTTGAGAGTGACTAGAATAAAACAGCAGCCTTCCTGCCCAAGGATCCATGATACGGCCGTATGAAACCCATGGTCCACGGTTCTGTTTTGAAGTCTTTTCTGAAACAATCTTATTTGAAGGGCAGCTACAACATTTCATTTCTGAACCAAGTCAAGTTGCCTACTGGTGCTTCACTCTCCAGTTTGTGTTTGCTTTTGCCTGATTCCAGACAGAAATACTTCTAAAGCTGTGTTGCAGTGATAATCGTTATTTACCCTCAGTTAAAATTCCATCTAGTAACAGTAATGTGCCACCACTTCTTATGCACTGATTGCTTGAGACTGCCCCCTTCGGGTTTAATATAGAGGAGGAGTCATGAAAGAGAAGTTGAAAGTTTAGAATCTTGTAACATAAATGGGAGATGGTAGTTAGCTCTTGCATACCTCTGTTAAACCAGATGCTGCATATTGAATTCAGTGAGGATTTACATATATTAATGATCAACAGATCCCTATAAATTAGTTTGGGTAGATGCATGCAACGTTGAGATAGTTTACTGTCACTTTTTTCCTAACCATGGCCCAAGACCGCTCAAATCTTACTGTAAGATTCCTTTCAATGATAAGTTCTTTCTTCGTATCTTGAAAGTATTTGACTTAAACCACAGTTTCAGGAATATCTCTTATGCGTAGTGATTGGACTATCAAAACATATTTGATAATTATTAAGATGTTGATTTATGATTGCTTTAGAATTTCACAAAGTTATTCAGTTTTCAGGCATTTTGAAATCCTTTTCACACAAACAGCTTTGACCTGGTCCATCTTGTATGACATTTAGCCATTGGAATTATCCTCCATGGCCCTTCTGCTTGTTACTGCTTTCATACCATGAGGGCTGTATTTGGAGTCACTTCAGTGGTACCTTACGTGAGGGGTCCCCAACCTCTAGGATCTATTGCCTGATGATCTGAGGTCAAGCTGATATAACAATAATAGAAATCAAGTGCACAATAAATGTAATGTGCTTGAATCATCCTGAAACCATTCCCCACACCCATCTATGGAAATAATGTCTTCCACGAAACTAGTCCCTGGTGCCAAAAAGGTTGGGGGCTGCTGCCTTATGTAGTATTTTGGACTGAGGAAAATGTGACTCTTGATGACACATTTGCAGAATTATCTCTGGGCTTCCTTTGCCTTTCCCAAAACAGCCACTGTTGCTAGATTAATAAAGGTCATTGTTGTTCAGTCACCCAGTCGTGTCTGACTCTTTGTGACCCCATGGACTGCAGCACGCCAGGCCTCTCTGTCTCTTACTGTCTCCTGAAGTTTGCCCAAGTTCATGTCCATTGCATTGGTGATGCCATCCAGCTATCTCATCCTCTGATGCCCTCTTCTGCTTCTGCTCTCAATCTTTCCTAGCATCAGAGACTTTTCCAGTGAGTCAGCTCTTCACATCAGATGACCAAAATACTGGAGTTTCAACTTCAGCATCAGTCTTTCCAACAAGTATTCAGGATTGATTTCCCTTAAGATTGACTGGTTTGATCTCCTTGCTGTCCAAGGGACTCGCAGGAGTCTGTTCAAGCACCACAGTTCAAAGGCATCAATTCTTTGATGCTCCGCCTTCTTTGTGGTCCAGCTCTCACAACCTTACATGACCACTGGGAAGATTATTGCCTTGACTATACAGACCTTTGTTGGCAGAGTAACGTCTCTGCTTTTCAACACACTGTCTAGGTTTGTCATAGCTTTCCTGCCAAGAAGCAAGCGTCTTCTGATTTCATAGCTGCAGTCACCATCCACAGTGATTTTAGAGCCCAAGAAGAGGAACTCTGTCACTACTTCTACCTTTTCCCCTTCTATTTTTCGTGAAGTAATGGGGCTGGATGCCATGACCTTAGTTTTTTTAATATTTAGTTTTAAGTTGGCTCTATCACTTTCTCCTTTACCCTCATCAAGAAGCTCTTTAATTCCTCTTCACTTTCTGCCCATAGGGTGGTATCCTCTGCGTACCTGATATTGTTGATGTTTCTCCCGTCTGTCTTGATACCAGCTTGTAACTCATCCAGCCTAACATTTCTCATGATGTGCTCAGTATATAGATTAAACAAGCAGGGTGACAGCAGACAGCCTTAATAAGGTCAACCAATTGGTAAAAAAAATTATTTCTCTTGAGAAGCGAAATGCAAAGGAGAAAAGGAAGGATATACCCATCTGAATGCAGAGTTCCAAAGAACATCAAGGAGAGATAAGAAAGCCTTCCTAAGTGAACAATGCAAAGAAATAGAGGAAAACAATAGAATGGGAAAGACCAGAGAGCTCTTCAAGAAAATCAGAGATACCAAGGGAACATTTCATCCAAAGATGGGCACAATAAAGGACAGAAACAGTATGGACCTAACAGAAGCAGAAGATATTAAGAAGAGGTGGCAAGAATACACAGAAGAACTCTACAAAAAAGATCTTAATGACCCAGATAACCATGGTGGTGTGATCACTCACCTAGAAGCCAGGCATCCTGGAGTGTGAAGTCAAGTGAGCCTTAGGAAGCGTCACTATGAACAAAGCTAGTGGAGGTGATGGAATTCCAGCTCAGAGGAAATAGAACATCTCAATCTTTTTTTGGTTTTATTGTTTCCAAGTAAGAGTAATAAACTGGTATTGTTTCCTAACACATTTGTGGATTTCAGAGGAGAACAATTGTATATATTTTTTCTTGGAAAGTTCTTCCTCATGATGGGGTTTATGCTGGTGTATCTGGGACTGCTTGGGAACATTCTCTGTTCTCCATCCTACTTCCTTCTTTTTAAAGCAGAATTCTTTGGGACTTCCATGGTGGTCCACTGTTTAAGACTGCCTTCCAATGTGGGAGGTGTGGTTTTGATCCCTCATCAGGGAACTAAGATCCCATGTGCCTCATGACCCAAAAACCAAAACATGAAACAGAAGCCAGATTGTAACAAATTCAACGAAGACTTTAAAAAATGGTCAACATCAAATAAAAAAAAAACTTTAAAAAGAGTGAAATTCTTTGCCTTTTTTGAATTATGAACTCCTTAGAATGAGATAAATACCTTAAAAATGTATAGAGGCATAAAAGGAACCAACTATATTGAAATAGTTATAATATTAATAACCAGTATCCAATGGCAAGTCTAATGACACTGTAATTTCAAAGCAGTTATGAGCATTAGTGTAGTTTTGAGATACTTAACAACATACATTAATAGGCTGTAACCTAATATGAAATATTGATTTCTATTAGTGACAGTGTTACATGTATGTTAATATTATTGTAGTTATTACCTAGAATCATAATGGAAGAAAATGCTAAATTTCAATTAACAGTTGGTAAATTAAAGAGATTTTCCCCCTCTCCATCTGAGGTCATAGACTCCTTGAATTCTATCCGTGGACCTCAGATGAAGGCCTCTCCTTTTCTAAAGCGATTGTTGCCTGTCTGATCAGTACTCTTCCTGAGCTAGTATTCCAGAGAGAGATTGTTATCTACCTTTTGTTCCCAAAGGGCTGACTTCTTACCCATTAGTAGATGAGGGTCATAATACTGCGAGGACTTCAGCCTCTGTAGCTTCTTCTGCCAGGAGAGACATATGTTTAGCACATCATTATCATTTCCCTAATAATTGGCTCTTTCTTCACTTGAGAGACCAATACCATTTTGTTACTCCATCTGTTGAGGAATTTATTTCTTTGGGGTGGTGTAGACCAAAGCATAAATCAGTTTGACAGAAATCCCCACTCTTTTTCTTTTCAATTTGCTCAAATAAGTTAATCTCATTTATAAATGTTGACTACTCCTCCCGTATCTAACTTGATGCCAAGTTAGGAATTTGTTTGTGATAGAGGTTTTGTTACCTGAAATAAACCAGTGATTCACTGGACTAAGAGGAAAGACCAAACTTATTTGCGGAGAATTTTTTTTTAAATGCATGTTCTAAGATTCTATAAAACTTTCCCCATTGATCCTACATTCCATTTCTCAAGAGAGAAGTTTACCAGGATGTAGCTTGGTGCAGCAAACTGTGGGGTGACTACATAGCTGAGCACATCAGTTTACGAAGACATTTCACTTCTCGAAACACATTAGGGAGAGTCAGCAGTAGGAATGTGACTGATTTTACTGGAGAGACTTAATGGGACATAGATTGAGAAGACAGTAGACACGGGAGCAAAGTTACAGGGACCCTAACCATAATGAAAATGAAAGTGAAAGTCGCTCAGTTGTGTTCGACTCTTTGCAACCCTATGGACTATACAGTCCATGGAATTCTCCAGGCCAGAATACTGGAGTGGGTAGCATTTCCCTTCTCCAGGGGATCTTACCAACCCAGGGATCAAACCCAGGTCTCCCTCACTGCAGGCAGATTTTTTACCAGGTGAGCCACAAGGGAAGCCCTGAATAACATCCCTATTAATTGGATTATCCTTGTATCAAGCTGTAGTTGATTTGAAGTAAATACCATGTATTTAAATTGTGTAATAGTTGGAGCCTTTTATGTGGTTAACTAAGGGCTCTGAGCATATAAAGAGACCATTATCTCAGATCAGAAATGTCTGCTGTATATATCTCTGGATATATCCAGAGTTGTAAGTTAAGGAATGAGAAGATTCAGGCAGTGTAATGGAAGGTATTTTGGAAACGTTTGGAAAGCCTCTGGAAAACTAAAGGTAAATGAAGAATTCTATTAAATAGTTAGAATAAATTTCAGATCATATACAAGGGAACAATTGTATGTTGGTAAAACAAATGGTTTCAGTTCATTTTGGGATGCATGAAAAAATGTACTTTGCAACTAATTGAGAAAAATGGCAGTAGTTGAAAGTGTTCTATTGGTCTACAGTGTAGGCCACTGTAGCAAGCCCTACAAGACACTGTCACCATTCTCAAATGAAATATAGCATTGTTCTAAAAATAATCAAAATAGTTTTCTGGGTTTTGTTTTTGTTTTTTGTTTTTTGAAGAGGGGGTGGTTGGAAGGAAAGAAAAGATGAGAAAAGAAGAAAGTGGTAGGGTCACTTATTTACTGTTCAGTTTTCCCTTTTCTCATGGTCAGGCATCCTTGAATATATCAGTCATTCTCAAACTTTATTTGTATTAAAATCTCCTGGAGGTCTTGATAAAACCCAGACAACTGGGTGTGTACATACCCTCACACCCCCAAGATTTCTGATCCATTATTGCGCTAGGAGTGGGACCCCAAAATTTGTATTTCTAACAAGTTAGGTACCACACATTGAGAATCTCTGCTCTGTATTATCCATGTAATTGTTTCCTAGCAGTAGCGATGACTTAGCAGATAATCTTTTGCTTCATCTCTCTACACGACCCAATAGAGCACCTCATCTTATTTAAAATAAAGAGTAGTAGTTCCGTAATTAAAAGAAGCTGTTTGATAAACATACAGGATGCTCTGAACCTTGATCTCAGGAACATTCATATTCTTTAGCTTGGAGAAAGGTCCATTATAACATGTTTTCTTAATGGTTTTAGCAAATATGGAGGTGAAGATGTGAATGTGATGTTAATATTGTTAACTGACTGTGAAAATTCTGATTGTTATAAGTTCACTTTAAATGTTATATTCAGACAACGATTTTGAGTTTGGCTTTAGTGATGTCCTGGTTAGGTTTGATTATATCTGCAGCTATACATTTAAAATTTTTCTGACACATCATTATATTGTTTTGAGATTGTCACCATCACTTGCTTTATGCAGATCTAAATAGGGTCTCAAATTCTCTACTTTGGTCATTTTATTTATTGGTTCATTCAAATTCTGGGTGACCATTTAATGTTTTAAATGAGCCAAGACCCTTAAAAATGCTCAGATTGAGAAGATATGTGGGTACTCTTTGTATTATTTAATTTTCTGTAAGCCTAAAATTGCCCTAAAATATAAAGTAACTTGATTAATTTTTTAAAAAGTGCTCAAAGCCAACAAAAAAAGAGAGGGATTAGAAAATATACATAAGTTTGACAGTTATTGGAGAAGAAAGATCCCAGATGTGCAAGGTGGTTTTTTTTTTTAATCCCTCTTCATTTATACATCCAAGCATCAACAGATGTATGATTTAGCATTTGCCCTGCACCTCTGGCTCTAGGGACTATGGAGTTTTTGTATATAGATTCCCTGCCACAGTGAACTCTGTCATTGTTATAAACAGCTGGGAATGGAGTATAGCTCATTAAGACAGGAGATGTTATCCAAGCCTCCCCTGGCATCCTGAAGAGTAGTGAATATGTTTTGCTTCCCCACATCTAAAGTATCCATTTCATTACCACCTAGTGTTCTCTTTGCTTTTATTGAAAAACTCTACTGGCCCCATTGCCTCTTTGAATGATGTGCACAGTTGATACCAGCTGTTCCCTTGTTATCTCTTCTCGCTCTTCTTTGGCTTTTTATTATGTTTATGGTGAACGTTGTGGCTTTTATTTCAAAAAATAAAGCCCTAGTGTCATTTGTACATATCACTTGTTTATGCAGTTTGAAGAATCTTAAGAACAGATTTCCACAAATAAATCCCCAATGTTCAGACATCCTTGCTCCCTTGGGGATGAAAAGCAACTTGGCTGTGGAAGGGGTTGCAATTTAAATTCATCATGCTTATCAGGGAAGGGCGCTCACATTTGAATGCTTATTTTGTGCCAGGTGCTTCCCTCATGTCACTTCATTTGATTGTGGTAATAAATCTGTGAGCTTTAAATACTATGATCCCATTTTGTAGATGGGGCACTAAACATCACAAAGATCTGATAACTCAGTTGTGGAGCAGGGATTCAAACCTGCACCTTTCTGACGCTGTAATCTCTCTTTCTCTATTATGTATGCAAATTTTTGGTGTGTTATATTAATAAATGAACTCAAATGCCCATGTTCATTTTTCACGTGGGCCGTCATTGTTTGCATATGAGACATGATTATCCAGAACAAAAAGACAATTAGAGAAAGCATGTTAAAAATTCCGTTTCTATCTGGAGGTTTAGATTCATACTGAGGTCATCATTTTTCTATTTGGAAGATTATTCAGTCTTTGTAGATGAAATTGGCAGGGCTGATCAGAAATAGTAATCTGGAGCTTTGTTTGTCATAGGAAAGAAGCGTTTTAACCTCTCTGCTAACATATTTTGAGATTTGCAATGTGCCAGCCACACATGTGTGTTATTTCACTTAATCCTCTAGGAAGTGTAGGAAGAGATGTGGAAAATGAGGGCCAAAGCAGTGAAACATTGTGGCCAACATAACCTGAGGGGATGAAGTCGGGAAGAGCTGCCTTCAGATTCCACAACTCACTGTCTTAATCTGTGGTACCTTACCAAGAAGCGGAAGTTTAAAGAGGTGATATCATAGCCTAGAAAAGGAGAGGTGATTTATTTGAATACCTACATTTCCACCCCCATCTAGGAGCTAGAAGTATTAAGCAATTGGACAGGCATCTGCCCCTCCTTGAATACTTATCTCATAAAGAGAAGTTGAAGTACATGTATATTTACCTTGTATACTTTTGATTAATCCAAGAAAGTTGGTTATATGATTTCCAAGTCCCTCTGCTGCTGCTGCTGCTAAGTCGCTTCATTTGTGTCCAACTCTGTGCGACCCCATAGACGGTAGCCCACCAGGCTCCCCCGTCCCCGGGATTCTCCAGGCAAGAACACTGGAGTGGGTTGCCATTTCCTTCTCCAATGCGTGAAAAGTGAAAGTGAAATTGCTCAGTCATGTCCGACCCTTAGCGACCCCATGGACTGCAGCCTACCAGGCTCCTCTGTCCATGGGAGTTTCCAGGCAAGAGTACTGGACTGGGGTGCCATTACCTTCTCCGCCAAGTCCCTCTAGTTGGGTATAAAAAGAAAGAACTGGGGATTTAAGAGAATAGAGAAGTTAAAAGCAGTGATGGAGAGGCTAGAGGTTTTGCACTTGTACAGCTTTGTCAAAGGTAAAAGAAGATGAAGGATGTGAATGTGATTCACTTTCTTATCTCAAAGCATCTCTGAGGAAGTCTGTGAGTGATGTCAAGCGCTTTGGCCTCTTGACTGCATAACTTTGAGTGTAGTGGTGGGGCTTATTATAATCTTTTTTTTTCCTAAAGCACAATAAGATATTTGACTTTTCTGACATCTAGACAAGACTCGGGGAGGCAGGACCTAGTAAAAACAGCAATCATTGAACATTTGGATGGAGTAATAGACAGTTCTTAGTATCCATATACATGCAAATACCTCTCAATATGAAATACATATACAATATACAATACATCTGCTTTGCTGCAAAAGTGTAGCAGAAGGGTGAATTTTCTAATGAGGAAAAGATTTTAATTAAAATTAGCAGTATGGTACCCATTGTTATTCATGCCTTTTAAATATATAGCTGACCTTATCTTTATATGAGAAGTTATTTTCTTTTATTTTATTGACTGTAAATGCAATTACATGGTCTTTACCAGGTTCATTCCTGAACCACAGATTCTTCTATGGGTGTTTTATGGGATCTTTTTTTTTTCTTTTTGTTTTGCTGTATAGTTGATTTACAAGGTAATGTTATTTCTGCTGTACAGCGAAGTGATCAGTTGTACATATACATATATCCACTGTTTGTAGACTCCATTCCCATGTAGATCATTTCAGAGCACTGAGTAGAGTTCTTTGTGCTATACAGTAGGTTCTTATTAGTTGCCTATTTTATATATATATATATATATAGTGTTTGTATGTCAATCCCAGTCTTCTAACTTATCCCTCCCTCCTGCCTTACCCACTGGTAGCCATAAGTTTGTTTCCTATATCTGTGACTCAATTTCTGTTTTGCAAATAGGTTCATTTGTACTATGTTTTTTAGATTCCACGGATAAATGATAGCATATGATTTATCTTTCTCTGACTTCACTCAGTATGACAATCTCTAGGTCCATCCATGTTGCTGTGCATAGTATTATTTCATTCTTTTTTATGGTTGAGTGGTACTCCATTGTATATATGTACCACATTCTCTTTATCCATTCATCCATCGATGCTACCGCATCCTGGCTGTTGTAAATAGTGCTGCAGTGAACATTGGGGTGTGTGTGTCCTTTCAAAATATGGTTTTCTCCACATATATACCTAGGAGTGGGATTGCTGGAAAATATAGTACCTCTAATTTTAGTATTTTCAGGTCTCTCCATATGGTTCTCCATAGTAGCTCTACCAATTTACATTCCTATCAACAGTATAGGAGGGTTGCTTTTATTCCATACTTTCTTCAGCATTTATTGTTTGTAGACTTTTTGATGATAGCCTTTCTGATCAGTGTAAGGTGATACCTCATTGTACTTTTGTTTTGCATTTCTTTAATAATTAGCGTGGTGGTTTGAGCATTCTTTGGCATTGCCTTTCTTTGGGATTGGAATGAAAAGTAGTCATGTTTGGATGTGAGAATTGCACTATAAAGAAAGTGCTGAAGAATTGATGCTTTTGAAGTGTGGTGTTGGAGGAGACTCTTGAGAGTCCCTTGGACTGCAAAGAGATCCAACCAGTCCATCCCAAAGGAAATCAGTCCTGAATATCCATTGGAAGGACTGATGCTGAAGCTGAAACTCCAATACTTTGGCCACCTGATGTGAAGAACTGACTCATTTGAAAAGACCCTGATGCTGGGAAAGTTTGAAGGTGGGAGGAGAAGGGGACGACAGAGGATGGCATCACTGACTCAATGGACATGAGTTTGAGTAAACTCCCGGAGTTGGTGATGGACAGCGAGGCCTGGCTTGCTGCAGTCCAAGGGTTTAAAGAGTCGGACATGACTGAGTGACTGAACTGAACTGAATAATTAGTGATATTAAACTTCTTTTCATGTGCCTCTTGGCCATTTGTATGTCTTCTTTGGGAAAATGCCTATTTAGATCTTCTGCCCATTTTTGATTGGGTGTGTTTTTTTGATATTGAACTGCATGAGCTATTAATTTTGGAGATTCATCCCTTTTCAGTTGCTTCATTTGCAAATATTTTCTCTCATTCTGTGGTTTTTCCTTTTGGTCTGTTGATGGTTTCCTTTGGTGTGCAAAAGCTTTTAAGTTGAGAACATCGTCTAACACCACACACAAAAATGAATTCAAAATGGATTAAAGACCTAACTGTTAAGACCAGATATTATAAAACTCTTAGAGGAAACTAAAGGCAGAACACTGACATAAATCACAGCAAGATCTTTCTTGATCTGTCTCCTGAGAGTAATGAAAATAGAAACAAAAGTAAACAAATGGGACCCCATTTTATGGAATCTTAACCATCCGTGTCATAGGTATCCATGCTTCTTCAGTTAGGCTTTTAAAAACATTTTCTGTTTATCTTTAATCAATTTTAATATGATAAACCATTTCATGTTTAGCATTTTTGATTTATAGTGTAGTATACTTGACTTCTAACTACAGATTCATTAACTGAATTTGTATTTTTTTGTTAAATTTTACAAGTAGGTGAAAGTTGGAGGGGAGATGAACATTGTAATAAAATCAAGAAAAACTGCTGTCAAGGCCTGTGCCACTAGCACTTATTTTGAGACCAGGATAGGCTTGCGAGCAGGTCTCTCTACCTCGATAACAAAAAAAGATAAGAAAAAATGTTCTTGTCTTCAGGATATGGATCTTTCTTGGAGTTGCAGTTGAGAATTCAGTTGTATTGCATCTTTTCAATGAAGCTGACTTTTAATAATATATATATATTTTTTTATGTATTAAAAACAAAACCTTTCCCACTAAATAGTTTTTAGAAATTAGTTTTGAACAATAGAGACCTACAAGTACCTGGTGTTTATTATTTCTCATTTTGGGGAACCCAGTTCTTTCTAAGAGTTCTCTGAACTTTTTCTTTCTCTGTGAGGCTGAAGTTGACTCCTTATCTGTACTCATTAACATATGGCCTATCATAATTTAGTATTTTAGAAAAATAAAAGAGATACATTCAAAGTGACAAGATTTAGGATAAATTGCTTCAGTGAAAACCCTCTTAAGAAGTGAGTATCAATTGTTTTCTTCCACTGGAAACAAAGAGCCTGGAAGCCAATCACACTAAGAAGTGGTGGTTAGTTTTGTGTTGTTTTCCTGAGTGCTGAGTGCTTTTCATACGTGGTGCTGTGGTAAGTTAATGCCAGGAAACAGAGCCCCAAAACTAAAAGACAACATTTGACCTACGGGAAAACCTGTCTGTGTTTGATACCTTTTTCTTCTAGAAGAAATAAATGGGACTTTAGTGTTGCTAAGACATAAATTAGCATTGTCTGTTCTTAGATGTGGAAACCATGTTTGAGTTTGAATCTTAGCAGAATGACAAAAATAAATTATTTATTCCCCTATAAATTTGTTTGGAGGTGTTTTTAATTGACTTATTTAGAAGCAATAAGGTAATTCAGATAATTTCAGAAAATTTGCTTTTGAGAAGGAATTCTAATAAAGGATAATTTAGACAATTATATTATGTGTGAGAAAAGGCTGTTTACTAAAAAGGGAGTAATGCTAACTATAGATAGAGGTTAAAATGAGAGATTCTGCCTGAAAATAGCCTCTTCTTGGAGGTTTCAGGGTGAAAATTACATGGATGAAGTATGACCCAGAAACAAGCCCTGTCAATGATTGCCACTGGGAAGACAGCAATTGAAGATTTGCCTGTGTTGATTGACTTTCAGTATCTGATTATAGAAGCTCTGAGCAGTGTATCTTATTCTTTGATCTGCTTTGTTACCTCCTTTCAGAAACGCTTGTAAGATGTGTCTGGTTTATCTATTGATTTTTGGAGTCTTCGAAGGTCATTTAACCATTTAGTAGTTATCAGTAGTCTATTTCAGGTGACAGCACTATTAACATTATACAAAACCTGAAATTTACTAGAATTTACTGGAATTCTGAGACTGATGTTTTTCGCATATAATATACTTTTCTCATTTATTCTTTGTAGAACCTCAGATATCTGAATGTTTATGTTGAAATCTTTATTGATCTTCAGTGCTAGATTGAGGGCCTATGCCAGGGCATTGTAGCTTCTGGATACCAGCCCTGTTAGAATGACTCATTGGTGCAGGTGATGTTTTGAGTAAATCCGTATTTAGGAATTTGATTCAAAACTATCATAATGAGAATCTGGTTACTTTATTTAGAGTTTAACACTGGCAAAATGTATTAATGGACTTAAGAAAAAAAAAAGAGATATCTGTATCCTATTCTACTCTATTTATGGGGGTAGCCTGTGCAGTGTGGATTACTTATGGTCAGCTGTTGTTGTTGTTCATTCACGAAGTCACATCTGACTCTCTGTGACCGCATGGACTGCAGCACACCAGGCTTCCCTGTCCTTCACTACCTCCTGGAGTTTGCTCAAATGCATATTCATTAAGGCAGTGATGCTACCTAACCATCTCATCCTCCGCCACCTCCTTTTCCTTTTGCCTTCAATCTTTCCCAGCATCAGGGTCTTTTCCAGTGAATCAGCTGACCAAATGTTGTTCACTGGAGGAGGGAATGACAGACCACTCCAGCATTCTCGGTGAGAGAACCCCATTAATAGTATGGTCAGTTCCTTGCCATAAAAAGCTGTAGTGGTGCCACAGCTGACTTTCCACTTCTCTGTAGATTTTCTCATTTTGCTTGTTGGTTTTTTTTTTCCTGAAGCAGTACTATGCTACTAGAAACTTTGGTGAATGGATTAAGACTATACTGGAAAATGGACATACCTTACTAGTTTATTTTTGCCAGGAGAACATTTTGGCTCTTAAAAATCCAGCGGTCTACTTCAATTTTCCCATATATACTGATTTGGCCTGGGTGGCAGGGTAGTAGATGATGAGAAAAGGGAAGGCAAGGAAGGAAGCTGAGGTCATTGTCCTGAAGGCTGTGTGTGTGATACCTAACTCCAAGTCTCTGAGAGTGACAAGTACGTGAAGTCCACATGCTTTTCCTAAGCATTCTCATTTAGCATAGATCAGAGAATTTTATTTCAGCTCTAATAACCACATGGTTTGTGTTTCTAGTATGCCCTGTATTTTCTTAATCAAACCATACCCTCTACCTTTTGACATTTTGTTTTGCTCAGCACTTTTGTTCATTATATTCGTGTTTTTATTGTCATTTTTGATTTAGTGTGGGACTTGAATATTATTGACCACCTACATTTTAAACATTGTCACGTTGGCAGTGTGATTTGTTCAAATTTATGTATAATCAGTAAACATATGTTTTTGGTGTTTCCTTTCTGTGTGATAGATGCATGTTTGGCTGTGGTCGTTTTCAAAGCCCCTCTGTTTTGTCCTGGGTTGAAGAGCCTTAGCTAATTTTAATCATCCTGAGCTGTCATTTCTGTTCATCACTGTCACATTAGCATCATTCCTGTTCATCAGTGTCACATTAAGAGCAAATCTGAACTTGCTGATTAGTAAAGTGGATGGAAATCACAGCTCTGTGTGTGTCCAAATAGCTACTCATCAGCAAGGCTTGTGATGGGGTCTGATGGTTTAATGCCGGCCTTAATCAAGGGCTGAGAAATGTTTTCTCTGCAGCTTAACCTCGTAGTATTGAATTACATTAACATGTATATACACTGGCATACACACACAGAAGTCGTGTTCCATTAGTGTTCAGAGTCAGTCTGAATCAAACAAAGGAAGGAAATGAATAGACTTCGAGGATGGCTTCTCTTGTGATTTCAAGTCAATAGAAACAACATATTTACCTTTGGTCTCATTGAGTCATTCGTCGCCAGTCGAAGAACTGCTTGATTGAAAATATACAATCTTTGGGGACAGAAAATGGGAAACTGTGAGGTCGGTGGGGTAGGTTTTCATGTTTAGAACTGATATTATCCCAAACGATGGTTTACGGATTGCATTTAAGAAAAATTCCTCATATCTTGTGCTTACCATCCTATGTGAGTGATCTCAGACATTGTGAATCCTCACTTTACCTCGGGTGAGCATTAACGTTGGAAACATGGTAGAAAGCAAGGGTGACACCAGGATTTACACCACCATTCTCTCAGAGGATTGTAGGATTTGCATTCACACTATTGACGGCATGGGGTTGGGGACTCTGGCACTATTGATACTTTATGGAAGCCAGTTTAATACATAGTTGTAAAGTACTATCAGTTCTTTTATCTGATTAAAAAAGTATTTTTACCTTTTGGTAGATTTTTATTTTCTTTTATAGAAATTAGCTCTGGAGTAGTAAATATGTATCTTCTAAGCATGCTGTTACTGTCTTCTAAGATTAGTTAGAAGTCAGTGCATGTTTAAGTATTTCTAGCATGTTTTGTTGCTGTTATAAACTCTGAGTGAACATACTCATTTTCTTCCAGAATTTGTTACTATCACACTATCTTTCTTTTCCATTGGCTCAGATTAATAGAGTGCTATCACATATATTTTTCCTTTTATAACAAATTGGGTGTTTTACTTTGCTTCTATTCTGAGTCCAGTTAGTTTTGTTCAGAAATTTAACTTTGAAGCAGCAACAGCATAAAATGGAAAGTTGTGTGCCTTTGAGAGAGAGACCTCTGAATCCGGAAGCTTCCTTCGCTACTTACTAGCTCTTTGAGTTACTTTTTTTCCAGCCATACTGTGGGACTTCCCTGGTAGCTCAGCTAGTTAAGAATCCACCTGCAATGCAGGAGACCTTGGTTTCATTCTCGGGTGGGGAAGATCCCCTGGAGAAGGGATAGGCTACCCACTCCAGTATTCTTGGGTTTCCCTGGTGGCTCAGATGGTAAAGAATCCACCTGCAATGCAGGAGACCTGGGTTCGATCCGTGGGCTGGGAAGATCCCCTGGAGGAGGGCATGGTCACTCACTCCAGGATTCTTGCCTGAAGAATCCTTGTGGACAGAGGAGCCTGGCAGGCTATAGTCCATGGGGTCACAAAGAATGGGAGACAACCGAGCAACTAAGTGTAGCACATTATCCTGATCTCTAATAAGTGGGATTAGTTGGTTTATTGTGAAGATTCTGTAGGGTAACTGAAGAGAAATGGCTATCAGTCCCTTATGCAGAGTGAGTGTTAAATAAATTATAACTTTCTTTTAATATGCAGTACTTTTTACTGGATATTTCTCTCCCTTCCTCCCTCTCTTCCTCAGTTATCCCCCGCCCCCCATCTCCCTCTCTGTCTCTCTCTCTCTGTTTACAACTCCGAAGTCTTAGTGATTCTTAGGAGATTGCACTTACCCACTTGGAAGATTGCTCTGGTCATTAGCGTAGATAGGGTCATCAGTATCATTTCTAATCAGATTGTTTATTACTATTTGAGCACAGTGTGACTTCATCATGCTACTTTCCAGTCACCATTGTCTCCCATGTTTCTTAACTATTTTATCTGAGCTTACTTCTTTTTTACTGTCAGTCCATTTTGAAACTCTCCTTGTCAAGTTGACAGATTTCCTGCCAAACATCTTTAACTTGGCCGTAGGAGTAGATTTGGTTATAAACAACAGAGACTCAACCTAACAGTGGTGTAAACAAGATAGAATTTAATTTCTCATTCTTGTCAAAGTCTTTACCATCCAGCTCTCACAACCATATGTGACTACTGGGGAGACTATAGCCTTGACTATACAGACCTTTTTCGGCAGGGTAGTGTCTCTGCTTTTCAACACATTGTCTAGGTTTGTCAGGAGAAGACTCCTGAAAGCCCCTTGGACAGGAAGGAAATCAAACCAGTCGATCTTAAGGAAGATCAACCCTGAATATTCACTGGAAGGACTGATGCTGAAGCTGAAGCTCCAATATTTTGATCATCTGATGCGAACAGATGACTCTTTGGAAAAATCCCTGATGCCGGGAAAGATTGAGGGCAGAGAAGGGAAGAGGGCATCAGAGGATGAGACGGCTGGACGGCGTCACTGATGAAATGAACATGAACTTGGGCAAACTCTGGGAGATGGTGAGGGACAGGGAAGCCCGTGGTGTTGCAAAGAGTCAGACACAACTGGGCAAATGAACAACAATGACATGTCAGAGTCTAGCAGTCAGGTCCTGGTGTGGTGACCTTGATCCATGGTGTCCTCTGGGACCCAAGCTTTTTCTTCTCAAAGTTTCATCCTGTGTGTGCACCCTGTTCCTAACATCTCCTGTTTGTCCAGTATGAGTACCTGCCATCACATCTACTTATTATTTGGCAGGAAGTAGGCAGAGGCAAAGCAGGACATGTCCTTCTTCACATATTTGTACTTTATCTTTTTGAGTCTGCAGTATCTGTGGCAGTGGGTTCTCTGGTGGCTCAGATGGTAAAGAATATGCCTGGAATGCGGGAGACCCGAGTTCCATCCCTGGGTCGGGAAGACCCCCTGGAGGAGGAAATGGCAACCCGCCCTAGTATTCCTGCCTGGAGAATTCCATGGACAGAGGAGCCTGATAGGCTACAGTCCCTGGGGTCGCAAAGAGTCAGACACGACTGAACAAGTAACACTTATTTGTGGCAATAGAGAGAATACCACCTGTGCTCCTTGTTGATGATTTTCTTACTAAGAAAAAAGTGTCCCTACTAGTCAGATTCTTTGTTGCCTAATGAATCAGTGACCCTGATCTTTGGCTGCACGCTTAGCAGGTCTGATAGAATGCCATGTTGGATTTTTTTCCTCCCTGTCCTATGAAAGTAATTCCACATGTGGATATTAGTACTGTTTTCAACCAGAATAACGTTGCTGCACAACTCTTCAGCTATTTTTATCAAAATGTCTGCGGAAATACAGTCCATATTTAAGATATGTCAGTCCTCAGGTATAGTTGTGAACTGTTTTGAAGATGTGATTATGAAAAGTTTGACATATTGGTCACAGCAGCCCATTCTTTTGGTTCAGTTTGTGTTCTTTTATCAGTAAATACTTCCTTTCTTTAGTAGCAGCAATGAGAACTTGCCCTGCCTTTTCCACGTACATTATTGTGGTTGACTGGCCATACGAGTACTTTTAATAGATGAGGCAACTGGGTTTAGGGGTTGGGTAACTTGTCCAAGGTCATAAGTAGCAGACCTAAGATTCAGACCAAAATCAAATCCAGTTCCTTTTGCACCGTGGTAAATACAGGAGCTAGAAAACAAGCACAGTTTCGGGAGTCTTCCACTTACCACAGATTGTGAATTCTCAGAATTCCCTGTTGTTGCTTTTTCATAATGGATGGATCAGCCTTCATGGGAGAATCCTCATTTCTTCGAAAATGTTTAGCTGAAGCAGAATTGTTTTTCTTTATTTGCTGTTAAAAGGTTTTCTCCTCCTCCATAGCGTAGAAAAGATCTCCTTCCCTTCCTTAAACTCTTTTGCTCTTAGTTCTTTTCCCCCTATGATTGAATCTATATGTTAAAACTTTGTGTCTGTGCTCTCAAGGAATTTACATTTTCATTAGGGATACATGATGTATGTATCAGGAAGCAGCCACATCACCACACTTGTCTCAGTCAAATTACTGCCTGTGTATGTTTTTCTCTCCTTTTAGTGTTCTTTATCCAGTACGTTTTTACTATAAACTGATACTGCTTTGTCATCCTCTACTCCAGGAATATTTACTCCGGGAATGTCATGGGTACAGTTAAGGCTTTGTATGACTCCAACACTTCTGGAAAAAACAATCTTATATTTATGCACACACACACTCCATCATCTTATAATTATAAGAAGGAGAATTGAAGGCAGTGGCAGTTTTCTACCTGAGATGAAAATGGGGATCACACCATTGTTCATCCTGACCTGCTTCAAGCACTGTGATGCTTTGATTAAGTAAGAGATTTTCTCTTCTTTTATTGTTGTCCGCTGGTATCTGATGCAAATAGCCATCTCTCCTGTATCTCATTTTGTCCTTAACCTCACCTCCTGGGCTGTGTTTTTCCATTTTGCATAACTGCCAATGTCTGAACTTTAAAATGAGTTTAACTCATCCTTACCAGAGTTCCAGATCTCAATTGCATTCTATTCTTTGCTGACTTAACTGAAGACAGGCTATCATACATAGTATCTGTTAATCAAGAATAGAAAAAAGCCATTTGTCTTAGACATGCACACATGCATGCTAAGTCGCTTAAGTCGCGTCCGAATCTTTGCAACCCCATGGACTGTAGCTGACCGGGCTCCTGTGTCCATGGGATTCTCCAGGCAAGAATACAGGATGGATTGCCATGCCCTCCTCCAGGTGATGTTCCCGACCCAGGTATTGAACCTATGACTCCTGCATTGCAGGCAGTTCTTTACCATTGAGCCACTGGGGAAGCCCTGTCTTAGACATAGGTCCTCTCTAAAAGCTAATCATAATATCTCTGTAGGATGTGATAGTTTAATAATTGGGAATTTTTCCCTTTATGTGACCTAACAGTTTTCCAGATAGGAAAGGAAATTATCACATAGTTTCATAAGCAAGAAAACTTTCCCTAGATCCCATTATGGGTATAACTGAATTTTCAGTTGTTTGCCTGGAAAAAGTTCATCACTCAGTAAAGTTTATGAGTCTTTGGATCTGAAAGTTTATGAAATCTTTGCCAGAAAATTCTAAGGAGGCATTGCGATGGGCACTTCAGCTCTTTAGAGGTGGTGGATTTGCTGTAGATAATCTCTCAGAATCCCTTCTTGTTTTATGATTCTTTGATAAATATCTCTATAATTGAGATTAAAAAAAAAAAAAGAGTACCAGGAACCTTCAAAAACCTGGGAGGAGCAGAGAGCCATTTTCCATTGGTAGTTTTCAGTATTTTAGAAGGAAGGCATTAGATAAACATAAGGCATTTTTTGTTATTACTGTTACCATTACTTGTTATCATTTATGGAGCACCTGTCTCACTAATGCAATTGCTTACAGGAGCTGCAATTTTATTCCTGATGGCCGCTTTTTGTCATTATGTAATCAGTGGTAAATCACATACCATCTAAATGTTGTGGTTGGATTTCTTTTTTCTTTCAAACTCCAGCCTTAGAATACTGTTTCTGTCCCATTTGTCAATGAGCCACTAATGGAAATTTTTTAGGAACATATGGTACTGGGTGCCCAGGAGAAGAAAACATATTAAAAACCAAGGAAACTCCAACCGATTACCCCATCACAGTTTTTATTACCTCAGAAAACTATTAAAAGAACATTAATAAGTTTTCCATGCCTGGCTTCTTTTTTTATAACCAATTGCTGAATTGCTAAGTTGCCTTTTTATTTACTTCCAAATTTGCAAACATAATTTCCAAACCTATGCTTTTATTTACTAATGCATAGCTCATTGTGTATCAGTATATGTGTGTTTTTCTGGTAAATTACCATTTTTTCCTTATTCAAAAACTTTGAGTCTTATTCTGCAAGATTCCTGCCAACAGTTTTCAGTTTGCATGTCATGGGATGATATATTGACCTGATGGACTTGGGCAGTTTCACTTACGAAACTAATAGCTTCTACTGATAAAGTAGAGAAAGACTTTGTAGCAGAAATCAGTTTATTTATTCTTTATTTACTTCTCGTCAAAAAACTTAAAAAAATATTGATTTGAAATTTGGAATTCCTTGAAGTGTGCAGTTTTACATAATAAATCAAAGCACTCCTCTCTAGCTATTACCCTTTCTCTGACATTGAAGTGAAATGTTAGTTGCTTAGTTGTGTCTCTGACTCTTTGCGAGGCTGTAGCCCGTCAGGCTCCTCTGTCCATGGGATTCTCTGGGCAAGAATAGCGGAGTGGGTTGCCATTCCCTTCTCCAGGGGATCTTCCTGACTCGGGTATCCAATCCAGGTCTCCTGCATTGCAGGCAGATTCTTTACCATATGAGCCACAGAGTGTGTGCTCTTTTTCTGACATTACTAACATTTATATTTTTAATTCCAGTAACATGAAAGTTTTCCCATTGTAAAGATAACAATAAGGAAAATCATGGTTCATCTTTTGGATATTTATGTCTACAAGAAATAATTAGCCCTGATTAAGCTGATTATAGTCTGTTTTTGTTTTTTTTTCCTCTTTGGAAATGATTCTCTCTGTTTTTTCAAACAATTGAGAATTTGTGCACTAGACAGAAAGCATAAGTTAGATGTGCCATTTCTAAGAATCTGTGCCCAAATGGCACTTGCATTAATTTTCCACGTCTGAAAGACCATCACTGTTACCTGCTTCATTTTGGGACACTACTGGTTAGCATCTCTTTAGTTACTTTGAAAGCTATTGGCCATAAACACTTGAGAATAATGATGCATGTGTGTGTGCATGCTAAGTCACTTCTGTTGTGTCTGACTCTTTGTGACCGCATGGACTGTAGCCCGCCAGGCTCCTCTGTCCATGTGATTCTCCAGGCAAGAATACTGGAGTGGGTAGCCATTCCCTTCCCCGGGAGATCATCCCAACCCAGGGATTGAACCCACTCTCCTCCATTTCCTGCACTGGAAGGTGGGTTCTTTGCCAATGAGCTGCCTGGGAATTCCCAATAATGATGCATGTGAAAGTCACTCAGTTGTGTCCAACTCTTTGGAACCCCATTGACTATACAGTCCATGGAATTCTCCACGCCAGAATACTGGAGTAGGTAGCCTTTCCCTTCTCCAGGGGATCTTCCCAACCCAGGGATTGAGCCGAGGTCTCCTGCATCGCAGGATTCTTTACTAGCTGAGCCATGAGGGAAGCCCAAATTATGATGCATAGTGCCCCATAAACAGTTTTCCCGGAGTCCCGCTCCAGCTGGTCCAGGGGTCCCCAAGGGATGAACGGCGTCGGTGAAAGGAAAAGAAAGGAGACAGAGAGTTTTTGATGGCCCAAGGACCATAATCTTTATTGCTTTAGTCTCTATTTATATAGCACATGTTCTTCTACATAATGATTCTTACAATATTTTTCCATTCAGATCAACATCCCCTGATTCTAAGATATGTTAAAAGTTTTTTCCTAGTCTGTTGTCACATTTTGGTTACATGTTTACCCCAAAACCTATTTTTATTTTACCAAAACATAGTCTGTAAATCACATTATTCCATCTACTTATTCTGTTCAGCCTGCTACTACAGCGAGTACAGCCTCTTGCTTCACTGAATAAGTACTATAGCAGTGTCTAAGGGCGAAAGTTTCTCATAGTACAGCCATTGTCAGCGGTGGCTTGTTTACCATCTACCCACATACCACAAGGCTGTTTCTGGCAGGGACAAGTCTTTTTCAGTTTACCTAGAAACCATTTACAATACAATTCATACAATACAGTTTATGCTTAGATTACAGAGGAGCCTGGCGGGCTACAGTCCATGCGGTCACGAAGAGTCGGACACAACAGAAGCGACTTAGCATGCACACACACATGCATCATTATTCTCAAGTGTTTTTGGCCAATAGCTTTCAAAGTAACTAAAGAGATCCATTTATGCTTAGATTCTGAGGGGAAAAGGCAATTGGCTTAGTTTCTGTAATTTTCCCTGATACATGACCCAAGTTTTCCAGTCATCAATAACAATCTCCTCATGAGGCCAGGTCACAACAGGCTTAGGGCTTGTTTTCCAAATGGTCATGGCCTTATTCCCTGGCTGAGTGTTAGGGACCCACCAGTCAGGGGCCTCAGTAGGTTTAATCATTTTTGGAATGTTTCTCTCTGGCAAGGGATCATTTTTCTTTTTACTGGACTCCCATGACCTCATCATGGAAGCCCCTACAACTCCAGCCATCAAAGAATGAAACAGAGTTAGCCACAACAAAAGCATAGAAACAGGAAGGAGGGAAGGTTCTGATCCTGGAGAGAAACCGCTTTGCAGTTTCTTCTTGATTGGTCCTGTGACTTTGTCATCCGGCAGTAGTTCCAGAATGGCTCCCAACAAATAGTTGTGTTGTTATTCTTTAATTATTATTATTTTTTTAACTATGGATCATCCGCCCAAGTGTATTAGTGGGTTTTTAAAAATATTTATTTGTTTGTTTTAGGCTGAATCAGGTCTTAGTTGTAGCATGCAGAATGTTGCATTGTGGTGCGCGGGCTCCATAGTTGTGGTCCGCGGGCTTAGTTGCCCTGCAGCATGTAGTATCTTTTTTCTCAGACAAAGGACTGAACAAGTGTCCCCTGCATTGGGAGGTGATTGTTAACCACTGGACCACCAGGGAAGTCCCAGTATATTTGTATTTTAAAGAAGAATTCTTATATGTGTTCTTGGCCCTTTACTTGGTGGGTGCTTTGGCAGTCTGATACAGTAAAAAATTCTCAGCAGTGTTGAAAGTAATTTTGAGGAAAGAAATTTTGTCCAGGCCTTATATCTGCATCATGTGAGTGAAGGGTTACCAGTGAGGAAGACTGGGCTCAGGGCTCTCTTGTGGTGATCAGCTACTATTTGGCCCGAGGTGTTGAACTCTCATATCAGTCTGTCTCTTCCTTTAGTACACAGTGTGAGTGTGTAAGTGTAAGTGTATTTTATAAGTGTTTTGGGGGAGGGGAGCTCAAAGCAACAAACATTTATTACCTCACTGTTGCTATGAGTTATAATTAAGATGCTGATCAGGACAGCTGTCATTTAAGACTTGACTGTGACTGGAGAGTGTGGCTGCCAGCTGCAGACCTCAGTTATAAACTTACTTTTAAAAGTACTTTGAGATAATATGTTGCTTGGAGACATTTATTTATTTTTTTCCTTTCTAGTATTGAGACATAACTGATGTATAACAAACACTGTAAGGTGTAGAGCCTGTTGGTTTGATATGTTAATGTCTTGCAGTATGATTTCCAACATAGCATTAGCTTACACCTCTATCATGTCACATAATTATCATTTCTTTTTTGTAGTGGGGGGTAATTAAAAATCTGGTCTCTCGGTGATTTTCAAGTTTATAATGCAGTGTTGTTGAGTATCACTATGCTGTGCATTAGATCTTGGTGCTTGGTAGTTTAGTCCCTAAGTCGTGCCTGACTCTTATGACGCCATGGACTGTAGCCCGCCAGGCTCCTTTGTCCATGGGAATTCTCCAGGCAAGAATATTGGAGTGGGTTGCCATTTCCTTCTCCAGGGATCTTCCCGACCCACGAATCAAACCCAGATCTCCTGCATTGAAGGCAGATTCGTTACTGACTGAGCTATGAGGAAAGCCCCATAGCTTCCCTGGGACTTATTGATAAATAACTCTGAGACTTATTATTTGCTAGGTCCTTGCACTGCATCCCCCCACATTCTCCACCCCCAGCCTCTGGTAACCACCATTTTACTCCATGTTTTTACCAATTTGGCCTTGTTATATTCTATGTTCTGTCTGACTCTTCTCACTTAGCATGGATCTATTCACATTGTTGCAGATGGCAGGATTTCCTCCTTTCTCATGACTGAATAATATTCCACTGTGTATGTGTGTGTTTATGTATATGTGTACACACACACACACACACCCCTCACATCTTCTTTATCTATTAATTTTTTTTATTCATTAATCTGTTGAGGGATACTTAGGTTGTTTCCCTGTCTTGGATATTGTGAGTAATGCTGCAGTGAACATGGGAGTACAGTTTTTCTCCTTGCCATCCTGTTTTTATTTTCCATGTATATATACCCAGAAGAAGAATTGTTGGATCATATGGTATTTCTATTTTTAATATTTTGAGGCGTCTCCATTCAGTTTTCTAGATAGTGGCTGCAGAAATTTACATTCCTGCCAACAGTGCACAAGGGTTCCCTTTTTTTCATTTCCTCAGCAACACTTATTATTTTTATTTTAGAGTAGCCAGAGAATACCCATGTAAAAGTGTCCACAAAATGATTTCAAATGGTTTGAAACTTATTTAATGAATGACAGTCAATTCTGTCTGATTATTAATACCGGCTTTTTTTTTTTCTTGTCTGTATTCAGAAAAATTTGAAATTTTTGTTGTTGTTGTTGTTCTTGTTTATGGATTCAGATTTAAAATTTAGAGATTAAAAATAATATTTGTGTTTAAAATAGAAATATGCCAATTGCTGCTACTACTAAGTCACTTCAGTCTTGTCCAACTCTGTGCGACCCCGTAGACGGCCCACCAGGCCCCCCCATCCCTGGGACTCTCCAGGCAAGAACACTGGAGTGGGTTGCCATTTCCTTCTCCAGTGCATGAAGGTGAAAAGTGAAGGTGAAGTTCACTCAGTCGTGTCTGACTCTTTGCAACCCCATGGACTGCAGCCTACCAGGCTCCTCCGTCCATGGGATTTTCCAGGTGAGAGTATTGGAGTGGGTTGCCATTGCCTTCTCCATATGCCATTTGAGAGCCATAAAATGATCAAAGTTATAAAAAGAAGCTTTTCCTTCTTTTTAGTTAAACCACAGACAGAACAACTTGAGTGTTTTGGGAAACTTGAGCTTTTTAGGTTTGTCCTTCAACTCTTGGTTGGCTTTGCAGTCTATGTTTTTGATATTTAGTTCCCTTTGGTAATGACTGAAGAAGGCAATCAGATTTTTTGTAACTCTTCCAAAATCCACTTTGTATGTAAATTGTATATCCTGACATAATCTCAGTGGCCTAAGATTTTTCCCTAAAGTGGATTTTTATGTTTCTATTTAATTTATTATTTCTATTTAATTCAGTATTTTGTGGGGAATCTCAGTAGATTATGGTGAATATCCAGATAGAATTTAATTAATTCTGTTGACTCCATCCAAGCTGCTGTTCCCTAGTATCCCTTTTCAGAGGAGTATTTTTTATAACTTTCAGTATCTAATGCTTATACTGTGGGCACATTCCTTTCTTCATTTTACGTGATTTCTTTGTTCCCATTTTTGCTTGAGTTGCTCACTTGAGCAGCTTCACCTGTCCTTTATACAATAAGCTTTCCTATATTTAATAACTGTTATTAGATTATCCTTATGCTGTCTTTTCCTCAGCCACAATAATCTCACTTCCTTTAAGCTTTATTTCTATACATCTTTTATCCAGGCTTTAATGATTTTAGTGGCTTCTTCTAGATCTTCTTTAGAAAAGAGTAGGATGAGATTATAAAATGAACCTCCTGCCAGAAGTGTGCTTATCGTTTATCCTCTGTATCAGTCAAATTCTTGAGACCCTCAAATTGAAGTCTCTATGGGAACATTTATTATTTGTCCAAATATGGCCATAAAAATCAACTTTGCAATCATATTGAGTCATCTTGACAGTGCTGTGAATGACAGAAACTAATCTTATCTGCTGGCTAGCATTTTAAAAATGATAAATGGACCCTCAGTCTTTAGTTAGCCTATAAATGAAATTAGGTTTATCTTATTTCTCCAAGAAATAGCATTACTTAGAAAATTTTGAATTATACCTTTGTGAACAAAGTTAAATAGTAAAGGCTAGGGGCTACATTTTGATTATTATTATACACATAATTTTCTTGCTTCGATTTTAGCATCCAAATAATGGTGCACTGGGAATATGAAAGTGTTAAGAACTCAGCACACATTTCCTGAAGAGAACAAAAGAGTCCTCATCATCTATGCCTGCAGCCATGCTTAAAAGTTATACCCAGAAAGACTGAAAAATATATGCTTAAAATAAATTTTTACCAGGTATTTGTGCTTTGATTTTTTTTTTTTTTTTTAGCTCTAAAATAAATTTTAAAATCTCAATAATCACACAGCATGTCTAGGACTACTAATGTTTTCATTGTTTTATCTGCCTTCCATCTAGTCTCCTAATCATTTAGAGATCAAGTTAAATTGAAATCTAGTACAATTCCTGCTGGTAAAGTGATTTTTATAGTAACATCCGCCATTCATTTGTTTTCCCGGTAGGACACTGATTTACCTTATTTTTTTATGTGGTTCAGATATCTTTGTTTAGAAACTGTCTTTTCTTTGTCTGTCAGGATCAAGGACTTTAGAACCCATTTTTATCAACCCCTTTAACGAATTAAATTAGGTCACCTCACAGTGTCTAATTCCTTTTTCTTCTACATTTTAGCTGAAATTTTAGGATCTCCACACTGTTGTTTTTTCCCCTTTTCTTCTGTTCTTGATCTCCAGGACCATGCTAATAAATTTGTTAGATGGTATTTTGTCAAATGTGAGGTTTAACCAAATCAAGGGAATTAAAGAAGTCACCTTTTATGTTCTGTTTCTAAAGCAACAGGATATTGATGTGCTGGGTTGATTGGCTGCGGGAAAGACCTTGTTATCTTCCATTTGTAGATTTCCTTCCTTCTTTCTCCCGGTCAGCATGTTTCAGAGTTTTGTATATCATACATCAAATAAGATAAGATTTGAATGAGTAGGAGGATAACTCTTTACCTTTTGTCCTGATTATTATTATTTCTTTTTAAATTCTCCTTCAGTTGGTGCTTTTAAAAGTCAGGGGATCTGTATATATGCTTGATGTTTGAAAAGTTGCCAGGGAAACAAAAGCCTAGTTAAACAATTTGGTTTTTAACTATGTTACAGTCATTTCTCTGCCAGATACACAGAAATGAGAGATTTACCCCCTTTTACACTTTAGGTCAGGACTCCTGCTTTATGGAGAAAACAGTATAGTAATGCCTCATTTGTTAGCATCATTAAGAAATGAAGTATCTCTCAAAAGTTAATTTTCCAGATAACTAAATTCTCCCTCTGGGAATCAGATTGGTGTTCAGTGGACGTGTAGTTAAATTCAAGTAAGAATCTGAGCTCCTCTAGTGTCTAGATGTTGAACTAGTGGTTGAACTTCTCTGAGCCTCAGTTTCCTCTCTTCTAAAGGTGAAGTTGTGGTAATACCTGCTTCAGTGGGTTATTCTGAACATTCAATGTGCGTAAATTGGATAGCACTTGATACCAAGTAGCCATTTAATTCATATCAGGTTCTTTCATTTTTCCTTTTAAATATGATGACTTGATTTACCTTCCCTTTCTCTTTTTTCTTCAGATTCTCATGGTCGTAGAATCATATAGATTTTACATTCAAGTAATTGTTTTTTACTCTTCCTTTCCATATTTGCTGTAGGTTCCCCAGTTCAGATGTTTTTTTTTCATCATTGCCTTGAACTATTTTCAGTAAATATCGAAGGGTCTTAAAAGTCATCTAGTTTGACTGCTCTTCTAAGGCTTGTTCTCTCTGCATTATTTCTTCAAGTTTTCCAGTCTGTCTCTATTGGTTACACATGCTGGTGCAGAGAGGGTCTGATCCCAGTCTCTCATTGCAGCCCTTGTGTACATGAGGGTGGCCATCATGTTCCTAGCAGTCGTCTTCTTTTTCAAGTGAAAGCCCTCAGTTTCCAGTTTATATTTCTGTGTTTCCAGTACCCTTGGCTTCTTTTTGATATTCTGGCCTATTTCTGTTGGTTCAAATCTCTCTTAAAAAAAAAGAAACTTTTTTCCAGATAAGATTTTCCCTATCCAAAGGAGAGTTGAATGATGTACTTTTCTTATTCTTGATACTGTATATCTGCTAATTTAATCTACTATTACTCTAGATATATTTTAGAGCTAGTTACTCTGTTGATTTATATTGACTTTTACGTGTTCTTCATTGGTGCTATTTTAAAGTAAATTTGTCCACTTTGTTTTTTGTTAGGATCATATTTGCCAAATAAGCTTTCCAAGGGCAGGCCCCATGTCTCTCTGGTATCTGATAACTGTGACCCCAGCATCACACAGGATTACAGACCCATAATAGGTGCTCCCTAAACATGAATCTTTCGGAGAAGGCAATGGCACTCCACTCCAGTACTCTTGCCTGGAAACTCCCATGGACAGAGGAGCCTGGTAGGCCGCAGTCCATGGGGTCGCTAAGAGTCGGACACGACTGAGCGACTTCACGTTCACTTTTCACTTTCATGCACTGGAGAAGGAAATGGCAACCCACTTCAGTATTCTTGCCTGGAGAATCCCAGGGACGGCGGAGCCTGGTGGGCTGCCGTCTATGGGGTCGCACAGAGTCGGACACGACTGAAGTGACTTAGCAGTAGCAGCAAACACAAATCTTTTAACTGTAGCCCAACCTGTTTCATAGCAGAATGTACTGTGTTCAGTTGTATTAAGTACCAGACACCTTTTAGGTATAAGAGGAATGGCCTTCCTATTTTTTATTACCTCCAGCAGAATCATTAGTTTAGGCTTTTCTGTATTGTATCACCCATTTTTATGAATTACAGAAAGGAGAAGCACTCAAACTTAGCTGAGATGCAACTTCAGGAGTGCTGTCTACTGTTGTCTAACCCCACAAATGAGGGCACGGTGCCAGATTCCGCATTATTACCTGTGATTCTCTTTCTGATGTGTCAGTTTAGCTAGGCTACAATCTTTAGTTAGTGCAGGAAAACATGAATCTAGGTGTTGCTCTAAAGCAGGGGTCCCCAGCCCATAGGCCACAGACTGGTATTGGCCCATGACCTATAAGAAACCAGTCCTCACAACAGGTAGTGAGCAGTGGGCAAGCTAGTGAAGCTTCATCTGTGTTTACAGCTGGTCCCCATCACTTGCATTACTGCCTGAGCTCCACCTCCTCTCAGAGCAGCGGTGACATCAGATTCTCATAGGAGTGAGAACCCCTCAGTGAACTGGGCATGGGAGGGATGGAGTTTGTGCAGTCCTTATGACAATCATCCCAGAAACATTCCCCCTCCCTTCCCCATCCTCTGTGGAAAAATTGTCTTCCATGAGACTGGTCCCTGGTGCCAAAACGTTTGGGGACTGCTGCTGTAAAGATCTTTTATAGATAGGATTAAAGCCCATAATCAGGTGACTTGGTATGGGAGATTATCGTGGGTAATCTGGATGGCCTGATTCTGCTAGCAAAAGGTTTGAAAGCAGAGCTGCAAGCTTCCCAGAAGGAGAAATTCTGTGACCGCTTCACCTCCTGCCTGCGGGTTAACGCCTGCCCTGTGGATTTGAGACTTCCCTCGCTGATGCCCAGACCATCTTACCTGCCTGCTGAGAAACTTGTGTGCAGGTCAAGAAGCAGCGGTTAGAATGGGGCATAGAACAACGGATTGATCTACAAATTGGGAAAGGATTACGTCAAGGCTGTGTATTGTCACCCTGCTTATTTAACTTACATGCAGAGTACATTGTGCAAAATGCCAGACTGGATGAAGCAAAGCTGGAATCAAGATTGCCAGGAAAAATACTAATAACCTCAGATAGGCAGATGATACCATCCTTATGGGAGAAAGTGAAAGGGACTAAAGAGCCTCTTGACGAAGGTGAAAGAGGAAAGTGAAAAAACTGGCTTAAAACTCAACATTCAAAAAACTAAGATCATGGCACCCGCCCCCATCACTTCATCACTTCATGGCAAATAGATGGGGGAAACAATGGAAACAGTGACAGACTTTTATTTTCTTGGGCTCCAAAATCACTGCAGATGGTGATTGCAGCCATGAAATTAAAAGATGCTTGCTCCTTGGAAGGAAAGCTATGACCAACCTAGACAGCATATTAAAAAGCAGAGACATTACTGACAAAGATCTGTCTAGTCAAAGCTATGGTTTTTCCAGTAGTCATGTATGGATGTGAGAGTTGGACCATAGAAAGAGCTGAGCCCTGGATAATTGATGCTTTTGAACTGTGGTGTTGGGGAAAACTCTTGAGAGTCCCTTGGACATCAAGGAGATCAAACCAGTTCATCCTAAAGGAAATCAGTCCTGAATATTCATTGGAAGGACTGATGCTGAAGCTCATTAACTTTGGCCACCAGATGCGAAGAAGTGACTCCTTGGACAAGACCCTGATGCTAGGAAAGATTGAAGATGGGAGGAGAAGAGGACGACAGAGGATGAGATGGTTGGATGGCATCACCGACTCGATGGACATGAGCTGAGCAAGCTCTGAGAGATGGTGAAGGATAGGAAAGCCTGGCACGCTGCAGTCCATGGGGTTCCAAAGAGTTGGACGTGACTGAGCAACTGAACAACAACAACAACAGTTGGTCTCCAATTCCTTGTTATCTCTTAATCTGTATCTCCTACTAGTTCTTTCTCTAGTTAAACCATGACCGATACATTACCCTGTTCACAGAGGTGGTTCCTGATTACTTTATAATGAATAGTGTGATGCAAAGCATGGATCCTAATTCATCAGTCTATTCCTAAGTTATAGGTTATTAAAGACTTTTGCTGTGTGAGAAATGCCTCTGTGTTGCAGACTTTTCATCTTGTAATTTTCTGGTCTAGAGTATATAGGGAGATAATGTTTCTGTAATTTTAGTTGTTTTGAAATTGCCCTGTTTACTTGTTTGGAAGGAGAAAAGTAACTGCTGTGCTTTTTGATTTACCGTATTCAGTCATTCAATGTAGACTATGTGAGCACAAGGTTTAAATGTGAATGTTCTAGAGCACCAGTGCAGAGAGCTGATATGGGGGAGTGTCAGTTATTCTGAGGTTGCATTCCAGGATTCTGTCATATGCTGATATAGTGCCAAAGCATATGGAATCTCCATATGGTGTTTCTTTTGGGCTTTTTACCACCTGTAATCTAGCTGATTTTCATTCATTTAAATTTGTCCAAGAGGTAAGCAAACTAAATATGGAAATGGAAATAATATGCCAGTGTTAAAATGCTGAAGTTTGGGATGAGTTACTGTTATTATACTAATTACCAAGGGGAGAAAAATCATTAAATGAGTGCATTAGTACGACAGCAGTAGTGTTTCTATCACCTCATTAACAGCGGGAAGCAGCGTATCCATTTCTGACTTGTGGAGTGGAGAGGGAAATTAATTTTTTTATTTTATCGAGTCTTCATTTGAAGATAGAGTTAGATCATTTGGGGCATCTTTAAAAGGAATAATGAATTTAAATATGTCTTCATGGTTCAGGAATAATGGTATTGTGAATGGCATTTGGCGTTTTGATTGTGTTATAAAAAGTAATAAAACTGGTTGCATTCTGACTGCATGGTATTGCAGTTGTTTTGTATCATTAAGAACCTTTGATTTCAGAAATGAAAAAGCAAAAAAAAAAGAGGTTCCATTGAACCATGATTTTCAGACCTCATAAAGATGCTTCTCTAAGCTCCAGACAGTTATTGGTTTATGTATCAGCTAGCATTGTTTTACCTTGCATCTTAAATGTTTTAGCTTCTCTTCAAAGTGACTGTTTTAATAGACAGGGAAAAAGTCATCAAACATGTCTTGGTGCTACTGTTGTTATATAAAACCAAAAGGTCCTTCTTGTTTACAGGCTAGTGAATATTTAGAACTTTTAACCAGAGGTATTTTATTTTACCCCTGTGTTAGGGAAATTGAGGGATAATTACTGATATTTGAAATTATTTCAAAAGCCAGATACCCTAGGCATTACCTCCTTTCCACCACAGCCAACTTCTAGGAACATGTAGCAGATCAGACAGTTACTGTAGGTTCCCTTTGCTAAAACTCAGTGGTGACTTGGAATGAGGGAGGCAATAAAGAGATTTCTCCCAACTGGTGATCCATACACATCTAATCAACACAGCCAGCCCAGTCAGCCTCCACCATATTCATAGCCCCTGGCAGTGACTGGTGCAAAGTACTAAACATCATCTTTTCTTGATAATAAAAAATCATGTTTTTCATATTTAAATGTTTCTGAAAGCAGGGCACGTCTTACCATTAATGTTATGTTTACCCATCTTTTCAAGCATTTTTATTAAATATTTGAACACAATGTGTTTGAGCTATCAAAGGAAGGAGCACAGTTTACTAACTCCCTTATCTCTGATCTCTTTGCATGTTGCATATTTGAAGGGTATCGGATTAATACACACAAAGCTGTAATATAACCTTTGCCATTGACCAGCGGATCAGTAACATTGGTCAAGTTGCAATATCTCAGGCACTGATTCTTTACTGATAAAATAGAGGCAGCATTTTATATCCTACTGAATTTACAGAATTATTGTGAGAATCAAATAAGTAATGCTATTTTATGCTTAAAATAAATACTCTATGCATAAAGTATTTTGTGAAGTGATATACATGTAAAAGATTCTCTTATATTACAATGTGTCTGTAATTTATTTTTTTCCTTCCCACTGCCTCAGTTAACTCAAGTCTTTTCCTTCCTCATGTTGGGATTATGTCTGATTTGCTACTAAATAAATTTCCCATCTCTGGCTTTTATAGACTGTGTTGAGTAGCCCTGAAATATGATTCCAAATATGCTACTTTCCTTTTCAAGACTTCTTCATGCTGCCACTTGTCTACTCTGCCAGCTGTTATTTTCTCCTTATCCTTCTTCCTCCCATTCCATTCCCTCAACTACGCGCTATGCTTTAAATTCTCTACTTGCCACCTGTATGCCTTTGAACGTGCTGTTACTTCTACCCAGAGTGCTTTTCTCCCTTTCAAAGCTAGTTTATATTTACTCAGCAACATCTGCTCTTTTTTTCAAGGTCCATATCAAGTACGAATTTCTACCTTTATTTATTTCCCATACTTTACCAGACCTGATTTTTCTTTACTAGAGATGTCATAGACATTGGGAACCAGGAATAAGGGTTGAGAGGCATTATGATCCAGTTTGAATTTCTGTTGTTCCCAACACAGTGAGAGGTGATCTCAGGTTTTATTCTGCTGTTGGAAAATTAAAAGTTGTGGTAGGTTTTTATCTGTCGTGTAGCATGTCACCCACCACTGTCTTCCGTCCCTACCCACATCTCTTCTATGGTACTTATATTTTCCTTTACTTATTAAGTGGATTGATGGTATGCAGATCTATAAATATTCCCTTTTTATATAATATACATTTTAAATAAATCTTATCATGTAAATTCTTAGAAAGCATGCTGTTTAGAAGAATACAGCAGTGAGCTGTGTTGAAAGTAAAAATTCACTTGGTATATTGAAAAATTTCATAGTTTATCTGTTATGTAAATTTAGATTTTTATACATCAGCCTTTCTTAAGTAATACTGATACTTTATCCCATGTTAAGTGGTAATGTCTGTAAGAATGCAGCCCTGGCCGATTCCTGAAAGCTGTAAAATGCTCATAGGCCATATTACCTTAGGTTGCTCAAGTTTTAAGTTTTAGTTCTCAATCATTTAATACTGTGCTCTAGAAGTCTTCTTTGCTAGTACGATTTGAGTAACAAGAATCGTGGAAAATAGGTTTACATTCTAACTTTCTAAGCTCTCTACGTCAAAAATAGATTTGTTATAATCTTTGTCAATTTCAAAATAAAGCTCTGAATATCTGGTAGAGAATTTCATTGCTTCTGTCCTCTCGCCTTTATTCAGTGCTAGGCCAGTATTTACATGGGCCTGCGTGATCTGTGCTTCACAACCTGCAACAAACTGACTCACCTCCCCCACCCCCAACAAAATTGCCGTGAACCAGAATTCCAATCATAGGGCTCATTTCAGGTTTTAGGTTTTGTGGCCATTGTCATTTCCTTTTCATTACTATACCTGAACATGCTCTTTTCCTGGGCCTGCCTGCCATGTTACAGGTGAGCATCCTGCATGTCCCTTTTATATAGGAGAGCCTCACCTGATCTCTCAAGAGTTTAATGTCTTCTCTTTCCTGTTCCATTACCTCTTTATATATTAGCAACCATTACATTGTATGCATGTTTTTATTTATCTGTTTCTTTTATATATTAGCAGTCATCGCATTGTATTGCATGTTTTTATTTATCTGTTTCTTTCCACAAGTCAACTGTGAGACCCTAATGGGCAGGGTCTAATTTACTAATTTTTAAAAACCCTGTGCCTTGCAACCTACATGCAGTAATAAGATTCCTTCTGTTCTAATTCCCCATAGGCACAGCACTGTGTCATAAAACATAGAGAAACCTCCAAGACTGATATGGATGAAAAAATGTTTGGGAAAGCAGTGGATTAGAAGTTATTGGAAAAACTGAATCTAGCCTGTAATGCCCCTTGGGTATGGATTAATTCCTGTAACATAGAATGATCTGGGGCAAGTTATTTATCTGAATAACAGTGAACAAATATTTATTGAGTCCCTATCAGCCTAAGGGACTCTATTAGATGTGGTTTTTCTGTGTATAGATTAAGGTGTATAAATAGATTGTCAGACTAGCAATCATTAAAATGCCTTTTTTCTTTGCTGGTGACTGAGTTTGTGGCAGTTAAAAGATGCTAGTACTGGGGTAGCCAGAAAGTGCATTCATAATAGCTTACAGAGAAATGTTAACAAATAAGTGAAAGTCGCTCTGTCATGTCTGACTCTTTGCAACTCCAGGCCAGAATACTGGAGTGGGTAACCTTTCCCTTCTCTAGGGGATCTTCCCAACCCAGGGATCAAACCGAGGTCTTCCACATTGCAGGTGGATTCTTTACCAGCTGGGCCACAAGGGAAGCCCACCCCAATACATTAGCCATGTGTTAATAACTATTTTTTGCAGGTCAGATATTTCAAGTCTTGTCTTCATAGATAACCTGTAACTTTATTCTTTTAAAGATGCTTTTATTTCTTTACAATAGTAATACTTTTGAGTAATACCTATGTTCCCCTGTTTTTAATTTGATTTTCTTTTTAGTAAATTCAAAGACATTAAACTTGCCCCTCTGAGAACTTAGGTTTATATTGAGAAGCCTTAGGGTGTCTTAAGATGAATACAAAGAGAAAGCACACAGGCTTTTGAATGGAAGGGCCTGGGTTTAAACTTTGGCTGTGCTACTTCAGCCGCATCATTTGAAACAAATTTACTTCAGCCTCTCTGCCATTTTGTCATCTACAAAATACAATTGGGTATGGATGTGAGAGTTGGACGGTGAAGGAAGCTGAGTGCTGCAGAATTGATGCTTTTGAACTGTGGTGTTGGAGAAGACTCTTGAGAGTCCCTTGGACTGCAAGGAGATCCAACCAATCCATCCTAAAAGAGATCAATCCTGGATGTTCATTGGAAGGACTGATGTTGAAGCTGAAACTCCAATACTTTGGCCACCTCATGTGAAGGGTTAACTCATTGGAAAAGACTCTAATGCTAGATAGGATTGGGGGCAGGAGGAGAAGGGGACGACAGAGGATGAGATGGTTGGATGGCATCACCAACTCGATGGACATGGGTTTGGGTAGACTCCGGGAGTTGGTGATGGACAGACAGGCCTGGCGTGCTGCAATTCATGGGGTCGCAAAGAGTTGGACACGACTGATTGACTGAACTGAACCTCATAGGTAGATAGGGCTTCCCTCATAGCTCAGTTGATAAAGATTCCACCTGCAAGGCAGGAAACCCCGGTTCGATTCCTGGGTTAGGAAGATCCCCTGGAGAAGGGATAGGCTACCCACTCCAGTATTTTGGGGCTTGCCTTGTGGCTCAGCTGGTAAAGAATCTGCCTGAAATGCAGGAAACCTCGTTTCGATTCCTGGGTTGGGAAGATCCCCTGGAGAAGGGAAAGTCTACCCACTCCAGTATTCTGGCCAGGAGAATTCCATGGACTGTATAGGCCATGGGGTTGCAGAAAGTCGAACACAACTGAGTGACTTTCACTTTTACCTCATAGGTAAGTCTGAGGATTAAATGATATAATGCAAATAAGACTCTTTAACAATATTATCACATATACTCCATATGCAACCATTTTTGAAGTAAAAATTCCAGTTTGGCATATTCCTCCATAGCACGAAAAATGCGGTTTTGAACTTGCAGAATTTTGAATTTTCACATTTCATATGGAACCAGATAAGGTAAGTACCTAAGTGAAACTCGCTCAGTCATGTCCAACTCTTTGCAACCCCATGGACTGTATGTAGCCTGCCAAGTTCCTCTGTCCATGAAATTCTCTGGGCAAGAATACTAGAATGGGTAGCCACTCCCTTCTCCAGGAAATCTTCCCGACACAAGGAGAGAACCGGGTTCAAAGCAGGCATATTCTCCTCTGCATTGCATAGCTACCATATGAAGTAGCTATGCTTTTTATTGTAGCATTGCCAGATTAGGTAGTTCCTCATATAAGTGGGGTGTGTGCATCACTGAGAAAGATGTTCATCCCTGGATGATTTTTTCTCCAGCTTTATTTTTCCTGTCAGGTGTTGCCCACAGTTAAGTTGTTGTAGTGTAGCTTGGTACCTGTGCTCTTCAGCTTGTCACCAGATATGTTCTTAACGGATTGTTGTAACTTTAATGAAATCCAGTCTTGCTGAGTCACTGAACCTGTTTTCTCTTGGAAGACTCTTTACGAGACCTGACAGATCACCTCTCCAGAGCCTTCAGACGTCCTGGCCCTCTAATTCTTCTCCATAACGAGTTCTGTGCTGCATGATGAAATATTCATGTTCAAATAGGTTCTAAACTAATTATCTGCAGCCAGCAGTTGCCACTGCAGTCATTTGCTGTTAGCTTGGCTCAAGTTAATGGCTTGTATTTCAGTACAAATAGTCCCTTCTGGCTGTTGCCTGTTGCTGATTCTTATCCTAAATGGAATTTCCTTACATATCTAGAGTTAATTCTTCTTATTTTGAAAGGAGGTGTTTTTTTTGCCCTATTGTTTCCATCCCCGTTTTTTCCCCCATTTTAAGATGACTCGTTCCTTGTGATTCATCTCCCATCTTTAATCCTGCATCACTGAGAAATTCTGTCCATTCTGTCTATCTGGACAACATTCTTATGCTGTCCAGACAGAAAAAGTCAAGTCCCAAGTTTGCATTTAGTAGGAGGTACCGTGTCAGCTTTTTAAAGAAACAAAGCCAAGTACCGTGGTAGGGATGAGTGTGTGTATAAGAGAAGCATTTCTGCGTAGATGCTGGAGACCTACAAAGGGAGTGTTAGGATAGGAATTAACCATTTGGGGAAGAATTGGGGGCTGTATATGAGGGAGATAGGGCACTGATGGACTGTTTTTTTTGTGTGTGGGTATTGGTGGAAACGAGTGAAATGCTAAAAGAGTGAGTGGATTCAGGAGCAGAGAGAGGACTGAGAACTTGGTCTTGGTCTTGGCGAAATCTGCAGTGATGAAGAAGTGAGAAGGAAAGCAGCCAAGCCAGCAAGGAAACCTTCCTGATACCTAAGGACTAGATCAGCTTCACTGCCCAGGACTTTCTTAGACACTTCGTGCTTCCTTCTGTTTCAGCAGCAAGGGCGTGAATGAGTGTCAATGAAGTTAAGTCAAAGAAAGAGAGTATGTTGTTAGATTGATGGAGGGTGGACCTCCTTTGGAGTGTTTAAGTGTCTCTACCTTAGTGTTGGTCATTTACCTCTTCAGAAGAGAGCAGCTAACCTCAAACAGATAACCGGGGTGTTAGACCATGGAGACAAATACTCAGCCCTTCAACATAAATAACACAGCTTTCATTCAGCCTGATTTTCTTAGAATGCTGTGATCATTACACTCTTTTCAGTACCACCCAGCCTCTTTCCTCCTTCCCAAGTACTGGATTCTATAAAATGCCCCTGAAGACCTCAAACAAACTTTCTGGCCCACCCAATAAAACAAACACAAAAATCTCAGATTGCACCTTGGTTCTCTGCCCGTTAACTGATATATACATTTTCTAAATGGCCTAGAGATTTCATGAGCCCAGTGCTAATGATATGATTTTAAAAATCAAAGCTTTCCATTTTTAATGAACATCTTAAAAAATAAGAATTTTATTTTCAATAAATAGAGTTGTTAGATTCATACGCTTAGAATGTGTCAGGACGTGAGATACAGGTGTTTGGTACATAAAATATGCATGATTTTTACTGAGTTCTGAACAGCAAAGAAAATTCTCCTGACACTAACTGTCCAAATCCAGCAGTTCGTTCTCCTTCGTACTTAAAAGAGCCCGTGCGTGGGGAATTAGAATGCTAAGTGTTTTCCCCTCACGCGTTGTCTCTGACCTGTGTCATATGTTTGTTAATTCATCTGCTTTTTATTCCTTGATCAAAGCCAAAATATGTCTGTGAAAACACCCACGGTGAAATGCTTCCTGAAGGAACTGTTAGCTGGCATTTTGGTTCTTTTTTTTTTTAAGTAAAAACATTTTTGCCCTGAAATCTGTTAATAAATGTAATTCCCAGGAAATGTGTAAAAGGAACATCGAATAACAGCAGTAGAATTGTGGCTTCTTAGAGTTCAAATAAAGCTTGAAATTAATCAAGAATTACTGCATATTTTAATCTGCATTCATTTTCTAGGTACAACTACATAATCATCAATTTCTTCAATTAAATGTATGAACAATGCTTTCTTTTAAGTTCATGAAATACCTGACGCATTTTTGGGGAAGTGGGTAAAATATTGACTAATTTAATGTGAAAAATGTGTTTAAATGAACCCCTCTTCCCTTTAATGGTGGAACAATAATCTTGGCAATTACAAACAAATATTGTACATAGTTTTTAAATTTCTATTCCTTTTTTTTTTCTGTTTTCAATTTTAAAGGAGTTAATATATATATGTTTTTCTGGTAGTCCCCTTAGGCTATGGTTATGCTCACTGAAAAGATATGAGATACGAATTTTGTTTAGTGGTAGCCTGATTGTTTAAGATATTTGACAGTTAACCCTGTTGGTACTTCTTCAAATCATTTCATAAACTTTCAGTTGCTCAGAAAAGGAATGCTGCTAATGACTGTTTTTAAGAGGAGAGTGAGAGGGCAGAAGGACCGTCTATGCTCAGCTGTGGTACCTCCAAGGGGAACAAGCGGCCAGCTTCATTAGCCCTCTGTACTGTTTTAAGACTAAAGGGTATAAGATGAGAAATATATGATAATATACAGTAATTATGTAAAATGCTCATTACATCTATGATTTTAAGCAGTTAAACTAATTGTGCCAAACTTTGGTTTGTATTTGGTATATGTTTCTCTTTCTGTTTTTTTCTTACTGAAGTGCCTGTTCTGATGTCTTGACCATTTTTCTGTACCTTTTTGTTAACTTTTTTGTATGTATTATATATATCCTTTCTCTTATAAGTGTGGCACAATCATTTTCTTCCACTCTGTTGCTCACTTTTTAAACTTTGTTTATGGTATCTGTCATGCAGAAGTTTAAAATTTTGTGTCAGTTATTATCTTTCCTTTTTTCTTTACAGTTTCTTATTTCTTAATATTGTTGAAATAAACCTTTCCAACCTCAATGGACTTTCCTGGGGAATCAGATGGTAAAGAATCTGCCTGCAGTGCGGAGACCCGTGTTCAATCCCTGAGTCAAGAAGATTCCCTGTAGAAGGGAATGGCTACCCACTCCAGTCTTCTTGCCTGGAGAATTTCATGAACAGAGGAGCCTGGAGGGCTACAGTCCATGGGGTTGCAAAGAGTCTGATACGACTGAGCTTCACCTCAGTATTAAAGAGAACACTTTTTTTCTATAGTCCATAGTTAGATTTTTCCTTATTATAGCTAAAACTTGCCATCATTCTATTTTCCTTTATCATATTTAGGTCTTTAATACATATGGAATTTATTTTTGTGTAAATGTGCAATAGGACTTAATTTTTTCAGATGTGAAATTGGTGATGCACTCACCTTCTATTGGTTAATCCTGGCCTTTCTCCGGTGATTTGAAATGTATACTAGTCTCCACATACATAATTAGGTTTTCTTGATTTCAGATGAAAAGGAGGCAGCTTAGTGAGCTTAAGAGAAAAGGGGTAATTATTCAGAAGAGTGGGCTTTTTCTCTGAACCCCAGAGCAGGAAATGCGGCTGAGCCTTGGGAACAACTCTGACCAGTGAGTCAAACACCAACAGGTTTTCATTCTCTTTCTCATTTCTCATCTCTCTTGTCTCTACATACTGGCTCTATTGTTCTTTCTCACTGTAGACTGTCTTTTTGTAACTGGTTCCTGAGCTTTTCATCTACCCAGAAAGAGACACTCTTTTGGTCTCTAGTCCAAAAGTCTCAGTTTGGGTCAGCTGCCTTTTTTGTGTCCTGGAAATGAAGTCACGTAAAAGCACAGCCAGCCCAACTAGAGCCATCTGGAAAAAAGTGTGGTGACTAGTAATAGATTAATACTTCCTTAGATGCCTACTGTTCCTTAGGTATGTGGATTTGGTTCTGAGCTCTGTAGAAATGATAATTTAGCTGTTAACCCACGCCTGTTTTAATTCAGTGCTGTGTGCTGTTGTCCTTAGAAAACTGTAGGGCAAGTACCTTCTTCTTTTTTTTTCTCTTTAAAAATTACTGCTGGCTGATATTTATTCTTCCAGATGAAGTTTAGAATCAGCATGTCAAGTTCCACTATACATGCCATCATTTTTTCCAGGGAAGCATATTGAATTTATAGATTTATAAGCTGAGAATTAGCTTCTTATTCTGATACCCAAATCATGGTATGCCTTTTTTATTCAGTCTTTCTTGAATGTTAAGCTATCTTACATGGCCATATTAGTGTCAAATGAATGTTCATTCCTAATTTGTGCTTAACCAAATAGTGCTTCATGGAATAGTAATAATTTAGACAACATGTGAGTGAAGGACATAAATAAAGGTTTCCCCCCTTCCTGCTGCTCAGGAATAACTGTTTACCTTGAGGGACATGATGGGACTGCATCTTCCATGGGGTAAAAACTGTAGGATACAGACAGCGATTGGCACTTGTTACAGTTAGAAATGCATTCACTTCTAAGTATCAGGAAACCCCATTGTACAGCGGGAGTTTATTACTTACATGAAAAGTGTGAAAATGGGCAGTTGGTTCCATGACTCAATGAAATCAGAGCTGATTCTGTACAGTTCTTTTGGCTTTTGTCTGCTGGTCACATGATGGCTGCTGCAATGACAGTCATTATATCCATGCTTGAGGCCGGAGGATAAGGGATGGGGAGTGTGATTTAGTCCCCTTGTCAGAGACAGGAAAGGTTTTTCAGGTCACCTCAGGTCTTGTGACATGGCCATTCCTTTATGCAGGGAAGGTTGACAAAGGCAAGCATATGGCACTTGAGTCTCTGTCTCAGGAAGTGGGGTTGGACTGGCCTTGTGTGGCCATTTAACACCATCTGTCTTTGCAAATAAGGTGAAAAGTCACTCTTGAAAATATTTTAAGTTGTGTAAACCCAGCTTGGTAACATAGGTGATTAAGTTCTTCTGCATCTTCTTTAACCAGGATTTCCCTGTATCCCTTAATTGATTCTTCATTTTTTCCCCCTCAGGGATTTCTAAGAAGCCTTTTTTCCTACTGGCCTACCACCTGGACAGTGCAAGACAGCGTCCTGGAAACCCTGAAAGTCCTTTACACTTCATTTCCATCTGTTTTAAATCTTTGATTCTTTGATACTGGATGGCCTTGGTCATTCCTCATGAGTTGGAGTGGTGACTCTTATTTGTGTTTGTCCATTTCCTTTTTAGTGTGAAGAAATAGTTGAACTTCTGTGAAGGTGCTTTTTCTCTCTCCATCAACTTTGCTATCCTGTTTTGGACTGCCCATGCCCAGGAGTAGGTTTCTGCTCCAGTGATGATAAGGCCACATCTGACCTCCAGACTAGACACTCATGGTGCTTCTTTGATTCCTGGTTCCTTTGCCTCTCGGAATCACTGCCTTGTACTTCTGGTTCACATGCTTCTCTAAATCCCATTCATCTGGCACTTGCAGACTTGTCATTTTTATTAGGTCTCATTGCTTCAGCAGTTATGGCAGACCCCTGACAAATAGAGTTCTTTCTTTCCTCGGAAAAATGTTAGCTTTATTTTAGCCATAGCTGTTTTCACAAGTGTGTGAAGAACTGGAAAATTGCAATTAGTTTCAGATAAGCACAGCTGAAATATTCTTGTTTTGTACCAAGGCAGTAAATTGAAAGGAGGTTCGAGGGCATTGAGTCATTGTAGTTTCTAATGATACAACGAGTGTATTATGGGGTTCATGTGTCCTTCTGGGACCTTGTTAGTTATGAAATCTGAAATAAAAGGATCTTAATGTGTCCTTAGTAATCCTCATACCTCTTAATAAGAGCTTTTAATTTTTAGTCCCAAGTCATCACATTTTTGTATTGCTAGCCCCCCTGTGGCCAAACTGAATGCTTGACTAATTAATTTTTAATAATAGAAAGACTCATTAGGAATTGGGGATTCCCCAGTGGCTTAGCAGTAAACAGTCTGCCTGCAATTCAGGAGATACAGGTTTGATCCCTGGGTTGCGAAGATTCCCTGGAGAAGGACATGGCAACCTGGTCCAGTATTCTTGCCTGGGAAATCCCATGGACAGAGGAGCCTGGTGGGCTACGGTCTATGGGGTTGCAAAAGAATCAGACAGCTGAGGGACTAAACAACAACAGTGTTAAGAAGGGGCTGGTCTGCTGGGATAGACTGGTGACTCATGAAGACATATAAAGAGGATAAAGTCAATTTGGTCCTTTCAGTATCACTTAAAAAAATTGTTTTTAAATGGCTGTTGCAGGACAAGGAGTACTATTTGTAGTCAGCCTCGTGGAGTTGAGTGTTATATTTCATTTATTTGATCTGTCCTGGTGGGTTGTCACACCCTGGCATTAGTGGCCATTTTTAATGGCATATGAAATTGAAAGAAACTGAAGTGTTGGAAGGAAAACTGTGGTTTTTAATTATTAACGTGTTGAGAATGAAATGAGCTTTTTTTTTTTTTTTTTAAGCCTAAAGATGTGTATGTTTTTAAAAAGTAAATCAAACTTGGGCAAATTCTCTCTTAGGAACATCTGTAAGCATTGAGTTTAATTGCCCTGCAGCTGCTGTTGGTTGGGAGGTTTCTAGTTATGTTCCTCCATTGTTACATGTCACTCTCTGCTTTTCTGCTGTTGCGTGAGTCACATGGGTTTGCTTGTGTAGAAAAGTTTAAGAGGCTTTAGTTATTTTTAAGATTCTAAAGATAAGTGCGCTTCTATGTTAAAGTCTTTTCTCCAAACACCAGTTAACAGTTGAATCGAATCTCCACCAGCTGGAGCCTAGTTATGTGTGGTTTGAGTGGGAGGCGTCTGATGCGTGGTCTGTCTTGTCTGTGTTTTCATGCAAGTGGATTTGGTAAAAGTAGGTGGCATAAGTTAGTTGGAACAAATGCGCCAACTCCTGTACTAGATGAAGACCTTGCAAAATAAGGCCTTAAGACACAGTAGTTCAAATATACTGGCTTTTATACTTTCAACATGAATGCAAAATTGGGTGATGGTATTAATACAAATTTGTTTTCACAGAATTACCAGGTATTGAGTTAATTGCGCATTGAAACCACTGATTATGACATCAGCTATTTTGTCCATCTGAATTTTCCTGCTGAGTTACTCTGTGGAGCCTAGTTCTATAAAACAGAATTATATTTCAGTGGTGGGTTGGCACACTCTGGCATTAGTTGTCATTTTTAATGACAAGTGAAAGTGAAGGAGACTGTGAAAAAAAATTAAGGTGCTGTCAATATTTTATTTTTATTAACTTGGGTATGAATCAAATTGAGCTTTATTGAAAGATCATTTGCTATACAGGAATTCTTTTATTTTGCCTACCCAGGTGCTGATCACAGTCTAGTGCCCACCTTTTTGCCCTCTTTCTCCACTTATTTGAAATAAATCAAATTATTATTGTTCAATCACTAAGTCGTGTTCGACTCTTTTCAACCCCATAGACTGCAACATGTCAGGCTTCCCTGTCCTTCACTATCTCCTGGTGTTTGCACAAACTCATGTCCATTGAGTTGATGATGCCATCCAACCATCTCATCCTCTGTCACCCCCTTCTCCTCCTGCCCTCAGTGTTTCCCAGCTTCAGGGTCTTTTCCAGTCACTCGGCTCTTTGCATCAGGTAGTCAAAGTTGGAGCTTCAGCATCAGTCCTTCCAATGAATATTCAAGGTTGATTTCCTTTTGGATTGACCGTTTTGATATCTTTGCTATCCAAGGGACTCTCAAGAGTCTTCTCTAATACGTGCCATACTTTTAACTATACCTTATTAAATCAACCTCTCATGACCCATTTTGAAGGTCAGGACCAAACTGCTGAGCTTTGGTGAGTGACTAGTATTAGACAAGCTGACTTTCACTTTTCATTTAATAATGTTTTAATGTAGTATGTTAGGCTTTTGACATGTAACATGAGGAGAAAGAGGAAAGAGATATATCAACTCACTGAGGGTAAAATCATATCCTAACTTAGCACTAAGCTACAGGTTATTGTGGGACTGCAAATTGAGGCTTGCAAGTTGAGCTTGCTAAGGTCAGCTCCAGCTATCTGAATTGTAGTATTCAAGGAGTTCCATGATCTGAAGTTTCACCCCTCCAACTGCAGGTAACCCAGGGTTCTAATCTGGTGAGTGGGGAATTGCGATAGAAATCTCTTAATTTATAGTAGTAATGTTGAGTTTCCCAGCTGTACCATTTTTAGTTTGAATTACAATCCCAGTTAGTGACCCTGGGAAAGACTTTTCCCATTCAGAACCATAGTAAAATGGAGGTAATTAGGAGCCAAGCATTGGGCATTCATGGTGGAGTCAGTAGGGAAGATCATAAACTGGGTGGGTTCTCTCAAGCCTGCTGTGTCCAGGGCTTAACTTCTTTTATTCTTGGTTTTCTCATCTGAGAGATGGTAACAGTAGTTAATAATGGTAGTTACCTCATGGGTTTGTTTATGGGCCTTAAAAGAAAATCCATGGAGAGTACTTAAAATAGTGCCGGGGACATAGTGTTTAATGAGAATGTTGGCTGTTACAGGTGCTGCCTACTCAAAGGAGTTAACTTAGATGCAGACTTGGTTAGAAATAGCTTAGGGAGGAGTTAAGTCTAAGCCAGTGGTTCTCACACTTTACGCATGGATCAGAATTAACCTTGAGGATGTTTCAAAACTTGTTATTGGGATCTACCTTCAACAGTTTTGAATAGGTTTTAACTCTGGTGTAGAGTTACCAGATAAAATATAACTGTCAGTTGCTCAGTTATGTCTGATTCTTTGTGACACCATGGACTGTAGCCCACCAGGCTCCTCTGTCCATGGGATTCTCCAGGCAAGAATACTGGAGTGGGTATAGCCATTTTTTCTCCAGGGGATCTTTCCTACCCAGTGATCAAACCCAGGTCTCCTGCATTGCAGGCAGATTCTTTACTGTCTGAGACACCAGAGAAGACCTGGTGGGGTTCTCTGTAAAATATAGGATGCTCAGTTAAATTTGGATTTCAGATAAACAGCAGCTAATCTTCAAAACATGTCCTTTGGGGCATTTGGAACATACTTATACTAAAATTTGATTTAACTGAGCATCTCATTTATTGTTTTGATACTGCTAAATCTTGCAACTCTAGTCTGTGTAGGGCCCGGGAATTTGCATGTTAAGCAAGTTTCCTCCCAGGTGATACAGCTGCTGCTGGTTCAGGATTACACTTAGAGAACCTCTCAGTACCTGCCTTGGATGAAACTGAGGACTGTGGTGACAATTGGTTTTAAATGACTATAGCTAAAGACTTAGATAAAGTTCCCTGCAAGCTCAGAGGACCTCAGAGACAGAATGCAGTAACTGTTAGTGTCTAAACAGTGACACAAAGGTCCATCTAGTCAAGGCTATGGTTTTTCCAGTAGTCATGTATGAATGTGAGAGTTGGACTATAAAGAAAGCTGAGCACCGAAGAATTGATGCTTTTGAACTGTGGTGTTGGAGAAGACTCTTGAGAGTCCCTTGGACTTCAAGGAGATCCAACCAGTCCATCCTAAAGGAAATCAGTCCTGAATATTCATTGGAAGGACTGATGTTGAAGCTGAAACTCCAGTACTTTGGCCACCTCATGCAAAGAGTTGACTCATTGAAAAGACTCTGATGCTGGGAAAGATTGAAGGTGGGAGGAGAAGGGACGACAGAGGATGAGATGGTTGCATGGCATCATCGACTCAATGGACATGAGTTTGAGTCAACTCCAGGAGTTGGTGATGGACAGGGAGGGCTGGTGTGCTGCAGTCCATGGAGTTGCAAAGAGTCGGACACAACTGAGCAACTGAACTGAACTGATCATTTATAAAGGTATATAAATGAATTGGCCTAAATGAAGATAATAGATTCCATTTTTTTTTTGCATGATTTTCATTTAGCCATATCTTCATGAATTTCAGATTTATAGCCTTTTAATGCCAGCAATTATTGGGCTGGGAGTGAGAGGGCCAAGGGCCAAACTTGAAACTCAGCTGTGCTTGATATTTTCTCTTTAAGTCAGAGATCAGAAATTAATCACACAGAAGTACTGTGAGAGTAGTTACTTCATGAGCTTTAGGATTAGACAGTTATTTAACCCTTCCATGCCTCAATCTTCTTACCTGTCTACTGCAAATAATAGTACCTATCTCATAGTTTGGTTGTGACTGTGATAAATTGGAGTGCACATACAGCATGGTTTAGCGTGTAGTCAACACTTAAAGGTCAGCTAAAGTGGGATTAGGATTAACACATCTCAGATCTTCAATTTGGTGGATAAATTCTTAAGGCTTCCCTAGTAGCTCAAATTGTAAAACATCTGCTTGCAATGTGGGAGACCCAGGTTCGATCCCTGGGTTGGGAAGGTCCCCTGGCGGGGGAAATGGCAACCCACTCCAGTGTTCTTGCCTGGAAAATTCCATGGACAGATATGCCTGGTGGGCTGCAGTTCATGGGGTCACAAAAGAATCGGATCCAACTTAGGCACTAAACAGCAAAAGATCCTCTGATTAAAAATGCATATTTAAACTTACTTGGTTTATTTCCCACCAGATTATTTCCACGCATGCAGGAGCCATGCTTATTTTCTTCTATGTTATCCTTACTGTTTAGAACAGTCTTCTTTATAATAAGTGCTCAATAAATATTTGCGGGAAGAATGAAGAATGGCTACCATTGACAAATACTTTAAATAAACTCTGTTTTAAAGATTGTAATGTTAGTTATAGGTAATCTTGTTATATAGGAAGATTGTTTTTAGGGGTATAATGTTAGACTGAAGGTTTAGAATATTCTAAACAACAAACCTTGGAGAAGGACATGGAAACCCACTCCAGTGTTCTTGCCTGGAGAATCCCAGGGTTGGAGGAGCCTGGTGGGCTGCCGTCTATGGGGTCGCACAGAGCCGGACATGACTGAAGCAACTTAGCAGCAGAAGCAGACAGCAAACCTGGGCATATATACAGAATCATACAGAATGTCAAGAATAAATCGAAAGGCTTTTTATGCATTTGTGCATTTTTTTTTGTTTAAGTGCTGATGTGAGAAGAAAGTCACTTGGTTTTCCCCCTGTCTTTCTTTTGAACTTTTTGGTACACTGAAAGTGAAAGTCACTCAGTCGTGTCTGATTCTTTGCGGCCCCATGAACTATACAGTCCATGGAATTCTCCAGGCCAGAATACTGGAGTGGGTAGCCTTTCCCTTCTCCAGGAGATCTTGCCAACCAAGGATCGAACCCAGGTCTCCTGCACTATGCTACCTTAACATTTTTTTTTTTATTTTTTTAAAGTGTCATTGTAAATAGGTAATAAACTCACATACTTCAGGATTCCAGAGTTTAAAAATGTTTATGGTAAACATCTCCCTACAAGCTCTAACACCAGCCACCCTGTTAGCTTTCATTTCATGGGCAGAAGGAATTAGGACTCTGAAGTCTGCCAGCCTTCAAGATAATGATGACGCAGTTCAGCCTCATTTTAGAGTTTAGGAGAGGAAAACCTAAGGAAGTTTCATTTTTTTTTTTTTTTTTCCTGAGTGTACCAGCCCATTTGATGGCAGAGATGTGATTAACAGTGAGGTTCTCTGACTTGCTTCATTGGTCTTTTCAACATGTGCTGCTCCTTTGTTATAGTGGTCCTTGATTTTCAGTGCACCCCTGGTGGTACTTGGTAAAAAAATACATATTGCTGGTCTCCACTCTCAGAGATTCTGTTTTGGCCGATCTGGTGTTTGGGACCAAGAATCTACCTTTTAAACATGTGTTCACTCAGATGGAGATGGTACTTGTACTACTCTGTGAGAAGGATGGTCCTTGTCCTTCATGAAGCTGGAGCACATGGATGTTATACTGCCGAGTCTCCCATCTAGGAAGTGGTGAAACCAGGACTTGTATTCATTCCTCAGCGTCTTTTTTGATGTGTGGTTTTCATGTTGTGGGAAGTGAAGTGGCCAATTCCACCCAAGGTTGGGAACAAGATTTAGAAAGCAGCTAAAATCAGTGATGATTCACGGCTTAGTGGGACACTGGCTTGTTAATTACCAAAGGAAAACTGCCCAGCATCAGCCACCTTTAAGTAGGGATTAAGATTATGACAACTGATGTTTAAAAAATGATTTGATTTGAGACTATTTAGGGATGCTAATTTAAATACTAAGATCTTTGCACTTTCCAATTGTTATGCTATTGCCAATCTCCAGTGGCCGTTCTGAAGCAGACAGTGGAATTTAGAATTGTTTCAAAACTCTGCCTTTAAGTAACTTATAGAAGATCTAAGTTAAATATATAAAAAATTAAGGGACAATATTAAAGGGACTATTAAGTGATTACTTGTGTCATGTAATGTTTCCAAGAGACAGCTGTGAGTCAGAGGAGTGACCAGATAATCCCTTTGATGTTCCACACAGCCCAATGGACCAGTGTCATCAGACAGAAGGGAGCCAGTGAATGTAAACATTACTCGTAACAATTAATACCTTTTGAAGGAAGTTTATTGAAAAATTAAGGGTTTACTGTAAAAGTAGATGTGGAGATTTTCTTTGTTGATGAGCCATTGGTTGAAAATAAACTGAAGGATGGTAGAAAGAATCTAATGGAGAAGACAATAGTATTTATGAATGAAAAATTTGTCAGTAGGTTTAAAGCAACGAGGCAGTTATTTATGGTCATATTTGTTTGTGCTTAGAGAGATTTTAACACAACATTCCAGTCTATTTTCTTTTGTCTCCCCATCATTACAGCCTGCATTCTTTTCTAGAATGCTGTCTAAATTTTTGTTCCAAATTTGCAGCGATGCAAACGGTAAATCTGAATCATAGCAGTGAATAAATTGAATAGGCTCCAATGTGAACCTGCCTGGAAAAGATGACTGGAACTGAAAAATCAATAATCTTAGGGGAAAAGCTTGTAGAAGCTTACTCAATATAAAAATAGCAATAAATCAAGAATCATAAACAACCGAATTGCTTAGATAATCATTTTACTTTGAACCACATAAACAAAAAGTATTGATAGTTTCTGCCTATGTATCTGAAAGATTTCTAGCTTTTGAAAAGTTACAGCAGAATGAAGCAACTACAAACAAAAAATAAATAAAAGAAATTCCTTCTGGCATGGAAAAATCACTTCGGGACAATAAAATAATAAACTTTAGCGAAGGTATGATACTGATTTCAATAACTGTTGGGTGTCTGGGGAAACTTTCGGAACATCTCTAAATGCCATCATGCTGAAACAGCATGCTTTTGATTGCTGATGAATAATCCACGAATAGTGATCAATAGCTCAATATGAATCATAGTGACTAAAATGGTGACTTCATCTCCTACTCATGACTACTAGAAAAATTCCCATTTAATAAATGGACTTCCTAACTACGAATATGGGGACTATTTTGGGAAAACAGTCTATTATTTTTGAGTTTTTCAGTTAGATATTTTCCATTTACCATGGAGCCCTAGCCAGATTGTAAGGTAATATTTAAGGATATGCCCATATGATAAAGCACTTACTATATGTAGGGTAATATGAAATTGTACTAATTGTGAAAACAGTGTGGTCGTATATGGCTGTGATAATACATGAATGTTAGAGCTTAAATACAGTTAATATGTTGACTTTAGGGTCCCCATCCAGAACCCCTTTCCCACCTCCCTCCCCATCCCATCCCTCTGGGTCATCCCGGTGCACCAGCCCCGAGTACCCTGTATCATGCATCGAACGTGGACTGGCGATTCGTTTCACATATGATAATTTACATGCTTCAGTGCCATTCTCCCATATCATCCCGCCCTCGCCCTCTCCCGTGGAGTCCATAGTACTGTTCTCTTTATCTGTGTCTCTTTTGATGTCTCGCATACAGGGTTATCTTTACCAATTAACTAAATACCATATATATGTGTTAGTATACTGTATTGGTGTTTTTCTTTCTGGCTTACTTCCCTCTGTATAATAGGCTCCAGTTTCATCCACCTCATTAGAACTGATTCGAATGTATTCTTTTTAATGGCTGAGTAATATTCCATTGTGTATATGTACCACAGCTTCCTTATCCATTCATCTGCTGATGGGCATCTAGGCTGCTTCCATGTCCTGGCTATTATAAACAGTGCGGTGATGAACATTGGGGTACACGTGTCTCTTTCAATTCTGGTTTCCTCAGTGTGTGTGCCCAGCAGTGGGATTGCTGGGTCAAGGAACCTCATTTTAAAGAGTCTAGAAACTGAGATCTAGAGATGGGAATTGACTAGTTATGACAGAACAATAGTAATTCAGTTCTTTGCGGGTGGTTGGTGTCATCAGTCCAGGTAGGCCATGAAGCTACTGAGAAAAGTTGAGGAAGGACTAGCTTCAGTGACAGAGTGGAGATAGGGTAGTACCTGTCTCATCCTCTGGCAGGCCTTCACTTCTGGTCCTCTGCTTGGGCCCATCCAATCAGGAATCATCGGAGGTGAGTCTAATAAACAGGAAATTCGGGAGCCAGGAAAGTGTGGTAATACACCCCAAAGTATATAGAGTCCTGTGGAACTTCATTGACTTAGAACTCGGCCTTTAACTACTAGCCTGGAGTTTTGATTTGCAGCTTTCAGGGTTGTATGCTCATGTGTTAATTGTGAATTAAAGATGCTGGGAACTTTACTGGTGCTGTGACAAAATATGCCTCAGCCTTGTAAAATTTTTAAAATACCTTTGGTTTAGTGTTATAATTATTACATTTATCATTTAGTACATAAAACACATTTTATGTTTTCAAAGCAATTCTTAGTATCATTGGCTTTTAGGTAAGACTTCTAATAAGTGACTGCTCTTATTAGTACTTTGGGTGATTATACATTATTATTTATAATCCATGTCTGAGATGAATAAGTAGAAAGTATGTAGTATGTGAAGAGATAGCGCTGGCTCTTGAACTTGCCACAGTGTGTGTGTGTGTGTGTGTGTGCACACACTCATGCTCACATGTATGTCATGTATGTATATAATACATATGTAATTATGTATGGTCATATATATAACGGAGAAGGCAATGGCACCCCACTCCAGTACTCTTGCCTGGGAAACCCCACGGACGGAGGAGCCTGGTAGGCTGCAGCCTATGGGGTCGCTAAGAGTCGGACACAACTGAGCGACTTCACTTTCACTTTTCACTTTCGTGCACTGGAGGAGGAGATGACAACCCACTCCAGTGTTCTTGCCTGGAGAATCCTAGGGATGGAGGAGCCTGGTGGGCTGCCGTCTATGGGGTCGCACAGAGTCAGACACGACTGATGCGACTTAGCAGCAGCAGCAGCATATATATAATTGTATATACAATCTTTATATATAAAAACTATATATAAATATAATATTTAAATATTTATATATACATATACCAAAGCACACACCAGTGCTTTTAAAGATATATTTAGGGAGAGAATTAGACTTATTTTAGATTATAACCTGTTGAAATAGATTGTAAGCTCCTTGAGCGCAGGCAGTTTAAAATAACCTTGTTGTTACTCTCACTTAGAGACGCTGAATAAAAATGTGTTGATTGCTATAGTTTCATTACTAAGTAAGTTGAGTACTAAGTAAGGTGGCCATGTTTTCTGAAGTATAATTAAGGTGAGGGCTCTTTCTGTTGTCAGCTTGTGTAATGCTGATCTGCCAGCTGCTGCACGCTGCCTTTATCCTGAAGTGTCTGTGCTTCACTTGTGTGAAATATGGAGCTTGTGATCAACACAACCATGGCTTCTCTGAAGCGTACCCATCCCTCTCTTGGTAAATTCTACTTTTGTCTCATGCTGGCTGCTCTTCCTTGCTTCTTATTAGAACTCGCCTCCGCCCTTTTCACCCAAATACACCTTTCTGAAAAGATGTTATTGGCAGAGATGCTTTTTGGTGATGATTTGGAGCCCCTTAAGCTTACAACACTATCCTTTATCTTCCATGGTGCTAAAAAAAAATGTTAGAAGCAACTTTTTAGAAGTAATATTTTAAGAAAAGTGATACCATTCATAAAATGGATTCATGGTTCAGTATGACTTTGTATTACCTAATCAATGAATTGTTCACCAGTAATCATATAATTGTATTTATGATCATACACATTTGTTGAAAGAATTGTGCTTAATTCTTAGCCTCAAAAGTTTTAAAGTGACTTTTTCCCCCCAAAGGAAGTGAGTATGTGTTCATTATATGTACTTTTGGAGGTACTGCAGTTCTTGATTATCTCACAGATCTAACCTGTCAACCAAATCTTGTCATTTTTCTCTTTCATTTATATTTACCTGCTGTGGCTTCATAACCTCATCATTCCCACCGTGTCTTCATCACCTCACACCTGCATTACTGTACACCTACACTTGTCTCTCCTCATTCTGATCCATTCTGTATACTATCTTCTTCAGGGCATACTATGTACATCTCGCCTGGAAAGCATTACAAAGTGTACAGGAGAGGTGTTGACTTGTAGTAGAACATTAACTTTAAAAAGAGCTCCCCCTCACCTTAAAACATAATTATGGGTCCATAGCACATACAGTACTGCTTTAGATGCTGATAATACTTAATAAACATTTAATGAATTGGCGGTATACTTGATTTAAACATTTTCCTGCTTTAGTGATAGGGTATGGGAATGGGGTGGCTGTAGAGACAGGTCCATCTCATATGTTCAGTGTCAGCATCAGTTCTGGGAATGAGGAGACACTTTCTTGAATTTAAAGTTGTCATAATAAGCACAGTGGAGCCAAGTGGGTTTATAGCATGGATGGCACCCCTCTCCGTCCACGCTGCTTTGATGCCCAGTGGTGGACAATTCCAGCGTATTCTGGGGAGTGGTTGTAACAGTTTTCCAATTTTCCCCTTGCCTTTCTTCACCTCCAAGTTCATTTTACATGAAGTCTCCCCGGTCCCAGAAGGCCAGTCCATTTTTGCATTCCTCGGTTCTGATTTCTTTTGGCAGAAAGACTAGATGTGGTTGACAGATTATATCTGAAAAGGGCTCTCTGGTAATTGCCTGTTCTGTTCGGTGCCTGTGTTGCCGACAGATGGGCACAGTGAATGTTGAAAGTGTTCTGGACCTCCACACGCTCCTTCAGCTTGCGAGTGGTGAGCCCTGCCAGCATTTTTCTTATTATCTATTAGCAATTTTCAAAAGAATCGCTTGGATCTTTACCTCTTTTTTTTTTTTTTTTAAACGTAGAACTAAATCACATTTATGGTGAGGTTCTCTCCCACCTCTTCTACTCCCCCCTCATTATATATATTTCTTTGGAATAAAGAGAATTCTCAAGATGTTAGTGCAGGCTGGCATGAATGGGTGCCAACAGTTCTTTCAGACTTGTGAAAAGATTTATTTTTTGCCTGAGAATTACACATATGGCCTAGAATGATAATATTAGGATCTGTGTTGGTTGAGATAATTGGCAGATCACACCTTAAGAAAAGTGATTGGTTGGCTTGTCTCTTTTATTTTAATCCGTTGTCTCCATCACAGTCAAATCATCATTATGTAGTATATTCCTGTGCTGTTAAAAAAAAAAACAAAAAACCTCTTTTAACCCATTTATAGGGGGCATCTGTTCACTGAGCTTGAATTATTGAAAACATTCTCTTACATTGTCCAATTTAGTAACAGCCAGCAAATTCTAAATGAGCAAAGGAGGGGATCCCAATAATCCCAGCTCTATAAAGATGATTTCTTAAGGGGAAGGGGCAGTCACCACCCTGATAACATTAGAGATGATTTTTTTGCTGCTGTTATTCAATCGCCAGGTTATATTCGACTCTTTGTGACCCCATAGACTGCAGTACTCTAGGCTTTCCTGTCCCTCACCATCTCCTAGAGTTTACCCAAGTTCATGTCCATTGAATCGGTGATGCCATCCAACCATCTCATCATCTGTCACCTCCTTTTCCTCCTGCCCTCAATCTTTCCCAGCATCAGGGTCTTTTCTAATGAGTTGACTGTTGACATCAGGCGGCCAAAGTATTGGAGCTTCAGCTTCAGCATTGAGTCCTTCCAATGAGTATTCAGGGTTGATTTCCTTTAAGATTGATTGGTTTGATCTCCTTGCTGCCCAAGGAGATGATTTTAGATAGTCTCAGTAGAAAAATGTTCAGAAGTGAGAAATGAGACCCCTGAAACCCTCTCAATGAAGACCGGTTATCACCATGGAGACAGAATACTGGACTGCAGTGTTCTGTTGGAGAGGGAACTGAGAGGCCTTAACATCCATAGAACTCGTCCATCACACAGCAAGTCTTTATTGAGGTCCTTGAGATTTAGGGCAAATGAATCCATTCATTTAATTTCAGTGATGACAAATAAAAGTGATGACCTTTAAACTATCCACAGTCATGGTAATTATTAATTCAGCCTTTGTATAATTACTGACATTGTACAGCAATCTCATAACAGCTGATTCTTGTGAGGGTAACAACAGACATTTATTTCTGCTTATAAAAAGATACTAAAGGTAAATTAACGTGTTTTTTTTTTTTTTTTTTTTTTACTTTCTAGTTCTATTCACTATTTGTATCCATATGAGTGTGTGAATGAGAGAGAAAAATACGTTCCAGGTTGGATATTGTTTTCATTTACTAGTAAATAGAGTAAGATGCTCATATACTTGTAGGCACAGAAGCTTGGACTTGGCAATCTCTTTCACAATGTAATTTAAAACTGTGTGTGTATTAATCACTCAGTTGTGTCCAACTCTTTGAGACCCCATGGACTGTAGCCCACTGGACTCCTCTGCCCTGGAATTCTCCAGTCAAGAATACTGGAGTGGGTTGCCATTCCCTTCTCCAGGGGATCTTCCCAACCCAGGGATTGATCCTGGGTCTCCTTCATTGCAGGTGGATTCTTTACAGTCTGAGCCACCAGGGAAGCTCAATTTAAAAATAGACATAATCGAAAAGAATAAATTATACAGATTATGGAGTTGGGACACATTTGTTGAAGTTTGGATAGTATTTTAGATTAGAAAAGTAAAATGTGTTACTGCCACTCACCTTTAAATATTTAGTCTGCTTAATGCATTCATCAGAGCTTAGGAAGCTGGGGAATACATGATTAAGTAAGAAACTTGTATTTGGCTTTTCTCCCCTTTATTTCAATAATATTTTTCTTTACGAAACTGTAAAAACATCACTTCATAATTTTCTGGATCACTTTAATAACTGTTCCTAAACCAACTGTTCTACAAATCATTCCAATGATTATTATAAAGTTAGAGGTTCTCTTGGATGAAATCTAATTTGCATTATAGAGGATATAACAGAGCCTTCCCCTTCCCCAAGTTAAGTGACTTCCTTAAGACTATACAACATCTTAAATCATGGAGTCTTTAGAAGAACCCAGATCTCCTTGTTTCTGCTCATCACTCTTCATTCTAGTCATGCTGCTCCCTATCACAAGTTGCTTGTAAAAGTTAAGAGAGTGCTGACTTCCCCCCCTCAGAAAATGTGAAATTAAAAAAACAAACCAAGATGAATCCGTTTGGTTAATTTGGAAGGATATTATCACATGGTGAACTACTAGCATAATTATATTATGAAAGTATATGTTCATAATCAGAGATAATCAACACTGTAGAGATTACAGATTTTCAGAATAGTACAGATGTTTCATAATCCTCCAGGGCTTCCTGCAATGTGGGAGACCTGGGTTCGATTCCTGGGTTGGGAAGATCCCCTGGCAGAGGGCATGGCAACACACTCCAATATTCTTGCCTGGAGAATTCCATGGCCAGGAGCCTGGCGGGCTACAGTCCATGGGGTCGCAAAGAGTTAAACATGACTGAGTGACTCAGCACAGCACAGCACTGATGTTTCATAATTCCCCCAACAGGTAGATTACAGATTTTCTCAACTCAGTATGTATATTTGATGTTGTTACTCTTATATTGTCTTAGTTTGTTGAAGTTGTAGTATTTATCATCTGTAACAGGATTGTAACATGGGATTCGAAGAAAAGGAAGCCCATGGTTCTGTATAGCCCCCCTTTGGCCATATTTCTCCCTTTAAACTCGGCTTCATCTCTTATCAAATACTTACTGGGATTTTCATGTTTTACCTAGCCATTCTTAGACCATAGAAAGAACTCTTTTAACTTTACTTGATACTTCAGAACCTTGAATCCTGTTCCTACATTGCTGATATTTTTTCATTGAGAACCAACTTCATATTCTCCAGTCACATGGTTTTTTAACTTGGGATATACTTTTATATCTCAAAATCAGTGAGAACTTGAATTTTTAATAGCCATTATATTTCTTATCATCATGACTCACTTGAAATAACAATATGACTTAAAATATATATTAATATAATCCTGATATCGTTAGGTACTCTGGGTAGTCCTTGAATTAATAGATTATTTGTACCTTTGCATCAAAATCAGTTGCTTCACTTTGGGGGATTATTAGTCAATTTTTCATACCTTTTTATAATTAAAAAGTAAAGCGATAAACTATTAGTTTTATACAACAACTGGCATTGCTGTCAAAGTTCTAAACATTCTTTGCAGTGTTAGAGCTGGAAATTCCTAGGTAGTTGAAAGAAAGCAAAGGAACAGATCTTTGTTAACGTTGCATTCTTCTTATTCTCAAGGCCTTATAGTGAACAGGTGTTGAAATTAGTTTGGAGTCATGAAAAAATAAAATAAAACTTTCAGATGGCTAGGGCAAAATGACTTTGGAAGCTCATATTAACCTGGAAAACTCTAGGATTATATAAATAATGAATGGTCCCAAAATGCATTGGTTTTTGTAATGCAGATGAAGGTAAGATAACTTGTCAGGACTGAAATTTACATATTAGAATAATTGAGTTATCTTATCTTGTGCTTTAACAATATAAATGGCTATGAATATTCATGGTTCAATTAAAATATTAATGATATACTAATACTTCACTTTTAGGTCTCTAGCCATCCATAAAGAGTTTTATTTAAACTTGATTAACAGTGAAGGGATGGTTTAACACAGAGTATAATATATTGGCTTTTTGTTTCTGAAATGTAAACGTAGTACCTGGCGTGAGTAAATAATTGGTTTACTCTTGTAATGCATCATTTCTTTTGATAAGGAAAGACCATTCTTGAGTATAGAGTAAAGCCATAGACATAATATGAATATCTTTTGATGCTTAAAGACTCTTTTCTCTTTAAGCACTATTATTTATCATTATTAGGTAGTTGGAGTTTCTTGAGTTGCTTCACTGACTTAATTTTTAAATTTTTGATTGTGGTAAAATACACATAAAATTTACCATCTTAACCATCGTATACAGTCCATGGAATTCTCCAGGCCAGAATACTGGAGTGGGTAGCCTTTCCCTTCTCCAGGGGATCTTCCCAACCCAGGGATTGAACCCAGGTCTCCCACATTGCAAACAGATTCTTTACCAGTTGGGCCACAGGGGAAGCCTGGTACAGTGTTATTAGGTACATTCACCACTGTCCATCTCTAGAAATTTTTCATCTTACCCAATTGAAATTTTACCTATTAAACAGTAATATGGTATATTACCCCCCTCTCTGCCCCTAGCAACCACCATTCTACTTTTGTCTCTGTGTATTTAACTAGTCTAATTACATCATATAAAAGTGAAAGTGAAAGTAAAGTCGTTCAGCCATGTCTGCCTCTCTACGACCCCATGGACTGTAGCCTACCAGGCTCTTCTGTCCATGGGATTTTCCAGGCAAGGAGCGAGTTGCCATTTCTTTCTCCAGAGGATCTTCCCAACCCAGGGATGGAACCCAGGTCTCCAGCATTGCAGGCCAACGCTTTACCATCTGAGCCACCAGGGAAGCCCTACATCGTATAAGTGGAAAAATATAATACTTATGTGACTGAGTCATTTCCCTTAGCAGAATGTCCTCAAGTTTCATTCATGTAGCCTGTGTCAGAACTTTCTTCCTTTCTGCATTCCATTGTATGTATACACCACATTTTGTTTACTCATTCATTCATCTGATGGATATTTGAGTTTCTTCTGGCTTTTAGCTATGTAAGTAAGTAACAGTATATGGATATTGTGAATAATGCTGCTGTGAACATTGGTGTATCTATCTCTTCGAGACTTTGCTTTTAATTGTTTCGAATATATACCCAGAAGTAGATTACTGGATTGTATGATAATTCTGTTTTTAATTTGTTGAGGAATCAGCATATTGTTTTTCATTTTACATTCTAATCAGTAGCACACACAGATTCCAAATCCTCTATATTCTCATTAACACTTGTTATTTTATGTTTAATCTGTGGATTTTAAGTTATGCAGGTTACATATATTTACTATATAGATACTAATAATGCAGAAAAGGGTACAGTAATTTTGAAAATACTTCTTCACTCCCTCTTACTGACTGGGTGGAGGGAAGGGGAAGGTACAAAGGACAGGAAGAAGTGTGATTTGACCACTGGCGTGGGAAATTATGTGATGGAAGGTTTAGTTTTGACAAAGGAAGGGCAGGATATAGAGATAAAGAGTTCAGATTGTTGAATTTGAAATGTATGAGATTTTTGGGTAAAATCTGGAGCTTGGGAGAGAGGTCAGGACTGTTTGAGTGTAATTAGTATTTAGGTGGTAGTTGATAGCGTGATTGCCTATTTGATCATTTAGGGAGAGGGGAAGAAACACAAAGAATTGAGGAAGAGAACCTTGGGGGCCTTGACATGTACGAATGTACAGAGGCCACACTCACCTAAAGTCAGAGTTGTCATCTCTCCTCAAAACCCCTTTCTTCCTAAATTTCCTTGTTCTCTCAAGATAACGGTATTCTCAGTGTAGTTGGAAGGTGAAATTGAAAGTCTTCTCTGGCAATGATCTTTGCCTAATCTGTCACCAAGCTCTTTTGCTTTTTTCTTTTATAATACTTTTCAAATCTGGCATTTGTTATTTTTTTTTCCGCTTGCATCATTGTTTTTCAGGTCTTTGTTGTTAGTCTTCTGCAGTTTTCTCTTAGCCTACCTTTCTGTCTCTAGAATTTTCTCTCAGACTTTTATCTACTTAACATATCAGATTTCTCTATAAGCTTTCAAATGACAAAGGAAAGTTATTTTCTTTGAGAAAAATAATGTTTGAAACTGATTCTTTGTAAAAAGGTCCTGACATTTTAGGCCCTGTAGAGTCTATCTCTAATTTATCTTTTTGAATATAAATTTCAGCATAAATGCCAGGTTTTTACCATTCTGCAATATTTGATGCTCTTGAATTTTCGCCTTTCCTTATGCTGTTTCCATTACCACTTTCACTCCTCCTCGCTTATACAAAAGCCCAATTCAACAATTCAAGTCTCATTACCTCTTTGAAGAGGAGGCAGTGTGTTGCTGTATAAAGAATTTTGTGTAAACTTTTGTGCAGCTGCCCATTATCTGAGTAACTTAGAAGAACTTTTCTGAATTTCATATTCTTTATTTGTAACATAGGCCATTGTGTGGGATAAATTAATAAAGTGAAATCTGAAGCACAGTAGTTAATATTTCTGATCTTTGTCCCTCTGGGTCATTTTATTTATTCATTTATTTATCCATTCAACACACAGTTGTTTTGGTACTTCCCTAAGCCATGAGGACGCAGCAGTTAACAAAATGGACAAAAATCCCTTCTGTCATGGAACAAATGTTCTAGAAGAGGAGTTGGATGATAAACAAGATAAGAAGCATATAATGTTTTAATAATGATAAATGCGAGGGAGGGAAATTAAAGAAGAAAGGGGAGACATGCAACAGCAACAGGAAAGGTGGAAATTTTAGATGGAGTGGCTGGGGAAGGCCTCTGAGAAGTTTTCTCTTTAGAAATCCTGAAATATTTGATAAAATCATTGTATTATGGCATGTTGTTTGCTTAGAAGTGTGTGTTTAGATTCGGTCTTTGACCTCAGCTCCATTAGAACTCCTTGCACCGAGGGATACATTTTTATTAGCTCTCTTGTTTCCTCACTGCACTTTTATTGCAGTGAAAATATATCATCCTGACAAGGAATTGATATAATATCAAAATATAACTGAAAGTGGTACAAAAGGCAAGGCCTTCTATCCAAGAGAGGTTGATGGGATTCCATGCAAGTTAAATATTTAATACTTGTTTCATCTAACTCTTATTAGGCCAGACACTCCAGAAGAATAAAGACTCCTTGTCTCCATCAGGTGTTATTTATGGCTCTGTGGAGACTGAATGAGGACGCTAGTGCCTTTGAGTTTCATAATGAAATCTGGAGCTCTTAGGGGAAATTTCCTGAGCTGAGAACTAAGTGAAACTCCAGTACTCATGCTGAAAGTGGTTGACTGGCCTTGGAAAGGTGGAGAGTCTGCAGCCAGTTTTATTCAGATCATTGGTGTTTTACAAGGTGTTTGCATGTCAGACTGAACAGAAATCGTCAAGTAAAGTGCCCAAGTTTTAGCATCATTGCTTGAACCCATCAGCAAAATCAGCTGATGGCTTGAATCTGTAATTAACAGTTACATTTGTCCTCCAGATTTCTTTAGCTTCCAGCTTACCAGGCAGGAAATTGGAATCAAGAAGAGGAACCTAGAAACCTATAACTCTTCATTTCTGGGTTTAGGTTCTTCTAAAGAAAAGTTATCCTGTGAAGAGTTAAATTTCCTGCCAACGGTGACAGGAAAGCTGTGTTGTTGCTTTTGCTTTTGTTTTGGACTTTGAAACAAAGAAAATTCACCAAACACTGTACTTTGATTAGTTTGAGCAGTTGTTTTTCCTTAGGGGAGATTGCAGAGTATGATTTCATCACACAAAAAACTGGTGCCTGAGCTCCAACCAAAGTTTGTGCTTGCTTTTCCCCTTGGGGATTTGACATTTTCTGTTTCCTGACATTTTTACCGTTGTTAGGCACACTTCTTTGTGTTCTTGCCCTGTATTCAACCCCTAAGGGAATTTGTGTATTTTATCTACTGGAAAGCAGGTATGCCTTCTGTTTCGGACAAGCCATTTAATTGTTGAAATAAATCCAACTATAGTGTAATAGACCAATCATTAGGAACTGGACCATGTGGCAGCATTTAGATCCATGACACCCAGACCCTCAGTTTAATCCAGAAAGGAAATTAAATACCATGTACCCTAAATGAATGATTTTTTTTTCTCTCCTTATCCTTACCTGGTCCTTACCCCATCCTTTTAAAATATTAAATAGTATCTTAAAACACAAACAAAATGCCATTTGTCTCAGTGTTTCTGGCTTGCTACTTTATGGCTTTCTGTGTGGCAGAATAATCATTTATTAGCCATTAAGTAGAATAGTAACAAAGACTTATCTTTTTGCCATTCTCTTCTATGTGTTTTAAATAAATTAAGAGGTCCAAATAAAAAGGAAAGGAAGGCCTAGCAGTTCCTTGCTCCCTTTTCAGCTACTTTAATGTAATTCCATTTTAATAATTAAAAAAATATAGTCACATTTCTTAGCAATACTGCCTCTTTTCCTTTGTTTTTAACACCGTATGTCTTTGTTTGAAAAATAACACCTTGTAGAACTAATTTGCTGATATGCATTTGTTTAGGGGCCTATTTACTGTTTGCAGACATGGATTCTCTTAGGTCTATACACTGCAGGACAGAGTGGCAGTTTATTGCTTTATAAAAGATGACCTGGGGGATTTGGGGGATTTATGAATGTAGGTTTGAGAATTGACTCAGTTACTTTCATTTGCCCTGTGCTGTGGCATTAAGGTGGGCTCAGTTTCAAAGACTTGTGGCAGTGATGTGTGCTGTATTCTGAGACTCTATTTGAGTCTCTTGGGTCCGTTGAATGTACTCACCAGTTTTTGTATTTTTTTCCCCATTCATAACTGTGAAATTCACCTGCTGTGATTATTCTTTGGCCAAATCAAAGATTGCAAGATCTGGACTTGAGTTCTTTGCAACCCAAGAAACCTTTAGAAAGCATTCCCCTTCAGCTACTCTGTTGCCTACAGGAATGTACATACTTGAAATTGCCTAGCGAGGCCTTGAAAGGTCCATCCAGCAGCTATATAGATGTGAGTCAAAGGGGTTACATCTTCAAAAAATTAGGAAAGTCTTTCATTTTGGTCTCGGTAATTCTTCTCAGCCTTCGTGAAACGCAGGAGAGAAGAATCACTGTTGGAGTTCCCTGGCAGTCCAGTGCTTAAGACCTGCACTTTCACTGCTGAGGACCAGGGTTCTATCTGTCATCAGGGATGTAAGATCCCACAAGCCACAAGGTGTGACCAAAAAAGAAAAAAAGCAGCTACTAAAAAGTACTACAATTACCACTTCCCTGCCATAGCTAAGTATTGTAGTGTTTTGTTTTTACAAGTGAAACAGGAGAATGAGTGACATCCAGGCAAGGTGAGATTTGATAAGACAAGCTTGGAGATGCTGAGTTATTGTTCTGGTTGTAGACGCTGGCATTTCTTCATTAGCCTGGGTGTTTCCAGTTCACTATCTGAAATTAACTCTGATAATCCTTACCCAGCAGGCATAACCTTCAGGGCCTGAGATAATCCAGCTAGAAATCTATAGGCCATCTTGCTCCCTGAATTGCTAATGTGTATGTAATTATAAAATGGATATCAGCTCATCTTTGGGAGTGTGGATTGGGAAGAATAGCTTATGAACTTCGGTTGTCAGATTTATATAATCTGAGGAGATCTTTATGGATGGAGGCTCTTGAATTATAGACGGCCCTCCTGATTTTAGATTCTTCAGTCCTGTTTCCTACACATAGAAGGATTGACTTTAAAAGACAATTGTTTTCTTGTTATATCCATTTGTCACAACTTCTGTACCTCACTTTTCCAAAATTCTTGTGGCGGGCTGTTTCTATAATAGATGAGCAAGCATGTTAGCGCAAACATAGTAAAATATACATCTTAAAAACAATACACAAATTATTATGCAAACAAAAGTAAACCCATGTGTGTGTTATTCTGATTAAATATTAAAACAAGAATAAGTGCATTTTAATTTCCTATCAGACTTCACATTTTAAATGGTTACATAAAGATATAATAGAATTTAATAATTTCTTAGAAATGGATTTATAAAAAAAAAATTCCTCCGATACCTAACTATACATGAGATAAAAATATGTAATATTTTTCCAATAAGTGGAATTGAGAGATAGTGATAAAGGGACTATTCTCAAACCAAAGATAGTCATATTGCCCATCCTGGGTGTCATTGAGGCAAAACTTTCACAGCCTGAACTGTGAGAGGAATTTTAGAACCTAAGATTCCAGAAACCTTAAAGAGGAACCAGCTTGACGATAAATGTTGAAATTCTGTGGACTGTTGTGTATCTGAAAGCCTACCTCTTATTTATTATTTGGTTTGGTGTCTGTGATGAGATGTTTGGGAGAAAAGTGGCATGATCCTTAATCTGCAACATACAAATTCATGTCCAACTTGACATTATTTTCACTAATATCAGAGAACAAGTTAGAGGACAGGTATTGGAAACTAGACAGATCACTTGACTTCTGAGATGTTTGAATGATCCTCACGTTGCCTTGCGTTTTCATTTGTTTTAAACTACTGATCACCTATGGTTATCTTCGGCAAGATGCTGCACCCTTTGGTATCTTAATTTTCCCATCAGTTGCTTCAATAAAATGGTACTTCGAGGCTCAGATGAAAGTATGATTGCAAAAGCAATTTGGCCATGTAGCAGCTATGGTTTTGTAAGGTATTGTTATCTGTGTAGAGCTGTTTTCTTCTTCAGTGAAATGAGGGTGCTGTGGTTTCCCACTTGCCCTGTCATCTAGGTGCAGAGTATCCTCTATTATCTGCGCTAATGGAGAGACTCAATGTCAATTTTCCAAAAAGGAAGATGATAAGAAAATCATTTAGACAATATTTCAGTATTTGCATATTACAATGACATATTTCCAAGAGTTCATAATTCAGGAAACCAAAGTTAAAAAAAAAAGCCCCAGAAAATTCAGTCTGATTCAGAGGCAAATAAGCAGCTTTACAACTTGACCATCATATCCCTTTGTTCCCCCACACCCCCTTGTGGGGTAGAAGTGCATCCATATCTCTAATCAGTGAGGGTTTCAGCTTAAAGCATCGATGGCTTATGTTCTTAAAATTTCAAGCATTTGTATGGTCAGACAGGAAAAGACATCTGTGAAATTGTCTTTTTCCTAGCTTGTATAAAAGCATCAACTATATACAGAGTATGCCAACACAGTATATAATTAAATATTGCCAATGTATATTTGAAAGCAGGTTTGCTGTGAATCATGGATCCTGGGAATAATTCCCTGAAGATTGTCCTGGTGATAGTGAATAGAAATGTGACAGATGTAGAGCCCCTTGCCCTTCCTCCTTCTTGTTTATATACTGCTTTTTCTTTAAGAAATAATTTATTTTGTACATTTTTTATTCTTCATCACAGACCTCTTTGTAACTGGGATTTTCTTTTCAGAGGTAAAAAAAAATCTCAGATTGGTGTTTTAGTTCATTAGAAAGCTTAATGTTGATGTTTACTGGTGTTGCTGGCCTAGAATGCTTACTGATAGTTACATTATTTCTATTCAGAGGAATCTCCCCACTTTTATGAATAGAAAGATCTGGTGGAAATATCTCATGTTAGAAGATTGTCTGTGAAAATGTTTGGAGGTGTGTGTATGTGTGTGTGTATATATATATACACATATATGTGTGTGTATTATATACACATATATGGACATATGTTTTTTAAATTTTTAAATATTTATTTATTTGTCTGCACCATTTACTTGCCCATGGGGTCTTTAGTCTTCCTTGTGGCATGCAGGATCTTTAGTTGTGGCAGGAAAAGTCTTAGTTGAGGTATGTGGGATCTAGTTGCCTAATCAAGGATCAAACCCCAGACCCCTGCATTGGGAGGGAAAGTCCTAGCATATATTTTTTTAAGAATTAAGAGTGAACACATTCCCTTCAATTCTAATAGATTATAAACCACTCTGAATGGTTGTATCCCACCATTATAGATGGACTTCCCTGATGGCTCAGATGGTAAAGAATTTGCCTTCAATGCAGGAGACCCAGATTTGATCTCTGGTTTGGGAAGATCCACTGGGGAAGGGAATGGCTACCCACTCGAGTATTCTTGCCTAGAAAATTCCATAGACAAAGGAGTCTGGCTGGCTAAAGTCCATGGGGTTGTAAAGAGTCAGACATGCCTGAGTGACTAACACCCATGCACACCATTTTATATGTGTGTGTGTGTAATTCCCCTGGTGCAACTCCTCTTTATAAATGTAAAAAACATTTTAGTACAACCTGCTTTTCTCCATGCCTCTCTAGTCCCTGCTGTTCTCCCCAGTCCTGCCATAGTTGGAGAGAAGTGAAAAGCCCTAGAAGTGGGACTATTGCAGACAAGTCAAGCTCACCATCCTGCTTCTCTTTGCTTTCCTTCTCCTGGATGACAGAGAACAGCTCTGCTGTGCTCTCTCCAGCTACAGGAGCAGTCGTGGCAGCTGCTATCTCTTAAGGTATGATCATGGCCTTTGCCATGCAGCCTAAAAATAGAACTGGTGGCAGAGTTAAGTCAAGCTTCGTGGCTTTGTGAACATCTGGGACTTGGGTCTCTCGCCAGCAAAGCTTGACACCAAAAACACTCTGTCCCAAATTTCTAGTTTGAAGAAAGCCTCCAGATCATCTCTGGGACCTGAGGGTAATCCCATTCAGATCCTGCACCTGCCCACTCAGCTGGTCACCAATTATGCACGCTCACATTTTGCAGTGCTTTTGTTGACTATGTCACCTTAATTGTGTGACTGTGTCTCTAAATAGCAGTGTGGATGTGGCTGCGCATATTTGTGTGTTTGTGTAAATACACAGTCCCAAGTACAGAGGTGCACTATAGTATCATAAACAAATGTTATCTCGAGAATGTCTATAGATGTAAACTTTTTAGAGTTTTGCTAAATTGGATCCAGCATGATGCCAACACACTGACTTCTATGAAATTGGTTTTTATTAAAGTCTGCAGGTTATTCTTGTACTGGCAATGGCTTTGATTAAGCACTGTATTGGGGTCATATGCTAGAATAACAGCGTTTTGAAATCCCTGGCTGTTTTTGAAACAACTGTGATTAAAGTTCTGGCTCCTTTCCCATGATTACTAATGTGTGCTGAGGGTTGAGTTTCCCTGGTTGTTATTGGTGATTGAGTTGTGTGGCAGCCCCTTGTGCTGTCTTGCCAATATCAGTGGCATTCTCCAGGGGAAAGTGATTTTGCATTGAAATGCGAGAACTGAAAACTATAACAAAATTAACACGGAGTCTAGGGTTTCTGGTGTGGCTGGAGAGCTAGAATGGGAATGTTTCCTAGAGCCTAATTCATCTGTGATTGAATTTCAGACAAAACAATGGGGCCATGATGAGAAGGAAGAGAAACCCATCTAAAAGAGTTTGTGGATGAACAGGCTGAGGAATACAATATGGCAGAGTTGAGATGTAGACCATCAGATACTTCAAGTTCAGCCAGGCCTTTCTTCTTGACAGGCGTGTTCTGTGCCTTGGTGTGGGTGGGCTGTGGCACGCTTGGGAACCCCATGCCATTAGGAATGATGTCTTTGCCTGCCAAAGGGAAATGGACAATGAACTCCTTTCGTATGTGTGCAGAAAAAATATGTAATAAGTGTACATGAATCAAGGAATGTGTGTTCCTAGGTTCTAAGACATACTGTGCAGTTATAGCCATCTAAATAAAAACAATTATCAACTATCTATTGCTATCCCAGTTAATAAGTTCTTTGGGAAAAAAATGCCGGATTTAAAAAATTAGGAATATTGGACATGAGTTTTTTTAATCAGTTGCTACCAAATTAAAATCCTATGTAAATTTTATTCTTTTATTTACTAGCCTTTTGTCTTTGCAAGTTTGAGTATTTATTTTCTACACATATAGGTTGTAAATTCCTTGATGATACCATATCTTTGACTCAAGTTGTTTTCTCTCATTGTACTATACACAAAGCAGTTTTGAAAAAGCTACCTGTGGATTGATTTAGAGTTTATCCTTTGTGCTCTACAAAAAGTTATTTTTAAGCTTTAATGCAGTATTATACACAAACCTAAGGTAATTTAAAGTCACCTTAACTTGAGAGAGTTCTAAAAGTAAAGAGTTGGCACACTTGGTACTTTTTATTTAGCTCTTTAGGTATCTGTAGAACATTGCATATAAACCTTAATGCAGTGTTATACACATACCTAAGGTAACTCAAAGTTACCTAACTTGAGAGAATTCTGAACTTAAGCATTGGCACACTTGGTATTTTTTATTTAGCTTTTTTTTTTTCACATTTCCATTAACTTTCAGGACTGATTTCAAGATGGAACAGTGGACTTTTGGTCTTATTTCTACTCATCTTTCGCACATCATTAGGTATTGATGTATGAAGCAGAGAGCAAAACTGTAGTAGGTGTATACACACACACACATACATATTTATGTGCATGAACTTCAGAGACTAATTTCATCAGTTATTCACCAAATATATTCTGAATACCCGCCTTTGTCAGATGTTGTCATAGGTGCTTGAAATAGATATAAGAGCAAACAAAACAAAGTTCTTGTGATCTTTTATTAGTTTTATTTTATTTTAAATGTGTTTATTGAGATAAAGTTCACATAACCATAATACTCAGTTTTCCAGTGTGTAAATTCAGTGATTTTTAGTGTGTTCAGAGTGTTGTGCAAACATCACCACTCTCTAGTTCCAGAATGCTGTTATCACCCCCAAAAGGAATCCCTATCTATCAGCAGTCTCTCTCCATGCCTCCTTCCCTCAGCTCCTGCTAACCACTAATTTGTTTTCTGCCTCTCTGGATTTGCCTGTTCCCGACCTTCAGTATCGATGAAACTATACAATATGTGGCCTTTTGTGTTTGGTTTCCATTATTTAGCATCATGTTTTTCAGGTTCCTCCATGTTTGTAGCATGAATAGATACTTTATTCTTTATTTAGGAGATAATGAATGCTGTTGGAGGAGCAGATAGGGAGTGGGGGGTTGGTCCGAGTCTGATTTTGGATGCATTAAATTAGCCATTCCTAGGAGCATTCCAGCGGAGGTGCCAAGGAGTCAATTCGACATACCAGTCGCGAGTTCATGACAGAAGTCTGAACTGGAGATAGGAATTGAGGCATCGTTGGCATATAGATGATATGTGAAGCCATCAGGTTAAATGATATCTTCCATAGTATGTATGTAGAGCAGAGAAAGGGTTCAGGGGGTTGAGCCTTGGGGTCTTCAAGTGATATAAAGTCAGGAAGATAAGGGAGAGTGAGCCAGAAAATGGAGAAGGACTGAACAGTAAGAAGGAAAATCAAGTGATGATATGGTCCTGGAAGCTAAGTAAAGAAATTGTTTCCAGAAGAGAATGGTTAATTGAGCCAGTTGCTGCTGCTGGACTCAATTAGATAGATGAGGATTAAGAATTTTACAAGGGTGGCTTCCATACCACCATCGAAAAATGGAACGTGGGAGCCTCACAACTGCGTGTGTTCCTGTTAATTTCCTTGGCCCTTAACCCCCCAGAGCTTTTACTGGCTCTTCTCTAGTCTGTCCATCTCACCATGCCCAGTGGCTCATTCATGTCAGTTACCACAGGGAGTCCAGGGTCCTCAGTTAGCTAACCTACTCAGGCCCCTCTCCCTAGTACTGCTCTGTGCATCTCCTTTCCCTTCTCTCTCCAATGAATTTACCTGACTCATCATTGAGAATCGTTTATATCCCAGATGTCCTAACTGAATGTTCTTTTAACTTTCTTCCTAGAGCAGCTGGAACTAAAATCCATCTCACCTTTGAAAGCCTACTTCCCTTGCTGCTGTTTTAAATGGTGGCTCTTTTCTGTCACATAGAGAGAAGCAATAGATGTCTCTCTTGCCTCTTCCACTTTCTTTGTCTTCTCCAGAAAAATTCCCACACCTTCAGATTGTTTCATCTGTTATTATTTCTTGTTGTAGTTATTTACAGACCCGAGCATTGTTCCATTTCTTCCGCCCTAGCTGTGGATCATGCAAACTGTATTTGCTAATAATAATTAGTTTTCCCAATTTGGGCAAGCATTAATATTTCAGCCTGACTTCAGTGTTGTTTTACAATAGCAAGGACAGTTTCTTGAGACCAGTTTTTTGAAACATTAGTAAATATGGAAGATGAAAAATGCATTAGTTAAGCTCCTGCTATACTGGCCTGATCTTTTTTTTTTTTTTTTTAAGTGTGAATTTTAAGTGATTTATATAGTTGAAAAGAGAACTTAACATATGTGTCAGATATGCTGATCAAATGATAAAGTGGAGGAAAATCGAGCCTCAACCTTTTATGCAGGCAGTGAGAGTAGAGGCACATTGCAGTTTTTGGAGGCAGATGGAATTCGAACAACTAATAAATCAGGTTTTGAAACATTGAAGAACAACTTATTTCAATGCATATGGTGTTGGATCTTAGACAAGATAGTACTGGTAGTAAAAACAGATTAAGCAGCATCAGAAGTCCATTGTACCTAAGTATCATCTGCATAACAATATTTAAATACATTTCATGGCACCAAGCTCAGAAATTCAGTAAATAAATAATTATAGTGCGCCAAGAGGCGCCTTCAAGGTCTCCATGGAGTTATACATGAAAGAGATCAGAGTGAAATTGTATTACCACAAGCATTCTCTGATCATTCTAATATTTCCGTCCCCATTGTGTTTTAAGAAGATCAGAAGACTATAATCACTTTATAGATTTCTCATAAAAAGCATTAACAGAAGCAATGCAGATGATCATAATGGACAAATTTGCATCAGTGCTTGTGAGCCTGCTTCATGCTTGAATGCAGCTGCATGGCCATCTCTTTGTTCACAGAATGATAGAAAATGAGCCACTGCAGAAAACTACAGACAGCTTCAGTATAAAAATAGATTTTAGAAAAGCAAACAAGTATGGCTCTGAAGTTTGAATTTATTAATTTGCCAAATAAGAATGTAGAGGGATAAGCAAAATCTTATGATTTTAAGAAATTAAGTCATCTTTTATTGACTTTTTACGTTATAAATGAAGTAAGGAAGTTTTCTTTTGATTTATTTTTATAAGGCATTTTTAGTAGATGATGCTTAAAGTTTCTATAGCAGAATGTTCCTTGGAGTTTGTTTTAAACTAGATTCTGGATCTTGAATATTGAACACTTTAATCTGAGACTGTGATTGTCTTTTGGTTGGGTAGATTGAGGAAAAAGACAGAAATTCTCATATTCCTCACACTTCTCTAGGTTAACAATATGCTTGATTATGTCATTTGAGTTTGAGTTTCTCAAAATGCTGTTATATTATTGTGTTCATCAATTACTGAACACTTAGCTAGGAGATAAAAAGACCATGCCTTTAAGATGATCACAGTTCCTGGGAAGAGAGTGTGCAACATACTTAACTATCTGAAAAATGCAATGAAATTAAAGATGACAAAAAATAATAAAATATGAGATCCATAAGATTAGCTTGGCAGAACAATTATTTGTTCTGGGCCCTGAATTATAAAACTTTTCTCTAAATATGATAAACTTGCAACAAACTTGTGTCCAATTATGATATTTTTACTTTCAGCCTGCCTTATGGTTTGGAGGGATACTATAAGCGTATGTTAAGTCAGCTTACTTTTGAGTCCATTGAATGCCACTACTGAAGCAACTCTTGTTAAACATAATGCTTCTGATGTTATCTGTTGACTGTCATGCTGTCAAGCCTTCTACTTTGCCTAAATCGTGGCTTCCTGAGTGTGTTCTATTTGCCAGGCCACTACTCAGTAAAATGACTAAAGGCAGGTGTTTAACTCGAGGGAGTCCCCTGTAACAGAAAAGCAATTAATATTGTGGATGCAGTGAAGGAGCAAGGTCAAACAAGAACCCTGGCAAGGTTTTGTGGCTTTATGTAAGTACGTTGGAGTTGGAGAATACTATCCACAGTTTTGACTTGAGTAGTTAAACTTTGTTGCTGCTGCTGCTGCTAAGTCGCTTCAGTCGTGTCTGACTCTGTGCGACCCCATAGTCGGCAGCCCACCAGGCTCCGCCATCCCTGGGATTCTCCAGGCAAGAATACTGGAGTGGGTTGCCATTTCCTTCTCCAGTGCATGAAAGGGAAAAGTGGAAGTGAAGTCGCTCAGTTGTGTCCGACTCTTAGCGACCCCATGGACTGTAGCCTACCAGGCTCCTCCATCCATGGGATTTTCCAGGCAAGAGTACTGGAGTGGGGTGCCATTGCCTTCTCCCTTTGTGACCCATGGACTGTAGCCTCTTGAGAGTCCCTTGGACTGCAAGGAGATCCAATCACTCCATCCTAAAAGAGATCAATCCTGGGTGTTCATTGGAAGGTCTGATGTTGAAGCTGAAACTCCAATACTTTGGCCACCTCATGCGAAGGGTTGACTCATTGGAAAAAACCCTAATGCTGGGTAGGATTGGAGGTGGGAGGAGAAGGGGACGACAGAGGATGAGATGGTTGGATGGCATCACTGACTTGATGGACATGGGTTTGGGTAGACTCCGGGAGTTGGTGATGGACAGAGAGGCCTGGCGTGCTGCAATTCATGGGGTCGCAAAGAGTCGGACACGACTGAGCGGCTGAACTGAACTGGACTGTAGCCTGCCAGGCTCCTCTGTCCATGGGATTCTCCAGGCAGGAATACTGGAGCAAGTTGCCATGCCCTTCTCCAGGGCATCTTCCTGACCCAGGGATTGAACCCAGGTCTCTTGCATTGCAGTCAAATTCTTTACCATATGAGCCACCAGGGAAGCCCTTAGTATTTTACAGTACCTGTAAAATGAGAGGTTCAAATGCTGCTTCATTGCTCTGTACCCTCAGACTTCAAAAAAAAAAAGCACATTTTTTTTACATTGCTTTATGATCATTTGCTCTTTAATATGAGCAATATTCCTTTTTATTCTTGATATGACTCACCATAACTAGATATAATTAGACATATATTTAGCTTCATGTTTGTTATCTGTATGACTGTGGCATATAATGGTGAACTTTCAGGAAGTTGACGACTGCACAGTACTTGGTGATGGTCTTTGACTTAATAATATTTATAGGTTTAATCTCAGGGCATTTTTCTGAAATCCCAGAATTTCACTGTTTGAATTGATTCTGACTTTCCAATCATTGCTTTAAATCTCTTTTATGCTACCTCGACAAATATGTATCTGGCTTGTCTCAAGAAAAACAAAAATAAAGATCTTACATTACAAGGAAAAAAAACTCTCTCCTAAAACAGGCATTACTTTTTTATGCTCTATTTATCCTTGGTAAAATTTTCCTTTTATAAAGCCTGATCTGCCTTTTTGAAGCTTCTAACCTATTAGTCTGTCTCTGAGACCACAGAATGTAATTTTTTTTTTCTTTTTCATCGTGTAGCACTTAACAGATCTGAAGAGAACAGTCATACTCCTCCCCATTCTCCCATTCCTCTAACCTAGACATCTCCCATTTCTTCTACCCACCTCTCCATTTTTTAAAAATTACTGAGAATGAAACTATGACTTCAACCTGCTTACCTCTGAGAATTTGACGTTTGAAGCTTCTTCATAGGATTAGCAAAACGCGACCGATTCCATGTTACAATAACTATTACTTACACTGTGCTTTACAAAAATTTTAGAAAGAGGTTCACATACATAATTTTCCTTGTTTTTTATCATAAGTCTTCGAGGACAAAAGGTGTATTTTTTTATACTATTTATGGATATGTTTATAGATACAATACTGTTTATAGATACAATAAATGGAGATTGGAAAAGTTGAAATGCCTTGACCAAGGATAGACACGTAGAGAGGAAGTAGTGAAGTTGGGATTTGAATCCAAATCTGACTCCAGAAACTTCTTTTCTATTTACACCTGAGGTCTCTGGTCTTAAGGCTGCCTGTGCACCCCTGGAATTGCTTGTAAGATTTTGTCTTCATGTATATGTGCATTTTTTTCTGAGGAAAAGATCCTTAGAAAGTCAGATTCTGAAAGGCTTTTCTAACTTCAACAAGGTGAAATGTTTTCGTGTTGCCTGCCTCTCTGAAAGTGTATGCATGCATGCTAAGTCGCTTCAGTCGTGTCCAACCCTGTGTAACCCTATGGACTGTGTAGCCCGCCAGGCTCGTCTGTCTCTCAGATTCTCCAGGCAAGAATACTGGGCTGGGTTGCCTTGCCTTCCTCCAGAGGATATTCCCGACCCAGGTATTGAACCTGTGTCTCTTTATGTCTCCAGCACTGGCAGGTGGGTTCTTTCCCACTAGCCACCACCTGGGAAGCCCTCTCTGAAAGTATACTCATCAAGAAATTATTTAGAGATAGAATCTTCAGTAAATAAAAGATTTGGCTTTAATACTTCCCTTCTTTTAGAGATACAGCTTTCATTGAGATTCATGTCATAGAGTAAAGATCCTTCCGTTTGGCTGAATTACTGCACTGTATTATGTGAATGTGTATGTAATAAACATCATACATGGGCTTCCCTGGTGGCTTATTGGCAAAAAAATCCTGCCTGCAATGCAGGAGTTGTAGGTTCATCCCTGCGTTGGGACGATCCCCTGGAGGAGAAAATGGCAACCCACTCCAGCATTCTTGCTGGGATAATTCCATGGACAGAGGAGCCTGGTAAGCTATAGTCCATAGGGTTGCAAAGAGTAGGACACAACTGAGTGTGTGCACACACGCGTGCACACACACACACACGCATACGTACCTACCTTACACTTTTTCACTTTTTAAATCTAACCGGATCTCTCTCCCCCTCAACCTTTCCCTTTTTCTCTTTACTCTCACACACATACACATTTTATATTCTCTTATTACACTTTCCATTTGTTCCAAATTTTAAAATTTAGAAGTAATTTATTGTTTTATAAACAATAAGAAAATAAATTTTGAAAAAATCTGGTTTATGGAACTTGTCTTACTACTTTATTGTCACACCTCATTAAATAATATTGAATGTCTGTCAGAGTTTAATGTGTGCTATCAATTCACTTTGGTTATTTTGAGTGGGGCTGTGTTTTCATTTATGTAATAAACTGAAGTGTTCTAGGACTCTTAGGTGTATTAACATTAGGTTGGGAGAACTGTGAAATGCTTAGAAGAGGTTAGAGTGCGTATAGATGTAGGAACATTTGTTTTTCTGGAAAAGGAAAGATGAAGGATGTCCAGGATGTTTATTTTCTTGGTAAGATAAAAAGCAAAGTCATCTAGTAGGAGTGAGGGAGAAGGCGGTATAGTTGGGATGCTTGAGAGTGGGGAAGGGTTGATATGATTGTTGTGGAGAAGGGGGGATGAATTATCCAGGAAAATGTGGTTTACTTGCTATGCAGTGTTGAAGGACCCATTTTTGTTAGCCAGTCTACTTTGTTTGGTGTCTGTCTATGGCTGATAAAACACAGAGATGGTAGGTAATCGGACTCCTCCATGGCTGTCTTTTATCAGGTCCAATGTATTAAAAAAACAGAAGGTTGAGTGATGGTATTAGCAGAAGTGGGCCTTGCACTATGCGGCTTGAAATGTTGGTTGAATAAGGAGGACAATAAAAAGATTACTTTATTATTTTATTAAAATAAAGAAAAAGGTAATGAAATGGGAGAAAGATAAAGGGCCTGTTGATGGGAAGTTATGATGGAGGTAGAGAAGACTGGGTGAGTAGAGTGAGAAGTTCACAGTTAGGTCGTAAGTCTGGGCAGGGACTGAGGGAGTGGGCAGCTGTTGCAGGTGGGCTTATCCAGAAGCAGATACGGAAAGAGTCAAAGGTGCAAGATACCTGATGGGAGCCATCACCTACAAAAGAGTCCAGGGAGGAATTAGGATTTAGCAGAGAGAAAAGTGAAATTGGAGACAGCTTCTTGAGAGCCTCTGCCAACACAGCAGGGATCAACTGGCTGGATCTTGCCCATCAGAATTGTCTTGCATTGAGCTGAAATAGCCGGGACTTTATACTTATTCACTGGCTGTGGGCCTCCAGAGGAGGGGCTCTGAAATGGCAGACCCTGAGGTGGCTGGCATCTGGAGCCTGTCTGCTGGAGGGTTCATACCTGTGTCCACCGTGGGGCCTGAGGTTGAACAGAGGAAGTCATTGGAGGTGAGAGTGTCACAGCTCTCAGTGGCCTTTGTGTTTGATGGGCCAAGAGCATAAATGTTGACATCATCCTAGATACTGGAGGACCTTCAGGTAAGAAGGAGATTATGGAGCAGAAGTCAAATTCTTAAGCGGTAGGGAAACAAGATAGGTGGGGTGACCTAGACAGTGGGATGGGCCCTATAGTCTCAGAATCTTTAAGAAGTTATTTTTCAGATGCTGGAGGTGCAGTGGTCTGAAAGCTGCTTTGGGATACCACACAGGCTGCCCCATCTGTCCTCCTGCCTCTGGAGGAGGAAATAAGCAGTGCTTCAGAGGCCTGTGCAGAGATGGTGTTCACGGGAGAAAACCAGGGATAACAGAAGTTTTGGAGATTGGAGGAAAGAGGGATCTGAATCAGGAGCAGAGAAATTTGGAGTATTAGAAGGAAGGGAGTAGAGTGGTAATAGATGGTCACGTCCAAGAGATTGACTTGACACAGGAATGAGAGATACGATAGGCTTTGGGCTAGTGGCCTGTGGTTTTGTTGCCTTTCTCTTGGTTGGTGGTGGTCCCAGGAGCTGCAGACCCTGGGTACTGCTTGGCAGAGGGATTTGAAGGAGGCTTCAGTTTGCTTTGGAGAAGATAGGAGCGGCATTTTGAAGCAAGACTTATCTAGATAAAAATTAGGGAGCGGGTTGCGTTAGAGGTTACTCTGAGTTTTAAAACACAGGATCTAATATTTGCATTAAATCTCATCACTCTCCTTCTCCAAATACTTTAACAGCTTCCCATTATGCTTTAGGATTTAAAGCATCCTTTCCGTGACATGACCTGCCGCTACGTGATCTGGCTCTGCCTACCTCCCCCTTCCGTTTCACACTTCTTCACTAGGCTGCTGACACTGGACTCACTGTTCTCTGTGCCTTGAATGTGCCGAGCTCTTGCCTCAGGGCCATCACACATGTTCTTCCCTCTTAGTTGAACACCCTTGCTCTACTCTTTATGGACCAACTTCTACTCAGCTTTCAGACTTTATGTAAGTGTCACTCTGTCTGACCTTGAAGTCAGCTAGCTGCTAACAGATACTAGAGAGATGATTGTTAAGTGTTAGAGAGGTATCGTGGCCTCTCCTGTTAATTCTATTCCAGTCTCACAACATAGAAAACAATTTGTAATTACATATATATTTGTGTGATAGCTTAATGTCTATCTCATAACCCTGTGCTCAACTCCATAAAAGCATAGCTATATCTTTTTTGATCACTTTTTTTTCCCCTGCAGCTAGCACAACACCTGGCATACTGCAGGTTTTCTAATAATTGTTGAATAGTGAATGTTTGGTGCATCCCTACAGTATCATGCTACCTTTAAAATCATGTTCTTAAAGAATAATTAATGACTTGGGCAAATACTCAGGATAGACAGGAGGAGAAAGCTGGCTGGGACAAATATGTACATGGTTTCAGTATTTTGTGTGTGTGCTTGAGTGAGGCATTTTAGTGGATTCTCTGTGTAGTGTCTTCCTCGGGTTGATATCAACATGGCCAGATTTCAGGAACTTAGTTTTTCCTAGGCTTATAGTTGCTGGTATGTAGAATATGTCCTTTCTACTGACTAAATGTATTATTTAAATGAACTCATATTTGATTTGATTTTCATTTTGTATGCCCAGAAAGGGCTTACTGGACAGAAAATAGTTGAGTAAGGTCTTGAAAGGAGGTAAGGAAGTGAGCCATTTAATTCTAGCGTGTTACCAGGCGAAAGAAACAGGATGGACAGAGGCCCTGAGGAAGACACATGTGTGGTGTATTCACAAAAGAGGAGGGCAGGCTGTACAACTGGAAGGGGTAATAGATCTGAGCCCAGAAAAGGGGCAGATAGTAGAGAATCTTCTAGTCATTGAAAGGAGTTGGGCTTTGACTTCAGGTGAGAGGAACATTCCCTCTAGAGAGAGAAACATTCCAGACAAAGGAACATGCATTCTAGAGAGTGGAACATTCTAAAGAGAGGGGTAACTGGATTGGCCCTGTATTTTAACAGGATCACTCTGGCTTGAATGTTGAGAATCTCCTGAAAGGAGGCAAGGATGGAGGCACAGAGACCAATTATGAGACCAGTAATCAGGAGACGGATGGTGGTGGCTTAGTCTAAAGGAGGAGCAATGATGAGGGTGGTGAGAAGTGCTGGGATTCTTTGTTTAGAAGGCTGAATGGCCAGGACTGGCTTGATGGACTGGATGAGAAGCATGAATGAAATAGAAGAGGCAAGATACTTCCAAGGTTAACATGAACAACCACAGATTGATGTTACTCTTACTGTTGCCAAGATCTTGTTTGGTACCTGTAATGTGGTTATGTGTGCTTAGTTGCTCAGTCTGACTCTTTGCGACCCTTTGGACTGCAGCCCACCATGCTCCTCTGTCAATGAGATTCTCCAGGCAAGAATACTGGCGTCGTTACCTTGTCCTCCTCTAGGGGATCTTCCCGATCCAGTGATCAAAACTGCGTCTCATATATCTTCTGCATTGGCAGGCAAGTTCTTTACAATTAGTGCCACCTGGGAAGCCCCATGGTTGATACTTTAATAAGTACTTGTTGAATGTATTTGTATTTAACTCACCTCTCGTCTTTTTGTACCAATCTCTCTTTAGTTCTATATTGCGAGAGTGGTGCTTGATCATCTTTACAAAAAGGTCACACTGAAGCTATATTCATGGACCATCCGTTTCTAGGCCTAAGTCATGTTGTCTAGTATTTTCAGAGACTTTTTGTTAGTTACCTCTGCCTCTCGGCTCCCTCTTGAGCTAAATTGACAAACCATTTTTTTGTGCATTTCAATAAAAGACTTATTGGTATCTTAGACTTTCGAAAAACATGTGAAAAGCAGATTCACCGATCTTTGAAGAACTACAAAAGAAAAATACTTTTCCAAGAAGAGTTTGTAGTAATAATTTTATATGATGCATTTAGAAAATGTTGATAAGTAGCTCCTTTGCTTTGTGACTGAGTCACTATTTTTGATCAGCCAAATGGAGCAGTTATTGAGTACCAATATGAGGAGTCCTGTATTATGTGTTATCTTTGCTCATCTATTTTCTTGTATTATTAATATCAAGGCTACTTTGTAGAGGAACAGTGTCATATTTTTTCTGTCAAACAGCTGAAACTTCACATATCTTCCCCAGCTTCTGTAACTTGGTTTCCAAACTCAACAGAGATAGGTGTACTGTTTTGGAATGCTATTTTTCATTCTTTTAGTACAGTTTATAATACCTTTGTCTCTAAGTTTTGGTGTGTTCTTTTTTATACCTCAATCAATATGAACGTCTTGGTGTCATGAACTATGTCTTTTAGTTAGATTTATGTCTCCATGAGATCACTCCTAGGCACAAAACTGCTGAATTCCTGACTATAGATTGAACTCAAATAGTATTTTCCTATTAAATGAGTTTCCATCAGAATTATTGCTTTGAAACCATTGATTATACTGGTTTGTTTAAAGTTCTCATACCTGCTTTGGGGTGAATAATTGAGAAAGGCTTTAGGTTAAAATCACACAGATGTGCTATGGAAATGGCAACCCACTCCAGTGTTCTTGCCTGGAGAATCCCAGGGACGGGGGAGCCTGGTGGGCTGCCGTCTATGGGGTCGCACAGTCGGACACGACTGAAGCGACTTAGCAGCAGCAGCAGCTGTGAGTTTTGCCCATTTTATTTATCCACATTGGGGAATTCTTGTGATAATCAAGACAGAATCTAAGACGCTTCAGATAAAAAAGAAAGAGCATAAGATAATCATAATTAGATAGTATAAAAATGTCAGCCCCAAATGATATTATTTTTTCCTGAAGCATAACTAATATCCCAAAGCAAAAGTACAGTTGATTTTCATTTAAAATCCCATTAGAAATATTACATATTGTGATTATAATAATTGGCATAAATATCTACTTGATGAAGGTATATATATGTTATACAGTGTCAAAAATGTAAATGAAACCATTGAGTAGAATATGTTATAAAGGAAATTTTAGGTGGAGGATTTTCTCAAGAATACATTATGTGGTTCATTCTCTTTATTTTATTGATACGACTCAGAGAGCTTAAGCAACTTAATGCCATATAATTACTTGATATCAAAATTGGAAAGAGAACTTCATTCTCCTCATCTGATTTTATAATTTACTATATCAAATTGTGTCTTATTATGTATTGTATCTTACTATATCAAGTTAATGATTACATTTACAATGAGGTGTATTTATTATTTTTATTTTTTAATTTTTCTTAGATTATTTCTAATCTTTATCTTCAGATAACTATGAAAATTAATTAAAGACAAACAGCCAGTAGTAGGGATATCTGAATAGGCTCCAAAGGTACTTGCACTGAAATAACTGAATTCAGAGGGGAAGTTATTTGTAGACAGTTCTGTGAAGAGTAAGTTGTGTGGAGACTTATCTTTATAGCAGTATGACTGGGACTTTCCCTGTACTTCCCAGGAAAAAAAATTTTAAATGTTGGATAAAACACTTAAAAGGTGTTAAGTTGCTTTGATGAGTTGGCAAGTGAGTTAGGATAATTGAAGCAAAAAACATAAAAGAACTGCAGAAAAATATTAAAGAAAGTACTATCAAGGTAATTTTCATCCTGAGGATATTTGCCAAACCTGAGTGAACTTGCAAGACATAGAGTAGAAGCAAAACCCAGAACCTACCCAACCTGGGGGATCTAGTAGAACATACCCCCAACCTCTACATAGAGTATATGGGTCATCTAGAAATACAGTCTGTTTTCCATAATCTCTCCCCCCTCCTATAAGGGACTCATAGGCCAAAAGAGGAAAAATTGCTAGAGAAACCAGCTTCATTGCTAAAATATACATCCTCTGGGAGATGTGAGGAAATTTCAAAGTGAAAAGTTAGTTTACAATGGGTTCCAGATTGGTAGTACCCTAAACTAATAGACACTATCACATGTTTTCTGGGAGAACATACCTTCTCACCAGGCCTCAAAGAATTGCTCAGGATAAATTTCTAAGGGAATGATCTTATGAAACACACATTCAGAATACATATAAGATAAAAAGTTCCAGGAGTAAGATTCAGCTGTTGGAGAGTGGGGTGCGGGGCTGCCCTGGTGATCCAGTGGTTAAGAATCCTTTGCAGTACAAGGAGGCGGGTTCAATCCCTAGTCAGGAAACTAAGATGCCACATGCCAGGGGGCAACTAAGCATAAGCCCGAGCACTGCAACTAAGACTAGAGGCAGCCAAAAATAAAAAAATAAATCTTGGAAAAATAACATATTTAAAAAGAAAATAAGATTCAGCTGAGGTGAGAGACAAAAGAATCAAATCAGCAAAGACTTCAGTATTGCAATTATGAGACACTTAATACAGGCTTATGTCACAATGTTGTTTTAATTTATAACCTTTTGCCATAATGGGCTTCTACCTTTCAGGTCTTTTTCTTGCCTTATTCCAGTATCTGTATATTTTTAATAGCTGCATCATATTCTAGTAATAAATATGATTATTATCTATAAATCTATATCTGTAAACGTTTGTATCAGTTATATGCATATTTGTGTGTATGTTTTTAATTGGTTCTCTATTCTGCATTTTAAATGATTTTTTTTGAAGTTTAATATAGTGTTTTGTGATAAACATCTTTGTTGATCAAATCTGAAATTAATCATGATTTTTTTTTTTTTATGGAGCCTAGGTGGAAATTCCTAGAAATTTTGGGGTCTAGTAGTATAAACTGTTAACATTTAGGGTTATGTGCTTTTCAACAATCATGACTGATTAAATGGAAAATTTTAAATTTGAGAATAAGTACAAGATATAATTTTGCCAGAAAAAATTAGAGCAAACACGAGTGTAAAAATTCACTACAAATTTATTCTTTTTTGTGGGTGGCTGACATTGAACTTGCTGCATTTAATGCAGGACAGAGGTTAAGATTTCAAACATAATAGGCTCATTTAAAAAAAAATGATTGCCATTATTTCAATTGTATATTAATGAGAGTAATGTGTTTTTTTTATGAATATTCCATTAGAGTGAAAAAATGTATTGGCCATTGAGAGCTGCAAGGAATGGAGAGTCTAAATAGGTTATAAAACACTGATTATTTTTATCAATTATTGGTTGAGCATCAGGTATGCACGATCCTATATTGTGCTCTACATAACAATAGGCAAACAAAATACCACTGCCAGGTCTAGTTCTGAGTGTTGATCATGTCATGGTTCATGTTTAGCTGACTTGAAAGACCAATTTTGTGTCATTGAGAATAGTGCAAGAATTGTTGCCTAGGGTGCCTGGAAAGTTGACTATTGCTGATTAACCCTAAACAGTGACGGGTGAAGTTAGTTAAAGCCACCTGTGCTTCAGTCATCCAGATGCTTCCAGTGAGCCATGAAGTAATGCAGTTTCTGTTTAGATGTCAGCTCTGATTGTCTTTGTCAGTGAGCTAAATGCTACCGTGTTGTGCCACTTGTATTTTGACTCTTAATTTGTATTTGAAGAGACCTTTATCTCTCTTATTTCTGATAGTCATTTTAGTTTATTATACTTTATACCTGTCACAGCAGGCCCTGCAAAATAATTCTCCTTTCAAACTTTGGGAGTGCTTAGACTTAAGCATGTCTCTGAGTATGAAGACAGTGACAGTGTTTAACAAATACTATTTCTTCCAAATGAACTGGTATATCTATGCGCTAATCATTTCCAGTGGCCTGGGCTCTATCGTAGACCATTTCACAGGCAAAATAAGATTGATGGGCCCAATCTGTTTTCAGGTTGGTGCTTATTCACACCATAAATCTACCACTCAGCTGGCAAGACATCATCAGAAGACTCCTGACTAGTCAAACAAACGTGTTAGGTCAGCACTGCAATGGGCTCGTCTGATTAGAGATCTTCACTGCATTCTGTCATCTTTCATATCACTCTTGCTTTATGTTAACAAGAACTACTGAGCAAACAGTAAAATATTCTGCAATCTGAAACTTGAGTGAGGAGAGAAACCTTATTGCCTGTTTTAATCATGGGTGATGAACCAGCATGGAAACAGTGCAGAAAGCACAGATAGTTACAAAGTTGCACCAATGCCTAAATGCTTGTGCCCTAGTTGTCAGCTGTGACACATGGTAATGTTTTGTTAATGATAGAAACAGACAAGGCTGCCCCTACAGGTGGCTTAGTGGTAAGGAGTCCACCTACCAAGCAGGAGACTCAGGAGACACAGGTTCAATCCTTGCATCTGGAAGATCCCCTGGAGCAGGAAGTGGCAACCCACTCCAGTGTTCTTGCCTGAGAAATCCCATGGACAGAGGAGCCTGGTGGGCTATAGTTCATGGAGGCAAAAAGAATCTGACATGACCTAGTGACTTAAGCAGCAGCAGCCACTTCAGGAATTAGCAGATGGGGTCTAGGGCTGGTGGGAGAGGGTTTTTCTGGAGAACAAAATACATTTCCTCTGAGTGCTGACCATTGCAGCACACAACTCAAACACACACACACACACACACACACACACACACACACACACACACACACACACACACATTCAGATTTTCTCAAAATGTTAAACATAGATTTACCATATGACCCAGCAGTTCAAATTCTAGGTATATACTGAAGAGGAAACATATATCCACAGAAAACTTATCCATGGGTGTTTATAGTGACATTGTTCATAATAGCCAGAAAAGTGGAACTACCCACATGCTTATCTCTTGGTAAATATATATGTGTGGCATATACCTACATTGGAATAAATATTCAGCCATAAAGTGAAATGAAGTGCTATACTGATAAATGGGCTTCCCCAGTGGCTCAGCTGTAAAGAATCTGCCTGCAATGCAGGAGCTGCAGGAGACGCAGGTTCGATCCCTGGGTCAGGAAGAGCACCTGGAGGAGGGCGTGGCAACCCACTCCAGTGTTTCTTGCCTGGGAAATCCCATGGACAGAGGAGCCTGGCAGGCTATGGTCCATAGAGTTGTAGAGTCAGACACGACTGAAGCGACTTAGCACACACGCACTGGTAAACAGTACAACGTGGATGAACTTTGAAAACGTTTTGCGAGGAAACCAGGTCCCCCAAAAGTAAGGTTGGAACTCCAGCTTCCATACATGAGAATCTCTGAGCTAGATATATCTGACTAGCCACAAAAATATATGTAATAGATGGAAGATAATTAAAACTAGAAAAGCTGTTAGAGAGTGGAAAGAGAAAAAAAGAATCAATGCAGTCTCCTGCTGTAGCCTTAAAATAAAGTGAGTTGGAGGATAATGTCACTAAGATAGGAATGCTCCTCACCGATGGTCAATTAAAGTTCCCTTGTGCCTTATTGATCAACCATTAAAAAATCTGCATGCAGTGACTGTGGGTCCTTTGGTAATGGGCTCATACCTCACTTATGCTCTTTTTAGAGCATGCATCTCAAACTCCATTCCAGAAACAGTCAGGTCTGTTACTTTCTTTGACTTATGCTCATGAGGAGCTCCAGGTGAACACATTTTATAGATGGCTCAGGATGAGTTATTAATAACCTTAAAGAACTGTTGCTTCATTTCTCTTCGTTCCTTGTCATCCCAGCCTCCAAAACCTCTTCCCATGTATTGTTAGGAAGATAATTAAGGAACTGGTGTGTTTTTTTTTTCTCCTGTTTTAAACTAAGGGACCACCCCCCAAATAATAGATTATTATAAATTTCACTTGTTACTTAGGAGCAAGAGTATGTTCAGTTCTTGAACTACAAAATGTGATTTTTACTTCTTGGTGAGAATCACTTCATGATCTTTAACAGAAAATCTAGGTGAGATTGTCTTACTTGAAGCAACACTCAGATGACTTCCTTGCTTCCCAGCAGCCTGCTCCTGGTGAAGTTTCCAAAAAATAAGTTAGTGCAGTGCACAGTACTGTACTGTTCTTTGTGCTTCAAAACACATACTGTTTATCCTCACAATAACCCATCATTGGGCAGTTCCTTAGTTAGATGGTTCTTTCCCTACATGATACCTTATATACCTAGTGAGTGACTCTAGGTAGAACCAAAAAGGACTTCCCTTTTCCCTCTGGTCTGAGGTCCTTGGAATTTCCTTTCTTTCTTTCATTTCTCATTCTTACCCCCAGTCAATGACTGCCCATGCTTCTGACAGAGAAGAATGGCATCCTGAGAGATACATACCATCCCTATTGCATTATAAGCTTTGAGTACCACAGGAATCCACCAACATCACTTGCTTTTCTCACAAGATTTGCCATGTTCATATTAAATTATAGGTGGTTGGAAGCCAGAGAGGGAAGGATGTTTTTCCTGAGTATTAGCCCAGAATTTATCCTCAGTGTTTTCAAGAATTACAGAGGGCAGAAGAAATGGAGACAAGGGTATGGTATGATTGAAATGTACTAACAGTGAAACTTAAATATTCTTGCCAAAAAAAATGTGAAGTTAGAGATGTGTTAATTAACTAGATGGGGCAAATCCTTTCATGATGGACACATAATATATCAGATTATTATGATGTATATTTTAAATAGCTTATGGTGTTAACTGTATCTTAATAAAGCTGAAAAGAAAAAAGTGTAGACAAGGTTTTAAGTTAAAAAGTAAAAACCTTCATTTACATATTAGGACTGCTCATTTATTGTGAGACCTTTGAGACCCTTTCATCTTCCCTTTTTCATTTGTTGCTAAACTTAAAAATACACAAGACAGTACATGGGCCTTAAATGAATAGACATGTAGAACTGACCTGTAGTAACAGTTAAAAAAAAAATAATAAAAAGCACCAACAGCAGCAAGGAAGGCTTATTGGAATTGTTTGCTTAAAAGGAGAAATGTAAAGAAAAAAAAAGAGCTTCTGTCCGTGTTTTAGGCATTAATACAGGCAGACTGTACAAGTTTCGTCCTCAAAGGTGTCAACCCTTTCTTGTCTTTCTGGTTTCATGTCCCTGGACCTCCAAGGAGCCATCGGGAGTAGTTTGAGTTTGGAGGGGTCATGATATCCTCTACTGGCTAGTCCAGAGAGAGGGGGGAAAAGTAGAATTCCAATTCTTGTTGTATCAGAAAGTGTTATTTCTGGCCTCAGTTGAACCATTAAATGTCTTTCCCCTGAAACATTTTCTGCATGATGGTTTTATCCATAGAATGTTGTTTTTCTTAAGCTTCACTTAAATTTTTGATCAAGAGATTTCTTTGTACATTGACTTGGATAACCAACTGTGATATTTATAGTGTTGGTTACATGGAAAATGCATTTTATGTGTCAAGCCACTGTAAGACCAGGATTTGTTGTTGTTTAGCCAGTCGCTAAGTTGTGTCCAACTCTTTTGCAACCCCATGGACTGTGCACAAGGGCTTCCCAGGTGACTTAGTAGTAAAACATCCACCTACCAATGCTGGAGACAGAAGAGACAGGGATTTGATCCCTGCATCAGGAAGATCCCCTGGAGGAGAAATGGTAGTCCACTCCAGTGTCCTTGCCTGGAAAATTCCATGGACCAAGAAGCTTGGTGGGCTATAGTCCATGTTATTATTGTTGTTCAGTTGCCAAGTTGTGTCCAACTCTTTTGCCACACCGTGGACTGCAGCCCACCAGGCTCCTTTGTCCATGAGATTGCCCAGGCAAGAATACTGGAGTTGGTTGCCATTCCCTTCTCCAGAGGATCTTCCTGACCCAGGGATTGAACCCAGTTCTCCTGTGTTGCAGGCAGATTCTTTACTGTTTGAACTATAGGGAAGACCAAGTTTCAGGCATATAGCAAAGCAGTTCATTTATATACATATATATTTTTTTCAGATTATTTTTCATTATAGGTTTCTATGCGATATTGAATATAGTTTCCTGTGCTTATTCATGCATTTATTTAATAAACATTTGCCAAGTGCCTATTATGTACCAGAAGTTATTTTAGGAACAAGGGTTACATCTATGAACAATAGTCTGTAAAAAGTCTAGTTGCTGATAATTATACACTAGGTAAGAGTTGAGTCCAAAAGATGATCCTTTCCTCAAAGTGGCTTATTGCCTGTATTTTCCTCCCAGACCCAATGGCAGCAGAATATCATCACCAATCTTGATTTTCTTGACTTGTCCATAATGTAAGTCATTTGAGGGTAAGGGTAAGTGTTGTATCTTTGTGTGCTTCTTAATCTAGCACTAAACATCAATCTCACGTGCAGACCCTTGTTACAAGTTTGCTGGTGCTGGTAACAGCAACAACAGCATTAATTCATAGAGGTAATTTGTGCTTTAAGAATAGGTACTTTCTAAAGGATTTAATCTTAAAAAACCCCTCTTGTAAGGTGACAGCTGTGAATTCAGAGAACTCTGAGACCATTCATCTGGCTCGTAGAACCAATTTAAAACCCTATGTATGAATGCAATCAGGAATTCCATATTTTTTGTACTGTATGCATTTTCATAATTCTTAGTAAGTATTTATTAAGCAAAATAATTGCTGTAAAAAAGTTCACCTTCCAGTCATAAAAAAGAATGAAGTAATGCCATTTGCAGCAACATGGATGGATTTAGAGATTATCATAGTAAGTGTAATAGATCAGACAAAGACAAATATATGATATCACTTATATGTGGAATCTAGAAAGAATGATACAGATGAACTTATTTGGCAAACAGAGACACTCACAGATACAGAAAACAAACTTTTGGTTACCATTCAAGATAGAGAGGTATAGGAGGACGTGTTAGGAGAGGTAAATTAGGAGTTTGGGATTAACCTATACTTGTGTGTGTGCGTTCTCAGTTGTGTCTGCCTCTTTTTGACCCAAGGACTGTAGCCCTCCAGGCTCCTTTGTCTATGGAATTTTCCAGGCAAGAATACTGTAGGGGGTTGCCATTTCTTATTCCAGAGGATCCGCCCGATCCAGGGAGTGAACCCACATCTCTCGCACCTCCTGTTTTTACCTCTGCACCACCTGGGAAGCCCCAACATATACACACTACGTATATAAAATAGGTAAACAACAGGGACTTACTGTTTAGCACTGAGGATAACACTCAATATCTTATAATAAACTATAATGGAAAAGAATCTGAAAAAGCAACCCAGGGATCAAACCCAGGTCTCCCGCATTGCAGGTGGATTGTTTACCAGCTGAGCCATAAGGGAAGCCCGAAAAAATGTGTGTGTGTGTGTGTGTGTGTGTATAAATAAATGTGTGTATATATATAAATAAGTGTGTATATATATAAATAAATGTGTACATATATAAATGTATATATATACACACACACATATATATAATTTGTATAACTGAATCACTTTGCTGTACACTTGAAACTAACATCAGATTCTAAATTATACTTTAATTAAAACAAAAAAGTTAACCTTCACTGTGGTTCTTTTCTATGTGGAAAGGGCAACTTTAAGTCCAGAACACATTAAAAATGTCAGGTGAGGCATACTGTTTTCTGTGGCTCAGCAAAAATGGCTATCTAATGCTATACTATTTTCATCTAATCTCTTGGCACAGAGGCATTCATCATTTTAACATCTATGCATTTAATGTTGATTTTTAAAAAGTTATTTATTTGATTGCACTGGGTCTTCCTGGCTGCACGAAGGTTTTCTCTAGCTGCGGTGAGCGGGGGCTACTCTCTTGAGCAGACTTCTCTTGTTGCAGTGCATGGGCTCTAGGGTGTTTGGGCTTCAGTAGTGGCAGTAGGCGGGCTCTATAGTACAGGCTCAGTAGTCAGGTTGCTAGGGCTTCGTTGCTCCCAGGTTTGTGGTATCTTCCTGGACTGGGGATCGAACTCATCCATAGTATTGGTAGGTGGATTCTTATCCACTGTGCCACCAGAAAGTCCTAATACTGATTGTTACTAATTGAAAAATGAAGAGAAAGACTGGTTTTCTTCTGTCAGGCTGTAAGTATTCTTAGCAATTGTTTCAAACTTTCACTGCAATGCTGTTGGCTCCAAATTAAGACAGACGTGTTTTTATTGATCTCACAAATGATATGGACTAGTATGGTATTGCCTAAAGTATCATGGATAATGTTTTTTGAATTTGAACCTTTAGTATTTTTAGTTTATGTTCCTGTGTGTGTGTGATCATTTAGATCCTTATCTGCTTAGTAATTCTAAAGGGGAAAGTAGATACTCGTTTATTTGAGCTGTACCAGGTGTCAGGCACTGTACTGAATGGCCTTGAGTATGTTATCTTACTTCTTAAATCTCTGAAAAACTTTACTGCAATCTTTGTCTTATAAATGTGAAAGCTGAGGCTCAGAAAATTTGAGTGTTCTTGTCACCCTTACACTAGTCATAGGTAGAGATCTGGAGTCTGACACAAATCTTTTTGATTCTTCCCATTGTACCATAGTCCTCTCTGCGGGAACATTTGTTTCCCTTTCTTTTCGAGATCTTGGTTTTCTATTTTATTAACATGACTGTGTTCATTATAAACTATATCACATTCTAGCTGAGAAGAAGTTTGGGAGCTAACGACTTATACGTAGATGGATTCTTAAAGAAGGGCCTAGCTGAGATGCTGTCATCCTGAAGTCACTGGGGGGCCCTGGCGCCTTTTGCCGGTCACCTGAGGGAGCCCATCAGCCACTGTCCTCCTTGTTAGGACCAGGAAATATGACGAGGGCATCTCGCCCCCTTCGTTCTGCACAATACGTATTCTCCTTGTAGTACGGTTGTCAGTTCCCCGGTCTCTCCAGCCATCCATCATCTTTCAGCATTTCCCCTGGTGCCCGCCACCTGGCCTGGGACAGTGGGGGTTAGCCTGTGAGCATAATGAATGAAGGGCAAGGAGATGCTCCGGCCCTTCACCCCCTGCTCTTCTCAAGTTTGAGCAACATGTTCCCCAAGAACATTCATGACAGTGGCTCCCAGCTTACTTGATGACCAGAAGGCATGTGAGGAGAGGTGGCGGGTTGTGTTTCTTGTTCAGAATATTGAAAAGCTAAACCTCAGAGTGGAGAAGGCAATGGCACCCCACTCCAGTACTCTTGCCTGGAAAATCCCATGGACGGAGGAGCCTGGTAGGCTGCAGTCCAAGGGGTCGCGACGAGTCAGACACGACTGAGCGACTTCACTTTCACTTTTCACTTCCATGCATTGGAGAAGGAAACAGCAACCCACTCCAGTGTTCTTGCCTGGAGAATCTCACAGACAGTGGAGCCTGGTGGGCTGCCGTCAATGGGGTCGCACAAAGTCGGACACGACTGAAGCGACTTAGCAGCAGTAGCAAGCCTCAGAAGCAAGAGACTCACAGACCATACGGTTCTTTGGCCATGGCCTTTACTTTTGATTCTGACAGCTTTATTTTCAAGACTATTTTCACCAGGTTGGTGCTGTTTATTAGTAATTTAGTAAGCTAGATTTGGACTCGTAGCCTGTAAAGAGGAAATCACATCAAATACAGTGTTGATGGTGCTTGGTGATGGACCTGGAAAAGTATGCAGAGGTCCTATAGATGAAATTTTGGTTGTTGGTTGAGGTGTGTGTGTGGGGGGGATTTTTCTGTTTTCTTTTTCTTTTCTTTTCAATTCTGCCCAGTCTTTACTTTTTGATTAGTTTAACCCTACTGTGTGAATTGGAGAAGGCAATGGCATCCCACTCCAGTACTCTTGCCTGAAGAATCTCATGGACGGAGAAGCCTGGTGAGCTGCAGTCCATGGGGTCGCTGAGAGTCGGACATGACTGAGCGACTTCACGTTCACTTTTCCCTTTCATGCACTGGAGAAGGAAATGGCAACCCACTCCAGTATTCTTGCCTGGAGAATCCCAGGGACGGCGGAGCCTGGTGGGCTGCCGTCCATGGGGTCGCACAGAGTCGGACACGACTGAAGCGACTTAGCAGCAGCAGCAACTGTGTGAATCAGTAATAGTCTTTGTGTAGCTAACAGAGATTTAGAGGAATTGAAGCAGGTTGTCTCTTGATATATTGTCATCATGCCTGTACAGTCACAGTGAAATCTTCTCGCTGACATTTCTAGTGGCTCCTGTACCTTGTTTATGGTGTTACATCTTTATCTTTTATGTGTGTTCCTCATATGATGGTCATCAACAAATGTTGATTAGGCACACCTACCATTTATACCACTTTGGGGATACACAGAAAATTGCTGACACATGTTATGTTCTTGGCAGTTTATGAAGGACTTGCACATAATACTTTCTCATCTAATTCTGATAACATACTACTAAGGTAGGTCATTGTTTCTCCATTCTTTCAACAAATATATTTTTTGTAAGTACTTTCTGGGATGTTACATTCCATGTGGGGAAAAGGTTACATGAGAATTAGAAAACAAATGACAGTAACAGGAGACCTACGTTAAGGTTATATGATCTATTTTACAGAAAGTCACTGTTGGACTTCCATGGTGGTCCAGTGGTTAAGACTCTGCGCTTCCAGTGCAGGGGGTGGGGGTTCCATCCCAGGTTGGGGAACTAAGATTCCACATGTCACAGAGCGCTGCCCCCCCGCCCTCCCCCAGAAAGTCACACAGTAATCCAAGTCTATGCCCCGACCAGTAATGCTGAATAAACTGAAGTTGAATGGTTCTATGAAGACCTACAAGACCTTTTAGAACTAACACCCAAAAAAGATGTCCTTTTCATTATAGGGGACTGGAATACAAAAGTAGGAAGTCAAGAACACCTGGGGTAACAGGCAAATTTGGCCTTGGAGTACAGAGTGAAGCAGGGCAAAGGCTAATAGAGTTTTGCCAAGAGAACGCACTGGTCATAGCAAACACCCTCTTCCAACAACACAAGAGAAGACTCTACACATGGACATCACCAGATGGTCAACACCAAAATCAGATTGATTATATTCTTTGCAGCCAAAGATGGAGAAGCTCTATATAGTCAGCAAAAACAAGACTGGGAGCGGACTGTGGCTCAGATCATGAACTCCTTATTGCCGAATTCAGACTTAAATTGAAGACAGTAGGGAAAACCACTAGACCATTCAGGTTTGCCCTAAATGAAATCCCTTATTATTAAACAGGGGAAGTGACAAATAGATTTAAGGGACTAGATCTGATAGACAGAATGCCTGATGAACTATGGATGGAGGTTTGTGACATTGTACAGGAGACAGATCAAGACCATCCCCAAGAAAAAGAAATGAAAAAAATCCAAAAGGCTGTCTGAGGAAGCCTTACAGGTAGCTGTGAAAAGAAGAGAAGCGAAAGGCAAAGGAGAAAAGGAAAGATACACCCATTTGAATGCAGCGTTCCAAAGAATAGCCAGGAGAGATAAGAAAGCCTGTGTGTAATTATTGAGTATCTAAAATCAGAAATCTTCAGAATTTTTAGAAACCGTTAGAGGTCATGCAGTCAACTCATATTTGTCCTTTTAAGATATGCTCATACTCATATTGAGCAGATTAGTGCATTGTTTTTTGTAGTTTCATTTGTTGTGTAGGAGGTCATTTGAAGTCATTTATGTTGTTCCTAAAGTGCAGAATTTAACCTGGTTTTTTTCTGCACACGTGCACATTTCCTTGATGATTCAATTGTGACTTGGTTTTATGATCTTGAGAAGTATTAATAAAGATATTTTTATTCTGTGGTTTTTTTTTTTTTTGGTCTGTAACCATAGGAGTAGTGTTTGTTGTAGCATTGATTCTCTCCTTTTGTTTTACTTTTAACCAAGCAAAACCATTGACTTAGCAGAACACTGATATCTCCAATGCAAATATAATAATACGAGATGGATTTTTTTTTTCCAAATGAGAACAAAAAGCTTATGATTTTGAATCAAGAGCTGTATGTGTCATTGTATTTTTTGTATTTCTTAAGAAAAACCATTCTTTGATTCGTTGGTGGAAACACATGATCCAAATGGGATTTGTCTAAACTCTGATGCCTCTGGGAAGTCTTGATGATCCAGGCTATAGATTTTTTAAGCTTCACATGTTTTTATCAGTCCATTTCTAAGATACCTCAGAGACCATTAAAACAGATAATAAATCAGGTGAGGTTTAGTTATGTTTGGTATCATGCGAAAAACTATAATTAAAAAGCTGTTTAATTCAGAAAAAAAGAAATGCAATATTGTATGTGTAGATTGTTAGGGTTTTGAGAAAGTCTATTAAATAGCATCTACCTTCCCCATCTAGAGTTCTGATACTATTATGAAATAATATATGTAAGCAAACGGAAGGTGAAATACCACTTCCACTTTCCCATTGATAGCAGGCAGACTGAAAGTGTAACCCAGTTTGAGAGCAGAATGAGTTTGCTTGCTGAACATCAGAATTAGACAAATTTACTTGGTTATAGAAGGTGCTGGACCACTTCATCCTTCTCTGACAAGGTAGGACCTTTATCTGCTAAACTTAGTGAGACAATACTGATCTTGTATAGGCATTCTGATTTCTGAAGTGAAATAAGAATGTTGCTAAGCTGTGCATGCCCAGCGTTTTCCTCTCAGTTTTACCAAAGGAGTTTACTCCCCCAGAGTGAGTGAAAGATGGAGAGAGGCCAGAGATTACTTTAATTGAGCTTTATTTTAATGCAAAGAAAAAGGAATAGTGATCTGGGGGACATTTCTCCCAACACCCCTCGATGTACATTTGTCACATTGTAAACTCTGAAATTAGGCCGTATCTTCAAGTAGTGATGTCTTAATGGCTATTAACTGGAAAATAGTCATAATGAGTTGTTTTTGCTCAGTACGTGTGAACTGAGTGGTTATTCTTCACATCTTAACCCTTCAGTATTTCAATTAGTGAACCTGTTAAGGAACATTTGAGGAAAGAGTATGAATCTTGGTTGGTATAAGAATATCTTCTGTTTAAACCTTCTAATAGCATCAAGAACATAACAACATTAAACCTTGCAGAATGGATATCAGCAGTTTGGGTAAAATACTGGATGTACTCAGATCTTAATAAAGTCTTAATTTATTTATAAATCATTTAACCTAGTTCTGTAATTTAAGCTATAAAGAACTTTCAATAAGAAAAAGAAAATTCTAAGTAATAAGGAAGCACTGTATACCTTAGTTAGCAGGATTTCTTTTTTCTTATTGTTGCTTATAACAGTAGTGTATCTTAAAATGAATGGGGTTTTAGATTTGATGAAACCGGCTTGGGTAGGTTCATATGGGCCTCTGCTCCAACCCTTATAGCCCTACCTAGACAAGCCTGAGTGGCCCTTCTTCCTTCCTCTGAACTGTGCTATCAAAGGTTGACATTGAAACAGTTATTCTTACTGTGCTTCTGTGTTCTCACTCCAAAGTGAAAAACGCGAATCCATTGCTTATTTAATGAGGAAGACTGGATCAAATCATTCAAAATAATTTTGTAAATATTAAAGGCAGCTGTTTCCAAAGTTGATATTCCTTATAACATCCATCAGACTGGCTTATTGTTTTTTTAAGTTCTAATAAGCTAATCTCTTCTCTTTTACTTTTTTTCTGAAAGGGGGTCCTGATGACAACTTAATTGAAGGTGGAGGAACAAAATTTGTTTGCAAACCTGGAGCCAGAAACATTACCGTCATATTCCATCCATTATTAAGGTAAGTCAAATCCTATGTACTTACTGAAGATCAATATTTTCATTATTTATGCTGATATACTGAATGCCAGTAGTTCTGTCAGCATTGAAACAAGTCATAAAAAGACCTTGTTGCATTTTATAGGTCCTCACAATCAAAGTTCGTCAATGGAAAAATAATATCAACCCTACTAAGTAGCTACTTAGTCTCAAGAGTAACACTTCATAAATATGTTTATTGGATTTTCTTTCTTTCCCATTCCCTGTCCTTCTACTTGTGACTGTCCCTCTCTTCCCCTCCTTAACTATTTCAGGGTTGGCGAAACCCATGGAGAAATCTAACCTGTCACTTGTTTTTGTAAATAGATTTTTATTGGCACAGTCATGCTTATCCATTTATGTATTGCCCGTGGCACTTCTGGGGCTCTAGATACAGAGTTGAATATTTGAAACAGAATCCATATGCCTCACAAAGCCTAAAATATTTTCTTACTGGCCCTTTACGGGAAAAAATTGCAGACCCATGATCTGTCTCACTGATTTAAACTAATGACTCAGATATCCTTTGAGAATTAGCAGTTCTCTGAACAAATATGACTTACGAAAACTGAAAAGCATTATATCAATCGATATGGTTTCATATATTGAAGGATAAAACTTGATGACTAGAATGAAATCTATCACAATGCTTAGTTTATTGTGATAATGGGATTTAAGAAAATAAGAATCTGTGATACTTCCATTTGAAAAACTTCTAAGAACTTCCCCTGGTGGTTCAGTGATTAAGATTCTGTACTTCCAACACAGTGGTTGCAGGTTAAATCCCTGGTTGGGAGAATAAGATCCCACAATGCTGTGTGAAATATATAGTGTCTATTAATTTATATAATTCATGATATGCTCTGTGTGTGTGTATATATAAATATATATATATATACATATATATATATTAAGTGGAACACTTAGAATTTATAAATTAACTATCATATATATCAACTGACTTTGATAATTAGTTTAGGACTTAACGCTTTTCCAATTACAATTGATTTCTACTTAGTCAGTGTTCCTAATTGTTAGGAAAATGGGAAGATTGCTTAATCATTATAGGCATCTTCTGACCTAGATCAAACACCATAATTTACTGCCAAGTATGCTATTGCTTCAATAAATGTAATCCTAATATTTACATTTGTTTTTAACGGTGGAAGAAATCTTTGGGAAGTTTCATTAGCAGTATTGTCACTTTTCAAGAGTTCTTTTTTTCCCATAAACTTATTTTTTTCCCCATAAACTTATTTTTTTCTTTTTAATCATGAAGTTAGAATAAAAACGGTATATACTTATTTCACACTAAATAATGCATTTCTAGTAAAATACTGGTAGGGTTGAATGTATTCCTGATGATTCTTTTTTTTCCTATTTTATTTATGTTGCTTCACTAGAGAGTTGTTTTACAGCTTGTTAATACTTTTGCCAGTGTTATTCACTTGTTTAGTCTCTACTTTCATTCAGTATTTTAATTGATTATTGATTAGAACTAGAGAGAATTTTGTTGCATAATGCAAATAGTTATTCTTTCTCTGTGTAACTCTTAGTGGAAGTCACAAGACTGATAAGTGGTCTGCAAGATGAGTTAATTCCTTCTTAAGCAAATGATCATTATAGACTTTAAATTAGCCTTTGGGTCAGATTGTAACCTTGCTTCTCATGGTTCCATGGGCTTTTGGAACTTCAAATGACTAAGATCTTTTAGTGTTGTTGGTTTTTGTTTATTTTTAATTTTAGTTTTTACACTTCAGCATTGGCTGATTACTGAATTTATTGTTTCTTCTAAAGTTTAGAAGTTTATGAGAGTTCCCTGGTGGCCTAGTAGTGAGAATTATGGGCTTCCACTGCTATGACTCGGGTTCAGTCCCTGGTCAGGGAACTGAGATCTTGCAAGCCCTGCAGTGTGGCCAAAAAAATAGTTTAAAAATTTAGTTTTGATAGTGAGAAGAATCAGTGTGCATTATCTTACTAGTATATTTAAGTTTGATAATTATCATAAATCATTTCTCATTTCTCCTGTAGTCATTTATGTATTCATTTTTGTTGTTGTTCAGTCACTAAGTAGTGTCTGAGTCTTTGCTACCCTGTGGACTGCAACACACCAGGCTTCCCTGTCCCTCACTATCTCTGGAAATTTGCTCAAATTCATGTCCATTTAGTTGATCATGCCATCCAACCATCTCATCCTCTGCCACCCCCTTCTCCTCCTGCCCTCAATCTTCCTAGCATCAGGGTCTTTTCCAATAAGTGGGCTCTTTCCATCAGGTGACTGAAGTATTGGAGCTTCAGTTTCAGCATCAGTCCTTCCAAAGACTATTCAGGGTTGATTTCCTTTAGGATTGACTGGTTTGATCTCTGTGCTTTCCAAGGGGCTCTCAAGAGTGTTCTCCAGCAGCACAATGCTAAAGCGTCAATTCTTTAGCGTTCAGCCTTCTTTATGGTCCAACTCTCACATCCATACATGATTGCTGGAAAAACCGTAGCTTGAACTATACAGACCTTTGTAGGCAAAGTGATATCTCTGCTTTTTAATACACTGTCTAGGTTTGCCATAGCTTTTCTTCCAAGGAGCAAGCATCTTAATTTTGTGGCTACAGTCAGTTTCTACAGTGATTTTGGAGCCCAATAAAATAAAATCTGTCAGTCGCTACTTTTTCCCTATCTATTTGCCTTAAGGTGATGCCAGATGTGAAGTGGGACCAAATGCCATATTCTTAGTTTTTGAATATTGAGTTTTAAGCCAGTTTTTTCACTCTCCTCTTTTACCCTCATCAAGAGGCTCTTTAGTTCTCTTTGCTCTCTGACGTTAGAGTGGTATCATCTGGATACCTCAGGTTGTTGATATTTCTCCCCGCAACTTTGATTCCAGCTTGCGAGTCATCAAGCCTGGTATTCAGCATGATGTACTCTGCATATAAGTTAAATAAGCAGGGTGACAGTATACAGCCTTCATGTACTCCTTTCCCAATTTGGAGCTAGTCCATTGTTCCATGTCTAGTTCTGTTGCTTTTTGACCTGAATATAGTTTTCACAGGAGACAGGTAAAGTAGTCTCATATTTCTATCACTTTAAGATTTTTCCACAGCTTTTTGTGATCCACACAGTCAAAGGCTTTAGTGCAGTCAATGAAGCAAAAGTAGATGTTTTTATGGAATTCTCTTACTTTTTCTGTGATCCAGTGGGTGTTGGCAATTTGATCTTTGGTTCCTCTGCCTTTTCTAAATCCAGCTTAAACATCTGGAAGTTCTCAGTTCACGTACTGTTGATGCCTAGCTTGAAGGATTTTGACAACTACCTTGCTAGCATGTGAAATGAGGTGATTGTAAAGTAGTTTGAACGTTCTATGGCATTGTTTTTCTTTGGGATTGGGATGAAAACTGACCTTTTCCAATCCTGTGGCCACTACTGAGTTTTCCAAATTTTCTGATATATTGAGTGTAGCACTTTCACAGCATCATCTTTTAGGATCTGAAGTAGCTCAATTGGAATTCCATCACTTCCACTAGCTTTGTTCATAGGTTTGAATACTAAGGCCCACTTGACTTTACACTCCAGGATGTCTGTCTATAGGTGAGTGATCACACCATGGTGGTTATCTGGGTCGTTAAGACCTTTTTTGTATAGTTCTGCAGTTCTTCTTGCCATCTCTTCTTAATATCTTCTGCTTCTTTTAGATCCTTGCTATTTCTGTCCTTTATTTGCCCATGCTTGCATTACTCAGCCTAACAAGACATTGTGTGCAATTAAACCCTGAATGTAAGCTTTTAATGGTGAGAGGTCATCTAATCAGTTTTTATGCCTATGGGCCTAAAATGAACAAAAGCATGTTGAAATAAAAAGATTTCTAGCCATGCCTAGGTAGATTCTGAGATACTTTGACCAAAATATAAACCTAAAAAATAATAGGACTTATATCTGCCCCCACCGACCATTCCCACTGACATATTTGTTATTTTTTGTTTCGCTGAAAACATTTAACCAGAATGGATGAATTTGCTCTAATAAACTGATTTTATTTTAAAGACATTGAATTGGGGGAATGGAAGGAAGATACATTAATGTTGAGACTTGAATGGCATGTTTCCCTTCTTTTGTCTAGGTCTGCCATGAATTTATGTTTTTTCAAAAATTTTTATTTTTGAGTAATTACATTATGGTAATTATTAATCATCATCTAAATGTTAATAAAGTTAAAAGAAACGTGAAGTCACTCAGTCGTGTCCGACTCTGTGTGACCGCATGTACTGTAGCCTGCCAGGCATCTCTGTCCATGGGATTTTCCCAGCAAGGATACTGGAGTGGGTTGCCATTTCCATTACCAAAAAAGTGTGTATTTTATTGAGGTATTAACCACAGTTTGCTATAAAGTAATAAGTTTCAGTTACAATTAATACATAATCTAACCATTTCAGGAACTTTGAAATTACTTTGTGGCTGCTGTTTGGCGGGTGGGGGAGGGAGTGAGAATTTATTTTCCCTATCTATTTTTAAAATTTCTTATTATTCTTTATTCTCTAAAAATAGATTATATTGTACCTTAGATTTGTTAGTGGGCTTCCCTGCTGGCTCAGTGTTAAAGAACCTGCCTACAAATGCAGGAGATGCAGGAGATGCAGGAGACTCGGGTTCGATTCCTGGGTCCAGAAGATTCCCCTGGAGTAGGAAGTGGCAACCGGCTCCAGTATTCTTGCCTGGGAATTCACACGGACGCCTGGTGGGCTACAGTTCACGGGGTCTCAAGACTTGGACGTGACTAAGTGACTAAGCAACAATGACAAGGTTTGTTAGTACAATTCTTTCTTATAGCAAAAAAAATGGGTGAAGATAGAGTTATTACTTAAAGAACTAATTGACTGCAGCCATCTAACTGAAGGATTTAGAAAACAGTCTAGAGCTTTACCTCTCTCTCTACTGCATGCATTTATTGTTGCATACATTCTGGAATAATCAGGCACATTAGTGTGGCTTGTTACTAATGTGTCTCTAATGAAAACAAAACCATGCATTTGACTTTTGTATTCACCATTTCATATCTGTGTGTAGGTTTTTGGTTTTAAAGGTGGAATCATCAAAGAAAGGTGGTGGGATTTAATGCCCACACATCATCATTTGAGAAACAGAAATTCCGAGTGTTTAGAGCCAGTTAGACATGAGAACTCAGGAGTTCAAAGAAGTCTTCTTATTGTGTCCTCACATAGCCCCTTCCCATTCTAACTAGGACCCCTAGTCCTGTTGTATTAGGGTCTTACCCTTATAAATCTTAATTTTTAATTTTCTTAATTATCTACTGCAGAGAATGTACATTAAATTTTGCAGTTAGAACAAATTTGGGGACTTAATTTATTAACTGATTTATTTGATCATTCTTTAAGCACTAAAGCCATTGTTTCAATGGAAAGGAGATTTGTATACAGCATGGTAGAGAGGACAGACCAATAAAAGTGGGTGTGGGGGAGCGGGTATGAGTGACCACTTTGTAGTCTTTGATATTGGTCAAATCACTGTGTGTCTTCATTTTTCATATCTATAAAATAGAGGAGTTGGTTGGTCTGAATTTTGTTTTCTATCTTCCAAGTTTTGCAATTTTGTGATTGGGAAATGTTTTTTTACAATATTTAGGTACTCCAGTGGCCTGACATTTAAAATCTGAAAAGTCCAAGTGACAATGCATTGTTTCTTTTGCTTATTTGCTTTAACCAGCCTTTAAAAGCCATTTGGCTCTTTAGGATAATGAACACTTTGCATTTATGAAGTACCTTTCTTATGAGACGGTTGCAAGAACAGATGTTTGTAGTCTTGGGGTGACTTGGCAGATGTAAGAGGCTGGAGACATAGTGGATGATGATGGTATTTAAAGTAGCAAAAATGTCACTGATGCTTACTCTGTTGAACACAACTGGAATATTCAGTATCTGGGCTGTGAGCATTTTTCACTATTTTTAGCTACATTTCATTAAATTAGGCAGCAATTAAACACTTCCTTGGTAGAACCAAAAATATTTACTGGGCAGTAAGGAGTAAGCTGGCATTTAGGTCGGTTAGGGGGATGAAACTTTTATGGCCACATGGGTTTTGCTGATAGTGTCTCTCTGGTTTTCTGTGTGCCTTTCTTTGGGCAAACAACAGTAGGAATGACAGGTAATTGTAATCATACCATCTAATCATTCTTGTCCATAATTATGGAGAAGAATAGCTTCTAAAAGTTAATCATGTCAGATGTATGCTAGAAGCTGCCAGTTAGCAGCTGTGTAGGGAACTGTTTCATAGCCTCAGAGAATGGCTATTAGTAAAAACTATCTTCTAAGACTTCATGTTACTGTAGTTTGAATATGAAGAAAGCCCTCTTTTTATGGGTGAAGCCGTTAACATTCATCTGTTTGGTACAGTTAAAGTCCTCTGTCCCTCCTAACACTTATGTTTCCTGAAATGGAAAATAAATCTCTGATACTGGTCAATGTTGACAATACTATCCAAAGATACTGAGCAAATGCTGTTATGCCATTAGCCTATCAAGATGCTCAGTTCAATTCAGTCGCTCAGTCGTGTCCAACTATTTGCGACCCCATGGACTGCGGCACACAAGGCTTCCCTGTCCTTTGCCAACTTCCGGAGCTTGCTCGAACTCATGTCCACCGAGCCAGTGATGCCATCAAACCATCTCATCCTCTATTGTCCCCTTCTCCTCCTGCCTTCAATCTTTGCTAGTAACAGGGTCTTTTCCAGTAAGTCAGTTCTTTACATCAGGTGGCCAAAGTATTGGAGCTTCAGCTTCAGCATCAGTCCATCCAATGAACATGCAGGACTGATGTCCTTTAGGATTTACTGCTTTGATCTCCTTGCTGTCCAAGGGACTCTCAAGAGTCTTCTCCAACACCACAGTTCAAAAACATCAATTCTTTGGCACTCAGCTTTCTTTATGGTTGAACTCTCACATCCATATATTACTACTGAAAAAACCATACCTTTGACTAGACACACCTTTGTCAGTAAAGTATTCTCTCTGCTTTTTAATATGCTGTCTAGGTTTCTTCCAAGGAGCAAGCATCTTTTAATTTCATGGCTGCAGTCACCACCTGCAGTGATTATGAAGGAGTTATTCTGTGTGACTTTCCATATATGAGAGTTTTTAAATAGTTGTGGCTGAACTATAAATTGTTGTTTTCTCTTGAAGAGGTAGTATAGTTCTGTGGGCAGCTTTGCAGAAGTTTTGTAGGCTTTTGTGTGTGTTAGTTTTGTAATAAGCTTTGCAACAAATCTAATTTTTTTATAGAGGATAATTTGGGAGTAATCACTTAAAAACTATGAATTATGCAGATATTGGTCTAAACCTGCTCTAGCTCAAAACGTCTTTTCAACCTTTTCTGGTACTGACTGGCTTATAAGTGATTTAATTTGGTAAGATTGTTTTATATCTTCAGAACTCCAAGTCTGCAATCCTATAATATCCTGGATTTCTGCCCTTCGTAATCTTCTCTCTCCCAGATATTTTCCCAACATTACTGCCACAATAAAGGGAGTAGTGGTTCACATGTATCTTCTGTGTGAATGGGGTACCAAGTAAATATTTGTTTAAAGAATTAATAGGTAACTTACAGGAGTGCTTAGCAATTATTTGTTGATTTGAGGTGAATTTTTTATCAAATATGAGTAAAAATATAAAGGGAAATGTTTTAGTAATGATATTGAAATAGGTCAGTCTTTCCTTTGTACCTAAAAATGGTGTGCATATTTCATATATGTATGTATTAAATATATATGTGTATATATATGTGTCTGTGTATATATATATATACATACATATATATATTGTAACATTGTTTTATCTCTATTGTAACTATAGAGTGTTTGTTAAAGGCTAAAAATATCACAATGTTAAGGTGAATTTGGAAATTTATTTTTTTAATCGCATTGATCCTAAACTACCAATCTTTTAGACTCATGTTCTGTTTTTAGTGGTTATATAGTAGAAGCAGATCCTTTTTCTTTCACCTTTTCTTTCTTATTACTATATTGAAAGGTTATGGTTGCATAAAATAACTTTTTCCTTATTCTTTCATGAATTATGGAAACCCTTCCCAAGATTATAAAACCTTTTCTAATAGAAGCAACCTTGCTTTAAAAGCTTTCTTATGTAGCTTCTGATTCTGCTAGGTTGTTTTCACTGTTGTTATTTTTTACTTTATTTACAAGGGTACCATAGCCCCTGGATTCTTTCTTTATATTAGATCGATAGTTACGTAGATACATTGTGAGAGTGTGTGATTATTAGAGTGAGCATGAATGTCTTAAACAGAAGTCATCCTTCTGTATGTCTTTCTCAATATTTTTGTCTTGGAGAAATGCACAAAACTTGGCCCACCGTGTCAGTTTGATGTGTGCATTGACATTTGGCAGAATATTATTCTGAGTCTTCACAGGTATGTGATATTTTTATACAGATAACACGTTTGTTCTTAATGAGCTAAAGCTTATATAGACATTTTGAAAGATGCTGGTGATTAGACAGTCTAGCAAATAACATTGTAGATCATACATTATTCATGCATGGGAGGAAATGTGGCTACCCTGTTGCATTTTTATGAAATACAATGTTTTTTTTTTTCCCTGTCCTGAGAATTATGAAAAATATTACTGTCTTTTCAGAGTATCTGACCTGTGAAACACTTGAGTTGCGGTATATTTAGATTTCAAACCCCACATTTGAGTCACTGCTTTTGAATTTATGTAGTAAATATTATTTATATATATTGTATTTTTGAATTTATATAATAAATGTTAAATGCTTTTTATCTTCAAACTAAGTAACCTTTGGAGATTATAAAAAAAGCCTTTTCAAAGCTTTTTTTTTAACTTTTGTATTTTCAAAATATGATAATGGTATATGGCTAAACACTGATTGCAACTGACTAGCAATTTTGTATTAATGAAGTGAAGTGGTGAGTCAGTCAAGGTTCCAGTCCACATGTCAGTGCACATTTCAGCAACAATGTCACGAGAGGTAAGACAGGCCAGTCTAGTTAGCAGAAAAGTGTTGGCTGGTCCTTCTGAGAAACAGCAGAAAAAAATGTTGGTGAAAAGCAGATTTGCCACCTGATTTCAAATATATAAAATGCCACTTAAAAGAAATAAAGCAGTTTTGTTTTTTGTTGTTTCATAAATCTGGAGTGGAACTAGTTGGTTGGATGTGTAAGAGATTTGACTCTACATAGTGAGAATTTTCTAATGAATAAAGCAGTTCAAAAATAGGAAAATTTTCCTTGGAAGACGGTATCCTTCCTAGAGATGCTTAATCAAAACATGAATTCAAGGTGCAATTAACAAGGTGCTGAGTTGTGAGATCTACATTCTTTTAAGTCTGTGATTGGAAGTCTTTCTAATATACTGTGCAGTTTCAGAACTCTGGTTGGAAGTGTTTCTTCCAGTCTTGTCATTTGGGTTAATTTTTATGTTTCAGTTTAGTGCTTATGATTATCATTGACCAAGTGAAGGTGTTACAGTTGACCAGGTCTGACTAGTCAAAGTCATTACAGCTTTGACTTTCTTCTTTCCAACAAGGATAAGAGAGAAACTCAGATCCTGGCTGTAGAGAGAGCAATTATTAGAGGAACTGCACCCTTCTTGACAATGGAGTTCCTTTTACTCTTTTTTTTTTTCCTTCTCTGCTCCTGTTTTTGTACTTTCCTATTTTTTTTTTTCCCCTGTGTGGTTAACTGGTGCATCTGTTATAAGTTAACTCTTTCAGTGACTTGTAAGACAAAATGAAAGCATACTTGCTTCCGCTGTAAAGCTAGTATGGGACTAAAACTATATTTTCAGATAAATCTAAAATCATCATGACTGCTGCCATGATTTTGACTTCAATTTCAGCTGATAGTTTAGTTGCAGATTTTCTTACTATCGATGAAGTTTTCTAACGATCAGTTAACATTATTGGAAGCTTACATATATGAGATTGTAGAGGAGATTCTTTCCAGTGCAAAATGTTTACCTAATTTGTGTGTTGCTTTTTATGTATTCTGAACATGTATTTGTCTTGGACTGCAGTAGCCAAAATATGCTTATTCAGCATTCAATGAAATACGTTTCCTTCCAGCCAGAAGCCCATTTACATCTGATTTTGAGACCTAAATTGATAATATAATTTGGTATCAAAAATAGCATATGAATACCTAGAGGAAAAACATGGTCTCTCCCTTTAATAACTTATGTTCCTTCAGGTGTTGACTATACACTGTTTCTCTGTGTCATTTGGAAGATTATTTTTAACCGTTTCCCCTTGCCTTTTCGAAAACACAGGCCCCAACCCTATTCATTTGGTCTCTATTGCTGTTTCACATACTTTGTCATTAGCAACTTTCTTACCTTGAGTAAGTGTCATTTGAACATTTAATCATTAATACTGCCCCTATTTTTTTAAAAATACGTTGTACAGAAAGTTAAATATATTCCATTTTGTGGCCAAGAAACCCTTTTTATTTTCCTTTTGTAGTAAAAAATAAAAAGAAACCTCAAGCTAAGCATGTGTTTTTTGAGATTTTGTTACTTAATAAATGAGAAAGGAGAGTTCCTTGATTCAAGCAAGAGAAGCGACAACAACCAGATTTAAAGAATTGACATGGAAGTGCCATAAAAGAAGATTGAATTTTTAATTACCTTAATTTCATGTTTTGAGTAAGAGCAGTGGTTTTGAACTTGGAAATGCTGGGTGTGTGCTTTCTTTTCTTTTTGCAATCGAAATAGATACTCGAGTCTTTGATGTCCTTAAGTAGTTTTCAGCACTTGTGGGAGAATACTAATGATTTGGTGATTATTATCATTAAGCTCAATGAGCATTCTTTTTTAAAATAATTGTATTTATTTATTTATGCCTGTGCTGGGTCTCCATTGTTGGGTGCAGGCTTTCTCTGCTTACAGAAAGCGGGGTCCGCTCTTTACTGTGGTGTGCGGGCTTCTCATTGCGGTGGCTTCTTTTGCTGTGGAGCACAGGCTCTAGGTGCACGGGCTTCAGTAGCTGCAGCATGTGGGCTCAGTAGCTGTGACTTGTGGGTTTAGTTGCCCCGCAGCATGTGGAATCTTCCGGGACCAAGGATCGAACCCGTGTCCATTGGCAGGCGGATTCCCATCTGCTGAGCCCCGAGGAACATTCTCAATGAGCATTCTTCAGAGCCTATTCCTGTAAGCTACCACACTGTAAATAGGTACAAAAGTATTTGATGCATAGCAGGAAGAAAAAAGTGTAATGCTACAAAGTTTCTAGGATGTTGCTCCTTAGTGAAGGAACACTCAAGTATTTTACATAATTGGACTCTGACAGTGACAGCCGCTCAATCCAGTCCAACTCCTTGTAACAGGATTTCCCAGGCAAAATACTGGACTGGGTTGTTGCCATTTCCTTCTCCAGGGGATCTTGCTGACCCTCGGATAGAACCCAGGTCTCCTGCATTGCAGACGAATCCTTTACCCTCTGAGCCACCAGGGAAGTAGTTGGACTCTATGAGTTCAAAATCTGTAAATATTTTGCAAGCTAATTTCTTCTTAAATTTTTATTGGAATATGACATACATCGTTGTGTCCAGATCCTTACAATAGTTGTGTATTCATGTGTTTCTATGAATTTGTATATATATATATATATATATATATATTCTCACATGTAACCACGACCCAGGTCAATATATGAAACATTGATATAGATCATTTTTTGTGTCCCAGAAAACTTCCTTCTATCGACAGTTGACATCCATCCCTGAGAGGTACTTGTTCTTATTCTTTTGGTTGTAGATAGATAGGTTTTGTCTTTGTCGGTTACCATGTTGTTGGAAGCGGTGGCAGTATTTGGTTCCTTTATGTCAGTCATAGTATCAGTATATAGTTATAAAATATGTAGTTATAAACACAAAATTTGTAATTTGTAGTTATAAAAGCAATATTTAATTATTGTTTTGGAGTAATTGAGAACTTTTTAGAGTTCTGTGGGCCTAAAGACTGGTTACCAATTTAAACTTCATTGCTTCAAAGCAAGTTTTCAAGAAATCTTTTGATTTCCTGTCTTGTGGGACCAAAGGGCCAGTTGAACATGTAAGAGATCTGGGGGGGGCAGCGGGTGGAGGGGAGGGATGGTGGTGAGTGCTGAGGGGTGGTCCAGGTAGGTGGTGAGCTGGGGTGCCCAGAAGCAAGACTATATAGATAATGAATATATACTGTGCCCTGCGGCCTGGGAAGTAAAAGTAAAAGCCAGGGAAGATAAAACTAATTGATTCTGTATTTCCTAGATTTTGGGATTTATGAATCAGTCAATGACAAAGATAATTGGAACCAACATCATTTGCCAGTTTTAATACAGAATAAGAATTTCAACACTAAGAAAAGTGAGAATCATAGGAAATTACAACTCAGAAAACAAAGTGGCCATAACAAATGCGACTGGACCCAGTCACATGGCCACTTTGTTTTCTGAGTTGTAATCCATCTGCAATCTCTCTGATGGCCACTAGCATTCCCTGTCAGCCGTGATGCCTGCCGCCTATAGGCAGCTCTCTTTTCTCTGCCTGTGTGTTTGGGGCACTGGCATCAGCAAAGCCATCAATATCTCATTTGCATATTTTATTTTTATTTTTTTCAATGTCAGAGTGGAAATAAGAATAGCAAAGAAAATTGTATGAAAAGAGGTGACTCAATCTATTCTTTAAAATGAAATTAGAAATGCTGAGCGAGTTTGATAGAGGTGCATCAATGCTGAAAAATGCATCTAAGTGAATCTACACTTCTTTCTTAGTTTGAAGCTTTCAAGCAAATAGAAATGAGGATTTGACTGAAGAATAAAAAGGACTTCACATCCTTCTCTAAAAGTTGGAAGCCCTCTGCTTTATAAGACTTAATTCATTACATTTTGTCTTTTATGTGTCTTTTTTGATTGGCATGCTGATTTTTCAAGATTCAACTCCAACGTTCAGTAGGAGTTGAGTGTACTTAAAATAAACTGAATTTTCAAGGGAAATCCTTCTATTTAGTCATATTTTTCTGTTAATGACTTTTTTGCTCATTTGTTTCCTTTTTTCCAACAAACACTTATTGAAGGATTACTGTGTGCCAGACATTGTCCTTGCCTTTAAGCATCCTGGTAATTTTAGAATAAGAAGATCCATGACAAAGAAGTCTGTTATCCCTCCCACCAGTGCTGAATTTCCTTAATTTTTCTTCTTTATTCTTAGGCGTTTATTTGTCATAGAGGCACACTTCTTCGTGTGGCCTTGTCTTTTTCAGAGGCAGTTTCTTCTCTAGTTTTGATTCCATTTCCCTCCATGCCCTGTGGGATCTTGTTCTTTCTGTTAGATTCTCTCTCTCCTCTGTCCTCAGTCTTTTCCAGAGGAGCCTGGCAGGCTACAGTCCGTGGGATCGCACAGAGTCGGACACGACTAATCGACTAAGCCAAAGCACAGCACACAGCTCTCGTGCTCACCTTTTATGCTCTGGACCCTCACTGGACCTTTCCTTTTCTTAGATCTGCCAAGCTTGCCCAAGGTTATTTATTTCTACCTAAATCAAAATCATGCCAACCTTCTCATTTTCATTATCTGGTATACACTTTATCCTTCCAGATTCAGTCCCATCTCATCTCTCTCAGCTTTTATCTGGTCTTACACTCACCCACTCTTGCAAAATGTGAGTTAAATTTCCTTTTGAATTTTTTGAATTTTTTTTTTTTAATTTGCTGCCATTTATATACTATATAAATTTTACATGCTGTATATTTACAGTGGGGCAAGTGCTTTTTTAATCTTTAAAAAAACAAAGATCAAACTTTAGACATCTCTGAACAACACAAACTGTATAAACCATACAGATTATTCAGATACAAACTGTATTAAATACAGTTTTCCCCACTCCGTCTCCTGATGCAGGACCAGTGAATTATAAGTGTATCACAGTTTGATAGCATATCCATATTAAAAATAAAATCACAGTATGATTTTGTCTGTAACTAGAAACTTTAAGGGACCAAGCTGACAACTCAGACTCCAATATCATAGTCAAGACAAGAGACACTGTATAAAAAAGTGTTATGTAATAAAAACATACTGTAGGCCTTACAAATAATGTTTGGATTATACATTCATAATGTAAATACTCATCATAAAAAATCATAAAAAAATTTTTGTGAATTTTTAAAGTTATTTTGCTTTAGACATCTTCATTATAGCACTTAACACATCATCTTGAGATGGCTCAGGGCAGGACACAGTCTTATTTTGAGATTAGTATACACATACCCGGTGAAAATGTTAGAAAAATGGCCATCATCTCAGGGGAAAATGGTAACATCTGCAGTTAGTAGTGAAGTTTAGGAAAAGGAGAAGAATAAGAATGAGGAAGGGAATTGAATTCTATGCAGACTCAAGATCTTGACTTTGATATCTGTTTGATATCCAAATAGATAAATTAATTAGATAAATTAGATAAATTAATTAGATAATTTTAATTTAGATAAATTAAAAAATTTCCAAATATGTTTGGTGGTAACGTTATTTAAGGAGAACTTATTCTTATTTAGGTCATTGTAGAGATGAGGATGAAGCAAAGTGAGAAAGTCACCCATTTTGTGCTCCTTAGAGCTTATGCTTGCTGACAGGCTGCTGTGTTTGATTTAAAATGATTGTCTGTAAAACTTCTTAAGGTAGACCGTTAATTTCCCATGACAGCACATAAAGTGCCTCCTCTCCCCCCTCCCGAAACCCAGGCGCACACACCAGAGGTACCTCTTGTGTGAGACATTTGTTTAATGTTGCCTGTCAGAAAAGGTGGGACAACAAGTCACTCAGGTTTGAAGTTTGCAAACATCCTTCCACCTTACTGAACATCACAAAGGCTGTCAAAATTTTTATTTCCCCATATTTTCTCTTTGCTGTAGGAGAAAAACCATTACAGATGTAAATGTTAGGAGCATTTTGTCATAGGCTTTGGAGAGGCTGCAGGAAGTGTTATTGAGAGTTGGATTGGGGAGAGGAAGAAAGCCTCTGCTGATATGTTGAAATCTTTCTAGCAATTTAAGTGAACTGCACTGCTGGGAACTAGATATTTTTACTTCCAAATATTAGTTATATCTCGTTTCCTTTTTTCTACTTTCTCTGAAAAATAGACCTTGATATTTCTAAATATTCATTTTATGTTTCCTTTTAATTTCTTCTCAGTCTTGTAGACTCTTTACCAAACCCATCCTTGTGTTAAGCATCCCCTAGGGATTTACCTGCGAGGGGGGTTGAAATACGTTTATATGTGCTACATTTACTTCAGATAGTTTTTGGTGGAGAGTGAATAGCCACTGAGAAAGAAACCAGTTGCTCTTTTAAATATAATTAGCAATCCCAGCCTTCAAGAAGTTTGCATTTGGTTGTGATGAAGCCTGTGGCATGCCCTCTGCAAAGACAAGAAGGGGAAGATGGATGTATTCCTAATGCAATCAGGAAGCCCCTCTGTAATTTAAATATATTACCATATCCTGAGAAAGCTGGTGTTTGAATGTCCTAAGATAACTCACAGTTTCTCCCTAACAAACATGATTGAATTACTTGAGGGAATGCAGCAGGTGTAGTCCTTAATGGATCAATGCTGTCTATGTTCATTATCACAGCAAACTCCAGGAAAACTATAACTGAAGTCATAAGGAGTCAGTTTATTGATGCAGTCTTAGTGATTTTGCTTGTGCTGCTCACATCCAATTTGCCACCAAAAGTTTGATGCCATGCAAACATTGCATTTCTGGAACACCAATATTGTTTCCTGCTTGTACCCAGAAAGAGAGATGAGTCTCCATCTTGGATGCTTGTGTTTCAGTTTATATATAAAAGGCTAAATAATAGTTTCAAAACATTTGGAATTCTAGGAATGTTAGAGTAATCTGGGATGGAATTATCATCAAAGTGTGCATTCCATGTGTCACTTTTGCAGTCTGCTTGTAAAAGTCTCAAGTAAATAATAATAAAAATAACTAACATTACTGAGTCCTAGTGGTATACTCAGCTGTGTTTTAAACATTTTAAGGTGTATGTCTAATTCGTTCTTCACCACAACTCTACATGGTAGGGGTTATGAGTATCCTTATTTTATAGGTAAGGAACCTGAGGCCTAGAGAGTTGAAGTGGCTTGACCAAGATCACTCTATTGAAAATGGAAGGGCTAGGGTTCAAGCCTAGGCAAAAGTACCCCAAAGCCCAAAACCTTTAGTTATTGTTGTTCAGTCACTAAGTCTTGTCTGACTCTTTGTGACCCCATGGACTGCAGCATTCCAGGCTTCCCTGTCCATCATCTCCCAGAGTTTGCTCCAACTCATCTCCATTGAGTCGGTGATGCCATCCAACTCTTATAATGGGAGGTTTCTCAGGCTCTAAGACTCTTCCACAGAAGTAGTTCATAAACAGAATTCCCTTACTAGGTTAAAATAAAGGATTTTTCTATTTAAAAAAAAAAAATGGAGAGCAAAAGACACAATATGATTAGCTGTAGGTCCCAGAGTCATAGCAGGTGAGATTAAGATGAGAAACTCAGAGTACTTTGTTATGATGGTCTAGTCTCATCACAATGCCCTTCTTAGTTTTGCTTCTAAAAGATAAACATCTGAAAATAGTTGGGCTGATTTAAAAGAAAATTTTATGAATTTAACTGGTTAATTAGGTGTAATTATCTGCATAGCTTAGGAACCATCATTATATAAATTTTCCCAAGGTCAATTTTCAAGCCTATTTAAAAGTTAATTTATGTGAAAGAAAATTTCTCTACACAAATTAGAGATGTTTCTATTGCAAGAAAGACTTAGCACTTGGATATATTTAGAATAGAACATTTTGATCTTCCCATTAGTTTTGCCTCTTGATATGAAGTGAAATGAAAAGTTTCAATAACTCTTCCTGCAGGAATATCACCTTTATGAACATTCTCCTTTGGGATTATCTTCTGGAAGGCATGCATTTCCATGTGTTTTATGGCATTACATTATTTTCCCAATGATTCCTGCTATTGTAGTTTTTTTTTTTTTTTTCCAATGAGCTACGACAAGTATTATATTGGCCTCAGATATGCTTGCCTTTGGGGCTTCCCAGGTGGTGCAGTGGTAAAGAATTCGCCTGCCAATGCAGGAGATGCAAGAGATGTGGGTTCGATCCCTGGGATGGGCAGATCCCCTGGAGAAGGCAATGACAACCTGCTCCAGTATTCTTGCCTGGAAAATCCCACGGACAGAGGAACCTGGCGGGCTACACTTCCTGGGGTCTCAAAGAGTCAAACACGACTGACACGGCACATGATAGTCTTCATAATGCTGTTTCAAATTTACTTTAAACTCATATATCTCTTAATGTATATGATACTTTCCTTGTTCCTTAAAGCAGGATGACATAAGGAGAGGAAAAGAATTCTTATGTACCCAGACCATTTGTTTGTGTCATCTTGCTAACCCTCACTCTTACTTGAAGAAGAATGGACACATCTATATATTTATCTGGAAAAGTTTGAGTAAGTAATTAGCAGTTTGATTGAGAAACTTCAATTTTTTAAAACTTTAATTTTTTAAAAGTTAATTTTTATTTTATATTGGAGTGTACTTGATTTACAATGTTGTTTCAGGTGTACAGCAAAATGATTCAGTTATACGTATATGTACATCCATTTTTTTCATATTTTTAAAATTTACTTAATTGTTCACTCAGTGTTTATACTTTTCCAAAAGGAATGTGAACAGCTGGTTAAACACAGTTCACCCTTGTTTAATCAGTTAACCGTTGAACAATGCAGAGGTTAATCCACCTATAACTTACAGTTGGCCCTCTATCCAAGGTTCCTCTGCCTCATTGGATCCAGCCATCCCTGGACCATGTAATACTGCAGTATTTACTATTGAAAAATAACCACTTGTAAGTGGACCCGTATCGTTCACACCTAACTTGTTCAAGAATCAACTGTATTTTGCTTGAGGAGCAGCTAAAAAATTAAAGTTACGGGGAAACAATGCCAGAAACAATTGATGAAAAGAAAGCAATAGAGGTATTTAATTTTTCTTAATTCATTTCTCTTTATATACCAGTGCTTTTCCATCACACAGCTTATACATCAGGAAGAAAGAGAAATGAATGGTTTTTCTCTGCGCTGGATTGATTGCAGTGAATATTGAGTAGACTTCTTTTTTTTTTTTGTAGTGTGGTTAATCTCAGAATGCCACTTATAAAGGAAAATAATTTTAAACTTTAAAATTCAGCTTAGCATTTTCTTGAGCTTATTATTTCAAAAGAATACCCTCTCCCCTTTTTAAAAAATACTGATATTGCAAACCCTTTGTATAATTTTTCTCCGGTGTTTGCAAAAATCCCCTTGAGGTTTCTTCTGGTTCTGTGGAATTTCTCTTCTCCACATATTGACAAAATCATTAAACAAGCCTGAAGCTTCATGATGACTTTTCCAGTACCACTTTCATTGCTCTTTATCATTACGTTTAGTTATGTTTCATCTAGTTTTCAATATATGTGACAGGGTTCATATCCCAGCCAACTGGAATTAATTTGATAGCTAAGCATTTCACGAGCTGACTCTATAACACACTCTGCCAGATCCTGCCATGTGTAAAGCGTTACTACTTTCTTACCAGGAAAGATTATTTATAACTTGACTTCTTCCACGCTCACTTGTGTTTCTCAAGAAGGCAGGGAGGGGTGTGCTCACTCAGAGTGTTTCTCTTGGCATTCCTTTGTGTAAACCTCACTAATACTTTCAATCATCACCTCTCGTGTCTTTCCTTTGGCGCACAAGGAGGAAAATGGAGATGCTTTGAATGGCAGGCATTGCTTCTCAGCAAGAGGCTGCTCTCCGAAACCCTGGTGTTGCTCCAACTTCTCTCTCTCTCGCTGCCCATTAGTGGCTTGAGAGGGTTTTAAGATCGAGAGTGTGGTTTGTTAGGGAAACTGTTGGAGTTGACCTCAGTAAATAATTTTTTAAGAGCTTAGTCCTTAGAGGTTAGTGTGGTAAGTGACCGGGGAATAATTGAGTATTATTTCACTACTTGTGGGAAAAATAATTTTAGCTAAACATTTCAGGGATAAGAGAAAGGAAGTGTTTATATTTCTAAGATATGACCTCATTCCAGATTGCTACCCTTTTGTAAGAAGCCAAAACAGATTTATGAATACTCTGAACCAGCAGAGAAAGAGTTTTTTATTTGACCATTTTTCCTTTATTTATCAGTCTGATATTTTAATTTTATGGCCAATACATGTTCCCCAGTTTAGAGATTTCCCTCACATGGCATGATTAGCAGTCGTGTGTGAAATGATTATGTGGAAACATTACTAGCGAATTACTGCTTGTCTAAATACTGTATGTTTTCACTTGAGAACATTGGCTCTGGAATGTATTTCTGGCACTGTGAAAGGGGAAAAAAAGTCTTGATGTTAAAATGCAGCCAGAATTTAATTTGTGAAATGGAGCTTTAAACTCAGTTGTTCCTCCCACTGGCAGCAACGTAAGGTTGCTTATTTCCTTTCTAGAATGAAAATTTGCCCTTTAAGACTACTTAGTCATATTTTTAATCATCAAATTGATAATTTCTTAGAGAAAAAGCCAAAACTTTGCACTATCCATGTTTATGTCTTTGTGTTACACAGGATCTAATTTATAAATGTTAATTAGTACCATTTAAAACTAATGGACTGGCAATTTCGAGGTCCATAACTATAGTAATTATGCCTTGGAACAGGAAAGTACGTTTTATATTAAGTTTTTATACCAATAATTGTGGCTGACTTCTCATACAGTCTTGGACCCTAATCAGCAATAGTATTCTTATCATAAATGTAATCAATAACCTACCCTGCTGGAGATTTACTGTTGGGGAGAATTGACTCTAATGTATAAAATAGCTGTAGTACAAGAAATTCAGAGAGGGAGAAAAGCCAGGAGACATACTTTTATTATCTAGGTTATTTTATCTTATAGTAGAAAGAAGCTTATCATTTCGCCTTATAAAAAAGCTTTATTAGTATTGAGATTGGTTCATTTGATTTCTGGAGTACACATTTCTTCCATGCATGCTGAGTTGCTTCAGTCATGTCTGACTCTTTGTGACCCTATGGACTGTAGCCCTCCAGGCTCCTCTGTCCATGGGATTCTCCAGGCAAGAATACTGGAGTGGATTGCCATTTCCTTCTCTAGGGGATCTTCCTGACCCAGGGCTTGAACCTGCATTTCTTGCATCTCCTGCACTGGCAGGCACATTCTTTACCACTAGTGCTAACCTGGAAAGCCCACACATTTCTTATGTATCCCCAAACCACGAAAAAAGGTATGGTGGAGGTTTCTTTGTTGATTTCATTATTCTGACCAGAAAAGATTCTTTGCTTATGTCCTAAATACTCTCCACGTGAGAAAGAAGAAAAATCGAAAGAAGTCATTCACTGCCTCCGAGTTCTGTAATAAAACGTCACTCTCGCCTCTCTCCCAGCATTTGATGTTGATGATTGACAGTGTGTGTGGAACCTTAGTCTCATTTGAGTGCAGGCCAAGGAAGGCATCATAACCAAGAAGATCAAAACTCAGAACTGAAGCAGGAACTTTTCATTCAAACTTGAGTAAATACAGAGGAAAAGACTGAGATACCGTCCAAAAATTAGAAGTCAAAAGAAAATAATTAAAAAATCAACACCTATATTTTCTTAGCCCTACAGATTCTATGTTTGTTGTGAATTGAACATTTTCAGAAAAGCGTCATGATTCATTAGTCTGAAAAATTACCGCATTATCATAAGAGAAGGATTGTTGATTTTAATAGAAGTCAGCTTTGGATCACTTATAGTATGAATTAGCCTCATAGCATTAAACCATGCTAGGAAGATGTAGATTGCTTGTTCACTGAATAAGATGATTTTAAATATGACTCTGAGGGCTTCTGTTACCAGAATTGCCCACAAGGACCTTACTTTGTAATTCCAGAACTCTAGTGGGCAAATACTGTTTTGTAGATTAATTTCTTATAATTAGCTTTGAGATAAACAGAAAAACTGGTTGGCTTCCTTTTGTAGGTAATTTGGCTATGATGGTGTAGGGTTATAACTGTTACTTGTCCTGGTGACATCCACAGTTAATAGTCTCAGTGTAAATGAAAAGCTACCAGCATATATACTTATCACATAAGAATGTGTCTTGTGAAATGTGTATGTGGGGGGAAAAGTGAATAGTGATTACATTCACAAACAGCCTGAAGGTACAGTGTCTTTTTAGTGAAGATACGTGGGACGTGGTGGAGAGTATCTTCTTTGGGTTGTCCCCGAAGAAATTGAAGGCTATATACTGGTGAAATGTGGTTTTCTTTTCTCTCTCTCTTTTTTTGTTCTTGGAGAAATACAAGCTATTTGATTTGTCTTTAATATAATATAGAGATTGCAGTGCTTAAAGCATCTCAGTTGCATTTAAGCCATTCAGAGGGAATGGAGCAAAGGGAAAGAGTGGAGAATGGGAGAGGGAAGTTAAAAAGAAAAGAATGACATGGATCCAGAGTGAAGGGGGAGCAGAGTGGGCAGAGAGGACAGGGTTCAAGGAGGAGGCGTAGTTAAGAGAGAAGCCGATTCAAGGTAGCAGCTGATGAGGGAAAAGCAGCCCCAGGACCAGTGCCCCATTGTCTGTTGGCCTCAGAGCAATTGACTGTTTTTATTTTTTTTAAATAGCATTTTGACTGTTTTCTCCATTCTCTAAACTCTCATTTACCGTCTTCTTTTTCACTTGCAGATACAAAAATGAAAATAGCTTTTGTGACATTATCTTAAAAACTCACAGACCAGGCACTATATGAGAGTGGACCCTTTTTGGATTTAAATAGTAATCCTGCCTTTTCCTGGTTGAAAAGAAGAAAAAGAGTAAAAATCTTTAGGCAGAGAAATTTGACAAATCTAAAACTATAAATAGCAATGCTTACTATTTTCTAATTTTCTGATTCGAGTACATTTGAGGAAGAGAGCAAATGAGTAAACAAGTGAGAATGTATCCTTTGCTGCTGCTGCTAAGTCGCTTCAGCCGTGTCCAACTCTGTGCGACCCCATAGACGGCAGCCCACCAAGCTTCCCCGTCCCTGGGATTCTCCAGGCAAGAACACTGGAGTGGGTTGCCATTTCCTTCTCCAATGCATGAAAGTGAAAAGTGAAAGTGAAGTCGCTCAGTCGTGTCCGACTCTTCACGACCCCATGGACTGCAGCCCACCAGGCTCCCCCGTCCATGGGATTTTCCAGGCAAGAGTACTGGAGTGGGCTGCCATTGCTGAAACCTTGAAGCTATGCATTTTCATTCATCATGGACCAGTTGTACATAGTGTTTTCTGTGTATATCCTAGATTTGAGTGGGCCTGAGTGTATCTTCTAATGCAACTTCAGAGAGGAAGGAAAACATTAATATTAACAATAAGAATGTTTTATGTTTGTTGGTAGATATTATATTTTCAGATTCTCCGTTACATGGAATTGGTTTGGCATCCAATACCATAACTAACTTTCACAACTTTCTTTTCTAAAGGCCAAGGCAAGCCTGTGCAATTTACCAGGATCAAATGTTCCTCAATGTATTTGTCTAACACAGCTAGAAAATGCCCACTATACCAGCACACCCTTTTAGTTGTAGAATTGTGGCTCGGTTTTTGATGGCTTGACAGGGTTGCTCTTCACTATGTTTGCATTGTTTTTCATTTGCACACGAGCACAGCCTTTTCAAACTTCTGTTCCTCTCTGTCAAGTTAACAGGACAAATACCTTCTTTAATCGTTTTCTTTCCCACCTCCCCACCCCCGGAGTCTTCAGCTCTGCAAACATCCCCTCATTGCTTGTAAACTCTCTAAAGCTCAGCAAATACCTTTCTGTGTGTAGCTGAATTGTCTTCCCTGCACAGCCCCACTTTCCTCTCTTCCGACCAGAAGGGAGCCCAACTTGCTGAACCCTCTTCTGTTATCACTCTCCCAAGAACTTGTCTGTTTGTGAATTGCACAGAACGTGAAGTGAACAGACTAGGAATACGTGAGGGTGGGGTCCTCTCTGTTCAGAGCGCTCACCTTTGTGCTGGCCTGGGAAAGGAGGAAAGGCGTCAGAGTGGGCAGCTGAGAAATCAGGGCTGAAAGAATTCAGTTTCTGTTAGGCCAGGGTGAGTAGGAGGTAATTAAGAAACCTAGTTGGGAAAGATACAGGCAGTCATGGAAGAAATGAATTTCCTCATAGACAACATGTTCCGCCCTTCTTGGGGACTCATAAAATAGAGTTTCTAGTGTATGGAAGTTTGTCTTAATAAGAAATCGAATAGTGCACTGGGTGATCTCTGTCATTCAGCACTGGCTCTGTGAATGCGTGAATAAGGGTTTATAAAAATCAATCCTACATGTGTTCCCCTTTCACATGTATACCCATGGCTGATTCATGTCAATGTATGGCAAAAACTATTACAATATTGTAAAGTAATTAGCCCCCAACTAAAATAAATAAATTTATTAAAAAATAAATAAATAAATAAATAAAATCAATCCTGCGTGAGAGAATATGTCTTAGTAGGAAGTTAAAGGAATGCCTTAAATTCATTAAAATTCTGAGAGCTGTAAGTTTAACCCTGGAGGCAGAAATACTGTTGAGATTCAGGTGTTACAGTCAAGCCATCAAAGTTCAATTCCCATTGTAGTTACTGAGTGTTGATAAGTCTCAGTTTTTTCATCTGTAAAATAGGAATAATGCCGTTAGCTTAGTAGCATTGTCAGACAATGAGCCAAGTTCGTTACCTAAATTACTTAGAATTGTACTTGAAACACAGTAAGGTCTGGGTATATGATATTTGTAGAGATTGTTGTGACAGAAACTGAAAATGGATAGGTTAAATGGGCTACTATTTTAGATGCGCTGAGGGGCCTTAGCATTTGGGGGCTGTTATTGATAAAGCACACTGAGATAGTATAAGGAGAACATATGGATAATCTGCCCATAATAGGTGTAGAATATCTATCCTCAAATCTCTCTACTGGGCTCAGCAACTCTTTCCTTTTCCTGTTTCGTTGGGCTCGTTCATGGTAAACTCATAGGAAAAATGGCTCCTATATTGATGTATGGGAGAACAATTGTTCACACTTGAATTGTTAAGGGCTGAATTTTAAGCTTTCAGTTCAGTTCAGTCGCTCAGTCGTGTCTGACTCTTTGCAACCCCATGGACCAAAGCACACCAGGCCTCCCTGTTCATCACCAACTCCCGGAGTTTACTCAAACTCACGTCCATTGAGTCGGTGGTACCATCCAACCATCTCATCCTCTGTCATCCCCTTCTCCTCCCACCTTCAATCTTTCCCAGCATCAGGGTCTTTTCAAATGAGTCAGTTCTTCACATCAGGTGGCCAAAATATTGGAGTTTCAGCTTCAGCATCAGTCCTTTAGTGGCAAAAGTAACATTTGGTGGGACTTCCATACTAAGGCATGGAATATGCCATTTTCTTTTCTGCCTATGCAAAGACAAGAGTGAAATTGAGACTGGAAGAAATAGAAAAGAATCCAAAGCATGTAACTAAAATAGAATTATTTTTAAATTCTAAATACATATACTGAGTAGGTAACAATATGCAATACAAATGCAAAAAAACCCAAAAAACAAAACACTCTACTAAACTAATGAATGACCTGTTAAATAATGGTGCAAATGAAATGACATGTGGGAGATCTGTGTGTTACACTGGTTCTCTAGGTGGTTCCCATGCACACCCTGAAGATTGTAACCTACCAGGGTCATTTGGTCTCACTGACTTCCCATTTAGCGCAATATTAAGGAAAGCTGCAGTCACTTTCCTGTTCTTTTTACTGTATGAGCTTTCTGTAACTCGGCTTCCTGAGAAACCCTCTTTGCTTTACTTTAAATGGAAAAATGGCCATTTAGTGCTTGTTGGCTGTTGTTCGGTTGCTAAGTCATGTCTGACTCTCTGCAGCCCCATAGACTGTAGCACGCCAGGCTTCCCTGTCCTTCACCATCTCCCAGAGTTTGTTCAAACTTATGTCTGTTGAGTCAGTGATGCCATCCAACCATCTCATCCCCTGTTGCTCCTGTTTAGCAGCCTTCATTTACATGGTTTTTTCCAGAAATAAGTAAGGTGTGACTGAACTGTCTTCCTCTCTGGATAAGTCTTCTTTTCCCTAGCATCATTTTCTCAAAAACTCAAGAAGCCTAACACCTGTCTACTACCCACCTTCAGTAGCATGTAGTTAACAACATGCTTTGCCTTTTCCAATCAGAAGGTTTGTTACTGCCCTTGGGCAATATGTTCAGCACTCACAGCCTGAATGTTCAAAACGAGGTAAAAAAAAGGACTGAAACTTCTGCGCACGTTTTCATTAACTTTTTTCACAGCCTTGAATTGATTGCTTCCCTTCCCCCAGAGCATACCCGGTGTGACCCTGATTCGGTGTGGTTTAATCAAGAGACTGCAGAATGACTCATTTGTTTCCAGTCATTTCTTTACAGAGTATTTTCCAAGCTAAGGTGAATATGGGAAAACTACTGCCTGTGAGCAAGAGTGAAGGGAAACATGGAGGCAGAGACAGGCGGCCCTGTGCTTGCGTTTACTGCAATAATTTTTTAAAGAGAATAAAAGGTGGAGAGGAAGAATGCCCATAAAGATGCCTCTCCAAGATAATGTTTCTGCCACTCTATGCGAAAGACCTCTTGATAACAGGCGTGTGGCACTTTAACGCTCATTGTTTTTATTTTGTACTGATCTCTTTAAGCCATGGAAAAGATAAATTCCCTACTGAATGGGTCTGGTGGAACTCTGCAAATGTTCAAAGCATCCAGTCAGAAGAATATTAAACCTTTGAGGGCAGTTTAGTATTTTCCTTTTTCTTCCTCTCTTAACTTGATTCTCTCTGGCGGTCTTATGGGAGACCTAGTGCCAGCTTTATTCTGTGGGGACACACAAGTACCTCACTGAAGTCAAATGCAGAAGAGTGGGTGAGCGGGGTGGTGCTGTCACCTGCCGAAGTCAGCCACAGGCCTGCAGGGAGGGAACCGCCATGATTCATCTTTCAAAGCCCCTGCCGTGTCCCAACTACTTTTCACAGCCAGTCTTAATTCTCAGAGCAGTCATTTGATTGGAAAAATCAGGAATTTGAGAAAGAGGCAGAGTAATTAGCTCAAGGTCTTCGAACACAGCACCATGTAGTGAATTAGAGATTTGAGCTCACATCTTGCCTGGCATGAAATTTCTTTTGCTTCCCAGCTCACCACTCAAGCCAGCCAGGGTATGTGCTGTTGCTTAGGAGAGGAACCTAAGAGAACTGCAAGACAAAGGGCTCAGCAGCATCCCAGAGAGGAAGACTGGAGGTCAGCCCGAGGCCACAAGTGTATTCTCTCTCTCTGTGGCTCTGTGTTTGCAGAGCAGTTGTGGCCGCAATGAGTAGGGCCCTGGGAGTTACTACTTGAAGAGATGCTGCTGGAGAGAAAGAAACACAAAATCACAGTGAACCGTAGACACCTCTCACTGTGTTTGGTCATTGAGTCAGACGGGAGGAATTATACACAGTTTCCTAACTACCTCCAAAACCTGAGCCGTGGTGGTATTCTACCCCCTGCTTCTGGGAAAAAGTAAAAAGATGATGGCTACAAAGAATGTGGAAAGCTCACACCAAAGTGGTAAAATACACATTTTACTGGCCCTGTGGATATATTTTATTTGCTATTTATGGTTAGGCACTATATATTTGTGAAGTAAAAGACAATTTTGATGGCAGTGAGAAGTTATATTTCAAGCTAGATTATTGGGCAGTTTATGTTTTGACAAATAAGATTCATTAAAAAGTACGCAGTGAGCTACCTGTTCAGCAGGAGTTTGATGGGACCACATAACTTTAGAAAGTTCTTATAGGTGAAAACAGTACAGGTATGGGTTTGAAGTCTTCTGTTTGTATTACCTCCAAAACAATTCTTAGAATAAGAGAATTAGATATTTGCAATAGAAATGATTTATTAAAGATATTAATTAATATATGCAACTATTTTAGAAAAAGAAAATGCCTTGGAAACAAGGAGTTCTGACTATCCAGATGACAATTTCTGGACCAGTGGTTCTTGACAACAGATGTTTCTGTGTTAGTCTCTCAGTCATGTCCGACTCTTTACTACCCATGGACTGGAGCCCTCCAGGCTCCCCTGTCCATGGAATTCTCCAGGCAAGAATACTGGAGTGGGTTGCCATTCCCTTTTCCAGGGGATCTTTCCCACCCAGGGATCTCCCCACGCTAGGTCTCCTGCATTGCAGGCAGATTCTTTACCATCTGAGCCACCGAGACATACAGATGATTCTTGACAAGGATGGGGATGATTAAGTAAATGTACTATTTTATCAGTACAAACTGTGCAAATGAAACGTTGATTTAAGATAATAGATTTTGAATCTTCCCTGGTGGCTCAGATGGTAAAGAGTCTGCCTGCAATGCGGGAAACCTGGATTCAGTCTCTGGGTCAGGAAGATCTTCTGGAGAAGGGAATAGCAACTCACTCCAGTATTCTTGCCTGCAAAATCCCATGGATGGAGGAGCCTGACGGGCCCCAATCCATGGCGTTGCAAAGAGTCAGACACGACTGAGCAACTAACACACACAAGAGTACCTAAAGCCAACTTAACTTTTGGCTTCCCTAGTAGCTCATCCAGTAAAGCATCGGCCTGCAATGCAGGAGACCCATGTTCGATCCCTGGGTTGGGAAGAGCTTCTGGAGAAGGAAATGGCAACCCACTCCAGTATTCTTTCCCGGAGAATTTCATGGACAGAGGAGCCTTGTGGGCTACAGTCCATGAGGTCACAAAGAGTTGGACACAACTGAGCGACTAACACACATATACAGTAGTTTTGAACATTTTTTAGCAAATGAGAGCCTGTGTGATACTTCCTTCATTTCTTTGTCCCATTCCTTCTCTCCTCCAAAATAAATTCATTAAATACGTATATAAAACAAAGGTAGAACAAAGTAACAGGATGTCTTCCTTACTAAGAACAGCAAAATAATACCAAATTTTTTTTTTTTAATCTTGCTCAGAGAGACTTACTAAGGACGAGTAGATACAAGATGGCATCAGGTGATGTGTAAATGTATGAGTGGACTCTATCTAGAGTGAGATTCCCTATGCTTTTTACTGAGATCTCAAAACATTTCACAGACATGCTCGATTCTCATAAATAAAATATGACATGTGTAAGACTGTTAATTTCCTTTGTGAGGGGGGGTGGTAATAGAGAAACTGAAATTGAAACAGAGATAGCATGGGACAAGTATAACCCTCAGTTTTTCATTTCTGTGTCTTCTCTCCTGATCCCCGCTTTTCCTGCTCATCAGAACAAAGTGCTACCACTATAGTGACCAGCTGCTTTGATTTGTTACTAAAGCCGTCTGTAGTATTTGATGTGGTTAATCGATGCCTCCTTCTCAGAAGACTCTCTTGGGCTGGCTCCCAGGACAATATCTGTATTCCTCTCACCTCACTGGCTCCTCATGAGCTTCTTCCTTGCCTCCCTGACCTCTTAGCCTATGACATCCAGGCTTCAGTCCTTGGCCACCTTCTCTTTTTTGATCTACGCTTAATTTCCCTTGTGGATCTCACTTTATCGTAGGAATTGAAATACCATCTCAAGCTGTTGACTCCCAAATTTATATCTCCAGCTTGCACTGCTCCAATGAACTCAGCTTATTATGTTTTTAGCTTACTTGACATTTCTGTTTGTGTGTCATATGGGAATTCCAACTTCAGAATGTCCAGAACTGAGATCCCAACATTTCACACCATCTGTTCGCCAACTGCTACCCCTTAGTCTTCCCCGCTTCGATAAATGGCACTGCTATTCTTCCAGTTGTTCAGACCAAAGATCTAGGAGTCATCTCTCTCACATCCAGCAGCAATCCGTCAGCGTATCCTACTAGTTTTTCCAAAAATTACCCAGAACCTAACCATTGCTCAACCACCATTGTGAGTTCTAGCCTGGTCTATGCCACCATCATCTCTTGCTGAGATTAGTGAATTAGGCTCTTATCTGGTCTCATGCTTGATCTCTTGTTCTCCTCCCTTTTAGCCATAGTGATCCTGTTAGAATGTAAGTCATGTCATATAAACCTTTTGGCTCAAAACTCTCCAATAGCAACTCATGCCGAGTAAAAACCAGAATTCTTTACAATGTTTGAAAAGACCCAGCTTATCCTTGAACTGTTGAACAGTAGCACATTTATGCTCTGTTCCTCCGCTGGCCATACGTGCGAGTCACCACCTTCATACCTTTGGAGCTCTTCTCAGATGTTACTGTCCCAGTGAAGCCCTGCCTGGCTATCCTATTTGAAATTGTACTATGTTTTACTTTTTGCTCTTCATTTCCCCAGTTGCTCTCTATGCACTGTATCTTTCATCTGTTTTATTGCCTGTCTCCTCCCACTAAGAATGTCAGTGGCACAAGGGCAAGGATTTTTGTCTCTTTTGTTCATTGTTACTTCCCTGTCATCTAGAAATCGGGCCTGCCACATCCCTAGGCCCTCACTGAATTTTGTTGGAATGAATAAATGAAGTTTCAGAACCTGAAACAGAGTTGTGGAATAAGACTATGTAAATAAACATGTGTCTGGAATACAGTTTTTCTCCTGGCTTCTGAGCTCCAATCCTAAGATGACAATTTCCTACATCTGAACAAAGGTGCCTCTGAGTACCCAGATCTTTATCCTTGTGAACAGCCATTGCCTATTAGAGCCAGTGTGATGGGAAAAGGACATATTACCATCTCTATTTCTGTAAAATCCCTTTGGCCCAGAATGGTTTCAGAAATGCTACCCCAGAAAGGCAGACAAATCCAGAGACCTTAGTAGTTTCCCTTAGCCTCTGCTGCATTAGCCAAAGATAAATCTATGCAGAGTTCACTAAAGGGAACAGACAACTGCATTAAGCTGTGTAATGATGAACACTAATGGCCTGTGACAAAATGGGTCTCTGTAGGCTCAGCTGCCGTGCAAGTTGGGGATTTTTCCTTCTATTTGATAATGGTCATGAAAAAAACAAAACAAAACCATAACCCTAGATGGGAAGAAACAACCTGCAGGCCAAGTTCAAGGTGATTTTCATGGTGTCTTGGTTTTTCCTTTTTGTAAGTATATACATCTTGAGTGTAAAAGGTACATATGCTATTGTAGAGTGATGGGGGACTCTGCTCCATTAAATAGAAATGCACTGCCCTTTATTCCCAATAGCAACCTGATATTGTTCATCCGTTTCCTTTTCCAAGGCATATGCATTATCATGCAAATTGTTAAATTGAGTTTTTTAGCTGCTTGTTATTTTACTCATCGGCACTTAGACTTTTATCATAGTGATCCGTGCTGGTTGATTTCATTTTCTGTGCATTTCCTTCCCATCCCTAATTTAAGTGAGGAGCTTGTTTCTTTATGTGTCTTTCTCCTCCCCTTTGGAGTTTCACGTGGTTAGCCTAGTGATCCTGGGGTAAATTAGTTGACTTTTTTCTATTGCACGTGATTCTTGTGAGGATCAAGTACCTATGGATAAATATGCTTTATAAACTACTGTAGACAGTTAAATTGATGATACCAGTGTGGATATTAGACCAGTTGATCGCCAAGACATTTTTTAATTGTAGAACTAAATTTATTCTAAGACTTCCCAAAGCAATGTTTCTAGTACATTCTACAAATTTAGGTAATGGGATACATGAATGTCTTAGGTTCAACTCTTAGAAACCATAGGTTTTACATATATACATCATATTGAGTAGTCAGGCCTGATCTAGGACTTAAAAAAGAAATGTGCAGAATGTCAGTGTGACCTACACATCCTATATTTTCAGCATGTGCCTCTCAGATATTCAGAACACATTTTACTCTGTTGCAGAATTATTTGACAACAAGTTTTGTTCTTCACCTCTGACTCTCCATGGATGATCTACCAAAAAATAGCACCTCCACTTGTTACTAAATAAAACCCCAGTATGACTCTTCTATAAATCCAATTTTATTACCTTCTTCCAAAGTAATTTCTGACAATCCAGCCAGAACCCTTAGTTTTTGTTTGTCATATTTAGGCTTGATTCTTGAAAAAGAGGGCTAGCTCTAATTTTAGCCTAAGAAGAAAAGATTACAAGGCCTATTTCAAGACCTTGGTTTTGCATACCTGATCTCCTAAGTTTGTAAATTCTAGGAATCCATTTTATTTTTTTAAATAAGCATTTCTGTTCTTATTTTCAGTGCCAATTTGTTTCCTTCAGCTTTCCCACATGCATGACTTTTATAGCCCCATATAAAGCAGAGTGCTCTGCCATATTGATTTAGTGGTATGTTTCAATAAATTTCCCCTGTTACAGTGCTTGCTCCACACCAGGCAGCCAAGTGGGGGAACAGACGGATGTGCTGGTTAACTAATTTTCAAAGAGAAAAAATTTCATTTTCTCCATTCTTGAATGTCATAGCTGTCCTGCCAATGACCTGATACTGAGATGTATTAGGTTCTCCCTGACATATGTTACAGGAAGTAGTGACCTGACCTTTTAAAAATTTTATTAACATTTATAAATTTGTTTTAGTGTATTATGGTGGAAGCAATGATTTTTCTTCAGAATGGATTGGGGTGACTGGTGAACAGATTGATAGCCATGTCATATATTCAGCTGGTGGACATTTTGTAGAGTAGATAGATGCTTTCTTTTTCCCTCTCTCGTCTCCTACCTTTCAGGCTTCTGCTGATGGGGATGGTAACATGTAAAATTTTTCTTTAAAGCATTTTACAAGCAACTGAATCATTACTGAGACCCTTTATGTAGCTGGTCAGATTTTGGTGATTGCTTAATAAAACACTGAGGCACTGATATTCATCCATTCTTTCATTCAACCTTTGCTTGGTGCCTAATGTATTCCATGTGCTCTGCTAGTCACTAGGGATGTAAAAGTCATGGCCTCAGTCCCCGTTCTCAAGTAATTTACAAACTGATGGATTAAGAACCTATGGAAAACCATCAAGATCCTAATAAAAGTTTTCTTTTTCTTTTTTTCTTGTCTCAACTCTGTGTTCAAAACCTTGACCTATACCTAAAAATTCTTCTAAACTCATATCTTGATTCTTCCTAGGAATTAATTTCATTTATGCATAGTGTTTGGGTAAAAATATTTGTCATAGATTAAGAAAGGAAATCTTGATTAATGTTAACTATTGGAACTTAGCAATAGCCAGTATTATTGATTTAGCAATTCTCATCTTTCTCTCCATGCCCTAAGAGACCGAGCAGTACGTGGTTTTATAAAAAGGACACCTCTCCCACAACAGGAAACAGGCGAGCTGGCACGCTGCCTTTCTAACCTGTTTACCGCAATAGCAGTTGTGATGGTGATGGTGATCGACACTCCCATCTATCATCTGCCTTTTCCCAGATGCTTCTGAAACATAAATTAAGCCTCCTAACTCCTCAGTGAGTATGGACTGCTGTTTTATTTTACAGTAAATATTTGGTTATTTTATAGACAGGGAAATTGAGGCATTGGGAACCTAAGTGGCTAGATAAATAAGTTATGGACACTGCTGGGAAACATCAGCTAATGTTTATTGAACCCGTGTGGAGCATAGTGCTTTCATAAGCCCTGTGCAGGGTATTTTGTTTCCAGCTTTCCCCCTTACTGCCTAAGGAAAGGGTTCCATGCAACTTATTGGCTCAATTTTATTTATCTGTCCTCATGGAAACTGTTGTTTTGTGGCTGTACATTTTACTTTTACACTTGCATTTTCTTAATACTTTTTACTTCAGCTAGGCAGGACCTAATTAAAAGCATTTGCCATATTTCCAGGCTCCAGGCTTTTCCAGTTTTTCCAAAAAAAAAAATGTGAACATTGTCATGTATCAGGTTCTGTGCTAAGGGCTAAGGTCAGAAAGGTGAATTAAGACACAGTTCTTGTTCCCAAGAAGCTCTATTCTAGTTGATCCTTTCTAGTACCATACACATGTAATATACTTTTTGTTCGCTTGATTTTAAAATGAAGAACTGTTTATTGTGGAACTTTTCAGAGCTTTACTAGAAAGGGTTTGTTGTGAATTTCCAGAGGCAAATAGCATATGCAGCCTTTTCTAAGCTGATGGAAACAATAAATCCATTACTTAAGAAGTATATTTTGGAGTAGGTATTCTTTAGGACACATCTTAAAGAACTAATGACATGGCTATTTTTCACCCTCCACTTGCCAGACAGCGCTAGAAGTGAACATGGGCAGGCAATCCAACTTTCCCTGAACAGCTGTTGGGGATGTAATCGAGTTCCTCTTTAAAGCTGTTTTTTCCCCCAAATTGAGTAGCAGCCTGTGAAAGAGAAGCAAACTGCCTCCCCACTGCTTACACTTAGGCTCAGTCTGTAGAAGGTATTTTTGTCCATGAGATCGACTCTTAAAAGATTAGCAGTCCCCTCATATAGACCCTATATTCGACTTGAGAGGAGACTGCAGCTGGTTTACAAAGGCTTTGTGACTGACCTAGGATAATAGAACTAGTTAAAAGCATAGCCTGGGAAAAAGAAAAAGCAAAACACATCTCCCGAGTCTACCATTACACCATACTATGCCTCAGATGATATCTGATTAGAAGTTTTCTACTTCAAATGCTTGAATCCCCAACAACCAGTGCATTTGGTACAAACTCCTGAATAACTAGACTTTACAATCAAATAGGTTAAAAATAGTCTTTACAATCAAACTTTTTAAAAAATGTTTTCCCACAAAATTCCTGAATAAGCCAACTATTCATCTTTTACTTTATAGTTTTCTCATCTCATTTGCTGCTTATTCCATCGTAGTGTTTAGGGTGGTTTACCTAAATAACCATGTTGTGTTTTAGGCAGTGGTGAGCCTCTTCCTCCCACCTCCACAAATAAATACTATAGTGACTCACTATTAAAATCTGATGCTCTACAGAAGCCCTGAGTAGGTTATTCTGAATGGTTTTATGTCAGAGAAAGTACAATAAATGTAGGGAAGGGAATACAACTCACTAAAGGTATGAGTGGAAAATAAGTTATAAGAAGGCCTTGCTTTTATCATGAATGCATTTCAGAAGTGCCATATAAGGCAAATAAAAACACTATAGGTTGTATAATAGACTGTGGGCACATGTAGGTCATGTTCATGATTATTTGCCAAATGGCCGGCCTGTTTTCTGTGGTTTTTCTATAACAAGGTACTCGGTAGCATCATAACAGTACATAGTTTCATACTTGTGTATAGGTTACAATCAGTCCATCTGGTTCATTTCTTCTTCAGTTGTTTGCAGCTCAGAATGCATTTCCTCATGGAAATAATCGTATTTGGTGCAAACCTCCACAAAACAGTTTTTTCCATAGTATATCTGTAGTCTTACTGTAGCTTTCTCATGTTTAACTTAAATATGAGCATGTGTCCTGGGAATGGATTTAGAGTTGGGCTGGAGATTCTAGGAGTGCATCTCTTCCTTTTGAAGCCTGGCAGTGGGGTCAGAAGTCATATGTAGTATTGCTATTGCTGCTATTTATTTGCTCAGTTGTGTTCAACTCTTCGCAGCCCCATGGACTGTAGCCCATCAGGCTTCTCTGTCCATGGGATTTGTCAGGTAAGAATACTGGAGTGGGTTGTCATTTCCTCCTCTAGGGGATCTTCCCAACCCAGGTATCAAACCCTCTTCTCCTGCTTGGCAGGCAGATTCTTAATCACTGAGCCACCAGGGAAGCCCTCATATAGCGTTGAAAAGAAAGAAAGTGAAAGTGAAAATCACTTAGTCGTGTCTGACTCTTAGCAACCCCATGGACTATATACAGTCCATGGAATTCTCCAGGCCAGAATACTGGCGTGGGTAGCCTTTCCCTTCTCCAGGGGATCTTCCCAATCCAGGGATCGAACCCAGGTCTCCCACATTGCAGGCAGATTCTTGGCCAGCTGAGACACAAGGAAAGCCCAAGAATACTGAAATGGGTAGCCTACCCCTTCTCCAGAGGATCTTTCCGACCCAGGAATTGAACCTGGGTCCCCTGCATTGCAGGCAGATTCTTTACTAACTGAGCTAGTGTTGGGATATGGTAAATAGAAGGAAATGTGTAGCTCATCCAGGCCAGCTTTTGTATTTTAAAGATGAAGGGCGACATCCCCAACATGCCCTTGTTGTGGTCTTCTGGAGTAACTGGTGTGAGGAGTAGGGTATGACCTGGGTCCGACAGCAGTTCTGGGGTGAGGCATGGGAAAATGAAGTAGTGGTGGGGGCCTGGGGTTCAGAGGGAATATGTGAGACCCTTCTTGACAGGCACCAAGGAATTGTTCTCTATTTTTGCCTCTCTCTTTGTACCCTACTCCTCCTTCTGGCCCTTCCTAGTTATTAAGGAATGTCAGGTGAACCCCTTTTCTTTGGGTAAGAGAGCATTCATCTTTTTCTTCCCCGTTGGCACTGTCATGAGGCAATACAGATTCCCCCCCTTCCCCACGGAGGCCATGACTAGAGGGAAGAGGTGAGGAGCAAAGTTGATTTGTTCCGGCTGGTTACATAGTCTGCAGTGGTTCATGGGGGTGCAACAGGATGTTTCTGGCAGTGAGTGAGGAAGAGAAGCTTCTGTGGCCCCCAGCTGGGGGTGTAGGTAACCAGACTGCCTGATTACCTGGTGTAGGTAACGGGGCCGGATTTCCACATCACAGTGCCTGGGGAAGCCGGTTTGAGGCGGGGAGAGAGGTTAATATGAGATGTAGAGAGACAAACAGTGCTCCCTTTCTGGCTGGGCCAGGGCTCCTGCGTGCCTGTGTGGCTGGAAGGGCGGAGCAGAGCTCTCAGTGCTGTTCTGATGAATCGGCATCTACGATACAGGGATAAGTCCCGGACAATTTGGTGTGGAAAATTGGATTTTAGGAAACAAACATATAAACCCCACCCTGAATCAAGAACCATGTTCATTGAATGGGCCAGTGGTGTTGGACACACAAGAAAGTATATTCCTTCACCCTGAATCTTCTAAATATTTTTATTTTTAAAATACAGAAATTTCCAGTAGCATGTCATTGTGTATGTTTGAGGTAAAAGAGGATGGTTGAGAAGAGAAGGAGGCTAGAGGGACTGACATAAAATACAATTCTTCAGAGGGGTCTGAGGAGAATGTTGTGAGTGTGTCTCGATTCACTGCAGCTTCTTGAAGGCCAAGAGAGGACATTCTCGTTTCTGAGAAACACCTACAAGGACTCTGAAGAATGTTCTTTCTCTTACTATGTTTATACATGGAAATATTTTCATATAGGTTGTAGAGTTTTGTTTTGCTTTTTATCTAATTTGGCTTTGTAATGAGATTGGAGGAGGGGAACAGTTAGGAAGCTCATTTTATATTTAAGACTGCAGTCTGTGATGAAATTTTTAGTAATTTTCTGGAGGTTAGTTATCTCAACTTTTGGAAGTACGGTTCATGGTTGGTTTAGGGCTCCCCTGGTAGCTTAGATGGTAAAGAATCTGCCTGCAATGTGGGAGACCTGTGTTCTATCCCTGGGTTGGGAAGATTCCCTGGAAAAGGGAATGGCTACCCACTACAGTATTGTTCTCTGGAGAATCCCACAGACAGAGGAGCCTAGCGGGCTACAGTCCATGGGGTCGCAAAGAGTCAGAGACGACTGAGCAACTTTCACTTTCACACACTCATGTTAGTGATGGGCATTACAAGTGCCAGTAAGGGGTTTGAATGGATGCTTGTTTGTGATCTTAGTGTCTGGTTCAAAAGTTGGTTCCTACCTTGCTATTAATACTTGAAACACTACCCTCAGTGGCTGTATTAATTTACCACCATCTTTGGAGTCACATTACAGTTGAAATTCTCGCCTTGTGAGCTTTGTGACTTCAGGCGAATTCTTTAATCACCTGAACTTGTTTCCTCACCTGTAAAGTGGGGCAAGTAACAACTAGCCGGCAGTGGTATTCTAAGTGTCGGCTTCAAGTGATCTACGGGAAAGGTCCTGGCATTTACTGGCCGCCCAGTGAATGTCTGGTTTGTTTCAGTTTGATTCCATTTCTGACTCTCTGCTCCAGGTCAATCGCTAACAAGCAGACAGGGAAACAGCAGCACAGTCTGTCTGGAGGGGATTTGCTGAGCCACTCAACTTCCAAGACTACTTTATCTCTGTCAGGAACAAGAGTCCCTGGAATTTCCTTCTTTCCTTCCTGGATTCCCTAATTCTCCCCTCCTTCCACATGTGTAACTCGTTACTAGTGGGCTGCTCCTCTTGCATGTTTGTTTGTGCCTGAATCTCTCTATTTTTGAATAGTATTTGCCTGATCGAGATCATCTCAGCTGGTGAACTGAGTTAATGGATCTGGAGAATTTTCTTTTTATACATCCCTATGTTAGGGCATGTATCATAATGATGTAATTTTTTGTTTATATTTAACAAAAATTTACCTAGCTCCTATTATGTTACAAGCAATGGAAAAAATAAAGTCCCTACTCTCATGGAATTTATATTCCAATGGGAGGAGTCAGACAATAAGCCAGTATAACATACGTCAGGTATAGTGTGTATTGTGAAGGAAAAGAAAGCAGGGAGCTCAGAGAGCATGTTCAAGCCAAGACTGGAATGAAGTTCAGGAGCAAACCATGAGATATCGGGGAGAAGAACATTCCAGGCAAAGGAAAAAGTAAGCACAAAAACCTCAAGGCCAGAATAGCTGAAGACAAGTGAGCAAGGAAGGGACCTGTCAAAGTTGGGGGTCAGAGAGATGCTGGGAACAATGTTCTTCAGGTCTTGGAGATGGTGGTCAAGACTTTGGATTTTATCCTGAGGTGGAAAGCTATTGGAAAGTTTTGAAGAGAAGAGTGTCATAATCTGATTTAACCTTTCTCAAGTACTGCTTTGCCTGCCATATGAAAAATCTGGTGTAGGGGGCAGAGTTGTAGCAGAGAGTAGAAAGCCGTTGCAATCATTCTGGTGAGACATGATGACCCAAATGCACTAGGTTGGCAGCAGGGAGTTGAGAGGTGGGTATATTCTGGATGTCTTATGAAGATTTGCCAATGGGTCAAATATGGGTATGAGAGAAAAAAAAAAAAAAAAGAGAGAAGTCAAGGATATCTCAAAATTTTGGCCTAAGCAACAAGAAGAACAAAGATGTATTTTCTAGAGAGAGTGAAGACTGTGGGAAGAGTTAGCTGGAGAGTAAAATCATGAATCCTGTTTTGGAAATACTAAGCTACTCCACATTCAAGGTCAGGAGGGGCGGCCGTGAGGAGATACCCCTTGTCCAAGTTAAGGAGCAGTGGCTGTGCTTTTCTGGAGCAGCCATGAAGAGATACCCCACGTCCAAGGTAAGAGAAACCCAAGTAAGACGGTAGGTGTTGGAAGAGGGCATCAAAGGGCAGACACACTGAAACTATAATCACAGAAAACGGGCCAATCTGATCACATAGACCACAGCCTTGTCTATCTCAGTGAAACTAAGCCATGCCATGTGGAGCCACCCAAGACGGACGGGTCATGGTGGAGAGGTCTGACAGAATGTAGTCCACTGGAGAAGGGCATGGCCAACCACTTTAGTATTCTTGCCTTGAGAACCCCATGAACAGTATGAAAAGGCAAAAAGATCGGACACTGAAAGATGAACTCCCCAGGTCGGTAGGTGCCCAATATGCTACTGGAGATCAGTGGAGAAATAACTCCAGAAAGAATGATGGGATGGAGCCAAAGCAAAAACAATACCCAGCTGTGGATGTGACTGGTGATAGAAGCAAAGTCTGATGCTGTAAAGAGCAATATTGCATAGGAACCTGGAATGTTAGGTCCATGAGTCAAGGCAAATTGGACGTGGTCAAACAGGAGATGGCAAGAGTGAACGTCGGCATTCTAGGAATCAGCAAACTAAGAGGAAGTGGAATTGGTGAATTTAACTCAGATGACCATTATATCTACCACTGTGGGCATGAATCCTTTAGAAGAAATGGAGTAGCCATCATGGTCAACAAACAGTCCAAAATGCAGTACTTGGATGCAATCTCAAAAACAACAGAATGATCTCTGTTCATTTCCAAGGCAAACCATTCAATATCACAGTAATCCAAGTCTATGACCCAACCAGTAACACTGAAGAAGCTGAAATTGAATGGTTCTATGAAGACCTACAAGACCTTTTAGAACTAACACCCAAAAAAGATGTCCTTTTCATTATAGGGGACTGGAATGCCAAAGTAGGAAGTCAGGAAACACCTGGCGTAACAGGCAAATTTGGCCTTGGAGTACAGAATGAAGCAGGGCAAAGGCTAATAGAGTTTTGCCAAGAGAACGCACTGGTCATAGCAAACACCCTCTTGCAACAGCAAAAGAGAAGACTCTACACATGGACATCACCAGATGGTCAACACTGAAATCAGATTGATTATATTCTTTGCAGCCAAAGATGGAAAATCTCTATACAGTCAGCAAAAACAAGACTGGGAGTGGACTGTGGCTCAGATCGTGAGCTCCTTATTGCCAAATTCAGACGTAAATTGAAGAAAGTAGGGAAAACCACTAGACCATTCAGGTATGACTTAAATCAAATCCCTTATGATTATACAGTGGAAGTGAGAAATAGATTTAAGGGACTAGATCTGATAGACAGAGTGCCTGATGAACTATGGACAGAGGTTCGTGACATGGTACAGGAGACAGGGATCAAGACCATTCCCATGGAAAAGCAATGCAAAAAAGCAAAATGGCCGTCTGAGGAGGCCTTACAAATAGCTGTGAAAAAAAGACAAGCGAAAAGCAAAGGAGAAAAGGAAAGATATTCCCATCTGAATGCAGAGTTCCAAAGAATAGCAAGGAGAAATAAGAAAGCCTTCCTCAACGATCAATGCAAAGAAATAGAGGAAAACAACAGAATGGGAAAGACTAGAGATCTCTTCAAGAAAATTAGAGATACCAAGGGAACATTTCATGCAAAGATGGACTCGATAAAGGACAGAAATGGTATGGACCTAACAGAAGCAGAAGATATTAAGAAGAGGTGGCAGGAATACACAGAGGAACTGTACAAAAAAGATCTTCACGACCCAGATAATCACGATGGTGTGATCACTCACCTAGACCCAGACATCCTGGAATGTGAAGTCAAGTGGGCCTTAGAAAGCATCACTACAAACAAAGCTAGGGGAGGTGATGGAATTCCAGTTGAGCTATTTCAAATCCTGAAAGATGATGCAGTGAAAGTGCTGCACTCGATATGCCAGCAAATCTGGAAAACTCAGCAGTGGCCACAGGACTGAAAAAGGTCAGTTTTCATTCCAATCTCAAAGACAGGCAATGCCAAAGAATGCTTGAACTACCGTACAATTTCACTCATCTCACACGCTAGTAAAGTAGTGGTCAAGATTCTCCAAGCCAGGCTTCAGCAATACATGAACCGTGAACTTCCAGATGTTTAAGCTGGTTTTAGAAAATGCAAAGGAACCAGAGATCAAATTGCCAACATCCGCTGGATCATCGAAAAAGCAAGAGAGTTCCAGAAAAACATCTATTTCTACTTTATTAACTATGCCAAAGCCTTTGACTGTGTGGATCACAATAAACTGTGGAAAATTCTGCTAGAGATGGGAATACCAGACCATCTGACCTGTCTCTTAAGAAACATGTATGCAGGTCAGGAAGCAACAGTTAGAACTCAACATGGAACAATAGACTGGTTCCAAATAGGAAAAGGAGTACATCAAGGCTGTATATTGTCACCCTGCTTATTTAACTTATGTGCAGAGTACATCGTGAGAAATGCTGGGCTGGAAGAAACACCAGCTGGAATCAAGATTGCCGGGAGAAATATCAATAACCTCAAATATGCAGATGACACCACCCTTATGGCAGAAAGTGAAGAAGAACTAAAGAGCCCCTTGATGAAGGTGAAAGAGGAGAGTGAAAAAGTTAGCTTAAAGCTCAACGTTCAGAAAACTAAGATCATGGCATCTGGTCCCATCACTTCATGGGAAATAGATGGGAAAACAGTGGCTGACTTTATTTTTTTGCGCTCCAGAATCACTGCAGATGGTGATTGCAGCCATGAAATTAAAAGACGCTTCCTCCTTGGAAGGAAGGTTATGACCAACCTAGATACCATTTTTTTTTTTTAATTTATTTATTTTTAATTTTTATTTATTTATTTTAGTTGGGGGCTAATTACTTTACAATATTGTAGTGGTTTTTGCCATACATTGACATGAATCACATATTTAAAAGCAGAGACATTACTTTGCCAACAAAGGTCTGCCTAGTCAAGGCTATGGTTTTTCCAGTAGTCATGTATGGATGTGAGAGTTGGACAGTGAAGCAAGCTGAGTGCTGAAGAATTGATGCTTTTGAACTGTGGTGTTGGAGAAGACTCTTGAGAGTCGCTTGGACTGCAAGGAGATCCAACCAGTCCATCCTAAAGGAGATCAGTCCTGGGTGTTCATTAGAAGGACTGATGTTGAAGCTGAAACTCCAATAGTTTGGCCACCTCATGCGAAGAGTTGACTCATTGGAAGAGACCCTAATTCTGGGAAGGATGGGGGGCAGGAGGAGAAGGGAACGACAGAGGATGAGATGGCTGGATGGCATCACCGACTTGATGGACATGGGTTTGGGTAGACTCCGGGAGTTGGTGATGGACAGGGAGGCCAGGCGTGCTGCGATTAATGCGGTCAGAAAGAGTTGGACACGACTAAGCGACTGAACTAAACTGACTGAAGTTTGAGATGTCAGATAACCAAGTGAATATTTTGAGTAACTAGTTGAATGTATGACTAGCACGTCTGAAAGTGAGAGCTAGACCAGCATTGTCCATTAGCATGTTTTCTGTGATATAAATGTTATATAACTTCACTCTCCAATATGGTAGCCACTAGCCATGAATACCTACTGAGCACTTAAAATGTGGCTAGTAAAACCAAGGAACTGATTTCATATTTTACTTAATTTTAGTGAATTTAAATTGAAATTTGAACTGCCATAGGTGGTTCAGGCTACTGCGCTCGTCAGCATGGAAGGCAGTATATGAAAATTTGTCATCAACATTTCATTGCTGCATAACCATGGGCTTCCCTGGTGGCTCAGACGGTAAAAAATCTTACCTGCAATGCAGGAGACCTGGGTTTGATCCCTGGGTCGGAAGATCCCCTGGAGAAGGGAATGTCAACCCACTCCATTATTCTTATTCTTGCCTGGAGAATCCTATGGACAGAGGAGCCTGGTGGGCTGCAGTCCATAGGGTTTCAAAGAGTCGGACACAACTGAGCGATTTTTACTTTTCACTTAAGGCCATGAGACTGGATAAAATCTGCTTGGAGGCAGTTTGGATAAAGAAGGAAAGGTGTCAGAGGATCAAGACCTGTGAAACAGAGAGGTTAGGAAGATACAGAGCTATAGTCAAAGAATGTTTTAATAATTAGCAGATTGTAAGAATGCAGAAGGCCAAGAGAAAGTGGTTTCCAGGAAGCCAAGCAAAGCAGGTGTTTTGAGACGAGTGAGCCACTCTGTCAGACTCTGCTGAGCTGTCTGTTCTCCTGTTCATAGTGAATGACTTTTGAACTTGTCTCTAAAGACTGCTCATCCGCAAATCTATGAGTGTTCTTACTACCTTGTAGGTGCAAAAATGAAGAATGTGGAACAAATGAATGGGTCACTCAATCAGCTTTTACAAACTTATTTTTAGGAGATATGCTCCCTAATTTAATGTCAGTGCACTGAAATGTTAGAACTATTACCTTTTGAAAATCCCACACTGTATTCATTACTGCTTTCTCACTGGTACTTTCCACCATCTCACCCTCCCTAGTACTAATGGGATATGATTTTGGAGAAGCTGAAATGGAGACAGCATTAGTACCACCTATATCAGGAGTTGATGTGAAAGAACCACATATCTGCCTGGCCCTAGGCCTTCCCTCTAGCTGTGTATACACTCAGGCCACACCAACTTTTAGGGTCAAATGAAGAAATTACTGGGTAATGGCTGGGAAGAAGCAGATGATTTGACCCCAAATCCCTAAAATATTGATATACCTTACTAAATTGACTATTGTGATAACTATATCTAATATTTTTTTTTCTTTTCCCAGCTTCCCTTGTAGTTCTTCTCATCTGCATATTGATGATTTGTCTCTCTTGCCTTTTCTCTTGTGTATGTTTTTCCGTTGGTCTTCTCTTCATTTAGTCACTTAGTTTTTTTTTTTTTTTTTTTTAAATTAAAAGTATCCAGCGATTATTTAATTTATGTGTGTGTTTGTTTATGGCTGTGCTGTGCAGCATGTGAGGCCTTAGTTCCCTCATCAGGGTTTGAACCCCTTGCTTGGAAGCACACAGCCTGAATCACTGGACCACCAGGGAAGTCCCTCCCCTGGTTTTTGAAAGTTACATTCCTTGTTCCTATGCCCTGACTCAGATTGTTACCTGGTAATAGCCACACAAATCATTGCTTTGTCTTGCTGTGCCCTCACGTGCCTCCATTTGGAAGTTCTCTGCTGCCTCCAGACCTCAGACTCTATTCTGAGCACCTGGCTCTGCCTTCTGGTCCGTTCTGTGTGTGTTACACTGCTTCCCATCATCTCTGATTGGCTTAGAAATGTCAAAAACAAAGAGACAACAGGCGTGTCTTTCTCCTTGGTACCTTTTATATATTGATTATAATTTCTATGGTAATCCTCTTAAGTATGTTTTTAAGTACTTATTATGATATTTTGTTGTTAATGCTCATTTTTCTTTGTTCTTTGTATCTGTATTGAACCACCTTATAATACAAAATGAATGTTTTAATTTATTGGCACAGAAAATTCTTGATTCCTGTTGTTAAAATGCTCCTGGCCACATGCATAGTGCTGATGCAGCATTGTAGAAGGAGGAACAGGTGCTAGGGTAGTAAGGGGCTGGACACTGGAGATCTACACTGACCTGGAATAAAATCTAAGGAATTTGTGTCACTCCCAAGCTCTACTGAGCTTAAATCTGCCAAGGGAAAAATGCAGAGTTGTAGCTTGCCTTAAATGATTAGAAGTCACATGAGGGTTTGGGAAAGAAAACCCCAAAGGATTGGTGGCTAGAAAATCTTTCATAGCAGTTGCATGAGACCCTGAAGATCAGCAATGGAAATGAGAGTGGATTATATATAATACAAAAGATAAATGCACACACATTCCCTGCTGAATGGGCTTTTAATAGAAGACAAGCCGATTAAGACAAAATGAGCAGTAATTAAGGGACATCCTCGGAGGGGTCAGGGTTGCTGAATTCTTTACACATTCATACATTTAGTTGATTTTGAGTTCTTCTATTATGATAATTACATTATGGTATGAAATTTCACAGTCCAGTTACATGAAAATGACAGATTACTCAGTGAGGTTCGTGTGTTTAACCTCGTGATTCGGTTATGTGCCATTTATGTGCCTTGCCTACAATGTTTGCCTTCTTATATTTCTGTGTGTTAACCCAGCTGCCTCCGTTTATTGCTGCCATATTACAGTGGATGTTTTCTGCATTTTTATGAAGAGCCTATTAGCAGCTTAGGCTTGATTTAAAGAATTTCTACAGTTTATGAATACAGTTCATCTCTGTGAATGAATTTAGCACTTTAATGCTATTTATTTACTCCACACCATAAAATGTAATACAATAAATAATGGGTCCCTTGGGCTTGTGGTAAAACTCAGTGATCATCCTCTCAGCAGGAAGATGAACACAACTTGAGTGAGGAAATAATGATCAAAATTCACCACACTCACTAGGATGCCATTTATATACCTGAATCTAATAAAGGCTGAATTACAATGCTTAACATTATGCTTATTAGTACTAACATCTGAATGTAATGAGACTGGGAGAGGGAAAAGACTCAGTCATATTAGCAACATTTCAGAAGGTAATATCAGTTCCAAGTTAGCGATTCAAGTAAGGAAGTGTTCTTAAAAGCATATCATACCTAATTTCTTGGGCTAAATAAATGTCAGGTTAGTGTTTTCCACCAGCTTCATCCATAGAAAACTCTTGAACTTTGTGGGGAGGGTGAAAACAGTTCACAATTCCTTCCTTATCAATTTATTATTAATTTGGAGATTTTCAAGATGACTCTCTTGGTTATCCATAAATGAAATATGTGCAAGCCGGACCCTCAACATGATCACTGGTCAATACAGCCGTTCTGTTTCATTGTTGAAGTCCAGAAAGAGTTAACTCATGAGTGCTTAGAAGTCTGTGTGTATAAACGTGTATCTGATTATATTCCAAGATTATTCAAGTTATTTTTGTAGTATCTTTACTTTTATTTACCTTTATTAGACATTCATTTCTTGAGATGAAGGATTGCAGGTTTACATGCCTTTAGGAGCTCGATTGATAAATGAATGACTTGGGCAAATTGGAGGACCCTTGTTCCATCTAAGGGGCCAACCTGTACTCAGGTCCAGTCAATCTTTGTCATGTGGAATACAATCTCAGTGAAGACAGATGGACTAAATTTGAAAAAACACAATGTCATATTTTTATTTTCATGTGAAATATTCATGATCAATTGTTATCTAATTTTTAAAAGTTAGATACCAAATAAATCAGCACTCTGGGTTGGGTTCATAGGTTGCCAGCTTGATAGTTCTGCTTTAAATATAAGTTCCCAAAAATGTTTACACTATCAAGGCTTCTATTGCATTATTAACTCCAGTCATCCACTGCTGGTTTGAATGTGCCTCCATTTTGATTCTGCTTGGTCATGCCTATTGACATCATGATACATTGCTAGAGCTTTCTCTTGAAAGAAAATCGCTTAAAACTTTAGCGTCTTTAAAGAAAAGAATGCTGAATATAGTGAGGCATTGCAAAATAGAATAGGGAGCACTCAGTAAACACAAAATACTCAGTGTTGTTTATGTTGAATTTTTATTTTTCAGTCTTTAAAAATCACTACAGTTAAATTTTATTTTATTGCATATTTATCCAGAAATAAATGAAGAGGGATATCCTGAGGTTTACCTTTATGGTAATAGAGTCGTAGCCAAATGATTGGATGATTGTGTTTTTCTACTAACAAATGATGAACAGACTCACCACCAAATGAAGGAATCAACTGCAAGCTTACCATTTTTTTTAACAAAAAAAGTGTCAAAATATTTTCTCATTTCACCCAAAGCCATTTGCTGAAGTCATAAGTTGATTATCATATGACATTGAAGAGAGTTCATACTGATTGGTCTCTATGATCCAGTGTTGCCTCTGTAGATAAAAATTGATTTAGCATCAGCTAGAATGGTATATCTGTACATGTATGAAATAGCATATCAATCTATGAAGGCTTTTTGTCTTCATAGTTCTCTTTAAGGATATGTGAAATCACCTTAGAAAGCCCCAGGTTATCCGTTACCACCAAGCAGTGTAATACAGAAACACATGACAGGCTGTGTGTAAGCCTATGGTTCTCAACCAGGGGAGAGTTGACTTTATCCTGCAAGATTCTTAGGGCTGATTTACTAGTTGTCTGCTTCTAGTGTGAACAAATCATTCTACTTTGTAGACCATTCGATTTAGAGCTGACTGTATTCCTGATGGCCCTGCTAAGATAAATAGCCCTGGACTGTATTTCCCGATAACAGGGTAGGCGTGGGAAAGAGTGTAAAATAACCCTCTGATGAGAGCCGTCAGAAAGCATAGTTTTGATTTGGGAAGCCAGGAGTTGCAGTATTTGTTCCTGTTTTGGACAGTTTCAATTATTAGATGGAGATGAAATCTGCCTTCTTGTAATTTTTACTTCTAATTTCCACCTCTAAATTCACATAGTACTGTTTGGTTCTCTTCTCTGGCAGTTGATCGTTTCTGCCTTGTGCATTATCTGTACTTGTCTCATGAATAAAGAACAGCAGCATTTGGGAAGGTTGCTTACTCCATGAGCCTGCAGATTTACTGAAGCACATGAGTCAGATCCACTAATGCAACTCAGTCAAGCAGAGGGTCACAAGATCAGCGGGATAAGAGTTGCAATCATTCATTCATTCATTAAAAAAAAAAAAGTTACTGAGTGCCCATTATATGCCAGGCATTGTTCCAGATACAAGATGGCACCCATGCTCTTAACTTTGTGTCTTAATTTCCTTTCTAGACTCTAGACTCTTTAAGAATAGGATTCTTGTCTGATTACCTTATATCTTGTACCTCACCTTACACAGCATAGTATGTTACATTTAGAATGTGCTCAGAATTTTATTTTTTAAGTAAGTGAAAGATCTAGTATACATATTTTGGAGAGCACTATAGAATAGATCCAATCCTTTTGTGACAGCCATTAAATATATTAGTCACATTAACATAATGGCCAGGCTTGTTGTTCAATCGCTCAGTTGTGTCTGATTCTTTGCAACCCCATGGACTGCAGCACGACAGGCTTCCCTGTCCTTCACCATCTCCCTGAGTCGCCTCAGACTCATGTCCTTTGAATCATTGATGCCATCCAACCATCTTATCCTCTCATCCCCTTTTCTTCCTGCTTTCAATCTTTCCCAGCATCAGGGTCTTTTTTAATGAGTCAGTTCTTCACATCAGGTGGCCAGAGTATTGGAGCTTCAGCTTCAGCATCAGTCCTTCCAATGAATGTTCAGGGTTGATTTCTTTTAGAATTGACTGGTTTGATTTCCTTGCTGTCCAAGGGACTCTCAAGAGTCTTCTCCAGCACCACAGTTCGAAGGCATTAATTTGATGGCCAGGCTAAATAGTCCTAATTTCAACAGTTCTTTCTTCTACACAGTTGGATTGCCCTTCTTTCGTATTACTCCTTTTCATGTGTAGGAACAGGACTGAATACAGCTTTCAAGATGAGATGTGATCTCGGCAAAGTGGAAGGGAGAGAACTCTGCTTTCTGTGATTCATTCATTTCCCATAAGGCATTTATTAATTACCACAGTCTCCTTTTTCCCCCAGGATTGTCTTACTTTTCTTTTATTAAGTAAATATAGTAATTAACAGGACATTAAATATCTGTGTGATATTTAAACAAACGTGCTGTAGACCTATTTCTTGTTTTCCTGGTAATTTTCACCAGTGAAAAGATTGTCTATGATTAAGACTTTCTATTTGCAGTAGGAAGTTCTTATGTATATTATAGAAAGCTTTTCAAAAATTCATATACAGTTGTTATTTGGGAGTACAAATATATGGTGTATGTGTGTGTGAGAGAGAGACAGAGGCAATGAGATTGAATATCAATCTCCAAGGTTTAGCATTCTTGCCTCTTTTATTTTGATGACATTATAATTATTCTTTATATTGATAATATTTGTTTTCTTGTTGTTGAGTCATTAAGTCATGTCTGACTCTTTGCAACTCCATGAACTGCAGCACGCCAGGCTTCTCTGTTCATCACTGTCTCCCTGAGGTGAAGTGAAGTGAAGTGAAAGTCACTCCTTCACGTCTGACTCTTTGCAACCCCATGGACTATACAGTCCAGGGAATTCGCCAGGCCAGAATACTTGAGTGGGTAGCCTTTCCCTTCTCCAGGGTATCTTTCCAACCCAGGGATCAAACCCAGGTCTCCCACATAGCAGGTGGATTCTTTACCAGATGAGCCACAAGGGAAGCCCAAGAATACTGGAGTGGGTAGCCTATCCCTTCTCCAGCGGATCTTCCTGACCCAGGAATTGAACTGGGGTCTCCTGCATTGCAGGCGGATTCTTGACCAACTGGACTATCTCCCTGAGTTTCCTCAAACTCATGTCCGCTGAGTCAGTGATGACATCCAACCATCTCATCCTCTGTCTCCCAGCATCAGGGTCTTTTCCAATGAGTCAGTCCTTTGCATCGGGTAGCTGAAGTATTGGAGCTTCAGCTTCAGTATCAGTCTTTCCAGTGAATATTCAGGGTTGATTTCCTTTAGGATTGACTGGTTGGATCTTCTTGCTGTCCAAGGGACTCTCAAGAGTCTTCTCCAGCACCACACTGCAGCTCCGTGCTTTTCTTGTCCTTATAGAATATTATCCTGTTTTATTTGAACTCCCTATTTCCTATGCATGACATAAAACTAATTAGTTTGGTGGTTCTTAATTTTTCCTTTATTCCTTAGTTTGAAATTCTAGATAAAAATAATCACAAGATTCTTGCTGACATCTTTGTTACGTTAAGATGTGTTTCTGTTTTATAGGAACAGGTGACAAATCCCCATGTCTTTGTCACTGCACATGGATTCTACCAAATCCATGGATCAGAGTACCCTGTCCAGGTGATTTACTGTGCTAGATTTGTTTCATGATTTCATCCATAGACACTTCTATCTTTGTCAGCTCCATCTCCACACAAGGGATATGTAGTAGAAATTCTCAGATCTCAGATGTCAAATGTATTTCAGGCAATTAAAAATAAAAAAAATGTCATCCAAGTTGTCAGCTGTGAGAGTGAAATTCCAGAGCTTCAATCTGGAATTCCATGCTTGTGTTTGAAAGTTTGCTTTGTTCACTTTGCCTTTTGCTTTCTTTCTACATTTCAGCTTCCTTTATTCTTCCATTTTATTTAGCAAATATTTAAGTCATCACTGTTTGGAAAAAACTGGGCGCAGTACCTTGATGGTTACAAAGGTAAATGAAAGCCCCATCCCTTTTCCCTACTCCAAAGCTGCTCAAGAAATAGTCATTCTGAAATCCTTCCCTTTCTGCTGAATAGCATCAAAATAGATTTTTTTTTTTTTCTTGTTAGCTGTAACTTAAAGATTTGGTGTTTTGTTTATTTCTTTCGTTGGTAGATATTTCTTAGAGAGCCTTCATCACTTAGTAAATTCGAATGTTTATTTAATGTCCTGTTATGTGTTCAACAGTATACCAGGCTTAAAATGCATCACCATAATTGTGCTCTTAAACTTCCATTAACTATTTTTTAATAAGGCCCTGTTTTCTCCCGTTTTGTTCAAGTTAAGAATAAACTTTAAAAAAAGGTGAGCTTAATGATGTGGAAACTATGCCTCAGTAAAGCTGTTCTGTATACGTGGAGTAATCTCAAAGATCTTACCTAAGTAATATTGCTGTATAAATACAAATAGCCTTCTTTGGCTAGATTTAATCCCATGTATAACAAATTTGCTGGGCCATTTTGCAGCACTGTAGATGGACCGCTCTATTCCACATACTAACTCCAGTTCTAAAACTAGATGGAATCTTAGTTAACTAATTGAAACACTCATTTGGATAAGAACTTAAGCAAGGTTCAGTAATTCTCAATTTCCCACTTTGCTTGCAAAACATGATGTAAGTACAGAATTACACTCTTCACAGCTTATTACACTGTGTGTTCACTCACAGGGAAATAATTTAATGCAATTTACTCCCAACTGTTTCCCTCATGCTGAACCCTTTATTAAAGTAACTGATTTCTCAAGGTTATGTTTATTTTCAAAGAAAAAAAAATTTTGGAGGTCATAAATGTCATCGCACACCTGGTCTCATTCTCCTTTTGTTTTTTTCCCCTTTAAAATTTCCACATTGTGTCACCAGACTAGCTCTTGATAACTTCTACCCTCTCTTTCTGCTTGATTGATCTTACTTCTTTCACTTGGATATTCCATTTTTGTATTTGTCTGGTTATTCTTGATATGTTCAAACCAATCTTGGTACTTCTGTTTTGTTTAAAATCCCTCTTATCTATTACACATCAATAACTTAGGTTGGAGTATTTTTTTCTAGTGCTTCCATCCTTGGACAAGCAGAACATGTTTGAATGCCCCTGAAAGTCTGATGCTTCTCTCCCACATTTTGTTCTTTTGAAGACAGACAATCATTCTACTGGTGAATGCGCCACTTAGGTGCATTCTTTTTTCAGAATTTACAAAGCCTTTTCCTTCCTTAGGGCTTCCATTATGGCTCAGCTGGTAAAGAATCTGCCTGGAATGCGGGAGACCTGGGTTCGATCCCTGGGTTGGGAAGATACCCTGGAGAAGGGAAAGGCTACCCACTCCAGTATTCTGGCCTGGAGAACATGGACTGTATGGTCCACGGGGTTCCAAAGAGTTGGACATGACTCAGCAACTTTCACTTTCCTTCCTTTTGCTACCTTTGTTGCAAATCATGCTTTTAAACAGTCTCAAAGCATTTTGATAAGCATGTGATAAGTCTTTAAGTTCCCCTTCTCATATTTGGGCTTCCCCTGTGGCTCAGCTGGTAAAGAATCCACCTGCAATGTGGGAGACCTGGGTTGGATCCCTGGGTTGGGAAGATCCCCTGGGGAAGGGAAACGCTACCCACTCCAGTATTCTGGCCTGGCGAATTCCCTGGACTGTATAGTCCATGGGGTCACAAAGAGTCAGACATGACTGAGCAACTTTCACTTTTTCACTTTTTCTCATAATTGATTGTGATCTAATAGATCCCTTTTCCCATCTCCGAAGGCCTCTGAGCCTTCTCACTGTGGATGGCCACCACAGAGCCACTCAGAGCAGAGCCTTCAGCTTGATATTCACAGCACTGCTAATGAGGCTGTGTAATCAGGCCCAGAGAGCTGGCCCTGGGGAGTATTTTTAGCTTTACTTGAGTTTCACCTAATCCCCATTGAATGGTATAGACACTATATTAACTAACCATATGGCTTTATAGTCGGTGGAAATTGCCAGTCGTTCTTTGTGGCAGGCATTTATTTTCTCCTACATTTTGCATTTTCTCAGCACAGAACATCAGCAATGTAGAATGTTGATGCTGAAAGATTACTCAAAATGGCCGTAGATAACATTAGTGGCCTAATCTCTCTATGATCTAACTGTGGGACTGAAAAAGAAAGTTTAAAATGATTAGCAAACCATACCTCATTGATAAGTAGTGGATTATTGTTGTATTTTTTTTGTTTTAAAATTAGGTAAAAGTCTTTCATACTGATTTAATTTGATGGATGTATTTTCTCCCTTTGTTTCTGAGCATAATCTCTGTGAATTTGAGGCTAAAAATCTTTGTTTTACATTGGGAGAGCAAATGGATGTCCCCACTTCGTTCTCAGACAAGAAGATGATTGATGGCTTTGATATCATATTATTAACTGAAATAAATTTTGTCTCAATTTGAGAAGAAATAGTGATAACACAGGGTCCTTTCTGTCAGCCAACCCAGGCATATTGGACCATTCTTTCATCTTTATTTACTTTTGTCCTAGACTGAAAATCTCACATTCTCTCCTAAAATTGATGGCAAATGTTTTAAAATACCTAAAATAAAGAGTATACCACATTCTACTGAAATAGGCCTATAGTTTATACATGCTTGGTCTAATGCATTCCTCACCTTACATAAATCTCCAGAAAAGCTATAGGAAGCAAGCACATTCCCCTGACACGGTGGGGTGTAAAATGGATATAAACCAATTACTTTTTGCAGTTCTTAGTCTCAGGAATACTGACCCTTCTAACTTCATTTTCAAGCCAGAACTCTCGACCCCCACCTTACAAAGAAAAGTAATTGAGTAGAATTGCTAGCAAGAGGCAAATCAAGGCTTTCAAACAAGAATTTTTGCCAAGACCTATGGAGCAAATCACCTCTAAAATATGCCAAAGATAGTTATTTAAATACATTTAAGCTTCTAATCAAAGAGGTCTTTGATGAACTTTTCCGACTTTAAATACATCAAAGGAAGTAAAGAGAGTAGAGAAAGCCATTAGGAAATCATAATAATAAACATCAGGATTGATCTACTTCCCTCTCCTTCAGAACCTCTCCTCCCTGGTTTTGAGCTGTTCAGGTGGGCTTTAAATAGTGAAGTAATCAAACTCTCACAGGCCATCATAAAGAAATATGTGAGTAAAAAAATATTCTTTTGGATTTCAAGGAACCTGGGCAGTCCTGTGAGTGCCCGGTTTTCAGCTGTGACTTTCAAGTTGAACCTTTTCAATGGTAAATAGCTTCCTGCTTATGCCTGTGTGTTTTGGCTTAAGAAAAAAAATCAATCTCGGAGAAAATGGGCTTCCATCTTCCTTTCAGCCCCGTCTCCTTTGATGATTGATGTTAATTCAGTAAGCTGCTGACCCAAGAAAAAAGAATTGTTTGTGCTGTTGTTTTGAATAAATAAACTTACAAAGAATCAATGGCTGTAGCTTAGAGAAATTAGATGGTGGAGAGCTTCAAGTCTCTTTCTGCCCTGTTTCTCATGTAAATAAAGCAGGTAAAGGGCATTTCAGCTCCAGATATCTTTTTGAATGAGGGAAACTTGCTTTGAAAGGGAACTTTTTTTTTTTCCCCAGTTAAAAGGAAATGTTCTCACTGTATCTGTAGTGAGGGAAGAGAAAAAAAAAAAAACCTGTGTTTATGACAAAATAGGACAACTGCTTATTCCTGTAAACAATTTCAGACTGGCAGTAGCAAGGCAAGCATGCCCATTGACTTGGCCTTCGCTTACATTCAGTACTGTTAGTATATGGACTTAGGTCCTTCCGCATTTCTGAAAGACCCTAGAAGGTTTTCTTTAGTTTTAAGATAGAAAGGCAATGTGGTCTGCCAGAACAAAATAGTTCACCCTGCAGATTTTTTCTGATCCAGCTGGCTATTTATTGACTGATCACATATGAGTAATTTTGCTTTGCCATGCAGCAATTTCCTTTCCCTAAACCATACCACCAGATACTATGATCACGGAGAGAAGGTGACGTCCAACAGTAATGACTATTCTTCAGACAAGTATGTCATTCAGTGGGTTTCTGGCCATGAGGCTTAAAATCAGTGTTATAGGCAGGCTACAATAATTGAAAATATAAAGGCTGCCTTGCTTTTTATTACTCTTTTATTTGGTACCACTTACACAACAGTCTAATAAAAACTATGTTTCACTTCATAGTGTACTTAATCCACAGTTCCAGGCAAAGCAGAATACATTTATGTTAATAATACATGTCATGTCAGAACTTAACATTAACCATGTTTTATAAATTGTGAACAACCTGAGCATCAAGGAATAGTAGGAAGACAGAGTAAATTGTGGTATTTTCAGTTAGTGTTCTATTATATGGCCATGAAGTCAATTTGCTATTCTTTAAAATGGGCTCACAGGGCTGAGATGAAGACTACATATGTTCATATATGGGAAGAACTTAGAACCATGACTAGCAGATAAGCATCATATAGCTTTTTACTGTTTTATTAGTGGTAAATGATAACAAATGTCCATGAAGAATCTTTGCTAGCAAAAAGTATATGTGTTTCAACTGAATTTGTGATTATAGATGCGGTTTGATCTTAACTATGTGAAATGTTACTAGGAGGTAATATAATAAATAGCAAACATATTTATCCCTGGGTATTATTTTTCTTTTCTTCGTTTTAATTTTTTTCTGTGTTTTTTGTTTTTATCAGATGCACATATGTTCTATGATTTGAAAAAAAAGTGTGATTTAACAAAGTGTCACAAGCTCTGACATAATATCCATTTTGTCTAAAAGAAATGATCTGATGCATCCAGCTATGCTAAGGCAAATTCATATATAAATAAAAAGAGTGCACATCCATCAGTGTAGCTCAAATATAGAATTACAGCATAGTTCTATCTATTTTCAAGTAGATAGCATTGTTCTATCTATTTTCAATTAGATAGCATTTACTAATGCTAGCAGTAAACACCTTAAAACCTTAGAAGCATCATCTGTAAAATGGAATTAAGGTCATTTTTTCTCCTTTATCTCATAAGATGGTTGAAAGGATGGAATGAGGAAATAAATGTAAAAGAGCTTTATAAATATTAACTAAATCTATGTAAACTAGTATATCTAGGTTTTTTTGTTCTATAGAATTTCAGTGTTACAAACTTTCAGATATGAATGGTAGTAACTAAAGATATTTACTAAAATTGTTAAGAAAGAATGAATAAAATTTGATTCAATAGTTGGAAAATAGGTTTATCTGAAACTCTTAGTCTTCGGTCAACATTATATCCTGCCTTGGGGTTCCGATATCTATGAAGAACTGATTAAGTTGTTCAGAGTCTGTGTGTGTTCAGTCACTCAGTCATGTCCAACTCTTTGCAGCCCCATGGACTGTAGCTCACCAGGCTCCTCTGTGCATGGAATTCTCCAGGCAGGAGTACTGGAGTGGGTAGCTGTTCCCTTCTCCAGGTGATATTCCAGGGGTGAAACCTCCAGAGTCTTTATTTTTTTGGAAAAGAGGATCAAGTAGACATTCTTAGGTTGGTAAACAATACCCTCAACTTAGAAGGGGAATGGTGATTTTTGTACACACACAGCTGGAGTGTGAAATGTTTGTCTCCTAGCCCAGCCCTCTTTACTTTCTATTCAAGATTAGTCTGCAGGAAAAGGAATTAATCCCAATGAGTGGGCGTGCTTAATTTTTCCCCCAATTTGCTGTTTGGCGGTTGAAATCTTCCAGTGCTGGTACTGAACAACAGAATTAGCACTGCCTTATATTGTAGTCTTATCATGAACTTGGGAATTTACCCTTTTCTTATAGTGAGCTGACTTGATTTTTTTCAAGCTCAGTATATGTATTCATAAGGTAAGAAATTCTTGTAAAGGTCAAACAAAGTGATATATGTAAAGCTGGCTTTGGAAAACCCTTAAATTACAGACACAGGTTATTTATATAGCCTTGAAATATTTCTCCTGAAGTATTTATTTCTGTGGTGGTTTTGAGACCAGAGGGAAGGGGGCAGGGCATCACCCTTAAAGAGTGACACAGCTGTTGAGAAAAACCTGTTGCTGTTTGTTTTTAGGACAAAAAGTAGTTAGAATGCATTAGGCCCAAGATGGGGAAAGATTTGACTTTGACATTGAGCCTCATTATGTGGTCATCGTAATACATTAGCATACACTAAATGGCACTCCCATGGATGCCATGACCGTTCTGAGGCCAATCATAAAAGGTCAAAAAGTGGATCATGGTCCAATTCTTGGAAATCCCCAACCCTTCCCCAAAATAGTTGGAATAATTCTCCCACACCTTAGCCTATAGTTTTACCCAGCACATAAAAACTAACCACCCCATCTTTTGAGGTCCCTCTCACTTTCTGAGATAACACCATTCTGCCTACGAGATGTATATCTCTGTAAATAAACCTGCTTTCACTTTGCTGTGGCTCAGTCTTGAATTCTTTCCTGTATGACAGTAGCCCCGCCAGGCTCCTCTTTCCATGGGATTCCCAGGCAAGGACCTTCACTTGGCGGCCTGTCCCAGAGACTCGCCAAACACCTGGGACATGACCGTCCTCTCATTCCCTGTTCTCTGGTACCAGTTTTAACATAAATCCACAAATTCTTTGACACTCTTTCCTCCAGTAGGAGCCAAGTCAATTCCCTTGCTCTGGAGTGTGTACTGGACTTGGTGACCTACCAGAGTATCTGGAAAGGGAAAAAGAATAACTTTAAAGTGAGGAAACTTGATAGACACCATCTTGCAAGTGTTCAGCATTGACAGCACAATAAGGCATAGATATCATGTAGCCCCTGATGTGGTCAGATGAAAAGATCACTTCATCTCTGTGGTATCCTCCTGGAAAATCTATAACCACAGTCTAATCGTGGGAAAATATCAAAGAAACTAAGTAACTAGTGAGCACACTACAAAAGTTTTGAAATCATGAAAGACAAAGACCAAGTAACTGTCATGGATTAGAGGAAACTAAAGACATGACAACTAAATTCAATGAAATATGAAGGATTAGACCCTCAAACAGAGGGAGGACATTTGTGGAGAAACAGGGGAAATCAAAATAAAGTCTAGAGTTTGTAGTAGTATACCAGTGTGGGCTTTTTAGTTTTGGTAATTGCACAATGATTAAATATGAGTATATAGGAGTATACTCTGTATATAGTGTGTGTGTGTGTGTGTGTATACACACACACTGAATATAGGAATACTCGCTGTATTGTATTTACAATTCTTCTCTAAGTGTACACTTATTTCAAAGTAAAATACTGAAGAAAGGTCTAATACATTAGGAGGTGTAATGCCAGGTGTATTAACAACTTTATTCAGAAGAAGGGATATGCTGGGTATGAATTCAGTTGCATATAATAATAGAAAAAAATCAATGTCATCTGTATAATTAAAAATTTTATTAATCTGATGAAATTTTGTCAATTTCTTTCATTACCATTTTAGAGTAATTAATTTTCATTGGAGTTTTTGTTCTGACAGATCTGCTATTATACTTTGCCTTTATTCTGTTGTTTGTTTTTAGATATACACATGTAACACATTTTCCATTTACTGTCTGTGAGGAATGTTATGTTCAAATGGTTGAGACGGAAGCTCATAAAAATATGAAAACTGACAAGTTGGATAAATATATGGAAATCGGTGTTAATGGAAAAGATATCACTGGAATAGCTAACAACTATGGAATGGTATAAATCTAGCACTTTTTAAAATCATTTTACATATATTCATTTATTTAATCCTTACAACTAACTTATGATCTATGAGGCAGGCACTGTTACTGTCCTCATTTTGTAGATAAAAGAAATTGAGGCACAGAGATTAAGCCAAAGTCTTAGAATACATAAACCAACCATTTTCCTTACTTCTGAGAATTCATAGACTACTAGGTTCATGCCATAATATTTATTAAAGTAGCACCCTTATAGCCGGGGGTTGGCATTGCGGAACAGGAATGTACCCTGAACAATTTCATAAGCCACCTCTCTCATGCACACTTCATTTCATTGACCACTAGTCTTGTTGCTTAGTCACTAAATTGTGTCCACCTCTTTTGTGACTCCATGGACATTAGCCCACCAGGCTCCTCTGTCCATGGGATTTCCCAGGCAAGGATACTGGAGTGGGTTGCCATTTCTTTTCCAGGGGATCTTCCCAACCCAGGGATCAAACTCACGTCTCCTAGTTGGCAGGCAGATTCTTTTAGTTTTGTAGCAGGTGTAAAGTAGTGTTTATGATCAGACCCTTTTATACCACCACGTAGGGTCTGAAGCTCTCAGTCAAAAATGATTCAAAGCTACACAGGTGGGGTTCAGGAGCACACTATTGTTTTCTCAAGCACCAATACATGCTTTTGAAGGAAAGGAGTTGGACCCCAGATGGTAAAAGGCTGTATGGATTTCCTCTCTGTGCTGAGACTATGAAAAGCTTTTCTTTAAACGAGTTGGTGTTCTGATCTTGCAGAGACTTTGTCATTCTATGAATAGGGGGATAAGTATGATAGCCCCTTGAAAGACTGCACCTCCCCCCTTGCTTTTCTGAGCACTGTGACTCTCTTGATTGTCATGTCTCTGCTGCTTTTCCACCTGTCTTTGGGGCCTCACTTCTTCCCTGTGTTTATATTATATGGTTCATTCCAGCTGACAAGTTTTGTTAGTGTTACCAGGCAGATTAGAAGGAGTAAACTCACCATGAGTGTTGTTTCTCATCCTTTCAGGTCAACAGGCTTACCTTCAAAGATAGCACTCCTTGATTGCTCTGCTTGGGACATAATTGGTCAGTATCAGGTTTGCAGCCTGTTCTACATCTGACTTGTTAATTTCACTCACACTGTGCTGATTTCACATGCAGGATTTGTTCATGTGTTAGGGCTGACAATCTAACATGTATTTTAAACTGTTTAGAGACTGGCAGTTGAAGAATGCAATTTACATTTGCTCATCTAGCCATCATTTTGAATCAAATAATGGTGATGATTATTCTTTCACTGATCATTAATTATTGTTTAAGGTTAGAATTTGTAAAAAAATAATAATAATAGTAATAATAATTTCCAGCAAAATCCCCATGTAAAAGCCCTACTCTTAGTATAGTTTTGTGGTCTCTACAACATCATGTCTCTTTATCCAACTTTAGGGGAATTCACATGAGATTTTTTTGGTAATTTGGAACCAAGGAAAGCAATTTTGCCAGTTTTGTTAAAATAGTTATTCCTTGAGTGACGCTTTTTTCATATGGAAAGAAAAAGGAGGTAAAATTGACATCAAAATATGACAAGCTAGTGAATATTTTACCAATACATCTAAGGATGTAAAATAAAATACCTAAAAAAATGGAAATTTCCCCCTTTTATTAAAATATAAGATATTAAGCAATGATCACCAGTTTGTTTATACATGTATAGCAAGGTGTCCTAGATCTAGACTTTAGAAAGTCAAAAAATCACACTTGGTATTTTAAAGTTGTTTTATTCTGCCAGTATAACACATCAGGTTTATCCAATTAGTTGCTTTAATAAACCTTAACTGGTGCATGCTACTTAGCACACATCCTAGGAACTTATATAAACATTAGATGTAGCTCAGAAAAAGTCTCTCTCGGTGTCATATCATCCTTCTGCCTTTTGGCATGATTACATGTAAACTTCGAAATAGTGTTTTACAAATGAATGATAAGATATTCATGTTTCATGATGATGTATTAAATTTAAATTCATTAATTTAAAATTTATTTTAAATGCCAGAAAACATTATACTTTGAGTTTTAATGCACTCTTGTAACTTTATAAATGATGCAAAATTACAGTGTAACCATACTTAATGTAAACTTGATATACTTCTTTTAAATTGAAGTATAGTTGATTTACAATCTTGTGTAAATTTCTGTAAAATTACACAATCTTGTGTCAATTTCTGCTGTACAGCAAAGTAATTCAGTTACATATATATATATATATATATATATATATATATATAAATTCTGTTTTACATTCCTTTCCATTATGGCTTATCACAAGATATTGAATATAATTCCCTGTCTTATACAGTAGGGCCTTGTTCTTTATCCGTTCTATATAATATACTTTTAAAGACAAATAATTTTAATACAAAATCACCATAGTTTTGATTTTCAATTTAAGAACTGGTAATTTGAAAAATGCCCAAATATGTCACCTTTGTAATAATTGGATTTGATGAAGTAAAAATATCTTGCATAATATATGATAAATCTGTAGGTTCTAGGTCAAAGGAAATGGGGAGGAAAAACTATTGGAAATGACCACATAAAAATGAAATGAAGGGACTTGGATTTCTGGCAAGGGGGAAAGCTAAAAAGTCTGGAAAATTTGCCAGTATAAGGCAGTTAGGAAAGCTTCATATAGTGTAATAAACTTTCTTTTAAATGTATTGCTGACCTTGTTAGAGAGTAAGAGGTCCCTTGGGAGTGAAAATAAAGAGAAAAGGAAAAATCGGAGCAGCAAGCTGATACTGATATTGCCGCTGCCTTGGGGGCATTTGTCAGACTCACTAACCAAGAGGCTTCAGTTTTAACAGCTATATCACTGCTGGAGACAGGACCTTGGGCCTATGCAAGAGTGGATATAGAATTAGAACCAACATGTAAAGCCTAGAATTTTGATGGGTTACATCTTTAGTGCAAGGGTAAAATAGAAAAAACATGCTCATCAGCAAAGAGAGATGACCAAAAAACTTGTCCTGGAAGAGTAAAACAATTCTTCTCTAGAGGAATAGGCCTATTTTAGACCTTGATTCTTCTCGTGTTTAAACTTTTTAATACATGAATTCACAACCCCAAAATGATTGGTAACTGAGAGCTGGAGTCAAGCAGAGGTCATAAGGAGTTGAATTAGTTCCCAATAACTTCAGAAATGTAATTACAAATTGTAGAATATAAAAAGGGTATGTTTCAAATTTTTTAAAAATAAAATTTGTATCAAAAACATGATAAAAGAACAAGATGCTATCAAAACAAAAAGACTAGGCAGTCTTAACAAAGAACCAAATAGATTTCTAAGGATGACATTTTAATCTTTGCATTAAGGATTTAATTTATGGTTTAGACATTAGATTAGACACACACTCCAGAGAAAATTAGCAAACTATTTAAAACATCCAAAGGAATTACTTAAACTGCAGTGTATAAAGACAAAAGATTTGGAAAATAGGAAAGAAAGTTAAAATATGTAGGATGCTGTGGCCCTTTTATTGCTGCAAAGGACAACAGATTCTTTGATGCTGTTCCTATCTTGAAGTCCATGCCCTTGAAACTGGGCAGGCTTGTGACTATTTGAACTGGGTATGTAGCGTAAATCCTATTATGTAATTTCAGAGTCTAAATCCTAAAAGACTATATAGCTTCTACCTTGACTGCAGCCATGAAATTAAAAGATGCTTACTCCTTGGAAGGAAAGTTATGACCATCCTAGACAGCATACTAAAAAGCAGAGACATTACTTTGCCAACAAAGGTCTGTCCAGTCAAGCCTATGGTTTTTCTAGTGGTCATGTACGGATGTGAGAGTTGGACCATAAAGAAAGCTGAGTGCCGAAGAATTGATACTTTTGAACTGTGGTGTTGGGGAAGACTCTTGAGAGTCCCCTGGACTGCAAGGAGATCCAACCAGTCCATCCTAAAAGGAATCAGTCCTAAATATTCATTGGAAGGACTGATGCTGAAGCTGAAACTGCAATATTTTGGCCACCTGATGCGAAGAGCTGACTCATTTGAAAAGACCCTGATGCTGGGAAAGATTGAGGGCAGGAGGAGAAGGGACGACAGAGGATGAGATGGTTGGATGGCATCATCGACTTGATGGACACGAGTTTGGGTAGACTCTGGGAGTTTGTGATGGACAGGGAGGCCTGGCGTGCTGCAGTTCATGGGGTTGCAAAGAGTCGGACACGACTGAGCGACTGAACTGAACTGAACTGTGGAAATAATTGTTCTTGAGACCCTGAGCTGGCAGGAAACACATCCAACTCACCTGTGGCTGAAATGGTTTGAAGAATTCCAAATCATATAGAGTCCAGTCCCAAGTCTTTGGGTCACTTAGTTGCTTGACTGTTTCAAGCTGAGGCACCAGACATCCCGGAACAAACACAGTGCAACTCTGCTCTGCTCTGTGAATGCTTGAACCACGCAATGGTGGTGACTACTAAGCTTTGATATGGTTTCTTACTTAGCAGTGGGTAAATGGAACAGACAAGATGAGAAGTTCTAGCATATATCTGTTAGAAATTTCAAATGAAAGTAATAGAAAGAAGGAGGGGAAAAAAGCAATATCTAAGGAAATAGAAGTTTAGAAATTTCCAGAATTGATCAATGACATACATCCTTGGATCCCGGAAGTATAATGAATTCGAAGTAGGAAAGATAGAAGAAACCCATGTCTCATGCAGCAAAGTAAAACTGTAGAAGACCAAAGTCAAAGATAGGATATTAAAAGCAGATAGAAAAGATATGTTACTTAGCAGTGGAGTACAACTTACATTAGTTGGTATAGCAGGAATAAACTGGAGATATCTTGGTTTTTCATTGGTGGGAAGATTGATGAATATATTGGCATGTGACAACAACAAAAAGCTACCCATACTATCCAGCAGTAAGAAGGAACTGAATGGGAGCTGTGTATATCAAGGTGAATCAGTCTCCCAAGCATAATGTATGGCAAAGAATACGATGTGATGGTATTTAGAAAAATTTTAAAATATGAGAAACTATACAAGTGGATATGTCTTCGTGTGTGCTTTTTAGCAGCACATACACGTAAAAATACAAACATGTATTTTGAATGATAAACAAAGTCCATATAATGGTTACTTCTAGGGGCGGGAGTAGAAAAGGAAAAGGAATGTAATTGCACTCAGCACTTTCACTCTGTAGTGTTTTATTTCTTAAGTTGGGTAGTAACTGCATGAGTATGCATTATTTATTTTTTACACTTATTTGTGCACCTGAATATTTTATAATAAAAATTTGACCAAGAGTATTAGGATTTACTGAATGGTAGTAATAGGAATCTTTGTGACATCTCCTTGAAGGAGGCACATATTTAATCTGAAAGGATTTGTAGAGTGGAGATTAAGCAAATCTGTGTACCTTTTGGTTTAAGTGAAGGTATATCACACAGGAAAAAGATCAAAGCCTATGGGGCATAAGATCAGTTCTACTTGATTGGAAGATTTTAAGCCTTAGTAGAAGGGGTAGATGGAGGGGAGAAAGTGAAACGGTAGATATGAAACATGGCCCAAGTCTTGAAATTGTGAGAAATGAAATATCTCAGTTGTAAATGAGCAAGGTAGAATTTGAGCTTTTATATCCTTAGTAATACCATTGAAAAATATTTATATTCTTAAAATTTTCTGAATATCTATAGTAATAAATAGTCTGCTACATTTTGCTGAAGATGAGTATATTTCATTTCTCAAACACCTGGCAATCAACTGTGATTTCCCAGCCATAAATGAAGTCTGGTTAGTCTGAATAGAAAAGAGTGGGGATTGGACTGGGGAGGAGAGACTGGTGAGAGATAGGTGAGTGTGAAAGTCACTCAGTCGTGTCCGATTCTTTGCAATCCCATGGACTGTACAGTCCATAGAATTCTCCAGTCTGGAATTCTGGAGTAGGTAGCTGTTCCCTTCTCCAGGGGATCTTCCCAACCCAGGGATTGAACCCAGGTCTCCCACATTGCAGGTGGGAGATAGGTGGGAAGTGAAGATATTACTAATCATAAAATTGCTAAGGATGCTGGTTGTGAGGGCATTGCCATCAACTTTATTCTTCTCTCCAGTAGTAATCTGGTCAAATGGATAAGGACAAGTGAGTTTCCCTCCAGCTGACTTAGAGATTTGACTCAGTTTTTCAATTCATTGGCAAAGCTTTTGCTCATTCTCTTGGTTGGATCTCTTCTTTATAAAGAATAGAAATTCATTCAAATTATTCCAGGTGTTATGGCATGTTATCTGATATACTGAGAGTTATTAAAAATGCAGGGACAACAGGAATGATAGTGAACATTGTAAAGCTGAGCAGAAAGAGACAGCAGAACCTGGACACTTGCCAGCCCACTGAGTCTTCCAGTAAATGACTCAGCTAACTTTTTCCTCCTTGTAGTTTTAAAAATTCAACTTATACATCATGACATGGCCAGCATTTCTCTACATAATAATCCTTTAGTTGCTTTTTTTTTTTTTTGGTCTAACGACATTATTTGAATTTCTTACTGGGAGTAGGAATTTGAGCTTGGCTTGACAGCCTTTGAATTGGCTGTCATTGGATAGTTGTTGTTTACCTTTGGTCCAATGATAGGGTGGCGTCACACAGGCTGATCCCATCAACAGGTACTATGTGTGAAGCATATGTACTCAGTGATTGTGGCAGTTACTTGATCTAATTAATGCATGCAGCTATGTACAGCCAGCAGAGTATGATTTCCATCTTGTCACCTAGCTCAAACTGAGACTTGATTGGGCTCCTCCATTTTTGATAAATCTCTAAGCAAAGAATGGTTTTGTTTTGGAATGGTACTACGTTTAACAATTGAATTTCTCTAGTGTCCTTATCATTCCATATATAGTATTTGAGTTCTAAATTTTTATATTGGCATTTGCCCCTCTCTCTGTTGCCTCTTAGCATCTTTGTTCCCCACAGCTCAGGACCTTTTGATACAAGTACTTAGCCTTTCTCTAAACCAGTTGAAATTTTCATTCTGGCCTTAAAATATATTCAAGCAGTTGTTCATTATTTTAGCTTAACTAGTTATTAATCAATTACCACAAAATGTGGCTTAAAACTGTTGGATACTGGAATTTATTTAACATAAGTATTTTAATTGCATCTTAAAATGTTACTGTATGAATCCAGCAAACTGTGTGTACAGGCATATGTAAAAATTTTAAAAGTAGGTATAAGAGTATCTATATTTGCCTTAAAGGACTCTTAAAATAGTTGGTCCAGAGTAGAACTACTTATCTTCACTTTACATGTCACTGAGCTCAGTTAGAATTATAATTTAGACACCCTGTAATGTAAATAGAAATGTCCTGTGGTCATTGCATAATTTTATAGGGATCTTCACCAAAACCGGGAAGAAGGTAGTACATTTTATAGCATGATTCACTATGGAAAAGCTGGCCTTTTTGTGAAGCCAGCTGAAAATGCAGTTCTTTCTGTAAGCACACAATGTATAGAACAGGGGTTATATCATGTACATACCTACATGCATTTTTCCTTTGATTAGTGTATACATTTAACTAAATAGACATCTTCCAAAAGTGAAAATATGTATTGAAAAAAAGTGGCAGCAATAAAACAGTAGTCTTGCAGCTTTTTCTTTTGAGTCCCAGCAGATTAGTGATTTTACTTTACATTGGAAATAGCGGTGATTATTGCTCCTTTGGGACTGATAAGGAAAGAAATGGTGCCCAATTTTATAAGTCATTAGTATTCTCTGTTATAAATGGTATGGGGAGCTTTGGAACAAGAAGAGCAAGACCTGAATATATATTTTTTTAAATAAGTAAATGATCTTTCATTATCAGTAAATATGTAGTTTGTCTGCCTTAGAAAAATAAAACCTTTAAATGTAATTTAGCTTGTCTGTCATTATAAACATATCAGAAGACATAGCATCCTGGTCCAGGCCCATTTTTCTTTGTCAGGTGATGCTTCATAGGTTCCTTTATGAAGTTTTAACATTTTTATTACACTGTGAATACTTGAGAGCAGCTTCCCAGGTGGCGCTAGTGGCTAAGAATCCAACTGCCAAAACAGGAGACCCAGGAGACCCAGATTTGTTCTCTGAGTCAGGAGGATCCCCTGGAGTAGGAAATGACACCCCACTCCAGTATTCTTGCCTAGAGGGTTCCATGGGCAGAGGAGCCTGGCGAGAGGAGTCCATGGGGTCACAAGGGTCAGACCCAACTGAGCATCTGAGCACAAGCACTTGAGAAACCAAAAGACTGACCAAGGATATCTCCTCCACCGGTCAGGCATTCACAGTTTGCTGTGTATGTGCTGAAATTGTTCAAATGCCCGCCTTCCTTATATATATTTTGTTTTATCACTATTTAGCTAAATAGTTTCTTCATATGCAAGCCAGCACGTCTCATCTCCAGATTTATTGATGTAAGTTAAATAGTATGGAAAAGAAATTTAGTCTTGCAACTCTTGAAACTAAATCCAGTCTCTAAGTAGCCAATACATCAGCAACCACTTGGTAAGTAATTATTTTAGTAGTGTGATTCTGATCATGTTAAAATGCTTTCCCTGATCAATTTAAGCTTCCTTCTTTAGTGTTGAAGCAGTTTCTCGTGCATCTCTCTATTCTACCACATATAAAATGCAGAAAACTGATCAGTCTAATGGCCCAATCTTAATATAGCAGTTTAACCATGAAGGCTGTGCATTAGTAGTGATCTTCACTTTAAGAGAAAAATCACTGTTTAAAATTCATCTTGAAGCAAAACTAGGTAAAGACCCTCTTCAGATAGCTTTTCCAACCCCAAAGTTAAGAGTCTCAATGGCTGCTAAACACGTGTCCACAGGCCCCATCTCACTGTGCTGTTTCCTCATTGCATTCTTCTTCCTCCTCTCACGGCCCATGTAGACTCTGCCTCCTTGGACACCTGGCCTTCTCTGCTGTTGGCCTTGTCTTGGGGGAATTCTGGCAAATAAAATGCTTCATCTCACCACGCATATAGATTTGTTTATAGTCTATTCTTTTACACAAAGGATTTAAGCTGGTGACGCAGATAGTAAAGAATCTGCCTGCAATGCAAGAGAACCAGGTTTGATCCCTGGGTTGGAAAGATCTCCTGGAGAAGTGCAACCCACTCTGGTATTCTTGCCTGGAGAATCCCATGGACAGAGGAGCCTGGTGAGCTGCAGTCCATGGGGTTGCAAAGAGTCAGACACAACTGAGCAAGTAACAGTTTCACTTTCGTAAAGATAGTTTTCATCTTTCCCCACCTTCAGTTCAGTCCAGATGCTCAGTCGTGTCCAACTCTTTGTGACCCCATGGACTGCAGCATGCCAGGCCTTCCTGTCCATCACCAACTCCGAGAATTTACTCAAACTCATGTCCATTGAGTCGGTGATGCCATCCAACCATCGCATCCCCTGTCATCCCCTTCTCTTCCTGCCTTTAATCTTTCCCAGCATCAGGGTCTTTTCAGTGAGTCAGTTCTTCTCATCAGGTGGCCAAAGTATTGGAGTTTCAGCTTCAGCATTAGTCCTTCCAATGAATATTCAGGATTGATTTCCTTTAGGATGGACTGGTTGGATCTCCTTTCTGTCCAAGGGATTCTCAAGAGTTTTCTCCAGCACCACAGTTCAAAAGCATCAGTTCTTTGGCCCTTAGCTTTCTTTATAGTCCAACTCTTACATCCATATATGACTACTGGAAAAACCATGGCCTTGACTAGATGGACCATTGTTGGCAAAGTAATGTCTCTGCTTTTTAATATGCTGTCTAGGGTGGTCATAGCTTTTCTTCCAAAGAGCAAGCATCTTTTAATTTCATGGCTGCAATCACCATCTGCAATGATTTTGGCGCCAAAAAAATAAAGTCTGTCACTGTTTCCATTGTTTCTCCCATCTATTTGCCATGAAGTGATGGGAATAGATGGCGTGATCTTAGATTTCTGAATGTTAAATTTTAAGCCAGCTTTTTCACTCTCCTCTTTCACTTTCATCAAGAGGCTCTTTAGTTCTTCTTCACTTTCTGCCATAAGGGTGGTGGCATCTTCATATCTGAGGTTATTGATATTTCTCCCAGCAGTCTTGATTCCAGCTTATGCTTCATTCAGCCAGGCATTTCACATGATGTACTCTGCATAGAAGTTCAATAAGCAGGGTGACAGTATACAGCCTTGACGTATTCCTTTCCCAATTTGGAACCAGTCTGTTGTTCCATGTCAAATTCCAACTGTTGCTTCTTGACCTACATACAGATTTCTCAGAAGGCAGGTCAGGTGGTCTGATATTCCCATCTCTTGAAGAATTTTCCACAGTTTATTGTGACCCACATGGTCAAAGGCTTTGGTGTAGTCAATAAAGCAGAAGTAGATGTTTTTCTGGAACTCTCTTGCTTTTTTGGTGATCCAACAGATGATGGCAATTAAATCTCTGGTTCCTCTGCCTTTTCTAAATCCAGCTGGAAGTTCACAGTTCACGTACTGTTGAAGCCTGGCTTGGAGGAAGCCTGGCTTGGAGAATTTTGAGCATTACTTTGCTAGAATGTGAGATGAGTGCAATTGTGCAGTCATTCGAATATTCTTTGGTATTGCCCTTCTTTGGGATTGGAATGAAAATTGACCTTTTCCAGTCTTGTGGCCACTGCTGAGTTTTCCAAATTTGCCGGCATATTGAGTGCAGCACTTTCACAGTATCATCTTTTAGGATTTGAAGTAGCTCAGCTGGAATTCCATCACCTCCACTAGCTTTGTTCATAGTGATGCTTCCTAAGGCCCACTTGACTTCATACTCCAGGATGTCTGGCTCTAGGTGAGTGATCACACCATTGTGATTATCTGGATCGTGAAGATCTTTTTTGTATAGTTCTTCTGTGTATTCTTGCCACCTCTTCTTAATATCTTCTGCTTCTGTTAGGTCCATGCCATTTTTGTCCTTTGTTGTGCCCATCTTTGCATGAAATATTCCCTTGGTATCTCTAATTTTCTTGAAGAGGTCTCTAGTCTTTCCCATTCTGTTGTTTTCCTCTATTTCTTTGCATTAATCACTGAGGAAGCCTTTCTTATCTCCTTTCTTTTCTTTGAAACTCTGCATTCAAGTGGGTATATCTTTCCTTTTCTCCTTTGCCTTTAGTGTCTCTTCTTTTCTCAGCTGTTTATAATCATTATTTAATGGCTGGGACCAAACCAAGCCATTAATAGTTTAAATAAGTCTGTGTTGATAATTGTTACACTGTTAGTGACAGTAGCTCTTCTAGTCTTCATTATCAGTGATGTCCATTAACTTGTCTCAGCATTTTAAAAGTTTGACATGCAATTCTACAGGCGTCTGAATTATGCTTATCTGAACAATTATATTGCATGCATCAAATCCTATTATGTTAAAAGCCAAAAGACTGTCCATATTCATTTATTATACTGAAATTTGGCTGTTTTAGGCATTGCTTGAAATAATATTGTCTTATATGAAGTTTAACACATCGATATATGTCAGGTATTCTCCACATTTGTACAGGTGAAGAACAAAATGTGCTGTTCCTCAAAGAGCATTTAAAAGTGTGATATGTTAATGCAAAACCAACTGATATTCCCCCTTAAATTTTTGTCTCTTTTTTATATAATCTCTTAGGTTTTGTTGTTGTCATTGACACTGAACATAATATATTGGTTTCTTGAAATTAATGACTTTAGAGCAGCACATTTATCCCGGTCTCCCTTTTGCTGTGTTTCTGTTGTTGCATTTATCACAATTTTATTTTATTTGTTTACATGTCAGCCTCCCTTAATAAACTCTGAAGACAGACATTCTTATTTGTCAGCATCCTGTGCCTAGGATATTATTAGTGTAGTTTTCAGAAATTCTTTTTAAATGATATCACAAACGGTTCACTCAATCACATGCCATGTGTTTATTTAATAAACAGTTATTGAGCACCAGTTTTGTGCTGAGACTGTTACCTGTTTTAGGGATTTTGCTCTAAGCCCAAGTCTGGAGTTGGCTACCCCAGAATTACCAAGGTAACTTTAAAACCAGTGTGCATTCCTGGGCTGCATTCTTGGTGATCTTGATAATATAAGTTAAAGCCTGGGACCTGGGCAACTCCCATGTAACCCTCAGCATCTGAGAGATGAAAACATAGTCCTTTCCTTAGACTGGTTAGTCCTCCTAATTTTTTGTCACTTTCTTTATGTTGCTTGTTCTTGTCTTTATTCTCATTCATGGAAACAAATGAAATAAAATGGGGAGGTGCAGTGGCTTTTTTTTTTTTTTTTTAAGCTTAAGGAAGGGGAAGGCAGTTTAACATAGGTTATTTCATTTAACTGTTGAAGTAACGCTGTGAATTAAGTATATTCCCTTTCTTCCCCCGTAAATTACTAAAGGTTATAAAACCTTAAGGTCAGACATCTAGTTAATGGCAAAGTATAGTTCAGAAGGCAGAACTGAGCAACTCAGGAGCCTGTCTTCCTTTGCTACAACCAGCTGTACCATAAAAATGAAATTAATTGTAAAAAATTTGTAGTGCTGGGACTTCCCTGGCAGTACGATGGTTAAGACTCCAAGCTTTCCCTGCAGAGGGCTCGGTTATGATCCCTGGTTGCTGAACTAAGATCCCACATGCTGCACACTGCATGGCACGGCCAAAACCAAAAAATACACAAAAATGTACTCACTGCTTATGCGTTCTAAGAACAAAGGAAAAATGCAAACAATTGAATACTTCATAAAAAACTCAAATACTCTCTGGAAAAAAAACGATTACGTTTATATTTGTGACCTGTATTTTCGTTTTTTTCCCCCACACAGAAATTGCTCTGTGTATCAGTGCCTCTTCATGGATCCTTAGGCTATTTTTAAAAATCACTGTGTATAGTTTCAAAGAATGGTTTCATGTTTGAAACTTATGAGTCACAGAGATATTGTACAGCTTTATTTTTAGCACTACAGTCTATTACTTAAGCTTATGAAAATAGCTGCCGACACTCAATAGACATATTACTCTGTATCAATATCTAATGTCTTGTTTTTTCTCATGTCACATATGTTGGCCATTTTTTCCTTCTCTTGATGGTTTTTGAGGCCATGTATTGAAATTTTGCAAAGAATGTTAATGCATAGAGGTTCATGATTCATTTACTTGTGTGAATTGTGCGCCTGTAATATGGAAATTAAAAATCGGGTCGTTATTAATAAATTAGTCAATAAAAGTAGACATGTGCTTTATCAGTTCTATGCTATCTGTGCACGTATTATTTCTATAAAACTGTACACTAACTGGAAGTTGCTCTTTAAAAGTGCTGTTATTGTTTAGTATTGACATTTACCTTTTTAAGAGCCACACTGATAGGATATAAATATCTGCAAGGGTGAAATAAGAACGTTGAAGAGGCTACTGTGAAGTGTATTTGTACAGGAATATACTTAAATTTAGACTGTTTAAAGATTCTATATTCTTAAACTCCTCTCTGTTTGGGCTGCCCACCACCTTTAGCCCTTCGAGCAAACTTAAATTCATCCCTTCGGTCCACTTCTCAGGAGAGCTTTCTGTGTCTGACGCTTTTTAGGCTGAATCAGTATTTGTTCCTCTGATCGCTGTTTGTAATGATTTACTTAGGTATGTCTTCTCAAGTAAATGTGAACTCCTTCATGTAAGGACTATCTTGAGGGTGCTCCAGTGGAGTCTGAAACATTACACAAGTCACTCAATGTTTGATTTTGGTTTAAGGAATAAAGTTTATGATTTGCCTTGGCAAAGGAAAATATATTAGAGCAATTAACTTTGAATTGTATAGTTGTGCGATACATTACGACTTTTGGGAAAACTGAAGTCCAGGGTAGCTAAACAGTTTGCTAAAGTCATGCAGAAGGTTCCTTAAATTCAGGCTGGCACCACGTTCATCTCTCTTTCAGCCCCATACGCTTTTCAACACTGGCGTTTGTCAAAATGTACTCCACAGGACACTAGTGCACTAGGAAGTCATGCAACTGGAGTCATGGCCAGTAAGGGAGAAACTGGAATTTGACAAGGAAAAAAAAAACTCTTTGGTTACATAAAATTTGAGGGTTTTTTTGTTTTTTTTTTTTAAGTCCAGGACTCTCTTGCACTATAATGTGCAAAAGTGCATATTGCCAAAGAGATTGCTATAACATGGAGTAGCTTCCAAAGTTACATGTTAATAGAATCCCCCTCTTTAAAATTACTCTGAGACTGTTTTTTCAAAAGATGCAATTTAAAGAAGCTTTAGTAAATGAATTCTGTATGATGTTCATTCAAGTTCTTTATGTCAAAGTCAGCTTGACTTTGTGAACAGCAAAAAATAGATATTGGTTATGAACTCCTTCCCTGGATTTGTCTCTGATTTCTCTATGAGTTTTGACAAATTCCAAAATTGCAGTAAATTGTTTCCATTTACTCAGTGGTGAAGGGAATCTCTGGGGAGACGCATGGTCAAATATTCAACCTTTGAATTTGTGATTTTGAGCCTATAGTCATTGTTTTGCTAATAGATCCTGGCCAAGATGTATGTGTCAGATTGTATTATAACAATAATAGCAGACAGTCCACATGCATTTATTTTACTGAATTTATGTTTTATTGCCTGAAAGGATTTGCTTGGTAATTGTTTTTTATATGGAGACTTCGGTGTCCACTGTGGTCCAGAGAATGTTACAGGTACCACTTTCTGTTTTATTGGTTTGGCCAACCTGATAGTTTGTTAGTTGGTAAAGGTAGAAAGAGAATTCTTCTGTGATATTAAACATTAATTTAATAGTATCTGTTGTGAGAAAATTTGACTTCATCAAATTCAAATCCTAGACTTAATATGAATTAAAATTTAATTATCAGATGGTAGTTTGAGGTAGTTACATTGTAATTTGAGAAGGAAACCTCAGAAAACTATTAGAGATTGTAGATTTGGAGAGAGAATCCATAGCATTAGTTGCAGAGAAAGAACCCATTAGTGTCTGGGATAATCAGTGCAAGGGAATATTAATGCCAGCACTATGCGGGATTTGTAATAGTAGAAAGGAAAGTTGAGTTTTTATAGTTTCCCCAAGGAAAGAAGTAGCTTAATTAGGTTAAATACAGCCTGGAATAAAACATCCACACATAAGAAATACTGTAGATTTCAGAATGAGAATATTGGGTCTGTCTGAATTTGAAAGGGAAAGGAGAGCTCTAGACTTAAACTGGGATTCCCAGGTGGCACTAGTGGTGAAGAATCCGCCTGCCAATGCAGGAGACGCAAAGGATGCAGGTTCGATCCCTAGGTCAGGAAGATCCCTGGAGGAAGGACATGGCAACCCACTCCAGTATTCTTGCCTGGAGCATCCCATGGACAGAGGAGCCAACAGTCCCTGGGGTTGCAAAGAGTCAGACGTGACTTAGTGACTGAGCACACGCACAAGACTTGAATTAGTCTGGAAGGAGTGTGACTCAGAATATCAGACTCCTCTGTCTTCCATCTCTGTGACCCTGGTCAACTCCACCTCTCTATTTACTTAAGAGAAAGTGGAAGGTCATACCTCATAGGACTAATTCCATGATTCTGAGCTAGGAATGTAAAAAGAAGTAGGGTAGACTTGTCTTTGCAATTGAGTCAGCATGTTAGAAACATGCTCATAAACAGATTTTTTAAATATCCCAATTTGATAATCTAATTGAATTTTATCCATAAAATACTTACTTTAGGAGTTTTTTTTTTAATATAAAAATGCTGCCATTGTTACAAACATTTAAAAAAAAAATCTTCTTTTGGAATTACCTCATGGCAAATTTAGGGCTTCCCTGATAGCTCAGTTAGTAAAGAATCTACCTGCAATGAAGGAGACCCCAATTTGATTCCTGGCTCAGGAAGATCTGATGGAGAAGGGATAGGCTATCCACTCCAGTATTCTTGGGCTTCCCTGATGGCTCAGCTGGTCAAGAATCCACCGGCAGTGCGGGAGACCTGGGTTCAATCCCTGGGTCAGGAAGATCCCCTGGAGAAGGGAAAGGCTACCCACTCCAGTATTCTGGCCTGGAGAATTCCATGGACTGTACAGTCCATGGGGTCGCAAAGAGTTGGACATGACTGACTGACTTTCACTTCATAGAGCAAATTTAAGGACCCCCAGATTAAGTACAATTCTTTTATATATATATTTTATATACATTCATGTATTATTTCGTGTGTATATGTATATTTTAATATATATTTTTAAACCAAATGATACTACCTAATTTGTTTACTTTTATACTCATTAGACTGAGGTTTGAATGATTTTAAGTGGTTAGAAAATCTGTAGCAGACAAACAAGAGCTACCATTTACTTTCTTTAAGGCAGTTTCTAAAATATTTAGAATTCTATAATATTTTTAACAATGGTGGCAGCTCTGAAGTAAATATCTATCATCCATCGACAAGAACCTTTGAAAGACTAACTCTTACTTGGATATTTAAATTCTTGTATGTTAATTAAAAATAGCAATTATCTTATAGCATGGCCTTACCTGGTGAAATAAACAGAAAGGATCAGGTAAGCAGTAGATTTGAAAATCTAAATTCAGAGATATATGTAAAGACTATCTTGAATTGTAAACTACATTACACCAAAGGCTTCAAAATACCTAGAAAGTCTTCATTTTCCAAGTAGAATTTTTCCCTGAGTAATTAAAATGTAGTCCTCGACTTTAGAAATTTTCCATTATCTGAATAGCTCTACATCCTCAAAAAGATCTGTTCAGAGTGTAATAGAATTACATAATTCACAGTCTGAAATGGGATAATTTGAATTGGAACTGAGTTGAAGCATAATATTACCTTAAGGATTTTAATGAAGAGAATATTAACACTATTAAACAAGATCAACAGCATCAAAAGCTAATAATCAAAGCATTTTTAGACACTGTTAAAGAGGTTGCTTCCACTGAGGCTTTGCTGTGCCAATTGTGTGTAATTTTTATTTGTGTATTAAATTATACTTTTTACTAGATAGCATTTGACTAGAAGTTCCAGTGCATTTAAAACTTCATTTCAAATAGAAGTACCATATTCACCTGTTCTTTCTGTTAGTGTGTGAATGGATTTTCCTGCCAACCATTTGGAATTAATGCCACTATGATGACCACCATGTGCATGCATGGATGCAGGTCTGCATGAAAAGATATATTTATGTGTATTTCTTTTAACTTGATTAGTTCCATTAGCTTTAACATAATGAAATTATTTTGATGAAAACATCTGGTTAAATATATTCCAGCATGGTACCTTCCTTCTACATTATAGAAATTTATAGACTTGGTTTATCAGTCACAAAATCATACTACAAAGGTGATTGACACACACATATATTTCTATTTCTGTTTATGTTTACATTTATACACATATACAGTCTTGTAAGTCCAGTTTAGACATGGCTTTCATTGACAAATGAATGCTCAAATTAGCACTATCCAAAAGAAATATGAGCCGCAAAATGTAATTTATTTCCAGTAGAAATATATGTACCTGATTTTTAAAAAGTATAAAGAAACAGGTAAGTTTTAGTAATATATTTCATTTTACCCAATACCCCCAAAGTATCAGTTCAACCTGTAAGCCACAGAAAAATTACTAGTCTATTTTGCACTCTTTTTCATACTAAATCTTAGAACTGTGTACCTTACACTTAAAGCACATCTCAATTTGGCCACTCCACGTCTGAAGTGCTTACTAGCTCTGTGTGGCTTTTGGCTCCTGTGCAGGATGGCGCAGAGCTTGATGCTTGTCAGTGTGGACACCAGAGTGAGCTGGGAGGAGGAAGGGGATGGAGAAGAAAATGAAGTTAGGATGAAATCATAGCTCATTTAACAGCCTATCCAATAATCACTGCTGCTTTTGAGAAGGTTAAAAAAGAAACACTGGGTAGAAAAAAAAAGGACAGCTTCCTATATAATATGTGAACACAGGGAAAAGAGCTGCCTATATTGTTTTTCTTTCTTTCCTGACAGAAGCAGCATTTTTCAAATTCCAAATTAGGGGTAAGACTCACAGACATTTCCAGACCTTGCTGACTCCTTCTGAGGCTGGGGAGGAGAAGCCTCCCGGTCTCCCAGCTGAAGGAGGCCTACAGAGATAAGATGCTTCCACTACCACTACCGTTCCTGGTGTGGTGGGCTGGGACCAGCCTTCTGGAAGGGGAGGCGCAGAGTTGTTTGAGTAATTTGCTTCTCAAGAGAGATTGCACATGCAGACCCTCAGGCCCAGTTAATATGAATACAGAGACAGAGTATGAAGGGGTGCCTCAGCGGGGACCTCTGTAACAAAATGCCGTTAACTAGGTGGCTTCATCTATAGAAACTTACTTATCACAGTTCTGGTGGCTGATATCCAAAATCAGGTGCCAGCTTAGCTGGGCTCTGCTGAGTTCCCTCTTCCTGGCTTGTAGATTTGGCTTCTCTTCTTGCTGTGTCCTCAAGCAAGAGAGCTCTGATGGCTCTTCCTTTTCTTATAAGGACACTAATCCTATCAGGAGGGCTCTACCCCAGGGCCTCAGCAAAAGGAAACCTAAGCCTAATCACCACCCAAAGATGCACTTCCAAATACCCTCACATAGGAGATTAAGGCTTCATATGTGAATTACGGAAGGAGATGGGAGAGCAGGGCAAATATTGAGTCCAGAGTATGGGAACTGCTTTCATCTCTCAAGCTTTCACTATATCCATGCCTGGCAAACCAGCGTTCTTACAATATTTTGTGTGTGTACACATGCAGTGGCCATTCCTTCTTTCTTTTAAAAATAAAGTAAAATTGAAACCAAGAAGTTCATTTTAGCAGATAATTAAGTGCTAGGTGGTTTGAAGGGTTTGCATTGAAGCTTTTATTGGTGAAATCATAGAATTCAACTTATGCTAGTGATTAAGAAAATGACAAAAGAAAAGTCATTATAAATAGAAACAAAGTTGACAATGAAATACCAATTAATAAGATTAATACTTTCTTCTTTTAAAGTAGATTCTAGAAATCTGCTTAGTTTTTTCTCAACTCTCAAATTCTCATTTCTGGAAAATACTCACTGTCATTTTTGTTTCTGACAGATTTGAGGACCTGCTATTCTGATTACATTAAATGACAGTGGGCAGTTACTTAGGTAAACAAATAACAGAAGTAATACCTGAAATTTGTATGATGTTTATAGTTCATATTATTTATAAAGTGCGTTTTTGAAATCCTTAAGGTAGAATCTAATGAAAACCTTCAGACTCAGAGTTTTGGGGTAGGGCTGTAGAGCTGACAGCTAAGACAATCTTACTTCTCACTGGAGATCTGTTAGTTCTTCTGTTTACAATACAGGCGTATCTCCCAATGTACCAGAATTACTGTAAGATGAAGAAGACGAGAAAGTGATTATGTGGTCAATACAGGAAAAAGGAATTCTTCATAAGTGACTTAGTAAAACTAAAATGAATGAAGAATTTGAGGCATTTGTCATCACAGACTCTTCTTTAGGTTTCAATACTAACTTTGGGAAATAACAAACATGTTGGATGGTTTGGTAGGGACATACTGATTGGATTCAGTAACTTACCTAGTCCTAATAAAAACATTTCTTTGTATATCACTAAAAAGAGGAACTGATATTAATCAACATTACTAAAAGGAAAGAAGCAATCAATATGTTTATTCTTTTATTACTTATTAAGTATTTATTGAACATGTATTTTGTTCTGCAGAACAGACAGACAAGAATCTCTGTCATCCTAGAGCTTAAATTCTTGGGGAGGAGGTTTTGTTTTATTACAGGCAATGTAGTAGGTACTTTTTGTATTCTCTTCGAAGTTCCATAGCAAACTATGGTATAACCATTTTTTCCAATCTGAAGTTGAAGAAACTGAGTCTTACTAAGTTGCTCAAGACTATATAACCAGTAAGCAACAGGAGTTGGTGCCAGTAGTTAAAGCTTGCCTTGTCTGACTCCTTCACTTTACAGCTCCGCTACTATACCATCTCCTATGGACACATTCTTTATAAGAAGACCTTACCAAATGTCATCATTTAATAACTTTAGAACCTGTAAGTTTGCTCATCATTCAGTTGCTTTTTTCAGAGCAGTCATTTTGTAATACTGGGTTTGATTGCATTTTCAAAAGAAATTACGCCTGGTACGTTTAGCCTGATCTAGTAGCACAAACGACAGCTTCACTTCAATAACAACAGGAAGATCCTTAATGGGCACTGTCTTCAGAATGGTAATTCTGATAAGCAATTGCCTCTTTAATAGTGTAGTTGGAGTAATAGCAAAGGACAGCCAATTATAATCAGGCAGTGTCTGCCAAGGCTGACCTTGGTAGGGGTACTGTAGAAATACATGGATTTTGTGAAGGGATGGTATTCAGGAGATGACATCAAGAGGGGGAAAAAAAAGATAAAAGTGGGGAAACCGGTTTCACACGTTTCTGATTAGCACAAGGGAAGTTCTGCTAACTGATTATCAACAGTGCCCTGTCACTAGGCACTGCCTGGGCAGGTTAGAGTTGTTATCTGCCGAGTTGTAAAGATACCTTGTTTTTATTCCGATTAAGGCTTTGGTTACATCTGTCTCAATAGAAGGGGGCATAATCAAATTTAGTATGTGTTTGATCAAAGCTCAGACTTGGAGCTGAGAGATTATATCTGATCATTGCCTATATGACTTTAGCATTGTTTTTTAAGATTTTTTGTGATGGAATTGGGCTTCCCGGGTGGTGCAGTGGTAAAGAATCTGCCTGTCAATGCAGGAGGCACAAGAAACGCAGGAATCATCACTATCCTAATTTGTTTTCTGTTTCATTTTTTGGGAGGCGTGAGATTTTAGTATAGTGGTGAAGAACTTCTGGCTCTGTAAGCCAGATTGGCTTGGTGTCAATCTCTTCCTGTTGCAAAGCCTTGGGCAGATGACTTAATGTACTTAATCTCTCATTGACTCAGTTTCCCAGTTAAATGGGAATAGCAATAGAACCCACTTGATAGGATTTTTGTGAGTAAAGAACTTAGGGAAGTGCCTGCTGCTTCTGCTAAGTCGCGTCAGTCGTGTCTGACTCTGTGCGACCCCATAGACGGCAGCCCACCAGGCTCCTCTGTCCCTGGGATTCTCCAGGCAAGAATACTGGAGTGGGTTGCCATTTCCTTCGGCTCATGGTAAACACTATGCACAGTTAGTGGACTGTAATTGTTGTTATTATTGTTACTGTCACAGACATATTATCATGGCATAATTATCGTGGTCACTGTTATCCTCTTAACATCAAATGGCAGATGAACAAGAGCATTTTTTACCTTTAGCTTCTTAGTACTTTGTGAATGTTGGGACATGTATATATTAGCCGTAAAAGAACTTGTAAATTTAATGCTGTAGTAGCCATGGCATTTAGGACAGAATATTTGCACTGCATGCAGTAGTAGGCATTTAGGACAGTATATTTGGTATCTTAGTTCTGGTTCCTATAACAAGAATTCCACTGGCTTAAACAAGAGATATTAATTTCTCATAGTTCTGGAAGCTGGAAGTCTAGGATCAAGGTGCCAGCAGATCACTGTCTGATGAGGACCTGTTCGTTGACTTGCAGGCAGCCACCTTCTTACTGTATCTTCACGTGGCTGAGAGATCCTCTCTCCCGTGACTCTTCATATAAGGGCTCCAATCCCAGTCATGAAGGCTCCACCTCTGTGGCCTAATGGCCTCCTGAATTTCCCACCCCCAAATACCATCACATTGGGCTATCAGGACTTCAGCATACAGATTTTGGGGGACACAATCCTTTAGTCCATGGCACTTGGGAAGAAGGGCAGCAGAAACAGCACCAGTCATGGCAGGACCCATGTCCCCGGTTGGGGCAGATCTTGGGAGTAGGCTTATCCTCTGATCTCTTAGGCATCTTCCTTCAGCTTCTCTGTGGCTTCCAGCCCTGCGTTGGTGCAGCTGCTGTGGTTGCTATTGTGTGTGTGGGAATTACACTCAGTGGTGACATGATCTGGACGTGAAAACTGGTTGTGATGTAAATTGGTAGGTGCAGATACAAAATGCTACTATGTGAGACCTCGCCTATAACCTCCACTGTTTTTATTGTGCAGTCAGTCAGAGAGACAAAAGAGTATATTGCAAGGCAGCTGCTACTAATTTCTTTTTCCTTTGTTTCACTTTGACATGACTGCCCCATTCTTTTGATTTTTTATAAGTAATCCTAAATCAGACAGCCATGTCATGTTAGGCTTAAAATTAAACTCTATCAGGCTGAATTTTAACAACCACAAAAAAAATGAAAAGGAAAAGTCATCACCACAAGTATATCAAACATGTTACAAAATGAAGGAAGGAGGATGGTAAATTAAGCACACTCTTGGTAAAGTGGAGTTCAAGGTGTGGGGGTACAATATGCCACACTGTCCCCATAGAACAGTGATAGAAAATAAACTGTATCACTTTTTACTGACTCATTCTGTCAGTGATTGAGGCATTTCAGTGCACAACCAGGAAAATAATAGGTTATTTTCACGATGGTAGAAGTTTAACAAATGCTCAATCATTCTCCTACATCATCACTGTCGTTGGCGAGAGCTTTACTGTATGATATTGATGCCTTGCTTCTTTCTTATTGCTGTATTCTTTTCAGATTCAATCTTTCTGCAATGGGCCACTAAACATTTCAATTTGCTACCTGTAGAGCTGGACTGCATGGCTCAGACTGAAATGAGAGAGAAATGCATTTCCTGAAACTCAAAGTTGAGTGTTTCGTGGATTTTTGTAGAAGGGCGCACAGACTGAAACCCACTGATAAGTTGCACACAATCACTTTTGAGTGTCTCATAAAAGTACATGGTATTAAGCAATTCACGGATGTTTTTTAGGGAAAATAGGCTCAGCTAGATACTGATGGAACCCCTACATTTTTGAGGAACTCAGACCGTCAGCCTGGGGTGTACATGCCTATAGTCATGGCTATCACAATGGCCCTTGAATACTTCTAACACTGCTTGTTTAGGTGCTCTTAAGAGCTCAGGTACTGAAGAAGAGGATAAAGTCTAAATTATTTTCTGGCCCAATCCAACTGAAAGAAAGGGTTTTATTCTACAGTTGGGAGAGAGATTTTTTGTCCTTTTGCAATTTTATGGGTAGGTAACATAAGGACAGGTTGGCTATGGAGGAGTGAAAAGCCAGGAGAATCATGGACAACAGCAGGCAGGCACCTTGATTTTCCAGTTCCTGATGTCCTCCTGCCTTTGGACCGCTTGCTCCAGTGGAAAATAGATTGTTGGTTGTACTGCTGTTTTCCCTTGCTGCTGAAAGCATACTGATGGCTAGATCGCCTGGGATATTTATATTCCATAGTCTGTGTTGTACACTGAAACCTGTAGTGTTACTTTAGAAAATAACTCGTGTCCTTCAGCAAGCATCTGACAGAGTGGAAATGACCTAGAGGGGAAGTGATTTGTCCAAAGCTCAGCCAGGATTGCAGTCCTCATCACTGGAACCCAACTCTAGCCCTCTGTCCCATTCATATCATTATCACAGTCTTAATATAATCCAAAATAATTCTGGACTAGAAAGGAATCAGTGACTCTGCAGGCACGCCTCTGCTCTGTCACTGTATGATCTTGAGCAAGACATCCTATCTCTGGACCTCATTGTTTCTGTATCATATAATGCGGTAGCTTGTATATGTTGAACTCTATATTTTCCTGTATAAACTCTCTGGTTCTATTCGTTTTTGTTTTTTTTTTTTTTTCCCTCTATTTTCTGCTTCTTTTTTTTCTTCTGAAAATTGTGAGTATATTCACAAAAAAGCAACAGTTTCTTGCTGGGTTTTCAAGCTAGAGGAAAGCTAGCTGTAGAGGATGGATTTTTGTAGAAGGATGCACAGACTGAAACCCACTGATAAGATGCACACAATCACTTTTGAGTGTCTCATGAAAGTACATGGTATTAAGCAATTCATGGATGTTTTTAGGGAAAATAGACTCAGGTGGAGAATAACAATTATGAGTAACATTGTACTGAGATTTTGAGGCTCTGAAATGGCAAAACTGTTGTTTGGGGACTTCAGAGGTCTCATGGTCCTCTGACTTCTTGTTGTTACCACTGGACACTCCCAGAAGGAAATGGTCTTTCTTCATTTGAGGCTATAAAAATGGATCTGGTCTCCCACCATTTCCCTCTGACCCTGAAGTAGTCGTGAAAATCGTGAATGTTTTCTAATGATTTGGGGGAAGGGGGTAGGTAGTAATATTGAGAATTCAACAAACAGGAAAGATCCAAGGTTAAAGATTTGAAAAGTTAGAAAATTTGGTCTTAAACATGAGGGGCCCCATATCTTGACTGAGTATTACAGGGACTTTAAAAGACATTCGGCCTTATCCACGTTCTTCTTTTGTGTTTTACTTTTACTGCCTAAGCTGCTTCTTACAGACTTTCTGTCCCAATTAATTTTGATGAATGTAAAGGTAACTCCTCACTTCTGCATTTTGTGTGTTGTTTCACGAGATGTTGCTTGCTTGTTTCCTCCTCACTATTGGGGGCATTAAGAGAGAAAGAGAGTGAGGAGGGGAGAAAAGCAGGGCGTGCAAGGACACCAGTGCCTTTGGTTATTGAACTTGGAGAGGAAAGGGTTCGTGTAGTGTAGACACGTGAAGTTAGACAGTTTACTTTTCATGGTAACTCTTAATTCTTATTCTAGAAAGCATATTTCTTCATAGGAAAGATACTGTTGAGGATTCCTGTTCAAATGGGGAGAACCATTTGTAGGTGATGCAGAGTCATTAAAGCAATTAACATTGCATCACGTCACATGTAGAAAGCAAAGCATACCGTATATCAATCAGGAATTTTTGTCTCTTTAAAAATACAGAGAGATTCTCAAAGACTGTGTTAACTTGGCTACCCTCAGAGAAGTTGCTTCTAGCATGATACTTGTTAGATATACTTTTTCTGGATTCTATTCATTTAGTGATTCATTCAACAAACTTACTGAAAACTTCCTATGTGCAGAGAATTGCAGAGTGCTGAGGACATAGATGTGAAAAAGTTGAAATGGAACTCGTACATCAGTGGGCCTTCAACATGGTGGAAAAAGCAAATTGAACAGTTGCAGAGTCTTGTTATATAGCTAAAATACTTGTTATGGGAGAGACTTCTGTGTGAACACAAGCTATTTATAAGCATGAGTTTAGAAAATTTTGAGAGTTGAGTACTGGTTGAGAAGAACCTGTGTGAGAAATTCTCCCTGTGCACAGAATAAATATAGTTAGCTTTCACATCCACAGATTCATCCAAATATGGGTTGAAAATATTCAAATAAAATAAAATTTCCAGAAAGTTCCAAAAAACAAAACTTCAGTTTGCCTTACTTTGCAACTATTTGCATAGCATTTACATTGTATTTACAACTATTTGCATAGCATTTACACTTATTCCTGTTATAAGTAATCTAGAGATGATTTATAATAAACAGGACGATGTGAGTAGGGTATATGTAAATACATAAATGTGCAAATACATTTTGTGTAGGAACCAGGTAACCGAGGGATGGATTCTGGGAACAACTCTATGTGATTTTCATATCTGGCCTAAGCTATTTGATTTGAGACTTAAAGTGATTTACGATATTATAATATAGATCTGGTTTACTGGCAGGAAATATAAAAATAAGATACCACCAAGTTGGAGCCTTTTCCTAGAGTATTTTTGTAATTAAAGAGTGTGTTTTGCATTAGTTTTAGAAAATCTTCTTTAAAAGTGTAATTCTTCAATTGCCGAGAATTCACACTGGTTCTGTATTTCTGAGACATAAACAGAAATATGTTACTTTTTGAGTCACTTGATTTCTTTTTAGTCTTGTTAACAAGTTATTCACCTTGATATTTTCCATTGATTCAGCTTCAGCTCTTAAAAAAAACAAAAAGTCCAAAGAGCAAAAAGTTGTCAGAATTTCTGGAAGTTTCACTGCTGTTTCTTATCCTTTCCAAGTGGCTACTGCCAAATAATGAAATCAGATAAATTGCTCTTTTTTGTGTAATTCAAGGTTAATGAATAACTGGTGAAAGAAATTTTTATCATTAGGTAAGCTTTATAATTTTACAAATGATAGGAATCCTGTCCTCTTAAATTAGTATTGTTCTTTAATCGCTAAAGAATTCACATATTTCTCTCATTCAGTTATAGAGTCTTGCTCCTTTTTAGTCTGGTTTATTCATGAGACTCTACTAAAATATGAATGTTCTGCGTGTGTGCCCTTCCCTACTCATTGGGAACGCTCTCCATGTTCCCCACTCTACCCCAAGTTTTTGTATAATTTTATTATTATATGTCATCCATCTTTCTGCTAGGTTATGAATTCCTTGTGCCAGAATAGTATCTTTGTAAACCCAGTGCCCGGCACAGTGCTTGGCATATAATAGGTACTCATATATATGTACTGATTGAATGAAATGTGGCCTTCTGAAGAACAGAACCTACTTACACACACAAACACACACACAATCAACAAGTAAGCATTAATCCTTGTTGTATATAGGGTTGCCACTGGGCCTGTTGAAGGTACTGAATTTATAGGGCCCCTCCCCTACCTTTGGGAAGATGAAAATTTCATTGGATTCTAAAAGCACACAAGCATATCTTATTTTATTGACTTCACAGATATTAGGATTTTTACATACCGAAGGTTTGTGGCCAACCCTGCATCAAACAAGTCTACTGGCACTATTTTTCCAACAACGTTTGCTCACTTTATGTATCTGTGTCACATTTTGGTAATTCTCACAAAATTCAAACTTTTTCATTATTATTAATACATTATGGTGATCTGTGATCAGTCATCTTCAATGTTTCTGTTGCCAAAAAGATTTCAACTAACTGAAGTCTCAGATGACACTTAGCATTTTTTTAGCAATAAAGTATTTTTAATTAAGGTATATACATCCTTTTTTAAGACCTAATGCTATTGCATGCTTAATAGATTACAGTATAGTGTAAACATAACTTTTCTGTGCCCTTGGAAACCAGAACAACCTATAGGACTCACTTTACTGCGATGGTCTATGAACTCAGAATATCTCTCAGGTCTGCAATTGTTAGTGGAAAAGATGCCATAACTAATAACATATCAGAGATGTGCTTTGTGTAGAGGCGAAAGGATAAACTCTGCTATAGGATCCTCAGAGTTCTAAGGATCCCCCTTCACTAAGGATAACCAGGAGCTTCTTTGTACAGTAAGTGGGACTTTAGCTCAGCTGTAAAAGAGTGGTTAACGTTTATGCCAAAAGACATCATAGGTGGTGGCTGTGTCCAATACATTCCATCTAGGTCTTCAGTCACCATGTACCAGGACTCAAGACTGATCACACAACTTCACCCTGCGTGTGTTAAGGAATAGATTTTACTAAGGAAATGGGAAACGTACACGGCTCAGTCAGGAGGAGAAAAGAAGGCACAGTTCCCCCAGGGTTCCCATTATCCCACTGAGATGTGTGCTGCGTTTGGGCTTTGTGAGCCTGCAGTGTTGGTGTGAGTTCTCTTGTCATTCTGCCTTACCATAGGGGGAGAATGAGAAAGCAGCCTTGGCATTGGAGGAATACTCAGGGTGCTTAGTTCCAAACAGTTCAGTTTGGTCTCCCAGCTGTCTATAGGCATTTACAAATGCCACCTTCTGGACCAGAGGCTTTCAGACCCATGGGGAGTTTCAGTTTCATCTTCTGAGGGAGGAAGTCACCAACACTGTGGAAAACTGATATAAAGTACAGTCCCTTCTGCTGGGAAAAAGGTGTTCACCTGCTCTGTTTGTCATGCAGATGACACTGCCTGAGCTCTGGAGTCACCATCACATAGTCCTGCTCATTGCACTACAGTGGTAAAGAGTTTGGCCCTGAAAAGGAAAGACCTCAGTTCAAATCTCTGCTTGCCCACTTACTGGCTATGTGACTGTAGGTTCGTAACCTCTCTAAGCCTCAATATCCTGAAATGTGAAATTAGGATGATAATAACTCGTTCTTCATAGAACTGTAGTGAGAATGAAATAAAATAGTCATTTAGTGCATAGCAAGTGTTTGGTGAACATTAGCTGGAAAGCAAGGATTATGATTCTCCAAGAAAGGAAATAGAATGTTCCAGAATGTTCCTGTGGGGACAGACATTGTTCCAGGGGCAGGCATTGTTCCAGGGACAGAGGGTGGGCCAGTTTTGTCAGGGAAAGGGCTTATTTGGGGGAGAATAGAAGTGTATTGGGGGAGGGCCCTTAGTGCAAATTAAAGAACATCCTCTAGTCAGCTTGGAGCCACTGGAGATTTACTTGTCAAATCATGATATGTAGTGGAATTTTTCAGAAAAAACAATGTGGCGGTAGGCATTCTAAGTATATTAAAAGGAAAAGAAACTGAAGACAGGAGTACCTTCTAGGCTAGAAGTAATTTATTTTCCAGGAAGCTGCAGATTTGAGTTCTGTGCACTTTGACTTCCATTTGCTTTGCCATCAACCTCTTCCAGCAAGTTATAATGTTAGCTGCAATATGCCTTCAGACCTCTGTCCATCTGCTGCTGTTCTTCGTGTGCAGGCATTGTAATAACAAAAGGTTTAAAAAGTAATCTAAGTTATTTTTAATAGGATATAGGAACAGATAAAAACAGTATAAGACAATACATCTAAAAGGCATTTCTTTGGATTTTGGTGATTTCTCACTATATTGAATTGACAGACTCAGAAACTCCCCCTTTTCTTTTCTTTTTCCTTCTTTCTGTTTTTTTTTTTTTACTGGAAGATAATTGCTTTACAATGATGTGGTCTCTGCGGTACATCAGTGCGAATCAGTCATAATTATATATATCTCCTTCCTCTTGAGCCTCTTTCCCCCTCCCCCTTTTCAAGAAATATATTTTTTAATGTTATAAGCCAGGGTTTTATAAAAGTTTGCAGTGCTTTACTTAGCTTTCTGTTTTCCAACCCTTCCCAGTGTAATACTTGAAAGAAAGTGAACAGGAATGCTGGGTAAATGAATGAACAAAATGATGGGCTGCAAAGGAGTTCAGAGTTGTTGGCCTTTACCCTGTGGGATTGTGCCTCATGGAGCATGATTGCCTGATGTATTTTCCACCATCACCACAACTGGACCGTGGGCCTCTTGGAACAAGGACTGTGTCTCTGTTGTTCTCACTGTATCTCCAGTTCTTAACTTAGTACCTTGGATGGTCTTTCATTATTTCTGAATAAGTGAACCTGCCCCTTAAGTAGGATTAATTATGGGATTTTGAGAGTACACCACTGATGAAGAGTACATCACTGATTGTATCCTGGGCTTTTGGCCACTCACTTGAGATCTTAGTTTCCTTGGCTATAGAAATGCGTATAGCACCTATTTTGCTAATAAACAGTAAGTTAAAATATACTACAAATCACTTCAGAATTTTGATCATTTAGTCAGCTAAATATGCAACTAATAAAGGGACTTAGCTCCTGCATGTTGCCCGTGAGCCATCCTGACAATGAAATTTCAAGAGCACGTAAGGAAATGACCACTTACAAAAGGAAACCGTGATGTGCAAACAGCCCACCTTAGGATCTGATTTTGGAGATATTTTATTTTCTTCTTCATGTAAAATGACAAGGAGTAGTTGCTTTGGGGATATTTCAAGGTGTAAAACTAGGAATTTCTGACAATGTGGTAAATTTTGCATGCCTGTCTCAGTTGTCTGCTGTTAAAATATCAGAGAAAAAGAACTTTTAAAAGAGTCAGAACAGTGCTTGTCCTACCTTGCATCCTTATGACAGCCTAGCCATGTTGTTTTGTTGTCATTTAATCACTCAGTTGCATCTGACTCTTTGTGGCCCCATGGACTGTAGTCCACCAGGCTTCTCTGTCCATGGGATTTCTCAGGCAAGAATACTGGAGTGGGTTGCCATTTCCTTCTCCGGGGGATTTTTCCGACCCAGGGATTGAACCTGCATCTCCTGCGTTGTCAAGTGTATTCTTTACCTCTGAGCCACCAGAGAATTCCACTGTGGTGTTTACCAGACAATGATACTTCTTTGATAGGTAAACAAAACCTAGATCATTTGGAGAAATGAAAAATGACCTTCCCAGCAAGGGGATGGACAACTTGAGATGGAGTTGACTGCCATTCGAAATATGTAGTGTTGGTCAAGGTTTAAATTTATCAGATAATTTTGAGGAGAAGCAATTTGAGGCTAAGATAGAACTTCTTAGCATTAAATAGGACCCTTCAATTTTCCTAAGTAAATATGCAGCTCAGTGGTGTTTGATATTAAGTCTGGCATTTTGCTCTGTTCCTTTTGCTTCTGGTAGATGTGCCCTTGCATTTACCATCCATGTCCAATTAAGGGAAAATGGAGAACTTGAAATTCAGAGACCTCATTCTTCTTGTCACTAAATTAATGGACTGGCCTTGGTTTGGGGTAGAGATGGGAAACTGTGGAGCTTCATTTCCATTTTTTCATTAAGATTAAGAAAAACAACCGTATTTTGCACATTTGTCAGTAATGGCATCACCTTGCAGTTTACTATTTTCCATACTCGTAGGAGCTTGTTATAAAGAAAAATACCTTGAAATATCATCAAGCTTGCTTTCTGAGTGTTATCTAGTTGGGTCTTAATACAGTATCCCTAGGGAAAGAACTAGAAATCAGACTGATAATTGGAACCATTAATAAAATAGAGAATCTCTTTTAATACAGACACAGTGTGGTGTAGCAAAAACATTGATAGAGGTGAAGAGGTCTCATTCCTGTTCCTAATTTTGTTACTACATGAGAAACAAAGTTTTATCCCATTGGATGTCAACCATTTTAAGATTTAAGACAGAAAGAAGTAAACATAATATGATGCTGAGTGTAAGATGGAGTAGGTTTTTGAACCTTTGTAGTCAGCCAAAAGCACCAGTCTTTTACCTGACCTACTGAATCGAGTATCTCTTTTATGTATAACCACTGGGCAAGTATACATGGTAAGAGATGATGTATATTGGGAGACAGTTTTCCTTGGGTCTCTTGTGCTTCATGTCTCATGGACAGAATAGCGTGGCACACTTTTGTTGGGGACTGTCTTCTCAAGGATGATTGTTCATTGGATATCCTTGGAAGAAGAAATAGTGGCTCTCCTCTGGAGCAAAGGGCAGGGTTGTTTACAGTCTAGTATCATAAAAACAGCTCCCTCCAGGGTGCAAAGATGTAGTGGGTTTGCTTACAGCCCATTATAAAGGATCAAGGTTTTCTGACCTCTGGATTCCTGTCTTGTCCTGTTCCCCGTTATGTATCATGTACTTAGTTGACCTGCATCCCATGGCTCCATGGCAGTTGAGCCTCAAGGAACTTGAACAAGGAGATGATGATTCACTGACTCCTATTATTGCTGAATGTAATGAAATGTACTTTGTCTCTGACCCACAGAATGTTTTTCTTGTGCCAGGATCCTTGAAACTGTGGCATGCTAACTTGCTGGCTTGCAAGTAGGGTAAAAACTCAGACCCTTCATGTTCTTGGCAGAGTTGAGTTTAAACATATTAATTTTAAAGTAAGATACATAGATGTAATTGCATCTGGTGAATGTGGGAACTGCATATGAGTTCTGGCCAAAAAGAAGAGGGCAGAACTCAAGATAGAAACTGTAACTTGAAGATTTCTTGCTGACCAGTCTTTACCCATTATCCCATTTGAGACTTGCCTTAAAACCATTCTTTCATTGCCATGAAGTGTTAGACATCTATGGATAAGGCGCTTTGATTTTGAGAGTTTGAGACAAAAAGACTAAGAAAAACTGTCTTTGGCCAGACATAATCAGCTGCTTTACCTGAGTTCATTAAATTCCTGTTGCTTCTGCGTTTATCTAGGGTTCAGGGGGGAATCAGAGGCTGTGTCAGTGGAGGAGATAGCTAATTTCTTTCTCCTTTAGGAAAAAAAAAAAAATCAAGATTCTGCAGAATGAGGAATGTTAAAGAAGAAATAAATCTGTTCTTTTCACAAGGAAATGGAAACTGGCTATTGTTAGAGTCTGCTTTGAGCAATTATATGTCTCTATCAGTAGCCAATTTGGAAACATTATTGAAACTTTAGGTCTTTGATATACTGTAACTGGTGCAGTAAGCAGATGTGATAACCGTTAGGTACTTCAGCTTGAATTCTAGGCATTTTAAAGGTCACTGGGAAAGGAAAAATAATCCATTAATTTTTACTAAAGTGTTCATTGAGGTATCTTCTGTGAAAATCAATGTAAAATTTCCTTGCCATTCAAAATGCAGAGTGGTGTATAATATCACCACTCCCAACTACCCTGTATTGTTGAATTTTTAAACAAGCAGGCTTTTGAGTTATACCCTGACCACATAAATTCAGCTTCTCAGATTGGATCATTGCCATATGGAAGCAGTAGCAGGAAAAATAAATTTATGTCAGTCTGAATTCTACTTCTGCATTTATTATTTAAGCTGCTCTTAACGTTTTCCTAGGTCAGTGATCATCTCATAGATTTGCTTTTATGCATGTGCCTCAGAGAATAAAAAGTCCATTCTTTATGAGTATTATTCATAAGTGAAATGTTACTTCTCTGTTTACATTAATAATCTTAAATTATTTACCTGCTTTGAAATTCATTCGTTGAAAATTAGAAAGACAAAAGCTGTCAGATGAGTGAATATGTTTGTGCTACTTATCTGTTTGCTCATTATGGTAGCTGTTTTGGGGGTTTTGGCAAAAATAGAAAGTCTGTTTTAGGAAAGTTGGCAAGGACATAAGTTAGGAGTTTGGTGTTAAGGTAACTCTTTGCAACCACATGGACTGTAGCCCACCAGGCTTCTCTGTCCATTTAATTCTGTAGGCAAGAGTACTGGAGTGGGTAGCCTTTCCCTTCTCCAGGGGATCTTCCCAATCCAGGGATTGAACCTGGCTCTCCCACCCTGCAGGCAGATTTTCTACCATCTGAGCCACCAGGGAAGCCCAACGTATACACAGTACTATACATAAAATAGATAATCAACAAGGACCTACTGTATACTACAGGGAACTCTATTCAATATTCTATAATACTGCTATGGGAAAATAATCTTAAAAAAAAGATATATGTATAACTGAATCACTTTGCTGTACACCTGAAACTAACACAAAATTGTAAATCAACTCTTCTTCAATATAAAATAAAAATTAAATTAAAAAAAAAAAGCCCTCTGTTTTAAAGGACATAAAAGAAGGGAGAAAGAGGCCAGGTGGTCTATGTCAAAATGAGCCCTGCTGCAGCTGGTATCAGCTGACCTGTGGCAGCTTTCACTAAGCCTTGAGCGGCTGCATTCACCTTCCCACCTCCTATATGCTTCCTTCATTAAATCCTGGGAGGAGTTGGTTAAGGTGGAGAAACAGAACACAGTTTAAAACCAGAGAAATATTGTCTCCCTCTGAGCAGCCACATAACAACACCTCCTGACTTGATGGCTAGTATATATAATAATACCTTGAATTACTAAAGAAGTCTACTTTCTTTCCATAATGATTTATTCAAAATTAGCAAAGCCCTGACTTACATAAACAAAAAAAATCTTACATGTGATTACTAGTCATGCCAATCTGAATGATGTAAGAGTCAAAAATTCCATTATCCCTATTAATAGTGAACTCCAGGCTGGAAGATTTGGCAGTGGCAGATTTTGCCCTTGGACTGGTAGATTTAGTCTGAGGCGTTGGGCTGCTCAATCAGATCTGGTATTCCCAAGCTGATATTTCCAAAGGCTTTCAGCCTTTCTTGTTGAATGGATTGAGGCAGAGAGGACTCAGTGGCAGCTATTGAGAAAATTTCATCGGTTACTATAAATTCAAGGGATAAAAGATCTCAGCAAAACTAAGCTTTGGTGGAAGTAAAAGACAAAATTAAAAAACAATTAATTTTTTATCAAAATATAATTGATTTACAATATTGTGTTAGTTACTGTTGTACAGAAAAATGATTCAGCTGTGTGTGTGTGCATTTATATACATATATAGATAGACACCTGTGTATATTCCACGTTCATATGTGTGTGTGCATGCATATATATAGATGCGTGTATACACACACATGCACACCTATGGAGAATGAAATGGCAACTCACTCCAGTATTCTTGCCTGGGAAATCCCATGAACAGAGGAGCCTGGTGGGCTACAGTCCATTAGATAATAAGAGTCATACATGGCTTAGTGGCTCAGTAATCAGTTCAGTCGCTCACTCATGTCTGACTCTCTGCGACCCTATGGACTGTAGCAGGCAGGCTTCCCTGTTCATCACCATCTTCCAGAGTTTGCTCAAACTTATGTCCATCAAGTCAGTGATGCCATCCAACCTTCTCAGCCTCCATTGTCCCCTTCTCCTCCTGCCTTCAACCTTTCCCAGCATCAGAGTCTTTTCCAATGAGTCAGTTCTTCATATCAGGTGGCCAAAATGTTGGAGCTTCAGCTTCAGCATCAGTCCTTCCAATGAATTTTCAGGACTGATTTCCTTTAAGACTAAACTGCTGTATATACCCATGTATATTCATATTCTTTTCCATTATGGTTTATTTATTACAGTATATCAAATATAGTTCCCTGTGCTATATAGTATGACCTTGTTGTTTTATCTATTTTTCATATAGAAGCTTGCATCTGCTAATCCCAGACTCTTAATTTATCCTTTCCCCACCTCTTCCCCTTTAGTAACCATAAGTTTGTTTCCTATGTCTGCGAATCTACTTTTTGTTTTGTAAATAAGTTCCTCTGTATCATGTTTTAGTTTCCACATATAAGTGACATTATATGTTAAAGACAAAATTTTAAACCGATCTGGAAGATAGGCCAATGAGGCAGATTTCAATGAAGACCCTCTTAAATCTGAATTCTTCTGCAGCCTCTTCTACAGGGTGTTCCCATTTATTCATTCACTCACTCATTTTCTCAAGAAATATTTATTGAGTATCTACTGTGTACCTGGCATTGTTCTAGGCTCCAGGGATACGTCAGAGAGCAAAATAGACAAAATTTTGGAGCTTACACACTGTAATGGTGAAACACAGATATTAATAATAGTATATCTTTTATTGGTGAATCATAGATATAGATATATAGGTCAGCTGGTGACGCGTGCATATAGATATATAGGTCAGCTGGTGACACATGCCGTAAGGACAGACAGAGTGGATCAGTGGGCTGGTTAGGAAGGGATCTCTGTGAAGCTGCTGTCTGAGCAGAAGCCAAGGGAAGGGAGATGGTGATTCCTGCAAATACTTGGAGACAGATGTGAAGACTGAGGGAACAGCGGGTGCAGAGTGCCTGAGACCAGTGTGTTTTTGGCAGTAGGAGGACACTGTGATGACCCATATGATTGGAGCAAAATGAGGTGGAGAGTGAGAGGAGATGGGGACAGAGAAGTGGTGGGGCACTGGGCGTGGGGGGTGATCGTATAGTAGGCCTTCGCCGAGACTTTGACATTGAATAAAAGAGGAAGTTACTGAAGGGTTTTGAGGCATGGAGGGAAATGACCTTAGGTTTAAGAGCAGTGCTGAACAACAGCAGTATCCCTGACATACTCCACTGTGTAGAGATAAAACAGACGTGTGCTGTGCTAAGTCAGTTCAGTCATGTCTTACTCTGTGCAACACTATGGACTGCAGCCCGCCAGGCTCCTCTGTCCGTGGGCTTCTCCAGGCAAGAATACTGGAGTGGGTTGCCATGCCCTCCTCCAGGGGATCTTCCCAACAGAATTGAACACGCAGCTCCTGGGCCTCCTGCACTGCAGGCAGATTCTTTACCACTGACCCACCAGGGAAGCCCTAAAAGGAAGCTAAAACAGATGAGGACACAGTAAAGTAGACCATAGGATGGATCTGAGCAACCCAGAAAGTGATGTCCTAGCAACCAAATAAAAGCGTGTCCAAGAGAGAGCCATCAATACTAATCAAATGCTCTCGGGGTATAGTAGGCCCATGTTTATTTGTGGAGTCAAGAACTATGGCCACACACTAGTACATACTGACTGCTGTTGAGTTGTAGTGTACCATCCCTCTGTTCAGAAGCCTTTGATGACTCCCCTTTGCCTGCATAAGTCAAGTCCAAGACTGTGGATTTATATTTTAGTATGACTGTGAGCCGAACTGCGCAGCATTTTTCAAGTCTCCAGAAAGCTCTGCTATTTTACATCTCCTTATTTACTCATTCTGTTCAAATTCCTTTATGTGTGGAATGCCATTCTGTCCCTCTTTGCCTATGGAAATCTTGGCAGTCCATTAGGGGCTAATTCTGATACCCTCCTCTCCATAAATACTTTCCCACTTGCCCTTTCTCCATTTCTCTCTTCTCACCCATTCTTCAACCTGTGTGTGTCATGGCTCTACCAACATTCCTTCCACTTTACACTTGATTCCAGTTGTTTGCTTTAATTTCCATATGGTATTTTAGATTCCTTATAATCAGGAGCATGGTACTAAAGTAGACTGATTATAAGCATGGAGAATGGTATAAAACAGACTTGTTTTTAAATACCATCTCTGCCATGACTGGCTTTTGACTTTGCTCAGTAACTTAAACTCTGCAAGGCTTCATTTCTGCACCCGTACATTTAGACAAATAAGGTTTCTTGAGAATTAGATGAGATAGTCATATTAAATTTATGCATCTACTTTGTCAGATTAAAGCTGTTTTCCTCCCATGGAAACAATGTATCAGATAAGTTTGTGCAAGGAAAAATCATCAAGAGATTGTTATATCTCAGTGAAAGTTTATCACTTTCTCTTGTACATACCTCCTCTTCAATTATTTACAACGAAAGGATTAAACATTGCATGTATGCCTTAAGTTAATTATAGGTGAATTGTCTCTTATTGACAATCTTTGTTGCAGTTCCTTTAAATAATTGCCACTTGGCAATTTATTAACTTGACAACAGCACATAAGTATCCGGTTCTTCCTTTGCGCCCAAATGCTACTTTTCTTGTTAATCAGCAGAGCATCTCTGAGTGAGGAGCTGCAGCTCCAGTCAATACTTATAACTTTTTCATTAGACCTTAAAATGTTATGTTAAAAATTGATGGTGGTACATCAGGTGGAGAAAGGGAAAGTGACATGGAGAACTAAACCTTTGCTTAGCACCTTTGTGAAGCTGCAGCAGTAAGAAGCATCATTGCTCTTTCCCTAAAATGATAACTTGCTAGTGAGTTGTCTTGAAAGAATTGTTTCTGCCACAGCTTGTACTGGGGAAAGTTTTATTGAGACTTTCCATTGATGCAGTCACATAGTGTTTATTGAAGACAGCTTTTTATTTCAGAACGGTAGATAACATTGGAAGTTGTAGATTGTCTCAATCATTTTTGACTGTATTGAATCAACCAAAGAATACCTTCCCTTGTCAGATTTGAGCTGGGTTTTCTTTGGGGGGAAAAATGGTTGTATTTGCTGACAGTTTGTCTTTATATTATTAGATGCAAACATTCCTTATTTCATTGCCTTCTAGCTATTTGTAACTTACATTATGTCCCCCTATAACATGATGTAAAATCTATCTATTCTGTGAACTCCTTTTGGGCTCTTAGCCCTCTTATTAGTTAGCTTATAACAATGATAAAAATGACTTTTATGTACAGGCCATTTTACTAAGAACGCTGAGGGTCTTCCGAGACATGATCTTCTCTGTAGTAACCATTTATCTTGAATTTGGTCTGTTGCAGTGTTGAGACTTTTAGTAATACAAACTCTCCACCTTTTGAGGAAACTTATTTCATCATTCTGTGAAATTGACTTTTAGAAAGCATTCTTTACTTTGTTTTGGGGGGCTTGGGTTTTTTTTTTTTTTTTTTTTTGTCTGTTTCTTGTACAAACACTTTGTCTCCTAAAAAGCCTTACCTGCCCATGCCAGTTCTAGCCTGGGTTTTTTAAGGAAAATAGTCTAATTCCTCTTCCACAGAACAGTCCTTCAAGTGTTTGGATGACAAGAACATGATTGTATTCTATAAACCCTGCAGGTCCTCAGGTGATGTTGATCATTGATGAAGTTTCTCCCTTGATTTTTCCTTAGAATTTGTTTCAAGAAAAGTTGCAGACAACAAATGCTAAAAGCTTCATTTCTGACTACAAACTTGGGGCAGGCTATAACAAGAAATGCAGGAATGATTGACAGGTGGCTTGTTTACTCTCTGTTGAGTAAATATATGCTATGCTATTAAAAACAAATCTTAATTGCATGAGTATATTGTGTAATTGTTAAAGCATGACTGCTTATTCATCACTAATCAATGGATTTGGACTTGACAAATCTTGCAGCCTGTTGTATGAAGGAATGAAGAAGAAATACATGAAAGATACTTCGAGGTAAATATTTGGGTTGAAGGAGACGTTGCTGTCAGTTCACTGCATATTAGGGAGCTGTGGAGAGGACTCATCTTGCTTCCTATTGAAGTGATGTTATCTGGCGTGACTGGAAGGAGGTTCTTACCTACAGGGGCCCTTGGAGTGCAGTAAGATTTGTGAAAACTTTCCTTATGTAATTTTGTTTTTAGTTAGTGGTAGGTTCTTATATTGGAGAAGGCAATGGCACCCCACTCCAGTACTCTTGCCTGGAAAATCCCATGGACGGAGGAGCCTGGTAGGCTATACAGTCCATGGGGTTGCTAAGAGTCGGACACGACTGAGAGACTTCACTTCCACTTTTCCCTTTCATGCACTGGAGAAGGAAATGGCAACCCACTCCAGTGTTCTTGCCTGGAGAATCCCAGGGACGGCGGAGCCTGGTGGGCTGCCATCTATGGGGTCGCACAGAGTCGGACACGACTGAAGTGATGCAGCAGCAGCAGGTTCTTATATATGACTTAATAAGCCTTCTTTTGCTAAATTGCATACTCAGGTCTTTTATTAGAAAATCTTTTTAAAGGATTGAAGCAATCAGAATCAACTGTCATGATCCTCCTTTCCTCATGTTGTCTCCTTTTCTCAAATTGTCTCATGAATTCAGGAGATAAGCTCTCCCCTTACTGTAGAAGATTGTTTAAAAAAAAGCAAAACTTCCTTTCCTCGGTCTGAAATAGCTTAGTCTCATGGTCAAAGGAATAAGATTAATTAAATTTTAATCTGGAAACCTCCCAGAGGAAGATATAAAGTAATTGACCTCTAGAAATTAAGTGTAATAGCATATAAATGAGTAATCATTGACTATTTTGATTACTTTTCTTAGGTTTAGGTAAAGGAAATAGATGATGTAGGCTTTTGACCAAATAACACCATGCCTTTGATTTTCTGTTATTCTAATAGTGCTACTATTTCTAACAACCACAAAGAAAGAGAGGTTGGGGAAAAAAAAAAAAAACACACTCCATAGATCTTAAAGGCAGATAAATCATCTTTATAGTAACCTTCTTTCTTACCTATATACTGCAAATGTAATGATTGGACCAGGGTACCAATTTATTGATGACAGTAATGGGAATCTTGTTAAATGAATTTGAAATTATATTCTCTACCTGGAGAGGAATCTTATAGGGGAAATCCTAAAGGTTAGCAAGCAGGATTTCCAAGTACAAAGTTTTAGGATTATTTGCATCTGATGACCCATTACTGAAATGTTCTACATTTATATTCTTCCTTCCAAACAAATGATAGATTGGTAACATGTTATTAATGGTGCTGTCATATCTTTTGAGCATGGCTCTAGGGAAAAATGATAGCTTTTTGATATAATCAAATCAACTTGGTGAACTATCGAGTATTTCAGATTTGGCAGGTCCCAGGTTTTCTTGGATACTTGCTTGGGTGTGTTCATAAACCATTAGTTTTCCTTGTTTTCCCTTTCTTCTCTATCTCTCTTCCTTCTTTTCTTTACTTAATTTTTTAATTTATTTATTAAAATTAAAAAATATTGTAGTTTATGCTATGTTTCAAGTATACAACATAGTGATTCACAATTTTAAAGTATTATACTCCATTTATATTTATTATAAAATATTGACTATTTTCTCTGTGCTATACAGCATATCCTTGTAGCTTATTTATTTTACTTGCTAAATTCTGAACATACAGCAAAGAATAAGACCAATCTTTGTCTCTTGGTGCTTACAATCCAAAGCATTTTGGAAGAATTGTGCAAAAATACCAGTATTAAATATTAAATGATATAGAATTATGTGCTTTATTGCTTCCCCACCCACCATTTTGTATGGACTAGCTCACATTAACAGATATGGGTCATTATGGTGAGCTTAAGTCATTTTATGTTAATTTTGTGCAAGACATAAGCCTTTAGTAAGACTATTCTTTTTCTCTCTTAGATTTCATTTGACTTCATAAAACTTACTTGATAGTCATTGCACAGTGAATCTAGTTGGGAAGTCAAATGGGAAATGAGATTTAGTTCTTTCTAATTCAGATTTTAGTTAAAGTGTGGGTCACACTCAGAGGAGCAATATATTTAACACAGATAATGAAAAACAGTAGTAGATTTCACCCTGTACTTATTTACTTTTTTTTACAGTTCAGATTTTAAATGTGGTTTTAAAAATGTTTTATTATCTTCATTATTGTGATAAAATATGCATAACTCATATTTGCTGTTTTAACCACTTTTAAGTGTACACTTAAATAATATTAAGTACATTCACATTATTCACATCATTGCTATCCAACTCCAGAACTTCTTCTTCTTTCCCAAACTGCAGTCCTATCCACTGAAAAATAAATCCCTCCTTTCCTGTTTTTATTGCTTTTGGTTTATATAGAATATAAACTTTAAAATATCCTTTATCCTTGGACTCTTTATAAAATAATAGGTGCTAATTAAAGACTTTGTTTATTGCTGAGATACGATTAAGAAAAAAATCATAGTAACTTCTGGGACTACTGAATTTTCAAAACAGGAGAAAGAGGGTAAAGAGATGAAATAATAATTTGTTCAGCCAAATCTGGATGTTAATGAAAACTTCAGGTTGAATCCTGGCTCCTGCGCTTACTCTGGTTGCCTCTGGGCAAGTTACTCCACTTCTGTTGGTCTGAGTTGTCTCAGCTGTAGAATGGATATAACAAAAACTTGCTTTACTTACCTCACAGGGCAATTGTAAGGAACCAAGAAGTTAATTCCATCAAAGTATTCTGCAAATCAGAGCTCATATTTCATGTGTTAATCTGTATGTTGTTATGCCAGGGGTCTGAGTGTTTTCCTCTTCCTGCCTTTCCTTGCCAAGTCTAAATAGCCTACACTGAGATTTTGTCGTTACATTTGACACGTGGGCATGTTCTTTAATTATCGTTGTCCTTAAGCTTTAATTTGTATAAGTTTACGGCGACTCCCTTTTTAGTATTTTGAGCCCACCGTATCTCTGTAGGTATCTTGTAGTGAACTTTTGAGACACTTCTCTTCTAATTCCCCAAGATACTATGCAAGTGATAGTTCAGTTCAGTTCAGTTGCTCAGTCGTGTCCAATGATAGTAACCTGTTATTTTGTTACGAAGGGGTGGGTATTGTTGTTCATTGGCCCTCTATTCCAAACATTTCATGTAGATATAATTAAAAATGCAAATTTTAACTCATTTTTAGTGAAGCCCCGAGAAGTTAATTGCCTAAAAGATTAATTTTCTCCTCTTCACCAAATAGTTTTTGCTATTTTTCACAATGTGGCTTGCGACAGAGGAATATGATATTGAAGTAAAATTTGTAGAGTCAGAAAAGTGCCGAAGTTAACAGCTTTTTAAAAAGGCTATTTTACCAACTCCATAATTGACATTCTGTCACTGCTCAGACTTTATTTCATTTCTCCTCAACTCAATATATGGATTTTTATACAAACCATTTACCAAGCACTAGACAATAGCGCCTATGGCAGATCAAATTCATACAGGTAGGTTGTTTGTTATCCACAGGAGAGCTTCATTGTATCATGGGGACAGCTTCCTTTAGCAGGCCAGGGTGAGAGCTGGTGACACTTAAAAACTCAAATTATTGATGGGAACATCCCAAGTACTAGAAAGAGTTTAAAAGTAAACCTTTTAAGCCTTTGTAGTCATTATCACATTAAGCAGGGAGATGGTGATGGGTCATAAATTGATTTTCCATTTTATTTAAACAGGACCTGACAGAATGTAAATGGAATCTTTGAAGTTCACTTATCTCATGATAATTTTTCATTTTGTTTCCAACATAGATATGAGGTTGAAACTTCCTCTGATTATTTCTGTTAGTCTCCATTTGTTGGAAAAATTATATTTAGAGTTTTGTTTTCTAGTTCATTTTAGTTTCTGAATGCCTTCTAGAAATTCAGGGATTCCTTGATATTCTATTTTTCCTGTACTGATTTCACGTAACTTTTTGAAACTTTAAGGAATTTAACAAGTTGTGACTCTTAATTCATTGTCAGCATTTCTTGAAGGAAAAAATGTAGCTTAGTGTTAGTCAATTGCTTTAAGGTCATTTGTCGCTTAAAACTTTGATCAGTTCTTTAACTTTCTTGAGATTCAATGTAGATGTCAGTTGAAACCTTGGTTCGATCCGTCTTTTTCCTGTTTTTGTGAAGCAGTTGGTGTCTGACTGCTACTTTGAGCCGTGTTGGCAGGTCACAAGTTTACCTGAGTCCTCTCCGTGTACTCCAGTCATCTTCCTGACTTTTCTCGTAAGAAATCTGATTGGTTACATTAGTAGAAGATTGTTTACCTGCCTCAGTTAAAAGAGATCTTGAGTGTTTTGCCTTTGGGGATGTTATGGTTTTTCTCTTCTTCTCGAAACCCCCAACTCTTCCCCTTTTAATCTACCTATTGAGACCATCTGAAGAGAATTCTCTTAGAATGACCCTGCTCCATTCTAACTCAAGTATTTCTCTTTATCTTCCTCTTACTTCTGTTCCTTTTTCATTTTTCTGGGAAATAAATCTTTTTGCCACCTGACTTAAGCTCTCCATTCGTGCTTTGAATTGTATCCTCTCTCAGATTTTCCAGAGTCTTGTTTCATTGTTCCCTGTGTACCCCAGTCCAGCTTTCTCTCCATGCCCATATTTATTTTCTGTACATCTACTGATTTCTTTCCCTCTACCTAAAACGTGCTCATTCTCTCCTTATCCTAAAGAAACCTTCTCCTGACTTGAGATCTTCTCAAGACCTTGCTCTCCTTTCTACACCTAGTTTATCCAAAGATTAGATTGTGCTAACTCTATTCTTTTCTCTTTCTCCCTTTTCTTCCTCCTCTTCCTCTTTTCCCCTTCCATTTCCTCTTCCTCCTCTTCTCCTTCCTCCTCCTGCTGTTTGTTTGTTTGTTTGTTTGTTTTTTAATATATTCCTGTTCCATCATTTTGTCTAGAATAGTGGTTTTCAAACCTGGCTGCATTTGAATCATCCGGATGGCTTTTAAAAATTACAAATGCATGGGAACCACCCTCATTCTGCTTTAACTGGTCAGAGATAAGCATCCCCATTGATCTTTTAAAAAAATAGCTTCCCAGAGGATTCTGATGTACTGCCAGGGTTGAGAACCACTGCCCTAATGATCACTGTAATTGTTAAAACCAACAGGTTCCCTCCTTATGTTTTCTTTTTGTTTTATTAGTTCAAGATAGGTAAAAACCTTTTCCGTAAGCTCATAAATATTCCTGGTTGTAACTGTGCACTGTATTTTTCTCCTACTGTGTGACTGCTCATTTTCTCTGTCCTCTTTTTCCTCCTCTTTCTCTTTCATATTCCTAAAATATTGCTTCTGCCCAAAGTATCAGCCTAGATAGATCTTCTAGTCTTTATAATCTGGATCACAGATCTTATGTCCTTGCTTTACAATTATATTTATGTACTATTTCTCTGCTCTCTCTCCCTAAATCCAGACTCTTCAGTATAAACTGCCTTCTAGACACTTTTACCTGCATATACCATTGCCACTCGTGTCCAAAGAAGAGCTTATCATCTAGCTGGGATTGTTTTTCTTTTCCTTTTTAGCTTCTGTTTTTTCAGCCATGAATGCCAGAAGCATCATATTTATCTTCAATTTCGTCTTTTTGCCACTACCATTATCATGTAAATCCTATAGATTTCATCCTAGGAACTTCTTTTTGGTTTGCTCTTATTTTACTATTTCCACAGTCATTAATCTTGTTCTGGTTGCATATGAATAATTACAATATTACATTAGCTGATCTTTCCTGTATCCTATAGCACTGTAGGATAACTGTACTTAGTGCTATTATATTCATTTTCAGGCTCAGTTCCAATCTTTTCACTATCCTTTAAACCTTCTATGGATCTGTACTGACTATAGTATTAATAGGATATAATTATCAGGCAATTCTAGGCATTTGATAATAGGTTCCTGCCAGCACTTTCAACCTAGACCCGTTTCTCTTCTATTAGACTCTATGCTTCAGCTAAATTGGGCTATTTGCTGTTCCCTCACCTCTAAGCATTTTCTCTCACATTCTTGTATAAATGTTCTATCTTATGAAGCCTACTAATTTTTTCTGAAACCCTTAGAAAGGGAAATTTTTGCCATAAAAGTTCTAGGCTGCGTGAATCTGTCTCATGTTTGACCTCCAAAGTCAACTAAGTAGCTTAAGGTTTCTGTTGCTTGAATATAATTTAACCGGAGTATGTTTGTCTTTTCAAAGATGGCTTGTGGCTGATTGTGATGCCTGGCATATTCTGGGACTTTGTCTAGCTAACTGTTCTTTATTTCACACCATATCAGGGTAAAGATGAGGTTTTTCTTTTCTTTTTTTTTTTTTTTTTAAGGACAATTCCCATGTTTTCTGTAGGCTGTAGTCTATCTTCCTAACCTGGACCTTTTGATAAAATATGTCATTCAGCCCTTTGAATTCAGCAACAAAATAAATATCCTAGAAAGTTGGACTGGTATACTTTTAGATTCTTTTAACTTTGCATGCTTTCTGTGCCCCACCATTATTAAATCCAAACTGTCCTCCTGCTGTCTCGAAAGAAATGAGATTTCTCAGCAGTAGCAAACAGTAATGTCAATCTATTTGAGACTGTTAATGACTCATTTATAATTCTGGCAGACACATGAAGGCTGGAAAAATTAAATGTACAGCATCATTACCTTTGTGGTTAGCATTGCTGGGAAACAATATAACGCTATTAGGGCAACATTTTAAAAGCAAGAAGAATTCTCAGCAGAAGGATCTTTATACTTGAAGGTGTGGATAATGGAATGGCAAACTGATCACTTCTTGCTATTTGAGCTTCCTGCTACAAGGCATTCAGCAAATATTAACTACAGGCCCTGCATTTCTGCAAAAGCTGAGCTGTTTCAGTCACTATGAGCTGTTTTACATAGATAATTTTGGATATGCATTTTTGGCATTTTGAGAACATCATGTTCATAGAACATGACTTAGGATCTTTTTTTTTAAGTAGTAATTATTTGAAACCGTCCTATTCACTTCTTCTGATTTGAAGATAATGTTACTTACATCTCCAGGGATACTGCAGAAAGGAGCTTGGGTACCATCTGAGTCAGCCTGCCTGAACTTCCCTTCCAGTTCCCTTATGTTGTTAGGTCCATTCCATTGGAATTCTTCCCCAGCAACTGAGCTGAAAATGCTCTAGTTTTTCTTTTTTTATGTAGAACACATTTATGAAATAGATGGCGTGTTTTGACAGTTTGTAGGTAGGGGAGAGAACAAAACTAACTGGCCCAGATGAAGCCAAACAAAACGTGAGATCTAAAAAGTGTCATCTAGACTATCCATAATATAAATGCAAACTCCGTGTGGTCCTCTGAGACCTGACACTGCTCCCTCTCCTGTTTTTTTAAGAAAACTCACTGCAGTACAGAACTGTGCTTTTTCTAACAGGAAACAGAAGAGGTTTTGTGAAAACACAGCACTGAGCTTCAAGACATCAACCTACCATTTCTTTTTTCTCGATGATGAATGTGTACCTTTAATTTATCAGAACACCTTTTGCAGTTTTAATTATTTCAAATCTGTGTTGATTCCTTGAGTAACAAGTTCTATACATCTTCTACTCATCATTTATGATACTTTCTTGAATCTGTTCTGAAATGATCTTTAAACTTTAACATAGGACCCCTCTGTTGTAGAGTTAAGCAGTTTGGTGAATGAATCTGCATATTGTTTTCAGACATTTTTTTTTCAGTGAAAAAATATGTTTTTGTATCTATTATCAGCCTTATGTTGCCAGATTAAAAAGCCAGTTGATTATTAAAATGAATAGGGCATCACTGAGTACCTGGTGTTTGTAAAGCACTGTGTACAGTGGAGGGGATGCAGGAAAGGAGAAGATACAGTATCTGCCATCAAGAGGCTTTTGCCAGCTGGCCCTTAAAGACCACAAACCATTGCTCCATGAAAATCACGTCTGTATGCATGTTACTCTGAAATATCTTGAAGTGCCTTGAAGTTAGAGACTTGGCCTTGGGAAACGTACATTCTGATCAGAGAAAATTGGTTAGACCTAGATGGTTTAGTTAGGGGATCTGAGTAAAGACATTGAGATGAGAGGCATTATATGTTGAAGAACCGATGATCATAAGCAACATTTTTGTTTCAAAGCATTTTGTATGAATTTTAAAAGTTGTACACTTTTGGCTGAGTATATGAGTTCAGGAGTTGGTAAAAGCCTTGTCCTGTTACTTTCCTCTTAGGTGATCCTGGGAAAGTTCTCGCTCTTGTCTTAGATTCCTTATCAGTACAGAGGAGATAATCATAGTTTTCCTATGTTGTTGAGGTGAACTGTTATATCTAAAACTCGTAAAATAGGATTGTGCTTTTAGTGAAATTTCACTGTAGAACCATATATGTGAGTGTTAGCTATAATAATAATTATTCTTGAGAAGACTTCTATTACATAACCCCTTTGCTCAATAGATGCTACTCTTACCCCTCTTTATAGACATCTATATATTTAACGTATTTTTAATGCTATTTTCATTTTATCATTTCCTCCAATGCATGGGAGTTTTGAAAGCAAAATTCAGCAGAAAACTAAGGTTTGGCTTTTGATGCTAAAAGTTAGTTTTGAACTTTTTTCAAGTGGAAATCTCTTAAGTCTTGCCTCTCTAAGCTTTACCTCTTCTTTTTCTTGGTTATTCACACATCTCTCAACTACTAGATTATAGGAACTTTTAAAAAAAGCTCACCTTTAGTCATTTCTCTTCAGAATAAATCTTTGTGGACAGACACAAAGCCATGGAATGATATTCTGACAAATAAATTATGGCATTAAATTAGTGGTGTTCAATCAGAAAAGCAGAAGCACATGGAGGTGTTTATGTGTATTGTACACAAACACACATATAAGAAAAAACTTGTTACGGGGACTTGACCTTATGCAGTTGTAGGCTCTGGTTAAACAGTTCACAGCCCTTACTATAATCTGGAGTCTGTAGGGCAGGTAGAAAGGAGAGAGGGATGTAAACTGAGGGATAGTATAGACAAGGTTGAACTCAAGAGAACAGGCTGGAATTCCTGTGAGTTCTCACTCTCTCCTGATGATATGAGTGTCCTACAGAAGTCACCCCCTGCACCACTGAGTCAAAGAAGCTTAGTGTAAGAGGGTCCAAGAGGAAAGTAGAAGGGTCATGGGCTCAGCAGTGCCCCACACCAAGTGGTTGAACAGCATCAGCATTAAGAACCCAAGCTCCTGAATCTGTAAAACATGGTGGATACTGCTTCACTTCCACCCCTCAGACTCAAGCAAGAATGTCTCTTGTAACCCATCTTAATAGAAATACACAGGGAAGGGAATTCAGGGAAATATTGTTTAGCCTGGCCAAACTGGCACATTTCACAGCTATCATAAAACAAATTTAGCTTTCCTATATAACTTCTTTATCATTTCAGGAGGGTAATATCATTTCAGGAGGTACAGGTCAAAGCTTTTTCCCACCTTCTCATAACATCTGTATCACAAAATTCTAGGCATAGTAGTATTAGTCGCTCAGTCATGTACAACTCTTTGCAATCCCATGAAGTGTAGCCCACCAGGCTCCTCTGTCCATGGGATTCTCCAAGCAAGAATACTGGCGAGGATTGCCACTCCCTTCTCCAGGCATAGCCAGGATATATAATTACATCATTAGTGTTACTCTGGGCCTGAGAATCCTATATAATGGATCATTGTATTTGAGGGTATGATTATAATGTAGTAAAATTAAGAGTAAATAAACGAGAATATTAAGGAAAATTCCTTTGCAAGTTCCATCATCAATTTATGAGATCAGTTCTATAATAATATTTCATATTACAGTATAATTTGATTCAGCAAATTAACTGTTGCAAGCTAAAAGATACTCTAAGCATATTAATAGGCAGTCATCCTTGCTACCTTCATTCAACCATAGGAAATGAAATTTCACTGAGTGTACAAAAGAGCTTGAACTTGGCGGGAGGAATTGATCTGCGTTAGTTAGTACCCTGTAAGCAACAGGTATGACCCTTTGAAATATCTAGGGCTGTGAAAGTTGCAATTGTCCACACATTTTATATATCAAACCTACATGGATATTAGCATGTGCATGACCAATAAGCCTTGTGCTCTCAACTTCAGGCTCTTGATCCATGATTACCTGCTGGGATGATGCTTAACGTGCTTCATACACACGGTTGCTTCATCAGCCGAGTGACACTTGCTCGAGAGAATCTTTCTTAAAAACAACCAAAGAGTTCTCTCTCTGGAAACACTCCAGTAGTGTTGGGTGGTTTCATGGTTTATTGATTGTCTTCCTTCAGATAGAATCTAGCCCTCTTTTCCATATGACAGTATAAAATGCTTTAAAAACACTCATCTCAGCAAATTGCTTTTCCTCAAGACAATTAGTTGCCCTTTCAATTAACACTATCCAGACAGGGTGGTACTTGCTGAAAACAAGTCTTCTTTCTCACTGCCCCATGTGCTAATGATGATGACCTCTCAGATCATCTGCAGAGGTCTTATAGATGTCACTTCACATGATCTTCCAGGAATGATGGCCCCCGCTGGGTCATAGGCATAGGGGACCATAGGAATGATGGCCCTCTTAGATGAGGAGGCAGATACTAACATCCTTGTGTTAGAATTGAGGAAGGTAAGACGTTGAGAGTTGGAGATAAACAGTTTGCTCCACCTCTGTATTGCCTACCCCCTTCTTCCTAGCTGTCCAATGCTAATTTTTGTTCTCTTTCAAGGCCATATGCTCAGGGAAGGGTCCTTTTTCCTGCTTCTCAGTGTACATCATGATTTATCTATAGACCAGTCATGCTAATGATGTTTCTTTCAACAGTGATGGTCTGGGCCACGAATAAGTAACACAGTTCTGTTCAGAAAGTCTGAAAGTCTGCCGAGGCATTTGGGGAAGGGTTTTCTTTGATTAAATAGTAATAGAAAGAAATAGGCCCATTTGTTTCTGTTAACAATGTCCAATGTTTATGTGTTACCTGTGACAGCCATTTTGCCATCAAAGCTGTAAGCCTCTGATGCTAAAGATAGAAAAATGGAAAAATCCCAAGTCCTTATTGGTGTTGTAAAGACACTGAATCAAATAATGCTGAAACTGCTCCACCTTTGGAATTCTTCTCCTGAATCCCAGTATTATTTTTATTGTTTCATCTACCTGTGAATCTGGTGGGTTGGTACTTAGAATTCCAGGCTCCTCCTGGTGGGCCCTCGGAAGTACACTTCCTGATCTCCCTGCAGCAGAATTCAGGGGTGAATTGAGTTCTTCTTATTGTGTCCTCAGACACTCAGTCATGTCAGACTGTTTCCAAATCCCATGGACTGTAGCCCGCCAGGCTCCTCTGTCCATGGAATTCTTTAGGCAAGCATACTGCAGTGGATTGCCATGCCCTCCTTTAGGGGATCTTCCCAACCCAGAGATCAAACCCACGTTTCTTGCGTCTCCTGCATTGGCAGGTGAATTCTTTACCACTAGTGCCACGTGGGGAGCCCCTAGGTTCTTCTTATTAGGTGCATTCATGTGGCATTTGGAAGGGAAAATTAAGCTGAAGCCTCTTTTGAGGGGCTTGGCTCTTTTCGGGGGGCAAGAATAGAGATGTTGATATTTTTGCAACAATGTTAAAAGTCACTCACTAGTTTCATGGCTATCAAGAGGTGATTGAAGCCTGGGCAGCCTCTTAATTCCTGGCTTTCCTAATAGAGCTGGAGAAGGGAAAGGCTATCCACTCCATTATTCTGGCCTGGAGAATTCCATGGACTGTATAGTCCATGGGATTGCAAAGAGTCGGACACGATTTCACTTTCCCTAATAGTGACCTCCTCTGGTGGGGTCAGTTCTTTAGTGTTACTTTTAAATAATTTCCTGGAAACGCGGCTTCAGTTCAGCTCCACCATCCCTTCCTGTGATACCATAAGCACTCAATTTCTTACATTATTTTCTGCTTAAATTAACTATAGTCATTTCTGTTTCTTACAGTAAAACCCTGTTTCCTACTTTGAGTCAGTTTTCTGTTACTTGAAGCCGAGAGATCCCTGGTTGAAACAGTCACACACACAGTATTGGTAAAGAGTGGAGCTAGGACGTCAGTCCAAGTCATGTGACAACAAATCTGTAGCTCTTTCCATTATACCATGACTAGGATGTCAATAAGAGCTAATAAATTAAACTCCACTTCTGGAAGATGACTCTGCTTTTTTCTTTCCTTCTGTCTGCTTTTCCCATTGTCTTCCATAGTAGCCTCTCAGCGGTGTCTCTACCTCTTCCCACCGTTGTCTTTCTAAACACAGGTTTTCTCTTGTCAGCACTGGTTTGTCCCTCGCCACTTGAGGCCTGAATTGACCTGAGGATGCTAGAGTCTGTGCCTTTGTGTCCTACTGTCTGGGACGTGGTAGGCACTCAAAAATATCCTGACCTGCCAAAACATTGTCTAAGTGCTTGAATCCAGCTATAAGCCAGTCACAATGTTATTCGTTGGAGTTGAGTTCAGTTCAGTTCATTTCAGTTGCTCAGTCGTGTCCGACTCTTTGTGACCCCATGAACTGCAGCACACCAGGCCTCCCTGTCCACCAACTCCCAGAGTCCACCCAAACCCACGTCCATCGAGTCGGTTATGCCGTCCAGCCATCTCATCCTCTGTGGTCCCCGATGAATATTCAGGACTGATTTCCTTTAGGATGGACTGGTTGGATCACCTTGCTGTTCAAGGGACTCTCAAGAGTCTTATCCAACACTACAGTTCAAAAGCATCAATTCTTCTGTGTTGGGAGTTCATCCATTCCAAATCCTGAAGATATTTTTCAGTTTTCATTTCTGAAATATGTCATTACCTGAACCAGTCTCTCACTAAAGCATATTTGAAATCTATGTTGTGGACGAATGTCTGTGATTATTATCTGATGGTGTTATGCATGACAGCTGTACAGATTATAGTGTGACTTGGTTTCTCAGTACCTTCCAATGAATTGCTTGCCATGTGTTGATCTGGACTTATGATGTGGCCTACACCTGTGACTTGTTCATGACAGTGATGCCCTCAAGGCGTCTGATGAAGTTATTTTTCTAGAAATCCATTTTCTTTTTCCCTAACTGCCCCTCCAAGTCTGTAAACTTGTTAATTATAGTAGATGTGCCTTCATTGTTACAATAATATGCTTTATGGAGACTGTGGTATTTCTTCTACGTCAGCTGCTTCTGCTGTTGAGAGAGCCGTTTCAGCTGTATACCAGTCTTTACCCACCTTCTTTAATCTAATGATTCTTTCATTTTGTTTAGTTTTTTCCTTTAGATCCATTGGCTACCTTTTCCTGTTGCTTTCCCCTATGCTTCTTGGATTTTGAACCACTCACTTGGTTTTTATGACTATTCCCAATCCTTTTTTAAGAATACTTCTTTCCTTCTAGAATATGTAATAGAATTTACGACGAGGGTTTATTTTTTGAGAACTCCCTCATTTAGATATTTCTGATTTCTTTTAGTGTTGCTAATATCTCCTGCTTTATTTTCCTGTAGAGTTGCTTTAAAAGATGAAATAAAGCAGAATGCAGCACGCCAGCCACCCTGGCTTACCAGGGTTTTCTTAACTCCTAAGAAAATTGATTTTCACTCAGGGTTACTAAATTGTGTTTGCTTATATTGAGGTAGACCTCGATAGCAATTTAAGACTCTCAACCTACAACACATTATTAATGTTCTTGAAAACTGAGATATATGAGAAATTGAAAAGTTTAAAGTGCTTGAGAAATAATTATTTTTTAAATGCGTTTCCTATTCTTTAGCAAGAAAACTTCACATTTCTCCCTGACAGAGGTAGCAGGAACTGTTAAAAGCATTTGTCAACAATACATTAATATGCAGGACAGCTCACCCAGTATTGCTAAGATATTTTCAGGTTGAAACTTTCAGTACAACAGCATGTAAAAAGCATACCTGCAGCTCCAAGGGAGGTCACCGTCATTCCTGGGCTGCCCACCCCTCTGGAGTTATTGACCTGGGAGTTCTAGTAGATTATGTGCTGAAAGTAAGGGACATTGTATTATTTTAACATCATGAGAGGAACAAAGAAAAAAGGGTTGTTTTTCTTTTTCCCAGCTGCCCCCTGGTGGCAAAGGCAGAACAGACCGCAAAGGCATTGAACAAAGATGCCCTCTGTGTAGATGCTGCTGTTGATTCTTAAGAGGGTCCCCCACCAAAGTCTGTGCTGTACATGTATGCTTCTGAGAAAGAAGAGCTGACTATTGGATCTCCTAATTCCATCTTGCTTCCCAGCAGCATCTGTTCTTATCACAGTAACACCAGGCTCTCCTGGCTCAGTCAATACTTGTATATTAACAAGAGACGATCGATAGAAAAATTAAAAAGGAAAGTCAAGGTAATTAGGCTAAAGCTGCTTCTTATGAGTTTTCAATAATTACTTTAGCTTCCTCTTGTTTTCCCATCTCCAGAAAAATAGGGCCTGATTGAAGGCCTGGGTCGTGTTTGACTGAGGACATGTCAAAATTACACAAAGCCAGGCAGGAAATAAAATTAAGCCCTATTTGTATGAGAGCAGTAAAAGGGGCTGTGCCTGATGGCACGGGAAGAATAGGCGTTGATTTAAATGCACCCATGAGCAGCTGTGCCATTGTGGATACCTGCTTCATGTCATCAGTTTTTGCACCACTGGCAGAAGCCCACTCAGAAGTACTGTGACATGTCATGTATCAAAGCTCCAGAAGAAGAGAGCAGATGAATTTCTCCCAGGCACGGGATCTTTGGGGAAATTAGATGCCATCCTTTACAAAACCATGAAATAACTCAAAACCCTGTGGCTGCCATACTTTGGCCACTACTTCCTATGGACGTTATTGACAGGGTTCACTTACCAGGCCTCCGTGAGCAAGCTGTCCACATTAGGGAAATGAGCCTAATCTTTGACTTTTGAGCTACTTTGTCATTTTTGTGCCCTGATGCTGGGAGTCCTAAATAAATCAGAGCCACCCTTTTTCTGATTGCTCCGTGTGAGGTTGTTACATCTGCCTCTCTGTGCACGCTCAGTTGTGTCTGACTCGTGACAATCCCACGGACTGTAGCCCGCCAGGCTCCTCTGTGCATGCAAGTGAGTTGCCTTTTCCTTTTCCAGGGGATCTTCCCAGCCCGGGAATTGAACCCCCGTCTCTTGTGTCTCCTGCATTGGCAGGCGGATACTTTACCACTGCGCCACCTGAGAAGCTTCTTAGAGGAAGGGGAAAAACAGAGGAATCCCTAGTTTGAGAGAGATAAATCTAAGAAGAAATGATAGGTTAGTGAGAGAGATATTTCATGTTTTATGTCCATTTACAGTCTTCATTTGCACTATTTCTGTCAACTTAAAGCACTTTATAAACTTTACAACCAAATTATGTACCAACATCATTTCATTTGTGGCTAATACGTAGCTGTTAAACATTTGCCAGGTATATATTTCCTAGAAGCAAAAAAAGAAAAAGACATCTAGAAGAGAATGAGACCTGGTTAAATATACAGAGAAAATTTAGACATGGGGGAATATAATAGGAATATATTTATTGAGCATCTGCTATGTATAACGCATTATAAAAGATTGCCTGGGTAGAGGAAATAATACCATAGACTTGATGCACACACCCCCAGCCCAACCCACCCTGCCACATAAGTTTATAAATCAGAAGTGAGTGATGGAGCCAAGATTTGAATCTGATTTCAAAGCACAAGCTCTTAAGTCTTTGAATACAGTATCACTCTATCTTGAGGCTTAATTTTAAAAAAGACTTTCTAGGGGAAGATGAAATGTGTGACGTATGATCTTTACTCAGTAAACACAAATCTGATTAATTATAGTGATGCTAGGGAGTGGGGATGGGAGAGTATTGAATAAAACATATACACTCAAAGTCACTGAAAAGTAAGATAAGGGATCAGGTAGAACTAGAGCTCTGGTGAGAACTATTGTCACTAGTTCTTGATATTACAAATGGTTGTATATTATTCCACCACTGTTGGGTGTGCATATGTGAATTTCTGCTACGTGTAGCACTTGGCAGCAAGTAAAACCAGTGCTGATTGGTGATTTGGGTCTGTTGCTTCTATAAGATTGTGTGAAGGCTCCCAGAAGATTTTGTGCACCCTTTGGATTTGCTGAGGCCGATGAGTTACGAATGCAGCTAAACTTGGACACATCTAATGCCTGAATTTTTTGTTGCATATTTCCCAGGATCTCAAATGTTGCAAAGGATCTAGCTGATGCTTTTTATCGTGACAGTAATATATAGTAAGCATTTGTTCCTTTACTTTAAAAAAGGTGTTATTCTAGGACTTCCCTCTTGGTTCAGTGGTTGAGACTCCACACTTCTACTGCAGGAGATGTGGGTTCCATCTCTGGTCAGGATGGATACTGCATGATGCTGGGAAAGGCTAAAAAAGATTATTCTAAGTACACAATCACTTTTGGATTAGATATGTTTAGAAATTTGCCTAAGAGATGATTTGTGAGTTTTGTTTGTTTTTGGCCCCTCTGTGCATCTTGGAGGATCTTAATTCCTCACTCAAGGATTAAACCTGGGCCCTGGCAGTGAAAGCACCAAGTCCTAACCACTGGACTGCCAGGGAATTCCCTATGGGATAATTGTTGAAAGCTCATTTTCCTCTTCCCTCCTGACCCATTTTATTTAGACATCCCAAGGAAAACTTTTTTCTACTTCTCTGCTTTTTTTCTCCACTTATTGCTTCCGTTGTCACTCCATATTTTTTTCATCTTGTTGTTTTCATTTTTACGCTATGAAACGTTTGAGTACCAAATACCAAATAAGTGGTGGAATATTATGCAACCGTTGAGGCAGTATAGTTTAATAATGTGATAAGTGCTTAGGTGTGAGTCCAAATGCCTGGCTTAAATCTTAGATGATACTTATTAACTGTAGTCTTTAATAAGTTAGTTAAACTTACTGTCTAATTTTTTGTATGTAAAGTGAGGATAGTAGAGGTACCTATTTTATAGGCTTGTTATAAAGGTTAAACGAGCTAGCATATAGAAAGTGCCTTGTATACGACTAAGTGACTGAACTGAGCCCTGAGTCAGATTAACTTCAAATCGCTACTGATTCAGTTTTCTAAAATACTATTATTGCTGTGCATTAAGACCTATTCTTTTACAATTTTTATATATCAGAATGCATTGCAGTGACACCCCAAGAAGCAGTTACTTTGAAAGTAACACAATCCAGAATATCAAGACAAATGTCTACTTAGTAGAAAGAATAAATGGTCAGTGCCACATTACTCTTGTGATGGTGGTGGTGATCTCTATTACTGTTGTTATTTTGTTTTTCTTTTATGAAATACATTTGGCTGGTTTAACTTATAATAATAAGAACTCTCAGAATATTAGGAGTAACATAAATTATTTAAAGTCATACCAGGAATTGGTATGCTCTGAGGGCCAAAAGAAATAATGTGTGAGTTGGTTTCACGTGCATTCAGTGCATTCGCATGCATGGAAATTTGTGTTGACAAAATGCCGATGTATCTTTCTAGACCCTTATGTAGTGAATTACTCTGTCCAAAAGTAAGGATGATTTGAGCTGTCTTGCTCTTCCCAGAACAGGACTGAGCAAATAGTGTAACTTAGCCTCTTTATTATTCCCCTCCACCACCCCCCAAAGCTCAGTGTAACTGTTCCTGTTCTGAGGCAGTTTCTAAAATCTGTATGATTCAGCAAGAAAAACCAGCAATGAGGAAGAATATTAATTATTTTCGTGCCTATCAGCCATCACCACATAATTGAAACATCTACATCCTGATTAAAAATTTAGTCTTTCAGATTTAGAATGTCTCGTTAACTTTTTGCTTCCTGTTCTTACACTGAAAAAGAAAAATCTAAACAAAGAGGCTAGGAGACCGGTAGATTTTCTCTTCCTGTGGATATGTCCCTTACACCTTCCCTTTTGTCCACCAACCCTATTTACAGATCTGGGAACTGCTGGTGTTATGTGAACTGAAGTACTGCAAGGCTTGTGTTTCCCCCCCAAATACTTTCTGTGGGGGGGGGGCATGCTGAGTGGCTTGTGGAATCTGGGTACCCCGACCAGGGATTGATCCTGCACCCTCAGCAGTGAAAGTGCAGAGTCCTAACCTCAGGACCACCAGGGAGTTCCTCCTCCAAATATTTCTTATACTGATCAATTATTAAACTAACATCTTTCTACCTGGCCTTAGATTTCTACCACCAGATTTCATACTTTGTATTAGATAATGATCCTGAGGATGTTTTCCTGAAAAGAGTACTTGGACATACTTTTGAAGGAAGATCTCAGATCCTAGAAACCTATGATTCTTTGCATTAATACGGTTTTATGAGTAACTAGGAACAAACTTCAAGAGAGGGAAGGGGAAACCACCAATGAATGAATCCTTGTTACAAGAGGAATCACATGGAGTCCCAGATTGGGAAGTCATTTCATAGTTCCATTGGGAGTTCAGATGATCACTCGTATGTTTGGAGCTTCAGTAGGACTCATGGAACTCAACATAGAGTTGTACCATGGCTAAGATTTATAACAGTGATGTAGTCAGGATACACAACTGGCTGATAAGGGGAAGAGGCCCGTATAGTTCAGTTCAGTTTAGTTGTTCAGTCGTGTCTGACTCTTTGCAACCCCACGGACTGTAGCACGCCAGGCTTCCCTGTCCATCACCAACTCCTGGAGCTTGCTCATGCCCATCAAGTCGGTGATGCCATCCAACCATTTCATCCTCTGTCATCCCCTTCTCCTCCTGCCTTCACTCTTTCCCAGCATCAGGGTCTTTTCCAGTGTGTCAGTTCTTTGCATCAGGTGGCCAAAGTATTGGAGTTTCAGAGGCCCTATATAGGTCTGCAGGAATTCATGTACTGTCTTCCTTATGCTCTCCACACTGCCCCACTCCCCGTGAGAAGATCACTCAGGGCACCTTCTTCTCCCAGGAACAGAGATGCAACAATATGAATGAGAAATTCAGCACTCAAGGTCAGGGAGTGGTCACCAGGTCATGTAGGCACCCTTTGCCAAGCACCAAAAATCCCAGAGTACAAGAAAAGTTTTTTGTTGTTTTCCAGAATCCCTGCTCTAGCTGATAGACTTTTCAGTGAAGTCCAAAGGGGTGATGAAAAGGGGAGAGATTTCCCCAGAGAGCCTACTTCACAATTTTACTCATGTCTCTGGGTCTGATGGGTGTTGGCCTTTATTAAAAAACTATATAAAATCAGGCTGAAGAACTCTAAACATGTGGCTTGTTTTGAGTGCTGTTCAATAATAATTAATTCTAAACTGTTCAGACTTCACAGGGATAATATTGTGTCTAAAATTCCCAAGTTCAAGCGCTGAGCAGGGTCCATCATGAACTAGTATTTTAACATCATATCAGTGGCCAATTCTTTTTCCACACTAAACTGATTCTCCTTTTATAGTATCTTCCCATCCCAGGGGTCAAACCCAGGCCTCCCGAATTGTGGGCCAATTCTTTACCATCTGAGCCATGAGGAAAGCCCAAGAATCCTAGAGTGGGTATCCTGTCCCTTCTCCAGGGGAACTTCCTGACCCAGGAATCAAACTGGGATCTCCTGCATTGCAGGCAGACTCTTTACCAGCTTAGCTACCAGGGAAGCCCTTATGGTACCATGAGATTCAGTAAAAGATTATTTCTAGCCACCTGTCTAACATACCCCCTTCTTCGCCACCCCCCCACCGTTGGCCTTTATATCAGCTGGTTAGCATTCTCTTTGCTAATAGGTTTTAGTGCCTTGAATACTAAACAGACAAGCCTCTGAGACTGAAATGAGATTCGCGGGAAATTTTGCTGAAGTGAAGGAAAGTTACAAGGCCTAATGTTCTGATTTTTCCAGTCATCAAGAGAGAAGGTAGATTGTATATTTGAGTTACTTGGGGATTCAGATAACACGGGCTTCTGTTTCTGGACCATATCTGCCTCCACTGTCTCCTTTCCCTCAAGATTCTGGATTCTATGTGCCCTTAATATTGAGCCATTGTTATTAATGGCTGATGGAAATGTGTTTTATATTTCAGGCACAATTAGACCCCAACATGTTTAAGAATCATTGGCCTAAAGCACTTTATCCAGTGTGTGCATTGAGCTCCAGTTTCTCAGGCAGAATCTGGCTGTTTTGATTTTGTTATGCACTTCCTGGGATGGGAGACCCAGAGCACCATTGGTAGATCACAGGTTTCTTCTGGAATTAATCTCATATGTAAAGCAGAAATGCTTCTGGTGCTTCATTTTGTGGGGAGTCAGTTCTAAAATGCTGTAATACCTGAGAGATGAATAATGGCTGTGCAAGGGGATTATAAACTTGTTTTGATCTTTGTCAGTGGGAAGACCTCAGAAAACCAATTATTGGGAAATATGAAGCTTCCTAAAATGCAAGAGGCAGACCACTTGGAGAGAAATCATTTGTGTTTCATACCCACACAGATATATTAACCTGCAGGAGGAGACTCTTACAGAAAGTCTGTTTTCCCCTCAACTGGTTTACCGAATCCTTTGAATCACTTGTGTCATTGAAGACCATAAAAATATTTGGAGAGCCAGTGTATTTCACGGTCACAAAGGCACCGTTAATTGCTTGCGTGAAGTTGGATCTTGTCTTTCTTCTTTCCCAACAAAGTGACATGTATTAGCATTTCTCTGGTAGTTATTTGTAATTGCACTAGTGTTCACCATTCCCAAATGTTACAATTGAATCGTTTTGAGAGTCTAGTCACATCTCTAAGCAGATGTACCAAATTATAGCTCAAGACTTCTGCTTGAAATCTAGAGTTCCAATTAGTCAAATAGCCAGCATGAGAAGGGCTAGCAAGGGAAAGACCTGAGAAGACACACAGCCCAAAATAGTTTGAAATTTCCTTGCTGCTCTGCCTCCTCCCAAATTTGATTTGTCAGCATGTGAAAGGGTGTTAGATCTTCTAAGAAACTGCTTGGTTTCCATTGCATTCAAGTATAATTGGCTTTCAGGGGCTGAATTAAAGCAGGAAAGCAGAAGTTAGGTGGATGATATCAGTGAGCAAATAACTCTGTATGTAATAGCATCTTGACTTGAGTGTTAGTTCTTTGTTGTACTGCATTTTCATCAAAATCAGTTTTGTTCTTTTTGGCATACTGGTGGTCTTTACGTGTTGTCTTAAAACACAATGGTGAAAGCTGCTTAGTCACTTCAGTCATGTCCAACTCTGTGTGACCCCATAGATGGCAGCCCACCAGGCTCCGCCATCCCTGGGATTCTCCAGGCAAGAACACTGGAGTGGGTTGCCATTTCCTTCTCCAGTGCATGAAAGGGAAAAGTGAAAGTGAAGTCGCTCAGTCGTATCCGACTCTTAGCGACCCCATGGGCTGCAGCCTACCAGGCTCCTCCGTCCATGGGATTTTCCAGGCAAGAGTACTGGAGTGGGATGCCATTGCTTTCTCCGCAATGGTGAAATAATTATATCTAATTTTCTATTTTAACTCATTTCAAGAGAGTTCACATGGCCCTGTTACATAATATTCCTTTCACTTGGAATGGCTACTTTATCATATCTCCTGAATTTTCTAATTTATTTTCTTGTGACTGGCATCTAAAATCTTTTCTTCCACTTAATCTTCCTTTTCCAGTGGACTCATTTATAATATGTCTAGATTGCTTCTGAATTTAGCTAATTCAGTTGCTTTCTCTTATTGTACTGCTACTTAAGGGAAACTGTGTGATCAGGAAGAAGGAGAATCTGGTGGAAGATTCTGAATCATTCTGGATTTACACTTGGCTTTCCTGCTCACCATCTCTGAGTTTAGTCACATCAGCTAACTTTTTGGAGTGATGATATTCTCATAATAAGATGGGACCAATGGCATCCATCTTCCTGGGGTGTTATTTCATTTGTTCCTTCTTTGGTCTGTGCATTCTTTCATAAATTCATTCAAAGCACAGTAGGTATTGAGCACTTACTCTGGTGAGCACCATGCCAACTGAAGGGATGGCAAAATGGACATGGTCTGTGCTTTTAGGATGCTTACAATCTAGTGGGGAAAGTGGATATTAAACAAGTAGTTACAAGCATGAAAGAAAGAAAGTTAGTCACTTAGTCGTGTCTAACTCTTTGTGACCCCATGGGCTGTAGCCCACCAGGCTCCTCTGTCCATGGAATTCTCCAGGCAAGAATACTAGAGTGGGCTGCCATTTTCTTCTCTGGCGGATCTTCCCGACCCAGGGATCAAACCTAGGTCTTTCACATTGTGGGCAGACTCCTCACTGACTGAGCCACCAGGGGAGATACTACAAGCTTGCTGCTGCTGCTGCTGCTAAGTCACTTCAGTCGTGTCCAACACTCTGCGACCCCATGGACTGCAGCCTATCAGACTCCTCTGTCCATGGGATTTTCCAGGCAAGAGTACTGGAGTGGGTTGCCATTGCCTTCTCCACTACAAGCTTGACCAACATTTAAAAGCAAAAAAAAAAAAAAAAAAAGAGTACGTACAGAATGCCACAGGAGCGTGACAGGGTAGAAACAGTGAGAAGCTGTCTTGGTCCATTCCGGCAGCTTCAAGAAAATACCTAGGCTGGGTGGTTTAAATAATAGAAACTTATTTCTCACAGTTCTGGAGGCTGGGAAGTCCAGATCAAGGCACTGGCAGATTCAGTATCTGGTGAGAGCCTGCTTCCTTGTCCATAGAGGGCCATCTTTGCATTGTGTCCTCACATGACAGAAAGAAGAAAGGAGCTTAGGGGGATCTCTTTTATAAGGGCACTAATCCTACTCATGAGGGTTCTACACTTATAACCTAATGACCTCCCAGCAGCCCCACCTACAAATAGCATCACATTGAGGATTAGGTTTTACATATGAATTTTTAGGAGGACACAAATATTCAGTCTACAGCAGAAGTCATCAAAATATTTTTAATTTTTTTGCTGGGGAGAGAGCCAGAGAGAAGTCATGAGCAGCTTTGCTCAGCAAATAAATGTTGACTTAATGAATGCTTCCATGGAAGGTGAGCTAAAATAGGCGCTACTTTGCTGACCTTAGCAGATTTTGCACATCTTTCACCAGACTCTCAGTTTTCCAATTTGTCTCAATCTTTGAACCCTCAACTTGCTCTGTCAGACATTATTGCACATAATTGCCTGCATCTGGCCCCTTGTTTTCTAATGCTGCCCTGTGTGGATGAAACCTGCTTCCTTTCCCTGAAATTTGCTTGCTCCTGCTTCTCTGACATCATTCCTCTTGTCCCCATCCTGTCGAATATTCTTGATGTTTTTCTCCACCATTTTGACCATCTCTTTCAAAAAATCAAAGAACTTATCTCTTTAGAATCTGATTTGCGTGTTCTGAATCTTTTCAGCTTAAATTTATAAATATAGGAAACTTGAATCTAGTAGGAACATGAATACCAAGAAGCTGAAATAACTGTTCTCTCCTAAAACCAACTTTATAGTCTTCATTGTACCTATTTATTTTTTAAATCTCTTACCTTATGGCAAGGACTAGAAGTGATTCACTGTTCTATCACTAGCACATCCAAGAATATGATGCTTGGTAGATACTTGACAGGGCTTCCTTGGTGGCTCAGATGGTAAAGAATCTGCCTGCAATGCAGGAGACCTGGGTTTGCTCCCTGGGTTGGGAATATCCACTGGAGGAGGGCATAGCAACCTACTTCAGTATTCTTACCTGGAGAATCCCCATGGACAGAGCAACCTGGTGAGCTACAGTCCATGGAATTGCAAAGAGTCAGACGCGACTGAGCACCTAAGCACATCACAGCATAGATACTTGACAAGATTTTTAAATTTTTTAAATTAATTTTTATTGGAGTATAGTTTCTTTACAGTGTCTACTGTACAGCAAAATGAGTCAGCCATACATATATATATGTATGTATACATGTATATGTATACATACACATACACACCCCTTCCCTTTTGGATTTCCTTCCTATTCAGGTCACCGCAGTGCATTAAGTAGAGTTCCCAGTGCTATACAGTATGTTCCCATTAGTTGTCTGTTTTATACATAGTAGATGTTTTTAAGTAAAGAACTATATTAACAAATAGTTTACATCTAAATAAAAAAATGAAACTCTAGAAATGAGAAATGTAAATATCTAATAGGTATAGCAAGATGTCATTTGAGTTGCAGAGATGCACTGGAAGAATTAAATGACCCCTGCCTAAGATGGTCCAGAAAGGCTCTATGACCATTACACCACTGTCTTAGTCCATTCATGCTGCTATAACAAAATACCACACTGGACAACTTATAAACAACAGAAATTTGTTTCTCATAGTTCTGGAGGCTGGAAGTCTGAGATCAAGGTAACCGCATATTTGGCTGAGGGCTTTCTTCCAGATTTGACTTCCCTGATAGCTCAGTTGATAAAGAATCCGCCTGCAATGCAAGAGACTGCAGTTTGATTCTTGGGTCGGGAAGATCTGCTGGAGAAGGGATAGGCTACCCACCCCCATATTCTTGGTCTTCCCTTGTGGCTCAGCTGGTAAAGAATCTGCCTGCTATATGGGAGACTTGGGTTCAATCCCTGGTTTGGGAAGATCCCTTGGAAAAGGGAAGGGCTACCCTCTCGAGTATTCTGGCCTGGAGAATTCCATGAACTAAAGTTCACAGGGTTGCAAAGAGTTGGACACGACTGAGTGACTTTCACTTTCTTCTAGGTTGCAGACTTCTCATTCTGTCCTTGCATGATGGAAGGGACTAGGGAGCTCTGTAGGACCTCTTCTATAAGAGCATAATCCTATTCATGAGGGCTCTGCTCTCAGGACCTAATCACCTCCCAAAGGCCCCAGCTGCTCATACATATATCACTTTTGGGTGCTGATATTCCAACACACAAATGTTCTTTGTTGTTGTTTAGTCATTAAGTCGTGTCTGACTCTTTGCGACCCCGTGGCCTGTAGCCTGCCAGACTTCCCTGTCCATGGGATTTTCCAGGCTAGAATACTGGAGTGAGTATTAACATTAATGTTGGGAGGACACAAAACATTCAGAGCTTCTCGACTACTTATGTTAAATCTTAAGGGATGACAAGAATTTCTCCATGTGAACAAGAAAAGAAGCACATTCTAGCTTGAGAATGCAACATGTGAATCGCATAAATTTGGAAAGATGTGCTTACATGTTGGATCAGCTACAAGTTACTCACGTGACCTGGAGAGCTGGGAGTATGTGGAGGTGCACTGGACATGCAGCTAGAGGGGTGGGCTCAGCCTGGAACCTAAGGGTCTCTGTTGCATTTTGGAGTAGTGACCTTAGCCTTTATGAATTGGGGAGTATTGAAGGAGTTCAAATCAGAGGAGTGCTTTCATCAGATCTGAACTTAAAGGATAAGGTGGAGAAAAGTGAGGAAGAGATGAGTTATTATAATATATTGGGTTGGCCAAAAAGTTCATTCAGCTTTTTTCCATAAGAATAAACTTTGTGGCCAACCCAATACCAGCTAGAATCCACGCTCTCTACCGGTTCTAACTCAGGTAACCCTCACATCTTTAAGGCCCACTGTCATGTGTCGGTAGCACAAGGATATTTTGAAGCAGGCAAGACTGAAGGCAATGAGAACAGCATATTACAGTAGGTTGCTTGAGAAATGATGGGGTCTTACAATAAAATTGCTTCAGTAAAAGCTAGAGTGAGGAAGATCTTGATGGCAGAATTGACAGATTTTGGACAGATATAAAGAATAGACTTTTGGATTCTGTGGGAGAAGGCAAGGGTGGGATGATTTGAGGGAATAGTATTGAAACATGTATATTACCATATGTGCAATAGATGACCAGTCCAAGTTTGATGCATGAAACAAGGCACTCAAAACCAGTGCACTGGGACAACCTTGAGGGATGGAAGGGAAAAGAGGTAGGAGGGGGACTCAGGATGGGGGGGACACATGTGTACCCATGGCTGATTCATGTCAATAATGTATGGCAAAAAACCACTACCATGTTGTAATTAGCCTCCAATTAAAATAAATTAATTAAATTTTTTTAAAAAGTTCTTCACACAAGATTGGAAGGCCATAGGAAGCAATCAGCCTCTCATTTATTTTGTTGTTGTTGTTCATTCATTCAATCATGTCCGACTCTTGCCATCCCATGGACTGCAGCATGCCAGGCTTCCCTGTCCTCCACCAATTCCCAGAGCATGCTCAAACTGGTGGCCATCTAGTCAGTGATGCCATCCAGGAATCTCATCCTCTGTCGTCCCCTTCTCCTCCTGCCTTCAATCTTTCCCACCATCAGGGTTTTTTCCAATGACCCAGTTCTTCGTATCAGGTGGCCAAAGTATTGGAGTTTCAGCTTCAACATCAGTCCTTCCAATGAATATTCAGGACTGATTTCCTTTAGGATGGACTGGTTGGATCTCCTTGCAGTCCAAGGGACTCTCAAGAGTCTTCTCCAACACCACAGTTCAAAAGCATCACTTCTTTGGCACTCAGCTTTCTTTATGGTCCAACTCTCACATCCATATATGACCACTGGAAAAACCATAGCTTTGACTAGACAGACCTTTGTTGGCAAAGTAATGTCTCTACTTTTTAATATGCTGCCTAGGTTTGTCATAGCTCTTCTTCCAAGAAGCAAGCATCTCTTATGTCATGGCTGCAGTCACCATCTGCAGTGATTTTTGATTGGCCAAATCTCATTTTTTGGATTGGCCAAAAAGTTCTTTTAGGTTTTTCCATATCATCTTATGGAAAACCCCGAACAGACTTTTTGGCCAACTTAATACAGTATTTCAAAGGAGCTATAGTATAATAAGAGCAGCATGAAGTTCCCTTTGTGGATGCCTACTGTCCTGTAGGCCCCTGGGCAGATAGGTACAGTCCATGTCTCTCTGTTGTCCTGATAAGTAGGTGTTCACACACTCTCAACTTCTTATACTCGTTCCCTAGTGAGTCCCATTTTTAATTCCTTTATGTCTTGACTCGAGGTTGAATGTTGGCTCCTGATACCTTGTCTTCCCTTCTTCTCTGATACCTCACCCTCCCGTTTTCTCTGATACCTTGTCTTCTTTCAAGACCCAGCTTGTTTTGCCTAAGTCTGCATGGTGGCTCCCTTCCCAATGAAATCATTGGAAAAACAGTGTGATACTGATGACAGATGTGGATGAAGAAAAAAATTATTACTCCCTTCCAACAGAGCAACCTTTTTTAAATTCTGTACTCTGCAGTTATTTTCCTTATGCACATATATATTTATACAAGACTACAGGCACTAATTTGTATTCTGCTTTTTTCTTATATATCCTGTTTTCCATATTTTTGTGTAATTTTCATAATTATCATTTTCATCATGAAAACAGTGCGATCCCATTACAGAAAATAAGTCACCTGTAATCACCATCTTGATGACACTTCCTGCTTGTTTTCTGTACCTGTGTTAAAGTTTTCAGAGGAGGTTAGGGATGTTTCAACAGCTTAGGCAGCCTCCATTGCCACTTTACTTTCTTTGATGATGTAAATTTTTTTTGGCTTTTTTTTTTTTCCAAAACACCTTTGAAATTGACATAACTGTTCTGAACTTCCATTATCCCACCTCTTATACTAAATGAACATATAAGAAATAATTTGAAAAGACGTTAAGGTAGTTCCTATCTTCCAAGAAATACACAGTGAGTTATAGGTTGTTGCAGAATGTTCAAAGATGGATAAGAAAAGTCTCAAGAGGATGAAGAGGTTTCCATGGGAAAATGAAGGAAAACATATCCTCCAACTTGAAAAGGCTCAAGGAGAGGCATGCTTTCAGTTCAGTTCGGTCGCTCGGTAGTGTCTGACTCTTTGCGACCCCATGGACTGCAGCACGCCAGACCTCCCTGTCCATCACCAACTTCCAGGGTTTACTCAGACTCGTGTCCATTGAGTCGGTGATGCCATCCAACCACCTCATCCTCTGTCGTCCCCTTCTCTTCCTGCCTTCAATCGTTCCCACCATCAGGGTCTTTTCCAGTGAGTCAGTTCTTCACATCAGGTGGCCAAAGTATTGGAGTTTCAGCTTCAGCATCAGTCCTTCCAATGAATATTCAGGACTGATTTCCTTTAGGATGAACTGGTTGGATCTCCTTGTAGTCCAAGGGACTCTCAAGAGTCTTCTCCAACACCACAGTTAAAAAGCATCAATTATTCAGTGCTCAGCTTTCTTTATAGTCCAACTCTCACATCCATACATGGCTAGTGGAAGAGCCATAGCTTTGACTAGATGGACCTTTGTTGGCAAAATAATGTCTCTGCTTTTTAATATGCTGTCTAGGTTGGTCATGCTTATATGCTATCAAATCTTTACAGCCTGGACACAGAGTGAATTCAAAGACATTTGCATCAATCACTGATATATTGGAACAACTGCCCTATTGGATCTATCCCACCTGTAGAATGAAGGCATTGACCAAGCTTGTCTCTGAGATTATCTCTAAGTCCTTTTACATGATAAGCAGTCTGTGACTCTTTTAATGTAATAAACCTCTGTAACATTGATAGTTCTTTATTCTTTTGTGTCCTACACTCCATTAAGAATATGGCAAAAGCTTTGGACTCTCTCCATTAAAAAATGCCACTGTGCACAAACACAGAAAATTTTCATGATCAAGGAACCAAGAATTTTTTGCTCTAAGCAAAGAAAAGAAACCATGGAAATGACATAGAATTCAGAAAATATTTCACATCCAAGAAGTAACAGAAATGATGTGGTTTGTTTTTCTCTAACGTTGTGTAACCCAGAAAGAAAATGAGAAGACGTTCTGGAAGACATGTATAAAACACTTTGAAAAGTTACATAAAAACATTGACCAAAGTGAGTTTAAAATATTTGGATGTGATCTAATTATATAATTTAGGAGACTCGCTATTACTGTAGTAAAAATGGTGACTCTTGGAGCTGTACATGGAATTACTGAGTTCAGGCTTCTAGAATGAGAGGGGACAAGACCACAATTGTCTGGCTGTTTTTAGAAAATATGTACTGATGAACTAAATATATCCCCTACCTTCTTTGTACATTATTAGAAACTCTATCTGTGAAGTTGGTTATTTGCAATTTTGTTTTCTATATGTTACACTGATATTTGGCTTTAATATAGTTAAGGCCACTCTTTCTTCTAACATCATCTCCTTCTGTGTAAAGTGATTGGATTCTCACTTTAAACTGAGATTATAGTGGAGAAGTGATGTAGTGTTGACTATAAGCCATGGAACATAAGTTGCATTTTGTGGCTCTAGTTAAATTGCTCAGGATTTTTCATGAGAAGAAAGCTGTTTTCGAAAAAGAATATGAAGCATCTCATTTTTTGAAAGATGTAGACCCTGTTCGCTTTGTGATTCAGATGTTTAAAGGCATGTCATAAGGGTGCTTCAGTTTTGGAAATGCGTAGTTTGAGATGAGAAAGAAAACTGTCATCAGACAGCTCTTTTCCCAAGAGATTTTGGAGTCAAAACTACTTGATAGATTCTTCTAAGGGCAGCTTTTTTTGCCATGTTCTTCTATCATGTATTAAATTGCAGTTTAAAAAGAACAATAATCTTATAATGATATGTCTTGCATAATGTGTGGAAAAGGCCTTTTATGAACATTCTTGAAGTACTGCAGATCTGGGCAAAGACCAGATATTCGTGGGTCTGGATTTTAGACAAATAACTATTTGTTCAGTGAACTTACAGCAGTTTGTTTTTGAATGCCTCTTCCCTGGTGGCTCAGATGATAAAGTGTCTGCCTACAATGCGGGTAGACCCGGGTTCAATCCCTGGGTCAGGGAGATCCCCTGGGGAAGAAAATGGCAACCCACTCCAGTACTCTTGCCTAGGAAATCCCATGGATGGAGGAGCCTGGCAGGCTTCGGTCGATGGGGTCACGAAGAGTTGGACACAACTGAGTGACTTCACTTTCACTTTCCTAAGTGCCATCCATATCACATCCTATTGTTTCTGTCTGTCTGGAGAACCCTAATCACTATAGTACTGTTTTTATTCCTGTTTTGAGGAGTCTGAGTCTCACATATTTTAAATAACTTTTAAGGGTAAGTAGTAAAGCAGGGATTAGAACCAGGCTCTCTGGCTCCAGAGCCTGCTGTCTTACCTGGAGAAGTTGAGGAAGGATTGCTTTTATGGTTGCTTTTATTTTCTGTTCAGACAAATTCTGAATTAGTGGGCTGTGTAGAAAACATCTTTAAAGGTACTGCTTATTATTTTAACCAAAGCAGAACATCATGAAGTTAGTATAAAATGAGCACCTCGGTGCATAATTTACCCATTGAGAGGAATGAATATTTATTGACTATGCCATGCTAGGCTCTGGGGGTACAAAGATGAAAAGGCCAGGATCTGTACCTGAGCAGCACGGTCCACTGTGTAGAGAAGCTAACCACCAGGTACACCTGGGCTGAGAGTTTCTGTCGTGAAACAGGTTATATAGGCAGTGAGAGCATTGGGGATGGATACCTGTGCTTTCCTTCTCACCCTTATTTTCTGTATGTCTGGGGTTGACCAGAACATTTGTCTGGGTTTTTCCATAAGATGTTACAGAAAAATCCAGACAAACTTTCTGACCAAACCAAGATACTCATTTTGTAAATAAACACAGCACATGGTATAAAATTCGATGTTATATAGTTATACACTGAGAAGTGTGGTGTGTGTGTGTGTGTGTGTGTGTGTGTGTGTGTGTGTGTAAAGTAGCATTAATTTTTCTTTCCATATACCCAAAGGATTCTTTATTAATCTTTGTGGTTTGGTAATCTAATATATGTAGTATTTTTTATGTAAAACATTGTGTCTTTTCAGTCTTCAGATTATAAAGTAGCAAGATCATGTTGTTCATTAGGGAACACCAAGACTTAAAGTGCATTGGCAGTTTCAGATAGTTAAGGAATAAATGTTAAAGTTTTGAGGTGTTTCTGGAGGGCGAGGAAAAAAACTGTGTCCCATGTACAGATCTATAGTGGTTTTACATGTATTATCTCATTTAAATACAACAATTCTATGAGCTTTCTCACTTTGCAAATGAAAAAAAGATAGGCTTAATGGAATTACATAACGTTTTTCTTCATGGTCACACATGCAAATAGTCAGTGTCAAAGCCATCAGTAACGTGACTCCAGAGCCACTTATCTCTGTCTTTACCGGCACTGTGTAATCCTACACATAAAGTTCTCATCAGATACTTACAGTCTAGGATCACTGAGTCATTGTCCCCTTTTCACCATGAAAGCAAGCAAGAGAAGAGCCTTGGGGAGTTGGAGTTCTGATGGAGGGTGAGACAGAGGAGTGAAAAGAAGGGGCCTTAGCCCCTGAATGTTCAGAGGAGTGGAGGCAGAGGATAGGGGTCAGAGTTTAGGAAGGAGCACCGTAGAAGGAAGGTGAAGTGGGAAGGTAGGTAGTGGTAGGCTTCTTCTGCTTCCCAACTTGGTCTAGAAGCAGCCTCTTTCTTTTCATGAGGAATATGATACAGAAGAAGAAGGAAGCAGGGTACGGGTTAGAATGAATCACTGCCTCTCCAAGTCAGCCCGAGTCTGACCAAAGATGAAACTGTCAGGACAAGTCAAATCCCTTACAGGAAAGATCACTGGGAGAAATCTCTGTTTTTACACACCCGATGATGACGCTCAGTTCCATGGAGTGAGGCTCTTCCAAGAGCCTCTGGATACAGCACATGGTATTAAGTGAAAGCAAATTTGTACAGTGGAGGTATTTAGAGGGCCCTGTTCTTGTTAGTTGAGTCTTTTTTAGTGAAGAGAGTAGCATTTTGGTGTAGTATCTTTGTACTGTATTTGAATATGTATACTACTCCTATTTAACACAGAAATGCTTTCAAAATATTATTTTAGTCATGGGATATGGAAGGAAATATACCATCTTAATATTTTCCTTGAATAGGTTATCAGTTCTTAGAGTGTGCAGGGGAAGAGAGCAGAGAGTACTGTACAGTCTCTGATGACCTGTCCCCTTTGATCTTAGACTCCAGCGTCTCCCAGGGCAAGTCTCTGATGCTGGTACCTCTCTTCCTGACCTCACCCCACATCTGCGGTTCTTCTTTCCGACTTCAGGGACTTCCCTTCTGCCCACTGGTTGGACCTTGCACTATTTTAGGCCTCATTTACGAAAGACATTGGTAGCAAAGGCAGGACCTAGGTCTCCTGGTTTTTATTCCTTTCTCATCTCCACCCTGGTGGTTCAGACGGTAAAGAATCTGCCTGTAATACAGGAGACCCAGGTTGGATCGCTGAGTCAGGAAGATCCCCTGGAGAAGGGAATGGCTACCCACTCCAGTATTCTTGCCTGGGAAATCCCATGGACAGAAGAGCATGGGGTTGTGAAGAGTCAGACATGACTTAGCGACTAACACTTTCACTGTCTTTCTCATCTCCACTTGACATATAACCATGTTTATTTAGAAGCTCAAAAAAAATGTCTAATGTTTTATCAGACTAACTTGAAGGAAGTCTTTTTTTTCTGGATGACAGAAAGTTCTGGGTGACAAAAATATTTCCGAGCCCTAGGAAATTATCTCCTTATTCTGAGAAATATTCTATATGATGAAATGATAACAGAATAAACAGCGCCATCTCATCTTTTTTATTTTCGGTTATCATTCTTTGATTATCATGCTCTACAACTTGATGACAAAAACAAAACAGCAAATTCACACAATGTACAAAATCTGCGGCAAAATCTGCATGTATCAGCCTATCCACAGTCAGGGAGAGAGCAAACAAACTGGTAACTTAAGATTTAGTATTAATAGTAAGTCTACTGGGGCCTCAACCCTCCCTAATTAAGAAATCTTAAAAGAAGATTAACATTTTCTGTTGATATTTACCTCTGAAATTTTGAACAAAACAATACAAGTAGAAGATACTCTAAGGAGCATTTTTGGAAAAATCCCAACGATTGCATAGAGCCCCACAGATGAAATGATTTAATCAGCTTGGATAATGCTACGTCTTCTAAAGTGTCTGAAACAGACTTGGGAAACTCATAAAGAACCTTGTATTTTGTAACGTATGTGAGAGTTGAAGGGTGCTTTAGAGCCTACTTTGAAAGATTGGCTCTGAGCCTCCCTTGATGAAACTCTATTGCCAGAGTTACAAGGAAAAGAGGCTGACGGCAGTATTAGCCAGTTGCCAATGTCTTCATGAAACTTAGAACTGGAAAGAGACTTTAGAGCTCCTCTTCTTACAAAAGAGTGAACTGATGGATCAACTGGCTGTTGACTCCATGAATGTCCATCACAGGTGGGGGGACAGAGCTAAGGCAGACCCCAGATTGGCTGAAAGATAAAGAGATGTTCAGTGTTCTTCCCACCCAGTTGGGGGTTGCTTGATATTGATCAAGCTTTTCCTAATCTGGAGTTGAGATCTATTATACATATCTGCAGATCTTTCTTCTTTGTGTGACATCTGAAAAGTGGTGGGAAAGACAAGAAATTCAAACTCAGTGATCTGGTTTTGCTCCCAGGTGTGCTATTTGTTAGGTAGGTGACCTTGGACAGAATATTTAACCTCTCTATTCTCAAATGCTGCATTATTAAACATAGATACTATCAGTAGGTAATTGGAATTGTTGTGAACGTCAGAGAAGGTGAAATGTGTGAAAACTTTTTATAACCTATGAATTCCTATATCGAGATAGGTGGGACTTGTTAGCTATAGGCTGCTATTTTTATGTTAAATTATGAACATAAGTTTTGGGAGTTTTTTTGTATATTTGTTTTGGGTTTTTGGTTTTGTTGTTGTTGTCTCTATAAAATGAGCATATCCTGTTGCTTTGGGAGAGTTTACACTTTCATTATTGAATTAGGATGGCTGTTTTTTCCTGGTTGATTTCAGGCCTTAGTATTTAAATGGAAGAGATCTCTGACAGAGTCATGACCCACCTCCCTTTTGATTGAGTTTATCACTGGTTTACTTCTAACCTGCGCTGGGTAAAACTTTAAAAGCTGAATAGTTGGCTCTTTTTGTATACAAACTAGCTAGGATTTTTAAATGGCTTCTTCTCATTTTGAAAACTCAGGATCAATGGAATACTTTAAGAAGGGTAGACTAGGGTATTAGAAGTTGTGTGTGTCTCTCTAGATGTGCTTTTTTACCATGGGTGGATCGTTTGTTTCTTCATCACTAAAAGCATCAAGTTTCTGTAAGTATAAGATAAAAACAGAATGTATTTTAAGGTCTTTGTATAGCATTTTCTCTTTTCTGCATTAGTCATCTTCCCCTGTATTATCATCTTTTCTATAGAGAAAATGTCAGGTTAACCCATCATTTTTCTTTCTTCTGTGTTTAAGTAAGCATGTATGCTTTATAAACCGTGAGTCATAATTCCTCTCTCTTTTGTAATTTATTTCCCTTTTCTCTTTTGAGACTCTTTTGGGCCTCAAAGTGACATATGATTTCTGGGTGACTTGCTTTGTTTTTGAAGGACAAAGGACTTACTTGAGGTGATTATGTAAAATCAAGCTCTTAAAAATAGATGTAATTCTCTCTCTGCCAGCTGAGGGATATTACCCAAAAAAATTGAAGTAAGGATGAAGTCTGGTGAAGTTCAGGCAGAGCTGAAGAACTAAAATCAATGGAACTTTTATCGGGAATTCTGAGTGAAATAATTGTTTGCATTCTCCTATGTTCCCCCTTCAGAAAGATTTTTTTTTCTTGTATTCTTTTGCTTGAATATGGCTTCTAGGAAGCTCATATTTAGATTTTCTGTGCTTATAAAAAAAAGAGCTTTATAATTACTATGTAAGGACTATGAAGTGGGAAGGAATAACTTGGCAAGGCTTATTAAAATTACTTTGTCATGCATCTGGTTATGTTGGCATATTTGTTTAATTAAATTCCCTGCTAATTATAACTCTATGTACTTCTGTTAATTATTATTTGCTTAACACAGGAAACAGTGTAATTCTTTAAAGGAAAGCAACTCACTCTCTATTTAGATTAAATTTCAACTTAATATGCTTTCTAAAATAATAGTAGTTTAGATGTTTCATTAGAATGGTGGTTGGAAAGTATTCATCAACCTCAGTGGGAATTTGGACTGGCTAAAATGTAACAGAGCTGTTTTAATATCAAATTGTAATTGGAAATCAAAAGCTTCAGAGTATAATGGTCAACATTCCCAAACCATTCCCACCATCCAATGCTGCATATGGTTCATTTACTGAAGGGTACATTTTCACTCTTTAAGGTAAACCTTTCCTACCCTTTAGAACCTCATCGCCTACTCTAGAAGAAAGAGGGGGAGAATTAGCACTTGAGCGTGATATCCTAAGACCCAACAGGTTCACATCTCTTTCTAATACATACATTCTCTGAAGCATTTGTTTTATAACATTGCCCAGATTACTTGGTTATGATCACTCATGATACTGAATACATTTATAGACTTTCTCAAGCCTGCAAGTCTTCCATTAGAGTTAAAATAAAATTCCCAAGGAAGTTGAGTTTTTTCCATTTCACTTTTTTTATCCTCTCTCACTTTTACAATTCTTCTATAGGTCTCCTCTTCCTCCCACTCTTTGTCAGGCATGATATTTTTTTAAAAAAAATTTCACCACTTATCTCATGATGAGCTAGGAACTCTTATTTATGTAACTGTCTTCCTTCACTTGCATGTACACTGGCACCTGTTCAAAGGGCTCAGTTTTTATCAGTTCCTTTCCTTCATTTAGTTTAAAACTAGTTTTTCTCTCTAAAATAGCAACTTAAAATATTTGCAATATATTCTTACTGTTAACTCTAATACACATTAAAAGCTTTCTTTTCTATCTCAAGAGCTTTAGCTTTGGCCCTACACAGAAATGGGCTTCCCTTATAGCTCAATCAATAAAGAATCTGCCTGCAATGCAGGAGACCCGGGTTCGATTCCTGGGTTGGGAAGATCCCCTGGAGAAGGAAATGGCAACCCACTCCAGTATTCTTACCTGGTGAATTCCATGAACAGAAGAGCCCGGCTGGCTACAGTCCATGGAGTCGCAAGAGTTGGAGACGACTTAGCGACTAAATCATCATCATCATCTACACAGAAATGTGTTTAAAACATTCATCTTTAGGTAAACTGCCACTTTTCTGAGTCTCAATGTTCTTAATTATGAAATGGGGCTATAAGTAGTATCTCTACCTTGTAGGACTAAAGAGGAAGTCAAATGATAAGACGTATTTAAAACATCTAGTTTAAACCATCACCAGGATTAGATAATGAACCTTAACTGGTGAAAGTGGAAATGAAAGTAAAAGTGTAGTTGCTCAGTCATGTCCAACTCTTTATGACCCCATGGACTGTAGCCTGCCAGGCTGCTTTGTCCCTGGAATTCTCTAGGAAAGAATATTAGAATGGATTGCCATTTCCTTCTCCAGGGGATCTTCTTGATCCAGGGATTGAACCTGGGTCTCCCACATTGTGGGCAAATTCTTTACTACCAAGCCACCTGGGAAGCCTTAAAGTGGAAATACTGCAGTGTGTTTCTGAACGGGAGTCTTAGTTATCATCTGAAATTTGTGTTTGGCTCACAGTAGGGTAATATCTATTAGCTACATGATAACACTCCAAGAAATTCCACAAAATGTGACTGAATTTAGGACAGCTGTTCAATTCAACAGATATTTTTTGACTGACTACCATATACCCACCCTGCACTGTGTACAAGAGGAAAAAGTCAAGGCCTCTCTTCTCAGAGAGGCATAGTCTTTTGGAGAAGTCAGATCGTTCAGAATATTATGTTAAGTGTTCTGGAAGAAACATAAAGAGCAGGTTTGGGACCATAGAAAAGAGGATGTCATGTCTGGGGCCATGACATTGAAAGTGAGTTTTTCAGAATCAGTTAGAAATTAGACAAGTAAAGACATGGGGAAGGATGCCCTCCCTATATGCTTTGTCTGTGAGTGGAGAACACTTGGTCTTTGTCATCCATCTGATACACCAGAGACCAGCCAGCCACGTGCAAGGCTGTGTGGTCTCACACAGGCCAGTTATTTAATTAACCTCTCTGAACATCACTTTGCACATCTCCGTTTAGGGTTTACCACGAAGCATTGTGAGAATACATATAAAAGGGCTGAGACCTAGTACATAGTTGTTTAAAAAATAAGTTTGTTTGATTGTAAACACTGAGAATTTGGCATTCATTACCAAGGAAGCCAAATTTTGGTATTTGATAGTGGCTGAATTTGCCAACCACCTACACAGTGGTTGGGCTACTGTAATGGAAAGTTTCCTTCCCAATTAATGCACCATTTTTCTCAGAGACTTTGAACAGGCATATTTTTGATCCATCAAATCTTTTCTGTCCTGGGGTTGTGTCTGGTTTTTATTCCAATTTTAAAGTCTGTCTGCACACATTGTGCCTTGAGCCATGTAGCAGATAGAAAGACAAATGATTTCCTTTTATTATTCTTTTTATTAACAACGAAATAACATTTAAGGAAAAAAGAAGACTTACTTGAGAGAAACTTCTAGTTATTTTCTAATGAGAGAAGAAATCTCTAAACGCAGTATATCGATCCTATTTCCAGGATAACAAAGCAAATCTGAGACAGTTTTACGCTTTTCCCTTATTCCCTTTATCATGAATGTTTAATATCCAAAGGAACCAATTTTTGTTCAGAATTAGCTTCCAGGTTTGAAGGACTATTAGCAATCACCACAGGGAGCTTCACACTCCGATGATATCTGCCACCCTTTTTTTCTGGAACAGAATCATTTTCCATGTAGTTATAGCAAGAGCCTTTGTTTCACTGGCCTCGTCAACTCTAATATATTTTAAATATGTCTACCTGTGCTGAGATGAGACATCAAGAAAGTAACCACACTGTATGTTGAGAAAGAGTAGGTCTCTTGTAAAACCAACATGTTTAGCCTTCTACATATGATCCTTCATGTAGCTATTTCAATTTGAAACGTTATAAATATTGGTACAATCATGTTATAATCATAATATGAGTTAACTATTTTTTTAACCGCTTAATACATGCTAGGTGCTTCATATAAGTGGTCTTGTTTATCTTTACAGTGGTCCTGTCATGTAGATGCTCATGTGATATCATTTATCTGGGAAACTAAGCCTTCAAGTAGTCAAGCGGCTTGCCTGCTATTCTGTGGCTCACAGGACTGGAGTACACACCCCCGGCCTGTTTGATTCCGGAGCCCAGACTCTGATACACTAGCCTACACTACATCTTTTCTGTCCTTCTGTGATGTTCTAAAATAGTCTTTCCGCATGACAGTCCTTAATGTAAAGCATTATTTGATGTCTTATGAAAGTACTTACTCTTAAGCTAGTGCTTACTTAGTACTAGCTTATTAACATTTGTTTATAAACACTGAAAGCAAGATGAAGCCGGTGTAGGCTTAATAAGATATTTATTTAGCAAGGATGTTCTTGCTAATAATAAGCCAACCATTATACCAGGCATTGGATTTTAAAAAATAAAAAAAGATATCACTTGACCTTGAGAAGGTCACATCTAGTTGGCAAGATGTACAAGAGTTCCCAAATCCAAATTCCAAAAACCTCTGAAAAATGAAAGATTTCTTTTTTTAATGAGACTCATTTAGCACTAATACCTGACCTGAATTGATAGTAGGCTATATATATGGCCTTTGGGAGTTGTTACATAATCTGTAGTAAATGCCCTGCATAACTTTTCTATATTCTGAACTTTCTCATTTCTGAAACACATCTGGTCATAGTGGTTTAACAGAGGGGATTGTGGACCCATACAGTGAATTCAGGTGTGGAGGTCCCACGAAAGGAGTGGTCACTTGACCTGACTGAGTTCAAGATTCACGGGTTTCAGGCACGGAAGATAGAATTCACCAAAAATTCACCAGGCAGAGCAAAACTCAAGGGCAAAATACACAGTCATGAAAGAATGTGACGAGGGTCTATATGGGAGGCAAGACTAGAAAGGCAGTTTGGCCTCAGATTACAGAGGGCCTTGCATGCCACAGGAAGTGTGCACTGGTTCGTGCTATTTCTGAGCCCTAGGGAAGCTTGGGAAGGCCTTAAGCAGAGGAGAATTTCTACATTAGAGAATTCCCTCCTGCCTCAGCAAGGATGCTGTAATAGTAAGTAGGGCCCAGAATAATGAGGATTTGGACCAAGGTAGTGGCAGTAATTCACCCGACTCCAGTACTCTTGCCTGGAAAATCCCATGGACGGAGGAGCCTGGTAGGCTGCAGCCCATGGGGTCTCTAAGAGTCGGAAACGACTGAGCGACTTCACTTTCCCTTTTCACTTTCATACATTGGAGAAGAAAATGGCAACCAACTCCAGTGTTGTTGCCTGGAGAATCCCAGGGACGGGGGAGCCTGGTGGGCTGCCGTCTATGGGGTCGCACAGAGTCAGACACGACTGAAGCGATTTAGCAGTAGCAGTGGCAGTAATTAAGCAAGGACAGAGAAGGGGAAGTGAAGAAAAGACCCCAAAGCTGACTTCCGGGTTTTCTAATTTGAGCACCTGAGTCGAGAGGAATGCCACGACCCAGGACATGGGAAACAGAGGGAGGCACAAGAGCTAGTGATCATGTCCATATTGAACTTGACTTTCCTCTATATCATGTTTGTGGAGATGGGGCAGGCAATTGAGATTTGGGATCTGAAGCACTGCTTATAAGTTTTATATTTAGTCATAGGCATTTATAATGATTTGAAGCTGCTAGAGTAAATGATATTATCAAGATGAAAATAATGCAAGTGACCCACATTTAAGGTTAGATGAAAGACATGAAGCTAAAGAGATTAAAGAGGAGCAGTTAGTGGAGAAGAAAAATGGAGGCGTAGCAAGGGATGGAAGGATAGTGGTGTGTCGCCTTCCTCCATGAGGCAGGGTGTCAGGTGATGCTGTCAGATGCTGTGGAGACATCGTCAGAGCATGCGCACTCTCAGGAGATCACGTGGCACTTTCCGGCCAGCATGTTCCGGAAGAGCAGCTGAGTGTACCTCTAATGCAGACTGCTCTATGAAGCTTGCATGGACAAGACAGAGGGTTCTCTCATCTTTCAAAATACTAGTAATTGGGAAAGGCAACAGTTGATTGAAATAATATGTTAAGAGTCAACAGCTATAACTTAATGGCTTACTGCTCGTTTCCTGTGTAAATAAAGGAGAGAATCCTACCAGTTAAGCCTCTTGGACTTTGTCTCCAATAGTGTGAATTAAAGAATAGCCATTGAATGTGTTCCCAGTTCAATTTGTGAATAACTGGGTAGATTTTTATTTTAAGCTGTGGTGATTAACAATTGGTGCCACTGACAAGCCTTCATGTGTTCTTTATAGGATTTTATTATACCATATGTTTAAGAAGTACATTCAACTATGACCCAAGAAACTTCTACCACTTGGTGATAAGGTAGCATATCAGTTGTCGATTCCATATTTTTAGATGAGACATGGAAGTGTGATGATGGGAGAATAAGTTTCCAAACTGAAGAGAACAAAGGGGTCCAGTAGCTTCATATCTTGAAAATAATGACGCTTGTCTTCTTTCATCAGGAGTTTTTACTTTGCTTTTAAAGGAACAGTTTTATCACTTTGGGCAAGAGGGTACTATGGGAAGCAGTTCTCTTAAAAATTTCTTTGTTTTATCCTAATAGAAAATTCTGTCTTGTAGAATGTCTGTGTTGCTAAAAAAGATAGCCTAAATGCATTTTCTCCAGCAACATGTAAGCAAGACATCTTACACTGATTAATTACTCATGAAAATCCTGAAAGATTAGCATCTTTTACATACAAAAGCATCATGCCTGGCCCCTATAGGAAACTGACTCTTGAGAACCAAGTCTCAGCCAGAAGTACAGAAGCTGCTGTTTGCAACCTCCAGACCCATGGTGGTGTGGTTGGTGGGGAAAGGGTGGGTGATGACTTAAACTCAAATCACCTTCAGTAGGCAGTCGTACATCATATCTCACAGTCGCTCTCCATCTAACCAGTAACATGTTTTATCACTCCGAAGAAATCCACAAAATTACATCGCATAATTGACTTTTCTGATACCATAGCTCGAACTGCAGGGACTGTCCTTCCATAAAGTCCTGGGGCTGTAATCTCCATGGTTTAATATGAGGGCATCCAGGGACGCGTCCATGTCCAGAAGTCTTTTTCTATTAAGTCTATTACTGCAATTGAATTCTGCTACTAGAGGTTTATTGAATTAATGTATTATTTTCATTTGTTTATCATCCCTTCATTTATCCATTCAGCCATCAAATATATGTTGCGTGTCTTTAATGTACTGCTTCTTCCTAGGCACTCTTAAGAAATAAAGATATGGTCCCAACCCCTTGTCAAGGGAGGAGGACAAGGGAGCAGCAGTTTGGAAGCCCAAACTATGTAGGAAGCCTGTAGTAGAAACTCTAAGTAATCTTTCAAGCAACTCTAAAACATTGCCAAGAGATTAGGGTACATTCCCTGGGGGTGAAGACAGTTAGGCTGGGCATTGAGGATGAGAAATATCACCCAAACACCAAACTGCAGCTTCTTTTCATCTGGAAACTAGGTATCTTATTTCTGGACATCTATACAGTGCTTTGCTTCAGTTCAGCTCTGTTCAGTTGCTCAGTTGTGTCTGACTCTTTGCAGCCCCGTGAACTGCAGCATGCCAGGCCTCCCTGTCCATCACCAACTCCCGGAGTCTACCCAAACTCCTGTCCATTGAGTCAGTGATGCCATCCAACCATCTGATCCTCTGCCGTCCCCTTCTCCTCCTGCCCTCAATCTTTCCCAGCATCAGGGTCTTTTCAAATGAGTCAGCTCTTCACATGAGGTGGCCAAAGTATTGGAATTTCAGCTTCAACATCAGTCCTTCCAATGAACACCCAGCACTGATCTCCTTTAGGATGGACTGGTTGGATCTCCTTGCAGTCCAAGGGACTCTCAAGAGTCTTCTCCAACACCACAGTTCAAAAGCGTCCATTCTTTGGTGCTCAGCTTTCTTTATAGACCAATTCTCACATCCATACATGACCACTGGAAAAACCATAGGATTGACTAGATGGACCTTTGTTGGCAAAGTAATGTCTCTGCTTTTTAATATGCTGTCTAGGTTGGTCATAACTTTCCTTCCAAGGATTAAGCATCTTTTAATTTCATGGCTGCAGTCACCATCTGCAGTGCTTTTGGAGCCCAGAAAAATAAAGTCAACCACTGTTTCCACTGTTTCCCCATCTATCTGCCATGAAGTGATGGGACCAGATGCCATGATCTTAGTTTTCTGAATGTTGAGCTTTAAGCCAGCTTTTTCACTCTTCTCTTTCACTTTCATCAAGAGGCTCTTTAGTTCTTCTTTGTTTTCTGCCATAAGAATGGTGTCATCTGCATATCTGAGGTTATTGATATTTCTCCTGGCAATCTTGATTCCAGTTTGTGCTTCATCAGCCCAGTGTTTCTCATGATGTACTCTGCATATAAGTTAAATAAGCTTATGTAGAGGTGTAATGAATGTATGAAATAAATATTATCCAATCAAATTTCTTTTACCTCAGTGTAGAGGTCAGTGAAGAGAAATCTTGAGGCATACTTTTTTTTTCCTTTATAAAAGGTGGTCTTAGGTAAGGTACTTTGGTGATAAAGTCTAGACAGAAACTAACATGAAGGTATTAGGAGGGAGATCAATTACATAATTTTGAGGAGATAAACCCTGAATAGAGAGGTTCACTGTCAATGACTTCTAAGTGAACTTCTTGGCGCTAGTCTTCTCCCCAGAGCAATCTTTCTAAGACACCCTGCCAGTTACTTTGTTACTTAACCTACCCTTCCCCACTTTCTGGGTAGAGTCCAGACTCTTCCGTGAGGCATGCGAGACCTGGCCCTGGGCACCCAGGGTCTTATTTTGCTTTGCCCTGCTTTGGCTCTATGTCTCACACGCAAATGTTTTATGTCCACTCCTTCTCCAACTGGCATTCACCCTAAGAGTCAGCTCTCTGATGATTAGGCCTTCCTGAGAGCAAGTTGCTCCTTCCTTTCCTCTCCACCATAGATGGTATATATTTGTATCACAGAATATCTAATATTTCATGCAGTCATCTGTTTACATGTCAGTATCCTTTTATTAGAACATTTTTAGAGAACAAAAAATATAATTTTTTATCTACGTATCTTTGTACTTAGCATTAGGCCTGCTTCATAGCTATCATTCAGTAAATATTCATTGGATAGAAGAACAGATATATGGACAAATGAAACATTTTGTACTGAGGGGATCATATATTTGGCAGTCTATTTCACAAAGTCTATTAACCTTGTTTTCCCTTTGGGCCAATTTCACTCTCTAAGGCCAGAGCCACATAAGAGTCTGGACAAGGTATTGTAGCTGAGCTAACACAGAAAAACTCAGACTTGATATTGAGTACAGTAATTACTTATCAGTACTCTCATGAGCCGATGCACATATCTGATGCATACGTAGATTACTGGGTTTTATTGGTCTTGAATATGTTATAATTAAGTGACTGCTTCTGACTATGAGGTGAAGAGCATAGCATTTTAAAAATACAACATAATTATCTGCTGTGATCATCTAGATTAAATATGGCTTATTTTACATTTCAATAATTTGCATACTAGAGCTTTTTCAACATTTACCAGTGTCCTACGTCTCAGCTAATTCTTAAAGAGAAGTTGGAACTGACTAAGAAGTTATGGGTTTATCTTTAGACCTTTGACACTAAGATCATTATTATACTTTCTGATTCCTCCTTGTAGAAGAAAAATGAGAACAGATATGTCTAATAAGTAGAGTCTGAAGTTAAATTAAGTAGCTGACAAGCACTAGCTCACTAGAACTTACTTTGAGGTCATCTGCATATTTAATGAATCTTTGTTGACCAATTTCATTGCTTTGGTCCAAGGATTTTCAAAAATTTTAGCCATCACTAACAGTATACAGGCATGCATGCATGCATTCATATATATATATATATATATATAGGATATCTGAAATTAAAAGAAATGCAAAAAGTGAAAATGGCTGTCTGAGGAGGCTTACAAATACCTGAGAAAAGAAGAAAAGTGAAAGGCAAAGGGGAAAAGGAAAGATATATCCATTTGAATGCAGAGTTCCAAAGAATAGCAAGGAGAGATAAGAATGCCTTCTTAAGTGGAACAATGCAAAGAAATAGCGGAAAGCAATTGAATGGGGAAAACTAGAGATCTCTTCAAGAAAATTAGAGATAACAAGGGAACATTTCATGCGAAGATGGGCACAATAAAGGACAGAAACGAAAAAAAGTAAAAATAAAAATAAAGGACAGAAACGGTATGGACCTAACAGAAGCAGAGGATATTAAGAACAGGTGGCAAGAATACACAGAAGAACTATACAAAAAAAAAAATCATGACCCAGATAATCACGATGGTGTGATCAGTCACCTAGAGCCAGACATCCTGTAGTGCAAAGTCAAATGGGCCTTAGGAAGCATCATTATGAACAAAACTAGTGGAGGTGATGGAATCCCAGCTGAGGTGTTTCAAATCCTAAAAGATGATGCCGTTAAAGTGCTGCACTCTATACACCAGCAAATATGGAAAACTCAGCAGTGTCCACAAGAGTGGAAAAGATCAGTTTTCATTCCAATCCCAAAGAAGGGCAATGCCAAAGAATGTTCAAACTACTGTACAATTGCAGTTATTTCCCATGCTAGCAAAAGTCAAAATGAAAGCCGCTCAGTCGTGTCTGACTCTTTGCGACCCCACAGAGTATAAAGTCCATGAAATTCTCCAGGACAGATTACTGGAATGGTAGCCGTTCCCTTCTCCAGGGGATCTTCCCAACCAAGGGATCAAGCCCAGGCCTCCCACATTGCAGGCAGATTCTTTACGAGCTGAGTTAACAGGGAAACCCCCATGCTAGCAAAATAATGCTCAAAATTCTCCAAGCCAGGCTTCAACAGTACATGAACCACGAACTTCCAGATGTTCAATCTGGGTTTAGAAAAGGTAGAGGAACCAGAGATCCAATTGCCAAGATCTGTTGGATTATAGAAAAAGCAAGAGAATTCCAGAAAAACATCTACTTCTGCTTCATTGACTATGCTAAAGCCTTTGACTGTGGATCACATCAAACTATGGAAAATTCTTTAAGAGTTGGAAATACCAGGCCACCTTACCTGCCTCCTGAGAAATCTATATGCAGGTCTAGAAGCAACAATTAGAACCGGACATGGAACAATAGACTAGTTCCAAATTGGGAAAGGAGTACGTGAAGGTTGTATATTGTCACCCTGCTTATTTAACTTCTATACAGAGTATATCATGTGAAATGCCAGGCTGGATGAAGCACAAGCTGGACTCAAGATTTCCCAGAGAAATATCAGTAACCTCAGATATGCCAATGACACCACCCTTATGGCAGAAAGCAAAGAGGAACTAAAGAGCCTCTTGATGAAAGTGAAAGAGGAGAGTGAAAAAGCTGGCTTAAAACTCATCCTTCAAAAAATGAAGATAATGGCATCTGGTCCCATCACTTCATGGCAAATAGATGGGAAAACAATGGAAACAGTGAGAGACTTTATTTTCTTGGGCTCCAAAATCAGTGCAGATGGTGACTGCAGCCACAAAATTAAAAAACTCTTGTTCCTTGGAAGAAAAGCTATGACCAACCTAGACAGCATATTAAAAAGTAGAGACATCACTTTGCCAACAAAGGTCTGTCTAGACAAGGCTATAGTTTTTCTAGTAGTCATGTATGGATGTGAGAGTTGGACCATAAAGACAGCTGAGCGCTGAAGAATTGATGCTTTTGAACTGTGGTGTTGGAGAAGACACTTGAGAGTCCCTTGCACTGCAAGAAGATCAAACCAGTCTATCCTAAAGGAAACTAATCCTGAATATGCATTAGAAGGACTGATGCTGAAGCTCCAATACTTTGGCCATCTGATGCAAAGAACTGACTCATTGGAAAAGACTCTGATGCTGTGGAAGATTGAAGGCAGGAGGAGAAGGGGACAACAGAGGATGAGATAGTTGGATGGCATTACCAACTTGATGGACATGAGTTTGACCAAGCTCTGGGAGATGGTGGAGGACAGGGAAGCCTGCCATGCTGCAGTCCATGGGGTCGCAAAGAGTCAGGCATGACTGAGTGACTGAACAACAAGGATATCTGACTACATATAATACACTCAGATATTTTCTGTTCTGTTCTGTCTTATTGCATTGGATATCAGTGCATTCCATGCTGATTATGATACAGTCTGAAAAAGTCTGCTTCGATCCTTATTGGTAACACGTGTTTGGCCAGGTCAGAATGTGACCTCTACTCCCAGAAAATCCTGCCTGGTTATGGGTGTGCATTGTCCTGATACTGAAGTGGGTGAGTGGCAAGTAACATGGATGTGTTACATGCAGGATCTCATACAACTTCTGTCCCATGACAGTCTTTTATCTTGTTTCATTCAACCTCATTTGTTCATGTTTCTTGCTTAGTTGCAGAATGTCATGGTTCCCTTTGGGGAAGCAGATGAGTAATCTTGTGAATGGAATAGTGAACTGAGGGAAATTGTTTATTTTCGATATTGATTCAGACCCCATTTCGTCTTAACCCCTCGTTAGAGGACATCAGTAATGATTCTGTTTCTGCAACTCATTCCTAAAGAAAATTAATTGGAAGCTAGATAGCTCCCTAATAACCACATTTGTTTTTACATAATAGAAGGAGAAAGGGATTAAGTTCTTTGTTCTAATTAATAGGAATGAAAATAGAATCACAATCTATGGTATGGCAAAATGAGAGAAAATAAGGCTTGTAAGTAATTTTCATGGTTGTTTAGGAATAATTGTTTCATTATTGAGTTAATAGTTTTTACAAACAGCTTCCATTTCCATATCATATTTCTGCAGTAGCTCTCTATTGAGATTGCCTAGGCAGAAGATGACAAGAAGTTGTTTTAAACCCATCACTTGTCTAAAATATGAGTTCCAGAGTAGTTAGGAGAGGGGACTACAGCAGGAAAGAAGGAGGTAGGGAAGGGAAAAGGGAGGTCAGATTGAAATCAGTTGATTAATAAGACAACAAAATTCATTCACCAGCTTGTTTCAAAGGAGACTCTTATTATTCTGGAGAGAAATTAGACATCAGATCTCTCATAGGCCCCAGGCTCTGACATGTGTTTTATAATGACAGTTAATTAGATACTGTCTGCAGCAATCATAGGCTGTCATTTCTAATACATTTCTGGGAAGTTGAAGGACAGGAGAAGTCACCCCTTCCCCATCTTCCCCCTTCCTGTAACTGAAATCGGTTGCCAAAATTAACTGTGAATATATGAGGCACAAGTTCAACAATTATACAGCCGTTCTGCACATTTGCGTTTTCCTACTTAGTATGTGCTCTGCATCTCAGGCTGTGCCGGGCGTGGATTTTGCAGACAGAGTTGTTACTGCAGCCCTGGTAATATTTAGGAATATCTCACACCGCAGCCTCTCACACCTGGTCTCATGGAACATACCACTCATCTTTGCAGCTTACATGTTAGAACACAAAGAATTGTTCACACTGTTGAATTCAAACTCTAGCTCTACCCCACCCACCTCCCTGCCACCCTGCTGCCTTCCATCTTTACTAAAGAACTTGCCATGCATTAATTAAAATGATGTATTCTCATCTATAAACCTTAAATTTTGATACCTCCTGCAGGGAAACCTAACCTGGATTTTCAATGCCCCCTTTTGTTGAATGACATTATAAACATGGCAGTCGAGTACAGTGTACAAGAAGCTAAGCCATGAGGCAGAAATCCTGCTTGAGACAGCTTAAAATCATAGATGGTTGAAGTTTTAAAGGACTGTAGGAATAATCTAATCAGCTCCTTTATAAGCAGGACATTTGAGGCCCAGAGAGCTTAAGCAATGTCAGGGCAAACCTGCGCTAAAACGTGGTTCTCCTGACTTCTAGAGTCTTGCTCGTTTCCCTGTACAGTACTGCCTCCTGCCTGATTATCTGGGTGACTGTGAAACTCACTGGACTTTTCTGACCTTGAGCTTTTTCATCTGCAGAATGAGCAACCCCAGGGTTGCACTGAGCATAAATGGGAAGGCTACTCCGTGGTCCTCTGTGGGACTCCAGGCAATCTTGTGTTGCCCTCTGATTGCTCTCATCACATGTCATCTTTCCCCCAGTGCGTGCCTGGCCTCATCACCACCTGCCAGGAAACAGAAGAAGGTGTTCAGCCCCTTTCTGGTTGAAAACAATACTCTTTTTACAGTTTCTATTACCTGTTTTTTGAGACATGGCCACTCAAGTCATGTGCAGAAATTGTCTTTTTCAACCCGAGGTATCATCCCTGATGTGTCAAGTGGTGGTTTCCAAACATGACAAGTAAGACTCCTATAGAGTTTCTTAAGGTTTTCCCTGAGAGCTTGGTTGGTAAAGAATCCTCCTACAATGCAGGGGACCCTGGTTAGATTCCTGGGTTGGCAAGATCTGCCGGAGAAGGAACAGGCTACCCATTCCAGTATTTTTGGGCTTCCCTGGTGGCTCTGCTGGTAAAGGATCTGCCTGCAATGCGGGAGACCTGGGTTCAATCCCTGGGTTGGGAAGATCCCCTGGAGAAGGGAAAGGCTACCCACTCCAGTATTCTGGCCTGGAGAATTCCATGGACTGTATAGTCCACAGGGTCACAAAGAATCAGACACGACTGAGCGACTTTCATTTTCAGAGTTTTCTTAAAAGTACAGATTCCTACTCCCCATGGTACTTCCACCCTCCTGTCAGGCCCCCTTGAGAAAAAAACCTAATAAGTAGGTTTGCAGCAGAGCCTGATCATCAGTAGATTAGCTAGGTTTTGTTTTACTTGTTTTTGCTTTTTGAGCTCCCTGCCAGGGAAATGCTGCTTACCCAAGCAGATCAGATCCCCAAATGTGCTACCTTCTACAGCTGCTAGAATCTCTGGGTACTTCTCCGTGGGTTCTAATTAACTTTTACATTTTAGAGGTTGAAGTGTCAGCAGTAAGCTGGTACTACAATTCTTGGAGGCAAGAATTGGTTCTCATCTTCTTGCCTTTATAGAGATTTATACAAGCACTACCACCCGCGTCCCCCGCACCTCCACCACTACCCTGTCTGCAGCCTTTCCAACCTTAAATGGACAGTAGAACAAATATCAGTGTCAATAAAAGTAAGTCCGCTGTCCACTTCCAGTTTGAGATTTGTTTTGTGGCAGTGGTGATTTTACTCTCCCCACATCTACCTTCCCAGTAATGGGGCTGAGTTTATATTACACCCTTCTCTCCTACATCTGGTCCCCTCGTGATTGAAGATATGTTTTCAAAACACATAGTTGGGATTAAGGATATGGTGTGTGATACTGAGTGATTATCTCTGTGCAGAATAAACTGGTATCAGGAAGCAGAATTGAGCTAGAGTCTTGACCTTGTATGATTCTCTATCCATGAGCTACCAGCTGGGGCAAAGTAGGGAAGGCTACAGGGGTACACACCATCAACATCCCTTGAGATCCAGACTGATATCTTGAATTATTCTTAGGCATGAGCAGAAAGTGGATGCTTAGCCAACTCCATATGTGTTACTATAATGGTTCACTTGCTTTCTAAATGAAGGCAGCCTCCTTACCAGCTGTGGACTCTTCAGTGTTTGTAAAGGTTTAAAGATGTTCCAGAAGGAAGTAGAATGACATTGAATAAAGATGTTGGAAAAAGAAGGCAATCAAATATAATGAGATTTTACATACATATAAAGTTAGTTTAGACAGAGCCCAGTATATAAGTAAGCATGTAATAAATGTTAGCTCCTGTTGAGGTTATTGCCATTATTCTTATGTCCGTGCTATTTTAAATCAAGCTATTGCTGATAATCAGTGGCATATTGACCATGGTTATTAAGCATTAAAATTTGAGGACAATTAACTTGACTTTTTAGAAAAAAGCAACTTTAAAAATCCACTTAATTCAAGCCTAACTTCTTACTCTGTTTGTGCATATTATAATATATGGTCCTTAACTTATGGACATTAGTTCTGAGTTCATGTTTCCATTGGGCTTAGTGAGTTAGATGTTTATAGGTGAATTAAATGGGCTGTATGAATCTCGTCCCCAGGGCAATTTCAGGAATCACTGAGGCTTATGGGTAGGTAACTCACAATGTCATTTCAAAGTTTATGATTATTTTTCCCTGAAGCTTCTAATCCTCCATTCAATTTACCCCTCCCCTTTATTAGTTTATTTAATAATGATGAAAATATAGTTAACCTGACTAAAGTCTGTTACCGCCAGCAATGACTCAGATATATGGCAATAAGATGGAGCAATGCATTTATCCCAGAGCTCCAGGTCTATAGATTTTAAGAATATTTAACTCTTTATGGAGTCATAATTGTGACAGTGTTTTTTAAAAAAAACATAATATTTTGCTTGGTTTTGTTGCTTCAGTTGACTTCAATTCAGTTGCTCAGTCCTGTCTGACTCTTTGCCATCTCATGGACTGCAGCAGGCCAGGCTTCCCTGTCCATCACCAACACCTGGAGCTTGCTCAAACTCATGTCTGTTGAGTCAGTGATGCTATCCAGCCATCTCTTCCTCTGTTGTCCCCTTCTCCTCCTACCTTTAATCTTTCCCAGCATCAGGGTCTTTTCAAATGAGTCAGCTCTTTGCATCAGGTGGCCAAAGTATTCTAGTTTCAGCTTCAACATCAGTTCTTCCAAAGAATATTCAGAACTGATTTCCTTTAGAATTGACTGGTTTGTTCTCCTTGCAGTCCAAAGGACTCTCAAGAGTCTTTTCCAACACCACAGTTCAAAAGCATCAATTCTTCAGTGCTCAGCCTTCTTTATGGTCCAATTCTCACATCCATACATGACTACCGGAAAAACCATAGCTTTGAGTAGACGGACCTTTGTTGGTAAAGTGATGTCTCTGCTTTTAAATATGCTGTCTAGGTTGGTCATAGCTTTTCTTCCAAGGAGCAAGTGTCTTTTAATTTTATGGCTACAGCCACCATCTGCAGTGATTTTGGAGCCCAAGAAAATAGTCTGACAGTGTTTCCGTTGTTTCCCCTTTTATTTGCCATGAAGTGATGGACCAGATGCCATGATCTTCGTTTTTTTGAATGTTGAGTTTTAAGCCAGCTTTTTCACTCTCCTCTTTCACTTTCATCAAGAGGCTCTTTAGTTCCTCTTCGCTTTCTGCCATAAGGGTGGTGTCATCTGCATATCTGAGGTTATTGGTATTTCTCCCAGGAGTCTTGGTTCCAGCTTGTGCTTCATCCAGTCTGGCATTTCACATGATGTAGTCTGCATAAAAGTTCAATATGCGGGATGACATATATATAGCCTTGACATACTCCTTTGTCAATTTGGAACCAGTCTGTTGTTCCATGTCTGGTTCTAATTGTTGCTTCTTGACCTGCATCCAGATTTCTCAGGAGGCAGGTAAGGTGTTATGGTATTCTCATCTCTTTAAGAATTTGTTGCTTAGTTTGTCTTGTAGGGAGTTAGGAATTTTGGTTCCCTCTGAAACCCTTTACTATATTGTGTGCATGCCAAGATATCTTACTTTCTTTAATATGCAATATCCCTGTCATTGGGGGAAAGGCATAGAAATCAACGTGGATGAAATACAGAGCCTGTATGTGTTAAGCATTTAAATAAATTAAGAGTGTACATTGATCATTCTTAACCTGCATCATGGAGAAATAATTTCTAGCCATTTGTTAAGCTATTCTGCAAAATAGTCAATTTGATAATCCCACAGGGTGATCTGCAGACACAGAGTTTCCTTAATCTGGATACACAGTGTAGCACTGTCCTTGTACTCGTCTTTTAGTTTGTCATCCTTAATGAAGTTTGAAAAGAAGACAAGTTAATTATATCTGCAAATATAAAGTAGGTGCACCTGGAAGAATATATGTATAGCTACACTTATGTTATCTGGTGTATATTCTCCAGTATAGCTTTTCTGTGGATTTAGTACAATAGAGAGGCCTGTTACACAGTTAAGGCATCAAAATATCCAAGAAAATAGATGAGGTCATTTCCCTGTACATGTTTTGTCTCTGTGTGTGTGACTTCCATAAACCCACAAGTTTACTGTTTCATTCTTCTGTTGAATGTCCTTAGTCCATAAATACATAGAAGATGGTAGGACTACTAGTATGGAGCCTTCTCTCAATGCAGGTTAGTCATGGCTATAAACTATTTGGGATGTTGTAGTGTCCACCAAAGAAAAGCTGAAATTGTGCATACTTGAAACTTCAGGAAAGGATTTCTCAGGAATATAGAATTAGACTCAGTGCTGGAAGAAAGACATCATCAGTTTTCTTGAAGAAATTGCGTGTGTCTTCTTTTTGTTTTCAGTCTTAGTGGACTTAAGGTGCTTTGTGCAGTTATGGGTATTCTGTGGATTAAAAGCACTCTTAAAGAAATAGGACAAAATAAATTCAAGATATAGCTCTGGCTAGGCTAGAAAGCTAAAGAAAGTGGGGACTTCAAACTGCAAGCGTGTGTGATTTTTAAGGAATTGATGAGCCACTTGAAGAAATGGACTTCTTTAGTTTCTTCTTTTTTTCTTTAACACCATCTCCTTATGGATCATCACATTGTATTTTCTTTCTTCCCTTTGGTGGCAAGGAATGAAAACGGTGGCATCTTTTGTTGTTGTTGACGTATTGTTGCGCAGTGAGGCAACAGTGTCCATCCTCCTTACCGTTCATTCTTCTTCCTCCCGCCCCCCATGCTAAGTGCACCGGCGTGATTTGTATTTATCCATGAGTTTTAGTTCTATATTAATGTATTCAGTCATCTTTCAGAAGTTAATTGAACATCTTGTCACTTGTTCCAGACATTTGGCATGTGTTGCCCCAAGTTCAGTCTCTTTATATGGAAAAAGGGACCACCCAAGGAGGCTAACTGACCTCTTTGTGAATGGGACTGCAGCATGTGAATGATGAATTCGGTTCCATGTGAATATGGACAGGGTTCATTCACTCTTTTTTCTAACTTTTAAGATCATGTGAAATTTTTGAAAAACTCAATTCATGTTTGTTTCCTCTTAAATCATCAGCATATTATTTTTTAAGAGTTATCAAATGTTCAAGAGCTAACATTTGGCTCAGAGTAAACCTATTCATATGCCAAATAATTTGGATTAAGTTCAGAAACCCATTTCTTTGAATCTTAAAATTAGTATTTTTAACAAAGTAAGAATTTTCTTTGTTTCTTCATTGCAAGTTATGAGCCATGAATTTGTTTCCTCCTTTATGATGTCCTCCTAATTGCTTTGTATCTAAGAATACTTCCATGTAGTTCACTACCACATTAAAAATATGAAATAAAACTGTTTTGGAACAAGAAGGCCCCTTTAGCCTTCTGGAAAGGAACTAAAGTGAAAATAAAAGCAAGCACAAGCTTTCATTTTGTTCTAAATATAGGACCACTTGAGGGCCAAGAAAATTACTCAATTTATATTTTCTGACGCTTTTTCATAACTTTATCTTTTTTTATATTTAGTCTGCTAAGATTATAGGCTTAAAATGATTTTACTCGGAACATTAATGATCCTTGTTCCCTATCAAGGATAATTCTTTGACCATTATTGTACTTATCAGAATTTCTACTGAGATTTGTTTTTTGTCAATTGATTTTGCCTTTATAGATACATCTTTGGAAGATATTCTCAGGAAACCTTATTACTGAGTTGTATACCAAAGTTTGATTCAGACTATCTGAGAATCTCTTTTTGGACCACAGTGTATAATAAAAATCCTTCCTGCAGAGCATAATGTGAGAAGTTGTTACTCTAAAGGTAGAAAGTACTTTCACCTTCTTAATGAATGCCATTATAAAGAAGAAAACAGTATTATGATTATTGGTGATATCAGAAATGGCTTGCTTTGGAATTGTAGTAAGAAGCTGATGAGCAGTATAGATTAAAGATACAGCATGTGATTGAGAATGCAGACTTTACAAAAATACCCTGTCTAGATTCAAATCCTAGCCCAGTCATTTATATTAGCCTCATGACCTTGACCAAGTCACTAAACCTCTGTTTTTCAGTCCTCATCTGGTATATGGGGATGATAATAATGGACCTATCTTGTACAATTGTTCTAGGGATCAAACTTGTTAATACACATGAAGTTCTTAAAACTGTCTCTGGCATACAGCTAGCCAGATATAGCACGTTTATATGAGCCATTATGAAGATTGTCTTGGTTCGATACCTTAGCCAGGTGATACTCTGTTCTCCCTGGAACTACATCTCCCCTGTACCCCAATGCTATTTGCAGCCTATATATCTAGTAACATTCACTCTTTATATTGACCTCTATGTAGTCAAAAGAAGGCTTCCCTGGTGGTTCAGATGGTAAAAAATCTGCCTCCAATGCGAGAGACCTGGATTCGATCCCTGGCTTGGGAAGATCCCCTGGAGGAGGGCATGGCAACTCACTCCAATATTCTTGCCTGGAGAATCCCCATGGACAGAGGAGCCTGGCGGGCTACAGTCCATGGGGTAGCAAAGAGTCGGACACAACTGAGCAACTGAGCACAGAACACAGTCAAGTGAAGACTGTCCCTGAAAGGTTTATAGAGCTACACTTGATTGGTGAGAGGTGCAGGCATTCTTCTTAGGACATGTTGTCATTAAGACAAAGGGAAGGTCCAAAGTATGTAGAATAAGAGATTTAACTCAAGTTGCCATTAATACTCCCTATCTCTGGATTCAGATCTTAGGGAATAATTAATGAGAAAAAAATATAAACCAAGTTCCTCAGGATTCCCTTAACTTTAAACAGGACTTAATCTAAGATGCTATCTCATATGACTTTTCCACTATTTCTCCAGTTGGCAGAATCAGGAAGTTGTGGTTCACCTACTATCTTCCCACCATTACTAATTTCAAAAGTTATACTCTAACCAGGGTTTCAGTTATTTTCCTCTTCATCCTACCTTATAGCAGAAACAATACCCAAGCAATAATTGCTTTATCTAATCCCTTATTAGTCTATAATGTGGTCTCTGCCTTGTCGATTTTTTTTCTTTTAATTTAGTTCTTCTAAAATGCCAAGAGCAGTTCCCTTCTGAGTTAGCCTCGCTTGGGCTGCATCAGAGACTCTTAAGTAAATTGTTACAGTGTTAATTAAGATTTCATGGTCAGGCTCTTTTCCATAATAGGTATGATAGAATTTGGCCTCCTCTGTATCTTCAAATGAACAATCCTCAGACATCCTTGTGATGTTTTCTGCTGCCTTAGAAGATTTGATATAATGGAGGAATGATAAAGTAATCAAACTATTGACTACTGAGTCATCTCTTTGAGTATAATTCATATATCAGTAAGTACCCTGGATGCCAAATTACCTTTGGAGTTTAAATTTCGATTGCAAAGTTGCATCTGAAAGGTAATTTTGTTTCGGTAGGCCACAGGGTTTTGCTTTTCGAGACTGTAAAATATATGTCTACGTGCCATATTCATTGTGTAAGTGAGAGCTTTAAATACTATGCATTAAAAAGGCCTTGTCTGTAAAAATGAGAGGTTTTCTTCTTAAATGGCTTTCTCAGTACAGCTTACTCTTACTTTTGCTGTAGTGCTAGGTGAGAAGTATGGATTTATGAAACAATAAAAAGCAAAGAGTAAAGGAAAAAAAAAGAAAGTACAAAAATCTTAGAAACTCTACCTTGAAACCTTTTAGAACTCACTAGGCCTTCAGATCATTTGGGAAATTTCGGTTAGATTACTTGATATCTAGGTTGGAGGACTTTCCCTGATGATTCACTAGGGAGGAAATCAGTGTACTCTGGTGGGTTGGAAGAGCAGGGGTTGGATGCTGGAAGGATGGGTTTTGTTTTACAAATGATATTAGCATAAAAGTAATGGGGTACTAACGGTTTTTAACAACTCATTATGTTTTTATTTCTAGTCATCAACCAGTACCCTAAATGCCTTAACATTCATAGTTAACATGCTTTCCAAAAAAATCCTTCATTTTCTTTATGCTTGAAATAATTTCTTCTTCCTATGATTGCTTTTTAAGAGCAAAAAAGTCACACTTTTAACATTTTACTTCAGAGTGTTACTAAGTCAATGAGAAGGGTTTTTTTGTTCTGTTTTTGAAAATTTGGAAAAGAAAAGTATTAATGGTATTAGCAGTCTTTGAGATGTGTTGGATTTGGGGGCTCAAAAATTGGTTTAAGCTTGTCACCAAACATGTTTTTTTCCTTTATATGTGTTCCACGCCCCAAACTGCCCTTTTTTGTTAATAGAGTCACCTTCTTGACTGGACTTAGCAGCTCTCCCAGGTTTACTGGAAGTCTCCCAGAATTACTGCTAATAATTGCCAAGAGCAATGTCTTTTCTTCTTTTTGGAGCTGAAATAGTGTTGTAAAGAATCCCACGCTGGGTTTCAATGGCCCAGTTCAAGTATGCCTAGCACGCTCACTCACTGGCTGGGAGCAACTCCAGAGAACATGGCCACCATGAACACCCAGGGGCTCTGAAGGTGTGGTGTCTGGAGGTTGGCAGTCAGCTCTGCTCCCCACAGCACATTCCCTCAGAGGGAGATCTAAGTGGAGCACCTCTGTGGCTGTCATAACCCCTGTTAGCATGTTGGTATTTTTAAAACTAGGAATTAACTCTTGCCTCCCGAAATGTGAAGTAACTACTTGAGCCTCTAAAGATCGCCATGATTAGAATCAGCTTTGCCTCATGGTGACTCCACTTATGAACATCACTAAAATGAGCAGATGATCTTCTGTTAGTTTTTGGAAACACGAGACACTAACCATGCCTTAGCCACGTTGATGAGAGTAGAAAGTGCTGCCTCTGTAACCTCTAACACTTTGGTTCTAAAAGAAAATGATGGCTCTTAGCTTCTATTTTTTTCTGTATAAGGGAGATATCAAGTATCAAGAAGCAGAAACCCCTCTCTCAATGTAGAACTTGAAACAGCCCATGCCAAAGGCAGTTGGAAGCTGAAAACTTTCAAAGGCTGTGTTAGGTTGCCTGGTTCATTTGGTCTGTGGGGGCGGGGAGTGGGTCATTAAACCCTGGATTATACCAGACTTCTTGGGGTTCCTGGAGTCACTATAGAAATAAATTGGCTTTCTGTAGATTCTGAAACCTGAAGATAATGTGTCCACCCTGTGGTAATGTTCTCTGATAATGGGCTCAAAGTTGGTAGACCCGAGTTTGGGATCTGGTTCTGCCACTTACTTGTTGTGTTTCCTCCAGCAAATCACTCAGTTTTTCTGGGTTGTTTTCTTTATCTGCAAGATACAAGAATTGAAATACCAGTGAATGCAGAGATGCTTTCCATTTCTAAAATCTGTGTATTCCCATGCAGTAAAAACCTATACACTCCCATACCTGAAACTTGTGGGAAAAATATGTGCATCCCCAGAGAATTTGTCTTATCATGGGCCTCCTTTACCTGTGTGAGTCTCCCACATGGGGCTGAGCATCCCCTGACTATGATCAGTTTAGAGATAGGGGCAGAGAACCTCAACTCCCATTTGTGTTGTTGACTTATCATAGCTCTTATGCCTTTGGGCAACTTGTCTAACTTATCTTGAGTTTCACCAGCCACAAAACGCAAATAATAACCTCCTTCCACTTAGTGAGTGACAACACAGAAAAAGCTTTTGTTGTGTCAGAATCAACCTCTTATAATTTTAACCATTCCCCTGTGACTTCTAGTATGTATGTATGTGTGAGTGTGAGTGAGTGTGTGTGTATGAATAATCGTTCCTTTGTAATCCTAGCCTGTATGAGTTTTCCATCTAATTTATCTTTGGGGATGAATACCACCAACTTGGGCCAAAACAAATAGGCTGCCAAGGGTTATAGTACTGTCTACGACTAAAAGCTGTTCATAAAATTTTTTAAACTTTTGTTGAGAACATGTGAGATTCCTTAGCTCAGAGGGAGTCATGAATTCAGACATTGGCAGTTATTTGTCAAAATGCTACATCAGGAGCTATTATATTTATGCATATCTAGGTTTTCTAAGATAAATGTAACCTCTGAGGGAATGCAATCATTCTGAGATCCAAATTAGTTAGATACCTGGGCCTCTAGGCTTAACGTTAGGCAAATATCCCTTCTTGGTTTTATAAAATTGTTGAATTATTTCGAGTCACACAAATGCACCCATCCTTGGGGCCTTGAGGGCATTAACATTAATCAAAGTGATGCAGACTTCAATTAGAAATTATCTGATGCTCCCTGCATGTTGATCTCACTAGACAAGAAGTCTCGTTTGCAATAATCTACTTGAACAGATGAGGCTCAGATCAGTCTCTGAAGCTGAAAGCTGTCAAAGGATAAGTTTCAAATCAGGGCAGGAAAATGATCCCAACATGGGAGACTTTTTTGAAGCATCATCCATAGTAGAAGTGGAGCCTGGGGCAAATCACACTTTAATGGGTCCCCTGAAACACTTTCTTTTGTCGCTGACATCTAGTTAAATGAATGGCGGGAATTATTGCCTTTAGATTAAATGTTCCCTGGACCCAGGTACATATGTAACTACAATTATACCGTGCATATGGAGAGAGGGACATGCTATGAAGCGCTTGATAGTATTGTATGGAGTATACAGACAGATAAGGTCACTTTCCACAGACCTGGCCTCTGGCTTCAAGGCCACACTGCTCTGGTCCCTGGCTCAAGCCATTGGAAAACAGGCGGTCACAGAGTGGAAAGACATAGGTGTTAAGTCAGACTAGGGTTTGAATCCCAACTATGCCATTTTTATTCCTGTAGTACTTTGGACAAGTTGCTTCACTGTGCTTCACCTTTAAAATAAAGATGTTTATCTCATGGGAATATTATGAAGGTTAATCATAAATATATATGTAATACATAATGTATATAGTGATTTTTATAGTTCATAGTATTCAATGATTTCTTTAAAGAACCTTCTGTAACTCTTCTATCATGGATGTGAGCCACTGTACCCCTTGAAAACTTTTCTCTTTTAGCCCTTTCCCAGTCTTATGGTACTTAGAGAATCCACATGTTCATAGCATTTTTTAGTCTCAGAGCTGCTAAGGACTGGAGATATCTAGAGACAGGGATTATCTGTGGTTAACTGGTGGAAGAGGACCATATCTCATACCTGTGTGGATTTTGATGCTTACGTATGAAACCCTGGGCTTCCCAGGTAGTGCTAGTGGCAAAGAATCTGCCTTCCAATGCAGGCAACGCAGGAGACACGGGTTCAATCCCTGAATCAGGAAGATCCCCTAGAGAAGGAAATGGCAACCCACTCCACTTTTCTTGCCTAAGAAGCCTGGTGGGCTATAGTCCATGGGGATGCAAAGAGTTGGAAACTACTGAGCAAAATAAATTGTAAATAACAAGTATGAAGCCCTGCTGTGTGTGACATCATGATGTCTAGCCATGGCCCTGGCCATCATACTACTTGCATTTCCCCTAGGGCATAACTGTTCTTATGGACAATGAATTTTATGTGATTCCTAGTAGCAAAAGCTCAGTGTTCATCTCTTTCACCAGGCCGAATTACTTCTCCACGTTTGTGCTCTTGAATTCTTTCACTTAAGTAGTGTAATAAACTGTGCATTCAGTGAACTGTGTGAAGATTTAGTGTATAGGATCATTTCTTCTAGGTAATTTTTAAAACTGTAAATTATTTGGAAGGGAGGAAGGTTCAGATTTTTGTAGCCTAACAAAACTTGATTTTTCTTCCTTTGCTTATGATATTCCAGTGATATATGTTCTCAGTAACAGGAGGTAATACAGATTTGGGGTTATCATGCTTTGAGATTTTGTTAAACTCTCCTATGCAATTTGATTGTTCGGATCCTTAGTGTATAGTGGTGAGTTCCAAGAGAAAGCTTCCTGAAGTAGATGAAATGTATTTATTTTTGATTTGTTGGACAACTTAGGGATGTGATGATTTCTTCATAGCCCCATCCTTATGTTCTTAAAGAATAGTAATCACTGGTTTAAAACATCCGTTTCATCTGTCCTTCCATTTTCAACAATAATATTAACAATTATTATGTTAATTCAAATCAGCAAAGTTTTTAATTATTATACCATTTAATTTTTTCTTAAAGCACTTTCTCATTTGGTTAACACATAGGCTTTTCCTTTGTCCATGTTTTTTCCCCTCGATCTTCATCATCTCTCTTAGGAGGCAAAAGGTCAACAAAAGGTCAAGTACAAGTGCTTGTAATGGTGCATAGTAGTTATTGAACCCCAGTGGTAAAGACTTCAAGAGACCATTAAGAGGACAGAAAAATGTACCTTTGATATCTTAGTTTGATCACTCTAATTGAGAAAAATACACCTTAATAATTATTCAGTAGGTATATTGACCTAACTATTCATTTATCTTCTCATTTGGACCCTCAGTCTCTGCCTTTCTGAGTTTTATCTCCATTTAACTAGATGATATATGGAGACCCTCAGACATCAATATTCAGGTGATGGAGCACAGGCCTTGACCTGTGCCTTTTTCTCTTCTTTTTTCCTCCCTGGAGTCCATTCTTTTTGTACATGGCATTGCTGGTGGGCTCCATCAGGGAGCTGCCAGCATAGGCTAGTTATAATGATGCTTTCAGATTGCTTCAGAGTCTGTAATTAAATGACATCACTAAGTCTTAAATGCATCTGCTGTGAAAGTCAGAAGGCTAAATTATCCCATTAGAGAAGAGTGTTACTTGCTGTTAAAGAATCCCAAGTTTAGTATGCTGAAGCATCGCTTCAGGAAAGCTGTTGAAAGCCAGTTGAGCATGGAACATAGTGGGAAGATTGGGAGGCTGGAAGGCCGTGTGGTTCAGAACAAGCTGTTCAAGAATCACAGCTGCACTCAGGCTAACTTGTAAAAAAAAAAAAAAAAATGGCATTTTTCCCAAATGCAGTTAACTGCTTGGCTGCTGGTTTTCACTCTGAAGAGTTATTTGAGGCAACTACTGTCAACTACATGACTCCAGAATAGTATGTTGTAGTTTATTGGAGCACAGTTCGAGTGAGACCAATGCTGTGAATTTAGTTCCCATAGGTGGAAACAGTGGCTGACTTTATTTTTCTGGGCTCCAAAATCACTGCAGATGGTGATTGCAGCCATGAAATTAAAAGACGCTTACTCCTTGAAAGGAAAGTTATGACCAACCTAGACAGCATATTGAAAAGCAGAGACATTACTTTGTCAACAAAGGTCCGTCTAGTCAAGGCTATGGTTTTTCCAGTGGTCATGTATGGATGTGAGAGTTGGACTGTAAAGAAAGCTGAGCGCTGAAGAATTGATGGTTTTGAACTGTATTGTTGGAGAAGACTCTTGAGAGTCCCTTAGACTGCAAGGAGCTCCAACCAGTCCATCCTAAAGGAAATCAGTCCTGAATATTCATTGGAAGGACTGATGATGAAGCTGAAACTCCAGTATGTTGGCTACCTGATGCGAAGAACTGACTCATTGGAAAAGACCCTGATGCTGGGAAAGATTGAAGGCAGAAGGAGAAGGGGACGATGGAGGATGAGATGGTTGGATGGCATCACCGACTCAATGGACATGGGTTTGGGCGGACTCCGGGAGTTGGTGATGGACAGGGAGGCTTGGCATGCTGCGGTTCATAGGGTCGCAAAGAGTCGGACACGACTGAGCGACTGAACTGAACTGAGGACCAAACAACTTGACTCAATTAAATCACCAGTTACTGTGTCTCTAACCCTAGTTAGTCAAACCTTTCCCATATTATTGCCTCAGAGCGAAAGAGAATCTGGAGAAAGAACCTCTGTTGACTGGCCCAAAAGTCGCATCACTGTTAGAATGAAACTAATGAATCTATGTCTTCTGTGCCTGTTCGGGGTTGCAAAGAGTTGGACATGACTGAGCGACTGAACAACAACAACAAAATGCTTGTTTGGGCTTCCCAGGTGGCTCTAGTGGGAAAGAACCCACCTGCCAATGCAGGAGAGATAAGAGACTCAGGTTCGATCCCTGGGTTGGGAAGATCCTCTGGAGGAGGGCGTGGCAGCCCACTCCAGTATTCTTACCTGGAGAATCCCATGGACAGAGGAGCCTGTCAGGCTACATTCCCTAGGGTTGTACAAGAGTTGTACACAACTGAAGTGACTATTTGGCTAAGCAGATTTTATTTGTTTATCTACTTATTTTATTTTAAAGATTTTTTTTTCTTATCTGGACCATTTTTAAAGTCTTCATTGAATTTGTTACAATATTGCTTCTTTTTTTTATGTTTTGGGCGTTTTTTTGGCTGCACAGCACGTAGGATCTTAGCTTCCTGACCAGGGATTGAACCTGTATCCCCTGCATTGAAAGGCGAAGTCTTAACCACGGACCACCAGGGAAGTCCCAGGCTAAGGAATTTTTAGAATTCTTGTATTATTTCTTGTGCTACTATATGAAATATTTGTTTTGTCTTTGTCCCAGTTTCCCTGCAGAAAGCTCTTAAAACCTTTGGACTCTCTGGAGTGACAGAGAGAGTGTCTTTTGTATGCTAATGAGGTGACTGGTGGCTGGGTATCCCTGGATAGCTTCAGGGTGGGGGCTGTTGCCCAGAAAGACCAAAGCTTGATTATTGGAACTTTTCAGCCCCACCCTTTGGCCTCCTTGGAGGGAAGGAGGTTGGAGATTGAGTTAATACCCCATAGCCGGTGATTTTATCAACCATACCACCCTCCCTAAGAGCCCCTAAACAACAGGGTTCATGGAGCCTCCAGGTTGCTGAACACGTCCACATGTGAGGAGGGTGGTTATCCTAGCTCTACTGGGACAAAAGGTCCTTTATAATAAATGAAAGTGAAAGTGAAAGTCGCGCAGTCGTACCCGAGTCTTTGCGACCCCATGGACTCTATAGTCCATGGAATTCTCCAGGTCAGAATACTGGAGTGGGTAGCCCTGTTCCCTTTTCCAGGGGATCTTCTTGACCCAGGGATCGAACCCAGGTCTCCCGCTTTGCAGGCAGATTCTTTACCAGCTGAGCCACAAGGGGAGCCCATTTATTATCATAAATAGTCATAGTAAATCCATTGTTTTCCCTGATTCTGTGACCTGTTCTAGCAAATGACCAAATTCAAAGAGGAGGTCTTTGTTTTCACAGCCTAGCTCCTGATTTAGCTAGTCACTCAGAAGCATGAAAGACCTGGGGCCTGTGACTCGTGTCTGAAGTGGGGGCAGTCTGGAAGGACTAAGCCTTTAAGTCGTGGAGTCTAACACTAACACTTGGTAGTTAATGTTAGAATTGAACTGAGTCACTGGACATCCAGTTGGTGTCCGGAGAGCTGGAGAATCGATTGGGGGAAAAAATCTGACACACTGGGTGTCAGAAGTGTTGTGATTAAAGCCAGCTCACACTCATTCGTTAATCTTTCTCAGTCATCAGTTGTGATGCTCCCTTTTAAATATAAAAAAATAATATAGGTACTTGACCAAGTCTTAGGTTTTCCAGTCACTATTTTCTGTGGCACTTCTATAATTGAGAGGTTTCCTCACTAGATTTATTTCCTTCCCATATGTGTCTGGTTTATTGCACTGTATCATAGTTCAGGTTTTATCCTTTGTTTACTGAGTAAGATAGGGAGAATGGTGAGAGAGTCTGGAAGCGGATGACAGGGACAAAACCCAACCCATTATTTCTTCCTTCTTCCCTAAGCACATACTTGGCTTCTTGAAATTGCCTGACCTCTTCCATCCTCAGCCCCTGAGAAGGCCATTACCTCCAAGTCACCAAACGAGAGGTCAAAGAAAGAGACAGAAGAAGGAAATGAGCAAATGTTCTATATTTTCCATTTTACTTTAGAAACACTGAAAGGTCTTCTTCCTTCAAATCTCATACTCTTTCCAGTATACACATGTATCAATGATAGTTTTTTATTTTATTTTATTTTTTAATTCTGTTTTGTTTTGTTTAGCCTTGCTCTTAGGCTTGTGGGATCTTCATGCCCTGACTAGGGATTGAACCCACGTCCCCTGCAGTAAACGTGTGGAGTCTTAGAGCCTGGACCACCAGAGAAGTCCCAGTTGCTTTTTCTTTCTTTTTTTTTTATTGTAAGTAAAATAAGCCAGTACCCCCACCCCACCTCAAAAAAAAAAAAAGAAAAAAATTGAAAGGACAGTAATCCAAGGTTTCTTTTGGAAGGACAGAAACCAGGGCAGCTCTGGGACCTCAGCAAGGGGAGTCTATGTGTCTTTGGTCTGCAGCGTGCTCATCACATGACTCAGCTCTCCCACTTTTGCCAGTTATCTTTGGATATCATATGAATCAATTTGTGTAAAGACATGGCCGTGCAACAGAAAAACTACTTTCAAAGCATCTATTCTTCTGGGGGTTATGGATTCTTCCCTGAGGAGGGGACTGGGTAGGCCATCCTCAAAGCATCTATATTCTTATTGAAGTTTCTAAAGGCTTCATTTTGTTGGGTTGGCCAAAAGGTTTTTTTTTTTTTTTTTCCTATTTGGAAAAGTGAACTTTTTAGCCAACTCAGCAGTTCATCAAAAAGTAGGTGTCAGAGTCTTTTAGACCAGCACTCATTGCAGAAATGTAATAAAGGCTCTCAGAGCATCCTCAGTACCTGAGAGGCTTGGAACACTAGGTCTAGAAAAGCATTTTTCCTCTGACTGAAGGCTACATTGAGGATCTACATTTGGTGTCATGTTACATTTTGCTGATCTTCATTTAGTTGTTTGCCGCTTCTTCCCCCATCTGACAGAAGGCCCGGTAAGATCTAGTAGTGATGACCTCATCATCCCGTCTGATGGTTTATGGATCTCTAAGGAACACGTTAGTTGGTTGCATATTAAGTATTCCATTCCAAGTATCCAGGAAAATGGAGAAGAAAAACCCAAAGACCTATTTCCTTCTTTGCCCTGTCAAAAATGTAGAATAATGAAATTAGCCCACTAATGTATATGTGTGTGTGTGTTTGTATGTATTCAAGCTTCTACAGTGCTCAGAGTCTTGTACTTGAATTGTGGAGAATACAAGAAGGTTGAACTAGTTTCTGAATTCAAATAGCTTACACTTTAGTTGACAATATAACACATAAGCATAAAGTAGTTACCATTACGCTTCAAGGTTTGTAAATAAATCCCAAATGATCAGTATGTAGATGGAAAGTGCTTTAGACATAAAAGAGGAAGGATTCATAGAGAACAACAATAAGAAGAAGTAATATTTATTGAGTGTTTTCTGTCAGGTCCTGTATTGAACAATTTTTTATGGATTATGCCATTCAATCCCTCAACATGTAGGTGGTATTGTTTTGTAGATGAAGCAACAGGCTCAGAGAGGTTAAACAACTGATTTAAGTTTGCACAGATAGTAGGGGCATGACCTTCTCAATGCTCATAGTCTTAACTATTTTTGCCAGTTTTCTAGAGGAAAGGAAATAAAGTTCATGTCTATTCAAAATACCAAAACAGGTTCTTGGTCAACTCACCCACTCCCTCAGAGCTGTGACCCCGTCCTTGTCTTTTCCATTTCTGAATTAGGGTATCTCAGGGCTCAGTCTTTGTGCGTCTCTTCTTTTCTCTTCCTAATCTCATGCCTTTAACTACCAACTATGCACTAATATATTCTAAAATTTTTTATCTGCCCTGCCAGGCTCTCCTCTCAGCCCTAGACTCCCTACTTGACCTCTCCACTTAGATGTCTAATTGGCATCTTCAACTAAATTCACCTGAAACAAAACTCTTCATTTCCCTCTAGACTTGTTCCTATCATTGTCTTACTCATCTCAGTAAATGCCAGCCCCATCCTTCTGTTGGCTTCAACCAAAACTCTTCATGCCATACTTGACACCTCTCTTTTATACCCCATACACACCAGGTCATTGGCAAAGCTTGTGTGCTTTACCTTCAGACTACATAGAGAATCAAGCTACTTCACACCATCTCTACTGCTCCTGCCCTGATACAGGCCAACATAATCCCTCATTTGCATCACTTTAATAGATGACTGATGCTCTCATGACTTTTCTTGCCTGTTAAACTTCATTGTCCACATGGCAGTCATTTGCATGATTCTGGTTTAAAAAAAAACAAAGAAGGTAGATCATGGCACTAGTTAGATTCTTTACCATGGTCTTTATTTTTTTTTAAGCTTTTTTTTTTTTTAATAATGTGGACCGTTTTTTTTTTGTTTGTTTAAAGTGTTTATTGAATTTGTTACAATATTGCTTCTTTTTTCAATTTTTTTTTCTTTTTGTTGGCCATAAAGCATTAGCTCCCCAACCAGGGATTGAACCCACACTCCCTGCATTGGAAGGACAAGTCTTAACCACTGAACTTCCAGGGAAATTCCTACCATGGCCTTTAAATGCCTGTTAATTTGTCCGACTTGATACATGTCTATTTCATGTCTGTCTGCCTAACCAGAACTTAAGCTGCATTAGCATCTCTGTCTATTCTGTCCCTGGTCTCTAGAACAATGCCTCCCACATAGTAGATGCTCAACAAATACTGTGAATTGATTAGCCATTGGGTTCAGATATTTATTTAACACTAAACGAATCAGTCATTTTAAGTACAGTCCCATGAATCAAATGTCCTCATACCCTGCAGTGACCTGAAAGAGCATGTCTCTTAGAAGGTTTTTGCTGTGAGATCCCAGTGCAGGGACAGGTTCTGGCATTTTCATAGGGAACCCTGAAGCTGGAAGATGTGATCATTTAATAAATATTTGTTAACTCTGGTTGGACCAGATGCTATTCTAGGCTTTCGGAGAGGTTCAAAGATGTGTAAGACACAGGAGCTGGCAAGTGAGTGGCTCCCACAGTGACACTGCCTCGTGCTAATGTCTTATTGAGAAATCCTAATGAGAACATTGTGAAACCGGCCGTCTCTGTTTAGTCATGTTCCGTGATGATGCCACTGAATCTGCACACCGGCACGTTCCTAGATAACATATTGCCTAGTTCCTGAGACCCACATCAATTTCTTTTTGTTATTCCACTATTAGTTCACAGATCACTGGATTATTCTTCATACAAATCTATGGCCTTTCAGTTATCTGTAGACGGGCTTTCAGTTCATTTTTGGATTGCCTTGGTTTCTTCAGTCACTATTCCATTAGTGATTATGAACAAAAAATAAAAATAGTGATAGCTGTGGACTGTAAGTTAATGAAGAACCCAGAGGAGGGTTTTTTGTTGTTGTTGTTTGTTTATTCATTTGACTGCGCCAGGTCTTAGTTTTGGGATCTTTAGTTGTGGCACGTGAACTCCTAGTTTCTGTATGTGAGATCTAGTTCCCTGACCAGGAATCAAACCCAGGCTGCTTGCATTGGGAAAATGAAATCTTAGCCACTGGACCACCAGGGAAGTCCCAAGAGGAGGGATTATTAACATGTTAAAAGGCAAGAATCATCTACCAACTGATGAATAAACAAATGGATAAATAAATAAAATGTGCTATATCCATATAATGGGATATTATTCTGAATAAAGAAGAATGAACCACAGATCCATGCTGTAACATGGATGAACTTGGAAAACATTATGCTAAATGAAAGAAGCCAGTCACAAAGTCGACCTATTGTATGATTCTGTTCATATAAAAAGTCTGGAACTAACAAATGTATAGAAATAGGAAGTAGGTTGGTGGTGGCCTAGGGCTGGAGATGGGGATGAATTAGGGGAGAAATGGAGAATCACTGCTGATGGGTGTGGGAGTTCTTTTGGGGGTGATGAAATAAATGTTCTAAAGCTGATTTTAGTGATGTCTGCACAATTCTGTGAATATACTAGAAATTATTGGATTATAAACTTTAAATGGGTAAACTGTATGGTATGTGAATTATATCTTAACTAAAGGTAGTATGAAGGAAGGAAGGGAAGAAGGAAGGGAATTATTTGAAAAGCTCTGGAACACTGGGTTGAGAAAAGGATTTTCCTCAGGCTTCCGGCTATACAGCAACTCTCTACCTTGTGCCGCTTTGCCTTGTGCTGACTTTGATTCAATTCTATGCCACGTCTCAGCACCTCACCCTACCCCAACATAAAATAGCACATATTTTTCTTTTGTATCTCTTAATTCATTCAATTGTTAATTTCATTCATGCTTTCTAATATAATTTTATAGTCAACCACACTAACAATATAGGGTTACCATTTGATAATAAAGCAAAACAAAGCATTATATTGCAAAGGAGACCAGAGGAAGATTTGAAAGTCCTGGATTCTAGGCCCATTACTGACCTAGAAATAGCCATGCTCAAATTACAGAACTCTATACCTCAGTTATTTACTTCCATTATAAGATTGTGTTACCATTATAATTGTCTTCCCTGGTGAATCAGGTGGTAAAAAATCTGCCTGCATTACAGGAGACCCAGGTTCGATCCCTGGGTCAGGAAGACCCCCTGAGAAGGGAATGGCTAGCCACTCACTCCAGTATTCTTGCCTGGAGAACTCCACGGACAGAGGAGCCTGGCGGGCTATAGTCCATGGGGTTGCAAAGAGTCAGACACAATTATAATAATAGCAGGTGTACTAATCAGTCTAAGGCTATCCATTTCAAAGAGAAAATGTATTTTGATGTCAATTGTGGAGGAGAAAAGACGTTCAGTTTCTAAGAATACTGTGTTGTTGAAAATAATGACAGACTTTGTGTGTAAATTTGTGCATTTGAACCATCACAACTGTATTACCATATTTCATTTCTAACTCTTCATCTTAGATGTAGTAGTCAACATATTGATCATCTGGTAGAAAGGGTGTAAGGACTTGCCACGTTTTCTGGCCAGCAAGATCTTCAGCCCATTGACCACATAATTAGGAAAAGTACGTATTCTCATGTAATAGACCTGACATTATAGAGCTAGGTGGCTCCTGAGAGAGCGCAGAGCTGGTAAATAATGAGCATGTATCTAACACAACCTGATCTTCCCAGCAGAAGTAAGAGTCAGCCTACTTTATGGTCTGCAGTGTGGTCAATGAATCAGTGCTTGCTGAGTGAACTGCACTTAGCCCAGCTGGAGGAGGATCAAGCTTTTTTAAGAGCAATAGAGCATGCAATAGAGTATAGACAGGAAAGGATTTGATGAATTGATTTTCACTGGAAAAGTCTAAGAGATGCCTTTACCTAAGATTGCTTAATAGTCCTAAAGCTTGAAGCTGCTAATAAGTCCCTGCCCGTCCCACTGGGGACACTTAATACAAGTTGCTAAGCACTGAGTAGTCTGAAACAGATGATGCAAAAAGCCATGCTTGGATTTCCTGGAACTGTGGGGGTGATCACTGGTGACATCTCAAATTGAACCAAGGTGATAGAACTTTGGTAGAAAGTTCTATTGGAAGAAAATTGGTAGAAAATATGTAGAAGCTCTTTGCTTTTATCACATTGATGCTGTTTTACATAATTTTTATTTTCTGAGTGGCCACATGCAAGCCATTTTAAATAAATGATTAGGCAAATTCTTCATATAATTTATCCCCTATTACTAGAGCTGGGTTACCTCTTACTTAAGATTTTCAACCAGCTAGTAACTGAAGGGAGGACATCATGACTGAAATGTTCTTCAGCTTCGCTAAAGGGCCTTTTCAGCTTGGGATTGTTGGGTAGATGTTCATGGTACACACTGCGGGGGGCTCTGTGGAGTCTGCTTGTCAAATAAACAGAATGTTCATCTTCAGGTTTGTGGTCCCCATAGCTTTCCAAGCATTAACTTGCTTAGAAAATAATTAGCAATCAGAAAAGGCATTTAAACTCAACTCTCTGAAGCATGGAGGCAGATGTACATTACATAAATTGAATTATCATTATAAATACCTACTTTAGTTATAGACATAATTAGGTTTTAATGAAAGAAGACATTTAGGTAGACTGGGGAGACGTGAGAATGTTTTCATCATTGAAGAATCCTTTTTATTGGGGTTGGATAGTCAGGGACTGGTATTGAACTATGGGTCCTGTCGTCTCCACTTAGAATGATAAGTTCTTAATGTTTTAGAAATCTTAACACTTTAGAACTAGAAGGAAGCTGACAGCTGATCTCATTCAGCAGCTGACTATCCTGGATTCCCAGATTCTAGAGTCTGTGAAGTTGGTGATAAGCTTCACAAGTTATTTTCAGTATTTTCATGAGTTATGGATGCACTCATGATATGGCTACAAAATTACTAGTAGGTTTATTTATATTCTTACTGGTGTTATATCACCTCGAGATGTAGTACTTACTGTAGGCGCTGTAGCAGTAGAAACCAGGTCTACCCTACTTCAGGTATGTGTCCTTAGCATCCTGAATAGGTCCTCACACGTGCTCGGAACTTAATAAATACTTGTTGGTCACGTGATTAGACAAATGGGATGAAGCACTGATCAGAAGTTCTGTTGGCAGTTATTTAAATTTGGATTAATTTTTTAAAGGAGAAACAGATTATTGTTTAATAAATGCAATTTGGTTAGTAAAAATATTTCAAAACAAAATCTCAGTGAGAGTGCATCGCTAATTTACATTTTGGATGTGTTAACTGCTTCCAGTAGTTCTGAACCAGGGCCTGCTAAAGCTCATTGACTTGCTCCAAGCTGGGTGCAGCATCAGGATTAAAACCCAGAGCTGTGTATCTATACAGTGTCCCCACCATGAATTATGTTAGCTAAAACTGATCAGGTTTCTTTGTATGTTTCATCTTTATAAACTGAAATATTGTCTAAGATTTAGAAAGCAAACATCTGTGGCTCTAAATAAAACTTACCTCTGTGGTTGCTTCCTTTTACTTTTATGTATGATGCATGGAGACTAAATTGAACATTGTTTGTTTCCATGCAGATAAGAGACGGTTGAATTCTGTGGTTTAGGGAATTTGGGAAGGGGTGGTTACAGCTGCCTGTGAAAATCTGGTGACAGCTGCGGACCCTGGAGAAAGGCTTCTATGCCCAGACCCATGCAGTGTTACACGTCGCGTCAGGTGATTCACAGACCCCGGGTCAAGGACCCTGAGTGAGGGACTCGACTGACTTTTTTCTCGCCCCTCCCATAGTCTTGAACGTTCTCTTTTGAGCTTTCACATTTACTTCTACTCAGATCACAATTAAACAGCCCGTAACGGTTCATCATTTAAAACACCCCCAAAGGGACTTTTCATATTGTCCATAGAAAATGATTATTTGATTTACAACTAAGGCGTTTTCATTAAAATATATATATATAGAAAATGGGGAAAAAACTGCTATAGAAGAAAATTGTTCACAGGAACAAAAGTGTAAATTACTATGCCATGACGAAGCCGTAAGTAGAACAATTGTAGAATATGCATTTTTGCATGGAAACGGAGCTGTAAAGACTGAGACAGTTTTGCTGCTCTGAAAAAACAAGTGTGTAAAATGATGTGTTTACAGCTCTTCAGGATCAAGAATCAAGTGGAATAGTCAAGTTCTGGTTCTCTGAGTGGGTCTGGAACCTCCTTAGCACTAGACAGAAGCCGACAGGGAGTTGTCACGTCCCAGATGGCAGGGAGTTGTCGCGTCCCAGATGGCTCTTGCCTTCGGAACCTCCGCAGTACTGGCGCCTGGAAGGCAAAGGTAGACGTGCCCTTGGCTTTTTAGAGGCACTCCCTCTCACCCCCACCTTTTTTCTTCTTTACGTGTAAAAATACGTCAATTAGTGGGGAAAGCACAGTGTGTTTAATTGGCAAATGAAGATGTTTAATAAAAGTGAGGCCTCGGAATCCTCAAAGAGGAACTTGATCAGGGAGCCTTGCATCTCTTCTTAGCATCTTCACTGATGACTAATGATTCGAAGAGACTCTGACAGAGGCGATGGTGCTCTGTTGACCTTGACTATGTTTATTAGAAGCTCATGTAACTTTTGAACTCTGAGTCTCAGACATATGACCCCAAGAGGACTTTTGGCTTTATGTTGACTCTCCTAACATCCAAGAAAATATCCCCGTGACTTCTATAGGTCTTTTTCCCCCATAGCCTCTCTTGATATAGTGAGAGACGATTCAAGAATTAGATTTGAGGAGCTTGAGCTTGTGGAGCCATTTTATCCTCATATATCTTACCCAGTATTTTGCTCAGTGGGTTTTTCCCCCTAATATCCAGTCATTGTAATTGACTTTGAATCCTTCATAAAGTCTCCTAGTTGGAAAAATAACTCTTTAGAGATGCTATCTCATATATTGATACATTCAGGTGACTTCAGTACTTAGAGTGGTATTTTCATCTTTGCTGTCCAGATGAGTAATAGACTGCTTCCCATTTTAAGTGGTGAATTAATTCAGAAGGCCAGTGGCAGCTTAGACCCTTGTCACCCCTACTGAAGACCTTGACACTTTCTGACCTCCCTGGGGAGCCTGGAAGCAGAGCCTCCCTCTTCTGCCTTGGAATTCTTACTTAATTTTTAATATTTGTAAAGTCTCCAAATTAAATCACCCTTTTCTTGATACTGAACTTTAGTCTCTAGGTTATTCCATCTCTTCTCTTAGCACCTGAGCAGCAGCACCTTGAATTTAACTCATTCAAGTTTCAGTTCTTCCGCTGAGGTGTTCCTTCCGTCATTATATTAGTGTCCCTGGCCACGTCCATGCTGTTGATAACAGCCAGAATGTATTACGTCTGTCACTGAGCACCTTCTCTTCTTCAATAGCAGAACTTTCTGGCTCCATTGACCGAGCATCTCCCAGTCTAATAACTTTTAATCCCTCTGTTTTACCGCAGCAGCTATTCATTGTGAGTGCTTTAAGTGTTCCATCAAAGAGACTGTGTATTCAAAGAACTTAAAAAAAAAAAAAAGTCAGGTGTTACACAAGCAAGTTCATATATAACTATCGTCGACTATAACTATTTTCCTCAATAAATAAGGAATGAAGACACATTGAAAGGGGAGAATGATTGTTCATGGGCCTGCCTTTCCCTTTAGCCACAACCATGAAAAAATATAAACCTCATTAAAGGGCCATAAAGTTGTCTGCTGTAGTGATTCAGCACATTCATGCCTTCTTGCTTTTAGTGCTGTTTTAGTATGTTGACCCTCTGTTCCCTGCAGCTGCGATTTTGTTCGTCTTTGTGGCCTTTGGAAATGAATATTCATAATGAGATAGCAGTGAGACTTCAGGTCCCTTTTAGTGCCCTCAGGGAATTACTCTTAGATTCTAGGAAAGCTGAGGAAAAGGTCATATTATGCCAGCCTCCCATATTGACTCGTGTAAGGTTGGGGAGGGCGGCATATGCAGAGTGTACGGGAAGTTCATTTCACCAGTAAACTGAGGCCCAGGGTTCCTAATTATAAATTGGACACCCAGATTGGCATCCAGTCTTTGGATACCCAAGCCGTGTTCCTCCATAACATCATGCTGGCTCCATATTAATTTGCCATTTTCATTCCTGGGGTTCTAACCCACTGAAGGCTCACTAACTAATCAGAATTTGGCCATGATAGTGAGAGGTTTGTGACATAGCTGCTCCAAGAGGGAAGGGAACTGGAAAAGGGTCTCTGTCAACCATGTGGGCTCTTAGTAGTAAACTCTCACAATATTTGGGGGCATTAATTTCACCCACTGCATCACCTTTTTCCTTCTAAAAATTATCATCATGATTATTAACAACTGTGTGACATCCTTAAGTTGATTCACAGAGAGTTTATGGGACACCTGTTATTAATAAATGGTGGTTGTTATGGTAAATAGAGTCCAGAATATAGAAGATACATGATGATTCTTCCTTTAAAATTTCTTTTTCTTAATTATACTGTAAGCATCCTATGAAGATTTATAATTATAAGATAACTTTGTTAAAATTCTTGTGACTGTATTTTAATTTACTGTAGTTACCCAGTCCTCACCCTTAAAAGTTTTAGATTAAGTTCTACTTAACTTTCTCCATAGGGAGCTTATTTTAATGTGTCATACTCCTTTAATTTCTTAATGAAATCAGATCAGATGAAAGAACGGTTTTGCTTTCCCAAGGTGATGTCACTCGGATCCCAGACTAAAGTGTTTTTTTTTTTTTTTTTTCCTGGAATGGAGACCAGCCAGATTTCTGGGAGTAAAGGGCTCTAGTGGAAAGATGACCAAAGGCCACCCTTCCTGATCAAGCCTGCCCAGGCAGGTTCCTAGGTTGGCTGAAGGGTAAGCTAGATGGCTTTGCCTATTTTAGGCATGGCGTCAATGTACCATTAGACTCATGAATTTACTTTTAGTGATCTGTGTCTTTGATTTTCTTTGGAAGACACCTGACTTTATATAGATGGACTCCTTCCCTAGTTATGTACCTGGGAAGCTAATTATTCAGTTGGAGGGTAATGAGAGACCCAGCCATCTGTCTGCCGATTTAATGGAGTGCCAGCACATCCCAAATAGGAAGTAATTGGATTGACAGACACAAAGCCAGTTATTAGACTGTTATTATCTGATTGGAAAAAGCAGGCAGAGGAGAAGCATACAACTGTAGCAAAACTAATCTGTTGATGTCTGTGGTTCCCAGCATACATAGTCCGCCACACAGAATTCATGGGCTTTGAAACTCCTGACTGGCTTAGGAGTATTCGGAGTTCCTGCCTAAGAATTCATCTCTGTATTCTTATTGCAAATCATTATAAGGCAATCTAATAAAACACAGTTTGCATAAAGATGGGGCCCATTTATAAAACTGTCACCGCAGCCTCTCTATTAATAGAGCCATTTTAAAGATTTATTATGAGCATATGTTACTTCTTACAGGGGGCCAGATTGAGAGCTGCAGGATTGGAACACGCGAGAATGTGTTACTGGTGATAATTTAAAAAAAAAAAAATTTTTTTTCCAAGTTATTCTGCCCAAGGAATGTCATTAGACCATGCTCTTTTCTTACATTTCACGTGTGATCATTAAACAATATTCTTAAAGAGGCATGAAAGAAAGGTGATAAGATCTAGAATGCCATGTTGCATAAACACGTTTTTTCTCTCACAGGTTTCAGTTTTACTGTCTGGCACCACTGAAGGTCAGAGGACATGGGGGATGGGCTCAGTGTGAGAGCAGGGCAGCGATAAACTCTGCAGGTTTATTATTCTCAGAAAAATGGGCTGGGAGGGCTCTGACGGAGGTGAGGAGAAGTGGTAAGTATAGCATTTCCCTTCAGTCATTGATGGATTCAGGGAGAACCGTCACCTCCCAGAGTTTCTAGTCTTCCGTGTTCATGGCTGGAACTAGACCAGAATCCAGCAAGTTTATATTTATTCAGCAAGTGTCTCTAGAACACCTGCAGCATCTTATGCACTTTTATAAGTTGTCAACTGAAAACTAATGCATGACCTAAAAGCTGAGAATTATGTTTTATTTGGTGATAGCATGGTTGGTAAAGAATCCACCTGCAATGCAGGAGACCCCGGTTAGATTCCTGGGTCAGGAAGTTCCCCTGGAGAAGGGATAGCCTACCCACTCCAGTATTCTTGGGCTTCCCTTGGGGCTCAACTGGTAAAGAATCCGTCTGCAATGTGGGAGACCTGGGTTCGATCCCTAGGTTGGAAAGATCCCCTGGAGAAGGGAAAGGCTATACCCACTCCAGTATTCTGGCCTGGAGAGTTCCATGGACTATAGTCCATGAGGTTGCAAAGAGTCAGAGATGACTGAGCAACTTTTCACTTGGTGAATTTGCCAAGGACTTAAGCCCAGGACAGTCTCTCAGCTCTGAGGGACTATTCTAAATAGGTAAAAGGGAGGAGTCAGGATAGTCAAAATATCAAAAGATTCCTGTTAATTAAAGAAAACCAGACATCTCAGGGCTTCCCTGATGGCTTAGCAGGTAAAGAATTCGCCTGCCTTGCAGGGGACTCAGATGTGGGTTTGACCCCTGGATTGGGAAAATCCCCTAGAGGAGGAAATGGCAACTCACTCCGGTATTCTTGCCTGGAGAATCCCATGGACATTGGAGCCTGGTGGGCTACAGTACCTGGGATCACAAAGAGTCAGACAGGACTGAGCAACTAAACACACACACACACACAGACATCTCAAGTTAAGAAATTTAGTGCCTTTCTATATATGGGAAGATACAGTAATTTCAACATCAATGAAATTATTGCTTTGATGAGCACCTGAGCTGTCTGGGGCCAGTATCATATACTATCTCATCCTGAGTCTCCTCAGGGTGCATCATTGGCTGGAGTGGGTCACAGCTACATCGGCGTGTCCTGTTTCCACCCTGAGTTTCCTCAGGGCTCACTGTCGGGGCTGCTATAATGTGATGGCCTGGTGGCTGCAACATCCTATTATGCTTGACACAGCAGGCAACATTTTTTCCATTCACATAGTTCAACATATACACCTATAAATCAACCTAAGTTCCTGCTGTCCTGGGGCTTACACTACAGTGAGGCAAATGGAGAATAAACAAATAGGTGAGTAGATATATTGTTCATTCGCTAAGTCGTGTCCAACTCTTTGTGACCACATGGACTGCAGCACCCCAGACTTCTGTGTCCTTAACTATCTTCTGGAGTGTGCTCAAATTCATGTGCATTGAGTCAATGATGCTATCTAACCATCTTATCCTCTGCCACCCCCTTCTCCTTTTGCCTTCATTCCTTTCCAGCATCAGGGTCTCTTCCAGTGAGTTGGCTCTTCGCATAAGCTGGCCAAAGTATTGGAGCTTTAGCATCAATCCTTCCATTAAATATTTGGGGTTGATTTCCTTTAGGATTGACTGTCAGTCCTGAAGGAATTGATCTTACAGTCCAAGGGACTCTCAAAAGTCTTCTATGGTATCCAATTATAATAAGTTCTACAAAAGAAAAAGAAGATGCAATTTAAGGTGATAGTGGTTGGGAAGCTATTTTAGATGTTAGGCCTTCCTTAAAATTCTTCAGAAGAGGTCGTGTGTGCAGAAACCTGGCTGAAGTGTGACTAGAGGAAGAAGAGACCAGAGAGCGGGCCCAGCACTTGCCTGGACTACATTTGAAGTACATTGTCCATAGACACCAGGTGCTGCCAGGCTGCTTTGCAGGAATAAGGTCTCCAGCGTTTCTTGTCTGCAAGTTAAGAAAGACTGATAATATGTATGAAAGGGCGTTGTGAGCTCTAAACGGTATGCAGACATGGATTTGGTTAGGAAACTTCAGGTGATGTCTAGAGAGCTCCATTATTGTAAACTGAATCCTTAAATGTTTCAAAGGAAGTCATATTTATAGAGACTCAGTGATGGACAAATTTTCATGATACAAATACTTTATCATTTATTTGATAGGCACATTTTCAAATAAATGAACACATTAATTAACTGTTAGTAGCATTTGTTGCTGTTTAGTTGCTCAGTCATGTCCAACTCTTTGCAACCCCATGGACTGCAGCATGCCAGGCTTCCCTGTCCTTCACCATCTCCCAGAGCTTGCTCAAATTCATGTCCATTGAGTCAGTGATGCCATCCAACCATCTAATCCTCTATTACCCACTTCTCCTCCTGCCTTCAATCTTTCCCAGCATCAGTTCAGTTCAGTTCAGTCGCTCATCATGTCCGACTCATTGAGACCCATAACCGTAACACGCCAGGTCTCCCTGTCCATCACCAACTCCCAGAGTCCCCCCAAACTCATGTCCACTGAGTCGGTGATGCCATCCAACCATCTCATCCTCTGTCATCCCCTTCTCCTCCTGCCCTCAATCTTTCCCAGCATCAGGGTCTTTTCCAATGAGTCAACTCTTCGCATCAGCTGGCTGAAGTATTGGAGTTTCAGCATCAACATCAGTCCTTCCAATGAACACCCAGACTGATCTCCTTTAGGATGGACTCGTTGGATCTCCTTGCAGTCCAAGGGACTCTCAAGAGTCTTCTCCAACACCACAGTTCAAAAGCATCATATCTTCGGCACTCAGCTTTCTTTATAGTCCAACTCTCATATCCATACATGACTACTGGAAAAACCATAGCCTTGACTAGACAGACCTTTGTTGACAAAGTATGTCTCTGCTTTTTAATATGCTGTCTAGGTTGGTCATAACTTTCCTTCCAAGGAGCAAGCTTCTTTTAATTTCATGGCTGCAGTCACCATCTGCAGTGATTTTGGAGCCCCCCAAAATAAAGTCAGCCACTGTTTCCCCATCTATTTGCCATGAAGTGACGGGACCGGATGCCATGATCTTAGTTTTCTGAATGTTGAGCTTTAAGCCAACTTTTTCACTCTCCTCTTTCATTTTCATCAAGAGGCTCTTTAGTTCTTCTTCGCTTTCTGCCATCTGCATATCTGAGGTTATTGATATTTCTCCCAGCAATCTGGATTCCAGCATATATTTCTTCCAGCCCAGCTTTTCTCATATATACTCTGCATATCAGTTGAAAAAACAGGGTGACATTATACAGCCTTGACGTACTCCTTTCCCTATTTGGAACCAGTCTGTTGTTCCATGTCCAGTTCTGTTGCTTCCTGACCTGCATACAGGTTTCTCAAGAGGCAGGTCAGGTGGTCAGATATTCCCATCTCTTTCAGAATTTTCCACAGTTTGTTGTGATCCACACAGTCAAAGGCTCTGGCATAGTCAATAAGGCAGAAATAGATGTTTTTCTGGAACTCTCTTGCTTTTTCAATGATCCAACAGATGTTGGCTATTTGATCTCAGGTTCCTCTAACTTTTCTAAATCCACCTTGAACATCTGGTAGTTCACAGTTTACGTACTGTTGAGGCCTGGCTTGGAGAATTTTGAGCATTACTTTACTAGCGTGTGAGTAGTTTATGCAGTAGTTTGAGCATTCGTTGGCATTGCCTTTCTCTGGGATTGGAATGAAAACTGACCTTTATTAGTCCTGTGACCACTGCTTAGTTTTCCAAATTCACCGGCCTACTGAGTGCAGCACTTTCACTGCATCATCTTTTAGGATTTGAAATAGTTCAACTGGAATTCCATCACCTCCACTAGCTTTGTTCGTAGTGATACTTCCTAAGGCCCACTTGACTTCACATTCCAGGATGTCTGGCTCTAGGTGAGTGATCACAGCATCGTGATTATCTGGGTTGTGAAGATCTTTTTTGTACAGTTCTTCTGTGTATTCTTGCCACCTCTTCTTAATATGTTTTGCTTCTTTTAGGTCCATACCATTTCTGTCCTTTATCGAGCCCATCTTTGCATGAAAAGTTCCCTTGTTATATCTGATTTTCTTGAAGAGATCTCTAGTCTTTCCCATTCTATTGTTTTCCTCTGTTTCTTTTCATTGATCACTGAGGAAGGCTTTCTTATCTCTCCTTGCTATTCTTTAGAACTCTGCATTCAAATGGGTATATCTTTCCTTTTCTCCCTTGCTTTTCACTTCTCTTCTTTTCACAGCTATCTGTAAGGCCTCCTCAGACAACCATTTTGCTTTTTTTGCATTTCTTTTTCTTGGGGATGGTCTTGATCCCAGTCTCCTGTACAATGTCACTAACCTCCGTCCATAGTTCATCAGGCACTCGGTCTATCAGATCGAGTCCCTTAAATCTATTTCTCACTTCCACTGTATAATCATAAGGGATTTGATTTAGGTCATACCTAAATGGTCTAGTGGTTTTCCACACTTTCTTCAATTTAAGTCAGGGTTTTTCTAATAAGTCGGTTCTTCGCATCAGATGACCAAAGTATTGGAGCTTCAGTTTCAGCATCAATCCTTCCAATGAATATTCAGGACTGATTTCTTTTAGGATTGATTGGTTTGTTTTCCTTGCAGTCCAAGGGACTCTCAAGAGAATTCTTCAACACCACAGTTCAAAAGCATCTATTCTTCGATGCTCAGCCTTCTCTATGGTCCAACTACCTTGTAATGAGTGCTACTATATTTCCGGAGCTTTCCTTTTATATATTATATGGTGAATATTGGGCATTCGTTCAATGCATATGTCACTGACAACTTTACAGTAACCCTCCAAAGGAGGTATTGTTTCCCTGTTTTGTAGATCAGGGGTCTGGGGGGCGAGTCAAGGAAGTCCTCTGGTTAAATACCTGGAGAGGTGAGATTTCAACCCAGGTGTGTCCAACTCCAAACCTTGTGTATGGTGTGTCCAAAAGGTCATCCCATGGAGTTCTTAACATGAGCGGCACATTGTGTTAGGAACCATGAGACATAGAGAAAAACACTAAAAGCACAGTCTCTGTACTCAGAGAAATGAAAGTATAGCTGGGAAGAGATGATTACATTAGAAATACCCACAGACAGTGAAAGATGAGATATAAACACATAATTGCGTTCCTTGGTCTGTGAAAGCTAGAGAAGAGAGGGAGATGAATGCAGGCTGGAGACAATAGGCCTGAAGCTAAGCTTTTAAAAGACAGGTGGGATTTAGGTAGTCTGTATCATGGAGTTTCAGTCATATATGAGCATTAGCAGCTACTCTTGCCCCTAAGGGGAAAATCATATATCATCATGATAAGTGGAAATCACTTAGCAACTTAGAGATTAACTACCATCTCTTAACATGGTAAATACAGTGCAGTTAAGTTTTTCTCCAGGGTTTTTCTTTTTCCTTTTTGGTTAAGCTCTAAGAGAAGTATTCCCCTTATGAATGATAGGCATTCTAGTGCATTCAAAATATATATTTTAAAATACCAGATTACGGAGTCACAGTGGCTAGATGCTGATACCAAAAAAAAAGATAGCCAGGACCTGAGTCTGATCAAAAGACCTGGATTTGTGTCTCCCTGTTTGCATACCCTGGGACCTATTCTGATGAACTAAAATGGCAGTTTGAATGCCTGGCAGTATTTACACTGCCCTCTCAGCCCGTGTATTGCTGATTTCATTTATACTGAATATGTTTGTTCTGAAACGTCACTAAAATGAATTGTGCTCTGAATGAGTGGAAAGGCATAAGTGAGAAGTCTAGAGCAGGAATAATATGGGGTTCTTATGAGATAATGAGCATCCTGCAGACATGTGGGAACATAATAATGGGGCCAGGAGAGTGTTTTCAGAAGAGCCCTGAAACCCAGAGAGAGAATTTTGGATTAATGTAATGGAAGTTGAAGCCATAGAAGGTTTTTGAGAAATGGAATATCACTGTGAAAGGGATCTTTAACGTAGATTAATCAGGTTGGTGGAGCTTAGGGTGGATAGTGAAGTGGACTTGGGAAAGACTGGTCCAGAGACAGTTTGTCAGAGTCTATGAGAAGAGAGATGGACAAGAATGTTGGACCAGTCATAGAGATGGGACTTGTTTGGAGAGAACTTTGTTGCCTTTTTACCTTACTTGATCTCCTTAAGGGGAAGGATGTACACTCAAAGGAGTAGGTTAAATACAAATAAATTACTGAATCATCTAGCTGTAGCTTTTTGGAATGTGCATCCATCTATCCATCTTACATTCTTTCCTCCCTTTCTAAATTTATACTTAAGAGTCAAACACATTTCCCCAGGTAACAGTCCCAGTGTAGCACTATGTTGGAGACATAAAAATAGGTAATGAATATGAAAGTGACTCACATTCTAAAAGCAAATTTGAGACATCATGGTTATTATTATTCAGTTTTCATCCCTTTTGACATCTCTTAAACTCATGTTTAGAATAGGTGGGTAGATATAAGTACTGCTTTGTACATTTGAAAATAAATACATCCTTCAACGATCCAGTTTTTTATTATTCTGATTCTGTGTGCATTTTTATGACAGTACCTTCTACTAGAAAATTAGTTGACCAAGGAAAAAGGAAGACTTCCTTTTCTTCAGGACCTAAAATGATCACTTTGCTTCTCTCTATAATGCTCTGAATGGAAGAGGCACATTCCAAAAATTTTTGCTGCTTTAATAACATCTCTTTTATTTTCGTCATAAGACAATATTAATGAATAGTCATATTAAGTAATATTCCTACAATAAATTTTCAGTGCTCTGATAGGGCTTTCTTTCTTTTGTTTCAGAAATTCAAATAGTCTAGGAACAGTAGTCAAAAACAAGTTCATTCACTTCGAGTTCAACATTTCATGACGTCTCCTGATCGTTGCTTTAAAGTTTAGATGTTGACATCCAATTAGAACTACCTGCCCCAGTGTGGAGACCTAACAAGCAGGCATCTTCTATTCTCCAGTAAAAATGCCAAAATATTCGGTTTGCTATGGAAAAACACGAACTAACTTTTTGGTCAACTCACCATTACTACAAAGTCAAGCGTGCAATTTCTCAAGTCAGAGAAAAATATATAAAAATTTAAAGATTATCTCATCCTTTCCTTCCTTTTCAGTGTTGTAACTTGCATACATTACCTTCTGGAATAGAATGGTTCAGCTTGTAGTCAGAGTTGATCAAGCTTATCTTTTCTTCAGATGAAAAAAAGACTTGTTATTTGACAGCTGGCCAAAAGCCATGACCTGCATGGCAGATAACTGTTGAATACTTTAACATAGTGAGCGCAGATGGTGAAGGCATGGCGTGGCCAGGGTGACTCAAGAGCTTGAAGGTGACTCTCTTTCTCCTTGTTACTGCTTTCTTAACAATGCTATTTCTTCCTGTGCTAATTTCCAAGGTGAGCAACGCAATGAGAAACATGCACCCCACTCCAGTATTCTTGCCTGGAAAATCCCATGGATGGAGGAGCCTGGCAGGCTACAGTCCACGGGGTCATAAAGAGTCGGACACAACTGAGCAACTTCACTTTCATTTTCTTAGCTGTGAGATATTGTTTGCTAGCATCCCCTCATGCTTATGTTCTCTTGTTGCTTGGTTGTGTCATATTTGCTCTTTGTGAATAATCAATAGGCATACTCCGTCGCCTTAAAGCACTGCCTAACTAGCTAATAAGAGGCACAATTTGTCTTAGCAGCAATGTTGTTTGTAATTTCTGAATACTTCCTAAAGGAAGAACTATGAATTAATTAGAGCTTGAACAAATGAAGTTAGATCTAATTATCATGGGTAGAGAAGATATAAGCATAGAATGGTCATAAACAGCAAATGGCCAACTGCAAATGAATATACATTTTCCTCACATATGCTCAGTTAATCAGAGACCTAAGTTGGCTTGCTTGTATCAGGGTCATTTTCAGAGACGGCTTCATACACCAGTTTATGTAGAAAGTTTTACAGTGAGCTTCTAGTGTACTGTATTCTACTAGGCACGGAGGGGAATACAGTGATAGAGCTGACCAACATTCTGCATCAAAGATCCTAGAGTCATGTAGTTGGGTGGGACATATAAATACATTACAAAGTGGTCTATACCATGAGTGATATTAGACTGTCTGGAAAGCATTCTTAAATTCTCTACTCTCTGGATCAACGGCTTACATACAGAACAGTGAAGTATGTGTATTTTACACCCTGATCTGGTATACTCCTACTATGTGTGTGTTTGGGAGAAAAAAAAATAAAAACTGAATAAATAAATATGCACATATACATATACCTGGGCTTCCCTGGTAGTTCAGTCAGTAAAAATCCACCTGCAATGTAGTAGATGTGGGTTCCATCACAGGGTCGGCAAGACCCCCTGGAGAAGGAAATGGCAACACACTCCAGTATTCTTGCCTAGGAAATCCCACAGACAGAGAAGACTTCCATGGGGTCTCAAGAGTCAGACACAACTTAGCAACTAAACCACCAGCACCATATGTATATCTATAAAGTAAAGATTATACAAATCAATATTTACCATTAATATATGTAATCAGTTCAGTTCAGTCGCTCAATCATGTATGACTCTTTGCAACCCCATGGACTGCAGCACGCCAGGCCTCCATCCATCACCAACTCCCAGAGTTTACTCAGACTCATGGCCATTGAGTTGGTGATGCCATCCAACCATCTCATCCTCAGTCGTCCCCTTCTCCTCCTGCCCCCAATCCTTGCCAGCATTAGGGTCTTTTCCAATGAGTCAGCTCTTCGCATGAGGTGGCCAAAGGATTGGAGTTTCAGCTTCAACATCAATCCTTCCAATGAACACCCAGCACTGATCTTCTTTAGGATAGACTGGTTGAATCTCCTTGCAGTCTGAGGGACTCTCAAGAGTCTTCTCCAACACCACAGTTCAAAAGCATCAATTCTTGGTACTCAGCTTTCTTTATAGTCCACCTCTCACATCCATACATGACAGCTGGAAAAACCGTAGCTTTGACTAGACGGACTTTTGTCAGCAGAGTAGTGTCTCTGCTTTTTAATATGCTGCCTAGATCGGTCATAACTTTTCTTCCAAGGAGCAATCGTCTTTGAATTTCATGGCTACAATCACCATCTGCAGTGATTGTGGAACCCAAAAAAATAGTCTCTCACTGTTTCCCCATCTATTTGCCATGAAGTGATAGGACCAGATGCCATGATCTTAGTTTTCTGAATGTTGAGTTTTAAACCAACTTTTTCACTCTCCTCTTTCACTTTCATCAAGAGGCTCTTTAGTTCCTCTTCATTTATGTCATAGGGTGGTGTCATCTACATATCTGAGGTTATTGATATTTCTCCTGGCAGTCTTGATTCCGGCTTGTATTTCATCCAGCCCAGCGTTTCTCATGACGTACTCTGCATATAAGTTAAATAAGCAGGATGACAATATACAGCCTTGATGTACTCCTTTTCCTATTTGGAACCAGTCTGTTGTTCCATGTCCAGTTCTAACTGTTGCTTTCTGACCTGCATACAGGTTTCTCAGGAGGCAGGTCAGGTGGTCAGGTATTCCCATCTCTAAGAATTTTCCACAGTTTATTATGATCCACACAGTCAAAGGCTTTGGCATAGTCAATAAAGCAGAAATAGATGTTTTTCTGGAACTCTCTTGCTTTTTCGATGATCCAGCAGATGTTGGCAATTTGATCTCAGGTTCCTCTGCCTTTTCTAAATCCAGCTTGAACATCTGGAAGTTCACGGTTTACGTACTGTTGAAGCCTGGCTTGGAGAATTTTGAGCATTACTTTACTAGCATGTGCTGCTGCTGCTGCTGCTGCTAAGTCACTTCAGTCATGTCCGACTCTGTGCGACCCCATAGACGGCAGCCCACCAGGCTCCCCCGTCCCTGGGATTCTCAAGGCAAGAACACTGGAGTGGGTTGTCATTTCCTTCTCCAATGCATGAAAGTGAAAAGTGAAAGTGAATTCACTCAGTCGTGTCTGACTCTTAGTGACCCCATGGACTGCAGCCTACCAGGCTCCTCCATCCATGGGATTTTCCAGGCAAGAGTACTAGAGTGGGGTGCCATTGCCTTCTCCATACTAGGATGTGAGATGAGTGCAATTGTGCAGTAGTCTGAGCATTCTTTGGCATTGCCTTTCTTTAGGATTGGAATGAAAACTGACCTTTTCCAGTCCTGTGACTACCGCTGAGTTTTCCAGATTTGCTGGCATGTTTAATGTAGCACTTTTCACAACATCATCTTTTAGGATTTGAAATAGCTCGACTGGAATTCCATCACCTCCACTAGATTTGTTCATAGTGATGCTTCCTAAGGCCCACTTGACTTCACATTCCAGGATGTCTGCCTCTAGGTGAGTGATCACACCATCATAATTATCTAGGTCATGAAGATCTTTTTTGTATAGTTCTCTGTGTATTCTTGCCACTTCTTCTTAATATCTTCTGCTTCTATTTGGTCCATACCATTTCTGCCCTTACTGAGCCCATCTTTGCATGAAATTGTTCCCTTGGTATCTCTAATTTTCTTGAAGAGATCTCTAGTCTTTCCCATTCTATTGTTTTCCTCTATTTCTTTGCATTGATCACTGAGGAAGGCTTTCTTATCTCTTCTTGCTATTCTTAGGAACTCTGCATTCAGATGGGAATATCTTTCCTTTTCTCCTTTGCCTTTCCCTTCTCTTCTTTTCACAGCTATTTGAAAGGCCTCCTCAAACAGCCATTTTGCTTTTTTTGCATTTCTTTTTCTTGGGGATGGTCTTGATCCCTGTCTCCTGTACAGTGTCACAAACCTCCGTCCATAGTTCCTCAGGCACTCTGTCTATCAGATCGAGTCCCTTGAATCTATTTCTCACTTCCACTGTATAATTGTAAGGGATTTGATTTAGGTCATACCTGAATGGTCTAGTGGTTTTCCCTACTTTCTTCAATTTAAGCCTGAATTTGGCAATAAGGAGTTCATGATTGGAGCCACAGTCAGCTCCCGTCTTGTTTTTGCTGACTGTATAGAGCTTCTCCATCTTTGGCTGCAAAGAATATAATCAATCCGATTTCAGTATTGACCATCTTGTGATGTCCATGTGTAGAGTCTTCTCTTGTGTTTTGGAAGAGGGTGTTTGCTATGACCAGTGTGTTCTCTTGCAGAAACTCTATTAACTTTTGCCCTGCTTCATTTTGTACTCCAAGGCCAAATTTGTCTGTTACTCCAGGTGTTTCTTGACTTCCTACTTTTGCATTCCAGTCCCCTATAATGGAAAGGACATGTTTTTTGGGTGTTAGTTCTAGAAGGTCTTGTAGGTCTTCATAGAATTGTTCAACTTTAGCTTCTTCAGCATTACTGGTTGGGGAATAAACTTGGATTACTGTGATATTGAATGGTTTGCCTTTGAAACGAACAGAGATCATTCTGTCGTTTTTGAGATTGCATCCAAGTACTCCATTTCGGACTCTCTTGTTGACTATGATGGCTACTCCATTTCTTCTAAGGGATTCTTGCCCACAGTCGTAGATATAATCGTCATCTGAGTTAAGTTCCCCCATTCCAGTCCATTTTAGTTTGCTGATTCCTAAAATGTCAATGTTCACTCTTTCCATCTCCCTTTTGACTACTGCAATTTGCCTTGATTCATGGACTTAACATTCCAGGTTCCTATGCATTATTGCTCTTACAGCGTCTGACTTTGCTTCTATCACCAGTCACAACTGCGAGTTGTTTTTGCTTTGATTCCGTCTCTTCATTCTTTCTGGAGTCGTTTCTCCACGGATCTCTAGTAACATATTGGGCACCTACCGACCTGGAGAGTTCATCTTTCAGTGTCCTATCTTTTTGCCTTTTCATACTGTTCATGAGGTTCTCAAGGCAAGAATAGTAAAGTGGTTTGCCATTCCCTTCTCCAGTGGACCACATTTTGTCAGAACTCTCCACCATGACTCATCTGTCTTGGGTGGCCCTACACAGCATGGCTCGTAGTTTCATTGAGTTAGACAAGGCTGTGGTCCATGAGATTAGATTGGTTAATTTTCTGTGATTGTGGTTTTCAGTCCCTCTGCCCACTGATGGAGAAGGATAAGAGGCTTATGGAAGCTTCCTGGTGGTAGAGACTGACTGAGGGTACACTCTGATATTTTCTATCCTATTCAGTCCACCCTCCTTCCCCCACTCTGTCTCTACCCATGCTGATTGCAATCCTTTCATTTTGTTTCATGACCCCTCATAGGTATAAATAATGGTTTGGATTCAGCATTGCTTCAACCCAAGCTTTTTTAAGAGCAGATTCTTTTCTTTTGCAACCTGGATCCTCAGCAGTAAGCATATGGCGTCCTAACCACTGGACCAACATGAAATTCTCAAGAGCAGGTTCTATGTTTTGTATGTTTTATCCATTTTTCATTCTTGTCATCTAGTGGAGCTTGTTGTATAGTAAGCACACTAAATGTTTGGTGAATGAGTGAAGAAATTTTTGATCCTTCTTGACAGGTAGTACAGATATATTCCCTATAATCCTGACTGACAGAAATAAAAAAAAAAAAATTACATGTCTTATTGTGTCCCCTCTGCTGAGATGCATATAACAGGACTATGATATAAATGTTGGGAAACAATCCATGTAGACCGAGTGGAAGCAAAACATCTACCACCCTCAACTTTTAATACATTTTACTTCATTAATGCTCTCTCTTTATTCAGTATGCTCTTGAGGATTTTTTTTTTTTCTGAAACCATGTCTTAAGGAATGAAATCTACCTTCAATTATTTATGGTTTAAATTAATACAAATAAGACTTGCTGGCTTGCTGTGCTGATACTCATTAATAAATATTTTACTGGGTATTAGGAAGATTCAGATTGACTAAATGAGGTTCTTTTTCAATATAAACAAAAGCCCTTGTGTGTATGTGTTTTTTTTTTTCTTTCCGCAACTGTGCCTGCCCGATTCTTCCGTCTGGCTTTCATTAAGGCAAATGAATGTTAGATGGGTGCAACCTCAAAACGATAGGTCTTTGGGGAACTGGAGTCAGCGGGGGCTCCGCTGTGAAATAATCCCCTCGTTAAACCAAATTTAATCTCATTAGCAGGGTAATTGTGCTGTTAGGAGAAATGGCCAAACAGGTTAAAGAGAAACCCGCATAGTCTAGTTATTCTTTCATTTTTGTCATTGAAAAATGGAACGCTGAACCGAGAGGCAAATGATGCAGATTTTGTGTTTGGCCTAACTTTGTGATTGAGTCTTAAAAAATTCTAGGTCTCTTGCAGCTCCTCTGGCCTGCGTATGACGTTGGTGTTACGTCACAACACTATCTGGGATCCTTTCCCATAGAAGCACACCAATAGCACAGGTTCCTGTCATGTCTCTCCTTTTGATACACGCATTTTGCCCACTCACTTTTCCAACCAAGTTGTATGTATTTGACTTTGCCAGTGTTTTTAAAACTACCAAAATATCCAAAACTTAGTTGTGAAAAATATGCCTTTCCATCTTTGGAAATGAGCGCATTGGGAAATTTTCTAAAATCATTGAATCTGTGACCATTTATTTTGCTTTCTTCTGAATTTCCATGCATATGGGCTTTGCCATTTTTAGGACAGGATATAGAAGAAAGAATGGTGGATAAATGAAGAGCCAGATCGAAGTACAAGGCACAATCTTAAAACTTGATAGCAGAGTGACCTTCAGTAAATTACAGAACTTGTCTGAACTGCAGTTCCTTCATTTGTAAAATGGAAATAATTATCCCTATCAAAACATCCTCCAAAGCAGAGTGAGGTTCAAGTATATGAAAGTCCTTTGCAAGTGCTAACAAGCACTGTGGATGAGATATCGTCCTGTAGCCACTGGCCTTATGACCTGGCATCCCTTGCTCCTGGGTCATGGCCTGTCCATGGTCAGTACATGTTAACTTTAATGAATGAACAAATTAGATGTTAGGGAGGTTCACTGCCATGTTTCACATTATTGATTTCACCTGAATGATGATTGCTAAGAATTTGTCAGAAATATAGTTGCATACTTTTTTAAGAGAGAAAACACAACAAATCTCTCCTGTCCAAAAGGAGCTTATTACATAGCCGCCGAAACAAAATATGCATGTGGGGAATGATATTAAAAAATACGTTAAGATGTTAGTAATTCTGAATGCACATAAGTAACAGTCTGAATACATAAATGATAAATGTAGAACTGCGTGTTGTGACTGTGGCTGTTTTGTATTGTTCACCTCATAGAAGTTGTCAGTTGCTGTATACAGTTGGCCCTCCATATGATGGTTGACGCAGAAGTCTGACTGCACTCTGCCACTGTATTTAAAGGATTTGAGCATCCGTGGATTTTGGTATCTGTAAGGAGTCCTGGAGCTTAGTATTACCTAATACCAATAATATTAGGTCATTAATATTATATATAATATATAATATGTATGCTGCTAAGTCGCTTCAGTCATGTCCGACTCTGTGCGACCCCATAGACGGTAGCTCACCAGGCTCCCCCGTCCCTGGGATTCTCCAGGCAAGAACACTGGAGTGGGTTGCCATTTCCTTCTCCATATAATATGTATAATAACATTCAAAATGATAGTATTAGGTTATATATATTATATGCATAATATGTATGGAATATATATATATATATATATTCTCAGAGGAAATTTACAGCCAGTCTCATGAGTTAGATTTTTTTTTTCAAAAGTTAAATATGAAGCAAAGTAGGTTTTTGAAATGAATTTTTCCAGTAAGATGTAGTTCAGATTTGTGCAATGGTAAATCGTATTTTCATTACATTTTTCCATTGCTTTGAAAACAGGAAACATTTCTCAGATGAAATCAGGGCTTACGTTGGCTTTTTTAAAAAATAATGTTCAAACTACTTCTGTAGGCTTTTTCTGTTTCTTGCATATTCAGTAGCAATGACGAGACCGAGAGTGTAACTCACTGAACAGAGTAACCTGCCTGTAGACACTGACAGGCCTTTTATCTGCTGCGTGTTTTAGGTATTTTTCACCAGTATAACCTAGAAGAGTATCAGTTCTGCGGGAACTGATAATACTGTAATCGAAATTCTTCTCTAGTGTTTTCTTCAGAAACATGTATATTCCATCATTTTAATGTTTCTTCGATTTATAAATATTAACCTACAAGTTAATCTGCAGACAAGAGGCTTTCTTTTTTTCTGTATTATTTTACATACAAATGTAATAATCTACACTGTTCTGTATCTCAAGATTTTTGAGCAGAATTTAAAATGCTGATTTAGCCTTACAGAGGATATGAAAACCTGAATAAAGGATATGGTAGGAATGATAAAGTGTCTGATTCCTCCAATAAGTGGACCTATTTATGAAACTATAAAGAAGAAAATGAGTGAGGCCTCTGAAAGGAAAGAAGGACAACAAAGTCTAGAATGCCAGCGACATGGCTTAAAAATATTTAGCTTAGTTCACGTTCAATATTAAGTTGATATTACTCCAGCCCTTTTTATCATGTTAAAACCCTGCTGCTGCTAAGTTGCTTCAGTCGTGTCCGACTCTGTGCTACCCCATAGACGGCAGCCCACCAGGCTCCGCCGTCCCTGGGATTCTCCAGGCAAGAACACTGGAGTGGGTTGCTATTTCCTTCTCCAATGCATGAAAGTGGAAAGTGAAAGTGAAGTCGCTCAGTCGTGTCCCACTCTTTAGCGACCCCATGGACTGCAGCCTACCAGGCTCCTCCATCCATGGGATTTTCCAGGCAAGAGTACTGGAGTTGGGTGCCATTGCCTTCTCTGGTTAAAACCCTAAGGGTGTGATATGACTCTCAATGGCCAAAAGTGAGGCTCTCAAAAGCACATAATCTCTTCTAAGTAGTCAAGAACTCTGTAGGAGGTAAATTTGAGAAGAATTTTGAACCATTATAGAAAATAACTTTGTGACTATTTGTAAGTAATTATAGATATTGGTCTGGAAAAGCATGGAGATGGGAGCAGAGGTTGGAACCAACAGTGTTTATGAGATGAGCATGGCCTAATTGAAACAATCAAATATGTGAGTAAAGGAGATAAAAGCAAAAAAGTTTAGGCAAGCAATATCTGTGACTCTCATATATCAGAATCGTCAGCTAAGGGATCACTCACTGTTTTCCAGGTACTTTTTCTTGGAGCACTTTGCATTCAGGTTGGCAGTTAATCAAGTGATGATAAACCCAAGAGTAGGATATGAAATAATAATAAGCTAAGTTCACAAACAAGGTTATCTGCCAAATAGGCTCATTAGAGATAATTCAAACTGAGTTTTCCAAAACATTCATTTATCAAATATAATCAAATCCATCCTTATTGAAGAACAGTGAAGGAGAGAACCAAGTGGCCAGCCCATCTCTCCCAGCAAATATATATTGTAATTTTATCCCAACAGGCTCACAGTTCATGTTTTGACACATGATATACACCAAGCTCTGACTTCTGTCATTGATACCAAAGTAGTATTCAGTTTAGGCCAGAGTCAGTAAATTTCACATTACCAGGAATGTTATCAGGATTTGATTTGTTAATAGTTTGCCTAAAAGGTCATCATATGGATAGATTTCACATAATGCATCATTTAACTTCACATACTTTTCTTTTTTCTTTCACTATCTCTGTTCTTTCTTTCACCTTGTTTAGCCAGCCATATTTATACCTTAAAACGTAGCCTTACACTAGCCTATGTATTGTAACCTTCAAAAAAGCACTGGCCTTTCAGACAAGCCTAACCAATTTATGATAGAAACATAATATTATCATTTCTTAAAACATTTATTGAAAGTGTCCACTGTACTTGACTTCATGGCAAATAGATGGGGAAACAGTGGAAACAGTAGCTGACTTTATGTTTCTGGGCTTCAAAATCACTGCAGATGGTGATTGCAGCTATGAAATTAAAAGATGCTTACTCTTTGGAAGGAAAGTTATGACCAACCTAGACAGCATATTAAAAAGCAGAGACATCACTTTGTCAACAAAGGTCCATCTAGTCAAGGCTATGGTTTTTCCAGTTGTCATGTTTGGATGTGAGAGTTGGACTATAAAGAAAGCTGAGCGCAGAAGAATTGCTGCTTTTGAATTGTGGTGTTGGAGAAGACTCTTGAGAGTCCCTTGGACTGCAAGGAGATCCAACCAGTCCATCCTAAAGGAAATCAGTCCTGAATACTCATTAGAAGGACTGATGCTAAAGCTGAAACTCCAACACTTTGGTCACTTGATGTGAAGAGCTGATTCATTTGAAAAGACCTTGATGCTGGGAATGGTTGAGGGCAGGAGGAGAAGGGATGACAGATGATGAGATGATTGGATGGCATCACCGATTCAATGGTCATGGGTTTGGGTAGACTCCGGGAGTTGGTGATGGACAGGGAGGCCTGGCGTGCTGCAGTTCATGGGGTCTCAAAGAGTTGGACACGACTGAGCGACTGAACTGAACTGAGCTGAACTGTACTTGACATAGCATTACATGCTTTGAGTGTGATTGGAAATGTACAAAGCACAGTTGCTGCTCTGAAGGAGCTCAATTCTGATAGGAGAGAAAAGCACCTAGGGAGAAGAATGACTAATGCTGTCTGATGAAGTAAAATAATTCAAATTAATAAAGTGGCTTAAAGAGATCAGGGGAAACCTTGAGTGAGTGAGTCCTTGAAGGGATATTACAGTGAAAATGACAGTTTTTCACATATCCACTGTAGCTTACATGTCACAATATAAAACATGCCTGGATGAGCCAGAAAAAGACCACGTGGACATCATGAAAAAAAAAAAAAAAACAGTTTTTTTTTAAATGTAGAGAATACATAGAAAACAAAATTTGATGAGTAAAAGTTGAAATATGTTACTTGTTTCTTAATTTCCTCTTAGGTGCTAAACACTATCTTCAAGAAACAAGACACATCCCCTCTCCTCAAGATGTTTACAAAGTAAGAGGGAATACAGGCACCTCAACAGGAGTATTCTTTGGACCTAGGGTGCTATGGGCAGGGGGAGCAAAATGAAAGGCTTTCAACTGGACTCAAGGGACAGGTTTCCTGGAGAAAGTATCTCTAAGCTAGAGGCTGTTGGGCATTTGAAATAAGAGGTATGGGCAAAGTGTTCAGGCAAATAGACCACCATGGGCAAGACCTGGAAGTAGGAAAGAAAGCAGGGCTGGTTCATGAAAATGCAAGCAGTTATATTCTGTGCTTTAGTGAAATTAATATAGCAGCTGTATGTTAGGTATTAATGCATTGAAGGAAGAAGAGATGAAAGATGGAAAAACTAGTTAGGCGATTGTTGTGGGGAAGCCTAGGAAATAAATTACCTTTATTGAGTTCCACCCATTCATCTATGTCATCTAATTTAATGAAAGGCTAAAGAATGCTGCCGGGTGTTATAAATGGAGATGCAGGGAAGTTTTCCCAGGGTATGGCATGGAACTGTTGAGGTGGTACCATTCATATTGTGTGCTATGGTCATGGCAGTCCCTGGGCAGGGCGATTTCACTGTGAATACGTTAGCCCCTAGAACAGTCCATGGCCTCAGGTAGACACTCCATAGATACTGCTTAAATAAATGAAGGAATGAACAAGTGAATGAAGAGACAATATAAAGAAAATGTCTCTAAGTCTGGAAGTGTCTTGCATGAGTAACAATGCTGAAAATAGAAGGAAGTGAAAGATAAGTAAGTTTGAGACTGGGTGACTGAAAGGGGATGGTGCAAAAATAGAGAGCGCAGAAGAAGGAGAGGATTGCAATCACTAGAGGGTGGCTCTGAGACTCCATTTTGGACATAGTTTGAGTTATCAAGAAGGTATCCAGAGAAAGTATCTAACAGGTGATTTAAGATGCAGGCGAGGAGCTTGGGGAAAGAAGTAAGGACTAGAAATCAGATTTATTATATTTCAAGAGAAATAATTTAGTATTTTCTAATATTTGTATTTTGCAAGATTATGGTCCTCTCAATCCACACAAGGTTCAACTACATCAACACACATGCTAGGGTTTTCAAAATGGAGTTTGTTGATTGTGTTCCCCTCACCAGCCCTCCTCAAGAGATCTAACCTCAGGAAGGCATAAATGAAGCAAAGCGTGGCAATTGCTTAAAGCAGTGCTGGCATGTCATTAGCACAATTATAACTCTCAGCTATTAATGTTACTGTTATTTTTTCATTTGCTCAGTTTCATCATTTGTAAAATACAGATATTAATAGAGCAGATTTCAGGGAGTTATTGTGAAAACTGCAGAAAATAATCCATGTAAAGCTCTTTAGTTAGAACATGGTGAGAACTTCCCAGGTGGTGCCAGTGATAAAGAACCTGCCTGCCAATGCAGGAGACATAAGAGATGCAAGTTCAGTCCCTGGATTGGAAAGATCCCCTGAAGGAGGGCATGGCAACCCACTCCAGTATTCTTGCCTGGAGAATCCCATGGACAGAAGAAGAACTCAGTAGATGTAAGCAGTTATTAATACTGCTCCTACTCACATAGCAATGGATAGATTTGCCAGATTGCTCTGGAACACTTAAAATATATTTAATATATGACACATAAGTTTCCAGGTGATTTGATAGACAGTTTATAAACTGAGACTCATTTTCTTGAAAATTTTTCTGACATCCTTATCTTCTATTAAAAAGATGCAAAGGAGAGGTGATTTTACTATAAATAAGATAAATGAAAAGGATAAAAACAATTCCAGACCTGTTGGAAGAAGCAGCATTATCATTTCGTCTGAGTTTTATATCAGTAGTCCTTATTTACATGATTTTTTTGTTGTTGTTAAAAAAAAAAAAAAAAGGACCACTTGATATTAAGAGTTAGCATTGGAGTTATTTCAGTTTCCAAATTACATGCTTAAAAAATTTAAACAGCTGTCATTATAAAGAGGCTTACTTCATTTTACCTAAAGTGCTTCTCAGTCTGGAGGGAACACTTAAGTATAGTCACAAATCACTTGCTACCGCCAAGTGTAAGATTTTTTTTAAGTTAAATTTGTTTACAAGCCTGCAGAGCTCAAATTTTGTAGATAATTTTCTTTTCTACCTTTACTTAATGATTTCTGCTTCTTTTCTCCTCTAGTACTAGGCATGAATTTCACTCATTACAAAGAGAGCACCCAAATCCCTTTTTATTTCATTAGTTCAGTAAATTGTCTCCTAGGGGTTTGGACTGAGGACATGATTGGGCTCTGCAATGATGAGCTTGTTTTGCACTTTTAGCCAGAAAATCTTTATATACAAAAGTAACAGAAAGTAGTTACACTCAGCATGAACAATTACAGGCTGTTGGGAGAGCCTCCTCCTGATGTGCTGGTGACTTACTCCTATGAATTAAGAGGCAAATGTGCTCCAAAGTGCATTAACCTTTATGGATTTTTTCTTCGGTTTTCATGTTCCCCTGATTTGTGGCCTTAAATATGCCTGTTGCTGCTGTTTCTGAACGAGTCCCTTGTAAATCATTTCTAAATGATCTTTTTTGAGTCAGATAATCCAAGTCAGTTGAATATATCCCCAGTCAGTTCCTCTGAGGCTTCTTTCCTTCTTTGCCCAAGTTATTTTCAGTTTGCTCTGTGCCTTAAATGTCATGTGTGCTGACTCGCTCCACTTGTGTCCAACTCTTAGCGACCCCTGGGACTGTAGCCCGCCATGCTCCTCTGTCCATGGGATTTCTGAGGCAAGAGTACTGGAGTGGGTTGCCATTCCCTTCTCCAGGGAATCTTTCTGACCCAGGCATCAACCCTGCATCTATCTGCTGCCTTGCAGGCAGGTTCTGTACCCACTGAATCACTTGGTACCAGTCAAGCGTGGCAGGGATTTTGAGTATGTTCTGTATATTCATAAAAGTCCACTGTTCCCCTTAGAGTGATGTGCAGGAAGTGTCATGAGCACGTAGTTCCCTGTTATTAGTGATGTCTGGCATCTTTTCACATGGGCCCATATTTCTCCAGAAGAGTTCTGCATTGAACACTCAGTGCTCCCTTCTCCTTCTGGGTATGGAGATTGTCTTGGATTTGAGGGAAAATGTGAGTTTCTTTGTCTCCTCATAACTAATGTGTCATTCTGGCTATAGGATGGCTGTTACTGCTATTGTTTGCATTCTTTCCATAAAATGAAAACACATAATCAGTTTCAGAAAATTTAAATTTGGAATTCTGGTTTTTAAAGCACAAAATTATTTATTCATGTCTCTGTCATAAACAGTGCATCACTGCTTATTGCTAATTAAGTTTTAATGTAGATATTTATAAATACCTGTGTCCTGTGACATTATTAAATGTACATACATTAAACGTGATGGTGAGGATGGTGACATGGGGATTTACCTTTGAATATGCTTGATGACATAAGCAGAGCTTCTGCAGGCCTGTAAACGTCTCATAACTTTTCACATAGAAATCTTGAACTTAAGGAAGGCAAAGAGATGGTTCAGATTTTTTTAAATGTCTTTAAAGCTATTATACAATAGAAGAGATTTACAGCTTCTTGGTGGAAGGTAGGCATGGTACATCTCTGCAGAGTGGAAAGACTGGATTAGAAGTCACTTTAGTGGAAATGATATGTTGCAAGATGCTGCAGAATGCAGGAGGCCAGAGGAATACATCACACATATCTACTGGTTCTAATACATGAGATCAGGAGAAAAATCCCCAGCTTTTCATATAAATATTGTGTGTACATAATGCAGCCCAAACTACCAAAACATGTGTGTGATAATGTGACAAATTCAGGAATAATCAAAGTGAAAAGGATTAAAATGTTTTATGTTGTATGATATACATTATATACAGATATATGTGTTAAAAACAGAATTAGCAGTAAACAGTGACATATTGTTTGTGAGAGAGCCATGAATGAATTCCTTGTATTCCAAAAGCCAAAATTCTTAATTTGAATTTTCCAAAGTTTATACTTTTGATTTGTATTTTAGTTCTCTGGAAAGATGTTTCCCCATGACTGGATTCAGGTTATGCATTTTTTGGCAAAAATATGCATTTCTGGCAAGAAGTGATGCTGTGTTCTTCTCTGTATCATGTCAGATGGTACATGGTGTCAGCTGTAGAATCTTTTAAATTACTAGACTGTGAATATAAGGAATACTTATTTACTGTGAGCAACTATTTTTATTCAACTGAGTATTGCTCTCATTGCAACTTCTTGAACACAGAGGATCCAAATTGTATTTTAGGATATTTCCAGCTGGTAGCAGCCATAATTGTTGACTGAGATGAAATGGAGCTTTACAATAAGATGGAATTTGTGATGAGGAGTCTGGGTTAAACAAGGGGCTTGGGAAACTTGAGTGAAATTTTAATTAGTATAATTTTCCTGGGTAGAAATCAAATCAGGATAAAAATTTTGAAAATACTAGGTTAAGTGTGGGTACTGTGTGCTCATGTATGTGTTCCGAAGTACACATGCTTTCTATAAGAAAGAGTAAATTTAAAATATAGGGGGACTTGGTATAAAGCACAGGGAGCTCAGCTCAGTGCTCTGTGATGACCTAGATGGGTGGGGTGGGAGGGGGGGCCAAGGGGAAGGGGATATATGTATACATATAACTGGGTCACGTCCTTGTACCGCAGAAACTAACATAACATTGTAAAGCAATTATATTCCAATTAAAAATAAAATATAGGTATTACATATGTACAGATTTTTGGAGATCCCCTGGTTGATGGCAGTTTGAAAATAAAGCCTTTGGTGAAATAGTTACAAATGGCAACATTAGAATTTAGGGAGTAAGATCCGTGCTTTAAGACATTCAATGACAATAAGGATAGATTGCCTATACTCTTTGTTTTCTGGTTTATGCTACTCTACAGCTTGAGGTTTGGGAGGCTCATCTGAAGAAGGTTCTTCAAAAATCCTGTAATTAGATGCTCTGCGTCTTTCATTATGTAGATCCTTTTCTTTGATTCTCATTGTCTCTCTTTCCATATACACAGATGTACCTACGCTTTGTGTTTTCCTTCTTACCATTTACAAGAAGAGGAAATCCCCAGTGTGAAAGCACTTCACCAGATTAGATAATACCCTTTTTACAGAGTTCCATCTGTGTTCCATCTTAACTTTGAAGTGAAGTGTTTTCTTTGCTAATGAGATTCCTTTCACTGTTAAGAATTCAATGTTTTCTTACTTCCAAAGAGCTGATTAGGAGCATTGTTGGAAAAACTGGGTTTTTTGATGCTTCTCTTCAACACCCTTGACTCTGTCTCCTGTCTTCCATTCAACAGATGATTTTTTAAGGTGAAAGGAGCCATGCAGCATTCTGTGGGAATCTGGGGGAAATAAAATATAGGCTCACCCATGAAAGATGAGGAGGAAGTGCTCCTAGTATTTTAACTCATGGAAAGAATTCCACAGAAGCAAAATGAAGATATTCACTGTAGGATTATCTATAGTAGAGCCAGGAAGCATCATCAATGTTCCCTAATAGATGTTTGGGCTTCCCTGGTGGTTCAGACGATAAAGAATCTGCCTGCAATGCAGGAGACCCAGGTTCAATCCCTGGGTCTGGAAGATTCCCGGAGAAGGGAATGGCAGCTCACTCCAATATTTTTACCTGGAGAATTCTGTGGACAGAGACTACAGTTCATGGGATCACCAAGAGTCAGACATGACTGAGTGACTAACACTTTTACTTTCTTTCAGTAGATGTTTGGGTCAATAATGTGTTCATTAGATGATGGGGTTTCTCTGATAGCTCGGTTGGTAAGGAATCCGCCTGCAAGGCAGGAGACCCCAGATTGATTCCTGGGTTGGGAAGATCCCCTGGAGAACGGATAGGCTACCCACTCCAGTATTCTTGGGCTTCCCTTGTGGCTCATCTGGTAAAGAATCCGCCTGCAGTGCGGGAGACCTGGGTTTGATCCCTGGGTTGGGAAGATCCCCTGGAGAAGGAAAAGGCTACCTACTCCAGTATTCTGGCCTGGAGAATTCCATGGACTGCATAGTCCATGGGGTCGCAAAGAGTCAGACTCGGCTGAGTGACTTTCACTTTCATTAGATGATGAAGTGAGTCTTAGGCTTGCAAGTAATAACCTCTGTGAAATGGCCGATATGAAGCAGTGTGAATAACCTTATTGCATGAAGCAAAAAACAAGTGAGAATGTGGGCATGGAGGAGAGATACTCTTTCAATCCTATATCTCAATCTGTGGTTGAGATATAGGATTATTTTCTTCCTTTCTCTCTTTTTCTGATCATCTTTCAGTTGGACCCCCAGTCCAAATCGTTCAGAGAAGGACGCTATTTATCAGAGAGATCGCACTCTAGTTTTAGGAACAAAGGGTAAATGAAAGGACCTATTAATTATTTTATTCAATACTTGATTCAGCAAATATTTCCTGAGACCTACTACGTGCCAGCAGTAGACTAGTTCTAGGTCCTGAAGATACAGCAGTGAGAAATTTACACTTGACCCCTGGCCACATGGGGTTTTGGTCATTCCTACATACATGCATTGCTGAAATAGTCCAAGTAATAATCTAATGGCCCAAATTACCAGTTATGGATAATTGCATGGGGAAGTAAAGGAGAGAGTGAAAAAAAATGGTAAAATATGTCACACTTTGCTCTAAATCTCCAACCTCATCAGGATTTATGCACTGATAGTAATTACACAAATAGCAGCAGCCACCGCCTACTTAGCAGTTAACTGTATGTCAGCCTCTGTGATGAGCACTTGCATTTTATTTCCTTACTTAATCATCAGAACAAACCCTGTGTGTTACATCCATTTGCCAGAATACACAAATAGGATGAAGAGAGGCTAGGTAACCTGCCCAAGACGGTACATTCAAGATTCAGACTCAGGAATCCTACTTTCCGTGTTCCACCCTTGGCCATTCCACTTCCCTAAACCTTTCCTCTCTGCACAGACTATGAGTTCGGTTCACCCCTTAGATGCCTAGGGGCGATCTTCCTCTGTGTCCTTCCTGCCTAAGAAAGGGCGTTTTGCCCATTTAATGTGATTGCTTCTCACTTTTGACCAGAGTGGAGAAGAGGCTGGTGAGATAGCCCTAATTTTTGTCTTTCATTCTCCCCTCATATCTTGTCCTTTTTGCACAGTGGAACCCTCCCAGCTCCAAAAGCAGATTTGGAAACATGTTGAATGGGTCCCCTCGAGTCAGAGATGACACCATCAACCTGACTGTGTCATTTTAGACAGATGTGTATGCTTTAGGGAATAAATGATTTGTATTCGAAAAAAGTCATTTGGCTGAAGGTGATGGAAGCTGCTCCATCCGTGCTGCTCAGGGTGGTTTCATAGTCGAGGGGCACAAAAGGCAAATAAGGGACTAGAAAAAAAGAAAAATGGGGTAATTTGGAGCCTTCTGTCACTTTGTTTAGGAGCAAGTTAACTACTAAAAATCTCCTCCAAATAATTGATCGATGTTGAAAATGCAAGAAATACTTCTGCTCGGAAAACACTTCTTCTAAGACCCATGGGAAGGAATAAATAGGGATTCTGATGACAGGTGTATTTATTTGTTATCAGATTAGTAACAATGGTTGTCTTTCAGAGTCAGACCAAGGGAACCGGGATGCCCCTGGGTGGAGGGTTTCTCTGTGAGTTAGATGAGATCAGAGAGGATCACTACAGCATGATGTGGGACCTGGAGATCTTAAAACTATAACCATAGTTAACTCTCTGCTCTTTATTTCTTCATTTCCGCCCACCCCCCCTACCTTCCACTCAATCTCTTCTTAAAAATTTATTGTATCTTGTTTTGGGTCAGGCTTTAAATATATATATTTATTTATTTTTATTTGGCTGTGCCAGGTCTTAGTTGCAACATGCGGGATCTTTAGTTGAGGCATATGGAATCTAGTTCCCTACTCAGGGATCGAGCCCAGGTCCCCTGCATTGGGAGCCCAGAGTCCTAGCCACTGGACCACCAGGGAAGTCCCTTGGGTCAGGCTTTTACTTCCCTTTAGTTGTTGACAACATCAATTAAAAAACCTCATTGCTATTTGTCATAGCTTCTCAGTGTCCACTTTCCTGAGTGACTTTTCCACTGTAATAATCCTCTGTGTTCTCTTTCCTACCCCTTCTCCCCCTCCGAGGGCCTGGAGGTTAATGGAGCGTTTAACTGGTGATATGGAAGAGTAACCGTGATGTATTTGTTTATTAAGTAAAGGAAACTCTTTATTAGGTTAAACAGCTGAACTTACGGAACATTTATACCCCAAACGTTAAATGTGATCTAATTAGAAAGCAATTTATGAAATAGAGTCTTTGATAAATGTAGATAATTTTTGTATTGTCTAATTTAATTTTATTTGAGTTGCTAATATATTCAGTTTTTTAAAAGTCAAATGATTATGAAAATTATAATTGAAAAGTATATTCTCACTCCTTTGCCAGACCCCTCCCCCAATCCCTGCTTCCTATAAATACTCACATTTACTAATTTTTTTATGAATCCTCCAAGGATATCTTTATAATAAAACAAATAAATGTATAATTCTTATAATAAAACAAGTAAATGTATAATTCTTATAGAAGGGTGTATATTGGTATGCACCTTGCCTTTCTGACTTAACAATATACATCCTAGAGATCTTTGAATGTAAGGTCATCAAAAGCTTCCATTTTTGGGAGCTGGGTTGCTGCCCAGTATTGCAGTGTGTAGATTCACCATAGTTTATTTAACTGATCTCTAACTGATGGATTTTTTGTGTTGTTTCCAATCTTTTGCTGTAAAAACAATGCTGCACTGATCTCTGTACCCTGTGCATAGATCATCTAATCCATATTCAGATAATAGCTGTTGGGAGAATTTCCCAGAAGTGAGATTTCTGGGTCAAAAGGAAATACATTTGTAATTTTGAATGATAGTGCCAATTTGTCCTTCATCAGGGTTGTAACATTTTTCACTCCCATCAATAATATATGAGAATGTCTCTCTGCCCACAAAACCAACAGTGTGTTTTCAAACTTTTGGAATCTGGCTGATGCGTGGGTATAAAAAATGGTATCTTGGTATAGTTTACCTTTCATTTTTCTCATTATGAATGAAGTTAAAACTTTTTCTTATGTTTAATGTTCACTTACTGTAAAATGTCTTTTCATGTCTTTTGATCATTTTTCTACTATGTTCTTTGGTTTTTTACTGCTTGTTGTCTGTGAAGTAAGTTGCAAATAGATCTTCCCAGCTAATCACTAATTTTTTTCTCCATTAGATTCTGTTTCATTTTATTTAACTTCTAGTCTTTTGGGAAAAATTTAAAGTGCAAGGCCTTTCTTGCTTTACAGAACATTGTAGAACTGTAAAACTCACCAGGCAAAGCAGTATTATTAATCAGTAGGGGAAAATCACAATTGTTTCATGCCTTGAAATTTTTTGGTGTGAAAACATTAAAAATTCTTACTGTCAGTTACAAATATATACAGAAATGAAAAATAAAATTGATATGTATTAGTACCCTGTAACATTAGAAACACTGAGAATCAGAGTCTTGTTTCTTTGTTAAAATCTTACCGAGAGTGGGCTTCCCTGGAGGTCCAATGGTTAAGACTCCGCACTTCCACTGCAGAGGGGACACTGGTTCCATCCCTTAGATCTGGGAACTGAGAGATCCCATATGTCACATGACCTGGCCACAAAAGCAGGTCTTACCAAGAGCAGTTTGAACAGTGCTTGCCACATCTTCTTGTTGGGTCATTTACAATACACAGCAAAAATCTTTTCTCTGCCTTGGTGAAATGTCATACTTCCCTCTCAGTTTGGGTCAGCTGCCAGTATTTTATTCTTTGCTTTTCAATGTCATGAAATACCTCCAGGAGCTCCTCTAGGGTAATACGTTTTGATCAACATCACTTCCTCTGGGATGTCTTTCTCTCTTTCATCACAACTGTTTTTCTCTTTTAAGGTCAGTTAGTTAACCCTCCCTCTGGCTACATGTTCCTCTCACATGTTCCCAGGGTCTGTTATTTTCTTTTAGCTTTTTTGGCCAATTCCCTTTTTCAGTTATCCATTTCTGTAAACTGTCACAGGGGTTAATCACTGAGAGACGAGGAGACAACAGCTACCCACGTTGCTGTCTTTCTATGAATTGAGTAACAAATGTGAAGTGACCGTTCACTGATTGACTTTGAAAGAAGTGATATGACTGATCATTGATTATGATGAACAACAATTATTTACATAGAAATTACTAGATTGAAGCACTGGAGTTTCTGTTTCATGCCACTACTCACAGTTAATACACTATGGTAACTGGAATTCAAATCCTGTTGTACTGGTGTAATTTGCTAAACTGTAGTAACTTACATTTGTGCATATCAGAACCATGAAAGCAGGAGCTGCCAGCAGAGAAAAATACAAAGAATAGCATAACTAGTATCTGCGTACTCATCTGTGAGTTTTGACAGTTAACATTCTGCTATAAATGCTTTAAGTGTTTTCATAAAGAAAATTGATCATTACAAATAAAGTTAAACTACTCCTTTGTCCCCACCCCATCCTATTTCCTTTCATAACCTCTCAACCCACATTAGTGTCATAAATTTAAAGACTATGCTTATTGGAAAAGACCTTGATGCTGGGAAAGGTTGAAGGCAAAAGGAGAAGGGGGTGACAGAGGGTGAGATGGATAGATACCATCACCAACTCAAGGGACATGAATTTGAGCAACCTCTGAGAGAAGGTAGAGAGCAGAGGAGCCTGGCATGCTGCAGTCCATAGAGTCGCAAAGAGTCAGACATGCCTTAGAGGCTGAACAACAATATCCTTTATTTTCTCTCTTTTCGAAAGTTCTGTCTACACATATATAGAGCTTAAGAAATAGACAGTATGGGGTTTGCTCTTTGCATCGCAATTTGTTTTTTGTTTATCACACTTTCTTTTGCTTCTTATATTTTTATTTCCTTCCTGAATTAATAAATATTTTTGTCTCTCCTTTCTCCCCACTAGTTTGAAATTTTTGTTTCTGTTTCATCCTATTTCTACTGAATAAGTGAAATAACTTGTTTAAAAAACAGACCCATATATAGGTGAATATTAAAGTGGCCTGCCCTTGTTTAGAATTCTGGTAACTTCCCCAGATCTCTCCATGGCAGCAAGCAGAGATACCCATGTCTGGTCATATTTCTGCAGCTATCTTTCTGATATGTTTGACAGTGGTTGTGCTCTGTTTGTCTTCCAGATTTATTCAAGAGATAGAGCACGCCCTGGGACTTGGTCCTGCCAAACAGTGTCCTCTTCGAGAGTTTCTCACCGTGTACATCAAAAATATCTTCCTCAATCAGGTCTTGGCTGAGATCAACAAGGAGATCGAAGGAGTCACGAAAACATCTGACCCCCTGAAGATCCTGGCTAATGCAGACACCATGAAAGTGCTGGGGGTGCAGCGGCCTCTCCTCCAGGTAATCACATTCTTTGAACTTATTCTTTCTATCAGCAGTTTTCATTGACTTGGCAAGAGTTACAAATTGAAAAGAGAAGGAGAAGAATTACCATCTGTTTCCATGTTCATCAGGGACAAAATAAGAGGAAATAAATTAAACGGGCACTAGGGAAATTAAGGACAAATGTAGAGATAATGGAAAGTCCTGAAGATCTTTAAGAAAAAAAATGGTTAGTTTTGAGTATGGGAGATGGTGAGCCTCATTAACATTCAGGCAACTCCTCATTATTGGCCTGAAATTTGTCCTTGAATAGAATTCTCTTTCCACTGGTGAGTGCGTGCTGAAGTAGAAGGATTTACAGGGAGGAAGTGACTCTGCCTAATCTCAATGACCAACAGTAAACCCTCAGTTCCGTTTGAATGCTAATTTGGCTAGCTCACAGTGAATCCAAACCCACCTTGCAAACTGGCTTTTGAAGGTCAGATCATTTGTTAATTCAAGTGACAATCATCTTAATATGAAAATGTTACTTTCCCTATTTTAAACGATGGTTTCTGGGCAACAGAAGTAAAACAAGTTGTTAGATATTTAGGTTAATAGATGAGGTATTTGTTTTACATCCTTTAAGCCAGTGACTTGGAGGTAAATATAAAACCAAAAGAAAATTTGTATTAATATGAATTTCAATTATGAATATACATTAATTATCATTATATTGTATAATAATTGGACCTTTGCAGTATTTCTTCATTTAAGAGAATGATGGGCACAATAGTACATTTTTACATAGGTTGCGTGATATGTCAAAATGTGGAAGACTTGAGCTCTGCAAAGAGAAATTGGATAAATGGGATAGTTGCTTTAGTTGCCTTCCTTTACCTGCTTTTACATATATCATCCTTGATTTTTCCTTCTTTGTACACTAGAATGAATAAAAATACTGGCCCTCTAGTAGGGAAATGTCCTAGTGTGAGCATTCTCTTTTTTATGAGCAAAGTCTTCTATGGTCTTGAGAACAAAGACGAGAGGCATTCATTTCTCCCAGAACTAGAGTAACAGCAGCACATCTAGGAGGATGTTCATTTGGGTTGTCTGAGTCTGCGTTCCTAGTGAAGGATCTGTCCTGAGTGTGGGATGCAGAACAAGGAGAAGAGCAGAGACATGTGCTCACTTCCCCTTCTGCTGGCTCATTCTTCTACTGGTTCTTTGCATGGCCAGCGTCTTCTCTTGGTGCCAGTTCAAATGTCACTTCCACAGGGAAGCTTTTCCTGACTATCTGCCTAAGTAGGTTCCCTTCCTCGGTTATTTTTCATCTTCCCTCCTCCACCTTCTCAATCTATTCTCAACACTGGAGCCAAATTTTATGGATGTATCACCCAAACTCCCACGCCAGGTGACTTATGATCAGGTTCTGCCAATAGGAAGCGCTAGCAGGAAGTTGGAGGGTAAAAGGAGAGAGATTGGGCTCTTGTCTCCTTCCTCTCCATTTTGGATCAGAGTTCTGGCCTTAGGTGCCTCCCTCCATAACGAGAGGTCCTGCCAGATAACATTTGCCCCATGGCTCCAGCTCTCACTGGACTAGGACAACGCCATTTCCTCTCTTTGACCCTTGATGAGAGCTTTCTGCTGTTAACAGTCTCTGGGAGCCTCAGCCTCCTTTGTTGCTTCTTTCAATGCTGTCTATACCTCTGTAAGTCATCTCTTCATTAGTATTTCTTCCATTAATCATCTGAATGGAATTCTGTTTTTCATTTAGGATCATGAATAGGTTTCCCTAGTTAGTCACTGTTTTCAGGTTTGTTTTTTTTTCTTTCTTCACACGACTGTCATAGTTGTTTATTTTCTGGCTTGTTGATGGTGGGGGACAGGGAGGCCTGGCGTGCTGCAGTCCATGGGGTCACAAAGAACTGGACACGGCTGTGTGACTGAACCACAACAACAACAGGCTTGTTGATTTCCTACCTTTTCTCACTAGAAATTAAGTTCCAAAAGCATAGTACAGTATCAGGCAGGAGGAAGGTGCTCAGGAGTTTGTTGGATGAATGTATATGTGGGTGGGTGGGTAGATGGGTGGACACAGTGAATAGGTGTTGAGTGTCTTAACTGCAGAGTCAGAGTGGGAAGATGAGAAATAGAGAGTGACAGAAACTTGTTTACTTTTATGTTATGTCTGACCATGTCATTAATTTCTTCTCCATTAGAAAATCTCTCAGTATGTATGTCCCTCAAGTATCATGCTATATGCTGTACAGAACAGCTTTAATATGCTTAGTGTGGTGAATTTAAAAGAAACAGTACACTACAGAGTGAATCTGGGAGCTAAAGATCCTGGCTCATTAGACATGATAATTTTCAACTTGAGTAACAAAGACACATTAAAACTCCTAACTAGTTGAGTACAGTCTGGGCCATGTCAGGGCCACACACCGCTGGCTCCGTGGCGTCTCTGGGCAGTCTACCAACGTGCTTGTAAATTCACCCCTAACCTCATCACCAGCCATTCGTACGTGTCACTCCACCTCTTGTTCCTCAAGTCAGTGACTCCATAATTCTGAGGCTACATTGAGAACTCCAGCCCCCCCTCTTCTTTCTTTGACCTTGTCCAGATATGATAGGTACATGTAAGTGAACAAGTCTTAAAAGCCATTCAAGCTATTAATCTCCAAATATGTTTACAGAGGCCAGATGCCTGCTTTCACACTTGGTGAATTTGTTCTCCCTTTCTTGCTCAGAATTTTATTTTTGACAATGAAGATGAGTGAGACCATATCCATAAATTCGTTTAATATTCTCAGAGTTAGGTTAAAAAAGCACATGAGGAGGAGGTTATTTTCCTTTTCCATCGTGAGACAGCCTCTGGCTTTCTGATGATTGTAACTTGTTCTCTAACAATTTCTCTCGTGCTCAAATTTCAGTGTTTCTTAAGTGTGTTTCAGTGTCACTGTAATATTTTTTTTTTTTATTCCCAGCTAATTATAGGCAGCTAATATAAAGAAAAATAATTGAGAGGTAATTCTCAGTAATTGTAGCTGAGAATCCAAAGCAGTTGTGAAAAAAAAAGAGCTTGGAGAAATATCTGTATGTGTGAAAGATGCAGGAGGGTAAAGTATTGAATTCTGTGTCCTTCAAAGTCATTCCCCCTGCTCACTGTTGTTTGGTTACAGACTGGAAAGGATCGCGCCTTTCCCTGGAGGCGGCACCCACTGTCATAAAGCCTCAGCCCGATGGGGTTCTCCGGGGACAGTGGACAGACAGCTGTCTCAGTGCTGCTCCGTTTATTTCATGATGTACGGACACAGAGAACCCCAGGACACTCGGTCCTTTCCTCTCTGAAATGGCATTTGGTCAGGGTAGGCAGTCAGTTATAAGGGGGCATTTATTTGGGCCATAACATGCTTTTACATAGGCTTCCCAGGTGACTCAGTAGTGAAGCATCTGCCTGCCAGTGCAGGAGACTCAGGAGACGTGGGATTGATCCCTGGGTGGGGAAGATCCCCTGGAGGAGGAAATGGCAACCCACGCCAGTATTCTTGCCTGGAGAATCCTGTGGATAGAGGAACCTGGTGGGATGCAGTGCATGGGGTCGCAAAGAGTTGGACACAGCTGAGCACACATTCATGCTCACGCACTTTTACCTTGGTAACTTTACTTTGTAGGCACATAAGAAGGAAGAAAGGAAGGAAATAGGGAGGAAGAAATTACAAGCACCATTTTATAGGTGAAATAACTGTGTAGGTGTTGGCCATTGATACAGCAGCATTGTATTAGAAGTAACAGTAGAAGCAGTAATGATAGCAGTCATAATAGTAAATAGTAATAATGGTGATAACTCACACTTTAATAGCATTTACTATGAGCCAGACACAATCGAGTGCTTTATGTGTATTGACTTGTAAATGTTTTATATGCATTGACAACAGCTTTGTGAAGGTGGCATTCTTATTGTGGGGAGGAAACTGAGAAACAGTGAAATTAAATAATTTGCCCAAAGTCATTTAAGCTAGTATCACTAAAACTGTAATTCAAACCCCGGTGACCTAACCCTGGAACCCGTGTTCTAACTCAGTTTTACTCAGTGTAAGAGAATGCTTGCCTGCAAGCTATTTTTTTTTTTTTTTCTTTGCATGCATGCTCAGTCCTGTCTGAATCTTTGTGACTTCATGGACTATAGCTGGCCAGTCTCCTCTGTCCATGGAATTTTCCAGACAAGAATACTGGAGAGGGGTTGCCATTTCCTACTCCAGAGGATCTTTCTGGACCAGGGATCGAACCCATGTCTCTGAATTGCAGGTAGATTCTTTACCACTGGGCCACTCAGGAAGCCAAGCTATTTGTTGGCAATCTGCTATGAGATTGGCAGAATTTGAAGTCAACATTAAGACTTTTTTTTTTTAAGCAATTTGACATTGTCTGTTGAACCTAATAGTAAAAGATTGGAACTGGTGTTTTTATCCCTGGGTTTTTCAACTTTCCTTTTTCTAGTAATTCATTATTATTTATAAAAGTATCTCTCTGCCGCAGACTGGGAGGACAGGGGGAGAGTTTGGAACCAGACTCTCATCGTAGTCAGAGATGCACTACTCTAAATCCATGTATTGCCTACAAGGAAGTAAAAGTGTAAAGCCAGCCATCTTCCTTACCTCAGTTGTCTAACCCTTTTTCCAATGGATGGACTAGCTTGGATATTTGTTGCAGATGGTTCTCTCCTTGATTGGCAGCTCCTACAGCCTTGGCTGCTGTAGAGAAGACATTATTGACTAAATGGCTGAGCAAATAAAAATGAATGAGCTCATGATGGCTTCGTTAATACAAGGCTGTGTGTGTATGGAGGTTTTGCCCCCACAGTGTAAGTTTCATGGTCTTAAGTTTAAGATGCATTCAGTTCAGTTCAGTTCAGTCGCTCAGTCATGTCCAAATCTTTGCAACCCCATGAACCACAGCACGCCAGGCCTCCCTGTCCATCACCAACTTCTGGAGTTTACCCAAACTCGTGTCCACTGAGTCGGTGATGCCACCCAACTATCTCATCCTCTGTTGTCCCCTTCTCCTCTTGCCCTCAATCTTTTCCAGCATCATGACAATGTTTAAATTAAAACATCACAGATCCTATACCTCTAATGCTGTCAGATGGAGGCAGGATGGACTATGCTTCATTCTCTTACCATCTGAGAGTCCTCTGTTACCATCACTTTTTCTGCAGAATGGCCTCCATCCATTGCAAGGCAAAGCATGCTGACTCAAATGAAAGAAATCCATTAAGAGAAATTGCTCATTTCTCTTGACTCAGATCTTCTGGCATTCCAGACATAGAGCTATGGAAACAGCTGATTGTTTGAAGTGGATGCCCCTTCATGCCTTATATGTCACAGCCATCAACCAACTGTTCACTCATCAGACATGAGGAAACATTCTCTCTGTTCCCTAACTTGTCCTTGGTTTGGGGATGTAATTTGATTTATTCCTCTTTAGGGTCTCCATCCAGAAAAGGGGAGAGGAGACTAATGCTTAGGTTTTTCTCCCTTAACTACCACACAGCTGAATGGACATGTATCTGTGTGAACAAAAGATACAAGTAAAGGTTCCCCCCACCCCACCACCCCCACCAGTGGAATACCTGGTATCCTTGTTACTTAGAGAGGTACCTGTGGACAAGAACATCATGCCTCTGAGTCAGAATCTGCATGTGTATGGCATCCCCAGGTGATTTGTACGGACATTCGATTTTGAGAAGCACTGTCTTGAACGAGCATGGCTTCCCTAGTGGCTCAGTGGTGAAAAATACGCCTGCCACTGTAGGAGATGAGGGTTTGATCCCTGGTCAGGAAGATCCTGGAGTAGGAAATGGCAACCCACTCCAGTGTCCTTGCCTGGAGAACCCCATGGTCAGAGGAGCCTGGGGTGCTACAGTCATACGGTCTCACAGAGTCGGACACAACTGAGTGACTGAGCACACACACACTCCTTGTACAACAGCAACATGAAGTGTGGTCCATGGACTGGTGCATCCATATCACCTGAGCTTGTGAGAAATGCAGATTCCTCAGCATCAACTGTGCTCAAGAGTGAAGCTCAGGAATCGCTGATCTGACCAGCCCTCTTGGTGATTAAGAGAGGTGGAAGTTTTAGAAGCATTGTCTTACATAATACCAGCATTTCCAGAAGGAGGCTAGGCAGTGGGGCTCTGATGCTGTGGGCTTCTAGCATTGCCGCAAACAACAGTAGTTACTCCATAAAAAATGATTCAGCTTTGTTTCATACAGACGCCAAATTTGTAAAAACAATATTTGCAGTGGCAACAGAAGCTGCTTCCTAGTCTAGCACATTGCTGAATTTTGCAAAGTTCTTTCCAGACACAGGCTGAGTGTACGTTTCCAGGCTCATGTTGAGCAATGTGAGACAAGGACAGCTTTCCTAATGCTGAGGCTTACGTTCCCACATTCACTGGAGGAAAAAACCATAAACTGTGCAAGTGTAAAAATTGAAGCAATCTTCAAACATTTAAAGCAGATTTTCATTTTCCTCATTGCCCCAGTGTGTGTCAGAGCCCTTCTGAGACATGAGATAGAGGCAGCCTGCAAACCCTACATTCTCCTCTCTTCCTCATCCTTCTGAGCTCCCCACTGCTCCCTGGGGGTGTGTGGGTCTCAGTAACAATTCTCATTAGAATCACCCAAGAGCTTTCTGAACACACCCAGGGAGTTGGTTCAGTTGATCAAGGGTAAGATTCCATCCCAGAGATACGGTTCAGTAGATCAGGGGTGAGGTCTGGGCATCCAGGTGTTATGAGCTGTCCAGATGATTCCAACATATACAGACAGTATTAGCATCACATGTTGCTGGCCTGCATCTTTCTACTCCATAGAATCAATTACTGCCCTGAGAGGAAGTACAAAAAAAGTTATAAATAAGGGATTCTTTCTTTCAGTCACATTTGTAGCAAAGGATCTGTTGGATACTTTGAATCAGGCTTGATACATAAGACTTGGGATCAGATACAAATAGATTTAAGTCCCAGATGTTTCAATGGATACTTTTGTGATCAGGACCAAGTTGCTCACCTCCCCATATCTATTCCCTGTTTTATAAAATAAGAATAATAAAATATGTGTCCTAGGAACACAGACATCATTTCTAAGGTTTGGATGGAATAATGGTTGTAAAACATACCTCCTTCCTTTTCCATGTCACAGATGCCTGGACTTCAGCCTTGACTACTCGGATGCCTGCTACCTGCCCACAGCTTAACTCTCGACTTCATAGCCTTTTGACTTCTACTGACAATGCCTCACCACTCCCGCTGTTTCTTTGTAGATTTCAGCCTGCATCTCCTCTCATCACTAACTTGCTGTTTACTCACTCCTGTTCTCTGTGCTCCCTCACCCGGCTGGTAACTCGTGTTTCCTGCTTCCCCTTACCTTAGAGTGGCAGCAGGAGATGATATTGTTTCATTTCCTTCCTCTTTTTCCTGGCTTTGCCCCCTGATCATTTGTTAGCAGCAGAAACAGCATGCAATATTTATGATCATTAAAGCTAGTATGTTCGTTTCCCAGGGCAAGTATAACAAATTAGCACAAACTTGGTTTAAAAAATAGAAATTGATGGACTCATAGTTCCGGGGGCCAGAGGCCACAGTCCCTCCAAAGGCTCTGGAGGAGGACCCTTCCTTGCTTCTTCCATCTTGTGGTCCTGGCCTTTTTTGGCTTTGGGGAGCATAATTCTGATCTCTGCTTCCATCTTAACATGATCTTCTCCCACATTCTCCATTTTTCCTTTTCTGTGTCTTCTCAGGACACTCTCATTGAATTTAGGGCACACCTTAATCCAGCCATGACCTCACCTCAACCCTTACCATTTTTACGTTCACGAAGACCCTATTTGCGACTAAGGTCACATTCTGAGGTTGCCTGTGGAATACTGGGAGAACACTATTCAACTCACCACAGCTAATAATTGGAAGCAGTCTATATAGAATGCAACATATTCATCTTGCTATATTTTCCTAGAAAACACTCTGGCAGGAAGCAGTATAGAAGTAATGTTGTTAAGGCAATAGGGCCAGAATGGTCTAAATTCTAGATGTCAGCAAGGTTCCAAATGAAAGTTTTTGGTGGGCTGAGTGATTGCTGGAGCTCTAGTTAAGCTTTATTGAAGGTTAGTAGGCACAGCTGCTTACAGTATAATGATTTGCCAGAGATAATTACACTGATGCCCAAGCCTATTATCTCCCCGGCTAAGTCAGGGTGCTGCCAGTAACCTCTTGTTGGTTTCCCAGGAAAGTGTGGCCAGCAGAAGTAGCATATTGTTTTCATCATATCAAATTATGTTAATATGAACAATGTTGGATTTGAGTGGTGTTTGCATTACAGCCAGTTGTTGCCACTCTACTCCGTGGTACAGAATAGATTTAGTTTTTATTAGCCTAAATAGATTAGTCCCATTTAAGGTCTGCTGGAAGTCATCATGGAAATCATTAAGTGGAAAAGAGAGCTGATCAATTTTTTTTTTCCTCCCCTGTAAGCTTGGAGAGGTGGTGTTAATGGTCTCACTGTGCTAAAAATAAGTCTCAGAACCAAGATGCCTTGAGGCCTAATTTGATTCTTCAGTGTTTACCTAAACCTAAAGAAATACTGACTTAAATAGTAACTTTGAATTTTCCTTTGATAAAGGTAAAATAAAAGTAAAATAAAATACTCACCGGCAATATTATTTAGGCTCTTCATGATGCATGAAGGCCTCAAGTAACCAACCACTAGTGGCTGCTTTTATCTGGGAAGATGGGCTACAAGATTCCTTTGTTCTTTTTGATTGTTCAGATTGTCACCATGGCTTTCAACACTCCCCTGTCCACTTCTGAGACAGCTGAGCAAATTAAATCTTTCAATACTGATGTGGACTTTGGGTGTGTCTCCAGATTTTCTTATCAAGTTGTGTTATTCTTGTATGATTAATTTTGTTACCAGTTTAAAGCATTTTATTTGTTGTAGAATTTTTGTTGTGATTCTTCATAGCCATTCAGGAAAATAGCTCACGTAAATTTCACCATGGCATGGTAGGAAAAGCATTTAAAATGGGGATCTGGTCTCCCTGTCAGTCCAGTGACCTTAGACAAGCCCAAGCCACTTATCTTCCCTCAGCTTCACGTTTCTCTATGAGAATGATACTGGCTTAAACCACCTCGTAAGATTAAGGTGAGGAGTACAACAAGGTCATGTATTCAGCGGGGCTTTCTGAACTGCTCTATGCATTGAGTCGTCTCATAATCTTTATTATTGGTCCACACACCCAATGATCATTCAGAAAATCCGTTAGCATTAAAGGAAATGATGCTAAGAAAACACCTACAGAAATGAAAAATATTTCCTATTAAATGAGAGGCTTCACTAAGTTTTACCAACAGTTTGTTTTATAAATGATTGGACAACCAATATAAGAACCTGGTATATTCCCCCCAGAGTTTATCATGAAAATATTTGAAACATCTAAAAAGACTGAGAAAAAAAGAAGGAAAACCACCCACAGCTCACTATCCAGATTTTACAGTTAGCACTTTTCTGAATTTGTTCCATAGCATAACCAAACCTGATAAATTTGAATTCTTTTTCAGTCATCCTAGAAATGAATTCCCAGTCATTCCTAAGCACTTTACCATGGTGTTGTTCACAGGTTTTTAATATCTTACTTAGAAAATCTGAACATAAAAAGAAATATATTAAGTGAGAAAGTAGTTGCTTTGTATTAAGTGTTCAATTTCTAAAAGTATCCATCCAAATGTTTCCTTAAAATAGTGTCATGAAACAGGAAATTGACCAATCCGTGCTTGTTGTTAATCTATTACTTATAGATTGCCTTTATTGAATAGACTGCCTTTATTGAATGATACTACCGGGGAATTTGCCCTTGTAACTACTGATGAAAAAGGCTATGAAGTGAGCAAATGAAAGATTATTTTTATATACATGCAGAACAGGCACATCATATGATCGACTTCAATTTTTTATAAATATCTTTATAGTCTTATCTCTGGATGAAAAAGAAATAGGACCTTGTTGTCCGTTTGGCTGGTTTTCATAGAAAGTCCTCGGTTAACTGGATGGGAGAAAGGGATGTGTGTGTGTGTGTGTGTGTGTGTGTAAATATGCATATATTTAAACTAACTTCTATACAGTATAGCCAGTGAGGCATTTGGAGAAAACTAAGAGGGGCTAGAAATAAATCATTTTTCTTTTGTCTGCAGAAAATCATCTGCAGCCAACCCAATGCATTGTGTAAAAATAATTAATGATATGAAGTTTTTATTTTTTGAAGTCTGTTAAAAATCCAACTGTTTTCTCCAGCATTTCATCAATTCTCAGAGTGTGTTGGGGACAGATTTTAATTTAGATGCAACTTTCCCAGAATTCATTTATTGTATCTGGGTTATGAGGTCAGCGTATAATACAGAGGCTGGGAAGGGCTTATCCACAGGGCTGGAGGAGTCATGAGGGGCTGCTGAATGAGAAAGTAATTACAGTCAATGACACATGTTTACCAGCTTTTCTTGGTACTAAGAAACTTGCTTGAGCACCAGGCTGTTTCAAAATGACATCAATATAGGGATAAGCCCTGGGTTTTAAAGGAGGATTCTGAATTTACTTTCTAAGTAAAGGCGGACCCACTGATGACCATCTTGGTTTTCACCTAGACTGTGCTATGTAACAAGGCTTATTTGGGGTAAGTATTTTGAGACATTTGATTGGCTGCTGTCTGTCTTGATCTTGCCTCGGCCCACTCCTTGGTGGATAAGCAGGAGAGAAGGTAATGACTAATGACAGATCTGCTGACGGGGACTGAACTGCATTAACACTCTGTCGCTCAGATCTTTAGAGAGCTGTCTTTGCCCGAAATAGATTTGACTTTACTTGCTAACAAAGGCATCTTCAGATGTATTTCTCTTCCTTTAACCCTGGAGAAGAGGAAGAACATCCCAGCGAGAGATAGCAAGAAGGGAGAAAAGACTGGCTTGACAGCCCAAGCAGATGATAGTTATCGTTCTTGTGAGCAGCAGGATTGCTGACCTGGCAAGATGACTGGTGGAAGCCGGATGAGCATAGACAGAGAACTGCTGTTGTTCGGGAATCTTTGAGGTCCTTATCCTAAGTCATTTTTGCCCTGTCTGGATAGTGCATCTCTGGCTTAGAGATGTTCTAGTGAGCCAAGGAAGAGGAAGAAGACTGCCTCAGCTTGAAAGTTAAATGGCCCTTTAAGATGAACTGTTCAAATAAAGTAGACGTTTTTCTTCATGCTTTTCAAGGATCCCGTCCTACTCACAACCTGGCATGTGCTTTGTCATAGCTTAGACACCCTAAGATGGGCTGGTGGATATCTGACACATCAAATATAACAAGAGTGACACGGCACAGCTGATTAATTTCCACTGGTGAAATTCTAATAAAACTAAATGATTACTCACTACACACCTCCTTTGTGCTATCATTGGACAAGGAGATGAGGATATACAAAAGAAATTAAAAGCCCGGCTCCCACTTCTCAGGGGCTTCCAGTTTAGTTGGGGAATCAGAATTCCTCACGCCTATAAATGTGAGAGCAGTAGAGGACCATGGGTACCTGAACACTGAAGGTGATGGTTCAGAAGATTTGCAGTTTAAGAGAAAGATGGTAACGATGACCCTATATACGAGACAGCAAAAGAGACACAGATGTAAAGAACAGTCTTTTGGACTCTGTGGGAGAAGGCGAGGGTGGGATGATTTGAGAGAATAGCATTGAAACATGTGTATTATCATATGTGAAATAGATTGCTAGTTCAGGTTCAATGCATGAGACAGGGTGCTCAGGGCTGGTGCACTGGGATGACCCTGAGGGATGGGATGGGGAGGGAGGTGGGAGAGGGGTTCAGATTGGGGAACACATGTACACCCATGGCTAATTCATGTCAATGTATGGCAAAAACCACTACAATATTGTAAAGTAATTAGCCTCCAATTAAAATTAATTAATTAATTTAAAAAAATTAAGAACAGAGGACTCAGCTGAGGGCTGGAGAATTCTAGAAACTTTAAACAAGAGGTGGGTCCTGAACTGGACATTGTAGGGTATGTAGAAATAGAGAAGGGGAAGTATCACGGGAGCCAAACGATACACATGAAGACACCAAAGGGGTTGTTCACAAGATGTTGAGATTAGTCTAGGTGAGTGAAGGAATGGAGAGTGAGAAGTAAGGTTCTCAGGGCACAGAACTCCCATGGAGGTCTTTTGGTGGAACTATTTCCTTTGTAACAGAGCCTGGAAGGGTATACTTCAATGGGTGCTTTCTTAAGGGAGAGTGGGCTTTGGCAATTCACAGGTGAGGTTAGAAGGCACTCAATGCTGGGAATTCACTTGATCTGCTGGGCAGAGACATTTCAAGCTCGGGGAACACATAATGGGAATTTAATTCTATGTGTCCCAAAGATATGTAATTCTCTTTGGAGATTTTACTTGATAATAGCTGTGCCCCAGAAAACCATCTTGTTTAACCAATGTGACAAGCTGACAGTGTAGTTTTTCTCTCTGATTATTATGTACTCTGTGTAGTCAATACAGTGGTACCATATGAGTGTAATTTCCTCTTTTATTTTATCTCAATGCACTGTGTTATAAATAGTTAAAAACAAAGCAAAAAGATGAGAGACAAAGAGCCTGGGGTCGGAAGGGCCAGCCAAGACTGGAGTCCAGTAATCCAACCCAGAGAGGAAGATGGTTTCCAATGAGTGTTTCTCTCTCAGACAGAAGCTTCAGGTAGTAACCTCACGGCTGCCTGAGGTTTGGTGAATGCCAACCTTTTGCTCGGATTTGAAGTCATTCTTTTGATTGATTGTCCTGATTGGCCAAACACCTCAGATGGGTTTACTTTCTGGGATAAGTATTGTGCTCGTTAATCGTCATCAGGTTTTTCTTGCCGAGCCCTCGAACGGCAGCCATTGGATGGTGCCTTCATCACCTCTGTCCACAAGAGCAGCCACTTGGCTGCAGCATGTTCATATTTGTTTAAAGATTAAGCTGTACATTTCTCCCTTATTACCTTTTTTAGACACACAGGAGCTCTGTCAGTTAAAGCCCTGCTTTGGGGAAAAGGCAACACGCAGCTAACTCATTAACAGGTTATCTATGTCATTATGTCCTTTTTGGATTGTACATATTGGAAACAGTCTTTTGAGGAGAAAAAAAAGAATCCATCTAGGCTTCTAGTTTCCCTTTCTTTTTCTTCCTCATTTTTATCTGCCTTTTTCCCCTCCATAGTTCTAGCTATTCCCATGATGCATGGTCATATCTTTGGAGTCCAGAATACCCTGAGTATTCACTTGCAAATAGCTACAAAGTCAAGTTCAGATAACCACTTCAATGAGAGCTATTTTGTACTTTCCTCATCGGACCCACACTACTCTTTTCCCCATTGCAACCACAGGAGCTTAATTGCTTCTTCCTTTTTACTCCACAAAGCATGTTTTAATTTGTTCTCCCCTTGGTCGTTCCAAGGTCAAGGCTGCCTATCAGGTGCTTGCAGAGGTGCTCTGATGACCTTGCTTGCAGTGTTTGCCCGTAGCTTCCAAGGCTGGGTCCAGAATGAGCAGCTTGCCCGAGTGAGAGATGGCTAGTTGGTACATGAATTTCTTACCTCTTGAGCAAGACATATCTGTCCTTCCATCCTTTCAAAGTTTTGCTTTGGAGCCAAAAGAAATCTCTGACACGTAGTAGGCTCTCATTTGGTGAATGAGTAAAATAGAAATTGCCAAAATAGAAATTGTCTTGAACAATTATGTTCAAGGATGGCCTCTGGCTTACAGTTAGGTAAAGGGTGTATAGAAGTAAACCTATGTTGTTTGCCAAGGAAAGGAGCTTTAAATTTTATGGTTCTTTAAATATTTTATTTTAGAAAAGTTTGAAATTTATAGAGAAGTGGCAAAGATGGCACACTTCCCATACACCCCACACTCTGTTGCGCCCTTTTATTAGTATCTTATATTTGTATAGTGAATTGGTTGCAATTAATGAACCAATATTGATATACTCCTGTTAATTAAAATCACACCTTATTCAAATTGCCTTGTCTTTCACCTGATGTAGTCTGTTCCCAGATCCCATCCAAGATATCACATTATGTTTAGTTCTATCTCTTTAGGCTCCTCCCGGATATGACAGTTTCTCAGACTTTCCTTTTTTAAATGGCCTTGACAGCAGGTTAGGTATGTTGCAGAATGTCCTGCAATATGGACTAGTCTGATGTTTTTCTCATGATTTGACAAGGGGTATGTGTTTGCGGGGGGAAGACCACAGAGGTAAAGCATCTTTCTCATCATGTCACATCAGGTATATATACTATCGGCTTGATTCATGACTGTCAATGTTAACCTTGCTCTCCTGGCTGAGGCTCAGATTTCTTCATTAGAAGGTACCCCGCTCCTTTTCATAGTTTACTCTTTGGAAGGAATTCATTATGCACACCAGACACACTCAAGGAGTAAGGGAGAAAAAAAAGTGAGGACTTAAGCCCCACTTCTGTGAAAATAGAGTATCTGCATAAATGATTGGGAAGGCTTCTGCCTGGAAGATGTATCCCTTCTCTCCCATTTTTGTATTTATTCAATCACTTATGTCAGTATGAACTCATGGATTTTTATTGCATACAGTGTGTTAAAATCCAATACTGTCTTTGTTTTCTGTTTTAAGTTCCAGCTTTGGCCATTGGAAGCTCCTGTATCATCACCCTTGTGATTTTTTTTTTTAATTTAGCACTTATTTTCTAGCACCCCAAGGTGCTACGAGCTCCATCTTTGTATTTCTTGCCCCAGTCCTAGAATCAGCCATTTTTCCCAGAAGTTCCAGTTCCTGTTATTATAGAAAACAGAATTGCCGACCAACATCTGGGGATTTGATATGATTATTTTTATTGGGTGTCATTATGTCTGTCCTCTCAGTCTACAGAGAAAGGAATATATGTGTATGCTAACTCGTGTATATATTCATGTATCTGTATATTTCTGTATGTGGCCCCTTTACTTACTGAGCTAAAACTGAGTTTATACTGATGTCTCTGCCTCAAGTGCATTGCCACATGGATCATTCTACCCTCTTCCCCTTGCTTATCTGCAACCTTCCTCTCCAACAGTGAAAGAACCTCCGACATATAATCCATGTCCCTAACTGTTCAATTCCAGCTTCCATGCATAGCAATATCAGAATTGATAACCCACACCCTGTGAAAAACAACTTTATTCAACTCATCATAGTCCTTATGTATAATTTCTTCTGCCTTTAGTTTTACAGACTTTACTAATTTCCAGAATTACTTGGGCTAGCACCTTTTTCTCTCACTTTCCTTTCAAGAGGGTTATTTTATACATTTGTGATATAGTGAGATGGTTTTATCATATCCTGTACGTCATTAAATTAAGGTATTGTAGGATACCGTAACCTCCTAAATGAATTTTTAATTTGCATATATTAAGATGTATTATAAGTTCTGTGGGTTTTGATAAATCCATAGTGTCATGTATTTACCGTTAAAGTATCACATAAAATGATTTTTACCCACATCCCCCAAATTCCCTGTACTTCATCTATTCAGCCTTTGTCTCCTCTCCTCCCTATGCCTTTGACAATCACCAGTCATTTTATTGTCTTTATAGTTTTACACTTTCCAGAAATCATATAATTGGAATCATGCGGTATTTGGCTCTTCCAGACTGGCTTCTTTAAATTAGCACTATAAGAAATAGTCATTCATGGCTTGACATCTCAGTGCTTTTGATCACTGAATAATACTCCATGATATGGATTATAGATGTGGTATATGATACAGACATATCAGTTTGTTTATTCATTCACCTGTTGAAGGATATCTTGGTTGCTTCCATTACAAGTAAAGCTGCTATAAACATCCATATACAGGTTTTTATGTGGTCATAAGTTTTCAGATCAGGTATTATTTTTAACTGTGTATAGAAGTTGTGCAAGTGGTTGGGGATTTGGGTGGTGGTGAGGACAAACTCACAAATAAGCAAGTACTTTATGTGGTAAGTGCTGTAATAGACATGTGAATAGGATCAGTAAACTGTTGAATCTAAGAAAGAGGCAAAAGTAAAGATACTTAAATTTACTCTTAGGTTCTATTTTAAAATGACTCCTCAGTTCAGTTCAGTAGCTCAGTCGTGTCCAACCCTTTGCGATCCCATGGACTGTAGCACGCCAGGCTTCCCTGTCCATCACCAACTCCCAGAGCTTGCTCAGACTCATGTTCATCAAGTCAGTGATGCCATCCAACAATCTCATCCTCTCTCATCCCCTTCTCCTCCTGCTGTCAGTTTTTCCCAGCATCAGGGTCTTTTCCAATGAGTCAGTTCTTCGCATAAGGTGGCCAAAGTATTGGAGTTTCAGCTTCAGCATAGTTCTTCCAATGAATATTTAGGATTGTTTTACTTTAAGATTGACTAGCTTGATCTCCTTGCAGTCCAAGGGACTCTCAAGAGTCTTCTCCAACACCACAGATCAAAAGCATCAGTTCTTTGGTGCTCAGCCTTCTTTATGGTCTAACTCTCACATCCATACATGACTACTGGAAAAACCGTAGTAGCCTTGACTGGATGGACTTTTGTCAGCAAAGTAATGTCTCTACTTTTTAATATGCTGTCCATGTTGGTCATAGATTTTCTTCTAAAGAGCAAGCATATTTTAATTTTGTGGCTGCAGTCACCATCTGCAGTGATTTTGGAGCCCTAGAAAACAAAGTCTGTCACTATTTCCATTGTTTCCCCATCTATTTGCCATGAAGCTATGGGACTAGATGCCATGATCTTAGTTTTTTGAATGTTGAGTTTTAAGCCAGCTTTTTCACTCTTCTCTTTCACTTTCATCAAGAGGCTCTTTAGTTCCTCTTTGCTTTCTGCCATAAGGATGGTATTATCTGCATATCTGCTGCTACTGCTAAGTCACCTCAGTCGTGTCCGACTCTGTGCGACCCCATAGATGGCAGCCCAGCAGGATCCGCCATCCCTGGGATTCTCCAGGCAAGAATACTGGAGTGGGTTGCCATTTCCTTCTCCAGTGTGTGAAAGTGAAAAGTGAAAATGAAGTTGCTCAGTCGTGTCCGACTCTTCGCGACCCCATGGACTGCAGCCTACCAGGCTCCTCCATCCATGGGATTTTCCAGGCAAGAGTACTGGAGTGGGGTGCCATTGCCTTCCCTGCTGCATATCTGAGGTTACTGATATTTCTCCCGGCAATCTTGATTCCAGCTTATGCTTCAGCCAGCCTGGCATTTCACATGATGTATTCTGTGTATAAGTTAAATCAGCAGGGTGACAATATACAGCCTTGACATACTCCTTTTCCAACTTGGAACCAGTGCATTGCTCCATGTCCGGTTCTGTTGCTTCTTGACCTGCATACAGGTTTCTCAGCAGGCAGGTCAGATGGTCTGGTATTCCCATCTCTTGAAGAATTTTCCACAATTTATTGTGATCCACACAGTCAAGGGCTTTGGCGTAGTCCATAAAGCAGAAGTAGACATTTTTCTGGAACTCTCTTGTTTTTTCAATGATCCAGAGGATATTGGCAGTATGATCTCTGGTTGGTCTGTCTTTTCTAAATCCAGCTTGAACATCTGGAAGTTCATGGTTCATGTACTGTTGAAGCCTGGCTTGGAGAATTTTGAGCATTACTTTGCTAGCGTGTGAGATGAGTACAATTGTGCAGTAGTTTGAACATTCATTGGCATTGTCTTCCTTTGGGATTGGAATGAAAACAGACCTTTTCCAGTCCTGTGGCCACTGCTGAGTTTTCCAGATTTGCCGGCATCTTGAGTGCAGCACATTCACAGCATCATCTTTCAGAATTTGAAATAGCTCAACTGGAATTCCATCACCTCCACTAGCTTTGTATGTAGTGATGCTTCCTAAGGCCCACTTGACTTCGCATTCCAGGATGTCTGGCTCTAGGTGAGTGATCACACTATCGTGGTTATCTAGGTCATGAAGATGTTTTTGTATAGTTCTTCTGTGTATTCTTGCCACCTCTTCTTAATATCTTTGGCTTCTTTTAGGTCCATACTATTTCTGTCCTTAACTTACCCTTAAGCTGCATTTTAAAAGAACAAAAAATACCTCACTTTGCTTTCCAGGAAAACACCCTCCCTCCAATTTCTTCCCCTCCCCTCCCCCCCAAAATAAACCCACCAATTTACTGAAGACATTCTGCTGCAGCTACAGTGAAGACCATGAAACAGGTGGCCCAAAAATTTCTGCCTGAAAAAAGAAAGTCAGGAATTCACTGGTGGCAGACTCCTTCACAGCTTAATAGTAGGAGAGAAAATCGACATAAGGTTGAAAAAACAGCTCTTACCGATGAGAAGGGAAAAAAAGGCATAGAGACTTTTAGCTGTTTGGAAATCTGGAACTATAGTAGGATGAAGGAACCGATGTAAATTTTTTTTACTGAGTCCAAAGCTAACAACAAGTAATTTATTCTGGGATTTGGGGTTCCTCCCCCAGAGATTTCTCATAGCAAGAGCCTAACCCAATGAAACTAGCCACACGGGAAATGAAATCCTGCTTTGTCAAGAGCTACGCCAGTATCTTTGAAGAAGAGCTTTTGTGTTATGTGTCCAGGAGGAGATGCCAGGGGGTCATGAAAAGGCCTCGCGTTTCTTGGCTTGTGCACTTTTGGATGTTAGCTGTCTGGGTCCACTGAGCCAACTGGAGCCTGACTTACACACCAGTCGGTGGTAAAGAAGGTGGAATAGCGGGAGAAGGAAAGTGTGTTTACTGCCTGGGAGATGGAATGCACAAGAATCGGTCCACACACACCCTTCTTGAATGTGTAGTGACCTGCATTTTAGTAAAATATAACACAAGCACAGAGGCTTGATCTCATGAGCAAGTTCTCTTCATTTACAGAGTAATTAATAGGAAGGAGTACAGACAGAGATCCAGATTGTAAATACAGAAAGAACTTTCTCCAGCACCCTGGATAACAAGAAGTGTGTCGGCTGTAAGTTATCAGAAACTTTTTGATGCGTGGAACATAAATTAGAGTAAATTAAAGATTTCTCCTTAAGTGAAAAACAAAACAATAATCAGAGAGAAGTTGTAATTTATAATGTTACAATTTAGTTGGTGAATATTTTTAATTGGTCCCTGGGTGACTTGTCTTTTTAAAAATCTTGCTAGAGTACATATATTTGTCTAAAACGCAGTGGTTAAATATTTATGTGATTAGTTATATATTTATAATGTCTGCCTCTTCATAGAGTAGTTTTATAGAAATAATCATAAGTGAGTGGATTGAAAGCTATTTTTACTCTTTCTCAACTAGCTGTATCTAGGGAAAACCAAGGTAATGAATTCATGAAGCTGCTTACCAGATTGACCTCATGAATACTAACCCAGTTGCAGACCTTGTACCTGGGTAGAAATAATCAATTGCTTTAGAGCTAGCTTAGCAGATGCAAATACTTCAAGTACTGGCCAAAATTTTAGGTTTATTTGAATTCTACTTCCTTCCTTCTTCCAGGTCCTGGACATATAAGCACAGGCTAGTTTGCCTAGATGATAGAAATATAGCAGACAAGGAATATTGTAACCAAACTCATGTACATGGAACAAATATTCTTTGTAAGTCATAATTCTTATTTGATCAAGGACTGATGGTGTACAGTTAGCCTTCAACATGGATTTCCCCCAGCTAATGTTGGTATTCTCTAGCATGTAAAGACTAGACTTCAGCAACATTTTAGTACAGATTTTTTATCCAAATCTGAGTGAAGTCGAGCTCAACCAGTTTATTGTCTTGTCTCAGGAGACCAGTGGCAGCTCCAGCAGTAGAGTCCAGGTTTCTCTCTTGCTGACTCACTTCTCTTTCTTTCCCTCCTGCAGTATTATTGAAAGCCTGCTACTCTCTCAGTTACTGAGTAATATATTTATATCGGAGTTTTAACAGCACCAACACGTGTACTATAAGAATACTTGTCTGACCTTCCAGAAAAGCATCATTTTGAACCACCTCCAATGACTCTGCTTTTCCTTTCGCTTCTTCCTCTAAAGGCAGAGCACATTTCAATTGCAAATCAAATAACAAGCATCTCTCTCCTAATTTATGGTTTTCAGAAATTCAGAGGTTGTTTTTTTTTTCTCTTGCCGTCCAGAATGCTGTCTGAAAAGTCACAATGATTTAAATAATTGATGGCTACTTTATGAAATCGTCAGCCTGAATCCATCCCCTGCCTCCCCCAGCTCCAGGTCCTTGAGCAGCTAATCCTTTTATGTTGTATGCTTGTGTTTTTTTTTGTTGTTTTTTTACTATTTCATTTAGATAATTATATTATTCACCCCAGAATATAATTGCCATTGTACTGTGGGGGAAGGGGGGTGGGGTAGGGTAGGCCGCCTGCTGTCGGCATCTGCAGGTTGTAAAATGTCTGTTATGCTCTAGCCTCTAATTTCTTTGCCATCCCACCTTTTAAAGATTTAATTATACCTGTGTAAAAGCATAATTTGAAATGTGACTTCTGATTCTTTTGGAAGATAAAAGAGAGATTAATCCATTGTTAAACATGAACAACCATGGTACAAGGGAAAAAACTTTGGACTGGCACGCTGGGATCTTTATTCAGCTGAACAAACAATTTTTGAATGCCTACCATATACCTGGCACTGTACTAAACATTAAGAAATACAAAGACTTAAATGAAAACTGCTCTTGGGAGTGGAGATCATGGTAATCTGCCACCCAACTTATGACTTTGGGAGGGACCTCTCTGGGCCCCAATTTTCATCTAAATGAAGGATATTGTACCTCTTCAGAATGTCCTTCTAGCTATAAAATCCCATGATGCTCTGAAGAAAAAGAACCATAAAGTAGCCACCACATTCCTTCTTTGTAAGATTTAATTGGAAGAATGGGAGATAGTAAAAAAGTATACATTTTCTGTGACTGAAATCAGTTCATCACCTCTGAAATCCAGCCTGAACGCTCTTAAAGGATACCTTTATCTTTTTTTTTTTTTTAATATATTTTCTACCTGCTATGTCCAGGATGCCCAAAACAGGGTGTGTTTGGGAGCAGAAAGTAACAGTCTCTCAGCAACTGAAAGGTGTTATCAAAGGAGCAGTAACTTTTCCTCTCAAATTACTGCCTGACATCTTTTTGCCAGTTCATGGAGCTATTTTTCCAGTGAGGATTCTTAGTCTAGCATGTTTTTTTCACAAGGCTGGACTTTGCCGTGCATTGACTGGAGGGAGAGGTCACAAACTGGTTCTTGTGCTTCTTTATATATTGTTCTTTTCTCTTTGAAAACATGTAGTTTGGATATAGTGAAACTTGCCGATTCAAGAAATTAGGGAACTTGGTGTTAAGTATAAACACAACTATAATTCAGGCTTTGTAACTTTTAAGAGGAAATGGTGTTCATCTCTTGTCAGAGCCTTAGAGTGTTGGATAAAGTAAACCCAAAATGACAGCATATAGCCTGTTACAAATGGAACATAAATAACAGATGTTAAAATAGAGATTTAGAGTGGATTTCATAACGTTTTTATTTTCAGGGAGCAAATCATAATCCATTTGCCTTATTGGAAAAACAATTTTCCTGTTACACAGGGAAAATGGAGTATTTAAAAAGGAAATGACTATGACAGCCAAATGGACTTGGTCGAAATTGGCAAATTTGTTTCTTATTTACTTGTTTTTTGCACTAGGGAGAGTAATATGGCGCCTGAATCTGCTTTCAGCAGTAATGCTTCTTTTTTGAAAAAGACCTAACCATCTGGGGTAAAGTAAGTTGCTCATGTCTCATCTTCTCTAAGGGTAGAAACTGAGGCTAGAAATCTTCCCTTCATATGTAGTATTAGTGCTTTCCGTAATTTGCAATCTACCTTTTTCCTCCCCTTCATCTTTATAAAACTCTTTGCAAGCTACCCACCCCTCTATTGTTTAGTAATAAAAACATTGTGACTAGTAGTAAGCCTGCCTCTTTTTTGTATTTTGTTTGTTTTAGGACTGTGTTCTTTAGACCAGTGCCTCTAAAATTTTAATATTCATGTTAATCACCAGAAATCTTTGCAAAATGCATATGCTGCTTCAAGCAGTCTGGTTAAGACCTGAGATTGTGCATTTTGAACAAGCACTTAGGTGATGCTGATGCTGCTAGCTCATGAACCATGCTTTGAGTAGCAAGGCTGTAGACCAGGGATCAACAAGCTTTTTCTATAAAGGGCCAGATAGTCAATATTTCTGTGTGGGTATGTGAACCATATGGTCTCTGTTTGAACAATTGTACCATTGTAGTATAAAAGCAACCCTAGATAATATGTAAATGAACGAGCATGGCTGTATTCCAATAAAACTTTACTTACCCAAATATGCAACAACCCGATTTGGCTTGTGAGATATATTTTGCCAACCCCTTCTTTAGAGATTGTATTTGAAATGAGGTATATATATTTTTAAAACTCGAAGGCTTTCTTCCACATGTTTAAATAGGATTGTTTTACAGTGCTGGGAGCATGTATAACATGGTTAGAATTTAATTTGTGCTCTAATGAGTTATTATGCAAAAAAAAAAAAGTAAGCCAGATAATGATATCTTTTCCCTCTAGAGGACTTAGAATAAGGTAAGAGGCATAATGTTTTAGTGCTGTTGTGGCATAACGATGACAACATTTTGAAAAACCACTTCCAGCTTGGCAAGCAGTGGTTTACAGTTATACATTGTTAGATGCGTGTCTCTTTCCGAACTACCTCTTTCCTGCGTATGTGTGTTTCTTTTATCACATCCCTTGCCATATCATTTGGCACTGATCCATATTTGGGTAATGAGATAGTTTGTTGTGCCTGCAATGAAGAAAATGATTTAAAATGTTTTTTAATAAGTTAACAGGAGCAAGTGTTGAAATTACTGTAATGAGATAATGACAGTGCAGCATATTGCTTTGAAGATTGTGCTCTGGTGAAAAATGTATGCTCTTAATAAATTCATTTTCACCGGGTTTTCCTTGACAAGGTCAATTAGCATTTGCCTGTTTTTCTGCCAGTAATGGAGAAATGGACCCAAGAGTTGGAAGTCAACAAAGAATGAAGAGCAAGGCTGGTAAACATTTAACAGTACTATTGAGTTTTAAGATATCAGCCATGGGAAACTTTGTGCCAGTATTGCAATTTTGTAATGACAGATGCTATATGGGAAGATTAGAATCCAAACTAATGAGTGACTTCCCTGGCAGTCCAGTGATTAACACTCTGCCTCCACTGCTGTGGGCACAGGTTTGATCTAAGGTTGGGAAACTAAGATCCCAAATGCTGTACAGTGTGGCCAAAAAAAAATTTTAATTAAAAAAATAAATAAGAGCAGCTATAGATCAAAAACTTAAAAAATATACAAGCTTAGGAAACTTAGGTCACTGTATTAGATTCACTTTTTTAGTATTTGTTGACGTAAATCACATGTACTTTCTTTGACATTTGAAATGTTGTACTTGAAAGTTATCTAACTATTCTTTCACATGTTTAGCCAACATGTTTCATGGTGTAAAACACAGAGGCATCCTCATGTTTACTGTTTAATAGAGAGGCAGACATATTAACAAGTCATTGTTACATCTGCCATGACCTACACATGTACATGGCACATTGGGAGCTCAGGAGAAAGAGTGGTCATTCAAGAAAGATTTTATAAAGGATATGATATTTAAGCTGAATATATTGATAGAAAGTGAGAGAACTTCTGAAATAGAAGGAAAAGCGTTAGCAAAGATAAGGAAGCATGCAATAGAATCGCACATTAAGGGAAATATTAATAGATACATGTGATGTGTGCCTATGATAGAATTCTGTTTGAATGGACTACATGGTATACATAGCCTGGATGAATCTAACAAAATAATGTTCAAAAAAAGTAAGACCCCAAAGTTGTGTAAATTGCAATTGTATTCATAACAGGCAAAATTGTATTGTATAGTTTAGGTATATATATATATGTTTATATATATATAAAAGTAGTACAATCATAAAGAATAGACAAAAAAGAAGATAACTCAGATGGGAAGGGAGAAGGTTTTGGTTGGTATTGGGAGTGCTTGGGGCCCTAGAAAGTTTTGTTTCTTTACCAGGATCATGATGATTCCACTGGGTGTCTACATTATGATTATTGGTTAAGATGTACATATATTTTATAAAAACTCTTATATGTATATATGTTATTGTGAAATATATATGTTCTATTTTACACTAAAAGAGATTTCTTGAAGAGAAGATCAATCCCTGAAATGCGGCAGTAGGAAGTGGAAGAATAGGAAGGAGATTTGGCAGTTAGGCAGGGGAGTCACGGACGACTGATTCAGCTGAGGCTGGAGCATCAGAGTGACCCCGTGATCCCTGGTTTTTAATTTGTTGACCAGAAAGATGGCCTTTGCTGAGATGGGGAGTACATTCAGTACCAGCCACAACTGGCGAGGCCTTTCCTGCTTCAGCTTTCTCTTCCTTTAGGCCCCTTCTCATTCTTCACAAAGGTTGCTATTCATACCTACTTCTTCAGGTAAATGTTGGGTTGGCCAAAAAGTTCATTCGAGTTGTTGTATCTTATTGTTGTTCTGACTCATTGTGACTCCAAGGGCTACAGCACACATCTTATGGAAAAACCCAAATGTACGTTTTGATCAACCGAGTATAAATTGCTACCACCTCCACCACAGTCCTACCGAGAAACTGCTTAGTTGCCCATCTTCACATCTCCAGTCATTCCAACAATCACCTCAAATTCTCTCTCTCTGCACACGCACGCACGCACACACACACACACGCACGCACACACACACTGTCTTTTACATTTTTAGCCAACCAGTTTAATTTGGCTGGTTCTTCACTATACCACACATTCCTTTCTTAACCACTTTGAAACACTCAGTCCTTAATGCTCACTGGTCTTCTCCATGTCTTTGTCCATACCTCTCTGCTCTATTTCTGTAGGTGTAACACATTGCTTTGTCCTTCTCCCCAGATTCCACTACTCAGTTTTTACAACCAAATTTAAAATCCCCTTCAGAAACCCATCTCTGAATAAAAAAGGTCATTGTTGGCCTTCTCTAAACTAATCCCTGAAAATATTCGTGTTTATGTTAAAACCACACTACTACTTTGATTGTAATAGATTTTGTCCTTTCTCATATGACTTTCTTTCTTTCCTTTCTAATTTAAAGGAGCCTTTCATTAACTCAAGACCGCAAATCCAAACCTATATCTTGAAATTGAAATTTGTATATGTGTAAGTAGCCTCTGTGTCATGGGAGCTTTGATTTTTATTGCTTGTGTATTTTCTCTTTATATGAAATAAACTGAACAAACTGTTACTTATTTAGAAAGATGCTGTAGAGGCCTACTGTGACTAGGTAGGCAGCTGCTTTTTGCCGCTTTTCTGATGCAAGAGCTTCATTCGCATCATCCATACTTATCCTGTTGCCTGGGTTGTCGTGTGACAGATGGCCCACTGGGAATGTCTCATTCAGTCAAAATGTGTTGAGGGCCCAGTATGGGCAACTGCTGACTCAGATATCCATGGCTCAGACCCATCCCACACTGTCTGGTGTCAGATTCTCTTGGAAAGTCAGAAGTCCTTGGTTGGGCTCGGTCCGCTTTCTCCCTGGCACAGACACTTAACATACATCCCAGTCATGTCTCCTCTCACCCAACAAAGCACATCTTTTTAAATGCCAGTTTGGAGCTCAGATGAAACACAGCTCCGCACTTTATGTTGCCATGCAGTGAGGTAGAGGAAGCTTTGCTTCCTTTAATAGACTAGAGGTCCATTTTTGCAATCATGTCATGAACACAGGTCTTAGTAATCTGGTCTTTGCTGTAGTGGTGTCAGAATGCTGATGCTGCACTCTTTTTGGAGCTAGGAGGAAATGAGGTGTCTCTGGTTGACTGGTTGAACTTGTCAGCCTTCTAGGATATAAGAGAGCATAAAAGGCAGGCATTTTGTTCACTATAGTAAACCAACAGGCTTTGCAATAAATGGAATGATCATCACCCCTTACTCCCCGCTTAGAATACACATACACACTGGGAAAAATTCAATTTATGGCAAAAAATAGTAAAACAACACACTTATTTAATGTCTTTGTGGTTGGTCTTCAGTGAAACAAAAAAATAGGGGATAAAGTGAAAGGAAATTTGAGAAAAGATGATGCAAAAAGCAAGCTGAGACTGGAATTTCATAAAATCCATTTCTATCTCCATCACCTACTTGCTCCATTTAATCTTTGAAACCTTCAGTTCTATCGTTTTTATTCAGTTCTTTAGTTTCATTTAAGCCTCAAAATGCTTGATAACAGAAATCATAGGCCCTCCTGAAATTAGGCAAGTCCTTTGTAAACTCAGTCTTTCTACTGCCCTTAGCTGAGTTGTGGTTGATGTGTCAGTAACATGCAACCCCTGCTGGTACCCTGGGCCTGGAGGGCATGTTGGATACTCCGTACCTCTGGATCACTCCACTACATGTGGGACTGGAAGCGTCCATCTCTTCTAGAAATCTTGGACCACTCTATGAGGCAAGGTGGGGCATAGTGCAGGGTCAGCGAACTTTCAGTAAAGGGCCAGATGGTAAGTACTGTAGGCTTTGCAGGCCATATGGTCTCTTTTTCAGCTCTTCAACTCAGTCTTTGTGGTAGGAAGGTCACCGTGGGCATTTCAGGAATAAACACATGTGGCTATGTTCCGCTAAAATTTTATTTACAGAAATAGGTAGCAGGCTTGATGAGGACCACAGACCGTAGTTTAGACCACTGACTCCTAATAGAGTGGCAAGATTACTGGATTTTGAGGTGGGTTTTCACATGCAGTCTAAAAGCTGTATATCACAATGTTGTCATAAATAGGTCTCATCACTTGTGTATTCATCTGGTAAAATTTGTAGAACTAACACTTGCCGTGCCTCCCTTAGAAAGTTAAATGGGGTAATATGAATGAATAAGATTTATTCACTGTGAAGTACTGTGTAAACGTAGCCTTTTTCCGGCTGAGTTCTATTAGTGGCAGCAAGGACAGTTTTCCTAGAGGAGCAGAGGATTAGAATTCACTTACAATCTCTCTCAATTGTATCAGAGTCTTTCAGAATTTATGAGTTTGGGAGCAAAACCCCTATAAGCTGTCAGAGAACCTCACTCTGGGATGTAGACTGCACCCAGAGATGTTCATGTGCCTATGGTCCTATTTTAAAACACTAGCAACATAAAAGGGGGCGAAATCAGAGATGGCGCTTTTTGTCTGAGTACACAGCTCAGGAAGATCATATAGGAGAAGGGAGAGGATGCCAATATGGTCTCTTGTGGCTTTTACATCAGCCCTGGCATCAGTGGGATGATCAGTATTATGGATGGTCTCCCTCTCATCTAAGTGTTCTCATGTAAAAAATAATTTTTTACTGAAGTGTAGTTGATTTTTAGTGTTATGTTCATTTCTGGTGTACAGCAAAGGGATTCAGACGTACGTATTTTCAGATTCTTTTCAGTCATAGATTACTACAAGACATTGAATATAATTCCCTGTGCTATACAGGATGTGTTTGTTGTTTATATATTTTATATAGAGTAGTTCATATCAGCTAATCCCAAACTCCCAGTTTATCCTTCCATACCCATTTCCCCTTTGGTAATCATAAGTGTTTTCTATGTCTGTCAGTCTGTTTCTGTTTTGTAAATAAGTTCATTTGTATCATTTTTTTTAGATTCCACATATAAGTGATATCATATGATATTTCTTTCTCTCTCTGACTTACTTAATTTAGTATGATAATCTCTAGCTCCATCCATGTTGCTACAGATAGCATTATTTCATTTTTACGGCTGAATAATATTCCGTTGTGTGTATAAACCCCATCTTCTTTTTGCATTCATCTGTCAATGGACATTTACCTTGTTTCCATGTCTTAGCTGTTGTAAGTAGTGCTGCTGTGAACATTGAGGCACATGTATCTATTCTAATTAGAGTTTTCTCCAGATCTCATGTGAAATTTTTATGTGAAATCTCCTGTGAAAATTGTAACTTGCCAAGAAGGATTTGCTCTACTCAAGGAACATCATTTTGAAACTTTCCTAGTTTCTGTATTTTTTTTTTTACACTAATGAATCTAGCTTGTAAATATGTCTCATAAAGGTTAATAGTGGAAGATAATTGTATCTTAGATAGAATGGTATATTCTTTGTAACATGAAGTTTCTAACTCTGGTGACAGTCCTCAAAAGTATACCTGGCATTTGACCCTCAAAAGTATGCCTGGCATTTGACCCCTTAATGTCTTGCATGTGATGTGTAACACATGTTTGTTGAGTGAAAATATGTTTAGGGAAAAGTAAATATTTTTTTGGTGTGGGAGAGCCTTTCAGAAGCTAAGAATCCCTACCCTGGCCATTTTTTTTAAAAGCTGAAGTATAGCTGATTTACAATCTTATGTTAATTTCTGCTGTATAACAAAGTGATTCAGTTATACATTCTTTTTCATATTCTTTTCCCTTATGGTTTATCACAGGATATTGAAATTAGTTCCCTGTACTATATAGTAGGACCTTGTTGTTTAGCCATTCTGTATATAATGGTTTACATCTACTAACCCCAGACTCCCAGTTCATCCCTCTCAAACACCTGCTCCCCATTGCAACAAGTCTCTTCTCTATGTCCGTGAGTCTGTACCTGTTTCATAGATAAGTTCATTTGTACCTGTTTTTCTTTTCCACATATAAGTGATACCATATGATATTTGTCTTTCTCTTTCTTCACTAACTCCAGTTAGTTACTTCATTAACTCTAGGCCTATCCATGTTGTTGCAAATGGCATTAATTCATTCTTCTTTATGGCTGAATAGTATTCCATTGTGTGTATGTGCTACATCTTCTTTGTTCATTCGTCAGTGGTTATTTTGGTTGCTTCCATACCTTGGCTATTGTAAATGGTGCTGTAATGAAGATTGGGGTGCCTGTATCTTTTCAAATTATAGTTTTATCTGGATATATTCCCAGGAGTTAACCCTGACCAATTTTAATCTACTAATATCTTGTTTCTGAATGCAGTGCTGAAAAGAAATGAGCATGATTATATGGAATTTTCACAATAAAGAATCAATGGACATAAATGACCTCAAGAACATGGATAATAGTAATAGTTATGTCTTTAATAACATCTGGGTTTAAGAACTCATTTGCCAAAGTGGTGAAAACAATTCACTCTTATGAACAAATAGAAATCAGCTCCAGCCCATCACTATTCCTAGCACCGTGTATTATAATAGTTTATTTGTCTTTCTTCTTCCCTAAAGAATGAGCTTCCTGAAAGCTTGATTTACTGACCATTACATCACTAATGCCTAGCACATAGTAGGTACTCAGGTACTTGTTGATTGAATGAATTATTCCAGTTGTTTGCATTCTCACCAAATTAATACACTATGAAACAAAAGATAGGGTTTCTTTTTCTAAAAGCCACATTTTATTTTCTTGGTTTTGACCAACTTTGACAGTATATAATACTTCTATGAATGTTCATCTCTAGGCACTTTAGCTTGTGAAATATTAATATTTTCAATATCTTGCAACTAAGGATATGTGAGTTATTCATGGTCATAGTGTTCAAAGAAATAACTCAATATATAAATATGTCTAGGAACTATATTTCAGTAGAATGTCAGTTTCTTTGATCTATGTTCTTCTAAACCAACAGAACACTACCAATTCCTGTGATATGTACATTACTTCTCTTTACAAAATTGAAGAGAATTATATTTTCTCTGTATGCTGCATAACATTTTCAGCCTAAAGTTTTGGCATTGACCAAACAGAAATTCTATTATCTGTTCACTTTAAGGTATTCTAGGGTGAAAATAATACCCTCCTATAGTGTAGACCCAGAGAAGGCGACGGCAACCCACTCCAGTACTCTTGCCTGGAAACTCCCGTGGACGGAGGAGCCTGGTAGGCTGCAGTCCATGGGGTTGCTAAGAGTCAGACACGACTGAGCAACTTCACTTTCACTTTTCACTTTTGTGCGCTGGAGAAGGAAATGGCAACCCAGGGACAGGGGAGGCTGGTGGGCTGTCGTCTATGGGGCCGCACAGAGTCGGACACGACTGACGCGACTTAGCAGCAGCAGCAGCAGCATAGTGTAGACCTGGTTTCCCTGGTGGCTCAGTGGTAAAGAACCTGCCTGCAATGCAGGAATCATGGGTTCCATCCCTAGGTTGGGAAGATCCTGTGAAGAAGGAAATGGCAATCCACTCCAGTATTCTTGCCTGGAGAACTTTATGGACAGAAGAGCCTGCAGGCTACAGTCCTTGGGGATGCAAAGAGTCAGAAATGTCTTAGTGACTAAACAAAAACAACATAGTGTAGGCTAACATTTCTCAAAATGTATTCTGTGGGATCCAGTTCTGCAAGATGTTAATAGGCATTGTGTGAGAACTGGTTCCAAGGTAAAATGGGCTTGGGGAAAAATTATTTTAACATTAAATAGTATTTTTACAATAGCACATTACAGAGTGGGATCCAGTATATACTATTTCCCAGTGAATTTTTTTCATAAGAGTTTTATCACAAGGACTTGATGTTCCCAGGAGCACTCATTGGGAAATATCACACTCACAAATGAACAGACTTACAGCATCATATAGTGTTGAGAATTGAGACCCCTTAAAAGTTATCTTGGCTACCTCTCCTGACTCCCTCCTCCATGTCAGAATCCATTTTGCATCAGCCCCTGCCAGGTAGCCATTCAGCTTCACTGGAATGCCAACCTTAGCAGGAAACTCACCATTCCACGTCTAGCCTCCTTTCCTTTTTTTGTTTTTAAAACAAAGTCCCTACTTATAGTTGAATCAAAAATCTGCCATGAATTGTCCATTACTTCTAGTTTTGTCATCTGAAATATTGACAAAACACACTTCCTTCCTTCCTGTAAGATAACTGTCATATCTCCTGTTTACCCTCCTCTTTTTTAAATTGAACAATTCTAATTTATTCAACTCCTCCTCTTTTCTAGAATTCTTACCATCTTGATCATTCTCCTCTGGGTACTCTCCAAATAAGATACCTAGAAATTAAATACAGTCTGCTATGGTCTGCCAAGCCCAAGCGTTTAACTTTTTAGTCAACAAATGCTTCTGGAGTCACTCTTCTATTTCAGGCACTTTCAGACACTGGGAATATAGGAGGCAATAAGGCAAGACTGTTAGTGGAAAAACCAGTAAGTAAATGAGGGAAGATGATTGGTAGTCAAAAATGTTATAAAGTCAATAAGATAGGAATGTCTATTATAATAGGAAGTATTTGGGAAGGAGGTGACTTGTTTTAGGTCAGTGGTATGGGAAGGACCCTAGAGAAGTGATGTTTCAGCTGTTCTTGAATGATGTAGAGGAACCCCAAGGAGGAAACATCATGGGTAGTATTGTCAGTGGGAAGGAAGACCATGTTGGGGAGTTTAGGAAGAGAATGGAAGAGTAACATGAACTTATAAAGGGTAATTCCAGTTAATTCTATTTCCATTGATGGTACATTGATAGCACAGTGATCTGCATTTGATTGGACATTCTACTGCTTCTAATCCAGCCCACAATTTTTGGTTGTTGCTGTTATTTTCTCTACGAATCTGATCAGATTTCTAATTCCCATTGGTTTTTGATAAATTAAAATCCTTAGGTCTTTGTTTTTTCTTATGCTAATGATAAAGCCAATAATTTAGAATCTTAAGTGAAAAATATTTGTTGCTCTTAAATTGCATAGATTTGATTTCCTGCTTATAGGAAAATGTTGGATTCTGACTTGGTCATCAGTGGTAATAACAGCAGTCTCAGGTTTCTGTTTTTCTTAAATTTAATAAATAAATCTTATATGCCTTTACTAAAATTTATCAGTAAAATTATCGCACAGGTTGTTGCCAAGGACCATAGTCTTTTAGCCTTTTAGGTTGAAAATAATCCACTAAGTAGTCCTTTCTCAGTATAGCTTTTCAACCGCCTGCTCATAATAGACTCCACGAACTCGCTTCCACCCCAGATTTTTACCATAAGGATAGCCCTTCAGATAATTGAAAACATAGATCACTGAGTCTACTAATCCTATAAGAAAAGAAAATTTATACAGTACCTTAGTGAATGCAGGATAACTCTTAGATAACATTTCCTTTTCTAAATGTTCATAACTCAAAAGATTGAAATTTAATCAATTCTTACTGAAATACATTCTCTCTCATTAAAAACAAACCAAAACTCCCTAGCATTTTCTGACTCTGGTTTTTGAAATGGAGATTAGGGAGCAAGCAAAACTCTTAATGGAGTCTTCTTTGACAAAAGCATTCTTTCTAAGAGAAGGGAATAGCAACATCTGTTGTGGCTTAAAGTCTCTGCCCAAAGTGAATTCATACAAAATAAATTTATAGTTTTTGAGCACTCTCATATTGACCTAGGGACCAATGATTTGTTAAAAACACAAAATGTAACAAACAAATAAATTAAAAGACAATCTGGTATCTCTGCTCTTAAGTCCTCCTTAAAGGCCTGAGGGGTCTGAGAGGGGGTTAAGTTAACCAGAAACTAGTTTTAGTCAATTACCTGTCTTTTTTTCTCCTGATGTTCAGAATCCAGCAAATGATTCTAGCCTAAGGTACACGAGTGCCTGTTAAAGTGCAATTTGGCCGTGAGTTAGGCAATCACGGTGTTGGGAACAATGCCATCCTTTAGTGTGACACCAAAGATAGCCGTGTGCTTAGTCACCAGCCAGAACACCTGCTCCGTGTAGCTAGCTGGGGTCTGTTGCCATCCTCTTCTTTCTCTCACTATCGTTTTTGTCAAGATTTGATTGTTTTGATAGACATCACCTCTCTTTTATGGAGAAAGAAAATCTTTCTTTGCCAAACCTCTAAGATGCTTAGCAGAGGGGTTAGGAATACCTGAGGCCCAGCAAAGCATTCACATCTGCTCCTGCTCCCCGACATCCCAATTCCATTTGGTCCAGTTCAACATGCATGTATTAAACCCATTCCGTGGACTCATATTTGTGTTCATCTTGGAAGGGCACAGAGATCCTGCTCTAACATTTCCCACCTCTTCTCACAGGGTTTAACCTCAGAAGAACCTGTCAGGTCATGTTAGCTGAGCAGCGCGCGTGAATTATACCCTCTTCCCAACCCCAGGCTTTGCTCCTCCTCCTCCGAGAGAACTCAGTCTCCAGCTGCCTCCTTTTTCTGACTTGTCTGTGAGCACAAAGGTTCGCACGTGCAGGTTCTGGCAGTCCCCAGGTCCTGGTGGGTACCCAGTTTACATTTGCCGCATGGAGGAAGAGTGTTGAACCTTTGAGAAGATGTGATGCACACGGAAGAAAACAGCCCTAACCAGGACCTGGTAGGCAGCTGCCTCATCAGAGAGGCAGTGTTCCAAGGAGAGGGTGTGTGTGAAGTGGTCCGTCCCATTGGACTGCAGGGAAAGGAAAGGAAAGGAAAGGAAAGTCGCTCAGTCGTGTCCGACTCTTTGTGACCCCGTGGACTGTAGCCTGCCAGGCTCCTCCGTCCATGGGATTCAAAGGCACATCAGCCGTGTCAATTCACACCTGGCTCTCCCTCTCCAGACACTGGCCATCCTGCTTCCTGCTTCTCAGGGTGAGTCGGGGTAGAGCTGAGTGATAGACAGCAGGGCACGTGGGGACCTTGGGATTCATGGAGTAAAGTGCCTTCGAAGGCTCTAGGGACAGCACCCCCCTCACAGAGAAATGCGCCTTCTAGAGTGGTTTTTTGGTTATGAGGTGTTTTTCTAGCACATTCTCCTCCTGGGCTCAACTGTAGAAGAAAAAAAAAAAAAAAATTAATCCTGTACTTTATATGCTCCAAAGCTAAGAGAGAGTGCAAGAGGCAAAAAGTTTACATCAGATCTGACAGTCTTACTGATCGTTGCTGATAAAATCTGGCAAAGGGAAAGGGAATCAGAGCCTCGGGAATTCAATTCACTCCTTTAATCCACTCAGCAGATATTTTATTTTTAAAACACAAGCACAGCCATCAGCAAAATTGAGAGACTGTATGGGACCCTGAGGTGTATTAAACTTTTGAGCCCTCTTCACTCCCACCCCACCCTACCTTCCAGTAGTCCCTCAGCCATTTCTTCTTTTTGGATGTATCCTCCTGACTACCCTTTTCCTTTATTCCTTGGAAACCAATTAAAAAAAAAAAAAAACCTTACCTGGTGGCATTAATTAAAAAGGAAGAAAGAAGCCTTTTGATCTACCATCAGCTAGAGACTTGTGCAGTACATCATCCCCACTTGTGACTCTTAATTGTTGTTCAGCCGCTTGGTCGCGTCTGACTCTTAATTGTTGTTCAGTCGCTTGGTCGCGTCTGACTCTTTGTGACCCCATGGACTGCAGCACCCCAGGCTTCTCTGTCCTTCACCGTCTCCAGGAGCTAGCTCAAACTCATGTCCATTGAGTCAGTAATGCCATCCAACCATCTCACCCCCTTTCGTCTCCTTCTCCTCCTGCCTTCAGTCTTTCCGAGCATTAGGGTCTTTTCTAATGAATTAGCTCTTCGCATCAGGTGGCCAAGTATTGGAGCTGCAGCTCATTTGAAGGAAGGAAATAACACAGGGTCGCCCCATAGCTGATGATGGCCTTGGAAGTGCCCTTCTCCCTCCTCCTCAGCCCACCTATTCCCAAGGTAGTACTAAATCAGCTTCTTTTACCAGCCAAGAGAAGTGGACAGTTGCTTCTCATGCTCAACTTTTCTCAGATGCTTAGTAGAGTCATTCTACTACTTTCTATTCCTCTCTCAACCCCTCTCAAGCCTTTCTGAAATAATCTAATAACCTAAAGCAGAATATCAACTTAGTTTCACCTGTGAATTTTACCTCCTCCTCTGTAGTACAGCAGGTACCCTGGAAGATTTCTTCTGTCTAGTAAGATATGAAAAGAAAACTTAAGAACACCCACGTGTGTGTCTTTGACTTACCAGGCAAGCATGACTGACTGTTTTCTCAGTTCTCAAGATACCAGCACAGGAGATAGGGCCTTTGTGTCTGGACCCTGGGATTCACATTTTATCCTTCAGATCTCCAAGTTCATTTTCTCTGCACCAAGTGCCCAAGTGGTGATGTAATAGTACTCAACATGGTGTAGAGTGATGAAGGATTCTGAAAAGCTGAGTGTATATACCTTTTTCTTTGAGGAGAGAGTGGAAGCAATTAGTGACAGCACAGTAGGCATTAAGTCAACTTCCTGTGTTTTGTGTGCCAGTCAGGACATTTCTCTTCACATTCAACAGTGCTGACAAACAGTTATCACATGTGTAGGCTCTAGTTCAGTTCAGTTGCTCAGTCGTGTCCGACTCTTTGCCACCCCATGAATCGCAGCATGCCAGGCCTCCCTGTCCATCACCAACTCCTGGAGTTTACCCAAACTCATGTCCATCGAGTCAGTTGATGCCATCCAACCATCTCATCCTCTGTTGTCCCCTTCTCCTTCTGCCCCCAATCCTTCCCAGCATCAGGGTCTTTTCTAGTGAGTCACCTCTTCACATGAGGTGGCCAAAGTATTGAAGTTTCAGCTTCAACATCAGTCCTTCCCATGAACACCCAGGACTGATCTCCTTTAGGATGGACTGGTTGGATCTCCTTGCAGTCCAAGGGACTCTCAAGAGTCTTCTCCAACACCACAGTTCAAAAGCATCAATTCTTCGGTGCTCAGCTTTCTTCACAGTCCAACTCTCACATCCATACATGACTACTGGAAAAACCATAGCCTTGATTAGACGGACCTTTGTTGGCAAAGTAATGTCTCTGCTTTTTAATATGCTATCTAGGTTGGTCATACCTTTCCTTAGTGGAAAACATCAATTTAGAATCTAGCACCTTCTTGTAAGCCTTTAGTTTGATCACTTATTAGCTGTGTAAATGGATGCTCTCTCTTAACATCTATGAGCTTCAGTCATCTGAGATGTTTACCTTACAGTGTTGTCTGGAAAATGGAATGATCTGGAACATGCAAAAGCACTTGGTAAAGTGAAACCCTACATGAATTTTGATTTCTGAGAAACCTGGCCCATATAGTTACAAAAGCATGGCCTTTGAAATTAGACATGGAGTCGGATCTCAGACCTGCCGCTCACTAGCTATATGGCCTTTCACAGGAAGTTACCTTAAGCCTTTGTTTCCTGACCTATCAATTGGAAATAATACTGTCTTGACTCTTATAGCATTTTTCTCCTTTCCTAGTATCTCAGTCCTGTCTGTCTCTCTGTGACCCCGTGGACTATACGGTCCATGAAATTCTCCAGACCAGAATACTAGAGTAGGTTCCCTTCTCCAAGGTACCTTTCCAACCCAGGGATTGAACCCAGGTCTCCTACATTGCAGGCAGATTCTTTACCAGCTGAGTCACCAGGGAAGCCCCTTATAGCATTAGTATGTGGATTAAATGAGTAAGGCATATAAAAGTACATTAAGTATGTTAGTTCTGTACAGAATCAAGTTACTGGTACAGTTGTAAGTGAGATGATGTAGTGACTTGGAGTTCTGAGAGCATCGTGTCAGTTGAGCACCCAGAGCACACTACTCAGGCATATTCTTGACACTGCCATTTACCAGCAGTGTGACACCACCTTTTTGTAATGGCTTGTTTACTTCTCTGTCACCCACAAGTCTGTGAATTCCTTGTATATAGAGTTGTCTTCTTACTGCATATACATCTCCTAGTGGAGTATCTAACATGTAGTAGCTTGGAACAAGTCTGTTGAATGAATAAATGCATGATTTTTATCATCTGCTATACCTTCTATAAGGGTTTCCCAGGTGGCTCAGTGGTAAAGAATCCATCTGCCAATGCAGGAGACACATGAGATGCAGATTTGATCCCTAGATCCAGAAGATCCCCAGGAGTAGGAAATGGCAACCCACTTCAGTATTCTTGCCTGGAAAATTCCACGGCCAGATGAGCCTGGTGGGCTACAGTCCATGGGGTCTCAAGAGTCAGACACGACTGAGCATACACACATTTTATGTTGTTGTACCTCATAAGTACCGCTCATGTTTATAAAATTAATCAAACATTTGCATGGTAGGGCAGTGACCAATTAATGTAGCTTTTGGTGAAATACACAATGTTGCTTCTATTCTGCATCGCCAGGCTTCTTAACACCTCTTGATTCACGTTCCTTGCTTGATCAGTTCTTATCAAAAGCCAGAAATGCAGTAGGGAAATAGAACACTTTAAAAATAACACCTCCACTTGATCTACCTGGACGATTGTCCTCTCTAATACCTTGAGACTAAACAGGCATCATTTATTTGCCAGCTGGGTCCAGTAAAGACGTTCTGAGTGCCTTTTGGAATCACACATTTTGGAAACTCCTTGAGGGTAGGGACTTGATGTTGTGCAGGTGCTCAAGAAATGTGGCTTCTGAAATGGGTGGTGTTCTTCTCAGTTCACAAACAGGGAGTTTCCCTAAACTTTTACCCCATGCACTTTTCAAGCCCTGTAATATTCAATTATTTTCAAGTTAGTCAAAATAGTGTCACCATCTCAGGCATCTCTCATGCTTCATCTTCTCTGAATAGCAAGTGGCATCTTGTTGCAGCTTGCTGTCCAGTCCCCGCATGCGTTGTAAATTCCAGGTGCTTGTTTTGTGACAGCCATCCACTCCAGCAGGTTTGGTCTGCTGCCATCTTTATCATCCTCTGGGTCCTGGACTCTTCTGCCTCCCAAAACCTGGCCAGACCCCACCCAGTGGCACCAGTTTGTTTCTCAAAGACCTTATTTCACTTGTCTCATTGATCCTTTTCAGTTGAGTTAAATCTACACTCATTGTTTGTGTAGTCCTCTCCCCTACCCCTGCTGCTCTTAAAGGTCAAAGGCACCCCAGCTACTGCTAGTTTTCAAGCACGTGTGCCAAAGGTAGCAAGACTTCCTACATCAATCTTCAGTGCCACCAGGCTCCCTGATACGCTTTCTTTTTCAGATGTAGCTCTGTTATCGGGAGCTTCCCTCCCACTCCTCCCACCACCTCTCTGGAAAAGCTTTTCTGAATATGACAACCATCTGAAGATTAATTATCTGCTGGAAAAGTTAATTTCTGTTTCTCAGCAGGGAGTCACGGGTTCCCGCTGGGTTTGAAAGTGCTGCTGTTTGGTTAATGGATGAGTGTCTCTTGGATCCGGAACCCACACTGGAACTGCAGCAGAGTCTGGCTTCCCATTTACTTTAATTTCCTACTTGCAGCTGGCGTTGGAGACCTAAATGGGCTTATTCACAGGATAGTGGCTTCCGGTTGTTAGCACCGGAAGGAAGTCATACTGCTGCTTCCCTGCCATCCTCACTCACCTGGGAGGGTTTGGTTGAACAAATGGCTTAACCTAAGAAATTCATCATGGAGTTTTAAGAGTTGAAAAAGAATGAGATTTTTGTATGTGTCTTTGGTGTACAGGATTGTGAAAATAAAATAAGATGCTAGGTAAAAATTGCTTTGAGCATTTATCAATGTAATAATGTTGTCACTGTTTTGTATACTAAAGCTTTTTAAAAATGCAAGAAATTTTGTAACAAATAGTTGTATTATCGCCTAGAAAGCAGAGCCAGAAGCCAACTAGAAAATTCCTTAGAACGCATCTGGAATGCTTCCATCAGGTTATGAAATCACCTCTTTCCATAAGTCACACAGGGTCAAATGTTGGCAATTTTCATATGGTTTGCCCTCTACAGTGCTGGCTTTTTAGACAGAATTCTGAAGGCCAACAGCATCATAGATGCATTTTTCCCTTTGACAAAAATCCAAAGCCTGTAGGCCAGAGCCCATATGTCCTTGAGAGGATCCCAACTCTAAGCTGTTGGCTGTGGGAGTCAGAAATATGCCTCAGAACTGCTCTATGAGGGGAACATCTGGTTATACAGACAGGCTCATGTTGGACCGCTTGCTGTCCCTTTCTGAGCCTCATTTTCCTCAGCGTTTCTACATATGACATAGTCAAGCTAACAGAGCATGAGAAATCATCAAACTTCAAGTTCTGAGGAAGAAAGGAAAAGAGTCAGCAATTCCTCCTTCCAAAACCTGCCAGTTACAATGAAAAACTTTAATTCTGGCCATTTGTGAGAGAGAAGAAGGAACTATACAAAATAAATTAAAAGCAAGTCTCCTCCTTTCCTCCATACCTCCCTCACTCCTGCCCTTACAGTGGCTGTGTGACTTAGGGCAAATATCTCAATGTCTACTAGTTTTGGTTTCATAAGAAGGAAAATATATTTCAGAGAAATGGTGAATTGAAGCTCAAGTAGTAAAGAATCTAATATAGAGCCAAAATACTTTAGTACTTATGGATGTTACATCTGCTCTTGCTCTGTTTGTTTCCAGGTTTCAGACCTGGGATTTATTTGTTTTTTTTAATATCCATTGATTTCTTCCTCTTTTTTTTAGGCCTTTTATTTTGTATTGGTGTATAGCTGATTAACAATGTGATAATTTTAGGTGAATAGCGAAGGGGGAAAATGGATACATGTTGACCTGGAGTTTGAATTTTTTATATCCATGCAATAATAATACCCTATAGAAAACACTATAAACTTTTAAAAGAATCTATACATATATATAATCTCATGATCTACCTAAATGTATCATATGCATAGTACACATGTCAACATTTATATGTTTCTCTGTACTGGGCTTCCCAGGTGGCACTAATGGTAAAGAACCTGCCTGCCAATGCAGGAGACATAAGAGACATGGGTTCAATCCCTAGGTTGAGAATATCCCCTGAAGAAGGGTATGGCGACCTCCTCCAGTATTCTTGCCTGGAGAATCCCATGGACAGGGGAGCCTGGTGGGCTACAGTCCATGGGGTTGCAAAGAGTCAACATGACTGAAGCAACTTAGCACTCATGCATGCATACTATATAACTAGAAATAATTCAGCTCAATGGGTCCTTGTCACCCTTACATGATGAGGGCATTCTTATTCCTTCACTTTTCTCTATTGGGAATGTCTTTTCATCCATTTCCAACTATCCAGATATTACTATTTAATAGCTTAACTGCCATCTTCTTTACAAAGCAACTCCTAATTCTCTTCAGCATAAAGTACTTCTCTCCATCTATTCTCAAGTCAAAAAAGAAATTGAAGCATGAAAAGGGAAGATTCCTTTAAAGCAGACCTGTGGTCAGGCAGAGTAGGCACTAAGTTGTAGAAGAGATCCCCAGTGGTTTTCAGGAAATGAGAAAAACCTACAATAGGACCAGAAACAGTGATTCTCAAATCCGGGTGTGTAAAATTGCCTGCGGACTTTGTTTTAAAATGGAAACTCCCAGGTCCCTCCACACAGATTCTGATTCTCTGGATCTGGGCTGGGGCTTGAGAATTGCCAGCTTTAACAGGCACTCCAGGGTGATGCTCATGAAGTTGTTTCTGGACCACACTTTGAGAAACACTGGTTTGGAAGTAAGTAGCTCCCATGTCAAGATAATGAAAGGTGGAGGAGGCAAGGTTGGAAATGTCAAAAGGATCTTTCACAGTTCTAAGATCAGACGCATTTTCCTTGTGACTACAAATAAAAGTCATGAAACAGGGTACTTGATCAGCTGTTTGCATGCATAACTTTAGAAACATTCTGATAAATCCATAAGGCATATACCAAAACTGACCCCCATGGTTCATATCTTTAGTTTTCTTTATCCTTTTTTCCCCCCTTTGTCTTGCTTCATTAAAAAGAGCTTTATTCCTGGAGACTTCATTAACTGAGGCATTTTATTTCTTGTGTTGCTCAATTGATTTATTGATTGATTAACTGAAATCCTAGTTACGGCACAAAAGATGACCTTTAGGTAAGCTAAATCATTGCTTTCAGCTGTGAAACTGATGGCTGCTCCTAAGATTTTTCAAAGATCTCTATAAGAAGCCAAGGTTGTTTTTAAAAGTAAGTACAGATACATGTATACATACATATACACATACATGTTTCTTTTTACATTTGGTATTGGCGATAGATGTACGTTAATGGTGAGAAGTTATATTAGGGCAAAGATTTGTGAGTAAAAGCTTTTAAAAATTACTTCTAAAGCAACATTTGCAAGGCTAAGAATTTCTGAGTTTTTGCAGGGTTCATAAATCTGAATAATTATGTCTCATACATAAATGGACTCCGTCAATGCAGATGGAAGTTATAATAACAATACACTATAATATGATCTATAAACATTACTGAATTCATAGTATTTTGGTTCATTAAATAGTTGCTTTATCAATGACTATTGAAAGTACAAATACCACCAGAAGGAGGTCAGCACAGTTTTTCAGATTAAAGATAAATCAGCGAAGCAGAATAGAGGGTCAAAAACAGACAACAGGTGATTTATGACAAAAGTGCCCTTGGAGGGCCATAAGTGAAGGATGATCCTTTCAGTAGTGGGTGCTGGATCAACTAGATATCCAACTGGAATTTCAAAATAAGGCTTTTGTAGGAGAATATCTTCATGGCTTAGGCAAAGACTTTTCAAACAAGACATAAAATGCCCAGTAATGAAAGAAAAGATGGATAACTTTGAGCTTCATTAAGATCTTCTGTTCACCAAAAGACACCTTAAGAGGGAATAAAAAAGCAAACCCTAGAGTGAGATTTGTACTACATAATTTGAACAAAAGATATGTGTCCAGAATAGATCTAGAACTTCTACAAACTAGTAATAAAAGACAGACAACCCAATTTAAAAATGGGCAAAAGACTTGAATAGGAAGTTATGAAAACAAGCTCTTCCAGTACACATAAGAAAAGATGTTCGGCATCATTAGTCTTAAGGGAAATATAGAATACCATATTGAGATACTGAGATGGTTATATAGCATCACCAACTCAATGGACATGAATCTGAGCAAACTCTGGGAGATAGTGGAGGACAGGAGCATGGAGTGCTGCGGTCCATGGGATCACAAAGAATCAGACGTGACTTAGTGACTGAACAACGACAAATTGAGATAACACTAGCAAAATGGCTTCAAAAACATTGCCATACCGAGTGCAGTAAGAATGGAGGAAGTAGAATTCTCACGCATTGCTGGTAGGAGTGCAGACTGACACAACTACTTGGGAAACTCTTTGGCAGTATCTGTTAAAGACGATCATGTAAATAAATATCCTGTTATCAGCAGTTCCACCCATAATTATAAACCCAATGAAACTATGTACATATATTCACCAAAAGGCATGAACTAGAATGTTTATAGCATAACTGGAAGCAACCCAATGTCTATAAACAATAGATAATTTATGGTATGGCTACTTACTGGAATACTGTAATGCAATAACAAAGAAAAGCCTCTTGCTAAATACCACAACATGGATGAATCTCACAGATATAGTATTGAGCCAAAAAACTATACACAAGAGTTTCTATCAGTTCAAAAACAGGTTAGAGGAATCAAAGAAATCCAAGTCAGGACAATGGTAAATTTGGGGCAAGGAAAGCAGTGGGCCGAGTGAATGATGGAGGCTTCTGGAATGCAGACAGTGCTATCCTATTGATTAGAAGTCATTATATGGATGGATTAACTTCATAAAAATGTATTGAGCTTTATACTTCTTCTTAATGCACTTTTCTATTTGTGTTTTATATTTCCTCTAAACATTTTGCCAAGAAAATAAAGACTGTGTTAGAAGATGCCATCTAATTCGGGATGGGTTTCTTTTTTGAAAAAATGCCCAGCTATGAAGCTCTGATACACTAGTGACTGACAGTTGTGACAATTAACAGTTCTACTGGAATCTACTGGCCAAACAGAGCTTTATGAGTAAACAAATTTCACAGTAGGTATTAGGTGGCTATTGAGTTATTTTCTATTTATACATGTTTAGGATGATATTAGCAGCATTAATAACTATATCTTCTCATGTTGTTTCTGGAATTTCTCCTTTCCATGTCTAGGACTTACTACTTTCACCATCAGTTCTTCTTTTGATAATGGCTGACCATCTCTGCTGTAATCTCTAATGGCTACTTACAAATAGCTCCAATGAAATGGTACAGAGCATTGTGTGGTCACCATGATTATTTGTTCATAGGTTTCTGAAACTTGATTTGACTAGGTCTGTAGATGGCTTCCCTGGTAGCTCAGCGATTAAAAAAATAATCTGCCTTCTACACAGTAGACACATGTTTGATCCCTGGATTGGAAAGATCCCCTTGGAGAAGGAAATGGCAACCCACCCCAGTATTCTTGCCTTGGAAATCCCATGGACTGAGGAGCCTGACGGGCTATATAGTCCATAACGAGTAAACTACAACAAAATTGATTTCTATATGGAAATTGATGAGATCAGTGAATATTTGGACAGCATCTTACCTACAGCTGTGGTATCATGTACACAACAACCTTCTAAGGTAGATTATTTCTTCCATTTGATAGAGAAGGAAACTTATAACTTAGTTAATGTAGCACAACTAGTCAGTGGTAGATCAGGATCTAATATCCAGATCTTCTAACCCCGACTCCATGTTCTCTCTTGACTTCACTGCCTCTTCTGATGCAGGAAAGTTTTAGGGGGTCATGTTAATTTATGAAAGTTGATGAAACTGTTACGTATTTCTTCTGGCTCCCAAAGTTTTCCTGTAAATATTAGTAGTTTTTCCTGTAAATATTAGTAGTAACTTGCCAAACATCAATTCATAATGTATTGATAAGCAATAAATTGTCAAATTATTTTCTTCTGGCCTTTGAGAACTTTGTACTCAAATTAGGAAAGGCAGCAGGGTTTGGTTAGTACAGGTAATTCTAGAACAAGAGATAGCTTTCCTGCCACTCAAATTTTGGGACTTTGTAAGTAAATTACATATACCAGTTGTGTAAACCTAAATATTGTCATGCCATGGTATATTTGGATCTAGTAGTCTGACATGGTAAGAGGTAAAGATATAGAAGTGAGGCTAGATGATTGGATTCCTCAGAACAGGAACCCTGAGAGGAGATACCCAAGGAATGGTCTGCTAGTCCTCATCAGTTCAGTTCAGTTCAGTCGCTCAGTCATGTCTGACTCTTTGCGACCCCATGGACTGCAGCACGCCAGGCCTCCCTGTCCATCACCAACTCCAGGAGTTTACTCAAACTCATGTCCGTTGAGTTGGTGATGCCATCCAACCATCTCATCCTCTGTCATCCCCTTCTCCTCCTGCCTTCCCAGCATCAGGGTCTTTTCCAATGAGTCAGCTCTTCCCATCAGGTGGCCAGAGTATTGGAGTTTAAGCTTTAGCATCAGTCCTTCCAATGAATATTCAGGACTAATTTCCTTTAGGATGGACTGGTTGGATCTCCTTGCAGTCCAAGGGACTCTCAAGAGTCTTCTCCAGCACCACAGTTCAAAAGCATCAATTCTTCAGCACTCAGCTTTCTTTATAGTCCAATTTTCACATACATACATGACTACTGGAAAAACCATAGCTTTGAATAGACAGACCTCTGTCAGTAAAGTAATGTCTCTGCTTTTTAATATACTGTCTAGGTTTGTCATAACTTTCTTCCAAGGAGCAAGGGTCTTTTAATTTCATGGCTGCAGTCACCATCTACAGTGATTTTGGAGCCCCCCAAAAAAGTCTCACCATTTCCACTGTTTCCCCAACTATTTGCCATAAAGTGTTGGGACCAGATGCCATGATCTTAGTTTTCTGAATGTTGAGTTTTAAGACAGCTTTTCACTCTCCTCTTTCACTTTCATCAAGAGGCTCTTTAATTCTCCTTCACTTTCTGCCATAACCATGGTGTTACGGTTATGATACCTGAGGTTATTGATACTTCTCCTGGCAATCTTGATTCCAGCTTGTGCTTCATCCATCCCAACGTTTCTCATGATGTACTCTGCATGTAAGTTAAATAAGCAGGGTGACAATATACAGCCTTGATGTACTCCTTTTCCGATTTGAAACCAGTATGTTGTTCCATGTCCAGTTCTAACTGTTGCTTCCTGACCTGCATATAGGTTTCTCAAGATGCAGGTCAGATGGTCTGGTATTCCCATCTCTTGAAGAATTTTCCACAGTTTATTGTGATCCACACAGTCAAAGGCTTTGGCATAGTCCATAAAGCAGAAGTAGATGTTTTTCTGGAACTCTCTTGCTTTTTCAATGATCCAATGGATGTTGGCAATTTGATCTCTTGTTCCTCTACCTTTTCTAAATCCACCTTGAACATCTGGAAGTTCACAGTTCATGTACTGTTGATGCCTGGCTTGGAGAATTTTGAACATTACTTTGCTAGTGTGTGAGCTGAGTGCAATTGTGCAGTAGTTTGAGCATTCTTTGGCATTGCCTTTCTTTGGGATTGGAATGAAAACTGACCTTTTCCAGTCCTGTGGCCACTGCTGAGTTTTCCAAATTTGCTGGCATATTGAGTGCAGCACTTTCACAGCATCATCTTTCAGGATTTGAAATAGCTCAACTGGAATTCCATCACCTCCACTAGCTTTGTTCGTAGTGATGCTTTCTAAGGCCCACTTGACTTCACATTCCAGGATGTTTGGCTGTAGGTAAGTGATCACACCATCGTGATTATCTGGGTCGTGAAGATCTTTTTTGCATAGTTCTTCTGTGTATTCTTACACCTCTTCTTAATATTTTCTGCTTCTGTTAGGTCCATACCATTTTTGTCCTTTATTGTGCCCATCTTTGCCTGAAATGTTCCCTTGATATCTCTAATTTTCTTGAAGAAATCTCTAGTCCTTCCTATTCTATTGTTTTCCTCTATTTCTTTGCATTGATCTCTGAAGTAGGCTTTCTTATCTCTCCTTGCTATTCTTTGGAACTCTGTATTCAAATGGGTATATCTTTCCTTTTCTCCTTTGCCTTTCACTTCTCTTCTCTTCACAGCTATTTGTAAGGCCTCCTCAAACAACCATTTTGCCTTTTTTGCACTTCTATTTCTTGGGGATCATCTTGATCCCTAGGGGCCTCCTGTACAATGTCACGAACCTCCATCCATAGTTCTTCAGGCACTCTGATTATCAGATATAATCCCTTGAATCTATTTCTCACTGTATAATCGTAAGGGATTTGATTTAGGTCATACCTGAATGGTCTAGTGGTTTTCTCCACTTTCTTCAATTTAAGTCTGAATTTGGCAATAAGAAGTTCATGATGTGAGCCACAGTCAGCTCCTGGTCTTGTTTTTGCTGATCGTATAGAGCCTTTCCATCTTTGGCTGCAAAGAATATAATCAATGTGATTTCAGTATTGACCACCTGGTGATGTCCATGTGTAGAGTCTTCTCTTGTGTTGTTGGAAGAGGGTGTTTGCTATGAGCAGTGCATTCTCTTGGCAAAACGCTATTAGCCTTTGTCCTGCTTCATTCTGTCCTCCAAGGCCAAATTTGCCTATTACTCCAGGTATTTCTTGACTTCCTACTTTTGCATTCCAGTCCCCTATAATGAAAAGTTAGTCCTGGATATACTGTGATAATACTTGATGGCCCAGGGACAGTAAAGGGACAGGGCCTCTCTGAACACTATCTTCCCCAGCCCTGAGCTCCTCCTGTGTTTGCTCAATCCGGTTACATTGTCATTATACCCATCTTCCCCATTCTGTTCTCTGATAGGGAGATATGCCCACATGGTTGCTCTCATTGTCACTGGAAGCCATTGGTGCATTTGATGAAAATGCCAAAGGTTCCTTTTCTCTAACTCCTATGGTTATTTCAAGAAGCAGATAATCATTGATTGCTAACTATATACATACAAGCTATAGCATTAGGTTCTCAGAGATATACAAAAGTGGATAGGACCTAGCTTGCATTCAAGAAATGTAAATACAAGTCTGTATATGAAAAATACATCTCTCTCGTAAATCCTCTCTTATTTATCAGAATTCTCATAGTATTGCACTTTTCACATACCTGAGTTACTGTTGTTGGAGAGGACAGTGCTGCTTGCATTTAGTTTCTCTGAATACTTGACTGATTAAGAAAGTTAAGTACTGAAAGTTGGTTAATACAAGCAAAATTGAATGCTCCCGAGTTACATGAACAGCAGTCATAATAAAACTGGGTACCACATCCCTTGTGCTTCACCCTTAGTCAAGCCTATTTATTCTAGAAAAGTTTCTCTGATTTTCTGATTCGCAGTACTTTAAGAAGCAGCAAAATTAGCAGTTGCAGAAACTGAGAGTAAGAATATACTGTTATTTTTTTGTTCAGTGTAATGAAATTTTATAGCTGTTAGTCCCTATAAGAAAAACTTTATAAAACCATAAAATGACCTGCTGGTTTGGAGCTATTTAAATGGGGTACAAACTGCTTTGCCTGCCTTAATAGCCATTAAAAGCATGACTATATTACTAAACAGGTTGATATTAATAATGAGGAATCATTAATTTGTAATGAATCATTATGGAGTTACATTAAGACCTGTGGAGTCTTCTTCAGTAAGTGGAAATGTATGAATATATTTTTCAAAAAGCATCACAGATGGGTATGTAAGAAATTATATAAAGTATATGGTTGTATGGGACCTTTGTCTTATTAAATATTATTTTGAAATAAGTAAACCACCTGTTAGGGGATTAGGATTTTGAAAAACTTTGCCTGAAATATGAAAGTGAGTAGTGAAGGATTATTATGTATGTAATTTGAAAGATGTTTACCATTGTATTAGTATAATACTTTAACATTTTTCCTAGATAAATTTTATGGGACAAAGTTGTTATCTTCACTAGTTCCATTTGCCTGATCAGATTTGAGATGATTTCTAAGATTTTTATTTTTAGTGAATTTCTTGTTTTCATTCCCTTAAAAAAAATGGAAACCTTTTATTTGTAGAAATGAAGATTAAAAAATTCTTTGACAGTGCATTGAAACAAACAGATGAAAACAAAAATGTAGCGTGTTTATGATGAAAACCTTGAGAGTCCTCTTAGGTGGTTTACTTATGTTTAGAAATGTGTATAAATTCAGTGTATTAACAATTCTTTTAAATTATGTTAATATTTCCAGCATGTTTTTGGACCAGATTATCTTCACATCTTTTGAATTTTCATTTTCACTCATTCCTCTGTAGAAATACTTGTATCCTAGTTAATTGCTCAATTGTTTAGTTGCTAACTTGTGTCCTACTATTCCGCGACCCCTTGAACTGTAGCCCACCAGGCTCCTCTGCCCATGGGATCTCCCAGGCAAGAATACTGGAATGGGTTGCCGTTTCCTTCTCCAGGGAATCTGCCTGAGCCAGGGATTGAACCCACATCTCCTGCATTGCAGGCGGATTTTTTACCTCTGAGCCACCAGAGAAACCCTAATTGCTTCATTACAGTACCTTTATTATTGTCCACTCATTGTGAACTTGAAGACATCTATTTTGCTGTGTGTATTTTCTTAGTAAAGTCTATATTTATTTCTCCGTATTTTCTCAGGAAAATTACATTCATTAAACTATCATTTATGAAGAAGGCAATATGTTTTTCATATGTGTGATCTCATTTAATCTTTGCAACAGTCATGAGGTTGAGAGAAATTAAGTGACTTTTTGAAGTTACAGGGCAAGTCACTGACGGAGTCTGTGGTGAATCCCAGTCTTTCTAACTCTTGCCTCTGACTTTACGATGTCTACTGCCTCCCTTGGGAATGGGACTTAGTGGGTACCAGATGCCGACCCACTCAGAATATTCAGGGCCTTGTGTGTCTCAAGCTCTAGCTTCATTGAAATGATCAGGAGTTGGGAAAACACATAACTCTGTAGTCACGATTTGTCCAAAGCACTGTGGGAACACAAAGGGATGAATGACCGATTCAGAAAGAGTCAGCAAAAGCTTCACAGAGAAGGCTAACAGTTAAGCCTGCAGATTGAGCAGGGGAGTGACAAGCAGAGAAAGGAGGAGGGTCCATAAGGCAGGAGATAATGCCAGCTAGACAGGCTGTGCTGGTGAGACCACTGGGCCTTTCGTGGTGAGGAGATGTGGGGTGGGCAGAGGGGTTGGTTCATTTGGGGCATTGCCACTCCCTTCTTCCACTAAGTCTCAGCTCTGATCAGTACCTTCCAATTTAATTGTCTGATTTCCCTGTTCTACTAGCTGTGTGGCCTTGGGCACATTTCCCACCCTCTCTGTGCCTCAGTTTTCCCCTTTGTTTTATTTACTTATTTATTTTTAAACTTTTTAACTTTCTGTTGTGTATCCAGTTAACAATGTTGTGATGGTTACAGGTGAACAGCAAAGGGACTCAGCCACACATAGACATATATCCACTCTCCCCCACAGTCTCCTCCTATCCAGGCTGCCACATAACATTGAGCAGAGTTCCCCATATTATACAGTATGTCCTTCTTGGTTATCCATCTTCAGTATAGCAGTGTGTCCATGTCCATCCCAGACTCCCTATCTCTTCCCCCCATTCTTCCCATTGTAAAATGGCAATAACAGTACCTTCTTCACAGGGTTGTTGCAAGGATGAAATAAATTACTGTGTAAATTTCTAATTTACATATTAATATGAACACCTTCAAAGGTGTTAGAACTGTCAGAACTCAGTTGAAGTTCACTGTTGTCATTACCATCACTGTCCCAGTACTTCTAAATCCTGCAAAACCTCCTGCCCTTTCCCCTGAGGCAGTCTAGCTTCCAGAGACCTGGATGGTAGATTTTCTTTTCGGGAACTGCTTGAGGCAAAAGGCAGCTGTTAATCCTTTCCTGGGGAACCAAGTGTTAGTCACTCAGCAGTGTCCGACTCTTCGTGACCCCATAGACTTTAGCCACCAGGCTCCTCTGTCCATGGAATTCTCCAGGCAAGAATAATGGAGCGGCCTGCCATTTCCTTCTTTCCTTTTGGGGAACCAAAGATTTGCTTTTTCTTTTACAAGTGGGAGCAGAAAAGGAGAAAAATATTCTTATAGAGTGTCCCTGCCCCCCTCAGTCCTGCCAAGGTTCCTGTGGCAGTTAGAACAGAAATGAGTCTCTAGAAAATTATCCTGCCACATTCACTTAAATGTGATACATGGTCTGACCTGTAGGATAACAGTGGAAAACTCTAATCACTTACTTAAACCTGCCAAAGACTAATTTTTAGAAACCTCAGAGGTGGGTGTGCATATTAAAAGAGACTGGGTCCTTTCAGTAGAACTTGAGCAAATGTGTATTGATTAACTTAATTAAAGGAAGATTATGACTTGTGCACTGCCCTCTGTGTGTTATCTGACTGTATGGTTCCCAGGGATCTTGAAAGCGTGGGTGCTAATGGCCTTCTCATTTAAAGCAGCATGAATCGGAGGTTATTTCATCAATTTGGTAAGCAAATAATTGCCAAGAACACAGAAGGTAAAAAACAAGAATTTTTCTCTAATAAGTAAATTAAAGGACTTGAAACTCTCTGTAGTAAGAGTTCTATATGGAGGTTGGTGCAAAGAGATCCTTTCTAGTTTTCAAATATTAAGGGTGAGAGCTCTTTAGCTTTTACTTGTTCTTCTAATCTCATTTCCTGGCTTGGACTAGGGTCATGGCACCCTGAAGATTTGACTGGGTTATTTGTTTGAGATGCCTCCAATGTCAGTATCTTCAGGACATTTCTCTTGGACCAGACTCCCCAGAGAAAGATTCTCTCATCTGCTCCCTGGAGGTTGAAGGCCTCACTGCCATCATTCAGGGAACCAAGTGGGAAGAGGATGGAAGAAGACCAGGGATTCTTGGCATCTGATATACATAAATTCACTTAACTCCTCTGTTTTCCCCCATCTTTAGTTGTTCATTCTGTCTCTGAGCCCAGAGACCTTCTGTTTCACTCTTTCCAAGGAATAAACCTTCAGATTTTTACCAGAGTGGAGGAGAGACAATTATCCAACAGGGAGTGTAGTCTGTGGATCTGACTACTTTTTTTAACTAATCCTCCTTGTTTTAGCCACTCCTTACATTAGTCACTCTTGTTTTGCCCTCACATGCAGATGAACTTGGGACTGTCTGGAACTTTCAGTGGAGAGTGGACTGTTTCTCTGCTTTTCCTACTACTGAGATAAGATTCCACTCTGTTGAGCCTGTTAGAAGCATTTACCAATCTGATCTGCTTTCTTGCTTCCAATATTGCATTGTCTTTATCTTCTCCCTCCTGTCTTCTTTACCCTACAGATTTCTGTCTTGGCCAAAAATAGTCTCCTTACTGTCATTTCTTGAGATTTGGGGGTGGAGAGAGAGAGAGAATAGAGGTGTATGTTCTTTACCCAGAGGTAAATTCTCCCCTAAGTACATCTTTCTCTTCTTCACTAAACATAGTTATTCTGTTTTTCTGTATCCAAGCTGTACCACGTTAGCTATGGAAGGAAGATAGGATCTGTCCTCTAAACTAGAATTTTATGGCAGGAAATCCTTATCACTTGAGAGAAGAGATCCTGGAGGAGCTAGAAATACAGTATTCAATACAGCTGAAAGGGTCTTAATCTCAGTATTAGCTTTACTAAAGCCAACCAGGGGCTTGCAGCTGTGCTTCCTCTTAGCAATTATAAAAGTGAGAACTGTGTTAGCTAACTTCCAATTCAATCCTCAGTTTGCCACTTGGGATCTGGAAGCTAGCTGATTTTTTGACCTAAGGTGCTCTGCTATGTAGGGTTGCCAGTTATAATTATATGTTCAGGTGTCAATTAGCAAAACAGCCCTTTATTTGGCAGCTTGAAGTAATGAGATGGATCTTGCACTAATCTTCCAATTCTACAGGCAGTTGATAAATGCTTTAGCCATAAAATTCTATATTGTACTGGACCTAGTGAGGTTATCTGAAGAGCTGGAGGTCAAAATTTTCAATGTGCATTCCTTTGTGAGCTCATGAATTTTCAAATATTACTAGAATCTTGCATAACAAATAAAAAAGCAGAAAGTTTTCCATGAAAAATCAGGTTCACACACAAACACACACAAGCATTGCTTTGTATACAAAGTGACAAGAATTTCAAAGACCTCATGGAACAGATAGGATGGAAATTCATTTAGTGGAAAAAAATTACTGAATATGACTGTACTACTCTGTGCTTGACTATGGAGAAACCTTGGTGAGTGAAACGGACTAACTTTCTCCAAAGGTCACTAGTTCCCTGTGATATTTGACTTTTTCTTCTCTCTGTATCAGAGCTTTACATTTTTCTCAGTGCCATGTCAGATACTAATACTAAAACGGTACTCGTGATGTTCCTGAATCCTCTTTTCATAGTTTATCATTACTGCTCTACCTAAGGCCTTTTATTTCATGAATGCCCTAGTCTATTTCTTCTGTTTCCTGTGAATAAAGAGCCTACGTAGAACAAAGTGGAGAGGCAGGCCCTCATTTAGAGAGTGTGAGGCTAGGTGGTAGGTTTGTGCAGTGGTCTTTTGTTTGATGCTCACGACCTATGGTATATTAGAAAATGTAGACTTAGGCCTTCTCTGAACTTACCTTCTCAAACTCCCTTTTTCACAATTGACCTCTTAGTCATCTCCTTTCATCAGATTAGAGTGGCTATTTGATTTGTTTATATATACGTAAACTCTATCATTTGTCTTTGATTGCCTCTTCCTGCATTTATTTCCTGGTGTGGCAAATTTTGGACATTGTGAAGGTCAAGTTTCCAGCCCATGATCCACCCCATTTATTTGAGAATGGATGTATTTGGATACTCACACTCAGTGATGTACAGCTGGCTCCCATAGGCTCCCAAGAGCTGGCTGTTAAAATTTTCAGAAGTTGTGTGAGCCCGTTAGTAAACACAGCCGTTACTAAAAAGTAAGTCCTATAATATTAAAAACAAAGGTAATAAATACTAAACTCATCACTTGATTATTTCACGTTTTACTAGTATCTCTGTTCTTAGTTTTTTGCACCTGTTATAGCTGTGGCAGCAGCACTGTATTACCAGATGTGTTAGTGTGCATCTCTTCCCACCTCTGAGTTCAGAGACATCACATTGGAAGCTTGAGGTATGCTGTGGCGGGAGTGTCTACAAGTGGAAACCATCGAACATTACAAATCAGGACTCCCTCAGATCCCTAAAGAAAGAAAAAGTGAAAGTGAAGTCGCTCAGTCATGTCTGGCTCTTTCAGCCCCATGGACCGTATAGCCCACCAGGCTCCTCCGTCCATGGGATTTTCCAGGCAAGAGTACTGGAATGGGCTGCCATTTCCTTCTCCAGGGAATCTTCCTGACCCAGGGATCCAACCCGGGTCTCCTGCATTGCAGATAGACGCTTTACCGTCTGAGCCACCAGGCTGTTAACCTTTTGCCAGCACATAACCAGTCATGCTGTTCTCGTCCACTGCTGCCAGCATTCCAGGCACTGATGAGCTTGAGCCACTTCAGTTACCATTTGTCTTCACATTGGCAACACTCCTCCACCAACGTGGTCATGCCCACCTTACATGTCTTTGCTCCAGGGTCCTGAGAACATCAAGCCCGATTTTTAGAGTGACTCTATGGCTACTTCTAAGCTGTGCTTCCCTCCATCCTTCTCATTCCCAATGAATCAGTCGTTCATTTCTCTCATTCTCCCTCTGTTTTCCAGCACCCTTCCTCCTTCTATCCTTCCCTCTTCTTCTTCCTCCTCCTTATTCTTATGAACAAGGGCTCTGGTGCCAGACTGACTGGCCCCACTTCAGTTCAGTTCAGTTCAGTCGCTCAGTCATGTCCAACTCTTTGCAACCCCATGGACTGTGGCACGCCAGGCCTCCCTGTCCATCACCAACTCCCGGAGTTTACCCAAACTCATGTCCACTGAGTCAGTGATGCCATCCAACCATCTCATCCTCTGTCGTCCCCTTCTCCTCCTGCCTTCAATCTTTCCCAGGATCAGGGTCTTTTCCAATGAGTCAGTTCTTCACATCAGGTGGCCAAAGTTTTGGAGTTTCAGCTTCAACATCAGTCCTTCCAATCAGGCCCCACCATTCACTAGTTGTGTTACCCTGGGCTTTGTGCCTCGGTTTCATCATCTGTCAAGTGGAATTCATAGTAGTATCTGCCCCATAGAGTTACTCTGGGGATTAAATGAGTTAATAATTTTAAAAGCATCTAGAATAATGCCTGGCATATTGTAAACAATATATGCGTATTTATTTAAGAAACTAAACACTTCCAGTTGCTCTCCATCCTTAACCCACTGGCTTATTGTCTGGTAGATAATTTAAGACAGGAAAGAGAATAGCGAAAGAAACATCTGAGGGTAAAAGAAGAATGGCCTGGGGTTATAACACAGGGTTAGTAGCTCCAGGGAACTAGGAAAAGCTTTAATGAAAAGGGCTTCCCTTGTAGCTCAGCTAGTAAAGAAACTGCCTGCAATGCAAGAGACCCCAGTTCGATTCCTGGGTTGGAAATATCCCCTGGAGAAGGAAATGGCTACCCACTCCAGTACTCTGGCCTGGAGAATTCAGTCCCTGGGGTCACAAAGAGTTGGACACGACTGGATGTCTTTCACTTTAACGAAACAACCTGGAGAAAAGTTGGTGCTCAAGAAGGGATTCAAATAGGAAGAAAAACAGTCACATTTCAGAATAATATGCAAAGGCTAAAGTATACAAATGTTGTCTATTTTAGATACACACCAAGAAAATTAAGGGATACTGTGTAATGCATAGAAATTTCCCATTTTAATTTAAGCAGTGAAACCCATTTTGCCCCCTCATTCTGTGTAGAAATTTGGTTGTCACACACTGAAGGTACTTAGGCTAAATCAAATTTGTATTGAACAAGAGCCCTGAAGCCCAAATGGGAGATGCCCGTCCATATCTTATGAAAAACGCAAGCCCAGGAGCCCCATGCTCATTTGTCTGACCATCTGGAAATCTCGAGTGATCTAAGCACTTAATTTTACCCTCATTTTTAGAACAAAAAAGAAACAATAAATAAAGAAAATGGGCAGCAGGGACATTCCACTTTTCATTAAAAAAGAAAAAATCTTAGTGATAAAAGGAGCAGAGAGTTTAAAAGAAAAAAAAATGAGAAACCATTAAAATGATTTGAATGCTCTGTCTGTATTTTGCGGTAGGCTCTATTGTTTTCAGTTACATGGGAACGGTGATAATTTTATGAATCATTAGAGTTTTCTTTCCAAATTATATCTGCCTGTTCTTAAAGTACCTCCTGAGTTACCCACAGTAAGAGGCTGTTGAACAAATTTATTATTCCATTTAGTACGTTTGAGTTTTGTGTTAATTTTGTATTGTAAAAAATTTGATACTTACAACTTGAAGATAAAATCTTGACAGCTGAATCTTTGTGTGCTTAATTTCTCTTAATTTTTAAAACGTGTGAGCCTGTCTCCGTTCTCCTCCTTCATCTAATAAGAGACTCCATTGTAAATACAAAATCGTCTTTTGGTGGAATGATGACCACCCACCCCCTCACCCCTACAGATGAAAACAGTCACAACAGTTGAACGTTGTCCCTTGGCACTTTTGTCTCACCAGGCATAGTGATCTGTAAAACATGTACGCTGTTAATGATACCTAAACCCTCCCTCATAGAGCTGTGATTCCAAAGCCCAATCTACCAACCCGGCTGAGTCAGCCCAAAGTGAGATCCGCAGAGAATCGATCAAGTAAAATCAGCATAGTGGGGGTGGTGATGGGGGTGGGGGTAGAGGTGGGTGTAGGTGGGTGTGATGTGGGTGGGTGTGAGAGAGAGAGAGAGAAGATTTTTAAGTTTTCTTTTGGGGGAAGAGCTGTCCTTTTTTCTGATATTCTTTTCCTCTATTTTTTTTGCTGCTAAAGCATTCATACTTTTATCATACTTCTGTAAAAACAGTGACAGTGTAGGTGATCTCTTTTGGTTCCGTTTTAAGCCTCATAGCTTAGCACCATCAAAAGTTAAATCTGTGTCGGTCCATTTATGTTTCCTGGCTGGGGATATCCTAAAGTCTATAAATTATCGTACACCTAAGTGCTGGCTGTATCTTTGCCACTGACGTGGGCGTTTCCTGTGTGAAGAAATTCTCATAGAAGGAGACACGTCAAAGCTTCAGTATTCCGATTTCTAGCCACTAATTGTTTTTGGACTCAGGGGAAAAGCTGCTTCCCTGGGCAGTGTGTGTGGGTGATTCTGTTACTGCTCCTTCCATGCAGACTTTGGCAGGATGCCATGAGTTGAGTTCATCAGATGCATTGTGGTAATTTCTCATCTCATATAGGCACAGATCATGTGCTTTGATAACTAAAATCTAGGATAAATGTGAATGAGTCACCTCCTAAACTTGGGAAAAAGAGGTGAAGCTCAAATCAACTTTATGGTGGGCAGGCTGAAGTTGTTACCATGGGTCATGAAGATTATCACAGCCCTTGCCAATGAAGAAAGAGCGAGTATTTTGTTCAACCTCCCAAAATCAGTCAGTGTTATAACCAGGTTTCGAACTCAGGTCTCCTGATTTCTAGTGATTTGATTTTTGCCCAGTGGTACATACTGTTCTGGTGGTGGTGGTTTAGTTGCTCCTGCCCAACTCCTGTGACCCCATGGCCTGTAGCCCACCAGGCTCCTCTGTCCATGGGATTTCCCAGGCAAGAATACTGGAGTGGGTTGCCATTTCCTTCTCCAGGGATTGAACCTGTGTCTCCTGCATTGCAGGTGGATTCTTTACCAACTGAGCCACCAGGGAAGCCCTTCATACTCTTTTGCTCAGCATGCACAGGTCACATAGAGCAGTTAACTTTATTGAATGAGCCAGAATGCTGGATGTACAACAGCCAGTTTTTGTCAAAAACCAGATCTACTTTTTTAAATTCATGAGCTCTTCTCAACTTGTGTTGGCCCTCCCAGTATGAGTCATAACCGAGTTGGGTCTCTACCCTTGAACAAATATCCCCTTGCGTGTGCACGCTCGCACACTTCCTCACACACTCTCTCCCCCAAATACTTCCATATGTTCTGTTTTCCTGAAAGCCAAGCTCCCTTCCCATTCTCCTCCTCGGAGGGCTCCAGCTCTCGCCTCTGAGGGGCCTGAGTAACTGAGGCTGAAACGATTTGGAGGGAAACTTGTCAGCATAATTGATGATTATATGGTGTGAGCCACCGAAGACAGGTGAGCCTGCACAGAATGGAACAAATGTGTGTGTGGCGTGCATTTCCCACAGGGTTCAACTGCACTTCTGCCTCTGACATGTTGATTTATAAGTTTGTAACTCTTCCCTAATGAATTGTGCCCCACCGTGGGTCATTGGAACTTCCTGCTGCAGAGGCCTTGCCTTAACTAGAAAAAAGAATTGTGACGGTTCTGCCCTGTGAATTTCCAGGCTTGTGTGTGTGTTGGCACTAAATGGAGTAACTGAGAACATGTAATCTTCAAGAGGATAAAATAATCACATAATACACTTGAATAGCACCACTACATCAAGAAAGGGGTTTCTGTGAATACAGATGCTCTGCAGCTTGACAGAAAGTAGTCTGAGTCGAAAAAGAATTTGAAAAACATAGCCACATGCAAGCATTTAGGGCCACCTTTGGTGGCAACTTGGTGTTCTAGAGTTCTTTACAAACCTCTTTCAAACTGTTGTACTTGTTCCATGAAACTGCTTTAAGTGTTAGACTTGCTAAAACATAGGGATGGTAACGACTGCTCTACTTTCTCACAATCTGTTGGGATATTGATTGAGATATTTATGCAGTACTCTGAGTTCTCCAGGAAAAGGGGTGTTAGAAAATGCGACAGTGATGATGCTGGCAGGGCATGGAAAATTATGTGAAAATATAATATCCAGAAAGATAAGTTTGAGACAGTTTGAATTACTAGTCTGAGCCTGTCTGGCAGTCTCTGTCCTTCTGTCTAAATCTTTTGTCTCAGTTATCAGTTCTGTGTGATATAACAGGGCGGGGTATAAGGAAAGTGTTAAAAGATTAGACCTCTTGCTGGCTTAGCATTGTCCCTGAAGAGTCTCTTTGCCGCTGGCATTGGAGTGGCCTGTCCTTCCAGATGGTAGGTTAGCCAGGAGAGTCTGGGACCAGGAGTCTCCAGTCTTCACTCCTTGCCCTGACTCCATCCCGTCTACTTGCTGAGCTCCTTCACAGCTTCCTGTAGACCTGGTTGTGGGCTCACCAGTCACAACACTGACACTGTCATCTGAAGGTCATAATAACCTTCCATAATCAGTCCTCATGCACCTTGACCATGCTGTACTGGACACTGTGGACTGCCTAGAAAAATTAACTCATCACTTACTGTTTCTGTATTTCTTTCTAGAAGCAACTAAAGATTCAGGCTGCCTGGCTGGAACTACAGCTTTCTAGTTGTGTGACCTTAAACAATTTGATCTCTTAGTATTTGGTTTCCCCAACTATCAAATGGGCTTCCCAGGCACAGTGGGTAAAGTATTTGCCTGCGAATGTAGAAGACACTGGTTTGATCCTTGGGTGGGGAAAATCCCCTGTAGGAAGAAATGGCAACCTGCTCCAGTATTCTTGCCTGGAAAGTCCCATGGACAGAGGAGCCTGGTGGGCTATAGTCTGTGAGGTCTCGAAGAGTTAGACACAACTGAGCAGTTGACCACAGTACACAACTACCAAATCGAGATAATAGTACCCTTCTTATAGATAGTAAATACATATTGTATAAATAAAATGTATAGAGAGTTAAATAAGGTAATGCGTAGTAGGTGCTCATTAAGTGTTGGATAGGTTGATGGATGATGAGTAGGTAGCTCATCTAACATTTGCTTTTATATTATAATATACATGTTACTTATCTTTGCCAGTGTATCCAAAATAAAAAGGAAACAGATATATTTTATCTTCATTAATCTAGTCAAGTAGTGGCTAGAATTTTACTATCTTTGAGTATGCATTTTCTATAGGCTTGTCAATATTTGTTCTTTTTCATGCCTTTTTAGTTTTATGTGGCTTCCTGTTATTCATTTTTTCTTTGAGTAAATTACCTCTAAAAAAAAAAAGAACTTGTATTAGTTGCATTAAGGAGAAGAAGGTTTTGATTTTTTTAAATGTATATATAACTAGAGTGTAGAGCATGGAATCATATTGGGCCCTCTGAACAGAAAGAGAATGTTTAGAAATATACAGCGGGGAAATAAAATTCCTGGGAAGACTATTACCTGGAGTAAGCCTTCCATTGAAGGTTCTTACTGCTCCATTAGGACTTCCCTGATAGTCCAGTTGGTAAAGAATATGCCTGCAATGCAGGAGACCCCAGTTCGATTCCTGGGTCAGGAAGATCCACTGGAGAAGGGATAGGCTACCCACTCCAGTATCCTTGGGCTTCCCTTGTGGCTCAGCTGGTAAAGAATCTGCCTGCAATGCGGGAGGCTTGGGTTCAGTCCCTGGGTTGGGAAGATCCCCTGGAGAAGGGAGAGGCTACCCACTCTAGTATTCTGGCCTGGAGAATTCCACGGACTGTATAGTCCATGGGGTCACAACGAGTCGGACACGACTGAGCGACTTTCACTTTCTTTGCTGCATTGGAGGATTTGTGAGTGGTTGGTTTCTTAAAAGTCGGACGCCCTTACACTACTCCTCTTCTTTGAAACTCTTCTACTTTAGCTTTTCTCATACTTGTTTTCTTGATTATTTTGTCTTTGTCCTTCTCTTTTTCTCTCTGTTGAATCTTCTTTTCCTCCTATGGCCACTGCCCAAGCCACCCTACACTACCACCAGGGCCTCAGTCAGTCCCATTTTGCCAGTCAAGTCCATCCTCACCTAACACCTTTCCCCAAGGAGAAGCCAGTGTATGGGGCAGTAAAGAGAACATTGAAATGGGAATCCAAAGACTTCCTTTCAAATCTCATTTCCTTTTTTTTTTGTTTTTTTCTTGATGTTTTTAAGATTTTTCTATTTATCCTTAATATTCAGTAATTTGATTGTAAAGGCCCCCCCATAGGTTTTGTCATCTTCTCTTTTAAGTTTGTTGAGCTTCTTGGATCTGTGGGCTTGTAGTTTTCATCAAATTTGGAAATTTTTCAGCCATTATTTTTCTCTGCCCCGCTGCCTCCTTTGGGAACTTCAGTTGCATGTATATTAGGTTGCTTGATCTTGTTTTCATCTTTTTTCCCTCTGTGTTTTATTTTGGATAGTTTCTATTGCCATGTCTTCCATTTCTCTTCTTGTCATGTTGCTATTTTTCTTTTATGCTCTTGAGCATAGGAGCATATTTATAATGGCTATAGTATCTTTTTCCTTGTCTGCTTATTCTGTTATCTGTGTTCTTTCTGGTTCTGTTTCTCTTATTTTTCCCCTCCTTATGTATTTTCCCACTTTTTTGCAAGCCAGGTAATTTTTGATTAGATGTGTGCATCTGTGCTAAGTCGCTCCAGTTGTATCTGACTCTTTGCAACCCTTTGAAGTGTAGCCCACCAGGCTCCTCTGTCCATGAGATTCTCCAAGCAAGAATACTAGAAGGGGATGCCATGCCCTCCTGTAGGGGAATCTTCCTGAGCCAGGGATCAAACCTGCGTCTCTTGTGTCTCCTCCATTGGCAGGTTTATTCTTTACCACTAGTGCCACCTGGGAAATGATTGGATGCTGGACATGTAATTTTTATACATCATTCAGTTCAGTTCAGTCACTTAGTCATGTCCGAGTCTTTGTGACCCTATGGACTGCAGCACGCCAGGCCTCCCTGTCCATCACCAGCTCCCAGAGTTTACTCAAACTCATATCCATTGAGTCAGTGATGCCATCCAACCGTCTCATCCTCTGTTGTCCCCTTCTCCTCCCACTTTCAATCTTTCCCAGCATCTATCATCTATACATCACTGGATGATAGATTTTGCTGTAGTCTTTTAAATATTATTGAGCTTTGTTTAAGACACATTTTAGTGACATAGAATTACATCAGTTAGTTCAAGCTTTGCTTTTAGGCTTTGTTATACATGTCCAGGGCAATCTTTAGTCTATAAAACTAACTTGTCGCACTACTGTGGCAGTACCTTTCTGAGAATTCAACCAGATTCCCTATCTATAGGGAGATCCTTCCACTCTAGCTGGTGAGAACATGAACCATTCCTGCTGCTGTGTGAACTCTGGGAATTCTGCCTGCTCTTTGCAGGTAGTTCATTCACCAGCCTTGGGAGTTCCAGCCACACAGGCAAAGATTAGTACTCAGCCAAAGATTCAGAAAACTAAGATCATGGCATCTGGTCCCATCGCTTCATAGCAAATAGATGGGGAAACAATGTAAACAGTGACAGACTTTATTTTGGGGGGCTCCAAAATCACTGCAGATGGTGACTGCAGCCATGAAATTAAAAGACTCTTGCTCCTTGGAAGAAAAGTTATGACCAACCGAGACAGCATATTAAAAAGCAGAGACATCACTTTGCTGACAAAGGTCAGTCTAGTCAAAGCTATGGTTTTTCCAGTAGTCATGTATGGATGTGAGAGTTGGACTATAAAGAAAGCTGAGCCCCAGAGAATTAATGCTTTTGAACTGTGGTGTTGAAGAAGACTCTTGAGAGTCCCTTGGACAGCAAGGAGATCCAACCAGTCCATCCTAAAGGAAATGAGTCCTGCATATTCATTGGAAGGACTAATGCTGAAGCTGAATCAGCATCACTCCCAATACTTTGGCCACCTGATGTGCAGAACTGACTCATTGGAAGACCTGATGCTGGGAAAGATTGAAGGCAGGAGAAGGGGATGACAGAGGATGAGATGGTTGGATGGCATCACCGACTAGATGGACATGAGTTTGAGTAAGCTCCAGGATTTGGTGATGGAGAGGGAAGCCTGGCATGCTGCAGTCCATGGAGTCGCAAAGAGTTGGACACGACTGAGCAACTGAACTGAACTGAAAAATTTGAGAGGACTCTTTTTTCCTCCTTTGTTTTTTTTGAAATTTTTTTATATTTTTATTGAAGCATAGTTGATTTACAATGTTGTGCTAATTTCTGCTTTACAGCAAAGTGACTCAGTTATGTACATATAAACATTCTTTATATTCTTTTTGATTCTGGTTTATCCTAGCAGATTGAATAGTTCTGTGTGCTATACAATAGGATCTTCTTGTTTATCCTTCCTAATAGTTTGCATCAGCTAACTCCGAACTCCCAGTCCATCTGTCTCACTCCTCCCTACCCTTGGCAACCACAAATCTGTTCTCTCAGTTTATGAGTCTGTGTTTTTTTGTTTTTTTTTTTTTAAGGTAAGTGCATTTGTGCCGTGTTTTAGATTCCACAAAAAAGTGATATCACGTGCCTTTCTCTGCCTGACTTACTTCATTTAGTATGACAATCTCTAGGGCCATTTGCCATGCTGCAAATGGCACTATTTCATAACTTTTATGGGTGAGTAGTATTCCATTTGTATATATGTACCACATCTTCTTTATCCATTCATTTGTAGACTATTTAGGTTGTTTCTATGTCTTGGCACTTGTGAATAGTGCTGCTGTGAACATAGGGGTGCATATATCTTTTTAAATTATATTTTTGTCTGGGGGTATGCCAGGAGTGGGATTGCTGGATTATATGGTAGCTCTTTGGCATCAGTGGTAGGCGGATAGACTTGAATTACAGTGATATTGAATGGCTTGCCTTGGAAACGAAACGAGATCATTCTGTCATATTTGAGGTTGAACCCAAGTACTGCATTTCGAACTCTTTTGTTAATTATGAGGGCTACTCCATTTCTTCTATAGGATTCTTTCCCACAGTAGTAGATATAATGGTCATCTGAATTAAATTCACTCATTCCTGTCCATTTTAGTTCACTGATTCCTAAGATGTCGATGTTTATTCTTAGCATCTCCTGTTTGACCAAGTCCAATCTACCTTGATTCGTGGACCTAACATTCCAAGTTCCTATGCAATACTGTTCTTTGCAGCATCAGATTTTGCTTTCATTACCAGACGCATCCACAGCAGGGCGTCATTTCCACTTTGGCCTGGCCGCTTCATTCTTTCTGGGTCTGTTAGTAGTTCTCCTCCTCTCTTCTCCAGTAGCATATTGGACACCTTCTGACCTGGGGGGCTTATCTTTCAGTGTCATATCTTTTTGTCCTTTTATAGATGTCATGAGATTTTCACTGCAAGTATACTGGGGTGGTTTGCTATTTCCTCCAGTGGTATTAGGTGATACTACTCTAATGGCAGAAAGTGAAGAGGAACTAAAGAGTCTCTTGATGAAGGTGAAGGAGGAGAGTGAAAAAGTTGGTTTAAAATTTAATTTTAAAAAAACTTTAATATCATGGCATCCGGCTCCATTACTTCATAGTAAATAGAAGGGGAAAAGGTGGAAGTAGTGACAGATTTCCTCTTTTTGGGCTCTAAAATCACTGTGGATGGTGACTGCAGCCATGAAATCGGAAGACAATTGCTTATTGGCAGGAAAGCTATGACAAACATAGACAGTGTGTGGAAAAGCAGAGACATTACTCTGCCAACAAAGGTCTGTATAGACAAGGCTTTGGTCTTCCCGGTGGTCATGTACGGTTGTGAGAGCTGGACCATAAAGAAGGCAGAGCACCAAAGAATTGATGCGTTCGAACTGAGGGACTGGAGAAGACCCCTGAAAGTCGCTTGGACAGCAAGGAGATCAAACCAGTCAATCTTACAGGAGATCCACCCCTGAATACTTGCTGGAAGGACTGATACTGAAGCTCCAGTATTTTGGTCATCTGATGCCACAGATGACTCATTGGAAAAGCCCCTGTTTTCCATAGTGGCTACACCATCTTACATTCCCATCAACAGCTTAGGAGGGTTCCTTTTTCCCCACGCTGAGGGGACTTTTCTTGATGATCTACAGAGATCTCTGTTTCTCCCCTCCTCCCTCCCTCCAACTTTCTCCCTCTCTCTCTTTCTCTTTTCTTCCCTCCTCCCTCCTTCCCCTCTGTCTTTGTGCAACTCCTGCCTTCCCAGTAGTTTGCCCCATGAACCTCCAGCTTCCTCAATGTTCCAAACATCCAAGTTCTATCTCCTCAACTCAGCAAGACTCCAGGCTCTGTTTAGGTACCATCTTCCTGCATTATGGCCTGGAAACGCCAGCTGGAGTGGCCATAGGACTCACTTCATGCATTTTCCTTCTCCGGCATCTGAAAGCTATTGCTTCATGTATCTCATCTGGTTTTCTAGTTGTGTAAGCCAAGATTTCAAGCTGTTTTATACCAAAATCCTTTAATATTACTTTACAGAGCAGGAGCATTTTCTTATCAAAATAGCATTATCACTGTTATCAACATTAGCAGTAAATTCTTAATGTCATATAATATCTAGTCTGTTTTTAAATTTCCCAAATGTTACAAAGCTGTTCTTCACAACTGGCTTTTCCAAACTAAGATTCCATGTAGGACCATAATTGTAACATGGTTTAAGAGAATTAGACTGTGGACAGCTAGTTGATTTGGCACTCGAATTAAGTTTCTGGGCTCCACTGTCTAATACACTGCCCTCTTTCACTCCATCTGCAGGAAAAGGCCTTCAGCTTGTCATTCTGGCTTTCCACAAACTGGTTCTCCCCTTTCTGGTCAACCTTTCTCCAACCACCCTTGACTTCTCTTTGCTGTTTGAGACCAGCTCAATCCTCCTTCCCAGCCTTTGCAACCCCATTTCTCTAGCCTGAAATATCTCACCTCTTCCTTTCCAGGTATCCAACCTGACCCATCCTCCAGGTCCCAGTTCAGGCTCCCTGACTCCTCCTCCATTGTCTTTCACACTTAATTTCATCTCTTGGAATGCCACTCGTTTCTTGTTCTGAATGGTATTATCCCAAGTAGACAGTCATTGCCCCTTTGAAAAGAGACCATGCTTTATACCAAGAACATTGCTTGGCAAAAATGAAGTACTGTAGCTGCTAGTTTTGTTACTATGATAGTTCTGTGACCCTCCTAACATGTAGCACTAGGTAGTTGGCAGAATAGTAACCTTTGAAATATGTTTGTGTTTTGAAGGGAGGGCAGACTTGGGGATACTTCTTGCAAGTGCTAATGCTCACCTGTTGTTGATTATTTTGCCTCTCTGGGTTCCATTACACATCAAGGAGAATTGATAACCAGGCCATAGAGTTAAATTGGTTTGAAGTATATAAGTCAACAAGTATTCCTTTGTTATCTAATGTTAGCTCAGGAAACAAAGATGCCCCCTGGGATCTCACACTCTAATTAAGCACAACTGTTCCACACTTCTTTCCCCTTGCCTGCTATTTGTTTTGTTCTGAATATGATATCACAACCCCCTAAATAAACCTCATAAAAAGCCAGCTGTGCTTATAATGTTAGGCACAGATTGTATTCAACCATAAATGATCCTCTATTCAAAATGTTTAAAAATAAGTATTATTAGTAATTTACATCATATGTATTTCAAGTTTTTACTTGGCAGATAAATTTTATGAGCACTTTTGTGACTTCTACAGGGATATAGTCTTTCTGATTGCCCAGAATTTAACCTTATATTTTCTTTGTTTAAGCCTACTTATAAATTCCACCTGACTCTTGAGGCTGCCAGAACTCAGAACATATTTCCCTTTTGGCTATAAGTTTTTCTTTTCTGAGCGTTAGAATAGAGCCTTTTGAAATTGTCTCTCTACTTGAAGTGGATCATCTAGTGACTAGTGACATCAGTTGGGATTAATTTGTTGTATTTTCTTGCTGGAGAAGGAATATTCAAAATATTTAGATACCATATTTGTATGTGTTGTAAAAAGGCCTCCAGGATCTAGCTTCCAGGGTCCTCTCTCTGCCTGCCTTCCCAATCTGCATAAACACGGCACACTCTCACCCCAGCCATGAGGAACCACGTGTAGTTCCCGGAATCCCACACCATTTCCTGTTCATGCTATTCCATCTACCGTGTTTTTCCTGCCTTCTTTGTCAATTGACAAGTTGCTATGTATCTTTCTGGACTCAGTTCAATTTTAACTTCCTCTTTCTCAGGATTCCTTCCACCCCTTCTACCCTTCACCAACTCAATGGACATGAGTTTGAGTAAACTCCAGGAGTTGGTCATGGTCAAGGAGGCATGGCATGCTGCAGTCCATGGGATTGCAAAGAGTTGGACACAACTGAGTAACTGAACTGATATCTCTTCCTCCTATCTAAGATTACTGGAGTCAGGAAATTTGTCTCTTCTGGATCTTTATCTCCTACAGTTATGTTAGTAACAGGAAATTGGCATACAAGAAATATTTACTTAATAAATATGTATCTATTTAATCAATTTGTTAAATTCTCTGCTCTTTCTCCACAAAACTTCTGTTCCTTCTGAACAGTTCTCATTTATAATGGTGGTCTATAATAATATTGCCAACAATACTGCTGCATCTTCACATTTTAAAAATACACCCTAAGTGAAAATCATTATAATAGAAGCCTTATATGCTTACATATGGTATTCGCAGACAAAGTTTTGAAGGGATGCCTATTCATTTGTGTAATGGCTGGATATAAATTGTTCAGAGTTGAGATATAACATGTGTGCGTGTAACCACCGACCAGATGTCCCTCCCAATCAGTACCTCCTCCTCCCTTGCGGTGGGTATTAATTTGGGTTCCCCAGAGAAACAGAACCAAAAGAAGGGGAAGGAGAGATGGCTATATAGATAAATATGTTCTAAGTGCTTGTAGCAGGAGAACCTAATGAAGGTTAGAAAGAATCTTCCCACAGAAAGGAGTTCTTATCTAAGACTTGAAGGATAAGAGAAAGTGCTCTAGGAAAGGAAGGCAAGGGACTGAACTTTACAGGCAAATGCAAAGCCTTGAAATGAGAAGGAAAAATGGAAGCAGCCTCATGTAGCCAGATCTTAGAGAGCAAGGAGGAAATGGCAGTATTGAGGCTGGAGGGGTAGACAGAAGCCATGCCATGAAGGGCCCCATGGGTTATGAGGATGATTGGTTATAGAAGCATGATTGGGAAGAGTGTAGAAGTGGCAGTTTCCTTAGTCACCAACTCCTTGGATGCATAGTCTTTTACCAGTTAGCTTATTAAAGGAGCAAACCAATTCAGATTATTTTAAACATCACAGAAATCAAAATATAGATTATAAACCAGAAAGAAGATTTCTGTCATTATTGTCATTGTTGTAGTTGTTATTGTTTACAGCCAACAACAACTTGGAGCTGATAGTAACTGGAAGGACAATATGCAATGATGAGATCTGGCAACTTGTAGTTGGATATATCCTCCTAAACAGAAACATTGACATCATTAAATATTAGGAAAAACCCCTCCCTCCACAATTATTGTTGTGTGTCTTGCTGAGGGGGGATGTGGTGGGGCATGTCTGAAGTGATAGATGGATTTACTGTTTTCTTTCAAATTCTTCCTAAAGCAGTTTCCCAGGACTCTAGGCTATTTGCAGCATCTCTGAACCATCCCTGATCCAAGGGCTAAGACAGCACACATACAGAAACTGCATTCTCCAAACTAAAGTTTTTTGTTTTGTCCTGAATTGAGAATTTATTTATACACCTTAAAACTTTAAATTAGCAATTTAGTTGTGTGTGTATATATATTTATGGATTGTCATTAAAGAAAAATAAAACAATTAGGTGAAATTAGGAGTGTTTTTATAGAAAAATCTAAGATCTTCAGTCTTTAGAACCATGAGAATTAAGATACAGTAATGTAGTAATAGAGACTGTATTCTGATTCAGTGTTACCAAATCAGGCTTTTGAACCATTATCCTGCATTATAATTCTATTCTGTCTTTTCACCTTATTCTGAATGTGCATCAGTTCATCTAATAAACATTTGTTGAGCACCTGCAATGTGCCAGATACCTTCTCCTAGGCAGTAGAGATATGAAAGTATAGTCACCCATCAAAAGGATTTTGTAATGTGATGGAAGAGACTATAAGTAGGAAAGTGACAGACAAATATGATATTGTTTATACGTGGAATCTTTTAAAAGGGTACAAATGAGCTTATCTACAAAACAAAAATAGAGTTACAGGTACAGAAAACAAGTTTATGGTTACTTAGGGGTTAAGTGGGGAAGGGATAAATTGGAAGATCAGGATTGACATATATACTCTATATAAAATAGATGACTAATAAGGACCTGCTGTATAGCACAGGGAACTCTACTCAATACTCTGTAATGACCTGTATGGGAAAATAATCTAAAAAAGAGCAGCTATATGTGTGTGTGTGTATATATATATATATATATATAAATATATATAACTGACTCACATTGCTGTACACCTGAAACTAACACAACAATGTAAATCAGCTATACTCCTAGTAAAAAAAAAGTTTACCACTGGTTGCTGTACCCCACTAGGACATGAGCTAAGTGGACAAGGTCTTTAATGTCCAATCATGTTTGTTCATTTATTCATTCATTAAAAATTTTAAGTGGAGAACCAAAGAGCTGGTCCTTATATACCATCTTCTTATTTTACATTGCTGATATATCCCTGTAAGAAACTTTAGTTGTTTATTCTTCATAGCAATTTTTTTTTTATTGCCTCAGCTATCCTGGGATTTTTTTTTTTTTCCTTTTCTCATTTTTCATGTCAAGCTCAGACTTATTAGCTGGTAATAGGTTGCAAGAAATGAGAATTGAGTTATTTTTAAACAAATATCAATCATGTGTGATATGTTTAATGGCAATTATAATGAATAAAATCAAGGTTTTATTTATGATGAAGTCATTATAGTCACCACTGGCAAATTGCCAAATTAATAATGAGACAATAAATCATTTGTGATGCCAAAGGGATCAAATAAATAAAAACAGGATTGACCTTGTTAGACATTTGATATTTTCAGTCTTTATCTGTCAGAGCCACTGATTTGGAAATTGTTATAAATTCTTGGAAAATGGAATCTTTTTCCCCTGTAAAAATGCCCATCATTTGGCAAACTACAGTGTCATTTTCCTTGAAGAGAATGTAGTGATTGATCATCCAGAGGGCTACCATGACAAGGCAAACCAAGCAAATAGCTGGAAAATTGTATATAATCATATAGCATCACATAGGCTCTGTGTTGAGCACAACCATTAGAATTAAACCATGGCATTCTAATCATTCCCTGCAGGTACTTTCTCTTTACCCCCAAACCTTTATCTCCAGGGGATATTTCTGTGTGCTTCCAATCTCCCCTTCCCCTCCAACTGACATCAGCACAATTCTAGTCACCAAAAGCCCTGGGATAAATATAGACCAAACCGAATTCACCCAAAGAGACTTCAAAATGCAAAGATGTGTGTTTCTAGCATCCTTCACATATATAACATCCCTCACATTATTTATATGAGTTAACATTATTAGTCCTGTTTCTTTGATTAGTAGTACTGTGCTGAAGATCCTGGGAAATTACAGAACATATGAGAAAAGGGAAGGATGGGAAGGTTATATTTTATTTTTGTTTTGTTTTTTTATTTCAGTTGGCTGAATTTAAGATTTTTTTTAGTTGGAGGATAATTGCTTTACAATGTTGTGTTTGCTTCTGCTGTACAACAGTGTGAATCAGCTATAAGTATACACATATCCACTCCCTCATCAGCCTCCCTCCCACCCACCTGCATCCCACCCGTGAGGGTAGCACTGATACATATACACTACATGTGTAAAATAGACAGCTAGAGGAAAGCTACTGTGTAACACAGGGAAGGTTTTAGAAAAGAAGAATACTAGTGTCACTTTTGAGAAGTTGATAGTCTAATCAGGAGGAACCAACACACCTGAGATAACCTGGAACCGTTACACAGTATTCCCCAAGTCTGCAAGCACCAAGGTACCACTTGAGTGATGAAGGCCAGTAGGGGACCATCAAGTTATCCTTGGTTACCAGAAGGCTAGATGGAGGCATCAGAAAGGCAGGAGCTCCCCAGAACTGTCCCAGAGTGGACTGTCAATAGCATAATTGGAAATAGAACCAGGCCCTTTCTCTCAACGATCTGAGCCATCTGCTTGTGTTCATGTTCCCTGCAGTGCTTCAGATTTTAAGCGGCCTTTGTTCGGATGGCTGGAGTCCACTTTCCTTTATTCATTGCTGTCCACGTGTGGTAGGATATTCTGTGTTCTTAATCAGGATGAGGATTTTTGATTCTTCGTAGCAGCATGGGGACATGTAACTGAACAGAATCAATTCCTGTCACTCACACACAAACACCAAGGAACAGAATTATGGATCAGGGTGAAGCTGCAGAGCTTTAATCTTAAAATCAATACAGGAAAGGAAGTTGAACTTGTGGGGATTCTATAGAGACTGTAATTTGGTTTCCCATGGAGTTTTTCCTACACGATGTACCTGCTCCTTCCTTTTCATCTTCTGATTATTTTACTTGGGGTGTGGGGAGAGGAGAGGCAAAGAAGAAACCTCTAGAACCAAGTAAGCCTAAATAAGCACGTACGTGTAAACTCATAACTTAAGCTGGTCCTCCAGTGTGTTGAGAAAAGCTGTACACTTCTGTCCATTCTTTTTGTCTGTCGAAGACAAAAAGTACCCCATAGTCTGTATTTAAGCATAATAAAATGCCTTTATTATTTCAAAAGTTATTGTCAGACCAGAAAAAAAAATTTAATGTTTACTTTTCTGGCTCAGTCTGGAATTCTATATAAATAAATACATATTCATCAAACCAGTTATTGACCAAAGGATTCCAAAATGCTAAGCATGTGATTAATATTTATTCCAGTGTAATTGTGCTCTTTGGGAAAGAGACACAAACAAATGGTTTGAACAATTATACCTTTTCTTTTTTTCTGGCGTGGATTGCCACCTTCTTTTTTTTTTCTTAAACAAAAATTTAGAATTTATTGAAAATGCCTCTGTTTAGATATAGCATTGTTTCACTGCACAGTGTTAATTAGTCTCTAAAGATGGGTTTATTTTTTCCGTTGGCTAGTCCTTTAATTCGCTTTTAAAACACATCTATTTGGACACTGCTTCTACAGTGACAAAAACAAGAAGGACCATGACCTCATGAGACGTGTTTCTGAAGCGCAATGGTATAGTGATTGAAGTCTGGAGTCCTTGCTTTGCTTTTTTCTTTCTCTAAGCCTGTTTCCTCCTTTTTACACTGGGGATGGTTGTTGAGAGGATTAAATGAGATAAAGCATGCACAGTGTCTAGTTCAGTACTCTGCACTTGTAAGAATCTGTAAGTGTTCATGATTATCATTATTATGTGAGTTTCAAGTGAGGGTAACATATGCTGTATATGTGAAAACATTCTACAAGCTGTAAGGCACAATACAAATGTTATTTGGTATCCTTAATAGATTGATGGTTTTGAAACTTTTAAAAACAACTCCTGGAAGACTTTTTCTTCAGACTGCCTGTCATGGGTCCCTCATCTGAAAGTAGAACCCTGAGAGTGATAAATCCAACTGCAACTGAATATGCGTTTCCTTTCTTAAAAGCCGCAGAGGGATATCTTGTGAATGCCAAGAATTTCGTGAAATCAATTTGAAATTCCCTGTCCTGTGTCCTTCCATTAAAAACACCTTCTCAGGTCTTGGGAGGATCAGCACTATAAAAGATATTTTGTTTTTCATGAGTATTTTTAAATGTCATGTCCTTCTAGGAAAGTTCAGGTGTCTGAAGCGATTACCTCCTTTAGTTGTCCTTCCTTGTCCTACACATTACCTGAGTCAAAACCCTCATAACTTTCTGTGTCCTCTCTGTGTTCTTTTCCAGAGCACGATCATTGTGGAGAAGACAGTGCAAGACCTCATGAACCTGATGCACGACTTGAGTGCCTACTCAGATCAGTTCCTCAACATGGTGTGCGTGAAGCTCCAGGAGTACAAGGACAGCTGCGCTGCAGCCTACAGGTAGAGCGTCTGTTGGGAGCTAAGCAAAGCCAATTTAGAACCTGACTATCGGGGTGGTTGGTGATACTACCTTCATAGCCTAACTTTCCACCGTTATAGAAAAGGACCATCCTCCAGTTTGTCAAGAAGCCTGATGAGAACATACACGAAAGCGATAGTCTCCTAGACACATACGTGTATATCAACAGAGAATGGAAGGGACAAAGGGGCAAAGCCACTTAGGACTGCCACTGAGTGGCTTAGATGAAGCGTCAGCCTTGACTTTTGTGAACATCTAGAATCACAAGGGGTGTCTTCCTCAAAGAAATTCCAGATCTGGATTAACCCCTCTTGTGATTCTAAAAGATCTTTAAAAAAAGCAATTTGGAACTCTTAGCAACCCTTAATAATCTATATGATTTTCTTTTAGTTAGTACAAATGTATTCCTCCTGATGTTTGATCTATAGCGTTCCTACTGTCATGAAAGGATGGTTGCCCTGTTTTTAGCATCAGTGGACGTGAAAGGTCATTGTTATAAACTTGAAAACCTTTCGTTTTCCTCCTGATTTCTTTTCTCTGAGCTCAAAATTCTCTTTGAGCTTGTGGGAAAGATCATAGCACTTCTTGTAAAAAGCTAATAATAGGAACAAATTATGGTCTGGTTGACAAGACCTGAAACAATTAGGGAAGAAAAGAATGTAAAATAAAATAGTAAACTTTATGTGATATATAATTAAGGATAGACAGTACAGCACAGGATCAGGTACTACTTGTGTACTACAGACTGTAACAGCAGAAGGAATAAAACATGAAAGAGAGTGGCAGGCTGGGGTCAAGAGGAATCTCACAGAAGGTGAGATGGGTTCAGAACCTTAGACGGATGGATGAGATTTAGGGAGGTGGAAAGAAGAAACAGGAGCATTGCAGGGATAAAGAAGCAGCAAAAGTGTAGTTACCTGATACTCAGATGGACGGCTGAGGAGAGAGAAGTTGAATGGAACAGAGTTCATAAGAGAAGATAGTAGGAAATAATGTTGAATAGGGAAAGTAAGGCCATGTAACAAAGGGTCTTAAAGATAAGACTTGGAAATTTAGATGTTGACTAGTAGATGATACGGAGCCATTATAAGTAAGCCAGGAAGCAGTGTTTAGGGAAGATTAATCTGGCCAAGGGATGTAACATAGATTAATGCTTAACCCCCTTAACCAGGATCCCTGGTGGCTCAGAGGTTAAAGCGTCTGCCTCCAATGCGGGAGACCTGGGTTCAATCCCTGGGTCGGGAAGATCCTCTGGAGAAGGAAATGGCAAACCACTCCAGTATTCTTGCCTGGAGAATCCCATGGACGGAGGAGCCTGGTAGGCTACGGTCCACGGGGCCGCAAAGAGTCGGACACGACTGAGCGACTTCCCTTCCTTCCCTTAACTCCAACAATAAGTAATATTTATCCACAGTTACATGAAACAAACAAAAAAAAACCCAGTCATTTCACTGAAAGATGCACTCCCGATAATATTTTTTTTGTTCAGTAATTATTCATCAAGAATGTTAATATATTTAGGTTAAAATCATACATATAATCAATACATATGTTGTACTCAATTGTGTAATTGTGATACACAAGTGATAATTCTAATGGCACATCAAACAAAAATATGTTAACATTTAGTATTTTGATAAAGAAAATTTTAATTTAAATTTTTAGATTTTAATTAGATGAATTTTTTGCAGAAAACTATAAATAGATTAATAGTAAAATACTTTCAAGCATTAAGATATATTCCATTAGGATAAAACTTGGTGAGAAAATGAAATAGAAATCATACTTCAAAGAGAAAAATGAAAAATATATAACCATTAATAATAATTAATGAAGTCGCTTAGTTGTGTCCAACTCTTTGCAGTCCCATGGACTGTAGCTTGACAGGCTCCTCTGTCCATGGAATTCTCCAGGCCATAATACTGAAGTGGGTAGCTGTTCCCTTCTTCAGGGGATCTTCCCAACCAAGGAATCAAACCAGGGTCTTCTGCATTGCAGACAAATTCTTTACCAGCTGAACTACAAGCTTATTTTCATGTATTTTAAATGTATTATGGTGGATATCAAATCCCTAAGGTACTGAGATTCTATTGGTTACACTTAAAATAGTGATTTAAAGTATCAATATTTATAATGTGCCAAAAATTATGTATTTTATTACCATTGAACTCATGCTTTAAAAAAACAGAAAAAAACACCCTAAATTTCAATTTTAAAATTTGGGAAAGAGAATGCAGTTTTTCAAAATTCCTTTAAGAGATACACATAAAAATTGTAAAAGCCATTGCCCTTGGTTAGTTAGTTGTCTAAGAGAGGAATTTCTGGACCAAAGCTGTATTTTCAACTTTACTAAACCAAATTCCATAATGGTTGTACCAGTGTCACATTTACCAAATGATAGTCAAAAAACATATTTTAAAAATCTATTTTTACCTTTACTTTAAGTGAAATTGAATTTTAAGAATTTTTTTTTTTTAAAGCAAGGTATGCCTTCTCTTTCTTATATTTCATTAAGGGCAAACCATAATTTCTAACAAATAATAATGCCAGTGAGTATTAATTATAATGGAGATTGTATAGCTTACTAAATCCACAGAGCACAGTGATCACTGTTGAACATTCTTATTTTGAAATGATACTCAGATTGAGTATAGTTCTTTTTCCTGGAGTGTTTCCAGATCAGTTTCATCCTTACATGTGATCAGCCCTTCAGATATGTGAAGGTGACTGTCGTGGTCCATTTAGTAGTTTTGGTTTTTTCACTCTAGACTGAACATCCTTGGTTTCTGATACATCCTGGGTCCACAAACCATCCTACTCTTCTTTCTTCATTGCCATTAGCCTGGCAGTGTCTATGTTAAAAAAGGAGCGCTCCACTCTGAACCCAGTGTTCCAGCTGTGCTCTCATACTTCAGCAAAACCACTGCCTTCTTTTTGCAGTACCCAGTGCCGAAACACATCCTTTGTTGCGTGTGAATGTGTAGGACTAAAGTAGTCAGTTACAGATTATATCTTTAATGAGCTTACATTCTTGGTAAAGCATAGAAAGGAAAATAGGAGACAAAGAAAGCAGGCATGTATACCCACTGCATTAACTCATGATGGAAAATATGGTAAGATAGACAATGATGACATGCTCTAGGAAGAAGAAATTACAGAGAACAAGAAAGACTTGGTGAAAGATACAAACTTGGACTTGTGAAGAATGAGTAGGATTTTAAAAACATTTGTTTATTTGGCTGCATCTTTAGTTGCAGCATGCAAACTCTTAGTTTTGGCATGCAGGATGTAGTTCTCTGACCAGGAATCAAACCTGGGGCCCCTGCGTTGGGTGTGCAGTCTTAGCCACTAGACCACCAGGTAAGTCCCTAAAACAAGGAGGATTTAGACAGGATTTAAGCTGAAGGGGCTGAAGGAATGAAGGAACCAAAACAATGTCAAGAAGGTGGGGAAGAGCCGGAAAAGAATGAACAAATGATGAATATTTGGGTTTTGGAAAAGATGGCCAAGCCAAAATAGAGGCTGTTGAATACCACGTTCAAGGAACTTGGCCTTTTAAAGTTAGGTAGTGGGAACCACTGAACATGAGTAAACAGAGAGTGCCAGGGCAGACTTATGCTTTAGGGAGATGTTTCTGAGCTTGAGTAGGATGGATTGGAAAGGCAAGAGTGTGGAGGTGTCGTGGAGAGAGGCAGAGCACCTGAGTTAGAGGAGAGGTGGGGGAAATGGAAGGGAAGGGGCAGACCAAGAGGACACGGTCACTGTCTGGCTGTAGAGGGTAGGAAAGTGTAAGAAGAAATACTAGCTGAAATTGGCCTTATCTTTTCTAAGCTGTATTTGAAGGAATTTTTTTTTAACTTAAATTCAAGATCTCACATGTAGCCATTGGACTTAATGTTATTTTTAGCTAGTCATTTCAGTCTATTGAGATATTTTTGAATCCTCATTCTGTCATCAAAAAAATCAGAACTATTCCTCCAAATTCCATGTCATTCTTGTTTTCATAAGCAATATTTGGTTTCTTTGCCTATGTCATTTAAAAAATATTCGACGGGACAGGGCTAAGTTAAGAACTTTGGGGTGTATACCTCTCAAGACTTCTGTTGAGATTGACATCCATATACTACTCAGTACTTCAGGGGTTCATGTGCTTTTCTCACTATAAACCCTGGACTATAGTTCAAGAGCAGTCTCTGGAGCCTAAATTTCAGTACCAGCTTTGTCACCTATTAGCTTTGACCTTGAACCGAGTTACTCAGCCTCTCTGTGCCTTACTTTTCTTATCTACAGAAAGAGAAAATAATAGTTCTTCTCTCATAGGATTGTTTTGAAAATGGCAACTTTTTAGAGCTGTCTTAGCAAAATAGTAAGCCCCCTCCCAAATGATTAGCTATTCATATTGTTTTGATGATGACAATGATGATGATGATGACAAAGATTACCTTTACTACCATCCATGGGCAATGCCCCTATATTTCATCATGCATCCTATAAGAGACTTAGATTTCTTACTGGTGTCCTCCCAGTTCTGATCCTTATAATGCAGCTAACCCTTCCTTCTGTATCCCCATGATGGGCATTAGAAGACAGCAGTAGACAATACCTAGTTCTTTGTTCTGGAATCCTCTCATCCCTTCACTTTTAGGATTTATCGCCTCCTGCTTTACCAGACTTTTTGTTAAGAACTCTCCATCTTAGAAACAAAGTCTCTTGACTTTGAGCCAAATTTTACCATTTCTTCATTCAAGTCAGTGACGTATCCAGTTAGGAAAGGAACAAAGTCATGTTACTTGTTTAATTGTGAGATCTTCCTGTCTCCTAGTGACACCTCCTAATTGTTCACAAACCATCATTAATAATCTATTCTAGAATGTTCGCCTATAGTTCCAAACTTACCCAATTTCTGTAGTTTACCTTCTTTTATGAACATCAGGGCATTTGTTCTCAGGCATTTTTCTATCTGCCAGAATACATCTAAGATTATCAGCAGTGGTTCTATGATTCTATGCTTTGAATTATTTCTGTGCCCCAAGGTTCTTGCCCAAATTTATTAAACCTATCAAAGTATTATTTATTTTCAGTTACTTTTTACACAGTTAATTACTTGATCCTTAAAACAGTTCATTTGCTTGGTCTCTAGAATTTCATTCATTTAATGAATGCTTATTGAGTACTTATCCCAGGATTTGTAGATACAGCAGTGAACCAAACAGAAAATATACTGCTTTCATAGGGTTTATACTCTGTTGGAGATGGGAGAGAGGAAATACACAATAAATAGAATACATAAATCCAAAAAGAATTTTAGAAGATAGTAAGCCCTGCGGGGGGAAATGGAGTCGAGTCAATAGACCCTGGGATGTAGGAGAAGAAGGTTGCAGTTTTCAGTAAGGTGTCCCGGTAGACCCTGTCAAGTTGAAGTTTGATAAAAGACTGGAAGGAGTTTGGGGAGTTAGAGAAGATTATCTGGAAAGAATGCCCTGGCAAAGGACAGAGGCCCTCAGGCATGACTGTGCATGACACTTTTCAGAACCAACAGGGAGGCCAGCGTGTCTGGGGTAAACTGAGCAGGAAGGAACTGGAAAGATATCCGAAAGGGAACGGAGGGCCAGGCCGTGTAGGGCCTTGTAGGCCACATGTAGGGCTGTTGACTTCTATTCTGATTAAAACAGGAGCCATTGCAAGAATTGTGCCTACAAGCAGATATGGTCTAATTTTTATTTTAAAATGTAAGTATTGAGAGTAGGCTATAGGGGGGCACAGATGGAAGCAGGGAGGCTGACGAGGGCCTGTTGTGGTCATCCAGGTGAGAATTGCAACTCATACTGGTTGGCAGCAGCACAGGGGGTGAGAACTGGTTGAATTCTAAATACATGGTTGATCTTTGAACAGCCCAAGTTTCTACTGCCTGAGTCTGCTACTAATAGGCACATTTTTTTCGATAAATATAGTACCTGGATTTTCATTCTGCACATCTTTAAGTGTGGGGGAAAGTTTGTGTTTGATTACAGCATGTGGAATCAAAAGACTTAGGGTTTGGGTCCTGATTCTGTCCAGACTGTTTCAGTTTCCTGCCCCTGGGTGAGTCACTAATCAATTTTTGGTCTTTGAGGCAGAAATAGTATTTTTAACTGTGGATTTTTAACTGTGCGGGAAGTCAGTGCTCCTAACCCCTGCACTGCTCAAAGATCGACTGTATTTGTAAGCGCCAGCCAACAGAACTCCCTGCCAGACTGGATATAGTGTGAGAGAAAGAAAGGTATCAAAAATGACTCAGGATTTTTCATTTAAATGGTGAAAAGTCAGAGTTGCCAGTACCGAGATGGAGAACATGGCAGATTTGGGGGCAGTAGATAAGATTCCAATTTGGAGTGTGTGTTAGGCAACCACACGGAGATATGGGATGTGCAGTCGGATATATGTATCAAAAGGAAAGAAGTCTGCCCTGGAGATAGGTATTCTCAGCCACCAACATATAAATAGTGTATATAAATGGCATTTAAAACTATGGACTACATGAAATCTCTAGGGGATTGAGTATTACTATGACAGAGAAAAGGACTGGAATTTAAGAAGGTTGTAAGATGAGGAGAAACCAGCAAAGGAGACTGAGAAGCGACCATCAGTGAAGTAGGAGGAAGATGAAGACAAAGTGGGGTCCAGGAAACCGAGCAAAGGGATGGAGGGATCCTTGGTCCCAAAGCTGCTATAGGATCGTGTTAGAACGCGTCTTTGATTGAGTGATAAATGGAACAATATGGGGATATTCCTGATTGTCACCAGAGTTGTTTCTATGGACTCGTAGATGGGAAACCTGGATTGATATGGACTGGAGTAGAGAACTTGTAAATATAGGCAGACCTTTTACAGTGAGTTTTGCTGTGAAAGGGAACGGAGAAATGGAGTAATAGCTGGGGAATTGAGACCACATGAAGGGTTTTTTAATTGTTTTAGCTGTTATTTTAAATAGAAATAAGTGCATGTTTATATTTTAAGAAAATTATATAGGACAAAGGGAAAATTATTGATGCAGGAGAGAAAGAATGAACATGCTAAAATTGTGTTTGGGGGTTGGATTCAGTGCAGTAAATATAGTAACTGGCTTTAGGCAGGCACACAGAGAGTTTTGTTCACCACACTCTGTCCTTCTCACAGGAATGATTTCTGTCATTTATAGTTCACCATTTCATCCAAACAATGCACCAATCTATTATACTGCTGGGTTGGCCAGAAAGTTCATTCGGATATGTCCATGCCATCCTGTGGGAAAATCCGAATTCACTTTTTGGCCAACCCAATGCTTTTCTCTTGGAAAATACCCATTACTTTTGGTTCTTGACACCTTGTGGTCAACAGGTATCGTGATTCCTTGTCCCGAGGGACTATATCATTTTGGCGTCCTTCCTGGCCAAATTCTCTGGAACGATGTCCACTTACTGGTGACCACGATCACATCGTTCCTTCTTCAGTCTTCTCTGTCATGGTCTACCACAGGTGCTGAATTTATCTCAGGGTTGGGAAAAGTGCTTCTGTGAAGCTTTGATGGGGATTAAATAGAAAATTGTTTACATGGTTGTTACACAACAGCGCGCTCACGCACACAACACAGAATCCCATGGTGCCTGTTACCTGTCGCTTAATCAGGCTTTCCAGGCCCGGAAGAAAATGTTTCCTTATTGTGTGAGTCTTGAAGATGCAAAGTGTCCTTACTTCCTCTCTTCCCACATGTTGCCCTCCCCCAGACTGGCACCTGCTGAGGAGTAATTAGGGCAGTCCTAATTTGGACAGCCAAATCCTGATTACAGTGAGAGGAAAAACAGGAAATGTTCTAGTTTTGCTGCCAGCAAATGACTGACTTAAATAGAAAGCCATATACAATTCAAATGATCCAAATGATATAACATTGGGGAAGGAGGAAGGGAGTGGGGAAATATCGCAATTGGATTCTTTCTCAGCAGATATCTTTTACAGAAAGAGTCTGATCCATAAGCGCACAATGCCCTCTGCTGAGAGCTGGCATGTTTTCCAAGTTTGCCCTGAGAACCCAAGCGTCCCACTGGGAGTTTGGAGATCTAAGGAAGGGTCAAAAACATCTCACCTTTCTCTGAGCCCTTCACTCTGGAGAGAAAGCCTGTTATGTATACTGATGCCATGGTATATGCTTTGGATAAAAAGGTTTCCTAAAAGGGAGATGAGGACTAGAAGTCTACTTCTTAATTAGTCACAACTCTTGAGTCTTAAAAGAGAACTCAGCTGTGAATTCTTGGGTCCTCTGCATTAGTGAGGGGCTTCCCAGGTGGCTCAGTGGTAAAGAATGCACCTGCCAATACAGGAGTCACTGGAGACAAGGTTTTGATCCCTGGGTGGGGAAGATCCCCTGAAGGAGGAAATGGCAACCCACTCCAGTATTCTTGCTGGGAAATCCCATGGACAAAGGAGCTTGCCGGGCCATAGCCCATGGGGTCGCAAAGGGTCAGACACGACTGAGTGACTGAGCACGCATTTATACTGCATTAGCGACAGGCAGCCAGTCTGTTGGTCTGCTACTTGCAAGCTGAGTGTTTCTCTCCCTTTATCATCCTCTTTGTCCTAAGGTACAAGCAGCTGCTTATGTGCCCCCAAATAGTCACTTGAAGATGGAAAATCATTTTTGTAAAGTTTCTGTCTGTTCCAGTTGAGCATCAGCTCATTAATCAAATTTCTGGGCCTTCTTGCATTGTGTTGGGCCTGGCATAAAATACAAATAAAACATCTTCTAATCTTGAATAATTAGTTGTTACAGGACACAGGCATGTTTTTATTAGGAGAAGGTGGAACCAACCCCAGAGCCCACCTTTCACCACTTCGCCTTGGAGGCCTGAGAACTCATACCGAGGCATGAGTGACATGGAGGTGCACATACAATCACCAATGGCAGAAGCTAGGTTTGGCACAAGCCTGGACACCTTGTGGGGCTTCAAGATGTCTATTTCATGAAGGAGTAAGTTACTAACAGACCAAAGAGGATGAGCAAGCAGTCGGGAAGCATGGATGGACGTGATGCATGGGGGAGGGGTTGAGAAATGAAAATGACTGGGGTGGTTAGTATAGTTAAGAATGAGCAGGAAAGGTTTTTCTTCTTTTAAACTTCCCATGTTAAGTACAGGAACACCATCATGGGTATTCTGGAAGAGGATGACCTATCCTCTCTGTTCAAAGTAGTGTCTTCAGAATCTCTCAGTGGCTACATTGTGCCAAATAGCAGAGACTAGACACCATGGCTTGTGAAACCCTGTGGGTTTGCTGTGCAGAAAGATGCCAGGGTCCTACAGGAATGAGAGTTTAATTGAGCTGGTCTCACTGTCTTTGCCAGCTAACTAACTCTGAACCTCAGAAGAACCAAGGGCTATGCCAGGAAACCCTAGTCAAGCTCCCTGCTAGCCTGTCTTCTGGTTTGCCTCTTACGCCTATGCTATTGTCCCCTACTCTTGGCTCACCTACCACTGATACATTCATTTTTATTAAATAGTGAAGAGATTATAAAGACATCTATAAAAGTATGTACAGTATCTGATTCACAGAGCACAGTCAGCAAATGAGAGCTTTTATTATGTGCTCCTATAACTTATTAGGCATAACAAGTTCAATATTTATCCAATTATATTATAATTTAAGACTTTTGTCGTGTGTTATTTGATATAGTATTGCTTTACATGTCTTTCTCTCTCAAACACTGTGGACTCACAAGTTATTTGAGGAGATTTTAAAACACACCACCTGGATTTCTCACATAAGGCTCACAGAATCCTGGGCCTGGGCAAGAGTAGTTGCAAAATGTCCCCAAAGTGATTCTTGTATGTGTTACTGATCTGAACTCTGGAGTTCTAGAAGCAAGTTACTATGTCTTTTTTTCCACATAATTGTCCCCACATTTAGCATGATATCTGCATACAGGCCTTTCTTCCATGTTTATTGATCAAGTGAATAACTTTACTTTTCTGTGTGCATATTGAATCACTTCAGTCGTGTCCAACTACAACCCCATGGACTGTAGACTGTAGCCCACCAGGTTCCTCTGTCATTCTCCAGGCAAGAATATTGGAGTGGGTTGCCGTGCCCTCCTCCAGAGGAACTTCCCCACCCAAGGATCAAACATGATCTCTTATGTCTCCTGCATTGGCAGGCAGGTTCTTTACCACTAATGTCACCTGGGAAGCCCCATATTCTAGTGCCCATCAACTGCCTTCCTGCCAAGTACAGACACTGCCCTTCCAACCAGATGTCCCAGGAGTTACCTAGCAAGCAACCAGTCTTAATTTCCCCCACCTAACTAAGTCTCCCATGATGAATGAGGAGTCAGTTGCAGTCAGTTTGAAGCAAAGTAATAGGACCTGGACTAGAATGGAAATACACACTTGGGAAGGTACATGGTCATTGGGCAAGGACTCCATAGTCATCTACTCATTTCGTCAGTCACAGCAGTTCCCAAGATTAGATACTCCCAACCTTACAAATGAAAAAACAGAGGTTCAGAAAGGTTCATACCATAGCTAAAGTCACAGAGTAAGCAAGTGGTTATGTATGTGTGAGAAGCTAAGTCTGGCTCTAAAGCCCAAAGAAGAGGAAATGGGAAACTTAAACAATGTTTCAGATCAGAGAGACATTATAATTGGAGCACAGACTCCAGAACAGTCACTATGGGCTCAATTCAGGCTCTATGCTCATCAGCCACTTAGACATGGACAAGGCGTTATCTCTGTACCTTGGTATATCATCTATGAAATGGGAATATAACAGTGTCTACCATAGGGTTGTTATCAGGATCAAAAAAGTTAGTATTGATATATGTAAAGTGCTTAGAAGAATCCCTAGTAGTTTATGCCTACTAAATAAGTCTGAAAGTGAAAGTGTTAGTTGCTCAGTGGTGTACAACTCTTTGAGACCCCATGGACTGTAGCCCACCAGGCTCCTCTGTCTGTGAAATTCTCCAGGCAAGAATACTGGAGTGGATAGCCATTCCCTTCTCCAGGGGATCTTCCTGACCCAGGGATCCATCTGAGGTCTCCCGCATTGCAGGCAAATTCTTTACTATCTGACCCACCAGGGAAGCCTATGAATAAGTCTGAGTCACTATTATTTATTATTGCTGCTGTTTGTTGGTCTTGTTATTATTTACTTTTAAATTAATTCATTCATAATATTGTTGATATCTCCTAATTAGATGCCAAAAAATAATTTTATGACATTTGTTACATCCCTGACGTTTTGGGCTTCAGTGATATCATTCATTCAATCTGTTACTTTATCCATTTGGTAATTATTGATTAAGCATGTCTGGAGTCCATCGTTACTCTAGCGCTAAGAGTAGAAGTGAATAAACTAGGCAAGGTCCCACCTTAATGAATTTTACTCTCATTAATGGAGGGACATAGAAAATAATCAAAATAAGTTTCTTGAAATAAAGGTGATGTGATTAACAACCCCTTCTCCCTGCCAGAAAAAGATTCAGGACGAGGGGCAGCAATGGGAAAGACCTCACTGAAAGCATGACGTTTGAGACTGATTCTGGAGGATGAGGAGTAATCACCTAGGAGGCATGGGGAAGAGCAGTCCAGGAAGGGGCGGGGGGAGGTGTGAAGATGGCAGCAGGCTTCAAGCTTAACTGTACTGAGGTCTGTGTAACCGGAACTGAGGACAGAGAAACTGAAGATTGAGTGAGGTTCCACCAGGCGAGGGGTCAGATCATTTGGGTTATTCCTGACTACAGGCTGGAATCACTTGAGAGCTTAAAGAATACTTGTGCCGGAGCCCCACTTCAGGATGTGAAATTGCTACATTTTTTTAACATGCTTCCCAAGGGTTTTAATGTACAGCCAGGATTAAAGACCTTTGATGAGGGATCTCAAATCACGGGGATTTGAGTTTTAGTCTAGATTAGATTCTCCCAACCTTACAAATGAAAAAACACAGGTTCAGAAAGTTTCATACCATGGCTAAGGTCAGAGTAAGCAAGTGGTTGTACATGCATAAGAAGCTAAGTCTGCCTCTACGGCCCAAAGAAGAGGAAATGGGAAACTCAAACAATGTTTCAGTTCAGAGAGACATGTTCATTTAGGGTGGAAACCGGAAGTTACCTGGTCTCAGATCTTTTTATAAGAAGGCACTGGCCCCCCACTCCAGTACTCTTGCCTGGAAAATCCCATGGACGGAGGAGCCTGGTAGGCTACAGTCCATGGGGTCGCTAAGAGTCGGACACGACTGAGCGACTTCACTTTCACTTTTCCCTTTCATGCACTGGAGAAGGAAATGGCGACCCACTCTAGTGTTCTTGCCTGGAGAATCCCAGGGACGGAGGAGCCTGGTGGGCTGCCGTCTATGGGGTCGCACAGAGTCGGACACGACTGAAGCAACTTAGACTCAGTTCAGTTCAGTTGAGTTGCTCAGTCGTGTCCGACTCTGCGACCTCATGCACTGCAACACGCCAGGCCTCCCTGTCCATCACCAACTCCTGGAGTTTACCCAAACTCGTGTCCATTGAGTCAGTGATGCCATCCAACCACCTCACCCTCTGTCGTCCCCTTCTCCTCCTGCCTTCAATCTTTCTCAGCATCAGGGTCTTTTCTAAGGAGTCAGTTCTTCACATCAGGTGGCCAAAGGATTGGAGTTTCAGCTTCAACATCAGTCCTTCCAATGAACACTCAGGACTGAACTCCTTTAGGATGGGCTGGTTGGATGTCCTTGCAGTCCAAGAGACTCTCAAGAGTCTTCTCCAACACCACAGTTCAAAAGCATCAATTCTCTGGTGCTCAGCTTTCTTTATAGTCCAACTCTCACATCCATACATGACTACTGGAAAAACCATAGCCTTGACTAGACAGACCTTTTTTGGCAAAGTAATGTCTCTGCTTTTTAATATGCTGTCTAGGTTGGCCATAACTTTCCTTCCAGGGAGCAAGCATCTTTTAATTTCATGGCTGCAGTCACTATCTTAATGATATTTATATTTAAATTGGCTTATCATTAAAAAAAAAACCTGAGCCCTGACACTTGAGGCAAATTTTGTATTCTTGGTCCACTGTGTTATAATTATTTTCCTTGGTTTTTAAAATATCAAACAGTTATAGCCCTTCATGTGCGAGCTTATCTATTTAAAGGTTGCTATTAAATTATCCCCAAAAGTTACCTTTGGTAAGCTCTGAAAATTCAGGTCTTTTTCCCTGGGTCCTCTTAAGATTGTTTCTCTTTCCCATCACCCATCTCTAGAGTTATCAGATGTTTCTTGAGTTACAATTCCAAGGTGGAGATACACACCATCATAAAGCTCTCTGAGCAGCATTGAGTGTGATGTGCAAGACAACCTGATGTTTCTCTGCTCTTTTTCTATTTATTCTGCTCCATCTTTTCTTGAGAGAATCTTTGGTTTGCACCTGCTTTTGTGTTTGCTTGATTTCAATTAGTGGCATAGTACTAGCTCTGCGTTCTGCGTTCATTGTCATGATCGCCGTGTTGCTGGATGTTGCACTGCAGTTTGACCTGCTACAGATCCAGTCATTCACGGTCGAAAATCGACTATAGTGGCTTCATTTGGACCAGCCTTGACGGGGTTCATTTCTCTAGCTTGGCTCCTAGTTTTTTGAAGTGTCTGAAAGATTCAGTCTGGGAAAGCAAACATCATGCCCAGGCTGTCACCAAACAGTTGAATCCAATTAGCCCCACCTGCCCCTGGTTGTTTACCTAATGAAAGACTCAGCACCCCAGCTGTGTCTGGGGACCAGGCACACGTGTACTTTCTAACTGTTCCAGCAAGGAAGCGGTGCACGTCGGAGCCAGTCGACACCAGCAGATGTTTTCTGAATGAAATTCACTCAGCTGTGTCTAGAGGGTGGACTCTTCCCATGGCAGCCTCCTCACCTGTTCCAAGAGGTATACCTCTTTTCCTCTTCCTCCTGGGAACAGGTACAAATAGCTACACAGATGGCTCTGTCTGTGGCCCATTGAGCTGTGAATTAATCAGTAGATTATAGTTCTGGTAGTGGTGATTAACCCTACCCCTCTTGTGGAATAATTGTTGTAAATTTAATTCTCCTCTTTGGAGGCTGTTTTGATATGTCCTAGAATTGTATCACCCAAACAGTACCATTTATCACAGAATTATAAAGTAATACAGTTGGTCAAGATGGGAACTTTGCCATTTGAATGAAAAATTCCCCTTAGGGTAATCGTATGTTGCTAATCAATGCTAATATTTCAAATTAGGATATTTGGAATTGCTTTTGGGATTGATGTTCATTACAGTATGAGTTAATAATTTATGGTTGAGGGCAGTATATAGGTGGGTAGTGTGCTCGTTAATTTGGATTACTGTTTTTTAATAAGACAGGATCTATGAATATTAGTGGAGACAGTAATGTAATACCATACTATTGAATTAAACCAGGCTTTAAAAAACACATAATTAAATAATATGAGTACTTTTAACATAGTATCCCACTAAGTGATGTTTTTTCATTCCAACCAGTGCTAAAATGAAAAATTCTAGATCTTGAAAAATGTACAGTGCTATCTCATGCCTATAGACCCAGCCTTTTCCCTGAACCCGGGAACAGATGGAAGCCAGCATGGATGGGCTCAAAGATTTACATGCTGGAAAACTGTGTTAGGTTTGGGCTTCTAACTCCGTGGAACAGAATTTTGATTTGTACTGTGGGCATGAGAGGAATTGAACCATTCAACCATAGCTTTTTATAAATATGGACACTGAAATTTAACTTTTTAAAAAAGTTTATTTTTTAATTAAAGGATAATTGCTTTACAGAATTTTGTTGTTTTCTGTCAAACATCAACATGAATCAGCCATAGGTATGCATATATTCCTTCCCTCCCATCTCCCTCCCCATCCCACCCCTCTAGGTTGATACAGAGCCCCTATTTGAGTTCCCTGAATCATACAGCAAATTCCTGTTGGCTGTCTATTTTACATATGGTAATGTAAGTTTCCATGTAACTCTCTCTATACATCTCACCCTCTCCTCCCCTCTCCTGCATTCATAAGTCTGTTCTCTAGGTCTGTTTCTCCATTGCTGCCTGCAAATAAATTAATCGGTACTATCTTTCTAGATTCCATAGACATTACATAAAGGTTAAATAAATCTGAAATTTAACCTTTATGTAATTTCTGTATGTCACAAAATAGTTGTCTTTAGATTTTAAAAAACATTGAAAGTATCAGCACTATTCACAGCTTTTGTAACACATACAAAATTAGCAGGTGAAGCAGATCTGACATGCAGATCATATAATTTGACCAATCCATTGTATAGGACAAAGTCCTAGCTATGAGGTTATAAATTGTAAGTATAAAAGAAGGGGTTTTGTTTATTTGCTTTCCAAAAGGGAAAATACTGTAGGCTGACATAATTAACAAGGTCCTCCCAGAGACAGTGAGGCTTTGAGGAGACTTTCCAGTAATAGGCCATGTATGAGTAAGTGGAGTGGAAAGGGAAGGCTTGACAGTAATTACTCCTTGGCTCGTTTGTCTTGTGAGTCAGGACTTTTTAATGCTGGACTTTTTTTTCTTTCCAGAGGGGGATACACTTCTATTCATTATTCTAATTTTTGTTGAATTCATAGAGGTATAATGAGAGCATGGCAGAATGATCTATACTTTGGTCAAAATGCCAGATGGTTTGATGGCTCACCTGAGTCATTTGGTGCAGAGAAGGAGTAAAGGAAAACCACTCACATGGTTTTAGCTTCATCAGTTACCCAAGATTCTTAAAACTGAAGAGGGCTTATTTTTATGTCCAGTTCAGTTCTTACACACTTTCCAAATACCAGGTATTGTACACGGCACTGGCTGCACAACAGCTAATGAGAAATCAACTCTGTCCTCAGAGAAGCCATCATCTAGTAAGGGATACCAGCTTGTAAAGAAGTGTGGTAGGACCAGTGAGAGCAGAGGTATGTGGGAGGTAGTGGTTCTCCCCTCGGAATGCCCACTGGAATCACCTGGGACACTTTTTAAAATTTTGATGCCCAGATCCTATCCTCAGAGATTCTGGTTTACTAGGTTTTAGATGTGGCCTGGACATCTAGTAATTTTTTTAAAGCTCCCCAGGGCATCCCACGTGGCGCTAGTGGTAAAGAACCCTCCTACCAATGCAGGAAACATAAGAGACAAGGGTTCAATTCCTGGGTTAGGACAATCCTCTGGAGGAGAGCATGGTAACCCACTCCAATATTCTTGCCTGGAAAATCTCATGGACAGAGGAGCCTGACGGTTACAGTCCTTAGGTTTGCAAAGAGTTGAGCATGACTGAAGTGACTTAGCATGCACACACAGATGCAGTCAAAATTGAAAGCCTCTGTAAAGAGTGATAAGGCACAAATGAAAGGACTCAATTGTCTCAAGGGAAGAGCTGATGTAATGTTTGATCAGTAGAGGCAAATAAGTAAGATGGAAAAAAGTTCTCTAGGCAGAGATGATACACATAAGCAGGAAGCATTCAGAAAGCATTAGAATTCTTACTGTGGATGGGATGTTCAGCCAACACAGGCAGGGATTTGACTGGGGTGGGTGTGTGTTTGTGTGTTAGTCACTCAGTCATGTCTGACTCTTTGCTATTCCATGGACTATAGCCCCACCAGGCTACTCTGTCCATGGGGATTCTCCAGGCAAGAACACTGGAGTGGGTTGCCATTCCCTTCTCCAGGTGATCTTTCTGACCCAGGGATAAAACCCAGGTCTCCTGCATTGCAGAGAGATTCTTTACCATCTGAGCCACCAGGGAAGCCGTGACTTGGAGTAGTGAATAGACAAAAGAGGAAAGCAGTAGTAGGAAATGAAGTTGAAAAGGTAGATGTTCATAACTTGCTGAGTTTGGACTTGGTCTTAAAATTAGGAATCAGTGAAGACTTCTAAGAAGGAGAAAATAGGATTGCATTTGTACAGATATAGAGAAATGACCCTTCCCATGAAAGTGGTGAATTGGACTGATGGTCTTGAAGTTCCAGGCAAGACACCCAGTTATAAGGTTATGGCCAAGTCCAAGTGAAAAGTAATGAGGGTCTGAATATAGGTGAAGGGCAGTAAACATAATCAGGAAACAACAGACTTATAAGATGCGAAGAACATGAAATCAACAGGATGTGGTATCTATGGGTGATAGGGATAGCTCCAAGTTTCTGACTCAAATAGCAGGACGTATGGTTGGTCTATTGATCAAACTAGGAAATACTAGATGTTCAGTGGGGCAGGGAAGGGTGGATAATATATGAGCTCTTTTGACTCAGTTTAATCTAAATTGCTAGTAGGACTTTTAAGTAGAGTTCTGCAGTTAGACTTGGTATATGCTGATCCGAGACTTAGAAGAGAGGGCAGCCCTGAAAATATTATTTTCGGAGTCCCCAGAATACTGGTGGGTCAGGTCTGGCAAGAAGATGAGATTGCCCAAGTGGCACAAGCAGAATGCTATGGAATCCAATATTTAAAGTAGGGACAGAGGAAAAGAGCCCTTGGTTTGGCTAAGAATGAACTTAGGAGGAATAATGATGTGGATACCAAAGGAGTATAATTTTAAAAAAGGAATAGTCAAAAGTATCAGATGCTTCTCAATAATCATAGTGTAAGGTAGACCATGCCCATGGGTTGGTAGAACAGTTCCAGGGGAACAGTAGTTTTAGAACCCTGACTTCAACTGATTTAATACTGAATTTTGACTTTACTTTGAAGTATGGAGTGGGTATATTTAGGAAACCCCTTTCCTTCTCCAACACATAGAAAGTCCAGATAAAAATATATGACTTTAAAAATATATTTTAAATATGTAGCCAAATTCAAAAGAAAGAATTCTCCACAGGCCTCAAATGAAAGAGAAACTAAAAGCCATCACAATAAGCAAATGTTGCAGTTGAGAGTACCACCAATGTATGAGGACCACATCTAGAGGTACTCTTTGTCTGTTTGGGCTGCTATAATAAAGTACTGCAGACTGGGTGGCTTATAAACAACATAAATTTATTTCTCACAATCTGGGAGGCCATAGTTCAAGATAAAAGTGCTGGAAACATCAGGGGAGGCCCTCTTCTGGTTTGCAGCCTGTTTATTGTTTTACCACCTGGAGAAAGGGGCTAGGGAATTCTGTGAGATCTCTTTTGTAAGCCACTAATCCCATTTATGAGGGCTGCACCCTCATGACCTAATCACTTCCTAAAAACCTTACCTCCTAATACTGTGACAGCAGTGGTAGGATTTCAACATGTGAATTCCAGGGAGACACAAACATTCAGATCATAGCAGAGGTGAAGACCCAATAGGGGCTAGCATATTAACACCTACCTGGCCTGGAAGTTTATCTGTGTAGAAGTTATGCATGGGGTCTTCCCACCCATAAATGAGACTAGGAAAACTTTGTTCTTGGGAATAAGCCCCTACTCCCAGAATAAAAGTTCAGTTCAGTTGCTCAGTCATGTCTGACTCTTTGCAACCCCTTGGACTGTAGCATGCCAGGCTTCCCTAAGTTCAGTTCAGTTCAGTCACTTAGTTGTGTCTGACTCTTTGCAACCCCATGGACTGCAGCACACCAGGCCTCCCTGTCCATCACCAACTCGTGGAGCTTGCTCAGACTCATGTCCATCAAGCCAGTGATACCATCCAACCATCTCATCCTCTGTCGTCCCATTCTCCTCCTGCCTTCAATCTTTCCCAGCATCGGGGTCTTTTCAAATGAGTCAGTTCTTCGCATCAGATGGCCAAAGCATTGAAACTTCAGCTTCAACATCAGTCCTTCCAATGAATATTCAGAACTGATTTCCTTTAGGTTGAACTGGTTTGATCTCCTTTCAGTCCAAGGGGAAAAGTGGCCTCTAAAAGAAATCAGAATCCTACATGTGTGATGTGTGCAAGTAAGGACCTCAATTTGTACCACTCATGTAGGGAGAGAAAGTTGTAAGCCAGAACAAGGAAGGAAAAAAAAACTTAAAGACTTATTTGAAAGTAGTGAAACTTATAGGATCCAGGAGAGACAAATGCAGCTCATCTAATAGTGACATCTCCAAAGCACAGGGCAAAATGTGGGATTCGTGCAAAGGTCAAGTCCCTCTGAGGTAGAACTTGCAGACCTGAATAGCAAACCACCATCGTGAAAAACGAAGGAAAATGAAACTAATAGGCCATTTGACATCCAGTGTGAAAGGGTTAGTGGTTCAGTCGTGACCAACTCTTTGCAACCCCATGGACAGTAGCTGGCAAGGCTCCTCTGTCCATGGGATTCTCCAGACAAGAATACTGGAATAGGTTGCCATTTCCTTCTCCAGGGCATCTTCCTGACCCAGAGATCAAACCCAGGTCTCCCTCATTGCAGGCAGATTCTTTACCATCTGAGCCACCCGAGAAACCCCAAAGAACTTCCCGAAAATACAGAGCCATATAAGAAGAACTTTAAAATTTCTGCTTAAAAATGATTCAGAGAAATAAAGGAAGGATAGAATCCACAATACAAGTACAGAACATTTTAGAGGAAAAAAGCCAGTGGATTTGTAAAAGAACTAAATAGAAAATCTAGAAGTAAAAATCATTGGAAAAAGTTGCAAGAAGGAATAGATGGGTTAAACCATAGAGTAGATCCTATAGGGAGACTTCAGGAATTGAAAAGGTAAATGAAAGGTGAGAGAATGAAGTGACTGGGTGAAGGCCGTGTGCATTTGATAACAGTGTATGTGGAGGGACAGAAGCTTTATTAGAAATACTACATCCGGAAAGAGATTCACTTATTCATTCATTTAAAAAAATATAGCATAGGTGATTGAGGAATATATTGAGAGAGATCCCAAATATGCAGGAAAGGGGGAGGGTGGTCATTGGAAGGAGGGGCAGAGAAAGGAGCCCCAAGAGCCTAGATAGAGGAATTATTGCAAGTAAGTGGGGATGAAACAGGTTTGAATATATTTCTATGGAGGATAAGAGGTGAGCTGTCTGAAAGTATATACTTCAGTCCCCTCCTTTCTTTGACAGATGGGAAGAATGTGGGGGTCAAGCAATGATGAGATAAAAGATAAAGGTTTAAAAGATAGCTATAGAGGGAAGGAGAGAGGAGGTTGATCAGAGACAGGTAAAAAGAATGCCAAAGAATGTTGAGGATTCTTCTGACATGCAGTAGCATAGATTTGTATTTTGTAAGACTGAATACAGCACCCCATGTATAAAAGTATAAAGTTATATTGTGGGATCAATCCATGTAGATTGCAGGAAGATGCATGAAAATAACAAAGAGAAAAACAAAAGATAGCAGTCAGAGTAATTTGAGAGTACATCCAACCATATACACTGTTGTATGTATTGTATTTAGAAGGGCATCATGTTCTTCAGTATAACTATTATACCAACATAAATTCCTGCCTGTGATGGAGGAGAGAACTTCTCAGCTTCAGAGGGCTCGCCAGCTAATTAGCAGTCCTTTCATAAATAAATGCCATTCTGTCACCCAAAATTGCTGAGGAGGATTTTTAGACCATTGAAATTAGTTACAGTGACAGAAATGTTGAACAGAAAGGGAAGCTTTTTAATTAAGTTGGAATTGAGTGTTCACGATGACTTTCCAGGTATGTTTTGGTAAGAGCAGCGTTAATAGCTCACCCATGGGCCCTATTAAAGGACTTGAAGCCTGTCACTCCAGGTCACTTGTCAGAGCCCACATAGAAAGAATAGTAATCAAAGACTTTCTGCCTGACATCAAGGGCAGAAGGTTTCTCTGTGATGGTGGATTTGCTTTGAATAGAGGGGTGTCCATGGTTCAAAAAACAACTTCAAATAGAGCTAACTGGTAGTTTAAACCAAGAGGTCAGAGAACAACCTTTTGTAACACTTCCATCACCTTTCAGATATCATTTATGTTGTTGTTTAATTGCACTGTCTTTATGGTTAATCCACTTTTTGTTTGTTCAACATCTTTCTTGAAAGAATCCGTCCCCACTCCCCACCCCCAAAAGACCTACCATACACTTTCATTTATCCTTAGGGATTAACTAGGATAAGGGGAGCTAATTAATATTATTAGATTCACAATTACTCAACAGTGAAGAAACTAAGAATGAAATCTAGAAATGATGTTTCCCACAAAGGTGACCTATCAGTGGATGTCATGCCTCCAGCTGGATAACGGGTTAGGTTAATAAGAGAAATGAGCATGGTGTCTTTTTCCAACTACAAAGGTAGATGGAAAATGCTAATGAAGCCAGACAGTGTCCTGAAGTGTCTCTTTTCTGTTGGTTGTGTTCAGGGGTATCGTCCAGTCTGAAGAAAAACTTGTCATCAGTGCATCTTGGGCAAAAGATGATGATATCAGCAGGCTCTTGAAATCTCTGCCAAACTGGATGAATATGGCTCAACCCAAACAGCTGAGATCAAAGAGAGAAGAGGAAGAAGATTTCATAAGGTAAAACCATTCAAAAAGTCCTTGCCCTTGTACGTATATGTTATATGTTGCAGTCGTTCTTAACATGTTCTTTAGTTCATAGAACTTAGGTGAACCTTGTGGAAATGCAGATGTGCTTCCCACATTTGTACATATACAGTGCTTTATCTCTGATTGTTTCCTACATATTTTGACAAAAGTGAAGTCTCTCAACTTTATCACTCAATATTTACCTTTGTACAATTTAAGTTATTTTTTTAGCAGTGAAAATGTGGCTTAATCTGTTGACCCTCTTGAATTTCATATGGCTGGCCTGGCACAGTGGAATATTTTCACCTCTGTCATTTTAGAGCTGTGTAAATTGGTGGTCAGGTAGGGGAGAAGTGGAGGTAATATTTTGTCACATTAAAATTAGGTTTATTCTTATTGTCTTTTTGCCTATCCAACTGAATGAATAAATATTAATAAAATAAAGTAAAAGCACTTTAAAGAAGCAAAGACCAGAAAAAGAATAAAAGGAGATGTAAATACCCTACCAGTATTTTACTTTTAATTCATCACAGAGCTGTGAGCTCGTCTCCTTCTCAGAATGTGGGCTGCAACTATAAATAAATACGCCTTTACTGTTCACAAAGTTAACTGTATTTGTATACTGTGGTGCTATATCTTTACTATTTTATTATGAAAAATTGCTATAGTGCCATTTAAAACTTTCTCAAAATCATGAGACTCAAAAGTTCATCCATAATTTAACGTAATGCCTCTTGATGAAGGTGAAAGAGGAGAGTGAAAAAGCTGACTTAAAATTCAGCATTCAGAAAACTAAGATCATGGCATCCAGTCCTATCACTTCATGGCAAAGGGATGGGGAAAATGTGGAAACAGTGTCAGATTTCATTTTCTGGGGCTCCAAAATCAATGCACACGGTGACTGCAGCCAAGAAATTAAAAGATGCTTGCTCTTTGGAAGAATAGCTATAACAAAGCTAGACAGTGTATTAAAAAGCAGAGTCATCACTTTGCCAACAAAGGTTCTTATAGTCATGTCTGGTGTGCTACAGTTCATGCGGTTGCAAAGAGTTGGACACAACTTAGCAACTGAATAACAGCAACAATTTACGTTTTCTTCCTTATATTTCACATTATCTCAGAAAACTGTACATTGATATACAAAAACATATATATATATGATATAAGAAAATACACATATATATGAATATATATGTAATTTTTTTAATTAAAGGATTTTTATTTGTATAAGGGAGCAGTTTTAGGTTTGTTAAAAATATTGAGTGGAAGATGGGTAGTTCCCCTGTGACCCCTCACCCGCCCTTACCCACAGTTTCCTCTACTTTTAATGCCTTGCAGCAGTGAGGTACATTTGTTAAAACTGGTAAGCTGATACCAACATTATTATCAACTGAAGTCTGTAGTTCACATTGGGGTTCACTCTTTGTCTTGTACATTTTATGAGTTTTGAGAAATGTCTAGTGATTGTATCCAGTCACTGGTTAAAGTAAATGTAACCATTTCAGTATCACTAAGAATAATAGTTTCTCTGCCCTAAAAATCCTCTATGCTCCTCCTGTTCATCCAGCCCTTCCCTCCTCCAACCCCTGGCAACCTCTGTTTTCTCTTCTGTCTCTGTAGTTTTGCCTTTTCCAGAATGTCATATAGTTGGAATCATACGGTACGTAGCCTTTTCATATTCGCTTCTTTTGCTTAGCCCTATGCATTTAAGGTTCTTCTCTGACATTTTGTGACTTGATAGCTCTTTTTTTTTTTTTTTTTTTTTTAGATGTCTGAATAACATTTCATTGTATGGACATACCAGAATTTGTTTATCTGTTCACCTACTAGTTAGGTTTCTGGATTGCTTCCAAGTTTTGGCAGTTATACATAAAGCTGCTATAAACTTTCATTTGCAGGTTTCTTTGTGGATGTAAGTTTTCAGCTCATTTGGGTAAATACCGAAGAATGTGGCTGTTAGATTGTATGACAAGAGTAGGTTTAGTTTTGTAAGAAATTGCAAAACTGTTCCAAAGTGGCAGTGCCATTCTGCATTCCCACCAACAGGAATGGGGGTTCCCCGCTGCTCCATATCCTCGCCAGCATATGGTGGTGTCAGCGTTTCAGATTGGGTACATTCTTATTGGTGTCTGGTGATCTCATTGTTTTCATTTGTATTTCCCTAATGACGTATGATGTTTAGCATCATCTCATTTTTTATTTAATAAATAAGAATTTATTAAAGCAGTGACTGCTGCTTAGTCACTTCAGTCATATCCGACTCTGTGCGACCCAATGGGCTATAGCCCGCCAGGCTCCTCTGTCCTTGGGATTCTCCAGGCAGGAATACTGGAGTGGGTTGCCATGCCCTCCTCCAGGGGATTTTCCCAACCGAGGGATCGAACCCAAGTCTCCTGCATTGCACTCAGATTTTTTACCAATGAACCACCACGGAAGCGTGTGTGTGTGTGTGTGTGTGTGTGTGTGTGTGTGTACACACATATATACATGTGTATATATATATGTATGTATGTGTATATATATATAGTAAGATATCTGTTCAGATGTTTTCCCATTTTTAAATTAGGTTGTGTATTTCCTTACTGTTGAGCTTTAAAAGCCCTTTGTATATTTTGGATACCACTTCTTTAGTTGACAGGGGTTTACAAAAACTTTCAGTCTATGCCTTGTCTTTTCATTCTCTTCACAGAGCCTTTCATAGAACAGAAGTTTTTAATTTTAACGAAATCAAACTTAATGATTTTTTAAAAATGGACCGTGCTTTTCTGCTGTCTGGTTTTGAGTGTTTTTGTATAATTCTACTGTATCACTTTAGTGTATATGTTTGTTTTATTTATTTTATTTTTTTGCTTTTTTAGAGGTTGCACTAGAGTTTGCAACATACATTTGTGACTAACAAAAGTACATTATAACAGAGTAGTCCTAATTCTTTCCTCCCATCCCTTGTAACATTGCTGCCATTTATTCCATTTATCCATAAACTATAGTCACTGTATATAATGTTGCTATTATTATTTTGAACAAACTGTACCTGTAGATCAATTAAGAATAAGAGAAATAAAAGGTTTTATTTACCTTCAATTATTCCTTCTTTAATTCTCTTCCTTTTTAAATGTAGGTCCAAGTTTCTAACCTATATTTTCTTTCTTCCTAAAGAACTTCTTTTAGCATTTCCTATAAGGCAGGTCTATTGAAGACAAATTCCTTCAATTTTTGTTGGAAAAAGTGTTTATTTTTTCCCTCACTTTTGAAGAATAATTTCACAGGGTTCAAATTTCTAGGTTAATAATTCTTCTAGCACTTTTAAGTATTTCACTTCACTATTCTTGCTTTATGGTTTTTGAAGAAAAGTCCAATGTGATTTTTATCCTTGTTTTTCTGTGTGTAAGCTAATTTTTTCCTCTGGCTTCTTGCAAAATTCCTTTCTTTGTTTTTGATTTTGCACTATTCAAATCTTGTATGTGGGTGTGTTTTTCATGGTAGAGATCTCTGAGCTTCATGGATCGTGGTGATTTAATGGGTGTCATTGGTTTGGGGAAATTCTCAGTCATTATTGTTTAAATTTTTTTTTTCTCTTTCTTTTCCTTCTAGTATGCCCCAACATACATTACACCTTTTTAAATTGTTCCTCTGTTCTTGGATATTCTGTTCTGTCTTTTCATTCTTTGTCTTTGGATTTGGCTTTTGGAAATTTTTATTGACATTTCTTAAAGCTCATTGATTCTTTCCTTGATTATGTCCAGTCTATTAAATAAGACCATCAAAAGCATTCTTCATTTCTGTTATGGCATGTTTGATTTCTATCATTTCCTTATGATTCTTTCTTCGAGTTTCCATCTCTCTGCTTATATTGCCTATAGTTTACATGTGCACATGTCAAAGGCACAGTTTGGCAAATTTTCATACTTTTCATTGTGTAACCAGTATCCAGATCAAGAAACAGAATAATATCAACAAGAAACAGAACAAAACGATAATGAGCCTTATAGTTCCTCCTAGTCATTAGTCACCTCTTTAAAAATTACCTGTATCTTACCTTTAAGTACCTAGGTTAGTCTAATCTGTTTTGGGAGTTTTTTTTTAATGGAATCATGAAGTTATGTATTTTATGACTGGCTCCGTTTGTTCCACATTACGTTGACAAGATTCATCCGTATTCTTGTATATAGATCCTTATTCCTCTGTACTCTATATCGTATTTCATTATGTGCAGCCCATGGGGTTGCAAAGAGTCAGACATGACTTAGCAACTGAACGACAATGAATGTGAACACACCACAAGTATTTTTCTAATGTTGTATTATTTGAATGTGTATGTGTGTATATATGCACTCATTTATTTTACTCCTGTGAGATATACCTGGGTAGTTTCTAATTTGAAACTGTTACAAATAGTGCTTCTTTGTATATTCTACTCTACCTCTCTTGGTAATCGTATGTATATGTTTCTGTTGCTTATATTGTAGGATTCAAATTGCTGGTCATAGCATATGCATATGTCCAATTGTAGTGCACACTGCCAAATAGTTTCCCAAAGTGGTAGTAAGAGCTTGCCCTCTCAATCAACTTTTTTTTATTGGAGTATAATTGCTTTACAATGTTACGTTAATTTCTGCTGTACAACAAAGTGAATCAGCTGTATATATACATATATCCCCTCCCTTTGAAGCCTCCTTCCCCCTCAATCAGTTTTATTAGTTGTCTTCAAAAGCTTAAAGGGAAGGGCTTCTAGCCCTATTTAGAAATAGAGAATGCTAATCAAGAGATGAGCCTTCCTATACCACCTCATATGTCTGATTTAAAAGAGCTAGAATTTAGTTCTTGGCTTTGTTCTTTTCTGTGTGTGATTTGAATTGTTACATTCAGTCTTAAATTTGAAGGCAAAACAAATTATACATATTTTTAAAATTCTTGGTGAATTATTATACCCATGAAGTAAGATGTTAATCGTAGGTGTAAAACTCAGTGAAATGTTACATGTTATTTTACTCATGTAACCACCTCCCAGATCAAAATACAAAACTTTTCTTGTACCCAGAAGGTTACCTCAAGGTAACCACTGTTCTGACTTTCATCACTGTTGTTTAGTTTTGCCTGTGCTTGAATTTTATATAAATTTTTCCATATTATCTGGTTTATTTTGCTGAACAAGATGCCTTAGATATTTGTTCATGTTTTTGCATGCAAATAGACATGGGTTGAAAACACATTCTGTTTGCTTTAACAGAAGAAAAATAATTTTTTATGTCTATTTTGCTTTGTATGTGATTGATTCTTTTCTCTTAATCTATCACATTCTCTATCCTGAAACCAAAGGTAAGTGGAGGGGACATTCTTCATTGATATTCCAATGTGGTAGAGTTGACAGAGCCTTGATTTAGCACGTTAGAGTACCACAGGAGCATGGCATGAGCCAAAAAGACTGAAAAATCACACTCTCCTCCTGTAATTAGTTTTTAAAGCTTAGAGGGCTATTTGGCGCCTGGATGAATATAGACTCCAGTGCCCTTTGCATTGAATAAAGGTTATGTTCCTTTCATTACTAAATGAGGCCCTTTTCTATTCTCATTTTTTAACTAAAAAAAAATATATAATGTATTATTTTCTGGCTTAACTTTGAATAAAGGGGGAAAAAATAGGTCAGGCCAGGGCCTTAATAGAAAAACGAAATATAGCAAATAACCTTTTGTTCCCAAAGTAGCTGAAAGCAGGCTTTCTAGCCCATTGTCTTTGTACCTGTCTTATATATGTATATAGTTATCCTTTTGATATCAGTAGATAGCCACTGATAAAAGCAGTCCTGCTTTCTGGAGATGTAATTAACAGAAGAGGTGAGGTGTTAGAGGAAGTAAAGGGGTGGGGAGGCCCTATGTATTAGAGACTGTCCCCCATAATCTGTTACACTCATTTCACTCAGGACTCCATAATTTCAAAGAATAAGAATCATTTCCCTAGAGCCAGGTTTGAAAATCCTGAAGTGGAAAGATGTAATTGACGTCTATCTTGACCGGGAAAGTGTTAGTCACTCAGTCGTGTCCGACTCTTTGTGACCTCATGGACTGTAGCCCACCAGACTCCTCTGTCCATGGAATTCTCCAGGCAAGAATACTGGAGTGGATTGCCATTTCCTTCTCCACTTGACCAGGAAAAGAGTATTCAAATGATAAAAGTTAATATATAAAACCTACAAGTTGTTCTGGAACTCCAGCATGAAGCAAAATGAATGAAAAGGCATTAAGTTTCTATAAAATTGTTTAATCTATTACAACAATCAGAGTTGACAGTGCATGGTACTGAATAGGGCTTCCCTGGTGGCTCAGCTAGTAAAGAACCAGCCTGCAGTGTGGGAGACCTGGGTTCGATCCTGGGTTGGGAAGATCCCCTGGAGAAGGGAAAGGCTACCCACTCCAGTATTCTGGCCTGGAGAATTCCATGGACTGTGTTTACAGGCACTATTACTCTCATTCAACAGATAAGGAAACTGAGGTGCAGAGAACTTAAATAATAACTGCCCCAAATTTGCAGAGCCACTAAGTTGACAGAGCTAGTATTTGAGCCCAGGTAGTCTGGGTCCCAGAGCTAGCACACAGTGATCATCCAGTCTTAAACTGGCCAGGAATTTTACTTTTGGACATTTGAGTTATGCCTTCATTTTCATTGACCATCATAATCTTGACTGATATTTTAATAGTTATTTGCTGATGGGTTTCCCTGGTGGCTCAGATGGTAAAAGATCTGCTTATAATGCAGGAGACCTGGGTTTGGCCCCTGGGTCAGGAAGACCTCCCGGAGCAGGGAAAGGCAACCCACTCCAGTATTCTTCCCTAGAGAATTCCATGTACAGAGGAGCCTGGTGGGCTACAATTCATGGGGTCGCAAAGAGTTGGACACAACTGAGTGACTAACACACACACTTTGTTGCAGAAATTTATCATACAGATACTTTTACCCTTCATTATTATTAGAATTAATTGTATTTCATGTATTGTATTTTTGCCCATTTTTTCCCCTTTCAGTAACAGGTTGGTAACAGAATATCCAGCTGTTTGAGGGAAAGGCAGGATAATGATACCAGGAATGTACATGCTTTAAAACTGATTGTCTTAACTGTCCCTTTAGATAAGAATTAAAAGCAACATATGTAACTGAAAAAAATAAATAAATAAATAAAACTGATTGTCTTACTTCCCTCTGAATTATATGTTTGCCTAATCAAAGAAAAGAAAAAAGAAAAGCAATCATTGTTGGAAAAAAGAAGGATACAAAGGGGATGACAATATTAAAATGATATAAAGCAAATTATTTTGGTTTCAGATAATGTGTGATACAGCCTTGAACAAGGAAGAGAAAACTAAGGAGATTTTTAGTTATATTTAGAAGATAGCTATTTCATCTGGAGAATCAAATGAGTGATATGTTTATTAAGACTGATTTTTGTTATTTTTATGAGCTGTATGAACTCAGTGCTTAAAGAACAGCAATTTTGTTTCCAAATATTGTTTCCAAAGAGCAAGGCAATTCCTAAGATTTTATTTGGCATGAGTTCTATGTTAGATGTTTAATGAAAGAATCAGAATAAAAGCAGAAAGCAGGTTTGTACTTTTACTTTCCATGGACCCTGCTAGTACTTCACAGACCCTCAATAAATGTTGAATGAGTGAAAATGAAGTTAGAAATAGGAATGATCACTCACTGTTTTCTTAAAAATAATTTTGTTTATTTATTTCTGGCTGTGCTGGGTCTCACTTGCTGCATGGGCTCTTCTCTAGTTGCGGTGAGGAGCTACTCTCTAGTTACGGTGCTCGGGCTTCTCATTGCAGCGCCTTCTCTTGCTGCAGAGCATGGACTCTAGGGCACATGGGCTTCAGTAATTATAACATGTGGGCTTCAGTAGTTGTGGCTCCCAGACTCCAGAGCACAGGCTCAAAAGTTGTGGTGCACAGGCTTATTTGCTCCGAGGCATGTGGGATCTCCCCGGACCAGGGATTGAACCTGTGTCTCCTGCATTGGCAGGTGGATTCTTCACCAGTGAGCCACCAAGGAAGCCCTCATTCACTCTTCAAATGAAAAAATAAAATGTGAAGAATGGTGAACCAGTCGCCTTAATTGCAAGAAAATGCTTTCAGTGACCTCCCAAAAGCTTCTTCCTTTTGGAAGCTCACAGGTCTGAGTTCTAGTCCTCAGCACTGCCATTAATAAATCATTTTTGTTTTATTTGGGGGTTTGTCTTGGTCTTCACACCTCTTTACTTTCTTCATCCTGCTGAGATTAAACAATTAATAGAAGTAGAAATCTTGTAGGCCTAGGAATGTGTTTAGATGTAAGCAAGTATCAGTATTAATAAAGTAGAACACAAATGATTTTCAGAAAAGTTCCACTTGGAAATGTCGAGGTTCTCAAAATAATATAAGCAATGACTTAAGAGGTTCTTGATAACTATAGCTGTTGAAGAATCTTTAGATAAATTTGAAGGAATAAATAAAAGATCTGATGCAGGGGGGGAAAGAGACGTTAGCTAGCTCGAACAAAATGTTCGTTAGAAGAGAGACATTTATTCTACTATCTCTGCAGACTTAATATGACTTTAAAAATATAATTATAAAAGGAAAGATGAATCAGAAAATATGAATATATTAAATAAGTACAGGAGTAGAAAATGCTTTGCAAGAATTTTTTTTTTCTCTCGATAATACAAGATGAAGGTCATAGATGTATGTAGGACACAGACAGACAAGACTGGATGAGAAGCAGACTTAAATCTCAAAATTAAACAAAAAGGACAGATAATTAACTGGAGGCTCAGCTACAAACATATCAATTAATGTTCAAGATGATTGAATTAGGCACTTTGTTATTATATCAAAATGATATGACTCTTGTTAGCATAAGATTGGCAGTAAATGAAAAAAAAATGTAAATCTCCTCTATACAGTCCATAAATGCTAGTCTATTGAGACAGTTATTTGAGGATTATGATTATCTATTAGTACCATTAAAAAGTCACTAATACAGTATTTCTGCCATTTTATTTTTTGTTTCATTTTAGATCATGAAATTATTTAACTTTTAATTTTTTTTACATTGATACACATTTAATACCATCCCTCTTTCTCTCATCTAGAGTCTTAATAAAATTTAAAAGTTAATCCTTCCAATTTAGTCTCACCCAGCCCTTCAGAAAGTGAAGCTGAGAACGATGTTCTGTGCCATTGTGTTGGGGGGCAGGATACTTGTTATCTCTCTGGGGTAGGAGCAGGAAGAGGTGTTCCTAAGACAGGGGCAAACATGAATGAGATAGTCCATACCCATCACTTGCTGTTCTCTCCCCAGGACCATCTCTACTGGTGGCTGCTCTCTGCTGCAGGCTTAATTCCCTCCCAGATGATGAAGGACCCTTGGCCTTCTCACCCCTGTCTTACTGAACCTTTTCAGGTTCCCAGTCTACCATGCTCTTTCTTCCCTCTGTGTCTTTGCGCATGTCCATTCTTCTTCCTGCTCCTTCCACCCCTGCTTCCTGTGCCTGTCCCATTCAGCTCTCAAGATACAGCTCAGGTATGAACTTCTCCAGCATCTCTCCCCCATAACCCTCTCCCTTTCTTCATGCTACCCCACATCCCTCCTGGGTTAGGAGCTCACAGCCTGTGGAGGACTTAAATAAGAACTTAGAGCATGGTGAGTACAGCTGCTAGAGGCAAAGATAATATGTAAATATATTGTAAAAGAGAGAGATGAATAGAAAAACTAAAAATAATAACCTAACTGCACTCTGAAAGGGAAATTGGTATAATCAGGGAGTTGCCAGAGGGGACATAAATAAGCTAATTCCTTACCATTCATGTCCTCACCTCATACATTCATAAAATGTATATATCAGTGAGTAGTGATTTCCACAGATTGTATGAAAAGATGGATGTAACATTGAAAAAATTAGAAACAGAATTTTTTTTTTTTAAGTTGTAGGTGCTTCTTTCTGGGATGAAAGTCTAAGATGAGAAGGGGTGGGACAGGGGATCACTGCTCATCATTATTGGCTATTTAACCATGAGTAATTTGTACTGAGCTTTTAAATTTTTATTGGTTAAAAATTTTTTTTCCACACGTCCTCAAACCCTGTTATTATTCACTGCCAGTTCACCAGTTCTCCACAAATATAGTCATTCTAACCTTTCTTTATCCCTGAAAAAAAAAAGGAAACTTAATCTGTCTATATTTTTCTGCTAATTTTTTTTTTGTGTGTGTGTAATAAAGTTTTATTAAAGTATAAAGGAGACAGAGAAAGCTTCTGACATAGGCATCAGAAGGGGGCAGAAAGAGTACCCCCTTGCTAGTGTTAGCAGTGGAGTTATATACTCTAAGATAACAAGATTAGCCAGAAGGTTTAATCCAGAGACTCTTTTCTGCTAATTTTATGCAAAGCTTTACTCTTCTGTGTAGTAGTTTACTTTGACCTTGAGGTCTCCTCTCTCTCTGTCTTCCTCCAAACCCCCCAGCAATTCCCTAATCCCTTCCCCAGAGAACTACCTTCAAGACATGACACTTAATTTCTTAGTTCTGGAATCATCACCATTGCTTGAAATCAATTGTTTAATGTCTCTGCTCTGAACAGATGTAAATTTTTTTTCCAAAGGAAACTGTATGGCAATTTGAGAAATAGCCAGAATCATCAATAAAGTGAAATAGTTGATGAGGAAGTTCAGTGCTATATGAATTTTGACTTTTAAATCTGTCATCATTCTTGGTAGTTGAAAAACCAAAGTATATGTTCAATTAACAATAAGCAATTATTGATTATTTTAATCTTATGTATTGATCATCTGTTTTGAAGCTTAAGAAATGTTCTTTTTCTTTAGTTTTATTGAAGTATGAGTTACAATGTTGAATCCTGTTGTACAGCAAAGTGATTCAGTTGTACATACATATATGGGTATTCTTTTAAAAATATTATTTTCCAAGAGATGTTCTATGGACATCTATTGTTGTTTATAGGAATACATAACTTACAGTGGCTCCTGGTGGAAAAACTGCACACGAGTGGCTTGGCTAAAGAAAGATGCATTTATGTTCCAAGCTAACAGAGCATTTCCCATGCAACTTTATTCCAAGTTGAATATATATCAAAACTCTGAGCAGTGCCATCAGCTTGAAAATAATGCGCTGCTTCACAATTCATTCTTTTCTCGTTGTTACCTAGTATCAGTTTTCATGGAAATTTTCACTGACTTCACATACTGATATATCAATTTCCTCATCTACTTGGGACCAAAAACAGGGGTACAGAATGTGGAGAAAAGCCTGAGACTGAGCCCTGACTTCCTGCCCTACCCTGCCCCTAATTCTCTGTATGTCTTTAGCCAGGTTCCCTCACTCCATCCCTCATCTATAGATGTCAACTTTTAAAAAATATGATTTTATTGAAGTTTAGTTGATTGGCAATATTGTGTCAATTTCTGCTGTACAGCAAAGTGATTCAGCTATATATACATTCTTTTTCATATTCTTTTATATTATGGTTTATCACAGGATATTGAACTGAATATATAGTTCCCCATGCTATACATTAGATTCTTGTTGTTTATCCATTCTATGTATAATAGTTTGCATCTGCTAATGCCAAACTCCCAACCCATCCTTCCTCCAACACCCTATTCCACTTGGCAATCATAGTTCTGTTCTCTATAAGTCTTGTTTCATACACCATTTGTGTCATGCTTTAGATATAGGTGCTATTATCATATGGTATTTGTCTTTTTCTTTCTGACTTACTTAATATGGTAAACTCTAGGTCCATCCAGATTGCTGCAAATGGCATTGTTTCATTCTTTTTTATGGATGAGTAGTATTCCCTTGTATATATGCACCACATCTTCTTTATTCAATCATTGTTAGGTAGCTTCCATGTTTTGGCTATTGCAGATAGTGCTGCAATGAGCACTGGGGTGCATGTATTTTTTCAAATTAAGAGTTTTGTCTGGATATATGCTCAGAAGTAGGATTTCTGGGTCATATTTTAAAATTTTTAAAATATTCTGGGTCTATTTTTAATTTTGGGAAGAATCTCCGTACTGCTTTCTATAGTGGTTGTACCAGTTTGCATTCCTACCAACAGTACAGGAAGGCTTCCATTTCTCCATACTCTCTCCAGCACTTATTATTTGTAAACTTTTTATGATCCAGGTCATCCTGACATATGTGAGGTGATACCTTATTGTAGTTTTGATTTGTATTTCTCTAATACTTAGAGATGTTAAGCATCTTTTAATGTGCTTGTTGGCCGTCTGTATATCTTCTTTGGAGAAATGTCTATGTAGGTCTTCTTCCCATTTAAAAAACTTTCTTTGTTACCGAGTTGTGTGAGATGTTTGTGTATTTTGAAAATTAAGCCCTTGTATAAACAACAACCTTTGATTCTTGAACCTATACTCTGGTTGTGTGTGTGTGTGTGTGTGCATGCACGCACATACTTTAACTAACATGAGAGTTGAGTCTTCAAGAAAGTTCAATTCCACGATAAGAGGCAATTTTTGTGTCTCTTGGTGAATCCCTGGGCAAAGGGAAATGCTAGAGTGACTGAAACTGGCGAGAGGCAGCATGGCCTGTGGCCCTGAGTAGTGAACCAAGAACAAAAACAGCTCTGCTTCCATCATGGCTGCAGCTGTGCAAAGTGAGCACATCTCCTGCCCTGGGCCTCAGTTTCTCTATAAAATGATTCCTAGAAGTTTGCCATCATCTGGGGACGCAGTCAAGGAACACATTCACAGAGCCAGATTTTAACACAGCATTTTTCAAACTCTGGGTCATGGCATATTAGGGAACTGTGAAATGATTCTAGTGGACTTTGAACCCACCACAGGAACTAGGACAGAGCCTGAGTAATAGTAGATTCCTAGTAAATGTCTGATAAAGAAGGCATGGCTTGGTAATAAATAAATAACCCAATTAAAAAATAATCTAAGGGCCAGAATTGCCACTTGTCTAAAAGAGATAACACAAATGATCAATAAGCATATGAAAAGATGCTCAGTATTGTTAGCCATCAAAGAAATGCAAATCAAAACCAAAAGATACTGTTTCACGTCCACTAAGATAATTATACTATAACGATTGGTAATCACAAGTATTGGCAAGGATGTTAAAAATTGGAACCATTATATACTATTGGTGAGAATATAAAATTTTGGAAAATAGTCTGGCATAGTTTCAAAAGGTTAGAGTTAGTGTATGAGCTAGCAATTCCATTCCTAGTGTATACACCCAAGAGAAATGAAAACATACATCCACTCAAAGATTTAGATGTGAAGGATTAGAGCATTATTCATAATAGCCAAATAACCCAAATGTCCATCAAGTGATGAACAGATAAAAATGGGACAGATCTATGACATATCCAATGCAATACTGTTGTTTGGTAATAAAAGAAATACTGTTGCATGCTTCAATATGGATGAAACTTGAAACCATGTTAAATAAAAGAAACCAGTCACAAAAGATGATATATTGTATGATTCCATTTATACAAATAGGAATTATATATGTATATCCAGAATAGGGAGATCTATAAAGGCAGAAAGTAGATTAGTAGTGACCTTGGGCTGGGGTTGGAGGTAAATGAGAAGTCTGATTTCTTTTTTGGAAGAGATAAAACTGTTCTAATTGTATGATTGTCTGATACTGTGAGTAAATTTTGTGGTATGTGAATTCTATCTCAGTTGTTGTTCAGTCGCTCACTTGTGTCTGACTCTTTGTGACCGCATAGACGGCAGCATGCCAGGCTTCCCTGCCCTTTACCACCTCCCAGAGTTTCCTCAAATTCATGTCCATTGAGTCAGTGATACCATCCAACCATCTCATCCTCTGTTGTCCTCTTTTCCTCCTGCCTTCAATGTTTCCCAGCATCAGGGTCTTTTCCAGTGAGTCAGTTCTTTGCATCAGGTGGCCAAAGTATTGGAGCTTCAGATTCAGCATTAGTCCTTCCAATGAATATTCAGGACTGATTTCCTTTAGGATGGACTGGTTGGATCTCCTTGCAGTCCAAGGGACTCTCAAGAGTCTTCTCCAGTACCACAGTTCAAAGGCATCAATTCTTCAGCCCTCAGTCTTCTTTATGGTCCAACTCTCACATCCATACATGACTACTGGAAAAACCATAACTTTGACTAGATGGACCTTTGTTGGAAAAGGGATATCTCTGCTTTTTAATATGCTGTCTAGATCTGTCATAGTTACTCTTCCAGCGTCTTTTAATTTCATGGCTACAGTCACCATCCACAGTGATTTTAGAGCCCTAGAAAAGAAAGTCTGTCACTGTTTCCATTGTTTCCCCATCTATTTGCTATGAAGTGATGGGACTGGATGCCATGATCTTTGTTTTTTGAATGTTGAGTTTTAAAAAAATTTTGTTTAAAAAAAAAATGCCCATGACAGAGCCCTACCTGTGACCAATTAAATAAAAATTTCTACAAGTCGAATTTGGCATCCAGTATTTTGTGTAAGCTTCCCTAGTCAAGTTTTTAATGTCTAGCCAAGATTATGGCTTCTGGTTTAGACTATTTTCTAAGATCCTTCTCAGTGTTAGAACACCATGGTTCCTTAAGTCTAGTGTTTTATGTCTGTCCCAGTGAACAAGGTAATATTTGTATGCATGTGTACACACACACACACACACACACACACACATATATGTATTTGGCAAGTGTATCAAGATTATTGCAAGTTTCTAAATTGTGGACAGACAGTAAACAAAGAAAGCAAATGAAAAATCCTTGATTGTGATTACTGAAAGAGGAGACACATTTCTGAAGAGGAGCAATTACTTATTAAATATGAAAAATAGCTACTCACACGATCATCTCTGATGAAAACCATTGGAGGATAGACTTAGTGATGAGTTTTAGCAGTTTCTAGGAAGAAAAAAATACTATAATCGATAACTAAGCTGTTTTATGCCTTCCTATTTTTGAGGGCTTAGCCAGGATCATTTTAGAAAAGCAGTTTTTGAAGACCTGAGTAAAGAATTCTTCAGAATGGTTACCACCTCCATTATTTTTGACACAGACAAATTAGACAGGTTTTGAAAGTGTTGAAGATTGAGCAGTTGTAAAAAACAGGAGTGATAGATGGAAGTGTCATTGGCACATCTCATAGGAATCACTCGGTATTATTAGGAATTTAGGTAGGTGACCTGACCTTTTTATAGCCTTCATCAGTTTAAGCTCTGACAGATAATAGTGAAGTGATCTTTACAGGTTATCTTAACATGTCTCAGTTTCTCTACCTATACAACAGAACTAATTAATCCCATGCCAAAGAATTTAATCAACTTCCAGCTGCCTTGAATATGGTCAGACATCTTAACTAGGTCCGGTATAAGTCAAGGTCTTTCCCAGAAAACAGAAATCCCTTCATGTATTCCCTTAGAATCTCTTTCCCAGAAAATAGAAATCCCTTCAAGTAATCCCTTTTCTTTAGAAAAGACCCTAATGCTGGGAAAGATTGAAGGCCGGAGGAGAAGGGGATGAGAGAGGACGAGATAGTTGGATGGCATCACTGACTCAATGGACATGAGGAAACTCATGGGAAATGGTGAAGGACAGGGAAGCCTGTTGTGGGGTCGTAAAGAGTTGGACATGACTGAGCTACTGAACAACAACAAAATTCCCTTAACTTGGACTTCCCTGGTGGCTCAGTAGTAAAGAATCTGCCTGTCAATGCAGGAGATGGCGAGTTTGATCCCTGAGTTGGGAAGGAAGATCCCTTGGAGAAGGAAATGGCAACCCACCCCACTATTCTTTCCTGGGAAATCCCATGGATAGAGGAGCCTGGCAGACTATGGTGTCACAAAAGAGTCAGACACAACTTAGCAACTAAACAACGACATTCCCTTAAATTCCTTCAAGTTGAATTTAAATGGAAGGAATTGCTTTCATAGGAGAATGAGAATCTGAGTGTCGAACCGGGGACATTAAGAGATCCCATAGAGTTGCTTCTCACAGAAGCCACTGCCTCTGTTTAGCTGGAGGGCCAAGGGGAAGAGGTTTTTACTGGAACACAAATGAGTCAAAGGAATTGGAGCATGGTAGAAGCTAGAACCAAGAAGGAGATGCGTCTGTTGCTGGAGACATCACCTGAGGCAGAGGGGAGGGAAAGAACAGAAAAGCCCTGGATTCTCCTTTCCCTTTAGCCTTCAATTTCCCATCAAGGTCCCCTATGGTCAGAACCTGGAACTCAGCCTGCAGAGAGTCAGCCCCTGACTCCAGATATAGAGCAGAGCAAAAGTGAGGAATGGATCTTAGGGAAAACAAGCCTAGGGCTTTCAGGGTTCACCCCTTTTTTATTCTGTATCTATTAAAACTTGGTATTTCTGCCTAATACAAGGTTAACAATTCATCGTATAAGGGCATCCCACCCTCCCCAACAAAAGTGAGTCAGCCTCATTCATCATTGTATTCTCCTCAGAACTAATATCTCTGCAGTCCCCCATGTCAAGGCAGAAGTGAGTCCTTATATGTGGTGACCTCTGAACTAAAAAAAAAAGTTAATGCCACCAGTTCCTCATGTAAAATAGTTTGTAATGAACCTCACATTCATTATGATGACTATCATTTTAAAAGTTAAAACAGTAAATAGCAAATTTTGATGAGAATGTGGAGAAGTTGGAAGCCTTGTACATTGCTGGTGGAAATGTAAAATGGTGCAACCACTCTGGAAAACACTATGATGGTTCCTCAAAATAGTAAACATAGAATTACCACATAATCCAGCAATTCTGTTTCTCTGCATATGCCCAAAGGAATTGAAAGCAGAGATTCAAACAGATACTTGTGCACCAATGTTCACAGAAGCATTATTCACAATAGCCAAAAGCTGGAAACAATCCAGATGTCCATCCCCAGATGAAAGGATAAACAGTATGTGGCATGCACACAATGAAATACACAGCCTTAAACAGGAATGAAATTCTGATATATACTGCAACATGAGTGAACTTTGAGATGTTATGGTAAGTAAGCCAGACACAAAGGGACATTTATGAATCCACTTACGTAAGGTACCTGGAATAGGCAAATTCATTGAGGTAAACTGTAGCATAGTGGTTAGCAGGGACTGAGGGAAAGGGAAAAGAGAATGGGAAGTTCCCCTTTAACGAGTACAGAGTTTCTATTTGGGAGGATGGGAAAGTTCTGGAAATAGTGATACTGGTTGCACAACGTTGTGAATGTACTTAATGTCATTAAACTGTACACCTAGAAAAGGTTAAAATGGTAAGTTTTATGTTGTTGTTTAGTCACTCAGTCATATCCTACTCTTTTGCAAGCCCTTGGACTGTAACCCACCAGGTTCCTCTGTCCATGGGATTCTCCAGGCAAGAATACTGGAGTGGGTAGTCACTCCTTTTCCAAGGGATCTTCCTGACCCAGGGATCAAACCCAGACCTCCTGCATTGCAGGCAGATTCTTTACCGTCTGAGTCACCAGGAGCTATTGTTACTGTGGCCCTGGAAATACTAAAAGGGATTCCAGTGAATCCAATGTAGTGCTCTATGCCTTTATTGCATAGAAGCAACTCAATTTTCCCTTGGCAGTTGAGATCAGTCCTTCCAGGCATCCAAGTGACCCCTTTCTCCACCTGTTGGTTCAGTAGTGTGAGAAACCTGAAATAGCCGGATGACAGTCTCTCTTTCCCGTGTAATTTAGTCATTGTTTTATTTTCTGGTGGAAGCATTCCTTCCTGAGTGCCTCTAGACAAGTTTAGCCCAAAGTTGTGAGAGCAGTAACAGAACCTCCATGCATGGTTTTAATAATAAGAAGAGGGACCATTCCTACTTCTAACCCTTGGGTTTCCAGATCCATATTTTCTTGCAGGAAAATAAAACAGCACTATATATAATTGGTCCCTAGGTCAAAGTACTCCAGCACTCCAGCCTTGTAAAAGTTGTCTCCCAACTGGACCATAGCTAAATCTTGCATCAGCCATTTTCACCCAAGAAGTTTCTTGGCCAGAAACATTGTTGAATAGGATATCATGATTGCAAATAAGAGCTTGAGTGAATCTCCTGATGATGGTGCTGCTAGAAACATTTCAGGTCAGGAAAGCAATTCCGTCCTCAGTGTGAGTACAGCACTGCCCCCTCCGGGACACGAGGAGTCAGGTGATCTGCTTCTCCATCGGAGCCCGGCTGTGTCTTCCCCTTGCTGTCTTCTGGATCACAGGGGACTTTGGGCAGTGTTTCCTGTTTCTGGGAGCAGTATTCTTACAGCAGACTCAGCAAAGGGAAGCAATGGTACTAACAGAAGACTTGGAGAGTGGAGAGGGTCTGAGCATATATGATATGTGGTCAACTATAGCCTAGATCTGCAAATCACTTTGAAACTATTTGCGCTATTTCTTTCATAAGCACCATTTAGTCTGCTGAAAGTGTACTCTTTCTTTTTTTTCCTTCCTAAGACTTCAGGAAAAAAAAAACAACCAGAATTACTTCATGACTAAATGGAGACAGTTTGTGGCATCTTTGGCAAACTTCTCTGAAATGAATTCTTGTCAGCCAGACCTCTTGAAAGATTATGATTGTGTGGTAAGATTAAGTTAAACAGGTTTTACACTCTCGGCAAAATTCTCTTAAATGAATTCTTGTCAGATTCAGGCTCTTTAAAGATTATAATTGTGTAGTAAAATAAAACTTACCAGGTTTAACACTCTTCCTTCAGTTTCTTAGGCTTCTGTGTGAGTGTATTGGCCTACTGATGATAAAAGTGACTTCTCAGATAGGGTTCAGTGACTGACACAATGAGTATTGGGTTCTGGTGTCTGTTCCTGGGTGTGCCAGATAATCTTTGGGCCATAACTGAACATTTCTTACTTCACCTTCTCCAGGTAATGATTACTCTGCTGCCCATTTCACACAAACATATGCAATACTTTCATTAAATAATGTGCTTTCATGATAAGCAGAAGATGAAGGCTAAATAAAAATTCAGATCTAGAAAGAGGAAACACTGCTGACCCAGATGCTGGCAGGTAGTCATCCTGACAGACCTCTGCAGTAGACGCTGACCACCATCTTTTTTTTTTTTTTTTAAACATTTTAAAAAAAATTGAAGTATAGTTGATGTACAATGTTTCAGGTGCATAGCAAAGTGATTCAGGTATAGATATAGATGATTCTTAGATTCTTTTCCATCATAGGTTATTTCAAAATACTGAATGTAGTTCCCTGTACTATACAGTAGGTCCTTCTTTATCTATTTTATATACAGTAGTGTGTATCTGCTAATCCCAAATTCCTGATTTATCCCCACCCCCCTTTCCCTTTTGGTAACCATAAGTTTATTTTCTATGTCTGTGAGTCTCTCTGTTATGTAAATAAGTTCATTTGTATTACTTTTATAAGTGATATTTTATGATGTTTGTCTTTCTGACTTAGTATGATAATCTCTAGAGCCATCCATGTTGCTCAAATGGCTTTGTTTTCCTTTTTTATGGCTGAGTAAGATTCATACACACACACACACACACACACACACACACACACACGCACGCACGCACGCACGCACGCCACATCTTCTTCATCCATTCCTCTGTTGGTGGACACTTAGGTTGTTGCCATGTCTTGGCTATTGTAAATACTACTGTCATGAACATTGGGGTGTGTGTATCTTTTCGAATACACAAATAGAGTTTTGTCTGGATATGTTCCCAGGTATGGGATTACTACATCATATGATACGTCTATTCTTTTTTAAGGAACCTCCAAACTCTTCTCCACAGTGGCTGCACCTAATTACATTCCCACCTACAGTGTGGAAAGGATCCCTACTGACTGCAGGTTGAGCTAGCCTAGAGCTACGGTCCAAACCAGCCTTGAGACCAACCAAACTTGCCTCCGGTTTGGCTCAAATAACTGCAATACCCAAGTCCTCTAATTTTCTGGGCTAAAATGCTTGATGCATCGATTTGAAAAGTTTTTCTCACTTGATGTAGGATTTTCCATTTTTTGTCTTTAATTATAAAGTAAATATGTCCTTTGGAGAAAGTATAGAAAATACAGAGATGCACAAAGCATAATCGAGTCATGCAACATTTTGACAGATACATATCCAATCTTATTTCAGTTCATATAGATACATAATTCTGTTCTTTTTATATATACAGGGCATACAGTTTTATAACAGTTTATTTGACTCAATTGCATATTATGGCTAAAAGTATACAGTATCAAGCTTTTTTCTGTGGTACCAAGTATTTTCTACTATGTATTAATAATTTCTAATGATTGTATAGTTTTCCATAGTGTGGATATGCCATAATTTATTTAATAAATTAGAGGGTTTAGGAAAAACTCTGTAGTTGAGCAGCTAGAGCCATCCCCTTAAGGTTATTGTAACACATAAAAACCGTCCACCAAACTCTTTGACACACAGGAATCCTCGAAGGTATGATTTTTCGTGTGAAATGGCTCTAGCTGTCAATCATTTATTCTCAGTGTCATGGTTGTGGTGCTCTCTCCAGGTTGTCAGGGGATGATTATGGATTCCTGCCAAATGAGATGTCTACTATGTATTCAACATGAGGCAGTTTGTATTTTTCTCTGTCTATTGCTTTCCCGTCGGAGGGAGTTAAGCAAATCTGTGAGCCAAGGGGGAATGGGATAGGCGTCCAGTGCTGGCAGCGCACAGCAGGCATGCCCTAAGCCCAGAGATCCCCGGATAAGCAGATTAGACTGCTACATAAATACGTTTGTCTTGATTGTCACTTTCCACCCAGGGTTACACCTACATGCATAAAAATGGCTCCAAGCCTATTTTTTCAAAGCCAGTTTGCCTCCCTTGTTGCTTTTTAACCACCCAGCTCAGAGGCATTTTTTTGTGTGGTATATCTATCAAAGATGATTAAGGGACTGGGAGAATTGATGTATAAGGACAGATTGAGAAAACTAAATATTTACAACTTGACTGAGTGACAGCCAAGGGGAAGATATTATGACTGTCTGCTGGGCTCAAATCATGGAGGAGATATTGTTTTGCCTTCCCCAGTAACTCGATTGTAGGGATATCTAAATTCAGGGCATGTTTTCTGCAGATGACATCACTTATGCTAATTAGATAATTGTGTCAGTTGAAATTACATTTCACTGCTAGTAGCAGAAACTTGCAATAGCAGTGGCTTAGACAAATAAGGTTTCATTTTCTCTCCTATTATAACACGGAGCCCAGGAATGTATCATCTGGGGCCGCATGGCAGTTCTATGATGTCATTGGTGCCTCCGTGTCCTCCTGCCTTTGGCTCCGTTATCCCAGGGTGAGTTTCATACTCAAGGTCACCTGCTATTTGAAGAAGAGCTACCACGGCTTCACTTACCATGGCTGCACTCCAGAAAGGGAGAGGCAAAAGGAGTCCCTGCCAGTAAGACTGCTTGGAAGCACTTTCTCGGAAGCCCATTTCCTGATTCCAATTTACATCTCATTGACCGCCACATCTACAAGAGAGGCTGGGAAATTGAGCAGGGTTTTGGTTTGGTTTATTCTGATTTTACACTGGGTCCGTTGCTTACTGCAGCAGTCAAGGTCCTTTGACTGAGAACGTGTGGCAGCCCGGAGATCTAGTAGGCAGCTGGTGGCTTCTGTCACAATGACTTTCCTCTTCAGGATTCTGAGAAGTCTGAACTCTGAGACACGGCGATGTTTGCTATGATGTTACAAGGTTCCATTTGTAAAACTAGCCCTAGCTATCTAATTTATTTACTTCTGATCACTCATCTATTTCAGTTTATTTATCACAGCATACCCTGGGTTGACAGTAAATAAACCCGCCATCTCAACAGACTTAAGAATAATAATGACTACAACTTATTAGCTTTCATCCAGTTCCATGCACTGTGTTATGCATTTAACATCTCCTGAATGATTTGCTTCAGAATATTCCAAGGGAGATGGAGAGTAGATCTGAATAAATGAAACAATACTCACCGTGTGAAAGTGAGAGTGTTAGCCACTCAGTCGTGTCCGACTCTTTGCAATCCTATGGACTGTAGTCTGCCAGGCTCCTCTGTCCATGGGATTCTCCAGGCAAGAACACTAGAGTGGGTAGCCATTCCCTTCTCCAGGGGATCTTCCCAACCCAGGAATCGAACTGGCGTCTCCTGCATTGCTGGCAGATACTTTACCATCTGAGCCACCAGGAACCACCATGCTGCTGCTGCTGCTAAGTCACTTCAGTCATGTCCAACTCTGTGCGACCCCATAGACAGAAGCCCACCAGGCTCCCCATCCCCGGGATTCTCCAGGCAAGAACACTGGAGTGGGTTGCCATTTCCTTCTCCAATGCACGAAAGTGAAAAGTAAAAGTGAAGTCACTCAGTTGTGTCCGACTCTCAGTGACCCCATGGACTGCAGCCTATCAGGCTCCGCCGTCCATGGGATTTTCCAGGCAAGAGTACTGGAGTGGGGTGCCATTGCCTTCTCCGTTATTTCGTATGAGGTTGGTACTATTAGCCCTAGCTAACAATGCTCAGGGCAGTTAAGCAGCATCACACAGCAGGTGAATGGCAGTTAGAGGACTCAGACCCAGGTTTGCCAGACTTAGAAACCTGTGCTGTAACCCTTATTATTCAAAGAAAGTGTGTCTCCCAGGTAAGGAGACTGAAACCTATTAGAAATTCAGACTTTCGGGTCCCACCAAGACCTATTACACAACCCTTACGTTTGGTTTGCATGCATAACCAAAGTTCCCATGCTCTGTCCACAGCAGTGTTATTGCCTCTGTAGCCACTGCTTACCCAACTCAATCAACTGTGACTTTTCCTTAAAAAAGTTGCCTTCTTTTAGGGAGAGGACATAGGTACACCTATGACTGATTCATGTTGATGTTAGGCAGAAACCAACAGAATACCATAAAGCAAAACCTTTCAATTACAAATAAATTAATTTTAAAAAAATGTTACCCTCTTGTAACAAGAAGTCTTATCATGAGCCACTCTTTGGTAGCATTTAATAACAATTTAATAAGCATTTAATTCAGAGCAGTTACTTCTTTCAACATTGAGTGCCCAGCTTTAGTGCCTGGCACTACATGCCTATGTGTCAATTAAGCATTGTTCTGACCATATTGTCAGCTGCTAATAATCACTGCTTGCTTGAAACTTGCTTTGGTTTGTTCTACTTAAATAATGCTCTTGCTTCTGTTCACTTAAGGTATTGTGAGTTTTAAAAGCTTTGGGGCTTATAGAAAACTCCAGGTACCTATTCTTCTCACCATCTCTGTTTATCTATATGTACCTTTCCCAAAAAGAAATTTTTTTTTCCATAACATCCTCAGTCATCTTGTATCATTTCAGCCATGTTTTTGAAAGAAATAAAAATATGGATTAGTTTTTATGTATCATGCAGGCGAAACACTTAACCTTCTGAGCTTCCATCCCTCCTTTTGTACAGTGGCTGGGTCACTTCCAATGTCATTCTTCTCTACCCTCATGTAACTTGATTTTTCAACCCATCCCCTCCCCACAAAAGGAAACCACAGAAACATTTTGAAGACACTGGACTGTATGGGAAATGCACTTGACTATATTTTCCAGCCAGTTAAAGGATCCCTCACTGATTTGTTCTGGCAAGTGACTTATCAGCAGCTCTATCCAAATAGTGAATGCCTTGATGTTTTATAGTTTCCTTGCCTCCAATCCTTTTTTTTTTTAATTAGTTTATTTATCTATTTTTTAACTTTACAATATTGTATTGGTTTTGCCATACATTGACATGAATCCACCATGGGTGTACATGTGTTCCCCTTCCAGAACCCCCCTCCCACCTCCCTCCCCATCCAATCCTTTTTAGAACAAGGAGAAGACTCTTGTCCCTTGGACAGCAAGGAGATCAAATCAATCAATCCTAAAGGAAATCAACCCTGAATATTCATTGGAAGGACTGATGCTGAAGCTGAAGCTCCATTACTTGGACCACCTGCTGCAAAGAGCCGACTCATTGGAAAAGACCCCGATGCTGGGAAAGATTGAAGGCAGGAGGAGAAGGGGATGACAGAAGATGAGATGGTTGGATGGCATCACCGACTCAAGGGAGATGAGTTTGAGAGAGCTCTGTGAGATGTGGAAGGACAGGGAAGCCTCGCGCACTGCAGTCCATGGGGCTGCAAAGAGTTGGACACGACTGAGCGACTGAGCAACAACCACAAAATGAATCAGTGAATGAGGCCTGTCATCCATTTCAACTATAATCTGCTTTCTTAAAGAGACTGGACCCTCTTTTCTTTTGAACAGCTTAAAACATTTTCTAGCTGCCAAGTTAATATGGCTGTTTCACATATTATAATCATCTTCAAACCACGTATATACTTAACACCCTAAGCTATTATTCAACTTCCATAGCAGAAGAGGCAAGAGGAAAACCTACAAAAGAGCAGGTGTCGAAGCCATCCTCAAGGACTGTCTCTGTATAATCAGGCCCACACTGGTTGGAGTACAAGCATCAGGGTCACTTTGTTCTTCTTCTTCGTTCTTCCCATAACTCTTTCTCTTACAACAGGAGAAAGTATATGCATATGATAATGCCAGTATATGTGTATGATAATGTTCTCACAAAATAGAAGGTAGGAAAAATAGCATGCTATAACATAGTGATGATAACAACCATCTTTGCTAGACATGCGTTAGAAAGTCTTGCCACCTCTGTCTTTTCCAGACTGTAAGTAAAACGTGCTTCTGATTTGTTGTGCAGGGCAGCGTTTGGCAAGGAGTCGGAAGTTCTTATTGGGAACCTGGGTGATAAATTAATCCCTCTACAAGACATCCTCTGTGACGTCAGCGACCTCAAAGCCTTGGCCAACATGCATGAGAGCTTGGAGTGGTTAGCAGGCCGAACAAAGTCAGCTTTCTCCAGTCTTTCTACGTCTCAGAGTAAGTATTGGTGGGGTGGATCTTGTGGGGACAGCTGAGAAACTAGACTGAGTACATTCGTGTGAAATGAGAGAGGGTCTACACATCTCCTTATGGGCACATGTCCAAGTTGTCAGAAGATCCGTGCAGGGATTCTGCTTGTGCTGAGCCTCTGGTACTTTGTGGTTCTGTGAAATGGAGAAATCTTGACTTCTGTGTGTTGGGGCATGGGAAGCCAACAAAGGTCCATGTTAGCATAGCTTGACATTAAACCTTAGAAACCCGGGATCATGTAAGATTGACCCACCGTGTCTCAAGAACAGAAAGCAGTATGTTTTGTCCTCCTTACAACTTCTCAAGGGTAGAAACTGTCTCGGAGCTCAAAGTTGTGTATTTGGTTGATGTTTGCATTTTACCTGATAGAAATGAAAAGTATCTAAAAAGGCAATCATATTAATAGAAATGGTTAAGGTGCTAAAAAACAGACAATGAGAAAAACAATTATTCTAGATAAGGGATGGCTAAAAGATAACCTCATGATACATTTCACGGGAATTAAGGGATAGGGTCTGAAATAAAAATAGGAAACGTGTTTCTCTATCAAGGACCAATGATCACTTATTTCAAAATAATTTGAACACTTTGGGACACAAAATTTATTCATTAAATATAGCATAAATACTTTTTAAAAGCATTAGTTAAGAAGTGTTAAACAGTTAAAGGCAAAGAAAAAAATGATATGCAGAAGGAATAAAGGAGATGGCAGATTTGAATGCATGAATGGAGCGACAGAAAACAGGAGAGAAAAAAGAAAAATAACAGCAAGAACATGAAAGAAACTAAATCAGCTCTGAAGTCAATATTAGACTGAACTGTTAGAAGATTATTAGAAGGAAAAGCTTATATTATTTGGACTGTGAACTTCAAAGAAAGTTATTTTTTATCACTGTCTCTTGAAAAGTTATTATTACGTGATGAACCATGATTTCCAGACCCAAGAGGGAGAAGATGTGGATGGAATAAACTAGAGTAAATTATTTCCTGAACCACGAGTCTCATGGGCAGAGTCTGGGAGACGTTTGAATGCTCACTAGTTACAATCTCCTGCTGGTTGTGTAGCTGTCCTGGGGGTCAACAGGGGGTGAGGAAGAAGGATGGAAGGAAGGGGCTTTTGATAATAGGTATTCTGCTTTAGAAATCTCATTAAAATACTACTCTTTGATAATACTTTTATACTGTTATTATTTAAAATATTGCTTTTAGCTTAAAATAAATTTGTACATGTTTACTCTTAGAAATATATTCATCTACTGTGGCTAGCTTGGGTGCAGTGTCGGGTCTGAGCAGACTCTGCCTAAGTAGATACCCTTGAGAGGCTTTCAACTTTATGATCCCTTCAGATCAGGGAACCTGTCACAAGTAGTAGTTGAAATTAGCCATTTTATCTCCCAGACTCACCCCACTCCACCAAAAAAAAAAAAAAAAATCAAGGAGAAGCTGACTTTCCCTTTTGCTCGTTGCAAAATAAATAGCTCTGAAAAGGAACCAGATGCTTCCTGTCCCGGTCTCCTTTGACTCTTAAAATGTAGGGCTGCTTGGGCTGGTGTGTTAGTGATGACTGGAAGGAGTCCTCTCGTTTGGTGGGTCATCCAAGTCTAATATTTAATAATGCAGTCTCTTACTTTGGCGGCACAGCAGTCCAGATTTCTATTCTAAAAGGGTTCCACAAGGCAAAATAGGACACAACCTCTACAGCAAGCCACTGAATGATTCACACAGGCTACCCTGGCTTCAACTGTTCTCAAAAAGGGAGAGACATGCTCTCAGAGTTATGCTCAACTCAGTAATGGCACCATTTCGCGGTTGTGTTCATGTCACTAAGAGTCCCCAGTACAGTTGATGTCTAATTCATGCCTTCTATCATCTCTGTTTTTCTGACAAAGATCTCTCGTACCACACCCATTAATACCTCTCATATGCTCAATTCCATTTTATAATATAAGTTGTACCCTCTCAGTTCCTTTCAGGGTGATTATTCCACCCAGTGAGTGATTTAAGTGACTGTCAGCATTCTGATGATAAACGCAAAACCCAAGTAAACTGTAATCATTAGTTATGTTGTCTTTGTTAAAACAAAGCATCGAGCAAACCTGGTTTATTCTGTTAGCAACATGCCTCGCTCACCCACACTCGTCTAGTCTTCAAATTCCCAGCAGAGATGCCCATTACTGTTTATAATTTGAACAAAGCAGGGCATTCTCTGATAATGGGTTACTTTGATTGTTCCATGTCAGTGTGACTTCAGAAAGGGAATCAGGGACAGCTCTTTATATTCTTTTGAAAAATGAACCACATGATTACCTCAACAAAAGTGTTGCCAAGTCTGGAGACTCGATAGCATGAAGAAAATGCCAGCCTTTTGTCTAGCACTCCTAGAAACTCAGGATGGGAAAAAGTCAAGAAAAGAAGTGTAGAAGTTTATTTTTTGTCCACATCTGTTTAACTATTTTGGATGGTAATACCATGCCTTGTTGGAGAAGGCAATGGCACCCAACTCCAGTACTCTTGCCTGGAAAATCCCATGGACGGAGGAGCCTGGTAGGCTGCAGTCTGTGGGGTCGCTAAGAGTCGGACACGACTGAGCGACTTCACTTTCACTTTTCCCTTTCTTGCACTGGAGAAGGAAATGGCAACCCACTCCAGTATTCTTGCCTGGAGAATCCCAGGGGCGGTGGAGCCTGGTGGGCTGCCGTCTATGGGGTCGCACAGAGTCGGACACGACTGAAGCGACTTAGCAGCACCATGCCTTGTTATAATTAAGGAACATGGAGAAAGTTTGCAGAAAATTATTTTCATAGTGAAAAAAAAAATCTCTTTAGATATTACAACAGGATTCTCCTCCACTTGAAATATTTCATGTCTTTATGAAATATTTCAAGTGGACGAGAATGGCAGAGCATGGCTGGCAACGTGCCCAGGAAATACGAGTTGACCCTTTTTTCAAAGATAGTTTTTCCATCTCTTTTAGTATTTGCACCCACACTCCTGTCTTCTTTACACTGAGGACAGTCTCCTTACCTTGTGATGATCCTAACTGCCCCAGAGACACTGCTCCTTTTTCATCCTTCCACAGTCCTTTGTTCCTGCTCCATTTCTCTCAGTATTCTCCTGCTCAGTCTTTCTTAAAGTTACTTATTCTTCTTAAAATTCTTTCTGTTGAGTGTTCAGTTACTTCAGTCGTGCCTGACTTTTTGTAACCCCATGGACCGTAGCCCACCAGGATCCTCTGTCCATGGGATCTCCCAGGCAAGAAGACTGGAGTGGATTGCCATGCCCTCCTCCAGGGCATCTTCCCGACCCAGGGGATCAAACCCATTTTCCTGCATCTTCTGCACTGCAGGCAGATTCTTTCCTACTGAGCCACCTGGGAAGCCCAGTGACAGTCACAGCCCAATTAAAGGACCAAAAAAATTCTTTGAATTATAAAACCGGTAAATCAAAGACTTCAGATGTGGCTGAAGATAACAGTACATAATAGACCTGTTTACGCGCCTGCCCTCTGTCTCCCCTTTTCTCTATTTTTGCTGTATTCCCTTTATTTCATCTCAGGGAAGACCTTTTCATATGGTAACATTCTTGGCCACCAGCAGCCCCAGGATTATTTGATCCCAGACAAAAAGAGCATTTTTGCTAAGAGCTCCTGAAGCCGTCCTAGAGAAGACTTGGATTGACCTAACTTGGCCTCCGCTCATGGGTCTCTCAGTTTCTCCTTGTATACGCCTTGGTTTCTGACTCTCCATCCCCTTACCCATGGCTCAGTCTCCCACTCCCACTTCTAGAATCTGTATGTTCAGGATCTGTTTTTAACAAATATGCTTTCAGTGCAAGGAAGTTGAGCAGGACCATATTTAGTGTTGGACATTCAGGATCTAGATTTATAGGTATCTCCCCTCATTGATCAGAATTTCAACTTTGGAGTAAAGGCACAGACTATCTGTCCTCTGTAATAGCTGCTGTTTGTAAGAATACTAAATAAAAAGTCTGAAATTAACTTTAAGAAAATTCTCAGCAAAATTCGACCTACATAGAAATTGTTAAAGTGCATTCAATTGAAACACTAATGATTTTCTTTTGTATTTTATCCCTGTGTTTTAAGGAGGTGTTGCTTTTAAAAATAGAGTACAGAGAACTTGAAAGGGGCTCCAGGGCTTGTTTTCACTGCCTTGCTTCCTCAGGGGTCCCTTCTTTCTTTCTTGGATTCTGTAAAAATCTCCAGGATTAGAGAATCTACAACTTCCTTGATTATATATTCTGCTCTTTAAGTAACCTTACCATTGAGGAGGTCATCTAGTTTTTATTAACCTCCCTATGCTTCAGTCTAAACCTCTTTCTTCTGTCCTGTGCCTCAGAAATTAAATGTTGAATATTTTTTCTATAAAATAATGTGCCTGAAAACATTTCCCTGGCCTCTACCTTCCCATCCCTGGATGTTAAAGACTTTTGGCCTGAGGCTCCCAGTCTCTCGGTCCAGAACAACCAAGCTGGATTCAGGCTCCTAGCAGCATTAAGAACCCCGATCAGCCTCTCAGATGGTGGTTTGACTGTTAGCCTTTCTGAATTCGGCTGATATTGCAAATTCCTTCGACCCCAGATTTATCTCCCTCTGGCTCCCTCAGCTCCCATTACTGCGGTTCTTATTGTGCCCATGTACATGGATAATAAAAAGTCATACCATAATCTTTTTTTTTTTTTTGAGAAACCACAGGGTCAGATAAATCTCATAACTTTGTTTCCTATAATTGGTTCATGAATTATAGCACTAGCTATGCAGTTATTTATATACTACTGTTTTTTTCAATTGTGTTAAGAAATATGTAACATCAGATATACCATCTTAACTGTTTTTAAGTGTACAGTTCAGTAGTGTTGTGTTCATTATGTTTATTACTACACGTCAGGTCTCTGAAACTTTTCCGTCTCACATAACTGAAACTCTATACCCCTCAACAACACCCTATTTCTCCCTCTCCCCCAACCCCTGGTGTAACCACTGTCTACTTTCTATTTCTATGAGTTTGACTGCTTTTTATATATATATATATTTTTTTTTTTAATTGAACTTTTTTTTTTTGCCGCCGTGTGACATGCAGGATCTTAGTTCACCAACCAGGGATCAAACCCACACCCCCTGCAGTGGAAGCCCAGAGTCTCAACCACTAGACACCAGGAAAGTCCCAAGGTTGACTACTTTGCTGCTGCTGCTGCTAAGTCGCTTCAGTCGTGTCCGACTCTGTGCGACCCCATGGACGGCAGCCCACCAGGCTCCACCGTCCTTGGGATTCTCCAGACAAGAATACTGGAGTGGGTTGCCATTTCCTTCTCATGACTACTTTAGATGCCCCCATATAAGTGGAGGGGGCTTCCCTGGTGACTCAGTGGTAAAGAATCCGCCTGCTAATGCAGGAGACGAATGTTCAACCCCTGGGTTTGGAAGATCCCCTGGAGAAGGAAATGGCAATCCACTCCAGTGTAAGTATTCTTGCCTGGGAAATCCCATGGACAGAGAACCCTGGCGGGCTACAGTCCATGGAGTTACAAAAGAGTGTGACATGACAAAGTGACTAAACAACAACAATATAAATGTAAGTGGAACTATACAGTATTTGTATTTTTGTGACTGACTCATTTCACAGTGTCCTCAAAGTGTATCCATATATGACCGGATTTCCTTTTTTTTTTTTAATTGCTGACTACTATTCTGTTGTATGGATATACTGCATTTTCTTATCCAGGCATCTCTCAGGGGGTATGTATATTTCATCCACCTCTTGGTTATTGTGAATATTGCCACAGTGACACAGAAGGATGCCAATTGTACTTCTTTCTTAAAATGGAACTGTTACTAGGTATCTTAGAAATCATCTGGTCTAACTCAGATGTTTTGCACATAAGGAAATTATGGCTTCAGAATGATCACTCTGCACGTCTCTACCTGAACTCCAATGGAAACAAGTCCTCAAATTGCCAGTTTAACTTTCTGCCACATCATTGTCTTGACCATTACCGAGGTTAAGTACTGGAAGTGATAGCACTTCATACCATATTCCTCCTAAACCACCAAGAAGGCACCTTTTTTTTTTTTTTTTTAATGAAAGCGCTTAAATGCCTACAGATAACTTGTCGTTATTTCTGATCATCATTGTCTTATGTAACCAGACTTTCTGTGCTTTAAATATGTTGGATATTGCACATACCCCTTTCTGAATTTTATCTTAGTTATAATAGTTTTTCTCCCTCTTTTTAATTGTTTTACAAGTATTTTCTAAGTTAGAAACTCCACCTGTCTTGTTATTATGTTCAGTTCAGTTCAGTTGCTCGATCATGTCCAGCTCTTTGTGACTCCATGGGCTGCAGCACGCCAGGCTTCCCTGTCCACCACCAACTTCCAGAGTTTGCTCAAACTCATGTCCACCAAGTCGGTGATGCCATCCAACCATCTCATCCTCTGTTGTCCCCTTCTCCTTCAGTCTTCAATCTTTCCCAGCATTAGGGTCTTTTCAGCTGAGTTGGTTCTTCGCATCAGGTGGCCAAAGTATTGGAGTTTCAGCTTCAGCATCAGTTCTTCCGATGAATATTCAGAACTGATTTCCTTTATGATGGACTAGTTGGATCTCCTTGCAGTCCAAGGGACTCTGAAGAGTCTTCTCCAACACCACAGTTCAAAAGCATCAATTCTTCGGCGCTCAGCTTTCTTTATAGCCCATCTCTCACGTCCATACTTGACTACTGGAAAAACCATAGCTTTGACTAGACAGATGTTTGTCAGCAAAGTAATGTCTCTGCTTTTTAATATGCTCTCTAGGTTGGTCATAGCTTTTCTTCCAAGGACCAAGCGTCTTTTAATTTCATGGCTGCAGTCACCATCTGCAGTGACTTTGGAGCCCAAGAAAATAGTCTGTCTCTGTTTCCATTGTTTCCTCTTCTATTTGCTACTTCTATGAAGTGGTGAGACCAGATGCCATGATCTTAGTTTTTTGAATGTTGAGTTTTAAGCCAGCTTTTTCAGTCTCCTCTTTCACCTTCATCAAGAGGTTCTTTAGTTCCTCTTTGCTTTCTGCCATAATGGTGGTGCCATTTACATATCTGAGGTTATTGATATTTCTCTCAGAAATCTTGATTCCAGCTTGTGCTTCATCCAGACCAGCATTTCGTATGATGTACTCTGCATATGTTAAATAAGCAAGGTGACAATATGTAGCCTTGACGTAGTCCTTTCCCAATTTGGAGCCAGTCCATTATTCCATGTCAGGTTTTAACTGTTGCTTCCTGACCTGCATACAGATTTCTCAGGAGGCAAGTAAGATGGTTGCATCTCTTTAGAATTTTGCACAGTTTGTTGTGGTCCACATAGTCAAAGGCTTTAGCATAGTCAATAAAGCAGAAGTAGATATTTTTCTGAAACTCTCTTGCTTTTTTGATGATCCAACGGATGTTGTCAGTTTGATCTCTGGTTCCTCCGCCTTTTCTAAATCCAACTTGAACATCTGGAAGTTCTTGGTTCATGTACTGTTGAAGCCTAGCTTGGAGAATTTTGAGCATTACTTTGCTAGCATGTGAGATGAGGGCAATTGTGCAGTAGTTTGAGCATTCTTTGGCATTGCCTTTCTTTGGGATTGGGATGAAAACTGACCTTTTCCAGTCCTGTGGCCACTGCTGAGTTTTCTAAATTTGCTGGCATATTGAGTGCAACACTTTAACAGCATTGTCTTTTAAGATTTGAAATAGCATGTTACAGAATATAGTCTAGCTACTGTACTGCCCTATACAGCAGCCACTAATCTTGTGTAGTTATTTATATTGAAATTAATTATGATTAACTGAAATAATTCATTTGCTTAGATATACTAGCCACATTTCCAATTTTCAGTGACTACTGTATTGAACATGGCAGTTATAGAACATTTCCATCATCACAGAAAATTCTGTTGGATAGTGTTATAGCTCATCACTTAGGTCACTATTGATGAAGATCTAAAATAATGCCAGTCTGTATAGCTGGCTTTCTGAAACTTACTTAAAATGTCCTCTTAGTTATATCAAGACATGGATAAATACTTCAGTTGTCCAGTCTCCAGATCTCCTGACAGAGAAGTATGTTTTAGGCCTAGCATTTTCTAAAACTTTTCTGTGGATGCTAAAGGCAAGAGAGTTTCGTGATCAAATACACTTGAGAAACATTAGTTAAGAACATTAAATATAGTTCCTGCATACAGTAAAACTGTTCAAATCTTAGTATGTTTATGGGGGGCTCCCCTGGGGGTCCGGTAGTTAAGACGTCACCTTCCAGTGCAGAGAGTACAAGTTCAGTCCCTGGTCAGGGAGCTAAGATCCTACATACTCCATGGCCAAAAACCCAAAGCATAATATAGAAGCAATATCGGAACCAATTCAATAAAGACTTTTTTAAACGGTCCAAAAAAATTCTTTAAAAAACTATGTTAATCATGTCAATGTATGGCAAAAACTATTACAATATTGTAAAGTAATTAGCCCACAACTAAAATAAATAAATTTATTAAAAAAATAAAAAAATAAAAAACAAACAAACAAACAAAAAAACTATGTTAATTGAGTAATTACGACAGGGCAGTGTTTCCCAGACTTCTTTATTGATGGAAGTCTCTCACCCCAGAGCATCTTACAGGAATCTACTGCTCTATTTATGTAATTTGTTCAGTCTTTTATTTCTCCTGCCATAGTCAGGCACAAGACAGGACACATACGTTTCCCTGTTGCAGGCGTGCAATTTCATAATATTGGCATATCTGCACACTATCAGATGACTTCTGTTGCAATTTGGTTATTTTGTTATTTGATTTGATTATCTTCAGAAATGTTCAAGTCAGCCAATATGAAATGACTATGGCTTCGTTTTTGCTTGTTTCAAACCTGACTGCTCTCCAATCATTATACTTCCCTCATGGTTCTCAAAAGACTTCAGCTACTAATGTATTGCGTTGGCCAAAAAGTTCATTAGCATTTTTCCATAAGGTGCTATAGAAAATCCCAAAGGAACTTTTTGCTAGCCCAGCGATTCCACACTTCAATTCACTGATGAATGCTGATATATACATTGTGGGAATCCAGAGATTTATTTTTAAGAGAAATTTTAATTTAGAATACTTTTGTATTTAGAGTATACTTGCAAAGATAGTACAGATTTCCTGTATATCTCATACCCAGTTTCCCTAGTTGTTATCATCTTAAATTTGTCACAACTGATAAACCAATGTTGATCCATTATCATTAATTAAGGTCTGTATTCATATTTCCTTAGTTTTTATCTAAAGGCCTCTTTCTGTTCCAGGATCTCATCTAGGGTATCATAATACATATAATCATAATCTCTTTAGACTGTGACAGTTTCCTGGTCTTTCCTTGTTTTTGATGATCTTGACAGTTTAGAGGAATACTGGCCAGATTTTTTTGCAGAATGTCCTTCAATATGGATTTGTCTAATCTCTTTTCATGATTACATTGGGCTAGTAGGTTTGGGAAGGAAAAGCACAAAGATAAAACCATTCTCATCACATCTATCAAGGAAAACTTCTATCAGTGTGACTTATCACTGGTGATGTTCTGGGATTGATTTTTATGCCTCCAATTCATATAGTCCCCTCTAGACTGCTCCTTCTGAATTCTAGATTGACTTTCCACTCTCCCACCGCAAATTGCTTTTGTCTATCTTTATAGTGACTATTTTTTTTTAACATGACGAATGCATCTATTATAAGCCCACTGTTTGGACAAGTTGAATAGCTTGCTTAAAAAAATAGTTGTCCACCTTAAACAGTTATGCAGTTGATAGATTATAATCTTGTGGGTCTGAAAGCCTTTATACAGAAGATGTTTTTTCCTCCTCTCAGCCACTCAGTTAGGGTATGTAGCTACTTCTTAGTTGCCATGTGTGCTAAACAATCCGTAGTAAATGTGTACAATCATGTTAATTTCAGACAAGACCATGCTGAGATTAAAGTGCTCTCTGAATTTTTCTTCACCAAAAATAGTTTTAATTTAGCTCATTTACATTAGATCCTTCTAATATGCATTGTTGACTCAAAACTCATTTGTAAGTGAAAGTTATTTCCTGAAAAATGTCCTTTTGGAGTAGCACTTCTCAAAGTTAGCTGCATGTCAATTGTAATCAGTTGGAGAGTTTCAAAAAATACTCATCAACAACATTGTAAAGCAGGTAGCCTCCAATTAAAAAATAAATTTAAAAGATTGTCAAAATGGAACATCGCCTCTTCCCCCCCAAAAATACTGATGCTGGGCCCGACTCCAGATTTTCATTTAATTTGTGCCAAAATGTGGCCTGGGGATCCTTAAACCATTCAAATCAGGGGTTGAGAACCACTGTTGTAAAGGATTGGTTCTCAACCTTGACTTGTATTAGGATGACTTATAGAGTTTCCTGTCACATTCTTTGGGGGACATGCTCAGAGTACCAAGCTTTTAACCATCATCTCAGGCAGTTTTGGCTTCCTGGTGGCTCAGATGGTAAAACAATCTGCCTGCAATGCAGGAGACCCAGGTTCAATCCCTGGGTTGGAAAGATCCCCTGGAGAAAGAAATGGCAACCCACTCCAGTATGCTTGCCTGGAGAATCCCACAGACAGAGGTGTCTGGTGGGCTACAGTCCATGGGGTCAAAGATTTGGACACAGCTGAGTGCTGAAGAATTGATGCTTTTGAACTGTGGTGTTGGAGAAAACTCGTGAGAGTCCCTTGGACTGCAAGAGATCCAACCAGTCCATCCTAATGGAGATCAGTCCTGAGTGTTGATTGGAAGGACTGGTGTTGAAGCCGAAACTCCAATACTTTGGCCACCTCATGCGAAGAGCTGACTCATTGGAAAAGACCCTGATGCTAGGAAAGATTGAAGGCAGGAGGAGAAGGGGACGACAGAGGATGAGATAGTTGGATGGCATCACTGACTCAATGGACATGAGTTTGAGTAGACTCTGGGAGTTGGTGATGGGCAGGAAGGCCTGGCATGCTGCAGTCCCTGGGGTCGCGAAGAGTCGGACATGACTGAGCGACTGAACTGAACTGAGTAACTAACACACTCAGATACACTCAGGCAATTTCAACAAATAGCCAAGGTGGAGAGCCACTGATTTTTGATCCGAAATTCCTCCAAAATTTCTTCTTTAATTTGAGTAGCTCTTCTATTTGGGAAATACTTTATAGTTATTTTGCCAGGTCTAGTCTCAAAAGTTTGGAGTTAGCACGACTTCCCTTTTTACAGACAGTAATCCCAGGCTCAGAGTCCCATACAGAGGCAGGACAGCTGCCCACTTCTGCTCAGCAGTCCCTAGCCCAACTGTTTCCCCACACCTGATTAAAGACAGAAATCTTCCTCTTCCCTTCTTCAAATCAGTTCAATGAGAAGGGCACAGGAATCAGTGCCTCTCTTAACACAAAAGGCTGTGATTGCCAAACGAATTGAATGAATGTGGAAGTGTTTACAAGTGAATTATATCATTGAAAATGAAGATGGACAAGGTCCAGGTGTCTGTACACCCCCATCCCTCAAACACATGGTTTTGTGGCAAACCAGGAGGTCTTTGTGCACTGCTATGATTTAACATTTTCTAGGAGATGAAATAGGAATTGAATGTGAATAGAGCTCGCTCTCATGGGCTTTTTCTGCCTTAATGGCAAACAAAAGATAAAATCCAGGCTCCCCCCTCCCCTTGCTGTTTGTTTTTCTGCCTTGACACAAATGAGAATAAAAATGTCCCTAGCCAAGATCTCGTGGGACACTGTCCTGTTCCAGCTTCGCTTTTGTCAAACCATTAAGCCATAGTTTTCCTCTCATGATTTCATCTGATTATTTTTAATTAAAACTCCGTGCATGGTAATTTCTCTCCTGCTCCGGTATTTACAAGTTTCAAATATTTGTAGACTGTTATCAGACCAGCTCCTCCTCAGCAGTTGCTTAGCCTAACTCTACACATTTAGTTTCTCAAATCATCTTCTCGAGGTTGGGCTTTCTCTGCCATAATCATTTTTTGGTCTCATTAGCTGTCATTTTCTTCAGCCAGCTCTCATTCTGTGGTTTCATCATTCCTCTTCCTCTTCTGGTGACAACTTCCAAATTCATTGTCATTGGCTGGTTTCATGAGTATACTGTTTACTGGGAAAATTGCATTAACACTGGAAGTATACCTTGTTCAGTTTGCCACCTTCTCCCCAATTCAGAATTTGTTTTGATCTTATCTATTAATAATTGATACAACTTCTACTTTTGTGTGAGCCTTGAAATATTTGGAACTGTCCAAATATACTCCCAATATACTTGGGACATGCCCAATATACTTGGTATATGTTTTACCAGTTTCTAAACCAATCGTACGTTTTGCAGGAATAGAAACGCTTAACAGTAATTTTATGACGATTCAGCTTTGTTCATTTTCAGTCTTAATTGTACTCTATTGTTCCTTAAAAGTTGATTGAAATTTATTTTAATGAAGAAAGAATTGTGTGCAAAGTCCTTGTGCTCAGGGTGTTTGTCTCATGTTAGGAGTTTTCTGAGACCATGTTACAAACAGTGGAGATGCTGGTAATTCTTTCACTTTATAAGGAAGAACATGTGGACGCTTCCAACTCCTTCTCCACAGTGACGTACTGTGCGGCACTGTTACTATTGATTATCGTCCAGGCTTCAGGCTGACCCATGGGGTTCCCATGCCCCTGTCTTCTTAGTGCATCTTAAGTACTGATATACAGGAGTTAAGTCCCCTTTTTAAACATGTCTACTCATTTTTTTCCCTTTCTTCTCATTGAATACCCACACATGGCTCCTAGATAGTGGTTGGTTTGCTTCCCTCTAAACCTCTCTTTTAATTCACAGACTCTCTCCCTTAGCCTAACAGGCATGTATATAGTACATACTTGACTTTGAAGTCAAGCGCACCTGGGGACAAATGAGGCAAGTTATTGTATCACCAAAGGGAAATTATTTAGCCTTTCTGAACTAAATCAGTCTCCTTACTTGTAAAATAGATATGATGCTGGATCTTCATTGGGTTGATGCAACCATTACATGAGAGGATAAACTTGGAGTTCCTAGTATGTAACACACCTTGAGAACTCAGTACGGGCTTCCTGGGGTTACCGCTATCAATCCTATCCCTGGGGCTCTCACTCATTGTACTGCTCCCCAAGTACAGGGTCTTCACTTTCTCGTACCCCTTCAGACTTCTCTTCATCTCAAGTCTTGTAGGTGCTTTTAAAACCTTGTTAACATCTGTCCTTTGCGTTCTTCAAAACTATGAAGAGAGGGTTCCCATGCTATTGGAAACCATGTCAGAATCAACTACAGTTCCCTGCTGTCAATTAGCTGGTCATCTGCAGAGTCCGCTGTCCCGGGCTGAGTACTGATTAGAAAACAGCCTCCTACCTCCCTCCACAAGGAGGTTATCGATTGTGAAGCTGCAGAGGGCTAATGCTGTGGGCGTTCCAAATAATTTTGGAGTTCTGAGTATCTACTCATCATTACATGGCTGTTTCTTTGAAAAGGCTAAAATTTAAAAAAAAAAAAAAAAAAGAAAAGAAAAGAAAAGGCTAAAATTTGTATCCCACAGGGAAATATTTGATGAAAATATGGTAATATCATGGATGGCTTAAGTGTGGTGGCGAGGAGCTTCCAGCTGAATGATTGAATCTTCCAACAAAACTCTAAAATGGAATCTGGAAGGAGAAATAGGAATGAAAATCTCTGGGGAATAGGGAAGGCAAAAGAAAGTGGAAAGCAAGAAAGGGCTTTACAATGGCATGCTGAAATAGAACCAGACTGAGAGCATGGAAATGTGAGATTACCCGGGTTGACACCTTGAGTGGAAGTGAGGAGCAGTGGCTACTCGGGCAGCAGGACTTGAATGAGAAATCGGAGGGGACTGATTTGGCTGCCAAACGGGGAAATAAAAAAACCCTTCAAGTGAATGAGAAGCAAGTGAAAGATTGTACCTGAAGGCTCTGATGGTGCTCTTAAACCTAAGCTCTTATCCGGAAAAGCCCTCAGATCACTGAGTGCTTTAGAATGTGAGATAAGGTCCCTAACCAACATGAAGCCATGACTTCATGAACTCCTCGCTAGAAAAAGAGTATGTCTTTTCATTTCTTCACCCTTGAAACTCAGCGTGGGTATATGACAAATGCAGGGGACCAGGAAAGACAAATCCTGATGGGGAAATGGAAAGAGGCTAAAGGGTTAGCTTGGATTGAATGGAAGAAATCTCCCTCACTTTGTAGGATTGGATTTAGAAAAATGTTCTAAATGTAAACTGGATCTGCCTTTTCAGACAGCTTGCTTATTAATCAGTAGTACACAAAGGCCCTTTGCAGTCTGCTGGCCCCCAGGAGAGGGTAGCAAAGGGGTGGTATGTGCACATGTGTGTGCCTGTGACAGTCCCAGAGGACGCCACAAGTACAGTAATGGCACTCAACATGTAGATTGCATTTCATACTTTTTCGAGGACCTTTATAATCATTAATTCTTAATCCTCTATCCCCTCCTCAAGCTGGAGTTAGCAACCTTTATTCTCTCCGTTTACAAAGCATGAACATGAAACAGAAGTTTGACCTTTGGCCCAAGGTCAAAGTGAGACGACGCCATTAGGCCAAACCTGACTGTTCTCAGAGTGCAGACCACAGTGTTTAGAAAAACAACGTCATCGCCATCATCGCCTGTCTCTAGTGTGCCTCAGAACACAAAACCAGCGCACTTCTGTTTCCCCTCATGGTTAATGCTATTCGTTAGCTGTCTGCCGAGATCACAGCGGTAAGAGGAGCGCCAGGCCGTGCCCCTAACTGCGTCTATGAATGGCTCTGGATGTGCTTTATTTACTCTGACCACGCCATGTAGCATGTGGGATCTTAGCCCTCTGACCAGGGATTGAATCCATGTCCTTTGCATTTGGAAGCAAAGAGTCTTAACCATTGGATAGCCCAGGAAGTCCCTGAATATACTTTAAAAGGGATGGTCTTGACCTTCACCTGCTATAAAAAACTAAAACTACCATGTCCCTGCCAGAGATCTATTTTGCAACCAGATTTTTCAGGCATGTATTTAGGGAAAGGTTCTCTGGAGAATTCCATGGACTGTATAGTCCATGGGATTGCAAAGAGTTGGACATGACTGAGTGACTTTCACCTTCTCTTTTACTTTGTTATCCTAAATTTAATATTGTAATTTATATCCACTCATAAACTCTACAATAAAAATGTAAAAGACCTCCCTCCTTCTTCATACGAGGTACAGGAATGGATCAAGTGTAGGTCTCCAAGGCACAGTGTTGTTTATAAAGAGTGGTTAATGTATGCTAACATCTTTAAGGTCCGGTCCTTGAATCCTAGCTGGATTTGACTGGAGTTCTTAACTAACAACTTAATCCAATTTTTATGAAAGGAAGAATATGGAGGACTTTTCTATAAGACTGATGAAAAACCTAAGTGTTTTTCTAGAAACCAAGAATATCTGATCCGATTCTTCAAGGAAGCAAAAATCCTGTAAATGTCAGAAACATGTTACACACTGGAAAACCCTTTTGGTCAAATTCATCTAAAGAAAGTGCTATTTGTAGGTGACTTTTCAACAAGTCTGTCAAAAGCTTCCTGCTACAGATAAAAATTCAATAACCTTTCACTGCGGAAGTGCCACAATTATCACTCATTTAAAAACAGTCCCTCTAATAGAGTATTTTATCATGCTGGACAGTCTCTGCATTGTTCATTATTTAGTGTTTGCTAAGCTGATGGCACTTCCACAGCACTTTTCTTATCTCTCCTTCTTCAGAATTGGATTTTATATTTCCGAACCAGTCAGATATGACAAGTCATTTTCTTCCCTCTTGTCTTTTAAGAAACGCAAACTTGATTTCTTCTTTTTTTTTTTTTTTCAACAATCACCACTTAAAGATTAAAGTTATGGGAAATGTCTGTATTAACTAGCATTGGGACATGCAGTGGAAGACTATTGCATTTTAATTGCAGTGGGGGTTTCCTCTTTTCTTTGTGGTTCTTTTTATTTTCCAATATTTGTGTATTCTGTAGCTCTTCAGAGCCATATTCTTCTAAAACACACAGTGCATGGCAGAGATGAGGTATTAAGAAATCTGATGTTGCTCAAAGACAAGGTATTATCAGAATTATTGTATTACTGAACCTCAGGAAAGGTGGTGATAAGCTGTGTAAGTGGGTCTCTGTATATAAAGATTGTCTTTATATGAGAAACTTACTGAAAGGAAAATGATAAAGTCATTAGCCTAACACCTGGGGTGGAATGCCAGTTCAAACAATATCTCTTTCTATATATAGCTCATTATTGAGAATCTTAACATTTTAAGTCTGAAAAACTTCAGTGGTTCCAAGTGAATGATTTTTTTTTTTTAACGTGTTTTCTTTATCTAAGCTTTGGACCTGATCCACAACACATACTCTTAGGTGTTTACATTTTATCCCAGGTTGTTATCTTGGCCACTTTCCTGAAATAGTTCTATTTTCAAATTAAGGTCAGGTCTCTTCTCTTTATAATGGGAAGTCTCTGGGAGATTTAGGCAAGGCATCCTGAACAAAGGATCAGAATAAAATGGCCACATATGTACTTACTTTATTGGAATCTCTTTTCTTGAGCCTACTAAGGACCTGTCCATTTCCTCCAAGGGTTTCTCTTGTACAATTTATAGGAAAATATAAAACTTCACTCAAGAAATGATGACAAGATTTTTGACCTTTTCTGCTACAGTCTTCAAATAGTGGTGTCAGAATACTGAGAAAGATTGTGTAGAGAGAAACTCTCCCGGAAATATTAATTTTAAGACTTATGTATTATGATTGTAAGTATCAAAACAGAAACAACATTAAAGTCTTTTCTCATACACTAATTATAAAGGCCATCCTTTGGATCAGCTTTATGAGAAAAAAAAAAAAAAATTGCTGAAACTTTACCCAGAGAGAGATGTTCCGAACTTTTATCATGTCTGCTTCTGAGAGGGGGAATGTGACGAAACATCCACCATCGTTATTATGTGTGTAAAGGTACCACAAGCCCAATTAACGCATTTGCTCAAGCCAACAGCCTTTGGGCTTTTCACAGGAATCTTGGAAGTGTGGTAGAGAAACGCCCCCACACCCGAGTTCTGCATATGCTGCTGGGTCTGCCTCGCTCCGGGAAGCAGAGCAGGGGTCACTGACAGACAGATGGCTGCCATAAGCGCCACCAGTGGCCGGAAACTCCTCCCACCACCTCCTGTTTCCCCAGACGAGCGGGCAGAGATGGCTTTCTTCCACACTGTGCCCAGACTCTCTCTCCCCCCGAACCCAGCCCTACCTATGGACCGTGGAGGCAAGACCAACATCTAATGTTACAGTCCAGTCTTATTTCTGTTCTTGGCACCAGCATAACAGAGGAACATGGCCATGGCCTGGGCCTTGGACAGGGCACTTTTAACATCATTGATAGTGTTGTCTATGTTCTAAATCCCTCACAGTAGCAGTCTCCACTACTTTGGCACCAGGGGATGGTTTTGTGGAAGACCGTTTTTCCATGGACCGAAGAGGGAGGAGATGGTTTCCAGGATGATTCAAGCGTATTACATTTATTGTGCCTTTATTTCTTTTGTTATTACATCAGATCCACCTCAGATCATCAGGCATTAGATCCTGTAGGTTGGGGACCCCTGCCTCACAGGATTGCTTTGAGGATCAAGTCAACTGCTTTATGCATGATGCTTGATCCAGTGCCTACCATACAGTGATCTTTCAATAAATGGTAGTTTTTTTCCTTCTGTTTCTTCTCCCTTTAAACTCATTTCCTCCTTCTTAGCCATCCGATTAAGAGTATTTCATTTCTGACTCTTTCATTTTACTGTCCGTGTTTCCCCATGGTAGAACTCAGTGTGAAATGCCCAAGTCTCCCTCTAGTTTTTCCCCTTCTTCTATCCTTCCTGTTGATAACCGGGCCTACTTGTCTACTTGATCATTTAATTTCACCATCAAGGGACCTTTGGTGCACTGCATTTGAAATTCAACTTTGAGCACTTAAGTTTAACAGCCTTCCAAGATCCATGTGGCCCTTGGACTCTGGCACAGGGTGTGTTTATTCAGGGCCACAGTGAGTGAAACAAGATTAAATCTCCACTCTCATTTAATGACTTTCTCTGTAAACTTGTACTTCCAAGTCAGGAGGTATGAAAATGAAGGAGCTGTGCAATTTTAGTAAAAACTGTAACAAAATGGCAGTCTGTCCAGCACCAGGGCCAGTAGGAGCTCTGAAGCTCTGAGACTTTTAGAAGCATCAAAGGGTTCTGTGTTCAGCTGCCTGTCTTGTTAATTAGGGATTAACTTGAACATGTCTCATTGAGTTGGTTATTCATATGGACTTTTTTCAGTTAGATATCTTATACATTGCTTTATTTTTTAAAAAACAGAATGAAAAGTGAAAGTGAAGTTGCCTAATTGTGTCCAACTCTTTGCCACCCCATGGACTATAGCCTACAGGCTTCTTGGTCCATGGGATTTTCCAGGCAAGAATACCAGAGCACGTTGCCGTTTCCTTCTCCAGGGGATCTTTCCAACCTGGGAATCAAACCCAGGTCTCCTGCATTGCAGGCAGACTTTTTACCATCTGAGCCACCAGGGAACCACCCCCCCCAAAAAAAACATAGTAACTAAAGACAATTAAATATCTTAGTAGCCCTGAGTATCCCTAGGAAGGTGAACAGGATACTGACACTTCATTAATACCAGAAAGAGTGAAATTTTTAAAATAAATAAATAAGCAATAAATTAAAACATCTGCCATAACTTTAACATACTAAAATTTTATTAACTATATTCTGTGCGTACATGCTAAGTTGCTCAGTCATGTCCAACTCTTTGCGACCCTATGGACTATAGCCCGCCAGGCTCTCTCTCCGTGAAATTCTCCAGGGAAGAATACTGGAGGGGGTTGCCATTTCCTTCTCTGGGGATCTTCCCAACCCAGAGATTGAACCTGAGTCTCTATGTCTCCTGCATTGGCAGGTGAGTTCTTTACTACTAGCACCACCTGGGAAATTGTATTAACTATATTCTGTAGTATTCAGTAAAATTCTGATGGCAAAGTATAACCAAGTCCAAAGTAGGATTTTTCTTGTAAGGATCTAAGGGAGTTCAAGCCATTCTGGGGTTTAGATTGAGATTTAGATTAAGAATTTTCTTTCTAATTGAGGTATAGTTGATTTACAATGTTGTGTTAATTTCTGCTGTACAGCAAAATGATTCAGTTATAAATACATATATGTAAGATATATATATATATATGTATTCACATACACTTTCTTTTTTTATAATGTTCTTTTCCATTATGCTTTATCACAAAATTTTGAGCATGGTTCCCTATTCTATACAGTAGGACCTTGTTGTATATCCATTCGATATATAATAGTTTGCATCTGCTAATCCCAGACCCCCAATTCATCCTTCCCCTGCAGTTTCCACCCCTTGGCAACCACGTATCTGTTCTCTATGTCTGGGAGTCTGTTTCATAGTTCATTTGTGTCATATTTTAGATTCCATATGTAAGTGATATCATATGATATTTGTCTTTCTCTTTCTGATTTACTTCACACAGTATGATAATCTCTAGGCTTATCCATGTTGCTGCAAATGACATCATTTCATCTTTTTAATGACTTGAGTAGAATTCCACTGTGTATACATACCACATCTTCTTTATTCACTCATCTGTTAATGGACATTTAGGTTATTTCCATGTCTTGGCTGTTGTGAATAGTGCTATGAACACAGGGGTGCACGTATCTTTTCAAATTAGAGTTTTGTCTGGTTGTATGCTCAGGAGACGGATTGCTGGATCAACATGAATTTTCAAGTTGTACAGACCCAGAGTACCCAACATAGTAGATGAAAATAGATTCCCACCAAGTCGATCACTGCAAAACTGGAGAGCCCTCAGAATAAAGAGAAAGTGCTAAGCTGTCTAAGGCAGAGGGACATAGGAGAGGTTTTAGAGAATCGAGAAGCAGAAAATTACTCCTCAAAGGTAACACTAGAAGCTAAAAAACAATCAAAAAATACTTTAGATTTTAAGAAAAATTATTTCCAACCAAGAATTATATACTTAGTCACATTACCAATTCAGGGTGAGGGGGAAAGAAAACCTTTTCAGACTCACATAGTCTCAAAAAAACGTACTTTCTATGCCACCTTCCTCAGAATCTACCTGAAAAATAGAAAGTCATAGTACACAAGGAATAGAGATTCTAGCACAGAGAAAGAGCCCAAAAATGATCATGGCAGGAGGTGCCAAGATGGCAACAGGCATAGAGAGTAACTAACCCCCAGAGGAACAGTTCAGAGGTTGCAGGAGAGATTTGTTCAAGTAGATGATGTTGATAGGAAACCCAATATGTTGTGATGTATTGAGAGAGAAGTATTTGAGGCTGAACAATCTCTTAAGTACAAAAAGACTAAGCAAACAAGTAACAAGATTGTTGTTAGCGCCAGAGAAAACACACCTATTGTGCAAGGGGAAAATATGGCCTACTACATGGCTCTAGATGTCAGTAGCATTTATCTAGTCATAATAACATGAAAGAGTGAAAGAGCTGGCTTAAAACTAAATATCAAAAGAACTAAGATCATGGTATCCAGCCTCATTACTTCATGGCAGATAGAAGGGGAAAAAGTAGAAGTAGTGACAGAGTTCCTCCTCTTGGGCTCTGGTCTTCCCAGTGGTCACATGTGGTTGTGAGAGCTGGACTGTACAGAAGGCAAAGTGCCAAAAAACTGATGCCTTCCAACTGTGATGCTGGAGAAGACCCCTGAAAGTCCTTTGGACAGCAAGGAGATCAAACCAGTCAATCTTAAGGGAAATCAACCCTGAATGCTCGTTATAAGGTCTGATGCCAAAGCTAAAGCTCCAGTATTTTGGTCATCTGATGCTCACAGCCAACTCATTGGAAAAGTCTCTGATGCTGGGAAAGATTGAGAGCAGAAGGAGAAGAGGGTGTTGGAGGATGAGATGACTGGATGGCATCACCAATGCAATGGACATGAACTTGGGCAAACTTCGGGAGATGGTGAGGGACAGGGAGGCCTGGAGTGCTGCAGTCCATGGGATCACAAAGAGTTGGACCCGACTGGGCAACTGAACAAAACAATGATAACATGAAATACTGATCTAACCACAGTTATGAGACAACTGAATGAGAAAGTAATGGGAAGAGATACGCGTATGTGGAGGAAGTTAAATCCTCACCTTTCTTGGTGGGAGGGCAACAAATACCTGAACAGTAAAAGTTAAGAAAGTAGCTAAGTAGACAAGTTCTTTATACAGGGATAGGCACCAAGGAAATTGACTAAGAGATGAAAGTTATCACCTAATGAAAAAGCTTATTAAAACCTACTTGGTTCTTTATGTGCATATCTAGATTTGATTAAAATAAAAAGTGAACTAAAAATTATTACAGTAGCAAAAGTCCTTGCTAGGTCCTCATTTTTAAGTTTTAATCAATTCTAATGAATAATTTACACTATTATATGAATTTGTTAGGTAGACCCAATCAAAGAAGAGCCTATTGCCCACAAAGTTTCAATTCATCTTCCTGAGATCCAAAAACTAGAGAAAAGGGAACCTTCCAAATGTCCCTTGGAATCTGGGCTTTCACCATTTCTCCTGTGAAATTTATGGCTAGATTACCTATGGAATCTGCCCTTCTTCCAAGTACTCGCCACCAAACCCAGCTCTCACCAGAAGAATTTATTTGCTTGGATTTGAATGAGATAATAAAAGCTCTACTATCTAGCATGTACTAAGTTCCCCAGGAGGCTGCTTCTACATTCTGCCTTGCTCATGGATGCACTATCTTGACCACGATGTTTTTTGGTTTCATAAGGACTATTAGACAGCTAAAATTAATAGGATGCCTAACATAGGCTAGACAGAACTAGTTTCTGCTCATCAGCAATAATCCTATGAGAAATAGTAGAACCCTGATCATTTGACTTTTTTTTTTTAAGATAGTGAAAAATTTTAAGTCCTTAAATTATATGTGCATGCATGTTCAAATAAATTCACAAGAGAAAAATTGGCAAAGTAATTCAGTCTGTTTAATATTTAGAGATATAATATTATACCCCCATAAGTAGTATTATAAATAATTCACTGTTGTTAAGATACTTCCACAAGCTGTCTGACAGAGTTTTTGAGGCAAATCCCTATATAGTATGATATTCATCCCAGAAGACTTTACTTACCTCAAATTGCTACCAACAGATTAATCTGGAGAGCCAGATACTTTGCTGTAATAATATTCTGACTGTTAACAGACAAGTGTTTATAGATCAGAACTTGGAGCCTATTTCTTTATGATCAAAACATAAAACTGTTAGCAAAACATTTACCTACATGATAACAAGATTACAGAACTTCCAAGATTGACAGGACCTTAATTACCAGTCAGCTCCAATAATGGGAACGCTGCTATTTATTGAGAGTTTTATCATGTGCAAGACACCGTACTGGGAATTTTAGAGTATTATTTCTAACTTTCATAATGCTGCGAGGCTAAGTGTAGTAGGCACAATATCACTCCCCTAAAAGTGTCAGCATCTTAATCCCCAGAAGCTGTGAAGATGTTCAGCAAAGGGGAATTAAGATTGCAGATGGGCTTAACGTTGCTTGTCAGCTCACCTTAAGGTGGGGAAATTATCCTGAATAATCCAGGTGAGCCCAGTGTAATTACAGGGTCCTTAAAAGTGGAAAAGGGAGACAGATGAGTAGGCCAAAGTGATAATAGTGAGAGACTAAACCCTCTGTTGGAGAAGGCAATGGCACCCCACTCCAGTACTCTTGCCTGGAAAATCCCATGGACGGAGGAGCCTAGTAGGCTGCAGTCTATGGGGTCGCTAGGGGTCGGACACGACTGAGCGGCTTCACTTTCACTTTTCACTTTCATGCATTGGAGAAGGAAATGGCAGCCCACTCCAGTATTCTTGCCTGGAGAATCCCAGGGACGGGGGAGCCCGGTGGGCTGCCGTCTATGGGGTCGCACAGAGTCGGACACGACTGAAGCGACTTAGCAGCAAACCCTCTGTTGCTGGCTTTAAAGATGGAGTAAGGGGGCTACAAGCCAAGGAATGCAGACAGCCTCTAGAAGCTAGCTAAGCCAAGGAGACAGAGTCACCCCTTGTGCCTCTGACACCTCAATTTTAGCCTATTGAGACTTATGTCAGATTTCTAATCTCTGGAAATGTAAAGTAATAAGTCTGTGTTCCTTTAAGCTACTACATTCGTAGTCTTTTGTCACAGTAGCAATAGGACACTAATACAGTAAGCATTATCATCTCTAGTTTTCAAATAATAAAAATAAAGTTCAAAGACTGAGTAACTTCTCTACAAGCATGCAAGTAGTAAGAGGCAAAGCCAGGCTTGGAACCTAGGACAGTGTGATTCCAAGATTTCCCAAGAGTGAATGCTGACATTTCGCTTGCAGTTGTAGCTGACATTTATTGAACACCAACCAAGAGTGAGGCAGGCCGTGGTCTCAGATCTCCACCGTGCTATCTCATCCTTACAACAACCTATGAGGGACGTGGTGTTACCCTCGTTTCTTGAAGAACAGAGTTGGGACTGAGGGAGGTCACAGAGAGTGATGGAGGCAGGGTTTAAATCTGTGCCATCAGACTCTAATGCCCACACTGTCCATCCCAACACCACTTTGCCTTCGTCTTGCAGTTGAACAAGAAAACTGAGCGCCAACTGGCTGACTCTCGCCAGGTCACACATCAACATGGGGCTAGAACCCAGGTTACCTCCTTCCTCCCTAAGGCTTCCTCTTCTTTAAGAGTGTACTTAATGTGGAAATATAGGTGGGGAAAAAAAGACCTGAGACAAAGATACTCTAGAGAGAAAAGGGCACATTTGCTGTCTACTTCTTGTTGGTGTAGTTCAGTTTTCTGAGGAACTTTACACCTATCCCAAATCATTTCTGTCACAAATAATTGTGCAGCTCCCAGGTAGCTCTCCTGTCCATAAGTAAGTGGTTAGAGGCTCATTAATGTTATCTTTTACCTTAGATGAAGCTTCTCGTTAGGTTAAATGAGTTAAAAGATGATCACCGTGACGACATAGCTCTAGCCAGGGCGTAGATGCCCTGCCCTCGACCCTGTGTTTCCTCTGACAGACCCTGCAGAGAAAAGGCCCAAGAGGTTGAAAGAGCTGTGCTCTTATTTTCTGTCACTTTTACACATAATCTAAATCTTAACACACAAACAGCACTTATCATGCAAGTTAAACAGATTTAAATTTCAGCAAAATTGAGTGTCACCACATGTGCTTCTGCCAGATCTATATAATTCTTCAGAGGTTTCTGGAAACATGAACCAAGCCATTTACGCTTCATAGGAGCAGATTATATCATTTGAAATCCTCAATAAAAATGCAGTCTCATATTCTACAGATGGGTGTCATTTAATTAAAATATGTATTTAAAATGCAAAGGGCTACATTAATTCCGTACTGTGGCTGAGATTTTAATTGCACTCGAGTTAGGAAATTCTGAGTTAATGTTCCCCTGGCATCTCTCATTCAGCCTCTTAGAACAGATGTATTGTGATCCAAAGAGGCTTTCAATATGTTTTCACACGCGGTACATGTAGGGATGGCTTTGCAATGTGAAGGTGGCAGGCATTATACAAACAAGGAGATGGTTCCATGAGGGACGAGCGGCACAGCCTGTGGCCACTTCCCCCGGTTCCTCTACTTTATCACGTGGCCTCCAGATAATCACTCCCTGCCCATATGCCTCATCTGACTCCCCAGCATCAAATATCCCCAAAAAGTTGTCATGGGGCTCCCTTTTAGGGGGGGTGGGGTCTTCATTATTTAAAGGGCCTAGGAATTTTTTTTTGAAAAAGCAAATTTATGAATGTCTTTCAGGTTTAGAGCATGTGGAGGTGATTTAGTCGCTAAGTTATGTCTGACTCTTCACAACCCCATGGACTATAACCCACCAGACTCCTCAGTTCATGGGATTCTCCAGGCAAGAATACTGGAGTGGGTTGCCATTTTCTTCTCCAAGGGGATCTTCCCAACCCAGGGATCAAACCTGCATCTCCTGCATTCTGGGCGGATTCTTCACCACTGAGCCACCAGGGAAGCCCCTTAGAACATACTCTAAGTGTTTAGTAAATGCTAACTGATCTCCAGGAAGATCATCAGCCTCCCATAAGTACTGTAGTGGTATATTAAACAACAAAGTATGTTCCATGTGGAACACAGGAATTTTGAACTCTTAGGGACTTCTCTTTAGACTACAGACAGTCCAGGGGCAAAAGAGATGCCAGCAATCAGAAGCATTTCTGACAAGTAAAGTAAGGAATTTAAAGAAAGTGACAAAGAATAGAGGCCATGGGCACCAAACTGGGATAATTGGTGTCAAGGATTTGGGGAAAAGACTGATTTTTATACTTAAATTATTAGAAAGAAATTTGTGATATTAAAGTGTCAAAAAAAGAGAAAGAGATGAGAATTCCCATGAAGGGAAAGAGGAGGATGAAATTGACACCAACTCTTCCATCCCTTCAGTCAGCAGCCTGCTCTGTGACCAGGCCTGGGGAAGGGTGTTGAGTGGTGAACAGAAGTTTGGTGGGTCTAGGTGATCTGTGGTCTTAGAGCTTAGTGAGGCCGTTAGCTACATAAGACACGAATGCAGATACGTGGTTAAATTATGCAGAGGGTTGTGTTTAAACACAGTCACCTAGGAAATATTGAAGATTATGGAGAAAGGAAGAAAGGGGTAGCTCGACTTGAAGGGATGAATGTTAAGAATAAGTTCAGAAATAGCAACCTGTCTTATATATTTTATGAGATTGTTTTTGTTATGCATGTATGCCCCTGTGAAATCCTTTTAATTAAAATCTGCAACTCTAATATAAGAGAATATATGAGAAAGAACAAGTTGTTAGGGAAATCGGCAATATATAAATCTCTGAGGAAGAAAATAAATTCAAAACTCTTAGAAAAAAGGCAGTAAAAGAACCAGTCATAGGACTCAGGTCTTCTGGTTCCTAATCTTGTTCTTTATTTCAGAATACAATACAGTCTCCCTGATACTAACTTTTTATATTAGAAAGAGAAAGCCGGCTAAGTTGAAGAAACAAACTTTTTTCTCTCAGGCTTTAAACTCACTGTTATCAGTCCACACTTTACTGGTTCAAGATCGTCAGCCACAGAGCCAACAACACCCACCAGAAGGAAGACTCCGGTTTCTGAATGGCCTTCTCCAGACTCATCTTTCTTAAAAACAACCTGTGGAGCAGCTCGGTTAAGGCTGAAAAGAGAACCTAGGCCCTAACTGTGCAGTCCTTTGTGAGCTTCAGTGGTTGGTTATAAGCCCCAGAGAAATGAAATGCAATGATGTGCCTCCGAGGCCCAGACCTGGCTTTCTAATTCTGCAGGGGATGTAAGGTTCAGAGGACCTTGGCTGGTGGAGAAACATGATCGTCAGGGTTAATCTGCAAGACTTGACTAGTAGAAGATTGGTTTCCCTTTAGTGTTTTAGAGGACTAATGGGGCTTCAGAGTTGTTGATTTTTAAAAAACTATTCCCAGCTCGTATTGGGACTCATGTATATCAGATATATCTATAAAATCTTATGGAAGGTTGTTTTGCCTCTTTTTTCTTTAATTGTTGTAAGATAGAGAAAGGAGGGAGATGAAGGAAGGGGAAGGGAGAGAAGAAAGAAGGAAGGAAAGGAGCCCACTTTCTTAGGGCAGGATGTTTGCACAACCTAATTGAAAACAAACTTTTTTTTAAAAGGAGTTATTGCCTCCTTAAAGTGCTAGATTTCCATGTGAAAGATGGACCTTGCAGAGGCAGAAAGGAGCACCTCAGGCAGGTCTAAGGAGACAGTTCACTGTAGAGTGTTCAGCGGGCTCTGTGTTTACTCAGCTTGGGTGGGGCAGGCTGAGGGAGTGGTGGGATGGAGTACGGTCAGGCCTGCTTATCACCGCTCGTCTCAGTGAGTTTACATCATTTTTCTGAGCTTCATTGGGCATCCCTCCTGTCTTCATTGAAGTGAGTAGGCCATGGGTACCAAAGAAGCTCTGAGTTATTCTGTCCACATTTAAATATTTTCTAACCCTTCTCTTTGACTTCTGCTGTGTCCCCAGCAAAACCTCCCTACTGTAGCCATCCGTTGGTTCATCTGAGCTAATTAGAAAGCTACCATCTTTATTCCCATTTTACAGGTAGAAAAGCTGAAGCAAAAAAGTGTGAATTCTGCTTAGCCAGTGTTTGAGCTGGGCTATTAATCCTGGAGCCTCGTTACTTTTCATCAAACTAAAACCATTTTACTCTGTTTCTCTTTTCTCTTCTCAAATCCTACGCTTCTCATTCTTTCAGCGCCCCTCATTGTACATGGTGAATCTGTGCGTCTGTGATTCCCCCTTCCTCATATGATGGATTCTTACCCATCATTCATCTGTAGTGCTTTAATTTCCTTCTTAAAAAGTCCTTTTTGGTGATTCTGAGACATGTGTTCTTAATTTCTGGATTAGAAAGTCCTTTGTCTCTCTTATTTAAGTTGCTTCCTTACCTAATAAAAGAAGTATAATGACATTTTACTTATTTATTTTTTAATTTCTTATTTTGTATTGGGTAGAGCCCATTAATAATGTGATAGTTTCAGGTGAACACATGTATACGTACATGTGTATCCATTCTCCCCCAGACATTTTAACAAACTTGAAATATCAGAATCGCTCAAGTTCAAAGCGGGTTGAAAGCATACTATGGTAGGATGTGCAGAGGGGATGTTATTCATGTGTCTTCATGTTTAAATAAAGCAAATCTTAGATGAACACCGCAAATGCAAAAATTTAGGGATTCACTGTCCGTATTAGGGGAATTCTTGTGTTTCTTGTGTGTTATGGATTGTTTAAAGTGCAGAGAATAAGGAAGGGCTGAAAGTATCATACTCACAAAAGTGAATCTGGCTTCCCCCTGTTTTTACCTTTGACCTCTGACTGTTCTATTGTGTTTCGGCTTTGCCAGCTGCTTTGCCTCCCATCCATGTTCTCCAGTAGGCCTCCCCTATTGAGAAGACAAAAAGACACACGGTCAGTTAGCTGGAGCGTCACAATGGTTACAGGTTTAGACAAGGATTCATAAATCATGTGTTCTATTGAATTTATCCTATAGTTAATTTCTATTGGCTAAATGGAAAATTTATCTTATTTAATTTACTAGATCAGTGAAGCACTATCTCATGAGGCCATCAGGGAAGACATTCATTCATTCAGTAAATATTTATGGATCAACTTGGTTTAACAAATAACAGAGTATTAGAGCCCTGTGCTAGAGCCCTGAGGACACGAATAAACACGACCCAACGTCAGCCTGCAGGGGATTTATAAGTCATGGAAAAGATGAGCATGAAAGTAATTATACCATATTGTGATTCGCCAACTATGGGGTAAACACAACATACTATGGGAATATATAAAGAACACATTTTAAAGGAGAATATAAATATCAGAGAAGGCTTTCTGGAGAAGGCAGCAGCTGATCTGAGGCTTAAATGATTAAATAGTAATTAGCCAGACAGAAGGGCCTTTTAGGAGGAGAAACCAAGAAGGGAAGGGGAGGGGAGGAGAAAAGGCTATGAAGTGGAAGAAAATATGGTGAGTTCAGGGTAATTCGCTTATTCCATAGGGGCTGGAACATGAAGTTCACTATAGGGAAGCAACAAACCATGAAACTGGAGATAGGGGCAAAGGTCAGTTGGGATTTTATTTGGAAGACAATGTCACAATACTGAAATATTTTAGACATGGAGAGTCTAAAATATTAGACTTCTAAGAGTACACACAGCTATTAATTATCAAGGACACACAGCTATTAATTACGAAGTGGTGGACCAGAATTTGAACTTACTTAGCTTGCCTCTGCAGTCCGTGGTTTTGACCACCACACTGTTGTGTAGCACCCAGAGAGCTCTCTGATGAGCTCACATAGAAGCATCATAGATGCACGCATAGCAGACACACAAAATGTAAGGTGAGCCCATAGGTAAAGCGTCAGGGAGGCAAAACCCAGAATGACCTGCTGATACCCGAGATACTGAGGATGTTTAGACACAGAAAACAGAAAGTGGGTAGGCCCACAGTTGGTAACGTGGTGAAGGTCATTAATAGAAAGCACAACCACTCTATTTCTCTTTTCTTTCTTTGAAAGGGGACTATTCTCCAAACTGAAGGGCAAAAGGGCAGGACAGCTTGTGGTAAAGACAGTTGTGAGAAAAGCGTCAGATGGCATCTTGCTTCCAAAGTGGAGTTCAAATATATTATCTTTTGAGTGTTTAAGGAAATTTAGGGAAATGTGGAGCATGTAAAATATGACAGAACACCAGATTACAGCAGATATGCCTTTTCATTTTTTTGGCACGCCACGTGGGATGTGGGATTTTAGTTCTCCAACCAGGGACTGAACCTGTGTCCCCTGCAGTGGAAGCACAGCATCCTAGCAATTGCCACAGTAGGGAATTCCCAGATTTGCCAATTCTTAGAACAATGAATGCTAAAGAAATTCTAGACACCATAGACAGGAGTTTGACAATGATGCCTAGAACCAATATGATTGTTGGCACCTAGAAAAGACTGAGTGCCAGGAGTCAGTGTGGTTTCACGGGAGGCAAAGAAGAGCATCATAGCTGCCCAAGGGCCACCAAAAGATCCTGGACAGGATCTGTAGAGGAGAGAATGGGGCCCTGTGCATGTTTTTGTGTAATTAGTGGGCAGAGACAAATCTAGCCACAATATCAAATGTATATGCTTAATTTCCGAATAGATGTGAATATATTTTTCAATTTAGCTCTATATTTATCAAACCAAGATTTACCACTATCATCTTGTTTCTCCAAAAATGAAATTCTGTTAGTGAGTCCAACAGAGGAAAATGGGAAAATTTTTAAATGTTATTCACTTTTTAAAAGTGGGTGTTCTGATGAATAGCCTAAGAACAAAGAGATCCTTTATGGGTCAGTATCTAGGTGATTTCTCCTAAACTCCATGCCTTCAACCTAGTTACCAAAGGGCTGGTGATCCAATCTATAGAGCTCAGAAGTAGCTGCATATATAACATTCTCAGGGACATGGAGTATTTGGGGGATACCTCAGTGTTAAGCCAGAGCTTTTATATAATCATTGAAAGCAGCTCCAGACTGAGTGACCTCGCTAAGATAAGAAGTCTACTTAGTGGAGTCTACATCTTCAATCTGTGATTTCTTTAGAAAATGGCAGAAATACCCATAGTAGTTTTCTGAAAAATTAGACAGCAAAATGATTCTGTGAAACATTGTCGAAGGGAAGATTGAATCTACTTCGCCAGGAAATCTTGGCGTGCATTAGTGAGAATGAAAGCAATGTATAATTTCTTCAATACTCAGTAAATACCCCTAAAATGATCCTACAGTTCATGTAACTAAAACGATAAAGAGAAAGCAAGTTATTTGTTCCCAAGAAAATGTTATTTCTGTTACTTAAATAGCTCTTCCTGCCACTCATCCCCATTCTATAGGAGTTGTGCCATAGTTTAAACATTTGGCCTTTGTCCCTACTTTTGCTGGCTCTGGAGGTTGCAGTTCAGTGAGACGTTGTTTGCTAGTAACCAGATCCTTCCTTTTCAAGGGCTGTTACTGTCGTTCAGTTGCTAAGTCGTGTCCGACTCTTTGCAACCCCCTGAGTGTAGCATGCCAAGCTCATCTGAGTTCCACTGTCTCCCAGAATTTGCTCACACTCATGTCCATTGAGTTGGTGATGCCATCCAACCATCTCATCCTCTGTTGTCCCCTTCTCCTCTTGCCTTCAATCTTTTCCAGTATCAGGGTCTTTTTCCAGTGAGTCGGCTCTACTCATCAGGTAGCCAAAGTGTTGGAGCTTCAGCTAGCATCAGTCCTTCCAATGAATATAAGAAGTTAATTTCCTTTAGGATGGGCTGGTTTGATCTCCTTGCAGTCCAAAGGACTCTCAAGAGTCTTCTCCAGCACCACAATTCGAAAGCATCAATTCTTTGGCACTCAGCCTTCTTTGTGGTCCAACTCTTCAAGGTCAGTGGTTTGCAAATAGCTATTTTAGCAGCAAGCTTGTCCTGCCAAACCTTAATAGGTAACAAGTGAAATTGGAGCTTCGCTGATGAAGGTGGAGGAGGGCAAAACTGAGAGATTAGATTAGGAATCTTACAGTAGAGCACATCTTGAGAATCATTCATTGCCTTAGTGGTTGCAATGTGCCCTTCAAAGGTAGCCCAGGGATTCTTTGTGACTCTTCATCCCACTCCTTCCTACTCCAAATGTGCTGTGAGATCGAAGTCGCCATAGCTCGGAAATATGAGTAGAAGATTGTATTTATTCATCAAGGCTCAGTCAGGAAAACAGAAGCCATTATTTAGGGATTTCAGGCAAGAGGGAATTTAACACAAGGAATTTGGTGTTTTAAAAGTTGCTAAGAGGGCTTAGGAAACAGTTGGAAGGAAGCAAAGAGCAAGGAAAACTAGCAGTTGGCTTGCGGGGAAATGAAGAGATACAGGAACTGTGCCAGTGGTTCCACCTGACCGCAGCAGGGAGGCGGCTGTTGCGGGAGCAGTCCTAGACGCTGCCATGAGCCTCTTATTTGCCATCTGCCTGAGCATCTTTGTCCCACTGCAAGAGGGGAAGGATGCCCTCCCTTTCCTTTTACCTTCCACATCTTTGGGGAGTACCCCTCACCGGCAGAATCTAAACTCCAAACCCTGACTGGGTGGGAATTGGAAAATGTCATTCCTCTGCTTCCAGGAAACGAACTGGGGATGATGCCAAGATGACAGCAGACAAGGGCACTGGATATTTTCCCACCTCACTTTCTACAGTAAATTTAATCTAGGGTGATATCAAACGGAACACAGTCCTAAGAAAGCAAATAATAAAGCCAGTCCGCCATGGTGGTTAATAGAAAAACCATCTTTCCAAAATAAGCCCGATTCAGCTATTTCAGCCTTAATAGAAGATCCGACTTGTCATTGTCTTTATGTGCATATTGAAATAATTTATTATGCAATTTCAGTCTCTTCAAGTGAAATCACAGTTTCTATCATTTCAGGTCAAAATTTCAGAGTCTCTATGGGTTCATCATCATTGCTCCCTTATCTGTACCACAGGGATACACACTCAGGTGTATTTCTTCTGTCTCCTCATAATGCCTTTGGCAGAAGGGGGAATAAACTGTGACCATGAAGTCAATGCTGATTCAAAATATAAATATGACCTTTCAGGCCCGATTGAGTAAGGCAGACCTGATCTCTCAAAAACACAGTTTCAAAGCTTTGTTGAACATCCGTTTGAAGTCCTAAGATAACACCCAAGTTCACTTGGCTATAGAAGCAAGCACTGGGGACATACTTGTCTTGAAAAGAGAGATCCGTCATTTCCCCTTCAAAATAAGGTGAGAAACACAGCTTGATCTTCTCCCACGCTGCTTCTGAGTGTCATTCCTTGCTTTCCCACCGAACTCCCACCTCCTCTTGCCTAAAAGGCCACCTTTTATTGGATTTGCAACTCTGGGGAAAATCATTCTCCCCCTTTTTGTGGGTGAAAAGATCAAATTTAAGCCTGCCACCCTTAATCCCTTTTTCCTCCTGCATGTCTCTACTGATTTGAACTTTGTGAGAATTCTGCTGTGTTCTCAGACCTTGGCAGTTTCTTATTTGAAGGTCAAAATGTCATGAGTTTATACAGTTTGAATGTCTTACTATCTCAATATGTCATTTCCTTTGTGTCCCTTAGCCACAGGAACAACTAAGCTTACAGCTGTCTAGTTTTTGCAAGGGCTTCCCTGGTGGCTCAGATGATAAGGAATCGGCCTGCAATGCAGAAGACCTGGGTTCAATCCCTGGGTCGGGAAGATCCCCTGGAGAAGGGACTGGCTACCCACTCCAGTATTCTTGCCTGGAGAATTCCATGGACAGAGGAGCCTGGCAGGCTACAGTCCATCAGGTTGCAAAGAGTTGGACACTGCTGAGCGACTAACACATACTTTATCTTGATGAGTAAAGATATGAGTCTAGGAATTTCACTCTTTCGGCATTCTTTCTTGAAGGTCCAACAATAATCACTTAGATTTACTGAGCACTTACTATATACTGAACATTGTTATGAAAGTTTTATGTGTTTTATATCATTGAATCCTTACAATGTCCTTTGGAGGCTGAAACGGTAACTGCACTGATTCAAAGTTTTCAGTTTGCCCACGGTTATTCAGCTGAATTGAGTCAAGTGGTTGAGTCAGAATTTAACCAATACTTACTGAGGCTAAACATAGGTAGTCAACCCCAAAGAAATGTAAGAAATGTTGTGGTAGCTAGAAAAATCAAGTTTATAATTAATATGAGAACCATATTGTTTTTCTTAGTGAAATAAAATGATTTAGATTTTCAGACAATATCCTGAAGTTATATGACCACCTGATAAATGATTACTTCTCTGTATAGCTTATCCTTAACGGGCACAAAAACAGATTATTCTGTTGGTTTGTAGAAAGTTGATTCTGGAAGCATCTCCTTGAACTGTTAATTATCCTAGGGATTATGTGGCGAGACTGGAATGGATGTGTGAACAGTATTCATGTGTTACTAATGCATAATGACTGAAACATGGCTATGTATTATGAACTTTCACAAGGCATTAGTCAATAGGTACATGGCATCCATTCATCATTTTAGCCTGCACAGGGAGTATCTGACACAAGAGAAATTCAAGGGGAACCACTGAACTGTTATCTTCACCCCATCCTGGGGGAGTGGCCACACTTATACTCACAGAGTAGAAATACTCTCGGCAAGATTTACACCTGCAAACCCTGCACTGTGCATTAGTGAGCTGCTTCTCTACTTCTTACTTCCAACCTGCTTCACAGGGAGCTGTCATCAGCTACACAGCGAGTCTTGGTGATTGTGTGCTTGGTGGCTGAGTCAACCGTGTCTTGCAGTTAAGTCAGTTGTCCGTGTGTTTTCCACATAGCAATAGGATCAGAGTGACCAGTGCTTCTAGAATTTTACCTATTTTCTCTACAATGACAGTAGCTCATCAGATTTTGGCATTGAATATATCAGTTCAGTTCAGTTCAGTCCAGTCACTTAGTCATACCCGGCTCTTTGCCACCCCATGGACTGCAGTACGCCAGTCTTCCCTGTCCATCACCAACTCCCCAGGCTTACTCAAACTCATGTCCATTGAGTCGGTGATGCCATCCAACCATCTCATTCTCTGTCGTCCCCTTCTCCCGCCTTCAATTAGTCCCAGCATCAGGGTCTTTTCAAATGAGTCAGTTCTTCCCATCAGGTGGCCAAAGTATTGGAGTTTATTAAATGTATAAAGCTAGTCTAATTGTTCCTTTACCTGAAGCTATAAATAAAGGAGAAAGATACTGAGTTTGTGTCATTTTTTTCATTCAGCACATCTTTATTGAATATACAACAGTAGTGGTAATAGTAATTGATTTGCTTTCCTGGTGGCTCAAACAGTAAAGAATCTGCCTGCAATGCAGAACATGTGGGTTCAATCCCTGGGTCGGAAAGATCCCCTGGAGAAGGGAATGGCAATGCACTCCAGTATTCTTGCCTGGAGAATTCCATGGACAGAGGAGCCTGGCAGGCTCTAGTCCATGGGGTCACAAAGAGTTGGACACAACTGAGTGACTAAGATACGCAACAGGAATCGCCATATATTAAGGCCTTGTGTGCCAAACACTATTCCAAGTGTTTATATATTTTCTCATTTAATATTCAGAATTGAGGATTCTCTTTTACAAGTAGAGATCTGATATGGAGAAGTTCACCCAAAATGGTATATGAGAATTTGAACTCAGGTCTGTCTGTCTCCAAAGGGTGCCATGCTGTTCACTGAACTTGATACTTGACAGCTGATTCCAAAAAGTGCATTATATGCTGGGTCTGCAAAGATAAAAGTGAGGTTGTACTTGCTGTCCATCAAAAGGTAATGATTATTTTTCAGCTTGGCCCAAATTTTTGAATGATGCAGCTGCCTGAACAGGAAACTCATGAAAAAAAAAAAAAAAAAAAGATGACAATAAAAAATTAAAAAGAAGAGAGACTCCATATGGGACTTTCCAGTTCTATCTTTATTTGTGGCACATTTTTTTGTTTGTTTTTTGGTTTTTTTGCTGTCATGTTGGGATCCAAGCTTTATTTCTCTCTGGTTCAGTTTCACCTATTGTAAATGGACCTAATGTTTCTAATTTAGCCAGTGAATAAGCCATCCCCTGAGGCTCTTTGGAAGATTTACAAAAGCAAAGCTGGAGGGATCCTGTTTGAACACATGGATAAACGTTATCTCTTTGCCATAAAATATTGTTGCCTCTATAATTCTGTTAAAACTTAAATCTATGGTGTGTTTTTCACCTACACTATCTGGTTAAGTAGTTACTAACATTTTAAAATGCTCTCTGATGCAGGGTTTTACAGGAACACAGAAGGCTTACAAAGTCCATGGAAATCTAACATAGCTCCACAATAGTGCCTTTTTCAACAGAAGGACAGGAGCTGTTCATTAACTCTTCTCCCTACTTTCTCTTTTGTATCTGGCAGGACCTGAATTGGCCAAACCACACTCCTTTTTAGTAGATGATTAGGTTTTTTACCAAGCCTGGGGGAGGATTATTTGGAATAAAAGAAAAGTCAATCTTAATGTTTCCCCCCCAGGACTGAAAGAGACTGAGGTCTGTTCTGTCACTGTCCCAATGTGTAAAGACCATGTTATGTGCTGTTTGTATTGCATGGACATAGGAGTCTAATGCTCCATGTAGTGAAGGACCAAGGCTTGCTCAGGCTTGTGACCGTCAAGCATTGTGTCATGAGAAACCGGATATGATTTTCCTGCTATGGAACCAGACGGTGTGTAGTGTAAACCATTGGCTCAGAATTGGCCTCTTCTCCCATGGTAGCCCAAGGAAACAGCTTTTTTTTTTTTTCTTGTACCTTGGTTCTTATTTTTGATTTGCTCTTCACAATGGGTCTCACACCAGTCTCCTTTCTTTTCCCTATATAGGTCAGTATTTGGCCATAATTTTGCAATTTCAAACACTCAGGTTTTCCAGAGCTTCAATTTCTTACCCTGAAAAAGAATAACGTCACAGGCCAATGAACTATTTGGAAGACATTAGGATAATGTCATTGTGAAGATGTTAATATAATGGGAAAAAAAAGTTTATGAAATTCTTTGATTGGTCCTTCACTTGAGGATTAAATTCAATAGGCATTATTGCTGAGTGTAAAGAAGAGCTATAGTCTATGAGAGATGCCAGGAGAAATAAGTTATTGCCTCTGTTATAGATCTCACAATCCACCAGGTATTCTGTAGGCAAATACAGCACCAGATGGAAGTATTGAGACTAGAAGGAGGCCCTGAGTTGCTGGAGTTCAGAGGGTGATCCCTAGCTCTGCAGCAGGCCCTGTGTTAGGGACCTCCATTTAGTCCCCACAGCAACTCTCCAAGCTGAAGAGATGAGGAAAACAAGGTTTAGGGTTGTTGAGAGATGTCTTCTAGAGGTGATAAAAAAATGAAAGAATAAATTTTACTCCTTTTGGAAGCAGTGGAAAAGAGTTTGTTTTCATTGAGATGCAAATTACCCTTGAGCATCATCTTTCAAATTAAATGTGCGTTGTTGTTTTTTTTTTTCTGCGTTGTTTTTTTTTAATTGAAATATAGTCAGTTTACAATGTTGTGTTAGTTTCTGGTGTACAGCAGACTATTGCAGTCATACATACATACACGTGTGTGTGTATGTGTGTGAGTATATTCTTTTTCAGATTCTTTTCCATTATAGTTTATTATAAGGTATTGACTATAGTTCCCTGTGCTATACAACAGGACCTATTTACCTATTTTATATATAAGTGAAGTCGCTCAGTCGTGTCCGACTCTTTGCGACCCCATGGACTGAAGCCTACCACACTCCTCCGTCCATGGGATTTTCCAAGCAAGAGTACTGGAGTGGGTTGCCATTGCCTTCTCCAGAGCATCTTCCCGACCCAGGGATCGAACCTGGGTCTCCTGCATTGTAGGCAGGTGCTTTACCATCTGAGCCACCAGGGAAGTCTATTTTATATATAATAGTATGTATCTATTAATCCCAAACTCCTAATTTATCCCTCCCCCCATTTCCCCTCTGGTAACCATAAGTTTGTTTTCCATGTCTGTGAGTCTATTTCTGTTTTATAAATGAGTTCATTTGTATAATATTTTCAAATCCCACATATAGGTGATATCATATTTGTCTTTGTCTGACTCACTTCACTTAGTATGATAATCTCTAGGTCCATCCAAGTTGTTGCAAATGGCAAAAGTGCAAGTTCTTTATAAATTTTGGTCTTTGGGTTCTTTTGGTTTGGTTTTTGCCTGATAATAATACATTCCCAAATGAGTGTTAGTGAACATCTGGGACACTAGATTGGCAGTGAGTGGGACAGGCATATTTTTTCAGCCCTGAAGAGTTATTGTCTATAGTTAGGGGACTGTACGACATTTCAGAGGAGAGAGAGGAAAGTGAGAGGGAGAGATTCCAGAGAACACTAAGAATTTATATTGCCCATTGTCTTATGATTAATAGTGAGAAAAGATGTAACACATGATTATTAAATAAGAAACAGTACCACAACTGAAATTATTTGCAGGGCAGCAATGGAGACACGGACATAGAGAATAGACTTACTGACACAGGGGCAGAGGGAGGAATGAGAGGGGGAATGTATGGAGAGAGTAACATGGAAGCTTACATTACACTATGTAACATAGAGAGCCAATCGGCATTTGCTGTATGACTCAGGGAACCCAAACCAGGGCTTGTAACAACCTAGACGGGTCGGGTGAGGAGGGAGGTTCAAGAGGGAAGGGGACGTATGTATACTTGGGCTTCCCTGGTAGCTCAGTCAGTAAAGAAACTGCCCGCAGTGCAGGAGACCCGGCTTAATCCCTGGGTCAGGAAGATGCCCTGGAGAAGGAAATGGCAACCCACTCTAGTATTCTTGCCTGGAGAACTCTGGACAGAGGAGCCTGGCAGGCTACAGTCCATGGTGTCACAAGAGTCGGACACGACTTAGAGACTAAACCACCAACCACCACTACCATGGCTGACTCATGTTGATGTTTGGCAGAAACCAACACAATTCTGTAAAGCAATTATCCTTCAATTAAATAAATAAATTTTGAAAGAGGGAAAAAAAAAAAAAAAGCCAGTGCCACAGAAAACAAAGTAGGTCTCTGCCTCCTGTACTCACTGGAAGCATTCTTTTGACCATGAACATAGTATCAATTAGGAGGTTACACCCAGAAAAACAAATGTAAGTAAAACACCTTCCCCCCATCCTTCACTTCCCCCATTCTTAACTTCTTTTTCCTTCCTGATAATGAATTTTTTCACTTTTCCCTGTCCCAGTTTAAAAAAATCTCTTTTATTTGCCCTTCTTCCCCCAAAAGGGTAGACAAGAGAGAACTCCCTTCCAGAAGCAGCAGTGAAAAGGCTTAGCGTTCTTCTTGCATGGCTGTGAGATACAAAAGGATTCCTTGGTTGAGTGTGATGTCTCATAGAGCAGGCTGTATTTCCAGAGTGGGTTATACACATGTGTATACAGGTACACACAGGGTCTAATCTGACTAATGCACAGTATGTCCCCATACTTCACAATCATAATTTTTTTAGGTCAAGGAGCAGTTTGCATCAGCATATTTTGCTTTTGAGTGTCAATTGACTTTGCTAGTTTAAATCCAAAATTTCTAACGGTATCAGGGCTGAAAAGAGGTAGTTGTTGTTTGGGGACAGGAGAACCATTGCTTTTGAAATAGAAAGTAAAATGGAGAGAGCCTAGCAAACATGTTTCTTAGATAAAGCCCATTCTTACATCACAAAGAACTTAAAACTTGAATTGTTAGAGGATGGAGCAAAGTGACTATATGATTTGATAATAGGGGCTAAAGCTAGGACTATTGACAAAGAGAAGCTCAGTATTAAAATAGGTTTCTAGAAAGAGAAAGAATGTTCAGAAGCGTCACTATGAAATTTTAGCTTGGAGTAACTGACTTAGTTGAGGAAGGACATTTCTATGCTAAGAAAATTCAACATAGATGCTAATAGGACAGTAGACACTTTAGTATGTAAAGATCACCTGTCCATCCCAGAAGCCAGTAGGTTTCATAAATAGGGAAGTAATATATTTAAGAATACTTACAAAGTTCCTACTATGTACAGAGCACTGGGGTGGAGGAAGGTTAGCATGCATATGTTGCAAATAATTTAAGGGAATGAAAAGTAGGGATAGTGGTACAGAGGCATTAAGAAAGCTGAGGATAGAGCTCGCTGACATTAGAATTTCATCTTGGACCTGGGGTATTATAGTGTAGGACATTTTTAAATCCTACTCTAGCATTGGGCTTGACAATAGTATTAGTATATCCCACAGGTATTTAAGGAGAAAAAAATAGGTTAGGTGGTGGTCTCCTGTTGCAGCCCCTATTAACTCTGTAAGCCCCGGGAATTCTTAATGTCACAGGCTGATCAGTGTCCTTAATTTTATTTTTTTTACAATGTGTGCCAGATGACAGCATCTCAAAATTATTTACAAAATCTAATAATATATGGCACCAGGAGTTAGGAAGGTCCTGTTACAATTTTCTAAATAGGAAAACTGAAGATTGAAAATTAAGTAATTTTATTCCAGGTTCAAGCAGAGATCATTTTGTGGTATCTGTACAAATAGAAAGAGGGGTCAGAAATAACAGTTATGCCAAAATTTGATCTTCTAAACTGTTTTCCAGTGAGACATCTCATGAGATCATTCTTCATTGTTTTTTTCTCTCTTCTAAAAAGTTTGAATTCACAGTTAACCTTCTTTTTCCTGCTGTAACCATCTTCCCCTGTTCAATTTATCACTTTCATGACAGCTGATACTAGTCTAAGCTAATACGGCAACAATTTGAGATAATATTGCAGATGCACAAGGACATGCTCATATGAGTCAATTAAAGAAGTCACAGTAAGTTGCCATTGAAAGTGTAGCAGCTGCATCCTTGAAAACAGATGCTCTTCTGGGTCTGAATGAGTTCAATTTTGACTAATTTTAAGACCTAAACAGATTTCAGTCTGGTTAATATTAGGATGTGGAACCACTTGAGACATCCTAATGTCCTAGACTGATTGCTTCTCCATGACAGTATATGTCTTTCCTTGAGAGATGCTGAGTATTTGATATGCCAGGGATTGTATGTCCATAGAAACTAGAGACCCTCAAGTCTCGGCTGTAGGAAGGTGGACTCAAAATCAAGGTGACTTCTGAAGGCAGTGCAGTTTATATTTTTTTTAAGTGCTTTGACTGTAGGGATTGACCAAAATTGCTTTATACTATACATCTGCAAGATTCCTTGACAGCCCAGGAAACTAGCTATAATATATGACTTCCCTGTCTTTACTTTGTCCCATGGATACACTCAAGAAACTAAAGTGAAAGTTATAGTTGTAAATGCCAAGTCATTCCTTCTCCTGCCTGATCTTTATCAATCTGTTATTGAGTGAATTATTTGTCACGTTATATTGGTCAATTAAATCATTTGTTCTGTTTGAAAAATCAGGGACTGAGCTCCTGTAATGACTCCTATTATTCTGCTGGCCCTGAAAATAGGTGTGTGTGTGTGTGTGTGTAAGATCCCTTACTTGAAGGAGTTAATGATCTGGTAGGCATACGTACTGATAAACAGATGATAAACAGAATATGATAGCTAAAAGAACTGTGTGAAAAACACAATCAGAAGAACCAGTGACCCTGCCAGGAAGCATGAACAGTTCAGAAAGAGGAATAAGAGCCATCAAAGACATAGAATCATTAAACACCGTGATATGTTTAGGGAATTTACTTTAAAAGGGTAACAAGTCAAAGGGCCAGAGCTGGGGAAGGGAAAAGTTGGAGAGAAAGGAGAAAGTGGTGAAACATGGAGAAAAACTGAAGTGTTGGGCAGAAAGCAAAAATCTTGGAAAGCCTTTCTAAGGAGCTTCATCATATAAGCAATGAGAAACATTGATGTTTTTATAAGTAATTCTTAATAACATAGTCAAATTTTGTATCTTACTCTAACTCCATTGATCTAACTTGTATTTAATTAGTTAAATATGGAGTATTGAAGTAAAGTAGAGCCAGGCATGAGGCAAAGACATCAGTCAGGAGACTGTTACAGTAATCCATGCAAGAAATGAGGGCTCCGCCAAGAAAGTGAGCAGATATATTAAAAAAAAAAAAAAGACAATAGATTAAGGAAACATTTAGGAAATAAAGTTGGCAGAAATTAATCTTTGCTGAGGAGAGTGAGAGAAAGGAAAGGAGACATTCAAAGATTACTCTCATGTTTGCAGCTGAGAGTCCTAGATTTATATGCCACTCGTAGAAAAGGATCTCAGGATAAAGAGCAGGTGTTGAAGAGTTTAGTTTGAGCATACTGCATTTGAGAGGCTTATGGGACCTTCAGGAAAGATAGCTTGTTAACAGTTGATCAAATAAAGTTTAGGACTCAGCAGTTCCTAGATCTTCCAGACGCAGGGATCAACTCCGCGTCTCTTAACATCTCCTACATTGGCAGATGGGTTCTTTACCACTAGCACCATGTTGGAAACCCTAGATAATAGCAAAAACCATGAAAATTGATGCGCTCACTCAAAGAGAACCATATAGAATGACAAGCAAAGGAGACTGATAGAGAAGAAAATCCCTGGGAACCCCAGCATTTATGGGTGTGCTAAAGAGGATCCCATGAAGGAAAGTATGAAAGTAATGGCAGAGAGGTGAAAGGACAGCCAGAGAATTTTGGTGCCATCAAAGCCAAAAGAAAACAGAATTTCAAGAAGGAAGTGGCCAGTCCTATGGAATGTAGCAGAGAACTTTTCTGTGGGTAGCACTAAATAGCACCTAGTGGATTTGGCAATTAGGATACCACAGGCAACTATTATCAGAATAATTGCCTAATAAAGATGTGAGAGCAGAAGTCAGATTATGGCACATGGAAGAGTTAATAGAAGACAAGACTATGGAGAAAGCAAATGCTGATAGTTCTTTTGAGATCTCAATAAGAATCTGAGATCCTCAAGAGAGGAGTTAACAGTAAGAAGGGCAAAAGGCCTGGGGAGAGCAGCGTGAATTTGGGAAAGTTGTTTAGAAAGGAAAAGGAGATGGCCAAGCACCCAGTGAAGGATTGACAGGTGATAATGAAGACTTTCAGGGGGTTAAAATCCAGAAAATTTTAGTGTCAGCCATCTGTACTTTGTTTAGTTTTCCTGTCAAAAAAAATGTGTCATAGAATTAGCCTAGAGTTAGTTAAGAATCAGTCTAGAGGGTCATTGGCCAGACAGTGGCATATGACCACCACCAGCCACAAGCAAGACTGAGAATGAAGACATTCAGCTCCTTAGAGTCTACTGTGGAATGAGCAAGAGAGAACTGGCAACATCTGTTCATTCACCTAGCAAGCAGTTTCTCTCCCAGAGACCAAGATTTAGCTTCCTCATATAAACCGATCAGTTTAGTACAGAAGGTCACAGTCATGTAGCCACAAATGCTCAGGAATCTCAAAGATGCCTGCTTTTATGCAATGGTTGTAAGAGGAGCAAGGATATTTTGAACGATTTGATGTATTAGAAAAACAGCTCGAAGTGCGTATCTTAATAACATTGTCGTTCAGTTGCTCAGTCCTGTCCTACATTTTGCAACCCCATGGACTGCAGCATGCCAGGCTTCCCTGTCCTTCACCATCTCCTGGAGCTTGCTCAAACTCATGTCCATTGAGTCAGTGATGCCATCCAACTATTTGGTCCTCTGTCATCCCCTTCTCCTGCCTTCAGTCTTTCCCAGCATCAGGGTCTTTTCCAGTGAGTCAGCTCTTCACATCAAGTGGCCAAAGTATTGGAGCTTAGGCCTCAGCATGTCAGTCCGTCCACTGAATATTCAGGATTGATTTCCTTTAGGATTGACTGATTTGATCTCCTTGCAGTTCAAGAGACTCTCAAGAGTCTTCTCCAACACCACAATTCAAAAGCATCTATTCTTCGACACTCAGCCTTCTTTATGGTCCACCTCTCACATCTATACATGACTACTGGAAAAACCATAGTTTTGACTAGACGGACCTTTGTCAGTAAGGTAATGTCTCTGCTTTTTATTATGCTGTCTAGGCTAGTCATAGCTTTTCTTCCAAGAAGTAAGCATCTTTTAATTTCATGACTGCAGTCACCATCTGCAGTGATTTTAGAGACCAAGCAAATAAAGTCTCTCACTGTTTCCATTGTTTTCCCCATCTATTTGCCATGAAGTGATGGGACCAGATGCCATGATCTTAGTTTTCTGAACGTTGAGTTTTCAGCCAGCTTTTTCACTGTCCTCTTTCACCTTCATCAACAGGCTCTTGAGTTCCTCTTCATTTTCTGCCATAAGGGTGGTGTCATCTGCATATCTGAGGTTATTGATATTTCTCCTGACAATCTTAATTCCAGCTTGTGCTTCCTCCAGCCCAGCGTTTCTCATGATGTACTCTGCATATAAGTTAAATAAACAGGGTGACAATATACAGCCTTGATGTACTCCTTTTCCAGTTTGGAACCAGTCCATTGTTCTGTGTGTGGTTCTAACTGTTGCTTCTTGATCTGCATACAGGTTTCTTAAGAGGCAGGTCAAGTAGTCTGGTATTCCCGTCTCTTTTAGAATTTTCCAGTTTGTTGTGAACCACACAGTGAAAGACTTGAGCGCAGTCAATGAAGCAAAAGTAGATGTTTTTCTGGAATTCTCTTGCTTTTTCAGTGATCCAGTCGATGTTGGAAATTTGATCTCCGATTCCCCTGCCTTTTCTAAATCCGGCTTGTATATCTGCAAGTTCTTGGTTCATGTGCTGTTTTAGCCTAGCTTGGAGGATTTTGAGCATTTCTTTGCTGGCATGTGAAGTGAGTGCAATTGTGTGGTAGGTAGTTTGAACATTCTTTGGCATTGCCATTCTTTGGGATTAGAATGAAAACTGACCTTTTTCAGTCCTGTGGCCACTGCTGTGTTTTCCACATTTCCTGGCATATTTACTGCAGTACTTTAACAGCATCATCTTTTAGGATACTTAATAAAATAATCAAGTATGGATATTGTTGAAGGCCAATAAATGTGGACTCTGTCAATGTGAAAAGTAATCCTCGACATAAATATACAGACATGAGCCTCCAAAGGTGTACATGCGTGTGTGTGTGTGTGTGTGTGCGCGCGCGCGTGCGCATGTCAAGTAATCTCTGCTCTTGACTGTAATCTCCCAAGGAGGTTCTGTCAGCATTGTTTTTTTTGGTAGATTTCCATTTGACATTTAAGAGGTAGTTAATTGTTCTGTGTTTTCTTTGCCATCCTCAGCATTTCTTTGCTCAATATATTCCTTCTTGTTAAGAAAACTTCATATGTTTGAGTGAGCTGAATTCTCAAACCAGCTTTTCAGTGGAGCCCTGGGCATCATTTTTCATGTTGCTGTACTAAAATGTTATTTTTGCTGTAGGTTACAGTTTAGCAAAATATAAAGTGTGCTGCTGTTATAAACTACTTCTACCTCATTCATTGCAAGTTTTACCAAGACTGCTTATCTGGCTGTTAACTTACTCTACTTGGATTTTTTTTTTTTACATTTCTAGAGTTTGAAAGTAGTCAACTGCTACATATGATGAAATTACATATTTCTGTAAGAAGGGAGATTTTTTAACTTGGTGAAATTTGTCCAAAATGCCTTTTATAGGTTGGGTGATTAGTGTAGCCTTGGACCTTAGACCTTAAACAGGGATCCCTAGGTGGCGCAGTTGGTAAAGTATCTACCTGCCAGTGCAGGAGACATAAGAGATGCAGGTTCGATCCCTGGGTCGAGAAGATCCCCTGAAGTAGGAAATGGCAACGCACTCGAGTATTTTTGCCTGAAAAATCCCATGGACGGCAGAGCCTGGTGGGCTATAATCCATGGAGTTGTAGCATCGGATACGGCTGAGCGCACACACGTGTGTATGTTTAGACTATGAGCCCAATTTCCTTAGGGTCTGATTTCCTCCTCTTTTTTTTTTTTTTTTATTGATATCTGCTTTGCTCTTCCTGGCACAGTGTCACATAACAGAGGGATTTAAGGGTTCTAAAGCCCTAATTGCCTTGAAATATTAGAACACTGTTGCTTATAGTTGCTTTCAGCCAGTCTACCAAAAGAAAACATTATGAAGGCAGTGATCTCACCTTGTATCAAACAACTTGAAAAACGATAGCATTAGAGAGGAAAAGCAGTGTCTACTTCCAGTCCTGCAGACCAAGTCAGTGAACATCTCAGATAATGCCAAGGCTGGTGATAATTTTAAATCTCCATCACTGTATTTCCTTCCTCCTTACACATCCATTCCCTTAAACAAAATTCTTTTCTTGTGTGTTTTCCATATTTTAATTTATTGAAGTCTGCTTCCACAGAGGAGAACTTAGCCTTCTAAGTCTTGACTGTCTCTCTGGGCTCATCTCCACGCTTGGCTGAGTCTAGGAACAGATGCAGCACTGAAAGCACACAACTGCAGGTATGCAGGTGTTGACCGCCGGCTCGGTAAGGCAGCCACCTTCCGAATTAGTCAGCAGTGCCTCGCCAAATCCCATGTCCCCGAAGGCCAGGGAGCTCTTCTTCCAAACATTTCATCCTCTGAGGAAGAGAATTTTCACATGGAAAAGTAGAAGATACTGATCAATGGAAATTGAACCTCCAGGTGGATGGTTTTATCTTTTAAGTACCTTGTTGCTATAATTAAGCTTAGAACTCTTAGTCTGGGGAAATCACATGCTACAGAATAATTCTTAATATTAATATTGCTTGTGTTTATTATTTATATTAATATTGAGTGAGTTTTCTGTGCTATTGTCCTGAGTATCAATATTTTATCTGCATTAACCCATTCAATACTCCCAACAACTAAACTATTCAAAGTTCCCAACAACATTCTATAGGTACAGATCCCCCTTTTACAGAAGAAACTGAGGCGGACAGAATTTAAGTCATTAGCTCTTGGTCACAGTAAGTAACGGCAACTGGACTCACAGCCAGCTTTTGAGGCTCTAGAGAACTCAAAGAACTTTTGAATGAAATTGCCAAATTATTGTTGGTGATGTTTGAGAAACTGTGGGGAACTGTTTACACAACAGAAGTCTAGACATAAGGAAATACAGTTCACATTTTTGTTTAGTATTTTGGTGATGAAAAATGCCAAATGCTATTAAATGTTTTATCAGTTACTTGGTAGAGAGAGAGAAGTTAGGTTTATCAAATTTTCCAAAAAGACCTTTTTATGAATTTTAGCTGATTATAAGTAAGCTCGATATGAGTTAAAGGAAAATGCAGCACACTACTCCATGCCCCCCACCCTAGGAGACTTTAGGCTTCACACAAGAAGCGTGGCTTCTAGAACTTGAGAGCTGATCATTCTCTCTAGACAGGTCAGACCACTCTGTAGTATTTATTATGTTTGGTTCTGAGTCCCACATTTCAAGGGAAATAGACAATTGGAATGTTTTTGTTGGTGAACTATGAAAATTATAAAATGGCTCAGTTGTATTATTTGAAGAATAGTTGAAAATCTGGGAATATTTAGCCCAAAAAAGAGAAGAGCTCAAGGAAGACAAAAGAGAGATTTTTAGTATTTGAAATACTGACACATGTAAGAATGATTGTTAAGTTGGTAGAACCAGGACCAATGATTAGAAGTCAATGACAACAGATACAGATTGACATAAGATGCTCATATCTTTCTTAGATGGAATAGGCTGTCACAAAAGTTATTGAGTTTCCTTTCACAAAGGGCTTCCCAGGTGGCACAGGGGTAAAGAATCTGTCTGCCAGTGCAGAAGATTCAGAGCATCTTGATCCCTAAGTTTGATCCCTGGATTGGGAAATGGAAATGGAAACCCACTGCAGTATTCTCTCCTGAAAAATTCCACGGACAGAGGAGCCCAGCAGGCTACAGTCCAAGAGAGTTGAACACAACTGAACACACACACCTAGCCTAGCTAGCCTTCCTGTCACAAACATTTGTATGCAACCAAATGCTCCTGGGTGTGCAACTAGGAGCTAAACAGCCACTTGAAGATGTACGGAGAACACAAGCATAGACCACATGGTTGGGCCAGATGACTAAATTCACTTCCAAATCTGAGTTTCTGTTTCTATCATTCTGTGAATTGATGCAAGACAATCCGCTGGGCTTCTATGTTTAATCAAGTACAGAAATAGTCTATCATGTCTCGAATGTCTGATGCTGCCAACACTAGCATTAGCCAAATTGATAAAAACAACATGATGAACAACAAAATCATATGTCATTTCAAAATATCTCTGTAGGCGTCTAATGAAATGACGGGTGTTTTGTCCTCACCTCTTTTTGCAGATCTGTCTCCTGCTCAAGACAACCATGTGAACGTGGATCTCCCTCCAGTGTCAGAGCAGATCATGCAGACTCTGAGCGAACTTGCCAAGTCTTTCCAGGATATGGCTGACCGCTGCTTGCTGGTCCTACACCTGGAAGTCAGGTATGACTTCTTCAAGTATAAGACTTTGTGGTTTAAATGCACTGTGGGTCATAAATCACTCACTTCTTTCCATGGAGTGTCACCATCCATGTTGGTTCTTATTATTGATGTTGTTCTTCTTTGATACTGAAAGTGATTTTTAGTGTTATTCAGTCACTGTTAGTTTTTAAGCACATGGTGTATTGTGAATATGGTGGTTTGGAGTTTGCATGGCCTATGACATCAGAAATGGTCTGGATCAGAATATCTATGTGGGTTGGCTAGGCCATCTTAAGTAACTTAATTAACTTGACTAACTCAGTTTCCTCCTCTTAAAAATAGAGACAATAATTTTTAACTTAGAGACTTTTTAAATGAAATAGTAAGTGCAATGCCTGCCATAGAGTAAGTGCTTACTATGTGGTGGCTTTTCAACTATGGTAACTTTATTGCCATTGATATTTTTATTACAGTACTCTGTTAATCAAGAAAGGAGTGTACAGATGCAAGAACTGTGACCCCTTCCTTTAAGAACTTAAATCTCAATTGAAGGAATTAAGTTCAATTGTAATTCAAGAAAATAGTTTCTAAGATGTGATATGGCTGGGCTCTTGTTTCTTCCCCTGAAGTGTAGAATATTATGATTAGTTTATTATCTATTATCTGTCTAGACTCTGTTATCACACCTATGGAAATGGTAGGAAGAAAAAACTAGGAAGTCTCCAATCGTGTATTTATTCATTCAATAAATATTTATTGAGTGTTCTAAGAATTGGGTAACAGCAATGAAAACAACACTCAAGGTCTCTGCTCTCATAGAACTACATTCTTATTGGGCAAACAGCCAATGAATAAATAAAAGGAAAATTTCGGATTAGTGTAACTAAAAAAAACAAAAACAATAGCAGAATGGAATTAAATGGTGCTATCAAATAGAAATATAAAGTGAGCTATACATGTGAACCACATAAATAATTTAAATATTCTAATAGTTACCTTTAAAAAGGAACACATGATCTTAATGTATCATATTTTATCCAACCCAATATATCCAAAATATTATCATTTTAATGTGGAATTCACATAAAAATTATTAATGAGATAGTTTACATTTTTTGTCCTACGCCTTTAAAATCTATGACATCTTATGGCACATCAAAATTTGGACTAGTCTTATTTCAACTGCACAGTAGCCACGTGTAGCTAGCATTATCATACTGGACAGTGCAGAGAATGGCTGAGGTTGACTAGAGAAGGGAGTTAGGTAATTTTATGTCTTGGATAAAGTGGTCAGGGAAATTGTAACAAGGTACCAAGAAGGAGTCATCTATACAAAGACTTTATGGAAAAGTGTTTCAGGCAGAGAGAGGGGCACTCACAAGATCCTGAGGTGGCAGCTTTGAAGAACAGAGAAGACCCCAGTCCTGGTTACATGACTGTAACCCAGTGAACAAGAGGATGAGGAGTGGAAGGAAAGGTAAAGAAGTGGGCTGATGTCTGATCATGTGGGGTCATGGAGCCCAACTCATTATAGAGTCTTAGAGACCAAGCAAAGAGTTGAGATTTTATTCTAAGTGCATCAGGAAGTTATAGGAGAGTTTTAAGCAAGGGAGAGATACTCATTCATTCACTCATTCACATTTTTAGATCATTCTGGCTATTGTATGCTACTCTGCTCTGCTAAGTCGCTTCAGTCGTGTCCGACTCTATGCGACCCCATAGACGGCAGCCCACCAGGCTCCACCGTCCCTGGGGTTCTCTAGGCAAGAATACTGGAGTGGGTTGCCATTGCCTTCTCCAGTGCAAGAAAGGGAAAAGTGAAAGTGAAGTCGCTCAGTCGTGTCCAACTCTTAGCGACCCCACAGACTGCAGCCTACCAGGCTCCTCCGTCCATGGGATTTTCCAGGCAAGAGTACTGGAGTGGGGTGCCATTGCCTTCTCCGGGCTATTGTATGGGGGAAAAAATGCATGGAGAAATATGAGTGCAAGCAGAGGGACTAGTTGAGACCAGATATGAGCACCAGAGTGACAGAGGTGAAGGCGTGGAAAATGTTGAAATTGGGACATATCCTCGAGGCAAAGCTGATAACATTTATTGATAGATTGGATTGGGCGTAGAACTTGTGGCAGTTGAGAGAAAGAAAGGACTCCAGGAAAACCATCAGCTTTGGGGCCAGAGCAATTATGTGGAGGCCAAGGCTATGGAGTGAGGTGACAAAGGCTGAGGGATGAGAAACACTGGCGGGGGAGGTGGAAATCAAGAATTCCATTTCCTTGACATCTAGTTTGAGATGCTAAGTAGACATCTAGGTACCAATGTCAAATAGACAGCTGGATATATGCTTTCAAAATACCAGGATCAGAAAGTGCATAGTAATATATTTTCTCCTGTATTACCATGAGACGTTATTAAAGTTGATAGAGTATTGTCTTTTTGTTTGGAGTCTTTAGTAGACTTGAGTTTTAAAAATGTAAATAGGATTTTGGTTTGTATCTTTGGGCTCCAGTTAGAACTTGGCTATCTTGTAGATGTGCTCAGGCAAAGCTTAACTGATAATGTATTGTTGATGTCACTTCTTTTGTATGCTACTTAACTTTTTTCATTCTTCAGTATCTTGTCCAGTAAGTTACTTGCTTATTGCTTGTGAAGACCTTTGAGTAGGGTAAGAGAAGTAGCATTGTCGATTTGGAGTCTGTTTACTCAGAATTATTTCTATTCTTATGTCTTACATTCAGTTGTTTAGCATTAAAGACTGTTCTTCTATGCTTTCTGATTTTGTGATAATTTTTAGATTTGTTTTCTGTTTATTTACTAACTGACAGTGAAATAAATCAGATATTTTCTGTGAATAGATAAATGCAATTGATGAGGGGAAGAAAAAAAACAGTAACATTGTTTATTACCTGGGTTGTGCAGAAAACCATCAAATTAATTACTAACACAGCTCCTAGAATTTATGCTATTGATTACGTGGGTACACAATGTGTTCATTTGGGATTATCAGCTTATAGTGTAGTTAATTTCAATTGTGATATTTTCAAGGCATTTGAGCAAGATCATTTCAATCCTTAACCTCTAACGTGCTTTTTAAAATTTTTGTACATCTTCGCAATAGTATTTTTAATAATGTTAAGCATATTTTAGTCATTATTTAATAATTAACTTTACAAGAAACCATTCAATGCTGTAACATCTATTGCCATATCTCCTTCCTCATTAATTTAAAAATAGAAAAAGATCATTTTAAGAATAAATTACAAAAAAAGACTGAGTTTTAGAGTCCTGGATGCAGAATTATCTTTCCTTGACTATAACTGAAAACACTAAATATGTTTGTTTTTTCCAAATTAAATTTTCTTATGTCTTCTTTTAACATGGTTTCAACGTTCAGGTCGCTTTCCTGTGAATGTGCTCCAGATTGTCTTTGTGCCTTCTTAAGTATGGAACAAAAAACTAGACAGAACACTCCATGTATGGCTCTGATAGTGAATGCTGACATACTTTATTCATTCCTTGTCACAGTAACAAGATTTTGTTTGTACAGTTAATGATAGTGGATCACAATAAACTGTGGAAAATTCTGAAAGAGATGGGAGTACCAGACCATCTGACCTGTCTCTTGAGAAACCTGTATGCAGGTCAGGAAGCAACAGTTAGAACTGGACATGGAACAACAGACTGGTTCCAAATAGGAAAAGGAGTACATCAAGGCTGTATATTGTCACCCTGCTTATTTAACTTCTATGCAGAGTACATCATGAGAAACGCTGGGCTGGAAGAAACACAAGCTGGAATCAAGATTGCCGGTAGAAATATCAATAATCTCAGATATGCAGGTGACACCACCCTTATGGCAGAAAGTGAAGAAAACTAAAGAGCCTCTTGATGAAGGTGAAAGAGGAGAGTGGAAAAGTTGGCTTAAAGCTCAACATTCAGAAAACTAAGATCATGGCATCTGGTCCTGTCACGTCATGGGAAATAGATGGGGAAACAGTGGAAACAGTGTCAGACTTTATTTTTTTGTGTTCCAAAATCACTGCAGATGGTGATTGTAGCCATGAAATTAAAAGACGCTTACTCCTTGGAAGGAAGGTTATGACCAACCTAGATAGCATATTTAAAAGCAGAGACATTACTTTGCCAACAAAGGTCCGTCTAGTCAAGACTATGGTTTTTCCAGTGGTCATGTATGGATGTGAGAGTTGGACGGTGAAGAAAGCTGAGCGCCGAAGAATTGATGCTTTCGAACTGTGGTGTTGGAGAAGACTCTTGAGAGTCCCTTGGACTGCAAGGAGATCCAACCAGTCTATCCTAAAGGAGATCAGTCCTGGGTGTTCATTGGAAGGACTGATGTTGAAGCTGAAACTCCAATCCTTTGGCCACCTCATGCAAAAAGTTGACTCATTGGAAAAGACCCTAATGCTAGGAATGATTGGGGGCAAGAGGAGAAGGGGACGACAGAGGATGAAATGGTTGGATGGCATCACTGACTCGATAGACACGGATTTGGGTAGACTCCGGGAGTTGGTGATGGACAGGAAGGCCTGGCATGCTGCGATTCATGGGGTCACAAAGAGTTGGACACGACTGAGTGACTGAACTGAACAGTTAATGATAGAAAATGAATAAGGGTAATCTCAAGTAAATTGTTACTGTAGTCATCCATTGCTACAATAGAGGGGATGACTAAGGGCTCTGGGTACCCACAGTGGGTGACTGTGGAAGAAACTTTTAGCACCTGGGAGGCAGGAATCAGGTGTGCGTCATTCATTGCCCTGGCTCTAGAACCTGTAACGGTCCTGTTGTATAAATGTTCAGTAAAAACTTAAGTGACTCTGGAGATTTAGCTGGTTTAAAATCAAACCCAGAAAAAATAAGTGCAGGTTCCCCAAACAAAACATGCCACTCATCACAGACAGTGAATTGGTTTGGGAGTCATAGTCCACCATATGGATTGGGTTGGTGATAAAGTTTGTTTAGGTTTTTCTATAAGCTGTTATGGAAAAACCCAAACGAACTTTTTGGCCAACCCTATACTCAGGAGATACAAAGACTGCATGGCCTGACATCATCCTTGTCACCATAATCAGCTAAGGTTAGTTTTGTTCCCATCCTATTGTAAAGGAGAATCATAGCTTAGGACCTGTGGTCCTGGAACTGGTACAATGAAGAAGTGGCTGGTTTGGCACTCTCTGGCACTTTTACCCAAGAAGCCAAAACAGACAGAAAAAAGGTTGGGGGGTGGTGGGCAATTAATGGCGAAAGCTAGCAAGAAGTCTAGAACAACTTCAAATACCAAAAATTTTCTTATTCCCCCAAATATTTTTATATCCATAGCCCATCTTTTTCTTGAACATTGTTAAAGTTCAAACCAAAAAGTGCTCCCAAAGCCAGTAGATTCTGTTTTGAAAGACATGTGACATTTTACCTGTCTCCCTGTAGGTCACATTTAACCAGTAAGCAGTGCTTTTTTATACAGTTTGAAGCATAAAGCATGTGACAACCCCAAGAGATGAAAGACATGGTGAGATCATTAAAAATGGTTGAGGTTTTTTGGTTTTTGGTTTTTTTCCCCATTTGAACTTTAGAAGAGGAAAATTAAGTTGCCATTTCAGTCAGAGATGCTAAGAATGTCACCTTTATCAGCTGATTTCTCTCACCATCAGGAGGGTTCTAAGTGGGTTCAGCAGTAACTGCCTGTCGCTGTTGGGATCCTAAGTGTGCACTTTCTGAAAACCAATCATCCTGCTGTGTAATCAGCAAGATTTGCAGAAAAAATATTAATGCCAAAGTCATGTTAAGGTCAGCAACAACATGCCAGAATTCCAAAGGAAAAAAACCCACTTTTTCTGAACTTGATATTTGCCAATGACTCTTTTAAATTCTTTTTCATCTCTGATCATTTGGGGAGAGGAAGATAATGCCTTAAAATAGTTATTCTCTCTCCTCTCTGCCATTCACTTCAGTATCTCATGAAAGTGTTAGTCGCTCAGTCGTGTCTGACTCTTTGCAACCGCATGGACTGTAGCCCACCAGGCTCCTCTGTCCACGGGCTCTTCCAGGCCAGAATACTGGAATGGGTCACCATGCCCTTCCCAAAGGGATCTTTCCGACCAAGGAATTGAACCCAAGTTTCTCCTGCATTGTAGGCAGGTTCTTTACTGTCTGAGCCACCAGGGAAGTCCAGTATCTCATAAACACCTCCAATTCATAGTAATTTCCTAAGCAGTCTCTACTTCTAGTTTCTATCATTCTCTACCATTAATTTATTCTTTATACTGTGCCGAATCATCTTGTCAAAACTCATATCTGATTATATTGTTTCACCTCTTAAAATCCTGTTTAGATGACCTCAATCCTTTGACGACCTGGTCCCTGACCATCTCCCCAAGCTCACCTCATGCCTCTGTCATGTGATCTCTATGTACTGAAAGGAACTCCTGGTCAGTCCTTAAAACTGTCCTCTGTTCACACCCTCATGCCGTTGCACATGGTCTTCCCACTGTCTGAGGCGTGCATGTGCTCTCAGTCACTCAGTTGTGTCCACCTCTTTTCAACCCCATGGACCATAGCCTGCCAGTCTCCTCTGTCCGTGGGGTTTTCCCAACAAGAATACTGGAGTGGGTTGCCATTTCCTTCTCCGGGAGATCTTGTCAACCCGGGGATGGACTCCAGGTCTCCTGCATTGGCAAGTGGATTCTTTACCACTGAGAGACCTGAGAAGCCTCATTGTCTGAGGTGGTAATGTCTGTAGTTTACTGTAAAAGTATTTTAGTGTTGATGACTTGATTTTATTTTCAACTAAGAGTTACTTAGTTTAAATTTCAACTGTGAAATAGCAGTCAATTTCCCTAGGCATGAATCCCACTCCAGGGTTGGTCGATTTTCATTTTATCAAAAATGTCTCATTCTGGAAGGACTGTAACTGGTACAGTTACTGGTATCCTAATCAAAACCATACACTTCAATAATTAGCATATGAATGTCAGAATGAGTTTTTACTGGCGAAATTAATCTTTAGTTTTTAGTAACTGTTAAAGTGATCACCTATCATAAAAACACACTGATAGTCAAGATATTTGGATTTCCTTAAATGAACAGATTATAAAAATATAGCACATCCTATGCAAAACTTACTTTAAAATGGATCATACATCTAAGTATAAAACTTCAAACTGTAAAAATCGTAGAAGAAAATATAGGAAGAAATCTTTATAACTTTGATTGGGCAAAGTTTTCTTAAAGCTAACCCCTAGAATACCATCCATAAAGGAAAAAAATGATTAAACTGAACTTTATCAAAATTTAAAACTGTTCTTTGAAAGACATTGTTAAGATGAAAAGACAAGCCAAAGCTTGGGAAGAAATATTTACAAAATGCATGTCTGATAATTTACTACCCTGGTGGCTCAGATGGTAAAAAAAATCTGCCTGCAATGCAGGAGACCCAGGTTCGATCCCTGGGTCTGGAGAAGGGAATGGCAACCCACTCCAGTATTCTTGCCTATGGACAGAGGAGCTCTGGACAGAGCTCCTCTATGGACAGAGGAGCCTGGTGGGCTACAGTTCATGGGGTCACAAAGAGTCGTACACAGCTGAGTGACTAACACTTTCTTTTCAGCCTATATAAAAAACCCTCAATACTTAATAATAAGAAAATAAACAGCTCAACAAAAAAATTAGGCAAATGATATGAATACAAAGATGTATGGATGGCAAATAAACATATGAAAATGTGTCCAACATCATTAGTCACTAGTAAAATGCAAATTAAAGCCCCAGTGAGACACCACTGTACATCTATTAAAATGACTAAAAAAAAATTATTTTTAAACTGACTACACTTGAGGGCAGTATCCTAGAAGAAATAAGCTAGACAAGAAAGATAACTACTGCATGGCATCACTTGTATGTCAAACCTTTTTTTAGGAAATCACAGAAACAGAATAGAAAAGTGGTGGCTAGAGGATAAGAGAAATAGGAAGTGGTTGGTAAACGGCTACAAATTTCAGCTGTAAGATAAATAAGGTCTGAGGATCTAATGTAAACCAGGATGACTGTACTTGATAACACTGTACTGTATAATTGAAATTTGCTGACAGAGTAGTACATAAGTGTTCTCATTTTTTAAAAAAAGAAAGGATAAATATGTGACGTGATAGATGTATTAATTATCTCGATGAAGGGAATCCTTTCACAGTGTATACATATATCAAGTTGCCATGATGTACACTAGCTATCTTATAATAATTTAATGCCAATTATACCTCCACAAAGCTTAAGTTTTTATTAAAAAAAAAGCTAACAACAGAAAGTGCTGGTGAGAATGCAGAGCAACTAGAACTCTTTTACATTGCTAGTAGGAAAGCAAAATGGCACAGCTCCTTTGGAAAACAATTTGGTGGCTTACAAAATTAAGTGTACACTTACCATATGACCCAGCAATCCCACTTCTAGATATTTACTCAAGAAAAAGGGAAAATTGTATTTACATAAAAACCTAGACTTGAAGCTGATTAATTCATAATCACTGCAAACAAGAAACCCTCCTGATGTCAGCTGGTGATGGTTAAATCGTGGCACATTCATAGGCAGGAGGCCACGCAGCAATAACAAGGAATGGACAGCAACATGGATAAATCGCAGATGTTTGAGGCAGACTGACAGACACTAAACCCCAAAGGCTACATGCTATATAATTGCATTTATGTGGCTTTCCAGAAGAGACAAAACTATGGGGGCAGAAAATAGATTTGTAGTTGCAAGAGCCTTGGGGTATAAGTAGGGGTTGACTTCAAGGTGGCACAATGGAGTTCTGGAAGTGTTCTATAATTTGATTATGGTGATACTTATCCAACTGGTTGCATTTATCAAAACTCATAAAACTGTACACTAGAAAGGTGAATTTACTGTTTGTAAACTGTCTGTCACCAAGACAATGATTAAGCCTGTGGTTGCATTATTAGGGATGATGTTCAAGGCTGTGGCCATTTGTTTAGGCATATTCTCGTTACCTGATGCCAGCTCTAAGCATAACAGAATCCCGACTCTGGATTATCATCCTGTCTACTTCCAGGGAACCTTTCCTGTCAAGATCAGACAGAGCACGTAAAATAATCAGTAAACTTACAGAACAAACCTGTTTGATCTATACCTGCCAGTGGATGGGGGAGGGGTGGGGTGGCTGTATGTTTGTTGTTAGTAAATACCTGTATGTGTGGTAGAACAATCTGACCTGAAATGTGCTTTCACTGCAGCTTAATAGAAAGGTTATGGAGTAGCCAATCCCTTCCCATCTCAGACTTCCTTGACAGTGATATCTCCCCAAAAGAACCTGAATTGCGTGTGATCAGACTGACTGATTTCAACATAGGAATGCGCTGTTTCCTCAAGCTCACTCAGATGTATCTTCTAAGCCAAGTATCACCTTCTGTCCTGAACCTTTCCTAATATCTTCTGCATACTCCCATGACATTCTGGGTACACGTGCTTCTGAGTGAAAAACCATCCTCTTTAAGTTGTTTTTTCTTGGTCGTCCCCATTAAGCCATAGCATCTTAAATGGCACAATCTGCGTCTTATATTTTCACACCTTCTAACATTCACACACGTTCAGTAAGCATTTTGCTTAAGTAATAGAGTAACAATAATAAATATGATAATAGTGCTGCACCCTGTGCCTTTCTGTGTAGTAGTTCCTCAGAGCACCCTATGAGGTATGTGTTGTTATCATCCCCATTTCACAGATAAGATAACTGAGGTGTGGAGAGATTAAAAAGTAACTTGCCTAAAGTTACACAGCTAGCAAATGGCAATGGAAACCAAAGTCTCAGAGATCTGTGACCTCTGCCTCTCATTTTCACTGCAACAGTAGCCCTTGAAAGAGATAATACTTTTCACTCTGTGCAAGCAATCTTGTCACCAGAAAGATTTTTTAGCTTATCTATTCATCACCCCCAATGTGTGGATTAAACAGGGGAGGATCACAGAAGCTGACTTGCTCAAGATCACTCAATTTTTCTACAAAATAGCTAAGATAACTTTCTGATGAATAGGGGGAGGGATACATAAAAATTTAAAGGGCCACTGCTGTCTTAAATATTTGGGTGCTCTGTCGCAAGAAGAGGATTATTTTCATCAGGAAGAATCATTACTAACTTCTTTCCCCAACTCTCTCTCTTCCAGAGTTCACTGTTTCCACTATCTCATCCCTCTTGCGAAGGAGGGGAACTATGCCATTGTCGCGAATGTGGAAAGTATGGATTATGACCCTCTGGTGGTGAAGCTCAACAAAGATATCAGCGCCATTGAAGAAGCCATGAGTGCCAGCCTCCAGCAGCACAAGTTCCAGTACATATTTGAAGGTCAGACCCTGCCTCTGTCCCTGAGAGTCTGGGAGGAAAGAAGGGTGAAGGTTTTCCTGATTTTCTCTATTACTAAAGCTTAAAACTTGTAGAAAAAGATTTTTGATTTTTTTTTTTTGTTTTTTGCTTTTTGGATTAAAGCAGCAATACCTAGCCTCTCTGTGTATGGCTAGGTAGGCAACAATATGGCTGCCATCTGCTCCTTCTTGACGAGGAGATTTAATCCAAGATGAGGCAGATGGCAGCCCGGCTGCCTCCTTGACACACCACTCATGAGAGCTGCCTAAGTGTGTGGAGTGGACCACAAATTAACTCAAGAGGAGCTCATAAAGAAAAAGAAACACACACAATAAGAAGAGAACCCTGAGAGATCCCCTCATTGGCTAAAATTATCACTGGAAGGGGAAGTTTTCTTTCCAAGAATGAATTCTTGCCTGAAGAGAAAACAGAAACCACTGATGAGCGCAGTTTTGAGAAGTCTACATCCATAAATGCCTTCAGAGTCAAGGAAGCAAGGAAGGGTGTGAACGACAGTACTAGCCAAAGGTGTTTGCCTTCAACATTAAAAAAAACGAGCGGCCAGCCAAATCATTTGCGTGATGAATTCCTCCAAAGGACCCTTTTTGAAGACTTTCAATTTTACCCCTTTTTTTCTTGTTTTGGTTGGTTTGTACATAGACCCCGGGGCCAAAAGTATCTATGGTGTCTCACAGAATTGAGCCAGTGTAACTTAAAACAAGTAAGAAGGTACTTAGTGCAAAGGATTGTGGCAGCCTGAAGATGGAAGGAGAGTGTCAATGCATGACCATGTCTTGCTTGATGAAATGATTCTGTTCTGGCAAATGCCCCCGCCCCCCAAAATCCTAATTTTCCCATTAAATTATGTCATAGTGATGAAGATGTGTTCTGAAAGGGAATATTCCTGAAAGACTTTAGCCAGAATGTATAAATGATACAAAAAAGGTTCGTCAGCCCTGTGGCTCTGTGTCCTGGGGACTGCAGTCATACTGTCTATCTTAACAGTATAGGACCCATCTAAGAATCACTCTCCTGACAACACAGAATTCCCTTCTGGCTTTGGACACTGGCTCTTCCAAGTCCCACATGTCACCATTCACATCCCAGAGTTTTCCTCTCATTTAGACCAGACACTTCTTGACATCGAATCCTCCTGGGAAACAATAGAGGTATAATCCTCTGACACAGAAGAGATTTTAACTGAAAAAAAAAAATCATAAATTGGAAATTTCCTATTTAAAAAGCTAGCTATCCCCTGTCATATCACTTTCTAAATTCAAGGGCGTATTATTGAATTTCTCAAGTGGAGGAAGTGAGAGTGGTCTCAGTCTTCTTAGTGTGGCAAGGAGAAATATTTTATTATTTTTTTAAGGGGTGTATTTAATCACAGATATTCTTTAAAATTCCTGGTGTATAGTGATAATACAAAGCAGACCAACTTTTAATTGGTTTATTATTAGAATTTATCGTGCTTAATTATTATATACATTTATTTCTGTAATCTATTTTTTATTCTCTATAACCAGTGCATCACCTCATAGCCTGCACTTAGGGCAGACCACATCAAACCCCTGCAGAACAAAATTCTGCCTGAAGTTATGGGCTCAGGGGCATCATAGCCAAAGAACCTACAGAGATTTTTCACATAAATTGTCTAGCTTTAAATGTAAAATCCATGTGTGTGTTTCTGTTCCTTTGAGTGAAAAGCTTTTTACTTCACCTTAGAAGAGCAGCAAATTTGTCATCTTGAAACAACATTGGGTGAGTGTAGCTGAAGCAAGAGATGATGCCTTCTCCTGTGCTTTTCCTACGTGTATCCTAATCAAGGGAAAACTTGTTTTGAAGACAGAAGGAGCCTTTGAACCTGAAGCTATACCCTGAGACAAAAATAGTCGACTATTCTCAACTAGTCAGACTAACTTGAGATTTCCGGAAAAACATCTTGCCAGAGTACAACTTTGTAAGAACAAGAGAAGAAGGAAGAAGAGAGGTTTACTTAGTTCCAAGTATTTAGAATTAAAATCTAACTTCTAAAATTGGTAACCCACATGTTCCTCGGGTTGTTCTGAACCAACATTTCCTCAACTTCATTACCTAAGATAACCTGAAATGGAATCTCTTAGTTTGTTGACATCCTAACTGGCAATTTGTCGAATTTCACAGACCTTAAGACGGTCCTTTGGCAATGAGGACAAATCACTTCCTGACACCCCTGACAACTACACAGGAGTCTTGTGGGAACTCAGCAGTTAATGTGTGATCTGCTTTTCCTTCCGCTTTGTTTCTGATTACATTCTCTCCCATTACTCCTTTAGAAATCTACTCCATTGTCAGTGCTGAGGTATGTTAACATTAATGCCAAGAGTCCAATTTCCTATTGATTTATTTTTATTTACATAGGTTCCCAATCAACTTTTGAGCCAAAAGTACAACCCCTACCTGTTTTGTAGGAGGAGAAGGAAGCTAAACAGATGATACTATTTACATGTGGTGTTCTCTGCTTTAAAATAACTCAACAGGAAAAACAAGTTTTACGCGGTAATTTAAAACAATCTAGCATATACTGTTAAGCCTTGGCATGTGGCTTTAGCTGCATATGGCAGTGCTGAAACTGTGGAAGTCCCAGGTTTTTTATCAGCATAAAGTCTCCCCACTTGTAACTCCTTGGGCAGTATCTAACTACTCCGAAATCACTGTAAGATCAGGTGGTCCAACCATCAGAGCCAAGTTTTCTTTGGTCGTTTACATTTTCTGAGGAGTAGAGAGAGGAATCCTGTGTGTCCGTTTCTTCAAGATGGCATTAATCTGTCTCCTCCCTCCCCATCACCCTGTGCTGATCCCTCAGGCCTGGGACATCTGATCTCCTGCATCCTTATTAATGGGGCCCAGTACTTCCGGCGCATCAGTGAGTCTGGCATCAAGAAAATGTGTAGGAACATTTTTGTCCTGCAGCAGAATTTGACCAACATCACCATGTCACGGGAGGCAGACCTGGACTTCGCAAGGTAAGAAAGGGTAGATTGGACTCAGTTCGTGTTCCAAAGCATTCTACCAAATCATTAATAAAAATGGATTCTTAATCATTAAAAAGCTAGTTTAAGAAATGAAACAGAAGTGATGGATGTTAATGAAACTTATTGCAATGATCTTTTCACAATATATCCATATATTGAATTAGTACACTGTATATCTGAAACTAATATGTCAATTATACCTCAGTTTTAGAAAAGGAAAAAAAAAAATGGAACTCACAGATGTCCTTTGGTAATAGGGAAGTAAGTCTATAAAATTCTGTTGGGTGTTTAACGACTGTGAAACAGGTAATTTTTCCTATTGTCTAACCTAAGGTCTTTTACTACAGCACTTCAGTAATTTTGTTTTCTAATTGAAAAAGTAATGTGTGCTCATTGCATAAAATATGTAACATAAAGTACAAAGAAGAATATAAACATTATTCATAAACTCTTAATCTAAAAATGTGATATTTGATATACTTTCTCCTGGTTTTTATGCATGTGCTGTGTGTATAGGTGAGTCTCATTTATGGGCATGTGTATCATTTCTCTTTACAAAATTGTTAATGGGTTTTTTATTCATTTAATTTGTGTTTTCCTATATCATTAGTAATCTTTGAAAACATGGTTTTTCCCATATCCATTAAGGTCCGTTGAAAATATTATTTTAAATGCCTGAACAAATGTTTCATGGGGCAAGTAAATCATAATTTATCTATCTGATTATTAATATTTGCAGATTTGTAGACATTGGGATTTTTTACATTTTCTCTCATTATAAATAACGTGTAGTGAATGTATTTTTACATGAATCTATTTCTTCATCTCTTCTATCTTTCCCAGGTGAAATCCATCCCCCCTTCTTCCTTTCATTGGGGAGAAAATGGTTACTCATCACTCTCCATGCTATTCCTTCATGTAACTGAAGGTTATTTTTTTAAAATAGCATTTGGACTTTTCTCTTTTCAAGGTTTGCTGATCTCAGTTTTTAGGGTTTCCTTGTAATATTCTTTTTCAAATGTAAGAGTTAATCTTCTTCTCTCTTTATGTGGTCTCAACACTACCCATACCTTTCTTAAGTCAGTGGATCTTTGGGGCTTTAATGAAAACTTTAGACGTTTTGAAGAGGATGGATGACGATTATAGTGTTGGTGTTTTATTGCTGATTATACTTGGATGAATTTTTCCATGAACCCCTTTATTGCTGGGAAGTTTTTTTGTTTTTCATAGTCCAGCATGCTCCTGCCTATTATTTAGTATTTCCGTGTCTTTTCACTTGACTTTTTGATTCCTGAAGAAGTTTAATAAAATTTGAAATAATTCTTGAGAAATTTCTAGGGATGATGAAATGCTGTATTACTTTGACAGTTATTAAGACATCCATGCTAGGATCTTTGTCTTGAAATCATATAACATCTTCACTTTCACCTTTCTTCCCCACGCTGTCACTCATTTGTTCCATTGCTACCCTGTTGTTCTGCTTTTCTGTCCTCCTTCTCTGATGGTTTCTTTCTGTTTGAGTGTGTGTGTTCATGAAATTCCCTATCTTAGGCCAAATTCGGTGGAAAGCGTTCCTTGCTCAGATTAGGGAAACCAGGTGTGACTGAATGCTGCATTTATTTGGCCTCCCTTATGGGGAATGATCTCATTATTGAATTAGTCTATTCATAATAACATTGAAAATGGGAAGTTAAGAACACAGAGGCCTGAAGGATACAGAGAAGCATTACTAATTCTCTGAGGAATATAATTCCTAAATTCAATCATCCTTTTTTAAATGATTTTTTTTTTTTTAATTTTGCTGAAGTAAGTAAATTAACACAGCTTTTGGCAGACACTATGGGGCCTGCACACATACTAAAAACCCTAGCATCTGAATAATGAAATGATGACTGGGCAGTATTGAGGTTGACATTGGTGGGCCATGTACCAGCAAAGCGTTTCTTCAGCGAAGCTATGCCTGTCACGGTTGAATTTGGGAGTGATATCCAAGGAAGTGGCTGTAAGCTAAAAGATGATCGCTTGGGAGAGGCACTGCTCTTATTACTCTTCATGGATTTTGAGAGGAGATAGGATGGCCTAAGTCTAAAGCGTTAGATTACGTCCTGATCACAGTTCAGAAAGACACATCTTTACTAGACTTGTAAGCTCCAGGAAGCCCAGATTTTCTGTTTCCTCAGTGTGTGAACCAGAGTAAGTGCTCACTTTGTATACCGGATGAATGACTAGGTATCAAATCAAGGCTTCTTTTTGTGGTAAGGAGCCTGGATAATGGCAAAATCTAGTTTGTCTTTAACATCCTAAACATTTTAACCAGCTGACGTGGGATCATTTTCTTATAGGCTGTTGAGAAACAGAGCCTCTCCTTTGCAATTCTTTCTTTCTAGAAAGTGTTACAAGAAAGAATACTACATCCCTAACTATTCATAGACTCTTTCTCCTTCATTTTCTCTTGCTCTCCTACATACACATATGCCTAAACACACTTTATAGCCTTGTTTGTCTGTTTTTCTGTTCTTGATTTTGGTAGGGACAGGTTTTGTGAAATGGGCTCCATCAGTTCTACTGAATGTGAAGCGATGTAAAATAAACATAAGAGTGATACCAAAATAGCCAGAAATAGTAGACTGCAACAGTGTGTCTCAGCATTTCTTAAGTAATGTCTAATCAAGCATGGACAACATCTGTATTTCCAGCAAACCTCTATAGGAATGTTATCTTCTAACGCAGTAATTAATCACTAGTTGCCATGTGTCAGAAAACTTACTTAACAAGAAGTTGCAAGGCTCTGTAGCTTTTCACTTTCACAGCCTTCCTGGCCAGTGGAAAATAGAACACTCTTCCACAATAAAGGAATGAGAGATCTGGACTCATTCCATTTATGTTAACTCTTCTACTCATGGTATTGTTAAGTTGTCTCTTTCTTCGTACACACCTTTGGTCCAACTAATCTCTAATAGGAATAAATCTTGGGTGAGCAAAAGCTTGAAAAACCTATAATGTGACCAGAACTGCCGAGAGACCCTGTCCCCTATGGTAATGATCTCTGCTATGGTTTTGACCCTTTTGACCCAACCGTTGATTTTCAGGCTCAAAAAGAGGCTTTGTCCTGGAAAATCACTACAGACTAGCTAGAAAGTAGAAGGCCACTATGAGTGCTCTTTAATTGCCTTCATCAAAGAACATCTTACCCTGAACTGTCAGGTGCTTCAAAGCAACCCACTAGTCAGGAGTAACGGGAGAAGTCTGAATGAGTACTTCCATCCCCAGGGTGAATCTGGCAGCCTTTGTAGTTCAAGTGAGACCATTGTTGGGGAAAAAATTCCCAGAATTTTCCTCCTAGTACCTCCATCTCTTCACACATTTCCCTTTTGTATTGGTCTCTCTCATTACAGTTGCCTCTTTTCTCCTTTATCTCTCCTGTTACCTCTATTATCTCTCCTTGATTCTGTGGTCTTTTTGGTTTTCTTTAGACTAATCTCTCTCTCATTCTTTAATCTGGCACAGATCAGGAAATGAAAGCTAAGGTTCAGGATGTGGTGAGGTCCTAACACATAAGGAAGTGTCCTCATCCTTTTACTCATTCATTCAACAAATGCTTATTGAGTGTGCATCCTCTCTAGGTCCTACCCTTGTGGAATTTACATTATTATGGGCAAGAGAGATGAACTAATAAACAAGTAAAATACAAAGTATGCCAGATGATGATATATGCTACGGTGAAAAATTAGATGTTAAGAAGAATAGAGTGTATTTGGGTATGAGGAAGGTAATTTGTGATTTCGAGTGTTCAGGGAAGTTCTTAATGAGATGATAACATTTGAGGAAAGACCTAAAGGAAGAGCAGATCATGTAGCTATCTAGAGGAGCTTCTGAGGAAGGGAGCGGTGGGAGCAGAGAACTAGAAAGAGGCATGTATTTAGCATTTAAAGAACAGAAGGAAGGCCAGTAAGGCCGAAGTAAATAAACAAGAAAAGAATAAGAGATGAGTCAGAGGTTTAATCAAAGAAGCTGAGATCTTGAAGACCAATGTAATAACACTGACCTTTACTTTGAGATTGGAAGCTATTAGAAGAATTGAAACAAGAATGCCATGATCTGACTTATGTTATGAAAGAGTCACTCTGGCTGCTATGTGGAAAATAGATGATTTTCTATTTTTCCTGAGGAAGGGAAGTTACAGACAAGAGCAGAAACAGAAGGATTTGTTAGAAAACTATGGCAATAATCTGGGTGAAAAACAGTGGTGATTCAAACCACAATTGTAGAAATGGAGAGGATGAGAAATGGACAGATTAGGATATATTTTAAAAGTAGAGATAACAGGATTTGTTAAGGGATTGGAAGTGAACAAGTGACCCCAAGATTTTGTTCTGAGCAATTCAAAGGGTGGTGTTTTCATTTATTGAAATGAAAATGAGCCAGACGACAGGAAAGGCAGGTTGAGTTGAGGGGGTAGGCTAAGAGGCAAATACAAAGGGGCTATCAAAAGTTTGGATTTAGAAATATGAAGTTTGAGATGCTGATTAGATGTCTTTATAGAGGTAAAGAAGAGTGACCTGGATATACAAATCTAGAGTTCAGGAAAGAGGTGGTTGTTGTTCAGTCTCTCAATCGTGTCTGACTCTTTGTGACCCCATGGACTGCAGCACACCGGGCTTGCCCATCCTTCACTACCTCCTGGAGTTTACTCACACTCATGTCCATTGAGTTGATGATGCCATCCAACCATCTCATCCTCTGTCTCCCCCTTCTCTTCCTGCCTTCAATCTTTCCCAGCATCACGGTCTTTTCCAGTGTATCAGCTCTTCTCATTAGGTGGCCCAAGTACTGGAGCTTCAGCTTCAGCATCAGTCCTTCCAATGAATATTCAGGACTGATTTCCTTTAGGATTGACTAATTTGCTCTCCTTGCTGTCCAAGGGACTCTCAAGAGTCTTCTCTAGCACCACAGTTTGAAAGCATCAGTTATATGGCACTCAGGCTTCTTTATGGTCCAGTCTCACATCTGTACATGACTACTGGGAAAACCATGGCTTTGACTATACGGACCTTTGTTGGCAAAGTGATGTCTCTGCTTTTTCAGGAAAGAGGTATAGGCTGGAAATGGGAGTTTGGGCTTCGTTAGCTTATAAGTGTGATGTTAAAGCCATGAGACAGAGTGAGAAGTGAGAGTGCAATGAGAATGAGTGGAGCAGAAAGAAAGGCTGACCAAGAGTTGGCCCTTGGGTCCTCCACTGCTTAGACGTTAGAATACTGGGAAAGAACCAGCAAAGGAACCTGAAAAGGAGCAGCCAATAAAGTAGGAAAATAACCAGGAGAGGTTTGTGTCCTAGAAGTGAAGAAAATGTTTGAAGAGGAGAGTGTCTTCATCTGTATTAAATGCTGCTAGTAGGTTAAATGAGCTCAGGATAGAGAATCAGCCACTAGTAGACTTGATCAGATATCTGAAATGCTTTGGTTTGCATTCCTTTACCTGCCCTACAACTTACCTAGCATAGCAACAAACTTGGGACATATTTAGGGAAGGCTGCTCACTCTTCAATTCCACGGTAGGGTCTGAAGCATTCGGGGCAAACAAAAATGCAGTTAGTGTGATTCTAGTGTGATATATAAAAGACCAAATTGGCAGCCTCTTTTTCCTCATTGAATAGTTAGAAAGGAAGCCCTGCTCTTCCCAGCATATGTACTCATCCATTTCCCATGATGAAGCGGAGTTGTGATCACTCTTAGAGAGATACTAACCAATGGTGACTTCCCTGGCGGCTCAGCTAATAAAGAATCCACCTGCCATATGAGAGACCTGGGGTCGATCCCGGGGTTGGGAAGATCCTCTGGAGGAGGGCATGGCAATCTACTCCAGTATTCTTGCCTGGAGAATCCCCATGGACAGAGGAGTCTGGAGGGCTACAGTCCATGGGGTTGCAAAGACGCAGACACAACTGAGCAACTAAGCAGAGCACACAACCGGGTGAATTTGCTTTTAACGATGGCAGTCTCTGCTCCTAGGTGCCCCACCCCTCTTTAGCCCCAGTTCCTCTTCCAGAAGCTCCAAGTTAGCTTTGAAGCTGTTCCGTGCATGTTGACTTAACCAAGTCCTATATCTCCTATATATAGTACCCATACTATGGAGTGGGAACATCTATTCCACAGAAGGCAACAGAAAAATCTCACTGACAGAGAGTAAATCATTTGGTACCTGGGAACAAAAGAAGAAAAAATCGTGCCTGAACTGCCTCCTCTGGACATAGGTTTATATGGAGAAGTACAGTACATCATATTTGTTTGACTCAATAAGAGGTTGAATCAAGAAAGTGAAAAGACCACCAATAGAATGGGAGAAAATATTTGGATATCACATATCTCATAGGGATTTATATCCAGAATATATAGAACTCTTACAACTCAATAATACGAAAGCAAATAATCTAATTAAAGACTAGGTAAAGATATCCCAGTAGCAACGTGCATACCTAGTGCCCCAATCTGATTCTAAGTTACTGTTCTTCAATAAAAGGAAGCAGGGCTCCTGAAGAAAATGACTGATTGTAGGTCTGGAGCAGGAAATAGACAAGATGAGGCTATAGTGTTAATACTTTCTGAAGATCTCCTGGAAAAGAAAATGGCAACCCACTCCACTATTCTTGCCTGGAAAATCCCATGGATGGAGGAGCCTGGCTGACTACAGTCTATGGGGTTGCAAAGAGTCAGACACAACTGAACGACTTCACTATAGTACCAGAAAGTAAGGAAGTACTAAACACACGCGCACACATAACACAATGTGTCAAAGAGGCACAGGAACCAACTAAAATAGCTCCCAGTGGCAAAGAGGGGACCATTTGAGCAACAGAATAAACAAAGTACTACTGAATTATAACCCAAACTATCAAGTAAATATCCATAAGTCCATACTGATGTAAATGGTTCAATATAGTAATAAACAAGGAGAAAGAGAAAAATCTGTGCAGAAGCATTCCAGATAGATTATGGAGCTAATATAAAGGTAGAGGCCCACTTTTTAAGGCTGGTTGCACATAATGACTTCCCTCCAAAGAGTACATATAGAATGTGGGGGAGTAACTTTATAGTGGAAAAATCTGACAAATAGTATTTCAGCCAGGTGATCAAGGTCAGCATCAATATGCATAAATCATGAAGTATCAAATAAATTCCAATACATGAAGATTCTGCAAAATACCCATCCAATTCTCCTCAAAGCTATCAAGTTTATTAAAACCAAGGAAAATCTAAGAAGCTATAATATCCGAGAGGAACCTAAGAAGACGTGATAAGTACATGTAATGTGGTATCCTGGGTAGGATTCTGAAACAGAGAAAGGACATTAGGTAAAAACTAAGGAAATGTGAATAAACCATGGACTTCAGTTAATAATTTATCAATATAGGTTCATCAGTTGTGCTAAATGTATCATACTAATGTAAGATGTTAATAATGGGGAATGTGGCTATAAGTTAAACAGGAAATCTCTGTTCTATCTTCCCAATTTTTCTATTAGTCTAAAACTGTTGGGAAAAAATAAAATCTATTAATAAAAAAATGGGCAAAAAATTTTATAAACATTTGTCTGACAAGACATATAGATGGCCAGTATATATATGAAAAGATGCTCAACACTTTGTTACTAGGGAAATGCAAACCAAAATCACAGTAAGATACCACATCACAGCTACTAGGATTACTATAATCAAAAAGACAATAACAAGTGTTGGATTACTGTAATCAAAAAGACAGACAATAGCAAGTGTTGCAGAGAATGTGGAGAAACTAGAACACTCATATCAATACATTGCTGATAGGAATATAAAATGATGTAACTGCTTTGGAAAACAATTCATAACTTCCTCAAAAAGTTAGCCATAGAGTTACTATGTGTGCGTGTGCGCTCACATGTGTGTGGGTGTGCTCAGTCGTGTCCATCTCTTTGGGACCCGATGCACTGTAGCTCACCAGGCTCCTCTGTTCATGGAATTTTCCAGGCAAGAATACTGGAGTAGGGGACTTCCCAGTAGTCCAACGGCTAAGACCCTGTACTCTTAATGCAGACGGCTCAGTTCCATTCCTGGCCAGAGAACTAGATCCCACGTGCTGCAACTAAGACCTGGTGCAGCCAAATAAGTAAAACTTAAAAAAAAAAAAGAATACTGGAGTGGGTTACCATTTCCTCCTCCAGGGGATCTTCCTGACCCAGGGATCGAACCCACGTCACTTGGCATCCATATGATCCAGAAATTCCACCCCTAGATATATACCCAAGAGAAATGAAAATTTATATCTCCACAGAAATTTGTACATAAATGTTCAGAGCAGCATTATTCATAAAAGCCAAAAAGTGGAAACTGCCAAGGTAACCATCAACTAATAAATAAAATATGATCAATCCATACGTCCAATAGATTTATTCAGCTATAAATACAAAAGTACTAATATATGATACAACATGGATAAACCTTGCAAACTTTAAGTGAAAGGAGCTAGTCACAAAAGATCATATGTTGTTTAACTCCATTGATGTGAAATGCTCAAAATAACCAATGTTATAGAAGTAGAATGCACAGTGGTTACTTAGAGCTAGTGGGTTGGAAGGAAATGGGACATGGGTACAAGGTCTCCTTTTGGGGTGGTTCTAAGATAGATTGTGTTGACAGTTGTACAGCCTTACAAGTATATTAAAAGACACGCCTGCTTCCCCTCTCAGCACTCCCTGTATTCCCTACCTTGATTTATTTTTTAGCACATATCACCATCTGACATATTTAATATATACTTGTTTCTTTGTTCCTTGTCTATGAACTCTTGTTCATTTCTGTATCTCCAGGCTAAGAACAATACCTGGCATATAGTGTTGTTGTTCAGCCACTAAATTGTGTCTAACTCTGTGCAACCCCATGGACAGCAGCGCGTAGGTTCCTCTGTCCTCCACTATCTCCAGGAGCTTGTTTCAGACTCATGTCCATTGAGCCTGTGATGCTATCTAACCATCTCATCCTCTGCTGCCTCCTTCTTTTGCCTTCAGTATCGCCCAGCATCAGGATCTTTTCCAGTAAGTATACTCTTCACATCAGGTGCCCGAAGTATCAGAGCTTCAGCGGCAGTCCTTCGCATGAGTATTCAGGGTTGATTTCCTTTAGGATCAACTGGTTTGATCTCCTTGCAGTCCAAGAGTCTTCAGTAGGCATTCAGTAAATATTTGTGGCCTGATAACTTTAACCTTGTTGTGGCCTAAAGAGCTTTAAGCAGAAAAGTGAGACAGTCAGATTTGTTTTCTAAGAAGATTATTTCAGCAACTGTATAGAAAATGGCCCTGAGGGCAATAACCCTAGAGGCCTTGCAGACCAATTGGAAGGTAATGGTAGAGAGAGAGATGTGTAGAGCCTGAACTAGGTCAGTCCTGGTGGAGATGGAGGGGACAGATTTAGGATGTATAAATAAGCTGAAATGTGCAGGATATAAAGAGTGATTGAATGTTGAGGATAAAGAAAAATGGGTCAGGTTTGACCTCCAGTCTCTGACGTGGATGTCTTAAGTGGGTCCCCACACTGTTAAATCAGATAAGCCTATAGGAAGAGGGAGGAGTAGACTTGGCAGAAGGAAGATAATCACTGGACGTGACAAGTGTCAGATGTGTGTGAGATTTCCAGTGGAGATGGCTCATGTGCAACTGGATGTGTAAGCTAGAAGCTTGGGGAAGAGTGGAGGAGGGGAGGGGCCTGGTTTGAACAGTTTGGGGAATCATCGGCTTGAGGTTGTTATTTAAAACCACTGGAGAACAGGACTCCTCTGGCAGTCCAGTGGTTAGACTAGTGGAGCTCCTCTGCGCTTCCACTGCAGGGGTCATGGGTTTGGTCCCTGGTCAGGGAACTAATATCCCACAAGCTGCATGGCACACATAAAAGAAAAAAAAAAAAAAAAAGAGGAGACGGAGAAGACCAGCATGTAAAGGGCATGAGAAGGAAGAGGGACCCCAGAAGAGGACAGGGAAGGAATGACCCCACAGTATAAGAGCCAGAAAAGAGCAGCACATAAATTGCTACCTGCACTGACGTGGTACTCTCCCCATAAATTGATCCAGCATCTTTCTTCCCATCAGTGAACACATCTTCTCATTTTAATTTCTCCCAACTCCTCTTTGAGGTAGACTGTTTAAATGCTTTCCTCAAGGCGGCAGAGCGAGTGACAAAGCCAGCCTAAGCCTATCAGCTTGGACTCCTGCTTTATCCTTGACCTTGTACTTTCTCTAAGGCCAGCGATGACCTCTGGCGTAGCTGAGACAATATTGAATTCCTTCCAAGGGAGCTGCTTTGGTAGACGTGATTCCTACAAACCTATTGTCCCAGGAACATTACTTTGGATTTCTGCAGAAAAGGTTATTATGGGTTTTCCTATCTGAAGTGACCAGGGAGCTGTTTGGAAGGTAGGGATTAGCAATGACATGCTGCCATCTACTGGAAACACCCACGGACATCCAGACAGACCTGTGGTCTCTTAACTCCCTGTCACTCTGTTGAGTCAGGAGCGGGGCTGCCTCAGTGGTAGGCTTCAGAGGTGAAAATAATGAAATGTCCTCACCTATCATGTGAAATTTCCTTAGACTGCCTTGCTTAAAGAGCAACTCTGTTCCTAAAATACATATATATGTATTTTCTCATTATTTTCACATTTTTTCCCCAACTTTATTGTGCTATTAGTCTTATCTGCCTTTCTGATTCTGGGGTAATGCATCCTTTTTCCAACCTTTACCTGTCATATATTCCGGATCTGTGGCTCAAGATTATTAACCTTGTGAATTTGTGATTAATTTTGCAGGAAAAATTAGTCTGCTATCAAAATTCTTTTAATGACGATGCCACTAAAAATTCTGTTACATCTCCTGAGTTTCCTAGTGATGCAAAGCTAACCCTGACTTTCCTAGGTATCCAAGTCATTGGGGAAATATAAGAGGCTACATGGCTTTTGCTCCCTGGAAGAAGGAAATATGCCAGATATTAAAATTTAGTAACAAAATAAAACTTTGTATGGCATGATCTCTGAGGCAATTTTTGTAAATATTATTACAAATAGATTTGAATATCATTACATTCCCCCTAATTAAACTTTTATTTGACTTTGTTTCTGACCATACCTGTTTCTAACCATACCACTTTCTACTGATCTCCTTTTTCTGTGTTTACTGAACTTATCGTAGGTTCCACACATTCTACCAACTAATTGGTAACTAATTGCTTAATTAGGGCTCTTTGAAGGCAGGTGAGTATGCCTACTTGTCTTCATATCCCCCGAGAGCACAGCAGAACAATGAGTACTCAGAAGGCTCTCAAAAAATAATACCTGTCAGTATTGGTGTTTGATTCCTTATAATATCCAGTGTGTGAGCTTTGATTAAGTAGGATTTCTTTTGATTATGCTCAATTAATGTCACCATACCTTGTACATATATAATGTCAATGTATAATTTAGGGTTCCCCGAGATTATTGGCAGCCATAGTCGTCATCTTCCCTTTGTTGCACATGTGCTAGAATTGGAATGATTCAGAGATTAGCATAGATGGCAGGTGTTATTATATCCAATAAAGATCCTATGGAACGGAAATCAGAAGTGACTTGTCCAAAATCTCTCATCAAGTTGTGCTATTTATATCCCCTGCATGGCCTCTGTAGTCGCCACAGTGCGGAAATTACATTAATTCACCCAGTGAGGCCATTTTTCTGCCAGGAAAGGATTGTATTGTTCTAGAAAGACATTACACTTATTCTGTGACTAAAGCCCAAGAAAGATCATTCTAATGATCACTCTATGAGAATCCTTACTGAAAAACTTGAGGCTGGAAGCTGACCTTTCTTGTCATCTAAATAAAGATAGAGGGTTTAATTTTGATGCTTAACGGGAAGAAACAGGCATGATTGGCTCTAGAGGTATAAACAGAGCTGCAACCCTTTACAAATCATATGGAGGCCAGACTTCCTTCTGCACTCCCTCTCTTGTTCCATTTTATACAGAAAGCCCTTCTCTCCATTCCCACCCCCTGCTTTGCCTAAAACACCATTTGCCAGTCTAAGAGAATAGTGCTGAAGGGAGGCCAAGTGGCTGCAGTGAGCTCAGTGGTCAGCACCCAGCCAGACCCTTTTGCTCTCTCAACCCCCCTGACAGTCAGTTCCATATCCATTTCTCGCCTTATCATCTCTTTCCTCTCCACTTCAATTTTCTACCCTCTGTAATTATTAAATAATACCTTATTATATCCATAATGGTTCTTCATTTGTTGTTGTTGTTCAGTCACAAAGTCATGTCCTACCTTTTGTGACCCCATGGACTACAGCACACCAGGCTTCCCTGTCCTTCGCCTGAACTTCACCCAAACATCAGTCTCCCGGAGTTTGCTCAAACTCATGTCCATGGAGTCAGTGATGCCATCCAACCATCTTCATTTGTACCTATTGTGTAATACTTTATTGCTCTAATTCTTGCTAACATGTTCGTCCTCCCCACTTCATTATAAAGTTATTGTGACTAGTTACCATGATTGTGTTTTGCTTTCTTATGGTTTCTGAAATTTGTCTTTTGTTTTCCTTTTCTTCTCTGTAATAGTCAGCAACCTAAAGTGTTCATGAATGTAATGTGAGTTTCCAAGCATGCTTGATGAATATGAATTTCCTTGCATGTTTCAGAGAGCATCCATAGCTAATTATAGATAGGTTACCAAGAAATAAACATGTGCCTGATAGACCTATGACTGCAGACTGCTTTCACTAAAGCAAAGACGGCATCTAGCAGTCAAGTAACTTTAGTGTAGATCACCTTGAGGCCTAATTATCTTCTTTTTCCCAGTGACGATGATGATATATTCCCATTTTGATGAAAGAGTAGTTATTGTTACTATTATATAATTGAACTCAGTGAATGACATGAACCTTAGGAAATGTTTTACCTACATTGGTTCACTGAATCCTTCTTGAAACTCCATATGTAGCTATTATCGCCCCATTTTCTACTTGAAAATTAAACAAAAGCTAAAGCTTGAGGAGGCTAAGTAAATTCCCAGTTTACACAATAATGAGATTCAGGATTCAAACTTAGGTCAGTCCAACCCCCAAGTCTCTGAATGTCCTTAACCATGTGAAACCAAGGCTGTCATTTGGTAAATCCTAGGTTTCTGTTTTGCTTTGTTTAATTAAAATATGATTTTATTTTCAATTAGGCTCTTCTCTTTTCCATTCCTTTATTTTTTCTGGTTGTGTGTCTCCATCCAGCTCTGGTCTTGGCAGTTGTAGTTAGCTTTAGTTAGCAGTATCACTGGAGGACTGCAGATTCCTCTTTCACAAACGTGTTGGCGCTGGTTTTGCTCAGCCAGTAGGTACTCGGTGCTGCTTGCTGGTCACCTGCCCACTTTCCAAACAACTGTCCAGGAGCAACAGCACTGGACGCCCAAGACCATGCTCTTGGAATCATAGCGCAAATTAGAACCACTACACAATTCATATTTCCAGTAAACTCTATGATTAGTCCCAAGTACATACGCCTTTGCTTTAAAAACGCTGTGCCAAGTGGTTCTCAAAAGCCAGAGGGTGTAAGAATTTCCCAGGGAACTTGCTTTTGGTGGAATTCTCTGACTCCATCCATAAAAATTCTGATTTAGACAGTTGAGGGTGGGGCGTCAAACGGGGCATCTGCAGTTTGTTTAACAGGTGCCCAGGGATCCTGATGCAGGTAGTTTTTGGACTCTTTTGGAGAAGTACTGGTCTAACCTCATGTTCTTTGAGACTCTACAATATCCAGGCCATTTTTCTTTTACCGTCTTATTCTCCTTTCTTCCCCTTCACCCTTTTTTTCTCCTGCTGCAGGCAATGAAAGTAAAAATTATCTGAAAGCACTTTTCATCATTTAAAACCCCTTATGGAGTCACCATTTTTGTTTTGAGGAAGAGTCAAGTTGTGTTCTTGGAAGTTTGGGGGTGAACAAAGTAGTATTTTGTTATCTAGTGGGAGGCTGGTAAACAAATTCAACCCATGATTTTTGCATAAACTTGTGCCCATCACTTGAGCTCTCTTGGCTGAAGTTTCCTCATCTATAAAACGAGTATTTGACTAGAAAATCAACTCAAGGGTATCTTCTAAATTAGAGTTGTGCAGTCAGAGATGGGGTTCAGGGGTCTAGAGCTCCACCCCAACCCCTAGCTCTCAGAAGAGACCATCCCAGGAAAGGCTTGTAAAAGGAGGGAAGTGAACTTCAGTCTAATTCCACAAAGACACTGTAAAGATTTCTTAGATATACAGCATGTAACAGGCACTTTAGTGTTTGTTGATAGGATGAACAAATTAAGGCATGCGTGTATGACTGGATGAATGAACGGAGAAAGAAGTAGTGTAGGCCTGTTTCTTTCACAGTCAAGATCATGGTTGTAGCATTGCTCACCCCATGTACTGGGGAGTTAGACAGATAGAGAAGCTGGCTACTGTTTTTTGCATGACCTATAAAGGTCTCATAAGGCTCTGAACAGTAATTCAAAAAATAAACATGTAGGTACTCAAAAATATAAATGTCACATCAGCTATAGCTCTTCATCTCCTTTGCTGCACTGTGGTTTTCCAATTGATGGAAAGGTTTTATTCAAATCAGCCATTTCGCTTTTTCCTGGAGGTACTGTTAATCTCTGTGTTCTAACCTTTAAGGATATAGGCTTCGGTTGCTGCTATAATGATTTCCATTGCCTGGCATCTACATGTTTAAATTTCTCCAAAGAATTGCACACCTTCCATTTTTTGTCGATTGGAGATGGAGTCAAATGAGGAAAAAAACAAGTGGGGGTCGGAGAGGCCGGTTCTTGATTGACATCTCTCTCTTGATACCTGGGTCAAGGAAAGGAGTGGATCAATGGTCTTTACTTTGCAGCCCGCGTTAACACGTGTGTCTCACGCTCCTTTTGGCAATCTGTTTCACAAAGATGCTGATTAAACATTTTGGGGTACCAGGGACAGAGGAAGGAGGGAGAGGTTGGTGATTTTTAGCAGCTTAAGCATTTTATTGACAACATTAAAGGCTTCATAATATATTCGACCAGAAATTAATTACAGCCCAGTTCCCCATTTCTCCCTTAGGTGACAGTCTTCTGTTGATGTGTGCCGCTGTTAAAGTAATAATAGGTTTCAAATGTTTGTGAAAAACATAAAGTAATTACTTGCTGTGATAAATCAGTCACTTGAAGTTTCGACTTCTCTCAGCTCCATGTATGTGGTGGTAGGTTTGTTCCTGTTGTTAACTTTAATTATATAGCACTGAAGAATTTTTACTTTTCGGTTTTCAGAAATTTTGCTTTCTTTCTCCCTTTTTTGGTTTCCTGGTTCTCCAGGGATGAAAGTACTGAAGTGATAATGACACATAACTAACATTTGAACAAGGGAAGCATAAGTCTGCCAGGGAACTGATTGCCTTCGTTAAATTTTGTAGCTATTGGCTATCAGCTATTTGCCAGTTCCTATAATGAGCCTTAAATATTTAGTTTTTGTTGTGCAGAGGGAAAGAACCTGCTCTCAGGCATTTTGAGACTCCTCACCAATGGCATATGTTTAAATTATGGGCCCTGAAGCCAGAGAGATTCTAATAACTCTTTTTTGTTTTTTTAAATTACGGGAGAAAAAATGCAGTTTTTTCAGTAAAACCTTCGGTTGCTTTCCTGAGGTCCTTTTCTTCTGACAGCACCTGTGCAGATCTGCTTGGATAATATCCACCCCTTTGTTAGCTCACCTGGAAAATGAGAGAGAAATTTCCTTTTGGCAACTGTCTTAAAAGGGATCCTCACCCAGACAGATACAGTAGGCAGGACTAGATACTGGCTGGCGTGACAACCATCACACACAGGTATCCTGCTGTTGGCATGAAGGCTGGCTTACCCCTAAAGACATGAACAATACATTATACATGTTCACAGTTCTTTTTAACTCAATTAATATTAATATTAAGTTTTTCTATTCCCTCTAATCTGTCTTGTCCTTTCCTGATCAGTGAGCCATTATAAATCCTAACTTCAAAGGTTTTCTTAAATCTCCATCAGAATGTCCTTTTCTTAGAACAATAAGTTTGTTTTTCTTTTCCCCATATGAATCTCTTCCTTTGAAATAGTGTTTATATTTAGAACCAAATAGAAGAGCAGCAAAAATTGGTTACTAATAATTCTTCTGCACAAAAAAGTCATACAGACTGGTACTTCTGTGTTTCTTCATTGCAATGATAATTGGGGTTTCATGATGTTTGCCCCTGAGAATGGAAGATCCTGTCCACCATCAAAGAAGACTACTGCATTCAGCATAGTTTTAGCATTACATGTATTTTCCTGTATTCTGTCTTTTAAAAATTGATGACTCAATATGATATCTCAGTATAGGCCAGAATATCTGATTAACTGTAACCTCTGATTTTCTTTTGATGCCACATCATGAAGTTTTTATAGCTCTGTAATTCTGTCACAGCATTTCATTTTTCTACATATAGTAACAGCAAATTGCTTAAAATAAATATTTTTTATCATTTTTATTTGTATTACTAATAACAACTATTGTATTGAGTACTTACTTTGTGTAAGGCACTCTGCTTACGTGATTTACACACATTATCTTATTTAATCCTTATGATAACTTAGTGTGCCTATCAGCATTTTCATTCTACAGATGGGAAAATTGAGTCTCTGAAAGATTAAGTAGCCCAAGGTCTACACAACTGATAAATTACAGAGCCATGATTCAAAGCCAGGTCTGGCTGCATTTCAGCTATTGTGCTATACAGCTTATGACAATGTAATGTGTTAGTATTTCAAGAAGATAGACAGGGCCTCGATGATTTTATAGACTCTATTAAAACAATGATGATGGGGTGTTCTTAGTTGAAAGGGCTTTTAAAGGAGGGGTAATATTTTTTTTATCTTCCTTCAGGGAAAATGAAAGGAGAGATTGTTTTGTAGGCCTGTAGGGATAAACAAAAGAAAATCAAAAAGGTGATGAGAGTGGATTTTAGCACAGCACCAAGATCCTGTCTAGGAATGCTCAATAGTCATTGTTGAGCCGAACAAGGCCAGGATCAGGGCCGGGGACATCCAAGAGACCTAGCCCAGCAGCAGCAGCATTAGAGAGTGTCCAGGTCAGGGAGGAAGGCTAGACCAGACAGCCCAGGGAGAGAGGGCTCACTGCCAAATGTACACCTCAATTCTCCAAGTATCAATAAAACACCTATGTGTGATGGTAATACAGTGACTGATGAAGTTGTCTAAAATAGCTTTTAAGAAGCTACTTTGATTTTTTTCAAATGAATTTAATATATTCAGAAAGGAAGGGAAGCAAGAAGCTATGTCTTTTTCTTGTATCAGTAGAAAACCCAGTCACTTTTAAAGGAAAATACAGTAGTGATATATGAGTGACACGTGTCATTTTTTGTCCACCTAGCTTCTATGTCTCTTCCTGTGTTTAGGGAATTCCTCACAATGTGGCCTTGGAGGGAGGCAGGGCCCATTTCCCATTATAAAAATACAAAGGCCAGGCTTGCTCACTCTGTGGTGACCCAACCTCAGCTGGGCCATTGGGATGCACCTACTCAAAACTAATCAGGGTGCCCAGGACCAGTGCAGGGGTGATGGGGAGTCTTGTGACGTGGCATCAGCAGTAGTGGCAGCTGTCAGTCACCTGGGTGAGTGGCAGTGGCCGTGACACGGTCAACATCCATTTCTGCTGGCAGCAGAGCAAGATGTGGGGTTCTGTGTTTCAATTCAGTTCAGTTCAGTCGTGTCCGACTCTTTGCGACCCCACGAATTGCAGCACGCCAGGCCTCTCTGTCCATCACCAACTCCCGGAGTCTACCCAAACCCATGTCCATCGAGTCAGTGATGCCATCCAACCATCTCATCCTCTGTCGTCCCCTTCTCCTCCTGCCCCCAATCCTACCCAGCATTAGGGTCTTTTCCAATGAGTCAACTCTTCGTATGAGGTGGCCAAAGGATTGGAGTTTCAGCTTCAACATCAGTCCTTCCAATGAACACCCAGGATTGATCTCCTTTAGGATGGATTGATTGGATCTCCTTGCAGTCCAAGGGACTCTCAAGAGTCTTCTCCAACACCACAGTTCAAAAGCATCAATTCTGCGGCACTCAGCTTTCTTCACCGTCCAACTCTCACATCCATACATGACCACTGGAAAAACCATAGCCTTGACTAGACGGACCTTGTTGGCAAAGTAATGTCTCTGCTTTTAAATATGCTATCTAGGTTGGCCATAACCTTCCTTCCAAGGAGTAAGCGTCTTTTAATTTCATGGCTGCAATCACCATCAGCAATAGTGGTCTCTTCAGAAAACTGTCCTTAAAGAGTGATTCTGGAGTGACTTGATCCCTAACATTGTTCATTCCTGCTCACTTTCCAAGTCTGATTCTTCTGTCTTTCTGAATCATCTATGACTTACCCAGAATCCTTTCAATAATTTCTTCTCTGCAACTTAAAACCAAGACTGTTCCTTACAGACATAGTAAAATCTAGTGAATCTGGTAAAATTTAGCTTTTAATCCTGTCAATCCTCAGTAAAGCTTGAAGTCTTAAATTACTAACTCACCGCTGTTGAAGTGTTGACATAAAGTTACATCATATCTCTTTATCTTGATCAATTATAGAGAATACTTCAATTCATATCAAGAATTTTACTTTAAAAAAAAAAAAAAAAAGAAAGCAAAATTGGCTGGATTGCATGCCCTGAAGCTTGGCTCCTTATGGAGCTGAGAAAACTTAATTATTGGATGTATACATTTGTTTCCATTGTCCTTTGCTATATAATAAATCATCCCAAAACTTAGTACCAAGAGCAACAACCATTATATTGATTCTCTTGATTTAGAAGATTGGATCCCAGCTGTACAGTCTTCTCCTGAACCATCTTGGGGTTTCTTGCATGACTGTAATCTGATGGCAAATGGGGCTGAAACATCCAAGATGATTTGCCTCATGTGTCTGGTGGGAGTCGCTAGAAGGCTGGACTCAGCTGGGACACTCAGATGATTGGATCCCTCCTTCCCCCTGCTCCCCATAGTCTCAAAGATTCCTCTCTTTCATATAGCTTTTCCATGTGCTTTCTCCAGGGTGGTCCTACTTCTTACACAATGACCTAGGGCTCCCAAAAGCATGCAAGTAGAAGCTTCCAGGCCTTTTTAAGGCCTGCCCTCAGGACTGGTGCCATAATCTCTTTTACCACATACTGTTAATTAAAGAAAGTCACTAGGCTAGCCTAGACTTAGTGTAGGAGAAGACAACACAGACATAAATAAGAGAAGGTCTCACTTATTAGGGGTTATCTTTGGAAGGTAACTGCAACTCTGTCTAAACTTGAGGCCCTAGATGAGATGTTCAGTGCTTGGTACAGTCAATATCTCATGTTTGTCAGGATTCTTTCAGTTGTAAGGAGCAGAAACCAAACCCAAACTACCTTAAGCCAAAAAAGAATGTATTGAATCATGAAATTTGGATATTCAAGGGGTGATTGGTTTTAGACTTGATTTTTATCCAAGGGTTCAAGCCATATCAGCAGGACTCAATCTTTTTGTTTTTTCCTGTCAAACTCTTGCTTCTGTTCATATCTACTAGACTTTATTATTGTATAACCTAATTCCCCATGTGGCATAACATTATCCCTGAAGTTACATCGTACTCGTAGCTAGAAATCTTAGCGAAAGCGATAGTTCTCTCTTCTAAAATCCATATAACAGATCTCCTGAAGAGATTCTGGTGGACTTTGTCCATCTCTGAGCCAATTGCTGTGGCCCAGGAGAATGGAGCATTCTGAATGGACAGTCCACATCACATGCCCACATCTATTGTGAAGAGTTGATCCATCCAACCTGGACCTGAACCTGAACAGGTTCCAGAGAAAAGGAAAGTTTCCGTTATCAAAAGAAGTGGGATGAATGCTGGATAAAATGCTGTAATATTAATATTACATCTAATAACCGTTTGCTGGATGAAATTCAATGGTGGCACAGCCAATAACTTTTGTAGTTTATCATGTGCCAAAGAAGATAGACAATTAAAAAATTATTTTATGGAGAGAGAGAGAGGTGCTGCTGGGACATTATTCAGAGTGGACTGGAATAATTAGAGAAAATGTAAACGAAGCAATTTTGGGGCTGTCCTTTGAAGAGGTGAGATATTGAAGGAATGGGACAATATTTTAGCCAAAGGATTACTTTCTCAAGAATCAAAAAGCTATTAAAAAAAAGGTTATAAAGTTTAATTATGGGGTGCTACTGCTGTCCTTAAACTCCTCAAGAAAATTCAGAGGCTGGTTACTATAGTGTGTTGTACTGTGTAGTTTCAGATTGAGTTGGTTCTAAGGAAGATTGTTGTTTTAACCCTGAATATGACAAGTGGGTATTTTAAGTGTTTAAGGGATTCATACAAAAATAAAGCTTCCAAGGTGATTGCAATCAAAAGAAAACAGAATCTTTCAAAATATATATTCAATTTGTGTCTTCTGTAATTTTAACAGATGCCAAAGTTACCAGAAATAATAGTAATCTGCTTTTCTGCATATATAGTCCTCTTGTGAAGTTGAAAGTTTCCATGAATGTGAATTAATTTAGTTCCCATCTCATGTGCAAAAGAAGAAAAGAAAGGGAGCCCAGCGCCCCCTCTTCCTCTCTCAGTCTCAAAGTCAAACATAACAGATTATGAGGAGAGAGTAACAAAACATGAACTGTCTAAACTGGCTACAGTTTTAATGAGATTGGTGAAAAGAGAAAGCAGTCGAGGGCAGAGAGGAGTTTAGAATTTGGTGAGTTGGGAGGGAAAGATAAATTAGGAGTTGGGTTTAACATAAATGCACTATGTATAAAATGGATGAACAACAAGGACCTACTGCATAGCGTAGAGAACTATACCCAATATCTTGTAACCTAGAGTAGAAAAAAACCTGAAAAAGAATACATACATACATATATATATGTATACATACATACATATATATATATACACATATATATATGTATGTATGTATGCATAACTAAATCACTTTGCTGTATACTTGAAGCAAACACAACATTGTAAATTAACTACATTTCAAGTGAAAAAGAAAATAGAAATGGAACTTGGTAAGAAGAGTTCTGATGACTCTCAGACGTCTTGGATCATATTGTCTTCCCAGAAACCTTTGTTGGATAAGACTTCGAAATGGTATCACCTGGCCCCTTCCTTTGACACTCACGGACATGGAATAACAGGCTAGTGAAGCATCCTGATAGGAGGAGAGCCCAGACTTCTTGACTCCTCATTCAGGTCTCCCTCCCGGAGACCTTGATCCCTCCTGCAGGCTGATGTCAAAGGGGCTTACAAATTCACGTTCACATCAGAAGCCATGACTCCCCAGGGCAGTTGACAGGCAGCCTGGGGAGAAGAGACATCATCCTGGGTTTGGAACCCCCTCCTACTTTCTGATAAAACTCTAAGGGTGTTGTGCTAACCTCATTCCCCTTGTATTTGCCTTCTCTGAGGCTAACAGAGTAATATGGCTACTGGCTAGTTCTTTATAAGCAGAAATCACTATGTGATAACAATTACGACTTCTGTTCCCTATCTACCCATGCGCATGTCCTTGTTATTAAGGGAGCATAGAAAGATTATTAGCTTTTCTTTTTGATATCACCATGTTCTCCCTAACCTATAAATATCTGCTCTGCCCATGTCAATTTGAATCTTTTTTCTCTCCAGTAAATTAAAGTAGAAATGATAACCTGATTAGTTGCTATCTGAATTTCAGTAAACTCTTTTTTTTTAAGAGTCATATTTTTTGTTTGGCTCTGGTGGATCTTTGCTGCTTGCAGGCTGTCTCTAGTTGCAGAGAGCGGGGGCTACTCTTCGTGGTGGTGCGCAGGCTTCTCATTGCGGCAGCTTCTCTTGTTGCGGAGCACGGGCTCTGGTATGCATGGGCTCAGTGGTTGTGGCTCCTGGGCTTAGTCACTCCACAGCACGTGGGATCTTCCCGGACCAGGGATCAAACCAATGTCTGTCCCTTGCATTGCAAGATAGATTCTTAACCACACCACCAGCGAATCCCCTGATAAACTCTTAAGTCAAAACAAAATATAAGAACTGTGATTATGTGACAGAGAGATAGTGTAGGAGGGAGACTTCACTTGTTAGTAAGGAGTGGAAAGTCAAGTCCTGGTCTTCTGGGGTCATCCCATTGTGGAGGGTAGCTAGACTCTTGAGTTGAATGTCATTGCTGTCTTATAAGGAGAAGGCAATGGCACCCCACTCCAGTACTCTTGCCTGGAAAATCCCATGGACGGAGGAGCCTGGTAGGCTGCAGTCCATGGGGTCGCAAAGAGTCAGACATGACTGAGCGACTTCACTTTCACTTTTCACTTTTATGCATTGGAGAAGGAAATGGCAACCCACTCCGGTGTTCTTGCCTGGATAATCCCAAGGACAAGGAAGCCTGGTGGGCTGCCATCTATGGGATCGCACAGAGTCAGACACGACTGAAGCGACTTAGCAGCAGCAGCAGCAGCTATCTTATAATCATACTAGTCTTCTACCTCCAGTGAAGATCCTCCAAGAGGTTTCCCTCCTGAGCCCCAGAGTTCATGATGCTTATGTTGATAAACAGCCTTAAAACAACAGGTAGACAAGTAGACAGGGAGGATCTATATATCTCTGACCAGTGTACTCTTTAAATGGGTTAATTATGTGGTACGTGAATTATATTTCAATAAATCTTTTTCCAAAAAAACTCCATTAAGAACAAAAATTGAGAGTAGTGGTAATAGAATGACAGAGAACCCTCCCCAACCCCGTTTATGTTTCTTTCCCTCTCTCTTCTTCCCACTTCCCTCCCTCCCTCTCGCTGCTGCTGCTGCTGCTGCTGCTGCTGCTGCTAAGTCACGTCAGTCGTGTTTGACTCTGTGCGACCCCATAGACGGCAGCCTACCAGGCTCCTCCGTCCCTGGGATTCTCCAGGCAAGAACACTGGAGTGGGTTGCCATTTCCTTTTCCAATCTCCCTCTCTGTAAGGAAAGAAATACATTTGTAACACTGCTTCTGGTAGCAAGGGGATGCTTTTATTAGTCCTGGTGATTTTTTGTAATTATTATTGAGTTGGTTATGAAGGTAATTATGACTAAAAACCTTTCAGGCAGAGAAAGAGGTAGATTGCACCTGGAGGGAAGAGACAGGTATTACCCGTTTCAGATCTGACATGTGCTTCTGTCCCAGCTGGGAGAAGACTTACTTATTATAGCAAAAGAGCTGGGCTGCAAGAAGCTATAGAAGAAACAACTCGGAAGTTAAAACAGATGCATCTAATGAAGAGAAAGAAACTTCTGTGCAGATGAAGACAAGACTCCATTAAAGATCCACTAAGTTAAACACAACTAAAGAAATGTCAGGGAATTCGTTTGTTTTTGTGTTTGCAATGAAGTTTTGTCTTTTCTAAGTTTTTGTTTTTCACTCCATCTCTCAATTAAGGTTGTTTTAACAAGCAGACAGTGAGTTTAGTTACAAAGTCATGATTAGGATAACAAATGTCTGATCTCCCTGGTAACCCAAGCCGTCTGAGATTATAAATTGCAATTCTTTTTTGCCACCTTGGAAAAGACCCCGATGCTGCAAAAGACAGAGGGCAGGAAGAGAAGAGGGCGACAGAGGATGAGATGGTTGGATAGCATCACCGACTCAGTGGATGTGAGTTTGAGCAAACTCTGGGAGATGGTGAAGGACAGGGAAGCCTGGCGCACAGCAGTCCATGGGGTCGCAAAGAGTCAGACAAGACTTATCAACTGAACAAAACCAATGGTTGCCACCTGATGACAACAAAGAGTACAGCCCTTCTAGAAAAAACAAGCCTTTTTAGAAACAAAATTAACCCCTTGCAAGCCGAAAATCAGAATCTTTGATGGTGACAAAGGTCCTATATAAGGTCTTCTGACCTTGGTGTTAGAGATCTTTCTAACAGAGGCATCTTTTGTCAGAGGCATTTTTAAGCAGATTGAAGTCTTTTCTCGTAACCATGTTACTGAGAAAGCAATTTTTTTATGCATTGAAAGTGATTGTCAATCTGTTACATCCAAGTGTGAGGTATGCGTCGCCCGCAGTCTGGCACCACTTCCTCCTGCAGCGGGAGCTGCTGTCACTGTCCAGTGGCAGCTCCCGGGGTGTCATGGCAGCTGCCAGCCTGTTCTCACCACGGCTGCTGTTGTCACCATCACATACAAGGTGATGCCCTTGTGACTGTCATCCTGCTACTAATGGAAGTGATTGGCACCTCGCCATGCCACATCAAGGGGCAGAAGCTGTTCCCCAAGCGCAGGCACAGAGCCATCTGACACCCTTTACTGCCACTGCTCATCACCACCCTCCCAGCCATGATGCCAGCTGCGACCATCGCTTCACTGGCACAGGGGATGTGACAGTCCCCTTCCGACCTGTGGAAGCAGCCTCTCAGTGAGGCCAGCCCTGGGCACTCAAAGAATCTTTGTGCTTTGAAGTCAGCACATCACAGCCCAGCATTTCTCTTCCTTATTTGTTTCTGGAGATGTGAGCAACTTGAAAACTAAGCAGTACAGTGCTCCTCCCTGACCATACACTGTAAATTTCAGTGCCTACGTTAGAAGTTACTTTAAAATGTTCTCCATCATCGCCAGTATTCTAAGTTGATACAGTGTATTTTTATTTCTATTCCATTAAAGAAATTTTCTTTTTGGCTTCCTGGCATACAGGATTTTAGTTCTCCATCCAGAAATTGAACCCATGCCCCATGCATCGGAAGCACAATGTCTTACCCACTGGACTGCCAGGAAAGTCCCACAAATATTTTTAACAAAGCTTGTGAGGTTTAAAATAATATGTAGAATTCGAGATGGCAGACCAACTTCTGTCCTTTCATGGAGAAACAAAAAGGAATAAATCCGCAATTGAGAAAGAACAGAGGGATTTACCAAGGAACAAATGAGGTCAACAGATTTCTGGAAGATGAGAAGAAAATGGGACACAGATAATGGATAAACTAGCAGGTGGGGGAGAGCGGGGGGGGGACCTCAGTTTGAGAAATGCAAGTGAGTGCTCTGGAGAAGTTCTAAACTCATAATCAACACTACCTCCCCACCCCCCCAAAAAAGTGAGTGTCAAGAGAAACTGAAAACAGAGGGATTAGTGAAAACTTTGTAAATGAGAAAATATATAGCACTATTTTGTTCATCCCTTCAACATGGTGACATATAAAATTTATTTCTGAAAGGAATCTTGGGAAATACTGTATCGGTCAAAAAGTTTGTTTGGGTATTTCCGTAAAATCTTACCAAAAACCTGAACAAACTTTTTGGCCACCCCAGTAGTTACGGAAAGTCAAGGCTTCTTGGCGTGGATGCTGGAGCCCCAGGATAAACCCTTCTCATAGTGGCACCAGAGAAAGAAGTTCTCAGCCTGACAGCTGACACCCTACCTTCTCACCCTAAAGGAAAAACCTACTTGTTAGCATTACTTTCTGCACCACCCACTTGATCCTTCCAGGCAGAACTCCCTCCCACTCAGAGTAGAGGCTTTTTAGGAACCTATACTTAGAGAGTTTGTTGTTTAGTCACTAAGTCGTGTCTGACTCTCTGCGACCCCATGGACTGTAGCCTGCCAGGATCCTCTGTCCATGGGATTTCCCAGGCGAGAATGCTGGAGTGGGTTGCCATTTTCTTCTCCAGGGAACCTTCCCAGACCAGGGAATCGAACCTGTGTCTCCTTCATTGGCAGGTGGATTCTTTCCCACTGAGCTATCAGAGAAGCCCCATACATACAGGCCTAGCATCCAGCGAATTGGAGTCCCAGGGGAATATCAGAAAATGAAGGGGAAGGGAAAGTACTGCAGAATTAGGCGAAATGCTTTTCTTAAAACTAAAAAGTGAAAGTAGCTCAGTTGTGTCCAACTCTTTGTGACCCCATGGACTATACAGTCCATGGAATTCTCCAGGCCAGAATACTGGAGTGGGTAGCCTTTCCCTTCTCCAGGGGATCTTCCCAACCCAGGAATCGAACCCAGGTCTCCTGCATTGCAGATGGGTTCTTTTACCAGCTGAGCCACAAGGGAAGCCCAAGAATACTGGAGTGGGTAGCCTAGCCCTTCTCCAGGGGATCTTCCCCACCCAGGAATCAAACCGAGGTCTCCTGCAGTGCAGGCAGATTCTTTACCAACTGAGCTATGAGGAAGGGCACAAATCTTCATAGTAAAGAAGCATATTGGGATCCCAGTGCAGTGGTGGAAAAACAGCCTCACCTATACCCCCCATCCTGAATGATCAAAATGCCTAAAGTAAAGTCCCTAAAAGCGACAAGGAGAGAGGGAGGGGGATGAAAGTCAGCCGGCGTCAGACTTGCAATCAATAGCACTAAGTGCTAGAAAATAATGAACTGGTAGCTAGCTTCTCAGCTCTGAGAAAGAATGATCTCAACCTAGAAGTACATAGCCAAAGAGTGTTTCAGTCAATTCTGAGGGCAAGATAAAGACATTTCCAGATTTGTAAGGATTCAGAAGCTTTGCTTCTCATGTTCTTCTTCCTAGGGAACTAATTAAGTGTGTGTCTGAGCAGAGAGAGTAAATAAACCAAAAAAGTAGAAAAATGTAGTGCTTAAAAAACACTTGCTCCCACTTAGAAAGACAGTGCAAGGGCATTCACAAAGTAGGCTCAGAGAAGCAGTCCAAGTTGGAGTAATAAGATACAACTGCTCAGGAAGGTCTCCAGGGAGGGGAAAGACTCAAGAAAATAGATGGTAGGATTGAGAAGTTAGGGGAGGGGGGAGGAAATTGAAGTATGATAAATATAAGTAATGCAAGAAAAAGGAAAGTCAACTGGAAATCTTCAGGGGGGAAAAAACCATGCAAGACATTTTTGGTCCAAATAGAAAGTAAACTTCTAGAGCATCGTCTCTGAGAGGCCCTAGGGCTATAACTGACTGATGGAGCAGGAAATATTTTACCTACCTGCACCAGGCCGCGCACAGAAGAGTACTGAGAACACACAACAGTGTAAATGCTTTTTATAGTTTTTCATGAATAACACAGAGCATGAAAGACTTGATAGTGTTTGCAGCACAGTACAGGCCGAAGGTAAAATGTAGCTGCGAGAAACTGGAAGATGGGGACAGAGCGAAAGGTGGTCCAGGGATAGGAGAGGGAGGAAGGTTTTACAAAGGGTCATTAGGGACTTCCCTGGCAGTCCAGTTATGAAAGACTCTGCACTTCAGTGCTTGGGGGTGCAGGTTCGATCCCTGATCAGGGAACTGAGTGAGATCCCACATGCCTCATGGTGTAACCAAAAATTAAAAAAATAAACTGATAGAACCATTTAAAAAATATTAGACAGTTAAATCTTAAAAAAAGGTCATAGCTTCATCTCAAAAAGTGGGGACAGGCAGGAGACTAGTAGAGGTAAAAATAATGGTTTAGGTAGTTTATATTTAAATTACTAAGAATAGCATTTTCGCACTAAAATAAAATGTAGGAAGAGGAGACAAGGATTATAGGTGACCTATATCTTTATCTTTCACATCAAGAGGCTTATTAGGATACTTTTGACTACATGTAGCAGAAAATCTTGACTGAAGTCACTTAAAATGTTTATTTTAAAAAACGTTTGATCTGCCATCACAAGAAGTACCAAGATAGGGTGGCTTGAGGGTTGGCTAATTCAGCGGCCCATTGATATCCTATAGAACCCAGGTTCCTGCCACCTCTTTGCTCTTCCTTCCTCAAGGTGTGTTGGCTTCATCGTCCACAGCCCCCTCAGTGGCCCTAGGCTGGTTCCTGCATTTCTAAGCGTCATAGAAGTATCCAGTGGCAAAAGAGTATTTTCCTTCCTGTGCTGTAGATTTGTCAGGAAGGAAGCATTTCCCGTAGTCCCTCAGCAGACTTCCTCTCGTGTCGTATTGGCCCCAGCTGTATCGCACACCCTCCCCTAAACCAGTCAGTGGCAACAAAAAATGGAAAGCTGCCTTCCTGCAGCCACTCCTCGGCCGACTTCACTTGGCAGAACGTCCCTGGAAATGGCAGTTTGTATCTCAACATGAACCTAAGACTTGAACACGGCAACCGTGAATCTCCTATTTCTCTTGTTAAGTGTTCATTCCTACCAATGGACCTATTAAAGAAAAGTGGTTTTTGTCATCTCTGTACTCAGTTTAATTACAGACATAATTCAGAAAAAAAGACCAGAGTGACAATCTAGTTTCCTTCTTTGGTAATCCTTCTTTGAGATTTAGAAATATAGGTTCCTTCTTTCTGGTTGATGCATCAAATCTGAATCCTCAGAACTGCTGAGTGTTTTTTTCTTTATTAAACAGCTTTATATAATTCATAGATCCTATAAGATCCTTCCTCTATTTAGATAGTCCTTAGCTTTTCCATATTGTGTAGATTCTATAAAGAGAAGGCTCCTATATCTCCTCTCAAAACCTCTGTGTTTTGTACCTTGGTAAAGTGGAACCACAGTGCAAACCCAGGCTTGAATCCCAATTCTGCCACTCACTAGTAGCTGTATAACCTCCAGTCATTTCTTGATCTTTGGATACCTTAGTTGTCCTATCTCTAAATAGAAATGATCTGCTTACATTTTAGGATGATTGAACTGCCAGTAGAAGTACCTAGTGTAAACATAAAGAGGATGTGGGCAATTGTTAATTCTATTTCTTCTTAGTGTAACACGCAAGAGGACACCCGGTGCCTGGTTTCCCCGTTTTTATGTTTGATAGTTGGTTGACATGATTGAAAAGTGAGTCAAATTAGGGGGCACAGCAGCGGAATTTAATTCTCATTTGAAACATGAATATAGTAACAAGGGGAGAGATGAAAGGCAGCAAGGATAAAGACCAAAGGAAGGAGATATCAGTGGTTCTGACCAAGTTTTCTCAATCAAAGACCACAAGCTGCTCCCACATTGCCCTGAGCTGGATCCTAGGGAGCGCCATTGAAAGGGATTTCAGTAGAATGGTTCCTCACAGAAAGAGACCAGGGCAATTTGATTTCTTCGCTGAAACACTTTGAATTATAAAAAGAGATCAGATTCAGATAATCAAAAAGCACGAGATGATGGATAAAATATGTTATAGGATTATAAATTCAATAATAATTGAATTTCTAGAGCATTTTTCCCTGGCAGAGAAGCTCAAAGAAGTTCAAACATCATCTCAATGAATTACAACATGTGTCAGTTATCAGTTGATGGTGAAGAGGGCCCAGAGTTAGACTTTTTGTTCTTCACATCCTAGACAAGGGCACTGAGGCAGAACAATGGTCATATCTACAGTTTTAGCATCCTGGCTTTAGACACTTTGCCATGAATATTTTAGGCACAACGAAGAAGTAGGTTATCCCCATTCCTCCTAGAGGACTTTGTTGGCCCCGAATGGAGATACCATCTTTCTTACCTCATCTCTGGATGCCCTTAAAGCAGTTGCTCTGGTTGAACAAAATGCCGCAACAAAATAAAGATCTCCCATGACTGTCTACAAGTTGTTAGTCCGCATCTGTAGCCCAGGAGTTCTTGAAAAAGCACATATTTTTGTTTCCAGTATTCCAATTATAAAAGAGTAATCCGCAGCATCTCACAACCAACCAGCAGATTCTGAACCTAGGGAGTTCTTTTCAAAATGCCTAGCACCATGAACGGCAAGGAACTGAAATAGGTTAACTTGTCTTTCCACTACCTGCTTTTAAAAGGTCAAGATGAAAACAAAATCCAGTGCCAGTATCAGCCTCCTTCACCCACAGTGGAACAGACATCGCATTCTCTGAGGCCTGTCTGAGAAGCATGAGGCTAAGGACTTGCAGTATTGATTGTGTAAGAATTAGCATATCGGGCAGATGGGGACTGTCTGAACTCACTCAACTGTGAGGCATCTGGACCAGGTGGACTGGCACTGCTTAACTTTCACACGTCTGATTTAGGATTTTAACGTGCTGCCCGAGATGTAGCAGCCTGAGATTTCTCCTGTGGAGATCAGGTGAACACATTAGAAGATTTCCACCTTTATTAATTCTAGCACTGTGGCATCAAAGTATTTTCTCCAAGGGCTCTGTTGATACTGTAGGCATTTGTATTTGCATTTCTTCTGTTTGGGAACCACTGCCTGTGGTCAGCTCTTCGGATGTGGTTGGCCTCTCTAATTTGTCTTCCATATCTTTTCTATTGTCTTAGAGTGCTGAGCTAAATTGTGTGGGTAAATTAATCCTTTTTTTGAGAAACCTGTTGCAAAGCATTCTGATTCTGCATCTCTCCCTATCTCTGCCTTTTCATCTCTATTTGACTTCACTGTTCGTTGCCTTATGTTCCTTTGCTGTCCTCCAGGGCCCCCAGACCTCATCTTCCCCAATAGTATAAGGTGATGCCCGTACCAAGCAGAGTAGGCATAGCACAGGATGCTACCAGCCTGTATATGTCACCAGCAAAAATAACGAGGGGCTTTTGTAAGACCCCTAAGCTAGATGTTTGAACCAGGATCTTTCTAGAGCTTGACTGGCTCTAGATCAGGACCCTGAGAATCAAGATAAATGAACATTTGCATACCCAGCAACCTCAAAGCACTCCAAGTACACATGGAAAGATAATCCGGGTATGTGTGTGTGCTCAGTCGTGTCCAACTCTTTGCGGCCCCATGACTATAGCCCACCAGACTCATCTGCCCATGGAATTTTCCAGTCTAGAATACTAGAGTTGAGTGCCATTTCCTACTCCAGGGGATCTTCTTGACCCAGGGATCAAACCCGCATCTCTTTCATCTCCTGCACTGGCAGTCACATTCCTTACCACTAGTACCACCTGGGAAGCCCATCCATCTATGTGTCCTTACAATAAATCCCATAGCTCATGTTGCCACTTCTGGTGATACTGAGGTTTCTTCCTTCATTTTCTTTGCCACAATGTGAAAAGATCCACCTACCTTTCCGTTGTCCCACTCTCTTGCTTCTATATGGTCTGAATAAAGATCCTGATTAATCAGAAATGAAAGTGGGTGAAAGACAGCAACATGCAGATGCATTAGTAGATACATAGATAGATACATGCATATGAGTATGGAGTATGTTTGTGTAGAAAAGATGTGTCTCTCAATATAGATATTTGTGGGACTTACAATATCCACCTGCCAAGGCAGGAGACACGGGTTTGATTCCTGTTCCAGGAAGATCCCCTGTAGAAGGAAATGGCAACCCATTCTAGTATTCTTGCCTGGGAAATCCTATGGACAGAGGAGCCTGGTAGGCTACGGTTCATGAGGTTGCAAAGATTTGGACATGACTTAGCAAATGAGCAACAACAATAATTTGTGTGTAAGTGTTTGTGTGTGTCTGGAAGTATGGTATTCAGAATATAAACCATATAATCCTAGCTTGAAGTGCATGATGGAGCTTCAGGAGCTCCATAAACATTCTCAAATAATGTGCAAAATCTAGTCTATGAGATGTTAATTTTCTCTGGCAAGATAATCCCTAATTTCACCAAGTTTTCAAAAGGTGCTGTGAAATTCTCATCCTTTCTCTTCAGCCCTCTATCATCCTTGGAACATTCTGAACAGGAAGTTAGGGATCAGAACAGAATATCATGCCAATGATGAAACTATATGATCTTGCCGGGCCTGATAATGTTGGTGCCCTCTTCACTGCCCACCATCCAGGTCCTCCATTTAGAACTGACTACCCCTCCCCAGATATTCATATTGCTTTGCTTAGCTGTTTCAATAGAATGGATGATCATGGGCATAGAGTCTCAGAATACACAGGCTTTCACTTTATTGAAGCATTTACATTTCGAAAGAGCTCATCTTCTTTCATAAAGCAAGTTCCCAGTCCTAAACCTGACAGCATTCTCCACTCAGGAGAGAAGTTGAATAGTCATTGACTCCTGATTCTCTTTCATCACACTTTTCTGGTTCTCACAGTTCTTCCTTCAAGTTTTCAGATATCAATCATTGGTTTATTCACTTTAGTTTTGGTTCTCTGTAAGAGCAGGCTCTAAGATGTACCAAATTTGAACCTTAATTCTGTTCCCCACCCCTTAACCTTAGAGTTTACATTACAGAAAGTTCTAACGCTTCTCCATGGCTCCTCCATCTATCATGTCAACCTCTTACATCCTTGTTGACTTCCTCTAAATGGCACTCGGGTTGATTTCTGTTTTGCTCTTCCCGCCATCACTACCATCTCGCATCTGGAATAAAGCAATGGTCCTGAAGCCAATGTTTGTCCTTTAGTCTCTTCCCTTCGGTCAGCCTTTGTGATACTGCCTCCCTTAATTTTATGCTCAATACTTGGAGTGACTTTTTGCAAATACTCTATCCAGCCAAACTTTTTAGGCCTGAATAAAAATTCTGCTAATCACTGTCCTTTCTTGACTAGCCAGCTTCTCCCATTATTTGTTCCAGAATCTTCCATTCCCACTGATCTCACGGTCCTCCTTACGTGTGACGTATAGTCCAATCTCCACTTTGTGCTGTTGTTCCTTTTCTTCTCATTCTTTTTTTTTTTTTGACTGTGCTTGGTCTTTGTTGCAGCCTTTGGGCTTTCTCTAATTGTAGCGCACAGTTTTAGTTGCCCCGAGGCATGTGGGATCTTAGTTCCCCAACCAGGGATTGAAGCCATGTCCCCTGCATTGAAAGGCAGCTTCTTAACCACTGAACCACCAGGGAAGTCCCTCTTGTTACTTATTCTTAAACTTCCTCCTCTTCAAAATGCATCACACTCCCACCCCTTTTCTGCAATGATTGACTGCTCCAGTTGGCACTCATTTTTCCATTGTCTACAGTCATTGGCATCTTATTTGTATCTCCCATAATGCAAGTACATGACATGTAACAGATATTTAGTAAATATTTGATTATTTCAAAGATAGCTTTCTAACCAATGGAATCTTAAAAATAATCAAGGTATGTTTGTGGGTAAAGCAGATAATGGCTGGACCAGAGTAGTCACTGCACAAGTTTTTACAAATATACAGCAAATTCTGAGGTCTCTGAGGCTCAATTACAATGTTTGTCATGTCTTCAGTATTCCTGTATGTCTTACGCATGTTTAATGCTAATGATTCTAAAGGGTAACCAGTCACCCATGGAAACCAGGAATGGTACTATCATCAATCAGCTTATATGGTGTAGGTAACTGGGCCTTGTCTTTGATAGGCAAGTGAATATTTAACACAGTTTCCCAAATATATTCCTTGACTGAACTGTGAAATGAAGTTAGCTGGTGTATACCATTACCCTCTGATAAACATAAGAAGGCATTTCCCATCTCCCAACTGATAGAAAACACCACTAAATTTGTATGCACCCTTCTCTCCCTGTGATTATGGAATCAGATGTTGTGTACAGTTCTATTCCAGTTAATCCCAAATAAGGAAGAATTTAACCATTGTAATTGCTGTTCCTAAAGGGTAGCATAAACTGCTTTAGTCAGCAAAATATATATATATCATCTTTGCCTTGCTATATATTAAATTGCTGACTCTCTCTTCTTTAGACCCAGTAGTCATTTCTTTGCCTCCTTAATTTATGCATGAAGCCAAAAGAAGAATCACTTAGTATTCTTAATAAAATGACATAAGGTTTAGATAATTTTTTACTATATGCAGTAAAAATGCAAATGTGTGTGGCTTATTTGCAAATGCAGACATTAATAACTGATATTTAAACAGGCTAGATTAGCAATTTTACTGATATAGTCAAGAGATTTTTCCAATAATTTGCACACTCGAAATCAATTTGAATACAACATGTAAATTGAATTGAATTTTTTGATATAAAATTGTAGTTATCAGCTTGAACCATTAAATTTACTATTTAATATATGCTTTCCAGCTCACTTGGTTAGAATTTCATTGCGCCTTATCTATATAAATTTAATTAGGCTTGATATCATCAGTATATTATAGAACTAATTAAAGATTTAGATAAGTGCTGAGGGGTCTTATTGAAAACTCCATAAAGTTCCATTTGGAAAATGAGATATTCTTCCTTCAGTTCATTGTGAGAGAATGAAACAGCAAGAAGTGTTTCTTGCAGTGTTTCTGAAAAATTATTTAACTGGATTTAATGGACTTATTCCATTCTTTGAAGAGCTTTTTAATTACCCTGTATCTCTGTGCAGTCCAACAACAGCTATAATCTGTATTTAAAGACTTTAAAATGCTCTCCTCCCACTGAACTAAATGTCTTGTATTCTGGTGTGCGTGTGTGTGTGTTTGTGTAGAGGTAGGCGGTACAGGATTTTTACATCCTGATTGAGATCATACAATATGTAATGCTTTTTATGGGGGAATCTCCCAGTCCTCACAAGCAGGATAAACACAGAAAGAGCAGAGCATGCTGGCCATGAACACAGTAGGAAAAGGGAGAGGAAAAGAAACCCTGACCCAACAGAGAGTACCTGGGCAAGCCTGAGGTTCCGAGTGTGGCTTCTTTGAGTCAGTCGTCTTGTAGAAATCACTTTGAATTCCCTTGTATCTGCGACTCCGCTATAGAATATAAAGCAGATTATTTAAAAGACTGATTTCAACTAAGTGCTTTGTGTCTTCATTACAAAGCACAATAAAGCCTTTTTATTACAATGAAGCCACTATTACTTTCCATTGATTATGCACTGAAATAAAGCTGCATCTACTCTACTCCCAGGGTGCTTAGTGCTCTTGTTAAAAAGCACATTTTTTTTTTTTTCAGTGCAGATTGAGTGACGCAATGCATGGTTAAAAAAAGAAAGAAAGTGAAAGGACAAATAACAAATGTAGGCATTCTATGACCGGGCACATTGTTGTTCAGTATATAGGCACCCAGGAAGCCAGCCAGCCAGAAAAACTGTTGAGAGCCTATGTGGTATAATTGGAAAGTTCCAGGCCTTGAGCTTAGGAGAAACAGATTGAAAGCTCTGCTGTTGGTTAGCTGTGTGACCTAAGACTAATCTCTCTAAATTTCTTTTCCTGGAAAATGGAAATAATATTAATCGTGATGCCCCTCCTGCCTACTTCAGTTGGCCTCATGGGTGCGAATGGTTTTGAAGTGCCATTCATTCCAGTTTTAATCCCATTTACTTTTCCAGATACAGAAACTGAGGTACAGTGGGATGGAGTGATACGATCTTTGTCACTGACTGAACTAGAGGCGGGGCCAGGATTGGAGTAGGTGCTTCTGAGCTCAGTCTGCACCATCACATGGAATATAAAAGAACATATGGGCATCTTCTTAATGACATCCTAGCAGCACTTGGTAGCACTGGGATTTTTTTTTCTTCCCCAAGCAACTATTTCTGAAACACGTCACTTCAGTTTGCCTGCCCAAATGGTTTGTAAACATTTGCACCCCCTAATCTGAGAAAACATTTACAGGAACATTTAGGTCACAAACCAGTGTTTCTTTCACCACCACGCTTGAAATGTTTCTCTTACAAAACATTAGAAATGTTTGCCAGTAAAGCAGATTCTCAACAGAAGTATAAGCCCGGGATGGGAGGGACATCCCCAGCTACCTGCCTGGGGACTTCCAGGCAGCTCCAGGCACAGCAGTTCCTTCCTTGCCCAGAGGAATGTGCAGCGTCTCCCAGCACTACCTTAGACTGTGACATTCTGTAATTTTGAACGATAATAGGTACATGAACTAAGGTACATGAAGAAGCTACAGATTTGTTGTTGTTGTTCAGTCACTAAGTTGTGTCTGACTCTTTGCCACCGCATGGACTGCAGTGCACCAGGCTTCTCTGTCCTTCACTATCTCCTGGAGTTTGCTCAGACTCGTGTCCATTGAGTCGATGATGCCATCCAACCATCTCGTCCTTTGTTGCCCCCTTCTCCTTCTGCCCTCAATCTTTCCCAGCATCAGGGTCTTTTCCAATGAGTCAGCTTATCATATCAGGTTGCCAAAATATCGGTACTTCAGCTTCAGCGTCAGTCCTTCCAGTGACTATTCAGGGTTGGTTTCCTTTAGGATTGATTGATTTGATCTCCTTGCTGTCCAAGGGACTCTCAAGAGACTTCTCTAGCACCACAATTCAAAAGCATCAATTCTTTGGTGCTTTTTGTGCTCAGCCTTATTTATGGTCCAACTCTCACATCCATACATGACTACTGGAAAAACGATAGCTTTGACTAGATAGACCTTTGTTGGCAAAGTGATGATGTCTCTGCTTTTTAATATGCTAAGTTTGTCATAGCTTTTCTTCCAAGGAGCAAGTGTCTTTTAATTTCATGGCTGCAGTCACCATCCGTGGTGATTTTGGAGCCCAAGAAAATAAAGTCTGTCACTGTTTCCATTTTAGGGGGACTTGATTTCAGTCCCCTCTACCATTTTCTCCTCATTTCCTGATCCCAGGTCTCAAGAGCAGCATTTCTCTGGGACCACAGGAGAACTGTCATAGGCCCTGTCCTGCTGCCAACAGAGCTCCACTAGACTATATGTGAAGCACTATGGAAGTTTATTAGATTTTTGAAAGCCCTGGAAATTATGAGATGCCGATTCTGAAGGTAGCAGGTATGAGGAAACGGAGTAAGCTCTCTCCCTCTTTTCTACCACCTTCTTCTGCAGTATTTGTGAAAAATTGGGTTCAGGAGCCCAGGTTATTTTTGCTGTTTTTTAAAATAACTTTTCTCACCGAGGATCAGCATATTTTTTCTGTAAAATCTGTACCCATCCCGCACTACAGCTTCCTCTAGTTACAGTCTCAGTTCAACCCTAAAGAATCACTAGCTACCAGGAATAAAGATCTGAAGGTCAGCTGTGTGAAAGAGCAGATGATTGTGAGAAGTCTCAACTTTCACTTTAACTTAGCATAAGGTAGTGCAACAGTCACACTTTGAGCTGTAGACGAAAGATGAATCTGTAGATCTAAGAAAGAGACAGAAGTTTTTATTTAAGCCAAATTTAAGGATTATAATTGGCAAAGAGCATCTCAGAAAGCTCTAAGAACTGTTCTACCCATTAGAAGTCAAGGTACAGTCATGTAAGGTTTCTTGAAACAAAGGGCTGTACATCAAGTAATGTACTATTGAAGTTTACATAACCCAAATTTAAGTGTCGTCATAGTGGGTCATGTGACCCTGTACAAGCTCAAGAAGGAATGTTATCTTTTAATGGATTGTCTCGTTGATGCTACAAGAATGTTGCTGTTTGTGGTTGAGAAGGTATTCCTGCCTGATGGCCACGATCTGTTCGATGCATAATACAGATATATAATGTGCAGTGAGGGAGAGAAAGAAAACCAAAAGGTAGAGAATTTTTATGTTTAAAATTTTTCCTCCCTTTCCATAAAATACGAATTTTATTTCATAGAGCAGTCAGCCTCTGTAACTATACCTCAGCTTCTCATTTTTCCCCCATCTGATACCCAGTTTGAAGTAATATTCATATAGTCTTGCCACATATGTATACTTGCATTAGCCCTTTATAGTGCCTATATGATCATGATAAGTCTCTTGATTATGAGTAAACACTTTTGTCTCCCCGGACTTGACTCGGGATGGGAATTGTTTTCTCATGGCCCAAATCAGAGTTTTTCTGGAATGATCTGGGGGAGGTAGGCTAGGGATCTGGCTATTGTTAACCAGCCTGCCAACCTTAGGTATTTAGCCTTTGTGATGCTCAATTGCAAGGATGCATTTAGCGGTGCCAGTGGTCAAGAATCCACCTGCCATTGTTAGAGACATGAGAGATGCAGGTTCGATCCCTTGGTCAAGAAGATCCCCTGAAGTAGGAAATGGCAGCCTGCTCTAGTATTCTTGCCTGGAACATTCCATGGATAGAGGAGCCTGGCAAGCTAACATCTATAGGGTCACAGAGTCAGACATGACTAAGCATGCACACCAAGTGTTAAATAGTAATAAATGGTCATTGTTCCCCTTAATAAAAAAATCAGTATAATCATTAGTGGATCTTCGACTCAATTATATTTCTGTTACTCTGTAATCATATACCTAGAATTGTTCCCAGTCTTATCCTACTTTTCTAGTGGAGGTTATTCATCATGAGTTGTCATAAATTTTTCTTGAGAATAGACTATAAGATGGAGGGAGTTCAAAGGCATTTGGTGCAAAGATGCTGGAAAGTCACAGAACCTACAAAAATGTAGAACCCTGAGAAATGGCTTTAGTTCATTCAGGGCACTCAGTGAAAATGTGAACTGGTGAAAATATTTCTGTATCTGTCAGCTTACAGAATCTTTTCTGCAAATGTCACAGAAGAATAGGGAACTGCCGCAAATGTCTTGATTAATGGGTCAGTCTTCACAACAGTATTGGCTGTGGGTATACGTCTTCTGTATAGTTAAGATGGAATTCTAGTTCATAAAATTAGCATTTTTATCACAGCTTTATTGAGATATAATTTACATACCATAAACATTAACCCTTTTAAAGTGTGCAATTCACTTTTCTTTGTGTAGTCGTAGAGTTGCATAGCCATCATCACTAGCTATTTTTAGAGCGTTTTTTATTATCCTCTCAAAAGAAACCCAGTAGCCACTAGCAGGAAATGGCAGCCCACTCCAGTATTCTTGCCTGGAAAATCCCATGGACAGAGGAGCCTGGTGGGCTACAGTCCACGGGGTCGCAAAGAGTGGGACACGACTGAGCGCCTTCACTTTCACTTTCAGCCACTAGCAGTCACTCCTCATCCCTCCACCCGACCCCTGACAACCACTAATCTACTTTGTCTCTGTGGATTTGCCTATTCTGGTTACAGCGTATAAATAATAGCATGTGATCTTTCGTGATGAGCTCCTTTTAGTTAATATGTTTTCAAGGTTCATAAAGTTAGCAGTTGTCTTAATGTTAGGATATGAGACTGAATTAAAAAATCCAGGTACCCACCCCAACACATGGCCTGTTGCCTGCTCTCTCTTTCTTTTTTATTCAGAGTAGGAAGGGAAGTGGGAAAAGGAAGGTAATATGTTTTTATTGAAGTATAATATACATACCGTAAACTGTACAAATCTTAACTGTACAGCTTGATTACTTTTTTAATATTTCCTTCTATTTATTTGATTGTTTGGCTGTGCTGGGTCTTAGTTGTGGCACATGGAATCTTTTAATTGGGGTGTGTGGGATCTAGTTCCCTGACCAGAGATGGAACCCAGGCTCCCTGCATTGGGTGGGTGCTTGGAGTCTTAGCCACTGGACCACTAGGGAAGTCCTCACAGCTTGATTACTTTTTTCAAAGTGAATACACTCAGATAACGATAACCATCACCCAGATAAAAGCAGGGAATATTGGAATCAGCCCAGAAACTTCCTTGTGTCCCCTTCTTAGTCATTACCCCCAGCACAGATATTTCCTGATTTCATTTGGTTTGATTTTTCTGTATTTGATTCCCTGCACATGTGGGTGTCTCAGCCTCCACGAACACTGATTTCAGGACAGACGTTTCCCTAGCACTCAGGGGCCTTAGTCACTGCGTTCATCACCGCTGGTTCCAAGGGAAGTAAAGCAACACCCAGTCATCCCAGAGCCCCTCACTACGCACTGTGTCCTCCTGACCCCAGTCAGCCTTCCTTCCAAACACTAGCACTCCCTCAGCGTGGACCATTACAGCAGAAGGGAAAAAATCATTCCCTTCCAGGCAAGTACAATTTGTGACCAAGGCTGATCTCCAAAGGCAAGTCTTTTGAGGGGTGACTCCTACTTGCAATGAAGGCAGCCCCTACTCTGCCTTCAAACTCACCTGCTGTGTTACCATCTGGTTTTTACTCTGAGCAAAAATGTATTCCTCTCATGAAATTCTGTGTGTTAGCCTCTCTGCAGAAATAAGAAAAATAAGATCTTTTATTCCAGAAATTAAGTTTTCATTTTAAATTCACTTTCTGCTCTTTGAAAACTTTAGTTTCTGTGTGGTCCAGAGCTATAGGTTAGCATTAGCATTTAAATAGAGGTATTAAGCGTACTCAAAGACCTTTCTCTCATAACATTGCCCTTTCTGGGAGGTTTCTCAAATCTGATACTTTTTCTTCCTAAAAAAAGGATGCAAATGCTATATATATATATTTTCCCCATCAAAGGCCCTTTTCTCTTTATACAGACTTAGGAGAAAGGCATCGTTGAGCAGTCTCACTGTTCGTCTTTTTATATGGAAAGGGTCCGTTTAAACAGATTGCTATTCCATCCCTCAATGCCTGATTTTCTATGCTAACTCTAAAAATTAATTTTCCTATGGTTAATTTTATCCTGTTATGTCTCATTTCCCTTAAACATCCTCCGGGAACTCAAACCCCAGTTCTAAGAATCTGGTGCCAGTCCTTGCCATGTAACATGCCTCTCCCGGTACCAGTGCTCACAGAACCTCCCCATAACTGCAGTACAGGACCCAAAGAGCCAGGGTCTGAATCTACTGTCAGTCACAAGAAGAACTTGATCTTCCTCTCAGAGCCTCTATTTACCTGCCAGACTAAGGTTATTAAGCCTGTTGTATGTGGTTATCAAGATATTAAATGAGATAGTGACTTTCCTCCTAATTTGTAATTTTATACATAATTGCGAGCATCTTAAATCTTCCCTCCCTCACATTGAGCTCCCTCAACCAGACCAGTGGTGTCAACTAAATATATGTAGAAAGTAGTGTCAACCAAATATATATGCCCAACCTAAAAGTTGAGAGTTATGTTTATTTTGAATTATTAGGACTTCAAGTCCAGGAGATAGCATCTCAGGTGCCCCTGAGAGAACTGTTTCCGAAGGAGGCTGAGGGAGGAGGGTATGTAGTTTTTTTAACAAAGAGCAGGTAATCTGAATATACAAAGATTATTGTTCATTAAGGAAAACCAGATATCTCAAATTAAGAAATTTAGTGCTGTTCTATGTATGGGAAGTGTAAGCATGTGGGCTTACTGAATTCATTCCTTTCATATCTCAGCTATGGGGCCAAATCCTGCTTCTTGACTATTCACATCCTTGATTATTCCTCATTCACACAGGGAGTGGGAGATGTGGGATGCCTGCCTTTTGTGCTTCCTCGCTCCCCCCTCCCCCCACCTCCATGGCTGTGACATCCTTGTTTACCAACCTGGCAGGAAATATTTCATTTCACAGTAGCTTCTGATGAAAGGTATCCCTCCAGCTTTCTCCTGTTCTTACTGCCAGCCTTGCCTTTCCTCTCCACCTCATTTCAGTCCGTAGAGGGTACTGTAATAGTTGATTCCAATGATGACCTGAACAAAAGCTACTAGAGGTGAGGGCCTGAATTTTCCTGGCTTTTCTATCAAGGTATTGGTACCCTTCTCTCTCTTTGAGGTTGATTTTGTTCCATTACAAGCTTGGGAACAAGAGTTGTAAGGAAACCTAGAAGATGGATATGGCCTAATAGAGGAGATTTGAGCCAAGCAAGGAGAAGCTGGGTAGTCCCACAGCCTGAAGATTCTCTGGCTTCTCAGACCATCTGTCCTCCACCTGCAGGACCACCTTGAGAGGTCTCTCTAAAGCCCAGTTGTCATCATGTCTGAAAATGCAGCTCTGATCTATTTCAAAGACCAGATCATGAGGAAAGACCATCTCATGCACAGATAAGACTTTTGCAAGCAGAAAAAGAGCAAAGGGCAAGTGCCTGACTGGGAGGAAGGCCTGCAGTGGGCAGACAGAATAGGAGCCGATAAAGGAAAGAAGGGACTCGGGTTGCTGGGAGAAGAGCTTGACAATGTGGCTCAAAGATGGAAACTGTCGAGAGGAAAGACCACTGTGTTTGTCCACTAGGATGTCATCAGAGACCTTTTAGTTTCAAACAAAATGAAGGCCTTTGAAGAATAGTGAATACGAATGATTTTTTTTTTTTGAGAAATTTGACGATTAAAAGGGAGCAAAGACACACAGTGAGACACAGAGTGGACACAGGATTGCATGAAGGGCTTGGATTTTGTTGTTTGGTTTGTTTTTTTCAAAATATGAGAAACAAGGATACTTGACGTGGATGTAAGAGAACCCACGAAAGCGACGGATAGTAGATACAAGAGTTAAAAACAAAACAGCAAAACAAAATCCCAGCAAGATCCTAAAGGCAATGGGAGGGATGGGGATTAAAGGCATAAAACCAATTTTAGAAAGAAAGGAGCGGGGAAGGCTAGAAAAGAAACCCATCTTTTGAGCCTAGAGTTGAAAGGAGAAAGATTAGTAAGAAATCATTTCAATGTGGAAGATATGATGCCTTACACACTTATGATAAAGTAGGATCCAAAGAGATAATATATATGTGGCCAGTACAGTAAAAATTAGCTGTGGTTTTTTATTTGTGTGTGTGTGTGTGTGTTTTGTTACCATTTTTACGTAGTGGGTGTCTACCATGTCATTTGATTTAATCCTCAAATCTCCCATGAGACGTTATATTATCCTACCTCATTGCATAAATGAAGAAACTGAAGTTCGAATAGGCTAAGAAATTGCTGGGGTCAAACAGATTAAGTAAATATGAGATTGATGTCTTAACTCTGCCAAAGAATGAAAGAAAAGTTGAGAGGGTTGCACATCACTAACCAAAAACAGACATCTTCCCTCTGTGCCCTCCCCTTTTTCATTTGCAACCATTTATTCCAGACATCCACATCACCATCCTAGAATTATATTAGAATACCCTTTACCCTGTTACACAGAGCGCCTGTCTCAGTCATGCTTCCCCTACCCACCGGCCGGGGTCAAAGAATCACTGACTGCTCTTTTAGCTTGTGTTCTATCACTTAATGAAGTTTACTGACTGTTGGATGTCTCGTTGATTCTTTCCTTTTCATTTGTTCACCACTCATTAGCTGCCCTCTACTCAACCCCGATGGGTAACAACAAACGGTACAGAATTCAACCCTGCTTTCATACAGCCTGCATTTGAGGATAGGAGACAGACATTTATGTAATCAATACTTACGCAACTCTGTTCCAGCCACTGTTCTTCATCATTTGATCCTTGTAACAACCTCATTTACTTTTGCCTTTCTCAGATGAAGAAAATAAGGCACAGAGAGAGTCATAAATTGCCCAAGAACAAGAGGCAGAATTGAGATTTGAACCCAGGTTCCTGACTCCTGAGTCCATGATCTTAACCACTGTATTATGCTGTGTCTAATTGTGTGTTTGTGCACACACATATTTTTTAAATATATAACACATATTAAAATATATCTTGGAAAAAATACATATTTTTGATGAGGATGAAAGCGAAAAAGAAAAGCTCAGTAAAAGGATAAAGCTTAATGAGGATGGGGCAGGTATCATTTAGGTTAAGGTGGTCAGGGGAAACCTCACTTATTGATAAGCTGACATTTGAGCAAAAATTAGACTAAATTTCTTCGAATCTTCTATTTTCCTCTGGCCTTCTGCCCCTTTAATCCCATTTGATGCTCTTTTTCTATTTTATTTCAGTTGGCTTATAGCATAAAGCAGTATAGAACTATGAAGTTCAATGAAGACAGGTGTTATCATCACCTTCTTGTCCTATAACTGGTACTTTTTTAATAGTAAGTAAAAACAAAAGAGAAAAAGCCCTGATTTAATGGCCTTGACCCAACACACCCTCATGGACCTTTTTTTTTTTTTTTCCTAGTGCTGTTCTAAATTTTCTCCCAACTATTGAATATGTTGTTGTTGTTTAGTAGTTAAATTGTGTCCAGCTCTTTGCAACCCCATGGACTTTAGCCTACCAGGCTCCTCCATCTATGGGATTCTCCAGGCAAGAATACGGGAGTGGATTGCCATTTCCTCCTCCAGGGGATCTTCCTGATCCAGAGATCAAACCCAACATTTCCTATGTCTCCTGCATTGGCAGGTGGATTTTTTTTTTTACCCCTGTGCCACCTGGGAAGCCTCACTATAGGAGATCAAAATTTCTTCTAGACAGATTCACCTGGGTTTTTCTTAAAAAAATCTTATTCCATTATTTGCCGCCCATGATTCTAAATTCTCTGGCTTCCTTTACATTATTTCTATTACTTTGTTGCTGTTCCCAGCCTTTCCCCATTTGGTAGTGTTTGACCCTTTCCACACTGTTTTTTTTTTGTTTTTTTTTTTTTTTTTTTTTATAAATTTATTTATTTTAGTTGGGGGCTAATTACTTTACAATATTGTAATAGTTTTTGCCATACATTGACAAGAATGTTGTCACTGTTTTTATATGTTCTTGCACATTAATTAAAGTGTTAGGTGAGAACGTTTAGAAGAAAGTGTCCTCAGCATTCAGCAGATGCTTTCACTTCTGAATTTGATTTGCCTTCGTCATTACCCTGTGTTTATTTTTCAGTCTGTGTCCTATCGGGGTAGCCATTCAGAATAAATTCATTTTGCTAGTTGTATTTTTTGAGAGGCACTGTATAAAATGGCTGTATAAAATGTATAATATGTTCTTGCACATTAATTAAAGTGTTAGGTGAGAACGTTTAGAAGAAAGTGTCCTCAGCATTCAGCAGATGCTTTCACTTCTGAATTTGATTTGCCTTCGTCATTACCCTGTGTTTATTTTTCAGTCTGTGTCCTATCGGGGTAGCCATTCAGAATAAATTCATTTTGCTAGTTGTATTTTTTGAGAGGCACTGTATAAAATGGCTCACTGACATCCAAATATGTATCAGCCACAGTGATGTTTACAGCCACCAAATTCATACTGCTATCCAAAGCTATCCAACACGTTTGTTAGAATATTTGGATCTTTAATTAAACCCTGCTAGATATTGTACACATTTCCATTAGCTCCTTCTGATTTCATCAATTATTTTTCTAATTGACATGCATTCTGAGTCACATGTCCTGGAATCTCAGGTGACCCGGTTTGTAGCTTTGGCTTATTTAGTTGTTTTTTGTTTTTTCCTCTCTGTCTTTCATAAATAATCTAAGGGTTTAGTAAACACACCCTTGAATTTTTGCCCTTTGGACCTGCTGATTTCCATATGCTCAAACTTTACAAATAATCTCCTGATTTTTTTGGTTTCTCTGCCCAGACTATTTTCCTTTCTGGCCCTTCAGTCCTAAAAGATACAGTCTTTTGTCTTGGCAAAGTAGAGAAATTTCCTAAACACTATTGAAAAGCATGGGAGAGTCCTTGACTAGGACTGAAAGGTAAGGAAGGAGTCAGTGTTTGAGTAACTCAGCCAACTGTTGGCTGAATAGCAATTTTTGCATCTTAAGCCCCCAGCAGGAATAATGGCTTGCTTGAACTGTCCATTCAACCTTGTCCAGTTTTGGTCTTAACATACCAATGAGGTAGCTGGCTGGGGCAGAGTTGGTTGGATGCAACTAACTGGCACCTACCAGAGTCAATTCATCATCCTGGTCTCATTGGCTTAATATCTAATGAACGTGTTCTCCCATCAAACCACGCAGTTTATGCCTATCCTCACAGACCTTTCTCCCCAAGCACTACAGGTGGAGAAGAATCTCCATGTTACAGACACAGAAACCCAACACCTGTTACCCCTTCATGTCTCCATCTCATCACCTGAAGTAGAAACCTTGGTTTCTGTACCTTTTCTTGGGCCCTTCAATTCTTTTTCTCATGATCTGAATGAAAGAGAGTAGTCGATTATTAAAGCATTTCCCTGGTGTCTTAGAGATCTTTGATCTAGGCCTAGATTGGATTTTTTTTTTAAGTGTAGATTAAAAAAAAAGCTTCTTGAAGCCAAGGACTATACCTTTGTATATTATATTAGCATTTAAAATGTTATTAGAGCTTCCTAAGTATTAGTAATAATAATACTAGGTTTTCCTTTGAAGAAATCCTTTGCATTATTTATTGAAAAGTTGATCATTCCATTTCATTACTTAAAACTGAAAAAGCCATAGGGCTTTTGAATTATTTTTATTCAGCATATCTCAGCAGTTGTCTCCTGGATTGCTAATCTGAGAAATATAGACAATATCTGATACAAAGGCCTTGTGCTAATTGATAAACAATTTATAGTGTTGAGGCCACCAAAGTGCATAATACTATGTCCTCTTATCAACCCATGATATTAGATAATTTTTTTAATTGAAAAGACTCTCTAAAGTGATATTCAATAAATTATACTTTTTTAATGGGAAAGACTCTCTTAAATGATAGCACAGCATAGCTCGCCTTAACCTGAACTCACCTTTTGCTAATCAAAAGAACATTTACAGGAGTATGAGACAAACACAATTATGAAAGTAAAATGAAGGACCTAAATAAAAAATCACAGAACAAGAGGGTAATTCTATTCACTCTTTTATATTTCATTATTTGATAACATCAGAAGATGAATCCATCAGAATTGCTTTGGCAAGTGCAAACAGAAATGTGCCTGATCAATATTTATTAAAACCTTCAAAATGGGAGAAGGAGTCGAGCAGACTTCATAATGGACTGAATAATTATTCATACCAGTGGGGTTTGACCAAAGGCAGTGCCAGACCAAAGAGACACAGTTTTAATTGTACTGAATTTTAAAATGCAGATCTTCCTCCAGCCCTGTTGCAAAAAACTTAATTTAAAAAATTATCTGATGCAGCAGTGGGTGACATGTGAATCCTTAAGTCGCTGAGGAAGAAATTTTAACCATAGATATTTATAATTTAGAATATGTTCCAAAGCTGGGGAGCAAAACTTCCAACTAAAGGAACAAAAAGACATTTTTTTCCCATTTCGGCAACTGTAACTGAGCTTGGGAGAGGGTCCTCATCTCAAAAGGGCTGAATCTCAGAGAAGTTCCTCTGAGTAGTTGTATTTTTTGAAGAGAAATAAAGCAAGGTGCTGGCCACTGCTATCAAAAATATCAGGGTCCGTTACTGAGAGGAATGAACACAGATGACTTTAAGGTTTAACATCCCTCCTGGGGAGACAGCCCCGCCCCTCCCCCCCAGTACTGGTTATCAGAAATGGACCAATGGATAACCATCGTTTAGGCATAAGTGCCGTTGATGGAATCTATGGTATATGTACCACATTATGTAAAGAAAAGGTAGAGGTAGATGACCCATCCAGTTTCTGCAAGCCTTGTGGCAGTGGCCTCCAGGCTCTCTACCTCTTGAATGGTTTTCAGCTGCCACTGACTGAAGGAATTTCTGCACTGTTTTTTTCCTAAAGACCATTCTTCACTTCTCTTCTGGATTATCCTGGTCAGAACAAAAACTGCACAACTTGTTGTAAGGAGTGTTAATAACTATCCCCATGTAGAATACAAATCTAATTCTGCCACAAACTCTCAGAAAATTATTTAGCTTTTCTCTACCTTAGTTTTCTCATTCCTGAAATGGAAATAACTTCAGCTATTTCAAATTAGAATTTTCAATCCTGTCTGTAATAAACTCTGAGCTCTTTGAAGGGGAAGACAAATGAGAGCCATTATATTTATATTTTTAATAAAGTAATTTCTTTTTCTGACACACAAAATTACCATCCATTTTATTATTGGTCTGGAAAGTACATCTGAGCTAAGTTTACACGTGTTCAGAATGTTTTCAAATCAATCAGTACTGCATCTTGCTTCCCAGAGCTTAGGGAAAATCAGCATCAGCTAATTCTAATGGAGGCCCAGTGTGATTTTTTACAGTATTTATTATTTATTTATCTGGCTGTGCCAGGTCTTGGTTGCTGCACATGAGATCTTTGATCTTTGTTGCGGCACAGAGGATCTTTTAGTTGAGAACAAAAACTCTTAGTTGTCACATGTGGGAATCTATAAATAATTCCCTGACCGGGGATTGAACCCAGTACCCCTGCACGCCAACAGAGAAGTCTTGGAAGCCCATGATTTTAAAGGACCAAGCAGAGGATGCTATTGTAGCTGTTGTTCAGTCGCTCAGTCGTGTCTGACTCTTTGTGACCCCATGGGCTGCAGCACACCAGGCCCCCCTGTCCTTCACCATCTCCCAAAGCTTGCTCAAACCCATGTCCATTGAGTCAGTGATGCCATCCAACAATTTCGCCCTCTGTTGTCCCCTTCTCCTGCCTTCAAACTTTCCCAGCATCAGGGTCTTTTCTAATGAGTTGGCTCTTTGTAGCAGGTGGCCAAAGTATTGGAGTTCCAGCTTCAGCATCAGATCTTCCAAAGAATATTCAGGATTGATTTCCTTTAGGATGGACTGGTTGGATCTCCTTGCGGTCCAAGGGCTCTCAAGAGTCTTCCCCCAACACTACAGTTCAAAAGCGTCAATTCTTTGACTCTCAGCCATCTTTATGCTCCAACTCTCACATCCATACATAACTACTGGAAAAACCATAGCTCTGACTAGACGGACCTTTGTCATCAAAGTAATGTCTCTGCTTTTTAATATGCTGTTTAGGTTGGTCGTAGCTTTTCTTCCAAGGAACAAGCGTCTTTTAATTTCATGGCTGCAGTCACCATCTGCAGTGATTTTGGAGCCCAGGAGAATAAAGTCTGTAACTATTTCCTTTGTTTCCCCATCTATTTGCCATGGAGTGATGGAACTGGATGCCATGATCTTAGTTTTTTGAATGTTGAGTTTTAAGCTTTTTCACTCTCCTCTTTCACCTTCATCAAGAGGCTCTTTAGTTCCTCTTTGCTTTCTGCCGTAAGGGTGGTGTCATCTGCATATCTGAGGTTATTGATATTTCTCCCAGGAATCTTGATTCCAGCTTGTGTTTCATACAGCCAGGCATTTCACATGATGTACTCTGCATATAAGTTAAATAAGCAGGGTGACAATATACAGCCTTGATGTACTCCTTTCGCAATTTTAAACCAGTCCATTGTTCCGTGTCCATTTCTAACTGTTGCTCCTTGACCTGCATTCAGGTTTCACAGGAGACAGGTCAGGTGGTCTGGTATTCCCATCTCTTGAAGAGTTTTCCACAGTTTGTTGTGGTCCACACAGTCAAAGGCTTTAGTTGTAAAGGTTTTAAAATCCAAAAATACCAGTGCTTGAATAGCATCTGCTGTAACCTCTTTGTTTTTCATGTCAGAGGCAAAGGTTCAAAAAGCTGACAGCAGTTATACAAGTTCACATAACTAGTTAGGAAGGAATGAAAAACTTAACCAGAATCTAAACTTAGTTGATCTCTTGAGTATTTACTTCTCCAGGCCTTTCTGCTACAACTACCTCTCAATTATTTATGGGATGATTATCTAGTTTATGGATTATTCAGTTTCTTTCTTTTCTCTTCCCATTTCCCTGCTTATTACCTTATATACCATTGAGTGAGCAGAGAAAACAGGAGTTGAATATTTTCCCTGACAACTTAGTGACCTATCAACTACTTGTATTTATTAAATTGCTCATAATGCTGCAAGTATTGGCTGAAAAGAATTTGGGGAGCTACAGTCAATACTAAATTATATTCGGGTAAATTTTTCTTCCTTAGAAACTTACATTTAAGAAATCAGCTCCAGAGCCTAATTCTTTTATTGACATTAATACTCTCATTATGGCAGAAAGGACTAGATGAGAAAGTCTTCACAATGAAAAGCCAGAAGTCTTTCCTGTGACTCTTGAATGCTGAATATACAACATGACTTCATTATTTGGTTTAGAGTACTGAATTCCCAGATCAAATCCAGTGTTATTCAAATTTTACTGTGAAGTGTATAAATGAATTTTGAATTGTCACAGTATTAATTTTTTGCATTACAATGGAAGGCAGAGGGTTGAGATGGTATGCGAATTTTATTTAACTCATATTTCCTAAGTCATGACTAAAAATGATTAAGCTCGACAAGTATCCTGTGCAATTAGTACTTTTGCTTTTTATAGTTTCTGTGTTAGGGGTGACTTTGGAGCAGGTGTAGGGTTCAGGGTCCTTCATTTTGAGGCCCTGGACAAACCACCCACACTCTCTATAGCTCAGTTTGCTCATTTATAAAACATGGGTGATTGCAGGAGCTACAGTAAAGGGTTGAATGTGTTAATGTGACTAAAATTTGACATCACTGTTAACTACTACAGTGATCATGATGGATTATAAAACCCAGTCTGAGACATAGCTATGTATCTGTGGAAAATATAGTCTCCATTTGGGGACCCAGGAATCTGAACCCCAACCAGTGGAGGGAGGCAGAGGGCAGAGCTTTCTCCAGAGACTGTGGGCAGGCTCCCAGGTGGAGCCTTCCTTTTACCCCCACATGGACCACCTGCAAGAACAGGGATGAGGGGTCACTGGGTTGAGAATAACTGGTCTTATTAGGGCTTTCTTCCCTCCCTTGACAAAGAAGAGAATGGAAACTCTTCCCAGAATCTCTCAGAGATACAGTGATAATTTTGAGTTTGGTGAAGTGGGAAGGAGAACCAGGGATGAGAGACTAGAACTCTCCTTGCTTCATGTCTGTGAAAATTTAGGAAGCGCTTTTAAAGAGAAGTAAGAAAAGCACTAATACTCAAAAGATACAAAGATATCAACAGTTTGCTTATACATATATGCATACCCATGTACTTTAAAAGGGCTTTCCCAGTGGAGGAGTGCATAGCATCCTACTCCAATATTCTTGCCTTGAGAATCTCGTGGGCAGAGGAGCCTAGCAGGCTACAGTCTATAGGGTCACCTAGAGTCGGATATGACTGAAGCAACTTAGCATGCATAAATGCACATTAAAAATATATGTAGGTAAAAAATTGTTCAACCTCGTGTAAATTAAAAGAAAATGAGGAGCTAGGGGCTGTCATATGCTGTTGGTAGGAAGATATTGATACAACTTTTTTAGAAAGCAATTTGGCAGCATTGCCAAACTCCTAAAAAATATATACTTATCTTTTGACTAATTCTGTTTTGGAAATCTGAACTCAGGAAAGAAAGTTTTTTAAAATGGAAACAACCCAAGTGTCCAATAGTGTGTCACCCTAAACTTTTCAACTATAAGAAACGGTAGACTTCTACATGTAGGGGGAAATATCTAGAAGGAAATGCTAAATGTGGTGTGTCTTTATGATGGAATTATATGAGTAATATTTTTTCTGCTTAATCTTTCTGTATAATCTGTTTATCCTGTATGAAAGTGAAAGTCACTAGTCGTGTTTGACTCTTTGCAACCCCATGGACTGTATAGTCCTGGAATTCTCCAGGCCAGAATACTAGAGTGGGTAGCCTTTCCCTTCTCCAGGGGATGTTCCCAGCTCAGGGATTGAACCCAGGTCTCCTGCATTGCAGGTGGATTCTTTACTAGCTGAGCGACAGGGCCAACTCTGACACGTGTATTTATATCCAATCATAGAAAACAAACTTTATTTTTACACTTGAAAAAGAAAATTTGCCCAACTTACCAAAATGTCCTTCATATGCTTACTGTTATGAATGTTTTCAGACAGAATCATGGGGGAGGAAAAGTTGCAGTGCAAAACCATTAAAATAAAATAAGGGGAAAAGTAAGGAAGAAAGGTCTGTGGATAAAGGAGAGATGAGGAAGATAGGAAGCAAAATGCAAACGTTGTCATGTTATAGACTGTGAGACCCGTCTATATGACGTCGCTTTGCTATCTTTGCACTCTCTCCCTCTCTGCTCATTAAACTTGGGAACTCTGCCCAAAGGCACTCAGCAAAGTGAGAGAAAAACTGCAGGGAGAAACCACCTCTGCACAGAACGTTCCACCCCTAAGGGAGGGGACATGGCTCTCTGGTTACTGGAATGGGATATTTGGTCCATGTCTAGCAATTGGACTTTAAATATCACCGGCTGTGAAGAAACTTCCTATACAAGTCATGAACCAGAAAAAGTCTAAATCAAATGAGTATTCCACTGGTCCCATCTAGGCAGTCAAGTAGAGTGCCATCGTGTATAAAACGTGGGGCCCTGGAAGCCATGGCTGCTATTTTAATTTGTGATGATAAAGATCAAGCTTTCATTTCCCTGAGGCCTCAATAAGCTCTGATAAATTATTTATCCCACTTGGATTACATGTTCATTTCAATGTGTCAGTGTTTAGCATGGAAGCTCATCCTAATTGTATAGTTCAAGGCATTTTCCTATTTTCTCCTTAGGGTACCTTGTAGCACCCTTTCTCCACCTCCAAGCAGAACTGTTGCTATGCTGATTTAGTATACCCTTTGCTCCTGGGTACTATTCTGAAAGATGAATGAATTTCATTCTGTCTTTAAATATTTATGTTTCTTTATGATCTAATATATCATCGTAGTTATGGGGAATTTCTTCCCCTTAACTATGGAAAATACACCATCAGTTACCTGTCAATTTTGTTTAATAACTCAGCTTTGCAGTTCTGAAGCACTGTTCATCCGAGGCTCCTGAGGACTCTTTTATTCTCTCAGTCCACTTGGCAGTGTCATTCTGGGATTTATAAAGGTCTTCATCGCACAGAGGATATTGAAACATTAAGAGCTTAAGTAGCATGCCCTTTATCACTTATCACACTGGAGGCTCCAGGACTAGAAATCCAGGCATCTTTGTTTTGTTGTCTGCTCCCAGCATGAAACCACAGTCTTTGTAGAAAACCAGCCAGTATCCCTGGAAACAATTCATTGGATTTTTCAAAAGAAATCCAATTTCACTTGGTCTGGTAGGTTCAGTGTTACTTCTTAAGATAAATGATGAAAATATCAACATCATAGTACAAAGACACCCAATTCTTTTGGTTTAATCTCAGTAAAAAGCATCACAACCCACCTACTGCTTCTGTCTCCTTCCCTAATGCTTTGAGATCCTTGGCTCAAGGAGGTGGGAATGGGTCTGTAACTATTCCCTTACCAAACAGACGCTGGCTCAGACTCTTGCCTAGCTCTAAACCTTTGGGGATCACAGTCTCTGGGGATGGAGGTCTTGGGGACCTGTGCTTTTCCTAAGTTCCCTAGTAACTCTACAGTTGGCGAAGCACCATTCTAGAACTTCAGCTCTCAAGTCCCTTTTAGCTTTTTTTTTTTAAGATTTTTTGATGTGGACCATTTTTTTATTATTATTTATTTTAATTGGAGGCTAATTACTTTACAATATTGTAGTGGTTTTACCATTCATTAACATGAATCAGCCATGGGTGTACATGTGTTCCCCATCCTGAACCCCCCTCCCACCTCCCTCCCCATCCCATCCCTCTGGGTCATCCCAGTGCACCAGCCCTGAGCAGCCTGTCTCATGCATCAAACCTGGATTGGCGATCTGTTTTACATATGATAATGTACATGTTTCAGTGCTATTCTCTCAAATCATCCCACCCTCTCCTTCTCCCACAGAGTCCAAAAGACTGTTCTTTACACCTGTATCTCTTGCTGTCTCGTATATAGGGTCATCGTTACCATCTTTCTAAATGCCGTATATATGCGTTAGTTTACTGTATTGGTGTTTTTCTTTCTGGCTTACGTCACTCTGTATAATAGCCTCCATTTTTAAAGTCTTTATTTAATTTGCTACATTGCTTCTGTTTTATGTTTTGATGTTTTGGACCCAAAACACCATCTGAGCTCCCTGACCAGGGATCAAACCCACACTGGAAGGCAAAGTCTTAACCCCTGGACTGCCAGGAAAGTCCCCTCTTCTAGCTTTGAAAGAACCCTGAGCTCCCAATCCTCTTTTATTCCATGTGACAAATTTAGCTTCAAACATGTGTCCTTCTTAAACCATTGTCTCAGTGTTTTCTTAGGTAGTTCCCTAAATGGACAGCTGAGACAGCTGTGCCTCAACTGTGCCTCTAGGGCCTTGAGACAAATGGCTCTCAAGTCCCTTCCTTTTTGCTAGACTTATACCTGGTCCCTTCCCAGATCATCCTGCTTGCATACTGCCATCACATTAATCTTCCAGAAGCTTGGGTTGCTGCCTCTGTTCTCAGCAGAACCTGGGACCCCAAGTGGGGAGTGCTTTATTGACATACCTTGGTCTTAACTTGACTCAACTAACCTGATGTCAGACTCTGTACCCTTGGCCTTTAGTGCTCTCCTCTATTCAGCTGCACTCCCAGGCCAGCCAGATTGCTCTTCCCTGTCTTTACTCATCTCTTCTTTTCCTTTAGTCTAGAATTTCCTTCCTGGAAGCCCCTCCTGACAGTGTCCTACCCCATAGGAAGTCTTCCTTGATCTCTCATGTCCCAGCAACATGGCATGGTTGCTCCTTCCTCTGCTGTCAATTCATAGCATTGAGACCTCACTCAGGATACTCGGAGCATCATGTCTGTGTCCTTAAGAAGAGTGCTGGACTTAGAGTCCGAAACCTGAGTTCATCCTAGCACAGTCACAGGTGTCTCTGTGACACTGGGCAAGTCCTGTCTCTTCCCTGGGCTTCAGTTTTCTTATCTGAGAAAAGGGAGTAATAGCTTCCTAGGTATTATGAGTGTTACATGACCCAGTACATGGAAATTAACTTTGCCAGCAGTTTTTCTCTGCTTTTCATTACCTTCTCCTACTTGTCTCTGAGCTATTTACGGAAAGGGACTGTGTTTTGCTCATCATTATATACTACTATTTTTATTACTACATTACTATTAATGTATTATTATAGATCTGTTTCCAGTAATAATAGTTAATGTTTGTGGAGCAGGTAGAATTGTGTCAGGCACCATTCTAAGTACTTTATATGGATTAACTGATTCTTTCCAGTGACCCTAAGAGGTACTTTCGCCTCAAGAGGTACTCTTATTATCCCACTTTATGGAGAAAACCATATATTTCACAGAGCCTCCAGTGAATAAGTCAATGAATGAGGGATGGAATGAGACAGAAACTACTAGCAATGCCTGCCGGATGGTTATTTCTCTCTTACTTCTGTATCCCAACTTTTCTTTCTTTTTTATATCCTGAGGCAAATGCAAAATTAGGGGAAAGTCTTGAGTGATCTGAGACCCTGACGAGAGGTCTCTCTGGGTCTGCATTTAGACTTCTCGTGAAGTGAGTTCCAGGATGACAGACGTCATATCTGTCTTATTCTCCATCATAGTCACAGGACCTGGAACAACATTAGCATGCGTGCTAAGTCACTTCAGTCACTATGTCTGACTCTTTGCGACCCCCTGGACAATAGCCCACTGGGCTCCTCTGTCCATGGGATTCTCCAAGTAAGAATACTGGAGTGGGTTGTCATGCTCTCCTCCAGGGGATCTTCCCAACCAAGGGATTGAACCCATGTCTCCTGAATCTCCTACACTGCAGGCAGATTCTTTACTGCTGAGCCACCGGGAAAGCCTGGAACAACATCCAGTGATCAATAAATGTTTATTGACTAGGTAAATGCAGTAGCTTATGAACAGCATATTCATTACCACTGAAACCACGTAGAATGCTGACCACGCAGCCAGTGAACCACGTTGTGTCTTGCTTTCCCAGGCAGTACTACGAGATGCTGTACAATACGGCCGATGAGCTCCTGAATCTGGTGGTGGACCAGGGTGTGAAGTACACAGAGCTGGAGTACATTCACGCCCTGACCTTGCTGCACCGCAGCCAGACGGGGGTGGGAGACCAGACCACCCAGAACATGCGGCTGCAGCGGCTCAAGGAGATCATCTGCGAGCAGGCAGCCATCAAGCAAGCCACCAAGGATAAGAAAATAACTACAGTGTAACAGGGTGCACGGCGGGAAGGGGCCAGGGGATGGGTCACTTTTGTTTCCTCGGTCATAGTTCCTTCTTTGGTATTTAGCTGGTATATTCTGAGCTGACTTAGGTTTCTCCACACTGATGCTTGGGTGGAAAGAAGGTGTAAGGCTTCTTTTCTCTTTCTTTTTGGCTTTTCTATAAATGCTAAAGGGACTTCACAGTACAGACTGTTTGGGTTGAACATTTACTTTGATGTGGTCAGTTCCAGAGGGTCTAGGGTGGGATGGGGAGAAAGGTTGTAAGCAGTAAAAATGAATGCATGAATGACTAACACCCAGCAATCTTTGGTAAGTAGATTGTTACCTAAGTTCTAGTCCCTTCCTAAAACTGCCCAGTGGGGTTCTATTACATAAGCAGTAGGATTTTTATTCTCTTGACCTTGTCAGTTTACAGTTCTACAAAATAAGTGTATGTGCATTGCTTTCTGTCTCTATTACCAATGGCTTCTCAGCTAGCTGTAGTTTTCCACCAATTTTCCTAACCAAACAGGACCTCTTCACCTCTTCAGGTCTTGGGGGATAAAGTCCTTTTATCTCAATCCTTGGGAGAGTTTTGTATGCAGTAGCCTGGACCCAGGTGATCTGTTGGTTTGATGCCTTTTTGTTTTTATTTCTGCTGTATCAAAACCAAGCACCACCAAATTAATGACAAAAATGGAAGAATGAAAGGTGATTCAGCTCTTCTTGATTTTTTTTTTCTCCTTCACTCTCCAAGAGAAAATGATGGTTAGAGAATTTTAGTCTCACTTGACACCTTGCCTGGGTGTTAGTTATTCTTAAATGCTCATTCTCCTTGGGAGCCCCTAGGCCTTCCTTATCTTAGAAGGTAGCTCCGGCTGTCAGCTGAGTGCAAGGAAGCTGGTACAGCCATGACCTTCCTCCTCTGTGCACCCCCAAGCCAAGGTTGTTTCTGCAGTGCTTTCAGCTGGGGTGGGAGCGCGCTGCTCCCTGCACGCTTGCCTCCCCACTGTCCCCACATCTCCAAGTGCTCTTGCCACCTATGGCTGATGTGTCACAGAAGAAAGCAATGCACTGACTGGGACACAACTTGAAAACACGTGGCAAAGAAAGCAGAAAGGACTTGGACTACATGAGGTCACGTTTCATGCCCTGATGGTCCAGAATTTTACACCTGTTTGTACAACTTAGGCCTTGGTGGGAAAAGCAGAAAATTAAAAAATATGCTTCGAGAAGCTTAAATGTTGTGTCTTGTCTTTCTTGTATTTATTCTGCAAATATGCCCTGAGACCCTAATACGCGCCAAACACTGCGGGGCACAGATCCGCAGTATTGAGGGCTCCCGTATTACCTACCTGGAAGACAGAAGAACAGAAGCTGGACTATAACCAAAATCCTAAGAGATGTACACTCAGGGCTGAGTTCAAAATCAGGCCAGTGGGGTGGCTGTGAAGGGAACTCAGCAGGCAACTGGAGCATGGTCTTCCAGGAGATTCTGGAAGCAATGTTGTAAATCTCTGTAGCTTCAGAGGCCCAACAAGGAAGAAGTTGAATCTGCATGGGAGATGATCATGCAAGAAGATACTGTCCCTAAAGAACATCACTGGAGTAGTCTCCCTGAGAAGTAGGGGTGAGGGGAGGGAGACAAGGGGAGTCAGAGCTGATTGTTGTGGTTTGGAAGCCTCCTCTTGGTGGTCGTCGCCTGCCCTCAGGGCTGCTGTGCCCTCCCTTTCTTCTCCTTCCTGTCCACTCTGGACAAAGAGCCCTGGAGTGGTGACAAGGAGACCACAAGAGCCAGGGTGGGATGGGGGAGTGCTTAGAATTGTTTAATTGGATGCGGAAAGGGACATGAGTTTGGACAGAGTAGCCCGCCAAGAACTTTGAGAACCGACAGACAAATAGCAAATGAACTGTTTCGGGGGAACATTTAGAAAAGCGAAATCCCTGCTTTGCTTACAATAATGATAGGCTTGAAAAATGTCAGTTCTGCACAGAAAAAGCAGTCCATGTTTCTTTGTCCCAAATCACTATGCAGGATGGTGCGTCAGTCATTATTCTTTAAGAGATCAAAAATAGCGACTCAGTGATGATCCCGTGGATACAGATGGAGCTGGTACAGCCACCTCAAGACCTGCTTCCATCTGGAGCACAGTGAAGCTTTCTACTTGTTATGGTCCTACTTTGGGGATATTTTGTGAGCCTGCTTTTGTGCTGTTCGCAGCTATGATCAGAAATCACTGGAGAGAGCCAGAGTCTCCCAAGGGCAGGGTCCAGCATCCACTCACACTGATACGCGGCCACAAGAGTTCGTTTCCAGCCTTGAAAACCACTCCCTAAATGTGCTTTTGCCGTTATAAAGGCCAATAAGATAGGCCTCCCAGAAAGGGCTTTAAAACAAAGCAAACTATCGTCTTGCTGTTCTACAAAGTGACAGATGAAATGGACACGTGTGGGATACTGTCTGTACCGCTGTTAGCACCATGGAGAAGGCTCACGAGGACGGGTCTGGAGGTGGACAATGGACAAGAGCCCAAGGAAGGAGGGCTGGGACGTGAGATCCAGCCCAGTCATCAGAGTGCCAGCTCCATAAGCCAGAGCAGCTCTAGGGAGAGCTTCCTTCTATTATCGTCACTGTCATCTGCCCTCTGGTACTTAACATGCTGTCCCACAACCATGCCATCAATACTACGGTCTTTCAGGTCTTGGAAGATGCTAAATGGAATCTCTCCCAACTCAGCCTCCCTTAAAATAAATTTTTTGAAGAAGTACTCATTCAAAGTATAGGTTCCTTTGAACCTTGATAGAGTTTGGTCAGTTGTATTCTCAGAACTGCTGACAGTGGTTTATTCTGGGGTGTTTTGTTACTTTTGATTATCTTATTATCACTTGTGATTGCACCTCTTAATTTATAAACAATACTCTGGATAATGCTGTGCCATTCACCCCATGAGCACTCATTTATACCGGCACTATGGTTACGATTTATCTCAGGGATTTTCATCCTTGTATAGTGTTTTTATTCCTGCATCACAAATGTTTTTTTAATCTTACTGCCCAAGTAGAACTTTTCCCTCTCACAGGTGGTTACATCTCTGCTGGCTAGATGAGGAACAAGGATATAGGTTCCTCATGAAGCCCTTGGCTGAAGAGGACCCCTGCGTCCAGGCTCTGAAGGACAAGTTCATTTTTGAGTAGGTGAATCAGCTCGAATTCAGTGGTAGGACCAGACCTAAGTTCCCACAGCTCATACCTTTGATACAGGCAGTCATATGGAATCCAACAGGGACCCTCCAGCTGAAATCACTGCCCTGGGCACTGACCTCATCTGTAGAAGCTCCAGCCTCTCTCCAGGACATCATTCTTGCCTGAATATTTTCTTAGCCTGATAGTCATTAATTTGTGTTTCAAATATCTTGGGAAGGAAACCTCAAAAACAGCCAAGTTGATTGGCAACAAAAGCCTGATCATTCTTACTGTCAAGTCATATCCATGAAGTCTTAGTGCTAAGGTGTTCACTGTCAGTCAAAAAAGATATGATTACCTGTTACAGCAATAACAAATCCTGATACAGAATAATGTAATGGCAAGCAAAAGAGACAGTCCCTGTGACATGGAGAGGGTACTTACACTCTCATCTTGCCCTCCCCAGACTCCATATTTCCCAGGGCTACCCTTTCATCTAGGAAGACGTCCAATAGGATTGAGGACTGAAATCTTCAGCCTAACCCTCTGCTACTCTGAGCTTTGCTCTTCTGGAAGCCCAGTACTATGTCTCCCTGGTCTCTCTTTCCTCCTTAACTGGCAGAGAGCCTGGAAGTTGATGGAACAAATGAATTCCTGCTCCACAGCCTCTATGAATGTACCAAGGCCATTGTGTTCAAGATTCTTGCTCTGAGACATAGCATGGCTGCTTCCCCAGGACCAGGGCATAGAAATTTCATAGTAAACAACAGAGGATAACCAGGGTCCCACCAGCCCAAGCTAGACTCACTCCAGTGGAGTCAAACATGATAGAGACCACCAGCCAAGTGGCCATCCTTCTAGGAGGATGTGCAAAGGAGCTTTGCAAAAGTGTGCTGTAATACACACACCTGAGAACAATTGTCTTAACGTGGCAGGGATGGAAAACAAATTGAGCATAATTGAAGGGAGAGTAATGAGGTACCAAGAACAAGAAAACAAAGAATGACTGGGCTCAGCAAAGGTCTTGACTCTGTCTTAATTAGGCACAGTTGTCCTAAGAAGTATGTAATTAATAAGCAGATGACCAGATGTGAAATACGGAGATTCTTCCTGAGGTGGCAGTTGTAATGAAGTGTACACAGCTGGAGGTGGTTGTCCTGATTTGGCGGAGGCTCAAGGCCTGCCTGGAGTTTTGAGGAGGTGGAGGAGGAGGCCCACCACAGCTCTACACCCGAAAACAATACATCCTCTTCCAACTGGGCCTGGGGGGTAATGAGAGAGCTAATTACCAAGAGTGTAATGAGATGCAGAAGCCCCTGGAATTGAGCTGGAATTTTCTTTCAAAGTGAAATGTGCCCAATTTGAGGACTCACTTTCCCATACCTGGGCCACAGACTTATGTCTGTAATTAAAAATATCACCAGGGCATTCACACACCTGGAGCGGGAGTCTCTGGGAACCTGAGAACGCAGTGACCTGTAAAAGTTGCACATGTACTTTTTTTCATGTATGTACAGTTTATTTATGTACATAGAACTGAAAAGAAATAAAAATCAGGTGCTGTTGGGTGAGTGTAGTTCCCATTATGTTAAAATTCATTTAGAAACGTGACCTCGGCTTCCTGCTGACTTCGAAAATAGATACTCTAGGAGGAGAAAAATTGGCAATCTCCTCGTCCCAAACTTATTTAATTTCCTACCAGGCTGAGTTTTCTTTCACAAGGATTTATTTACTGTGAGAGAGCAGGAAGCTCTCAGTACCTGTGTTTTGTTACTGTTTTTATTTTACGATTGTTATTGTTATTTTAGATAATAATAACACCTATTGAATGACAATTACTGAATAACACTTATTGAAAGTTGAATATGTGTCAGGTGCTACACTCAATGTATGAACATTTTCCCATTTAATCCTTGCAGTAATCCTATGACACAGGTGTTAGGATCATTCCCACCCACCCCCACCCCAGCCCCTTACAGAGGTAAGGAAACAGGCTCAGGTTAAGGACTTGACTCCAGACAGATGCTGATGCCAGAATCCATGTTTGAAATCCCCTCTGTTCTCTATTGTGAGCCAAAACCCCTCATCCCGTGAAGCAAAGGGAGGGTATCTCACCTGCTGTATTTGAGTTCCAAGTGACATTTTCTGGTAGTTTGACCCCTCCATTTGTTCTGCCCTCTCCCGTGGCCCCCAGAGGGAACCATTGTTGAATTTGGGATTACCTGTCTCTCTCCTCTGCATCTCCTCAGCCCCCAGCTGCCTGAGGCCACTCCTATGGCCAGTACATCAGCATAACTCTGGGAAACCAAAACCGTGGGCTCAGAGGCTGAGCCCAGCCAGCTGGAGACTTAGGAGGACCCACACCTCAGCCAAGTGATGGAGTGACCAGGAGGGTGAGAGCGAAACGCTCAGATTTTAAAATCTGCTCTTGCTTGGCACAGAAGATCATCTCAGCCTTTTACAAGTGGTTTGCTGTTGTACAAGTTGTTAAATGCCCTAAGCCTCAGTTTCCTCATCTGTGAAATGGGATGATAATAATAACAATAGTTCCTATCCAACACTGTTGCTCTATAAAGTAAAACAGGATGTTCAGTGCCTGGCACATAATAAGTATTGTATGTATATATATATATGATTAATAATAGGCTAATAATATTATCTTGTCTGTTTCTGTGGGGTGCTGTTGACCCAATATCTAGAAAACCTGCCCTTTGGATATGAATATGAGTACAGCCATCCTGACCAGCCCTGTTGTTAGAAAAGCCTAGGTTTTGCCAGGTAGAGCCCAGGACTTGGAAGCCTGAAGCCTCCCACGTCCCCTCCCGGACTCCTGATTTTATTACTCCACTGTTTCACCCCCCTCTCCCACAGAGGACAACTGCCCTTGGTGTCTGGTTCTCACACTTGCTTCCTTTTAGCTGTTAGTGAGTTTGCATCTCATTGTCTGCCAATGTATTATGCGCATCTCATTAAACTCTGAAGGCTCCAGTACCCTTTAGGGACCAGACCTTAACAGACAAAGTGGCCTCTGCCTGGGCTTTGACTTTGCTGTCAGTCTTCCCACCCATACTGAGGAATGTCGGATCCTGGATCTCCAAATTCACAGATTGCTCTGCGAAAGTGAGGTAAGGAAAGTGTCACTTTTTGAAACAAATTTTGTGAATCAAATCTAACTCAGAGCTCTCACTTACCATTGCGAGCAGAAGTCCGAGTTCATTCATTTTCTGTGGTTTCTTCCTGGGAGACGGGGTGGGGCGGGGAGGCATCCCTGAGGACAATATGCTCATCCATGTGTCCTGATCTCTTCGTCACCTCTGCTGTGGACACCAGCTGCCCTCAGGTGCCGCAGCTCCAGGTGCGGAGGTCCTCTCCAGTGTTGCCAGGCATCGGTGACCAGCCTCCAGAGGTGACCCCTTTCCCAGTCATCCCCACCCAAGGTCCTGCCTGCTGGGAGGCACTGAGCGGGGTGTGGGTGGGAACCACCATGGATTCTATGGCCCCTGTCTCTCTTCTGAACTTTGGGGGTCTCAACACTCCAGGTTGGACAATTCTCCCCTCCTTCTTCCAAATGCCAAAATCTCTTCTTTCTGCCACTGGGTGATCCAAGGTCCTTTCCCAAGGTCTAGACCTTTCAGAACTTGAAAGGGAGTCCTCTCCTTCCCCTCTTCTCTTCTGCCTCTCTGGGCTCCAAGGGCAGTCCCCAGGTAACCTCCCTATTGGGCAGCAGAGGGAGGGGGTGTTGATTCTAACTGGGTGTGAGGAGATGACACCAGTTTCTCAGTAGGGGCTTCCCAGGTGGCATAGTAGTTAAGAACCCACCTGCCAATGCAGGAGACATAGGAGACATGGGTTCGATCCCTGGGTAGGGAAGACTCCCTGGAGGAGGAAATGGCAACTCACTCCAGTATTCTTGCCTGGGAAATCCCCTGGACAGGAGAGCCTGGCAGGCTACAGTCCATGGGGTCACAAAGTGTCGACACCACTGAACGACTAAGCATGCATGCAATTTCTCAGTAACTCACCCTGTTGTGGATTCATAAGACCTGGGTAGAACTTTGGAGAGCTTTTGTTCCAACCATCTAAGCCTTCTAAGGGGTCAAGGGAGGAGTTCCAAGAGAACAGAATGGGGACACATAGTGACTGAGGCAGGACTAGCACCTAGGTCTCTTGATTTAAATTCCAGGGAGGCTGTATTAAGAGCACAAATGTGCCCCCACTCAATTAGGCTGCCAAGTGTAGAAGACAAGGACCTGACTTCAAAGACATGACTGTCACATGGAAAGAACCAGGCAACAGACATGAATCAGCTATGGAAAACTGCCAGCCAGTGTGGTGCTAAAGGTTCATGGTGTGGTTTAGACTAAATACATCAAGAATTCAGAATAAAAGAATAATATTATAGGCTACTGTTAGCTGAATACAGCTTCATGGAGGTGTAGGAACTGGACTATGATCTTGAAGAAAGTGTAGAGCCAGGATCATAATAGGGGGACTTGAGATGAAAGGCTGCACTTTGACAAATGTTGCCGTTTGTAGGGAAGCAAAGGAAATTAAGCAAAAAAGAAAACCTTCCGAAATATAAGAAGCATCAGCAAAGTATAGTTATGAAAACTAGTCAAGAGGGAACACCAGTCAGGGAGGAGGCCCAGCACATTGAATGTTTTTTCATTTGTTCTAAACCTTGCTGGGAGTCAGTGGATACATGGGATCTTAGAATCTCCCGGGATTACATGGATGCAGCATTTGGAGGGCTGGTTTGTTAGTGCATTATAAGAAATAAAAGTCAGATTTTTAAATCAGGGTCTCCATATGTCCTGTTTTTCACCTTCCAGAAATGTGGTAGGATAGCATTTCCTGGCTCCTTTGAGTTTGGCTGAAACCATGTGATTAGGTGGCCAATGAATTGTGAGTAGAGGTATGTCACTTCCTGGTCAAAGCATTTAATTTCCTTTGTACAACCCTCCACAACACTGCCCACTCTGCCCCATCTAGCAATGTTCCAGACAGTGACACTCAGTGTGCTTGGGTCCCACAGGGAGGAAGATGCAGAGCTCCAGCTGACCTGCAGGGAACATGTGATGTAAGCATGAAATGGATCTTTGTTGTTTTAAGCCATTGAAATTGAGGGGGTGGGGGCGGTGTTTGTTACTGCAGCATAACCTTGCATATCCTGACTAATGCACATAACAAAGATGAGAATGGGAAGAACAAGGGAGTTTTAATGAAGGTTGAAGTATTACATCAAAGAGAACTATTTGAGTGGAGTGATGGGAACAAGAGGTAAATTTGGAGGCTCAAGGGAGAAGAAGTGGTGCTTTGCTGCTTTTAGTCAGCACATTTGTCCTAGAGACAGAGGCACCAGGGATGTGTTGTTCACTTAAGAAAGGACCTGGAACCCCTAGTTTATTTATGTTTTTTGCTTTTTCTGCCTCCATCCTTTAACTTATGTAATAATAGTAATAATGATTATGTAATGATTATGTAATTATGTAATAATTATGTAATCAATGTAATAATAATGTCTCAGTGTTTCTAAATATTCATAGGAAAGCCTCTATATTCAATACATAAAAAATTAATGCCTATGCTAATTAAAGTTATTAAAGCTTAAGACCTCTCATTTTCACTGAGGTCTAATCATCTCACTGGACCAGCCCCTTTTTCCTTTGAAAGCTTTCTAGCACAGGGCCATTCAACGCCAGTCCCCGGAATTGAGTATTTAATCCTCTGACAATGCAGGTCCATTCACCGAAGCAAGAAGACTGAAAGAAAAAAAAATCTACTTTCTGTTTTTCTACACTCTTCTCCAGTAGTTCAGAGTTCCTTATATTTCTCTGATGTCCCAATGGAAGTAAATGTTAATGGCTTTGAAGGAGATAATGAAGTTGCAGTTTGAAAATGAAGAAACATAACCCTGAGAAGCTGTTAACTCAGCCAGTTTTAAGAGACTAATAAAGCACAAGGTACTAGGCTTTTGACACTTACAGAGCTGCAATTTACTCATCTACGATATAACAAACGTTTAAAGTATTTTCACAGAGGTTATAGAAATCCTCAAGTTTTGCAGTTGTATAAAAAAATTTTTTTTTTAATTTTCATTTCTGTGTTTCCTAGATACAGTTAGTTGTGGTGCAGGTCATGCCCCAGTAGACCCCTGAGATGGTTGCACTGTCCCAAACCCTACTCAGAGTCAGAAGACAAGAAAGAGTATCTATTTCACATTATATTTCACCCCTTGATTGAGGTCTGTGTGTTTAGTCCTACTAGCAGGTGTAACAAAATACAGTAGACTGGATAGGTTATAAGCAACAGAAATTTATTTGTCACAGTTCTGCAGGCTGGAAAGTCTAAGATCACTGCACCAGCAGATTTGATGTCTAGTGAGGGCCCACTTTCTGGTTCATGGTTGGTGCCTTCTTGCTCTGTCCTCACATGGTGAAGAGAGCTAGGAAGCTCTGTAGGGTCTCTTTTTTAAGGGCACTGATCTATTTATGAGGGCTCTACCCTCACAACCTAAGCACCTCCCAAGGAGGGATTTTAATTTTGGGAAAACACAGACATTTAGGTCATAGCATGTATCTAAGCCAACTTGATAATTCTATTTGTCAGGTTCTTTTGGTAAACATTATTAGCCTTCAACCATAAGGTAGGAACAACATACCTCTTTCCCATGACTTTGCTAGCAGGTAATGTGCTACAAAGAAAGCAGGACACAGACAGCATTTAGCGAGCAAGGACAAAATGCCTTCCAAAATGCTCTGTAAGTTCATCAAAGTCCCCGCTCTCTGTCCCTTCTCTCTGACCACCACCATTATTGAAATGTTCACTTCAAGGCAAACACAAAAATATATTGACAGCAGCACCAGACTCACCTTCTAATCAAATGTGGAGTCAGAGTTCACCATGATTAAGGGGAATCAAAGACCCAAAGTACTGGGTCCAAAGTCCATAGCTGTCAAGTACTGAATTTACTTATTTTTAAATTTATTCATGAGAAAGTGGTAAAGCCTGTAAGTCTTTAAAGGCCAAGCACATGTCTTGAACACATCTCACCACTCATTTCTAACCCCTCTCCTGGCAATTAACCAACCCTCTGGTACTGGTCAGATTGAGACGGCAAGACTTAAACAGTTTGCCGCAGCCACCTCTGGAGAATAGCTCCTGGACGGACACCCTTGAGTCTGTTCTTTGGGGACAGAATTTCTCAGGGAGGCATCCTATCCCTCATGAATATCCCGCCCTTCAGATGCCCTGTTAGTGGCAGTCTCTAATCCCCCAGAATAGGATATCTGCTGCTTGTCATTTTCCAAGTTGTGGACACAGCTCTGCACTGAGTGGTCCATGTAACCTTGGGACCTAAAACTCTTAATTTGCAGGACAGGACCCAGGCTTTAGTCCCAACCTGCCTCAAAGCACAAGGACACTAGCTCCCTGGTCCACTGATAACAAGGCTGGACCCAGCCCCAGTGATATGTGCTTCACTAAACGCTCCACTCCAGCCACACACAATCAGGAAGCCTGACTCAGAGAACCCCCCAAACCTCACCCCTACCTCTGTTGCAAACAGCTCCCTGTCCAAGGGGGCAGAACTTTATACCCTTCTCACGCCAAGATTTATAGTCCATTTAACTTACCCTGTTAATATCCAAGGCCACACCACCAGCCACTAGCTTATTAATAATGCATTACTGCAGCCTCTGACTTCGTGAAGCTGCAGACGTCCCTCATTTGCATGATTAGCTCTTACCTTACTGATTAGAAAGTTTCATCCCGTCCCCAAACCTACCCTTTCTGAATGAATGGCTCTTTTTGAAAGGGAGCCAGTTTCTCTAAAATACATCTGAAATCCAAATAAAGAGGAACCAACCAACAACAAAATTAACACCCCATTATTCTCTTTGTAAAGGAGAAGAGAGGAGCTTAGGAAGGTTTTAAAAAGTTCAGCACCATGCTTATTGCAGGACAGAGAAGTAGCTATGGTTGTCAGTAGGGACTAGAGGGGCATACGATCTGAGAAGGACTTGGGATTCACAGGAGATATTAATGAACGGTTAGTGTTTACCTTGAGGGGTGCAGGGTAACCACGAAGGATTTTAAGCAATAGAGTGGAATCAGGTTTTGACTTGACAGCTATTACCCTGGGAAGAAGATGAATAAGGAACTGGAAGATGGATGACAGGGAGGCTAATATAATCCAGGAGGAAGATGATGCTTCACTTTATTGCTCTTCTCAGATAGTGTGGGGTTTGTTTTTTTTTCACAAATGGAAGGTTTCTGGCAACCCTGCATCAAGCAAGTCTATCAGTACCATTTTTTTCAACAGCATTTGCTCACTTCATGTCTCTGTGTCACATTTTGGTAATTCTCAAATATTTCAAATTTTTAAATTATTGTTGTGAACTGTGATCAATTATCTTTGATGTTACTACTACGACTCAGATGATGGTTAGCATTTTTTATCAGTAAAGTATTTTTAAATTAATATATGTACATTTTTAGACATAATATTGTATATTTAATAGACTATAGAGTAGTATAGACATAACTTTTATGTCCACAGGAAAAATAAAAAAAAACTGTGACTCACTTCTTGCTATATTCACTTGATTGCAGTGGTCTGGAACTGAACCTACAATATCTCCCAGGAATGTCTCTATGCTAAAATCCATTGATATTATACACTTTAAAAGTGTGAATATTCTGGTATATATCACAATAAAAAAATTTTAAAGATAAAAGTGTCTACTTTCCAACAAAGAAATTATGAGACATACAGAGAAGTAGAAAAGAATGGCTCATATTCAGGAAAAGAAGCAGTCAATACAAATTACCCCTGAGAAAGCCTGGATGTTGGACTTACTATATGAAGACTTTCAGTCAGCTATTATGAATACATTCGAAGAATTAAGAAAACCACATAAAGAATTAAAGGGAAGAAAAAGAATAATGTCTCACCAGATAGAAAACATCAATAAAGAGAACCAGATATGGAACAATAGACTGGTTCAAAATTGAGAAAGAAGTATGTCAACACTGTATATTACCTGTTTATTTAACTTATATGCAGAGTACATCATGCAGAATGCCGGACTGGATGAAGCACAAGGTGGAATCAGAATTGCCGGGAGAAATATCAATAACCTCAGATATGCAGGTGATATCACCCTTATGGCAGAAAGAGAAGAATAAAGAACTAAAGGGCTTGTTGATAAAGGTGAAAGAGGAGAGTGAAAAAGCTGGCTTAAAACTCAACATTCAAAAAACCAAGATCATGGCATCTGGTCCCATTACTTCATGGCAAATAGATGGGGAAACAATGGAAACAGTGACAGATTTTATTTTCTTGGACTCCAAAATCACTGTGGATGATGACTGCAGCCAAGAAATTAAAAGATGCTTGCTACTTGGAAGAAAAGCTATGACAAACTTAGCATGTTAAAAAGCAGAGATATCATCATCACTTTGCCAACAAAGGTCCATCTAGTCAAAGCTATGGTTTTTCCAGTAGTCATGTATGGATGTGAGAGTTGGACTGTAAAGAAAGCTGAGCACCGAAGAATTGATGCTTTTGAACTGTGGTGTTGGAGAAGACTCTTGCAAGTCCCTTGGGCTACAAGGAGATCCAACCAGTCCATCCTAAAGGAAATCAGTCCTGAATATTCATTGGAAGGACTGATGCTGAAGCTCCAACGTTTGACCATCTGATGTGAAGAGCCGACTCACTGGAAAAGACCCTGATGCTGGGAAAGATTGAAGGCAGGAGGAGAAGAGGATGACAGAGGATGAGGTGGTTGGATGGCATCACCGACTCAATGCACATGAGTTTGACCAGACTTCAGGAGATGCTGAAGGACAGGGAAGCCTGGCGTGCTATAGTCCATGAGGTCGCAAAAAGTCGGACATGACTGAATGACTGAACAACAACAGCAGCAATAAAGAGAAAGAGATTTTTTTTTAAAGAGGTAGAGTTTAATTCCACTCCCCTTGAGTTGGGCTGCAGTAAACAACTCAATTCTGCTGCGTAGAATAAGGCAGAAGTGATGGTGTATGACCATATTAGGTCCTGTAAGTACTGGGACTCCGCCTTGCTCACTTGGATCACTTGCTCTTGGGGAAGCTAGCTGCCACATTATGAGGACACTCAAACAGCCCTATGGGGAGAGCCACATGGCAAGGAACTGAGGCCTCCTGCCAACAACCGTGTGAATGGGTCACCTTGGAAACAAATCTTCCAGCTCCTATCAAGCTTTGAGATGACTGTAAACATACCAACTGATGTCTTAGTAGCTCATGAGAGACCCTGAGCTGGAACCATCCAGGTAATTTGCCTTTGGATTCCTGACCCTCAGAAACTCTATCTCACACAGATTGTTGTTTAAATAGCTAAGTTTGGGGATCATTTGTTATGCAGCAATATTAATAGTAACTATTATACATGTGGAGAGGGAAAAGGCCTTTAAAATAATCCAAGAAAAGTATTAAGAGCATTAGAGAAAAGTTACCAGGGAGCTAATTTTGTTTTAAAAGAGGGAAGAACTTTCTGTAGTGAGAGCAGCCCACAATGGAACAGGTCACATTTTACAGTGAGTTACTTGTCACTTAAAGGTTTCACCCAAAGATAGATGGCCACTTATCATAGATGATGAATGTGGTTTCCTTCTCCTGTGGTAGATGATTTTTGTGAATGACCTCTGTTTTCAATTTTGTTTATAATTTGACACCTACCACTAGCACTGCCATCTGTTTTCCAGAAACAATTTGAAGTTCTCTGGAATTATGACCCACATGCATAAAAAAGCTAAAATAAAAACAAGAAGCAGAGGTCAGAAAGACATAGAAGAGTTAGGAAAACTATTACAACCAAAAATAAGCCTGATAGAAGCTTAAAGACGAAGAAATCCAACTCCCAACCCCTGGAGATGTTGACTCGTAGGCACAGAGTGGGACCTGGCCATTTGTTCCTTTTTTAAGCCCAGGAACATCAAAAAAGCAAGAGAGTTCCAGAAAAACATCTATTTCTCCTTTATTGACTATGCCAAAGCCTTTGACTGTGTGGATCACAATAAACTTGTGGAAAATTCTGAAAGAGATGAGAATACCAGACCATCTGACCTGTCTCTTGAGAAACCTGTATGCAGGTCAGGAAGTTAGAACTGGACATGGAACAACAGACTGGTTCCAAATAGGAAAAGGAGTACGTCAAGGCTGTATATTGTCACCCTGCTTATTTAACTTATATGCAGAGTACATCATGAGAAATGCTGGGCTGGAAGAAGCACAAGCTGGAATCAAGATTGCCGGGAGAAATATCAATAACTTCAGATATGCGGATGACACCACCCTTATGGAAGAAAGTGAAGAACTAAAGAGCCTCTTGATGAAAGTGAAAGAGGAGAGTGAAAAAGTTGGCTTAAAGCTCAACGTTCAGAAAAGTAAGATCATGGCATCTGGTCCCATCACTTCATGGGAAATAGATGGGGAAACAGTGTCAGACTTTATTTTTTGGGGCTTCAAAATCACTGCAGATGGTGATTGCAGCCATGAAATTAAAAGACGCTTACTCCTTGGAAGGAAGGTTATGACCAACCTAGATAGCATATTTAAAAGCAGAGACATTACTTTGCCAATAAAGGTCCGTCTAGTCAAGGCTATGGTTTTTCCAGTAGTCATGTATGGATGTGAGAGTTGGACTGTGAAGAAAGCTGAGCGCCGAAGAATTGATGCTTTTGGACTGTGGTGTTGGAGAAGACTCTTGAGAGTCCCTTGGACTGCAAGAAGATCCAACCAGTCCATCCTAAAGGAGATCAGTCCTGGGTGTTCATTGGAAGAACTGATGTTGAAGCTGAAACTCCAATACTTTGGCCACCTCATGCGAAGAGTTGACTCATTGGAAAAGACCCTAATGCTGGGAAGGATTGGGGGCAGGAGGAGAAGGAGACAACAGAGGATGAGATGGTTGGATGGCATCACCAACTCGACATGGATTTGGGTAAACTCCAGGAGTTGGTGATGGACAGGGAGGCCTGGCGTGCTGTGATTCATGGGGTCGCAAAGAGTCGGACATGACTGAGCGACTGAACTGAACATTCTGGTTGGAGGATCTACTGGCCCAGAATGTTCCTCCAAATTCTGTTATCTCCTGTATGCTTTTCTCAGGGGCTAAGCATTACCCAGTTTAAGGTAAACTGAAGAATATTCCCTATTACAGAGTAGGAAAAAAAATATCTCTGTAATGTCTTAAGCTGTTGCACTGTAACTGATCCCTTAAGGTAAGAGAAAACCTAGCTGGCTTCTTAATGGAAAAAACCTGATCTCACTGTCCATATCTTTCAGGGACTGCCTTGAAGTCTCCTAAAAGAAACTATTTAAACTTGCTAACATTGGGAGGCAGTCTCCTTGGTTCTCTCCAATGGAGTATGAAGGAGATCGTTTGGGCTCATAGACTGTCCTCGCTAAAACAAGCTCCTGAGTAACCCCAAACAAGGGTCAATGGACCAGCCCCAAGGTATCCTGCACTCTGACCAGGGGTCAACCACCACAACCTGATATAGGATGGAAACATCCATGTTCCTAACAGATGCCTCTAATCCCTAAACCTCTCCTCCTGATTATTTCAGTGCTCCTGAAAAAGACACTAAGATGTTATAGCTCTAATTCTGAGTCTGACTTGGGCCTTGAAAATATTCATGAACATATCATTTGGCCACCTCAGCCATAAAAGTTTCTGGAAGAAATCTAACTTGGAATTGTACTGCCTTCCAATGAAAACTCAAGATGATCGGTGATACCCGAGGTCCTAATAACTCCGGCATTCTTAGATTACAGTGCTGTGAGCTTTGGGCAGTGAAATCAGATATATGGAACCTGGCAATCATGCATCCCCAGCACAATCATGAGAGGAGGACACATACTTGCTAATCAAAATCAAGTCTGAGACCAAAGTAGAGAGATGACACTTAATGTTCTTTTCAACCAAAGTCTCTGCTTAATTCCAAACATATTCTGCAGGCTGGATGTCGGGCAGCTGAAGGGTGATCAGTCTTATGCTGGAATTAAAGCCTGCTGGGAGGTTAATGAAGAAGCACCAGTGGGTTTGCTGGAAGGTAATTTAGATCTACATAATTATGACTTAATCCCTCACCCTGTGACATCAAAAAGGTCCCTACCCAAGTGGAAGCTGCATGATTTCATGCCACAAAGAGTATAGCCATGTGCCTCCTGTTCGCTTTGTGTGTAGTGCTCGCATCAGTCATGATAGCTTTATTAAATGGTGTGACCCAACTCAATTCCCACACACAGGGCACTATCTTCTAATCAAAACTGCAAAATGTGCCTGGGCAGGCTGTGGAGAGAAATCAAGATCTGCATCTTAAATAGCAGATTAACTGCTCCAGTCGGGAAAGCTACAGGCGAGCGGACGAGCATAGCTCAAAGCAAGCTCAGTTTTTCATGGGAGCAGCTGGAAGTACAGTTTTGAGTAGTTAGTTGGAAGTGAAGGAGGCCTCAGGAACTGTCTTCAGAACTCCAGCACTGTTTCTAGGCACAACTGTCATGTCTGGATATTGTCACTGGGACACCCCCTCATCACACACAGCAGGTTCACAAGGCCACGTAGCGCCCTCTCTGAACCACATGTGCTTCTCTTGCATCTTCTGAGGGAGATGAGAGCTGAATGTGGGAACTAGTGGCCCTGCAAGCAGGGTCAACATTCCCTTCAAAAAACATCTTGGAGCCCATTCAAGTACCTGAATCAGATGCAAAGCTAGTGCTTCTGTCATAAAGCACAGAAAAGTTATGGGGGCTACTTAGGCCAAAGGTCATCAAAGAGGAATAGAGATTATGTCAAACTCAAGAGTCAGGAGATGGAGACTACACCTGGGATGTTTCCAGAAGGAGGTGACATCTGAGCTTGGCTGTTAGGATGATGTTATGGGTTGAATTTTATCAAATCAAAGTTAATATGATGAAATCCTAACCCCCCAGTACTGCAGAATAAGACGTAATTTGGAAATGGGTCATTGTAGATGTAAGTAGTTAAGATAAGGTCATACTGTAGTAGAATGAGCCCTTAAGTCCAGTGTGAGTGGTGTCCTACAAGGGGAAATTTGGACGCACACACGCACGCACACACACACACACACACAGATGCCATATGAAGATTGGAATTATGCTGCCACGAGCCAAGGAACTTAACCGGAAGCTAAGAGAAAGGCCTGGAACAAATCTTGCCCTAGTGCCTTAGGAGGTAACATGGCCCTACTGACACCTTGATTTTGGGCTTGCTTCCAGAACTGTGACACAATAAGTTTCTGTTCTAAGAAGCCACCCAGTTTGCAGCACTTTGTTACAGCAGCCCTAGCAAACTAATACAGATTTGTAGGACTATATGTTTAGACATGGGAAAAGAGAACCCCAGGTGAAGAGAATAGCACAAGCTTCTGGAGTTAAGAATGTGCTCTCATTTCAGGAGCATCCTGCAGTTCAGTTCTATTGGAAACAAGAGTCTGAACAAGAGCACGGGGAAGTTGTACTGGGACAAGAGTCTGAACAAGAGCACGGGGAAGTTGTACTGGGGCCAGGCGTAGAGAGATTTGTCTGGGGGAGTTTGTTTCTCAGCTGATTTGTGTTGTGTTTGTATTTGTTTACATCCACTAGGGCAGGAAGTGATTCTAGTGTCTGCCTTTAGTCTGTAGGTCATGGGAAAGCAGATTGGATGCTGGAAGTGACTTGATTGGAGCCTCTACAAGACAATGAACTTGGCCACACTTCCTTAGGGAAATGAGAGGCAAGCAGCGCCCAGGTAAGAAGCCACAAGGATCATCTGAAAAAGAAGCAAAGAAGGACTGAAAGAAGCAAATGGCAGCAGAACAGAGAATAGGGGATGAAGACAAAGGGTAAAAAGTCTTTGTTGACCTGGTAAATGTTCATGAGTGGAGAGGAAGAGAAAGGGAGGAATTGACAGCATTTTGAGCCTGGTGACTGGGAGGACGATAGTGCCATTAACACATTCAATGAGGAACTCCCTGCCGTGTGGGGGGAGTTGACAGGTTCTAATGCCAAGTTTCAGCCTCTGTAAACTGGTACCAAATCAAATCTCAGAGACAGAGTTTTGGTGCAGTAGAAAAGAATTGTTTTATGGTTTGCCAGGCAAGGAGGGGACACAGTGGGCTCCTGTTCTCAAAAACTGTCTCCCCACCCAGGGGAGTTTGGTGAAGAGTTTTATGACAACAGTTCAAGGATGGGATTGCTGATATGATTAGAGTGTGTTCAGGGCCTGCATTCCTTAAATGTGGCCCCAGGTAATCTTGACCTTCCTTTAGTCTGGCCTGAGGCGGGCTTCTCTGGTATGAAGAATGCTGACATCTTCCATGTGCTGGGTTTTCATTCTGTAAAGGGCATAAACACACTGTTCCGGCTATCCCTTGAGGCCCTGCCCTAAGGCTGCACTAATGTTTCCTGGCTGTCCCTTCCCTTCTTTGCATCCCTTTGCTGCTTAGATTAGCAGCTGTTCCAAATCTACCCTCTGAGACTCAGGGAAGGTCACAGAGGTTGAAGTCAAGAAACGGGACAGAAAGGCTTCCATGTCCAGGAGCCATACAGGGTCCTGCTTGATTTCAATTCTTCTACACACACCTGACTATGGGGTGTCTATGAGGGCCCCAAGCAGAGGAGTCCAGCAGGCAGCTGAACTTGGAAGAAATATGGTATTCACCTAGACAAGAGATTTGACAATTTGAAGCCAGCTGAAAAATAACAATTCTACTATACAAGAAATGAAATGGGAAAAAAACACTGTTAATCCATTTGAAGTTCTAATCTATTCAAATATGGGTTGTTTTCCTTTAAAGTACTGTTAACAAAGAAAAAAATTTGGTGAGAAAAACTGCTTGAACCTTGCTTCTGTGGAAGGCAGGTAATGAAATGAATAACTTTTTATCAAGAAAGGTCTCTCCTAACTGGAAAAACAAAAGCATGAACTGAAGTCTGAGGCCCTGTAGCCCCCGAGGGTGATCTCCCCACTTTGCTCTTTGGGCCACAGCAGGAAGTAAGAAGCAGAAGAGCCACCGAGAGAGTAAGAAAGCAAAGACATAGTTCATTCCTTTCTGGATGTGTGTTCTGTTTTTATGTTACATGTTACACCCTGGCATTGGTGGCTGTAGTGATGTAGTGTCCTTGACTTTGCAGCACACACATGATCACTGCTTTTCATACACTCCCCTCATCAATCACGTGATGTGCTTTGTTGGCACTACATGTTGAGTTTAATTTAAACAAAAAAATGGTTAAAATTATCTTCAAAAAGCTTGTCCTCTATAGCATTGCAAAGCCATCAGGTCTATAACAAGCCATGAAGGTGGAAGGATAGGCTTCTGACGGTTGTCGAGAAATACAGCATGAAATTTAGAAGGAAGAGGAGGGGAAACTATTAGGTATCCAATCCATTTCCCAGTCTTTTGCTTATCCCATTAAACCACACTCTCTTTCCATTTGTTAAAAAAAAAAAGCAAAGTCAGACATAGCAGCTCAGCTTTCTTTGGAGAGTTGATTAGTTGATGAGTACTGAGCTCTCTGACAGAGGAAGCTCCGGTCATCAAAGTATTCTTAATTGATGCATCGGGAGAAAGAGACAAAAGAAGCAGCATCTGGGAAGAAGACCTTGGATGCTTTTAGCACCAGAATGAGAAAGCACTTTTCTTTAAAGCAGAGTAAGAAAAGCCTTGGTTAAAATCAACAGTGAAGCATAACAGAAGAATATGCTTAACTCATACCTGATCATACTTAACTCCTTGCTTGCTTAAGTATTCAGGAAGCCTGGTAATCGTGAGCAAAGTTCATACAATCTCATCACCAAAACTTACTAGGCCGAGTAAAAGTGGATAAGAACTCCCATGGTGGCATGTCACCCAAACTACTCACTACCTCATTGCCTCACCGATAAAAATAGAATGTGAGTGTTTTGTTTTGGGGACAAATTATTCTCAAAGGCTGAGATGGTCTTTGCCAATATTTTATTTAGCACAAGTTCACCACAGGAATTATAATTTCACAAGCTAGTAGCATACAGGATAATGTCTCTTAGTGAGCCAATAAAGAAATAACATACTGAAGTGACTTAGCAGCAGCAGCAATCCAAGGTTAGATTAGCTGCACTGTTAATTCAGGCAAGGATTTTATTGTTCAGTCACTCAGTCATGTCTGACTTTTTGTGACCCTGTGGACTGCAGCAAGCCAGGCTTCCCTGTCCTTCACTATCTCCCGGAGTTTTCTCATACTCATAACCATTGAGTCTGTGATACCATCCTCGTTGTCCCCTTCTCCTCTTGCCTTCAATCTTTCCCAGCATCAGGGTCTTTTCCAATGAGTTGGCTCTTTGCATCATGTGGCCAAAGTATTAGACGAAAGGAATAAGATCCAAATTTCGTTCAGTATGTACCTTTCTATGAGCTGGTACTTGGGAGAGATGGCTGACCAACCAAGAACAGATCTCCAGCTGCTAGCACAAAAGCCAAAGTCCCTTGTGGCTTGAGCATATTGCTACGGAATATGGTCCCTAGTGATGGCAGGCAAAGTGATCTCCAGGAGTGGCTGCGTGACTTTTGCCACTGTCACTAAGAATCACCTTTACCATGGTCCCAAGGAGATTTGGAAAGCTATTTAGGTCAACAAAGAGTCGCCTTGCCCAGATCAAAATTCTGAGATAGTCCTCACATCTCTGAGTATTATAGTCTAAATGTCCCCTCACCATATTTGCTTCTTCATATGTTTTAACTGATAAGCCCCCAGCAGGACCCTTGAGCAGCCGAGCTCCTAGTTCTTATCAACAACAACAGATGAGACAATGACGTCTTGACACAGCTTACTTCATTCTTACATCAAAACTACGTCTTAAACAACTTTTTTTGACCTTTGTCATAAACAAGTGGATTTGAAATCCTGTTAAACTAATACACAACAGTAAATGATAAGTAATTGACTTCCCTGGTGGGCTCAGTGGGAAAGAATCCACCTGCCAATGCAGGAGATGTGGATTCAATCACTGGGTCAAGAAGATCACCTCCTGGAGAAGGAAATGGTAACCCACCCCAGTTTTCTTGCCTGGAAAATCACATGGACAGGGGAGCCTGGCAGGCTACAATCCATGGGGTCGCAAAAGAGTCGGACATGACTTAGCAACCAAACAACACCACCAACAACAAAGTAGAGATCCTTCTAAAACTACTTTTTTTTTATATTTGTCATAAACAAGTAGATCTGAAGTCCTACTAAACCAATACACAACAGTGAACCACAAGTAATTCTAGTAGCCACATTTAAAAAGGTGAAAGAGGTGAAATCAACATTAATAAAATTAATATTTTAATGAAAAATCTTATTTAACCCAATATATCCAAAATATTATTATTAATTTAAACATTTCATTAATATTTAACAATTTTGAGGTGTTTTGTGGCACTTACTAGAGTATACATTACCTGAGGTCAGGGGCTTCCCTCAGGCTTGTATCTTGTACTGTGCTTGTCCTAGTGCTTTGCACATAGTAGGTCCTTCATAAGCACTTGTTTAAGGATAAAAATCTGGGGTATCCTATGAGCATAAAGTTGTACTGTGAAAAGGTTAAGAGTATAAAGAACACAGAATACTGAGAGATTCATTTGGATTTGAGAGAGAAATGGGAGGAGGATGCTGAGAGAGGATTGAACTGGGGGGAAGAGTTGCACATGGGATGCAGCCTGCAGATGCTTGAAAAGCCCCAGAAAAATCAGACACCGGGCATTATCTCATTATCACATTAAAAAGCGGGAGCTTGGGTTGACTGCCCTTTGTTGACAGAGATCTGTTTGATCTTATAAAAGAACGTGGGAGAGATGTTTCCTATGGATTCTACAAAATTGCTCTGCATTTTACAGAGAAAGCTCTCTAAATTACAAAATAGAAATGAATGTGAAGTGAGTAACTATCCCAGACTCCACCAAAGGAAAAAAAAAAAAAGGAGTAAATAGCTCCAGTAATGGGTTAACCATTGGGAACATTCAAGAGTGAGTTCCATCATCAAGGAAAATAATGACAGACACAAGGTGGTCCTTGATCTGGGCAGAAGGTGGCCATTTTAGGAAATTCAGGCTCCCTCTGACCCCATCCTGCCACTATAAAGATTGATGATTTCATGCTAACACAGTTCTAAGAGCACTATGTGAGCGTGTCACCAATCCATGGGAGAAGAGACCATATCTGCTTTTGAACCATTTTTTTTAAAGGAAACCCAGAGGGCCCTCCACTGGAGACATACCATTGGCCAGACAAGTGTCATGTGATCATCCTAAACCAATCACTAGCAAGCAACAGGACACTCTGATTGAAATGAGTCAAGGCCCTCAGTCAGCAAAGGCTGCAGCTGAATAGGGCCAGCTTCCTAGAAGTAGCACTTGGCTCCTGGAAGGCAGGGTTCCTGGAGGAGATTGAAGTTCTTTTAGGAAGGAGAGGCTGCAGTGGAGGTTGAGGGAACAGATGTTAAGTCTGCAAGTACCAAGGGATGCTTTAACCTGTGTATCAGTTTCTATTTTTACTTATTAAACTAATCAGCTTTTTTCCTCTAAGAGATTTCAGTGGTACTTGATTATATTTCAGTTTTCCGTAGGATGCACAGAATGTGGTGGAAAGAGTGTGGACTTTGGGGTCAGAGACCTAGGTCAGAGGTCAGAGACCTTATTTTTTTTGCTGTACCACCTACTGGCAGTATGCACTCTTAGGCAAGTCACCTAACCTCTTAAATTCTGTCGTCTGGCTTGTAAAGTGGAAATAATAATTCCCATTGTTGGGAATATGAAGAAACAGAGTATGTAAAGAACCTAGCGTAATGCCTACCATATACCAAGGGCCCTTATTGTGAAATCCCTTTATCTGTGTTAGAAATGGTGGTGACACTGGGTGGGCAGCTGCTCCTTAATTTGCTAGGGGTTGACATCCACTGTTTGTTTTCAAGGGAAACACATGAAATAATTTACAGTTCCACAGAGTCTTCTGAGAAACATGACAGTGAGGTTTTTGGGGGGTTGTGGGTTTTTTTTTAATAAATACTGAGGAAGGAAGGCATCTCAGGTCAGTCTACTGAATTAGGGGACCCAAACAAAAGGGAAACGTTGTCATGCCCTTTGTCTCCTCACTAGACTTGACATTGTGCTTGTTGACTAGCCTACAATCGTGGGAATGGCCGGGTTCTAAAAAGGTTCGGGTAGCTAATAGCCCCCTCTGCTTTCCCTTAGCTCTTGGTCCATGGCTCCATCATTTGTATCTCTCACACTGTATTACAGAACCCACCCATCTTGATGAATCATCTGCACTTAGTTCAGTTTCTCCTGCTAGATCGAGGGTTAGCATAGGCACCTTTTCTTACTTATCTTGTCTCCCTAAGAGAAATTCCAGGAATAGAAGCTTCTGTTTAGTATGTAAATTCTAAGAGAGACTGCCATTTGTGATCTAAATTGTGACCCCTTTTAGTGCTCTGATGAGGTCATGGGATGTTCATTTTTGTCTTTAAGGGGCGATTGCAAAGCCAACAGATCGGCCCTCGGAGGAGCCATTAGGAAGGCTAGGAAGGGCTGCTGCTCTTGCCCACATTTCATTTTGAATGGGCTGTCATCTTCTTGCTGAGTCATTTCTTTCTTATCTCAGCCTCTCTTGGAAGCTGGCTTTTTAACAGTTGCTCCTTGAAAGCCAGTTCTTGTTTCTCTATTCTAGCAGAGTGGCTCAACATTTATGGAACCCACTCTCTTTGACTTATTGCTTTTCTCCAAAAGCTTGTGTTTTTCAGACTTCCTTCAAGAAGCATGTCCAGTTTTTAAACAATCTTGATTGAGATTCGGCAAGTGGTAGCCTAGTCCCTATTTGGGGATTTCCACACATTTCTCATGCTGTGATGTTTCCTCTTCCTAGATGGTTTGGTTTTTGAATGGTTGAGCTCAGAATTATGACTTTGACAGCTTACAGCTCAGATTCTACAGTCACCTAATTAAAATGCTTATGCTCTTTTGCTCTCAATTAATACATTAATGGACTTGCTGAACAATGAAATGTATTTCATTATCATATTTAATATTGCTAACCAGGAATTAGATGGGTGGCTAGTCCTGGTGACATGAGTAGTAGATCAACATTTGTTTGGTGGAGGGGAAGGAAGGATGGTAAACATAACTATGCTATAAATCCAAGTCCTTCTCCCCAAGTAAGTTCTAAATACCATCAGTATTTCAATGATGGAACTTTGCTAAAGACTTGAAACTAATAGCCACACTGTAATTTGGCATCAACTGGGCTTGTCTTTGGCCTTACATGATGCTCCTAACCTACCCTTTCGAAGCACCTGATCTTTTTCTCAGTAATGGACACCTTGGTGTCCAGTGTTCTCTGCCCTCTGTGTCAAGGTAGGGATCCGGATGCTGTTTCTTCTTACTGTCCTTCACCTGTTTTCCTACTGCTGGAAACAGTAATGCTGTTTTGCTCATGCTTTTTAGATTCACAAGCATCCCAGTGCATTCTTTTCTTTCCCAATTGTCCTCTCTTCTGTTCATCTATTCCTGTCTAGGTAATTCAAATGACTGCCTCTTACTATAGAGGCAGCCTCTTCAGTGGGAAGTGTTGTAAAACAATATAGACTTTTTTCCCCCTTCTTTACTCAGAAAAACTAATGTCTTTTGTGGTCAAAAAGAAAATTAGTAGCAGCTGAAAGTAGAATTTTAATGACACTAAAACCTAATTATTATTCAGCTTTAACTTTAAATCCTACCTCCTCTTCTACAAATTCCTATTAATTCATCAGCTAAATAACGAAGCTGCTACTAAAGATTCTGACATCCAATTCTCGGCCTGTGCAGGTTTATTGCCAGGGTGAAAAATATTTCGTCTTTTTACTCTCATTTTTTAAAACAAGCCTAATGAAAATATAAAATATTGTTTAGGATTTATCTAAGAAGGCTTGGCAGATTCTTTGAGAAATGGTTGGATGGGGAGATATGAATCAAATTTGAAAGTCCTCTCTCCCAGCTTCCTAGTAATTATTTGAATCAATATGAACTGATTGGGCATGGAGAAGTTCTCTCCACCTATAGTTATAACTGCTATCCATATCCATTTATTTCTTTAAAATATTAACATAAAGAGGAATTTTTGAGGTGGCGAAGTACTGAGAATTAGCCATGTAAGCTGATAAGCTGTGAAGATTGCCATCCCTGGAAGGGATACAAACTATCCCACAGGTGGTGCACTGATTATTCTCCTCTGAGGTGTAAACCTGCAGCTCTGATAGCTGCTGCCTGGAGGTAGTTGGGGATATTTGTAAGTGCAGAAGGATCATCTTATGAATTGAATCAGCAGTGGCAGTAGATGGTAGGTGTGGGAAGTGCTGTCATTCTATGTGTGCACCCAGGATTAATCCCTAAGATACAAAATTCTAGGTGTAGTTTACAGAATGATTTGATTCAAGTAGATAAGCTAGATAGTGGAGGCCCCTTCTGGACACATTCAGATTAGTTCAATAACTGGAGCAGGCTTGGTTGTGGATTGAGTTTGCCCGTTAGTTAGATTCAAATGCATAGAAGAGAAATGAGACAAGGGGCGATACGGTTCCTTTGAGAGGCAACCGAAGGAGCAAGATCAAAAGGAATAGAATACTTGGGTAGTCTTATATTTGTGTCCTCTCCCATTAGCCTCTGATGTATATTATTGATTAAGGTAATCCAGACTGATGCTGAAGCTGAAGCTCCAATACTTTGGCCACCTGATGCGAAGAACTGACTCATTGGAAAAGACCCTGATGCTGGGAAAGATTGAAGGCAGGAGGAGAAGGGGATGTCAGAGGATGAGATGGCTGGATGGCATCACCGACTCGATGGACATGAGCTTGAGCAAGCTCCGGGAGTTGGTGATGGATAGGGAGGCCTGGCGTGCTACAGTCCATGGGGTCGCAAAGAGTCGGACATGACTGAGTGACTGAACTGAACTGAAGGTAATCCATACCTGTGTTTACTTTTATGTCCAAATTGCAAATGTAGCTCTATGCTGAATAGTATATAAACAGTGCCTTAGTTGAAGCTATGGAAGAGGACCTTCAGACAGAAAACACAGTTACAGAGAGATGCAGCTGTGAGGGAAATTCTGACCATTCTGTTGCTTATCCCCCCATCCTCTACCTTCCATTGGCAAAAATCAGTGAAAAGACAAAGGACAAGGGATCCAGATGATACTGTCTGCAGGAATCAGCCACTCCAGGGATATAGAGATGGGAAGGAAACCAAAGGGGCAGGGAGAAATGGAGACTAGCCAGTGTCTATGTCTTATAGATTATTAAGTGAACACTGCGGGTGCTCAGTAATGCCTACCTTATAGTCAGTCCCGTCTTGTATAGCATTAATGCTCTCTGCTTGAAGAGACAATCTTGTTTTTAAGGATTGAAAAGATTTTAAAAAGTAATAGTGTCGTTTCAACAAATGATGTTGGGAAAACTGGATGTCCATATGCAAAAGAATGAACCCGGACCCTTGCCTAACACTGTATATAAAAATTAACTCAAAATGAATCAGAGACCAAAGCATAAGAGCTAAAACTATAAAACTATTAAAAGAAACCATAGGACAAAGCTTTATGACATTGAATTTGGCAGTAATTTCTCAGATAAGACACCAAAAGCACAGATAACAAAAGTAAAAATAGGTAAACTGGACTCAATCAAAATAATACACTGTGCATCAAAGGATGTAATCAAGAGAGTGAAAATGCAACCCTTAGGATGAGAGAAGATATTTGCAAACCAGATATCTGATGAAAGATTAGTATCCAGAATATATGATAAACTCCTACAAATCAACAACAGAAAAACAAGCAATCTGATTTTAAAATGGGCAGAAGACTTGAATAGATATTTCTCAGAAAAAGACATACAAATGAGCAATAATCACATGCAAAGATGCTCAGCATCACTAATCATTAGAGAAATGCAAACCAAAACCCAAGGAGATACAACTTCACACCAATTAGGGTGACTATTATCAAACAAAAATAAAACAAGCAAAAACCTAGAAAATAGCAAGTGTTGGTGAGGATGTGAAGAAATTGGAAAACTTGTGCTCTGTTGGTGGGAATGTAAAATGTGCAGCTACTATGGAAAACAGTATGGCAGTTAATTAAAAAGTTTAAGACAGAATTATCTTATGATCCAGCAATTTCACTTCTAGGTATACACCCAAAAGAATTTGTGGCAGGGTCTCTGTACACCCATGTTCATAGCACCATTATTCACAGTAGACAAAGTGTGGAAGCAACCCAAGTGTCCCCTGACAGATTAACAGATGCAAAATGTGGTGGATGCAAAATGTGGTGTATGCATACTGTGAAATATGATTCAGCCTTAAAGAGGAAGAAAATTTTGATACATGCTACAACGTGGATAATCTTTCAGGACATTATGCTATGTGAAATAAGTCACTAAAAGACATACACTGTATGATTGTACTTAATATGATTTACCTAGACCAGTCAAATTCATAGAGACAGAAGGTAGAATGGTGATTTCCAGGGGCGGAGGTAAGGGGCAAATTGGTAAGGGGGGTTATTGTTTGATGGGTATAGTTTCAGTTTTGCACAATGAAAAGAATTATGAGGGTGAATGATTGCATGATAGTGTTAATATACTTAATGCTACAGAATGGTACACTTAAAAATGATTATGATGGTGAATTTTATGCTTTGTGTATTTTACCACAGTTTTAAAAGGCATAGTATAAAGAGCAGCTTAGTACCTAAATAGTTAAAATCAAATTTCTCCAAGATGATTTATGCAAAAGAATTTCATATAAGCCTTTCTGATGAATTCACAATCAAGATGGACTCTTTGGTAACTGGATTTGGTCAGGAACAGGACAGGGTGAGAGCTGCTTGAGGGAACCTCAATAATTAATTAAAAATGCCCGAAGCCTCCATTTATTTGTCATGAAAATACTATGCATATTCAGAGCTGTTTGTATCTGCAAGGCTCTTTACAAAGCAGATAAATAATTCAAGCAAAAATTTGCTCACCTGGATACCTAATGGTGGTGAGATGCCAAAGGTCAGAATCCTGACCTATTCTTCTGATGCTTACTGATTTCTATTTTTTCCAGAAAAGTATGTTGCCAGCATCCTGTGACTCACTTAAAGGCCCTGTGGCATGACTCAAGGTATGGTTTCTCTTTACCATCTTCTTTCTACTTTTGAATATAGACTGTTTCATTTGAAGGGGAAAGTATTTGAAAGCTACCTCTTACCTACTTATAGTTTTTCATGCAAGTGTGGCTATATTATTGTTGTTGTTATCATTTCTATGTACATCCTAGACTTTTTAATACTCTTAGTGGTTTGCGTCATCACAGACCTTAAGGGAAGCCAGAGTGCTCCCCAGGCCAATGGGGCATGAAATGGAGGCTGCTGTTCAAGCCCACTTGGCTGGACAGGGTGGTTGGTACTATGATAGTAAAGAATGTGACTTGTTCTTTTTCACAGACTCCAAAGGACTTTCTTTCCATGCTTTACTTAGAAAACACCTATAAGTATCACCTTCTGTGATGGTTAATTTTATACGTCAACTTGACTGGGCCATGGGGTGCCCAGACATTTAGTTAAACGTTATTCTGGGTACATTTGGGAAAGTGTTTCTGGTTGAGACGAACATCTGAATCAGTAGACTGGATAAAGCACATGGCCTTCCCTAACGTGAGTGAGCCTCAGTCAGTTAATCAAAGACCTGAACAGAACAGAGACTGAATAAGAGGGAACTGAAGTTTGTGATCGTGAAGAGCTGGACAAGCTGAGCCACTGAGCACACAGTGCTTGTCTGACTGTTGAGATGGGACATCTGTCTTCTTCTGCTCTTGGGCTGAAATTGATAGCATCAGCTCTCCTGAGTATCCAGCTTGCCAATTTCAGATCTTGGGACCTCAAATCCTCTACAATCATGTGAGGCAATTAATATACATCCTGTTGGTTTTGTTTCTCTGGAGAATCCTGACTAATATACCTACCTTGTTGGAAAGATCTGTAGCTTCTCTTTTGGCCTTCATAGAGCAAAGATTTGGGTTTTTTAAAAAATTATTTATTTGCTTATTGGCTGTACTAGGTCTTCATTGCTGCATGCAGGCTTTCTCTAGTTGTGGAGAATGGGGGCTACTCTTCATTGCAGTGCGCAGGCTTCTCCTTACTGTGGCTTCTCTTGTTTTGGAGCATGGGCTCCAGGTGCAAGAGCTTCAGTAGTTGTGGCTGGTGGGTTTAGTTGCCCTGCTGCATGTAGAATCTCCCCAGACCAGGGATCAAACATGTGTACCCTGCAGTAGCAGGCGGATTCTTTACCATCAGACCACCAGGGAAGTCCAAAGATTTGTTTTTGATGGAAGACAGTACTGACAGTAGCAAAGGCCAATATGAAAAAAATCATCTGAATGAGGGTCAGAAGATAAAGATTCTATGTTCAATCTATTACTGGCCAGTTGGGTGAGACTGTAGGCAATTCATGCACTATATGTTAACTTTTGCTGCCTTTCAAACCATCCCAGACATTAGTGGCTTGACACAACCATTTATTTAGTTCATAATTTTTCAAGTTGACTGAGCAGTTCTTCTGGTCTGGTTTCTGCTGAGTTCCCTCAGGAACCTTGAATCAATTGGTAGGTCTGCTACTGGTACTGGGTGATCAAGGCTGGCTTCATTTGCATGGCTGGCAATGGGAGGAGCTGGCCAAGGCTCCAGACAACTAGGTCATTGTTTGTCTTTATCTAGCAGGCTGGCCCTGGCTTCTTCACAGGGTGATCGCATTGTCCCAAAGCCCTAGCACTTTCAAGTCTCTGCTGGCGCACCATTTGCTACTGCTCTGTTGGCCAAAGCGAGCTCCATTGGCCACGCCCAGATTCTAGGAGTGGAGGAGGCTCCACCTCTTAATGGGAGGGGCTAAAGTCACATCGCAAGGGGTGTGGACAGAGATTAGAACTGGTGGACATATTTACAGTCTCCCACACTGAGTCAGTCTATTTCACATCCATTTAATTCTCTCTGTAATCCTGGGAGGCAGGCATGAGGACTGGCTTGGATTAGCCAGGTCTAACTCTGAAGCAGTCTTGTTAGACCCTTTGAATGCGGGTTTGTGTCTTTTTATTTCTTCGGCAGTTCTGAGACAGGCATCCTGCTAAGTTTTTTATATTTATTTATTTTTAGCTGTACCCAGTGTTAGTTGGGACACACAACTAACACAGCATGTGGGACCTTTCGTGGGCTTTGTAGTTGCGGCAGGCAGGCTTAGTTGCCCCAGGACATGTGGGATCTTAGTTCCCACACGGGATCGAACCTGTGTCCCCTGCATTGGAAAGCGGGTTAGTAACCACTGGACTACCAGGGAAGTCCTGACATCCTGCTATTTTAATTCCAGTCACTCATCTGCACAGATTTGATTTCACTTGGAAGCAATAAAGTGGCAGCTGCGTTCCGTATTCTCACTTAAAGAACAAACTTTTGTGGAGTCGATGTTTATAAAGCATTTACTCTGGGCAGGGTGCTTTTTTTTTGCAAAGAAAGGAAGGGCCCTCAGTGGAGAGAGGTAACTAGGGAAGTTTGGCCATAAGGTGTAGATGTAAATTATGTAAAGTGCCCAAAATATACAGTACATTAGAGGCCAACAGAATCTCCTATTAATCTCATGGGAAAGCATTATCTAAGTGAAAAAGACTTTGTCCTTAGTTATAAGGTTTCTGCCTGCCCCTCATGGCTGTCAGAATCTCTCACCAGGCCCATCTTTTCTCTCCCTCTTTTAAAGTCTCATTTCCTTGGTTCTGCTAAGGTGTTTTGACATGTGAGGAAATTTCATCCACTTCTTCACTCATGCCCTGTTTCTCCCAGAAAGGCAGCATACTCTTCGTTCTTCCCAGCTTCCTGTGAGCAGGTTTTATTTCAAAATCCGTGACTTCTCAGAGACTTCCTAAAATATCCAGGTGACCCTTTTTGCCTCTACTTATGCCACTTCCCATTTGGAATGGGAATACCAGTACTGTCTAACACCTCTTCCTATGTGTCTCTTCCCTTCTTGAAGCCCTAACTCAACTCTCACCTTATCTATGAAGCTTCTGAGCATCCCTGTCTTGGGACACAGATTTTATCCCAATGGACAACTCCCATGCACCTGCTGGGGGTGGGGGGGGCAGCTTTATCTACCTCAAGGAGTGAATCCTGTGTGCCAAGCCTGGTAAAGGGAACGTGGTGGTCATGTTGCCTCCAACTCAGTGCCTGCCTGAGGGCCTGTAACATTAACTAGAAATTGTTCAGGTAGGGCTTACCTTCTCCTGTGAGCTTTTTTTTTTTTTTTAACTTTTTATTTTGTTGTGGAATATATGGCAGAAAGTGAAGAAGAACTAAAGAGCCTCTTGATGAAGGTGAAGGAGGAGAGTGAAAAAGTTGGCTTAAAGCTCAACGTTCAGAAAACTAAGATCATGGCATCTGGTCCCATCACTCCATGGGAAATAGATGGGGAAACAGTGGAAACAGTGTCAGACTTTACTTTTTTGGGCTCCAGAATCACTGCTGATGGTGACTGCAGCCATGAAATTAAAAGACGCTTACTCCTTGGAAGGAAGGTTATGGCCAACCTAGATAGCATGTTTAAAAGCAGAGACATTACTTTGCCAACAAAAGTCCGTCTAGTCAAGGCTATGGTTTTTCCAGTGGTCATGTATGGATGTGAGAGTTGGACGGTGAAGAAAGCTGAGCGCCACAGAATTGATGCTTTTGAACTGTGGTGTTGGAGAAGACTCTTGAGAGTCCCTTGGACTGCAAGGAGATCCAATCAATCCATCCTAAAAGAGATCAATGCTGGGTGTTCATTGGAAGGTTTGATGTTGAAGCTGAAGCTCCAATACTTTGGCCACCTCATGCGAAGGGTTGACTCATTGGAAAAGACCCTAATGCTGGGTAGGATTGGGGGCGGGAGGAGAAGGGGACGACAGAGGATGAGATGGTTGGATGGCATCACCGACTCGATGAACATGGGTTTGGGTGGACTCCGGGAGTTGGTGATGGACAGAGAGGCCTGGCGTGCTGCAATTCATGGGGTCGCAGAGAGTCGGACACGACTGAGCGACTGAAATGAACTGAACTGAACTGATAGCTGATTCACAACATTGTGTAGTTTCTGGTGGACAGCAAAGGGACTCTGCCATGCATATACATGTTTCTTGTGTGCTTCTGATTCATTTAGAAAATTTCTGTATCCTACTGTCCCAACCATAACACAAATCTCTTAATTAAAGAGAACTGGACTTTAACTTTTATATCTCCAGCACTTGAAACAGACCCCTCTTACATAGGTTGTGTGATTCATTGCTGATAATAATGATCTGGGTGTTTCCTGTCCTTTGCATCAAAGCTTACATGATTTGCTTTTCTCCAATCTCCACCGTTGCAGACTTGCTCTTAACTAGATGACATATGTTGTGCTTTTGGAAGTGTATAGCTATGGTGGGAATTCTTGCACAGTTCATTCACCTGACTTCTGTTTGCTCTTCCTTCTGTTTTTATTATTTAGTGCCACTGGGATGCTTTGGTTATTAAACCTCATGTCTCTAAAATGCACTTTCCTTTCTATCCCTTATGCAATGATTTCTTCCTGAATTCCTTCTGGTCTTCTTTGATCTTCTTCTGAATGTCCTTGCATAACATCCTCCCATCCTTGTATCTTTTTCCAAAAGATTTCCCTCTCTGGTCATCATTTGTAACATTTTAATAATTTTAATGTTAAGTGGTTGTGACTTCCCTGATGAAATCCATCTTTCGCTCTGTAAAGATAATCTCAGAAATTGAATAGTCCTTATCTAGTCCTCTGTTCAGATTTTATTCAAGATCTGATGCTTGCAAATCGTTTGCAAACAATTCTTCCTTGGCTTGATTTTTCTGCCTTTGTCTATGAACTTTTACAATTACCTCTTCCTAGACTGCAGTTTTTGTCTTTGATCTCAACACGAGTATCTGATTCAGGGTATCTATTAGTGGGACAACCCCCAAAATGCTTTTGATATTTGCTTAGAACAAGTGTTATTTGGCTCAATCAAGTCCTACCTGGATTTTATCAGGCTCTATGAGCTCAATTCATTACTACCTTCATAACTTTAAGACACCTGATTTCTGCAAAGATGACAGAGTTTCTCACTTGTACTGTCTTTCCCCAACATTTTTGATAATCCTCGTGAGGCTCAAAATGTCTGGCAATTTTAAGGATCCTTCCACACAATATTGGATCAAGGTGGCCCCAGGTGATGCTCTCATGACTCCTATATTTTCCCTTCTTAGCCCTCATGGCAATTGAAACAAATGATTATTCATATAATTATCTGCCTAATGGCTATAGACTCACTAATCATCCCTTATTCATAGAATGAATAACAAAACATAAAAGGATATGACATTAATGCATCAAGTTTAAGATTCTCCCCTGTCTTAGTCAGTTTGCGCTACTATAACAAGAATATATGGACTAGTTTATGGACAACAGAACTTGTCACACAGTCCTAGAGTTTGGAAGTCCAAGGTCAAGGTGCCAGGTGCAGGTTCCAGTGAAAACCTTCTTCCAGATTGCAGAAGCCACCTTCTCCTAGTAGCCTCACCTGGTGGAAAGCTCTCTGGCCTCATCTTATCCCATTGATGAGGACTCTGTTCTCTTGACCCCATCATCTCCAAGAGGCCTCACCTCCTCATACCATCACATTGGGGATTGGAGTTCAACATATGACTTTTGGGGGAAGGGGACCCAAAAATGTCCATAATGTTGCCCATAAAGTTTTACTAAAGCAATTGAGTGAAGTGCAATGTTTTGATTAAGGATGTGGACTGAGACACCAGACTCCCTCCATTTGAGTTCTATAGAGCTTTGCCACTGGGGGATAAAGTGGGTTGAATACTTAACAGAACCTTTCTATGCCATCTCAAACATACCTGAGAAGCACTGTTAAACTTGTTTTTCCTCTCACAAAGTTGGGGAGGGGTATACATTTTTTGCTTTGCCCAAGGTCAACACATCTGGGGAGATCCTCTTCCCAAATGAAGGAAACATGCCTCTTCTTTCCATTCTCAGTGAAGTGAGGTCTTACATCAGGGTGCTGGCTCCAGATTGGGAGAGACCCCTACACAGAAAAGCTAGGGGTAAGGGTAAATAATACTGCCAGGGCAAAGCTAGCAAGTGGCTGAAGCTGGTAGGTAGCACCTTCTTTTAAACTTAAACTCTTGACCCCTTTGATATTCCCCTTTCAAAAAAGTTGCCTGTCCTGAATGTCCTCTGGAGAAGAGCTCTTGAGTGTCATGGTGACACTCTTCCACTTTCTCCTTCCTCTTACCCCAGTGCTAAGGATCCAGGGCCATCACAGAAGACCCTGCTACCCTAGGTGCCCTGATAATCCCCTGGATTATCATATCCCACTGCCTTTGCCAACCCACTGTTCTTCTCTGGATTCAGAAACCTTGGGTACTCCTGCCCCCCACCACACACACACACACACACACACAAAAACACACTCTCAGGCTCTCTGTGCCTCACAAATGCTTCCTGAGAAACTAATTCATACTTCCAGAGAAAGAGTATTATTGGTTAAGATCAGGGGCTTTGGATCCAGGAAGACTTGAATTGGAATTTGGGGTTGGATGCAAATTGTGTGACTGGGCAACTTGCTTATCATTTTTGAGCATCATTCTTCTCCTTTGAAAAATGAGGGTATCAATTCCTATTTTGGAGAGCAGTTGGAATAATTAGGTGAGACATATCTATAGCATTGAGCACAGGCCTGGTTTACAGTAAGCAATAAAAAAACAGAAGCAATTATTGTCATCTTATACTAATAGGAAGACTTTTGACAAAGTAGTCCCTCCCCTCACCCCTGTCCCTCTGCCTAATTCTGTCTTCTCTACCTGGTAAAATAACTTTTATAAAGATGATGCCTTCTGTTTTGATGCCCAGAATCCCAAATTAGGGATTCTGTTCATACAGTTCCAGCCTACGGGTCATTTTGGTGAACCAGCAAAAGCAAAGATTGAGCAAGGAGAGTTATAGACTGTAATTCCTGCTTGGCTGCTAACAAGTCAGGTGATTTGGGGCAAGTTATTATTCCTGAAGGGCCATCAGTTTTTCATCTGTAAAAGGGAGAGTTGGGATAAAATGGGCATTTAAGTTCTTTCTGTTAATAGTTCTGACATGCTATGATTCTATACGAAAGGGTTATTCTCTGAGTGAGTTCTTTTATTTACACTTAAGAACATTAGCTGATAACATGTTTTCTTTTTTCTTCTGAGACAGTTTGTGCACCTTTACCTTGCCTCACGTTTTCCACCTGCAAAAATAGTAGCTGAAGGTAGACAGTGGATTTGGTCATTCTAGATTTGGATTGCGACACCAGTGCTTGTCCTTGGACCATTTATTTAAATTCTCGGAGCCTCAGTTACCTTATCTGTTGAATGGTGGTAGAGTAGACGTGAAGGTGAAAAGAGAGAAAGCATAGAAATACTTAACACCCAAGGCTACAGTTTAATGTACTGTAGGGCATAAACCAGTTTTATCTCTAACCTAGTGACCTTCTTTCAGAATGTCTTTCTGTGTGGACAATAAATACTGTTACCATCTTGCTGGTTCCTTCATTAATGAGTTTAATAAAACCCTTCACAGGTGTTTTTATTTTTGTATGACAATCACCTTTTCAACTTTTTGAAAATTACTCTTTGACAAGTCCTACCCAACTCTGCCTTGACACTTTTCTAAATAGACTGACAGTGGCAAAACTAACTTTCCTGGAAATGCTGATTCAGTTCACTTCAGTCGCTCAGTCCTGTCTGACTCTGTAACCCCATGGACTGCAGCACACCAGGCCTCCCTGTCCATCACCAACACATGGAGCTTGCTCAGACTCATGTCCATTGTGGCAGTGATGCCATCCAGCCATCTCATCCTCTGTCGTCCCCTTCTCCTCCCGCCTTCAGTCTTTCCCAGCATCAGGGTCTTTTCTAATGAGTCAGCTCTTCGAATCAGGTGGCCAAACATTGGAGGTTCAGCTTCAGCATCAGTCCTTCCAAAGAATATTCAGGACTGATTTCCTTTAAGATGGACTGGTTTGATCTCCTTGCAGTCCAAGGGACTCCCAAGGGTCTTCTCCAACACCACAGTTCAAAAGCATCAATTATTTGGCACTTAGCTTACTTTATAGTCCAACTCTCACATCTATACATGACTACTGGGAAAACCATAACTTTGACTAGACGGACCTTTGTTGGCAAAGTAATGTCTCTGCTTTTTAATATGCTGTCTAGGTTGGTCATAGCTTTTCTTCCAAGGAGTAAGCGTCTTTTAATTTCATGGCTGCACTCACCATCAGCAGTGATTTTGGAGCCCAAAAAAATAAAGTCTGTCATTGTTTCCATTGTTTCCCCACATATTTGCCATGGAGTTATGGGACTGGATGCCATGATCTTCATTTTTTGAATGTTGAGTTTTAAGCCAGCTTTTTCACTCTTCTCTTTCACCTTCATCAAGAGGCTCTTTAGTTCCTCTTTGCTTTCTGCCATAAGGGTGGTGTCATCTGCATATCTGAGGTTATTGATATTTCTCCTGGCAATCTTGATTCCAGCTTGTGCTTCATCCAGCCCGGCATTTCCCATGTACTCTGCATATAAGTTAAATAAGCAGGGTGACAATATACATCCTTGACCTACTCCTTTCCCAGTTTGGAACCAGTCCATTGTTCTATGTCCGGTTCTAACTGTTGCTTCTTGACCTGCATACAGATTTCTCAGGAGACAGGTAAGGTGGTCTGGTATTCCCATCTCTTTCAGAATTTTCCACAGTTTGTTGTGATCCATACAGTCAATGGCTTTAGCATAGTCAATAAAGCAGAAGTAGATGTTTTTCTGGAATTCTCTTGCTTTATTATGATCCAACAGATGTTGGCAATTTGATCTCTGATTCCTCTGCCTTTTCTAAATCCAGCTTGAACATCAGGAATTTCTCGGTTCACGTACTGTTGAAGCCTAGCTTGGAGAATTTTGAGCATTACTTTGCTAGTTTGTGAGATGAGTGCAGTTGTGCAGTAGTTTGAACATCCTTTGGCATTGTCTTTCTTTGGGACTGGAATGAAAACTGACTTTTTCCAGCATGGGAGCCACTGCTGAGTTTTCCAAATTTGCTGGCATATTGAGTGCAGCACTTTAACAGCATCATCTCTTAGGATTTGAAATAGCTCAGCTAGAATTCTATCACCTCCACTAGCTTTGTTCGTAATGATGCTGAGTTATTGGAAACTACAAAAAGCACACTGAGTTTTTCCACTTTTATACTTTCTTCCCTCTTTATCCTTCTGTCTGTTAGCCAACCAGGTCTTATGGGGGTGAGGGTAGAGAAAAACCCCCTGGAGGAATATTCTACCCAGTGGAAAAAGAAGCAGGCAAGTAGTAAGATGAGCCTAGCAGAAAGAGATACTTTAATTATGGCCTTTACATTTATGACCAGCAAGATAATGAAGGAAGGTAATTCTGAAAGCTTTCTGTCAGTTTTAATGGGCCCTCAAGCCCTGAGAAAAATAAGAGTCAATGGCTGGTATCCATAAGGATTTTTTTTTTCCTACTTCTCCCCTGACAGCCATTGACAAGATCATTTTGTATTTGCAACTGCTATCACCAAAGCATGGAGAAAAGGCCTGTAAGGCCAGGAGGATGAGAGCGACCTTCCTACAAGGATCTCTATGGTCATCACTATGGCGATAATAGTTGCTATAATTTTCATTCTGCTTTTCTACTTTGTGGAGCTCAAGGCTCTAGGGTTTAGGTCATATGAAATCACACTAGCATAAAATCACGCTTTGTAATCTTGCAAGTGTATTTTATAAAACTGCAAAGAGAACCTATGCAATAAGATAAAAATTATTACCAGCGCAGATCATTGACTAATACAATTATTTATGCAATGCTAATAGTTTTACAGAGGCTTTCAGATAAAGTGTCAGTTTGACAGTCGTTTTTTACCCCCTGTATTTGGATTGTTAAACCACTGCCAGTTTTTCTCCCCAAGGACATGGCTTATTATTTTGGAGTAAAAATGTAAATTAACTGCTAGCCAGCTCTCAGTCATCGTCTGGTAATTTCTCTTTATTATCTGCAATTAAATCATAAGGACAGGAGCCATGCCTTCTATATCATGTATGCGCACTGCACTCTGCATATAGTAAAATTTCAGTGTTACCAACTTTCCGACAGACAGCGTTACAGACATCTACCACTAACTACATAAAGACCCTTCATGAAGGAAGCAGGATGGTGCATTTACCAGAGATCTCAGGGTGGGATGAAAAATCTCCAAGAGGAGTGTCGAGGTCGAGAGAAAACAGTTGAACACTAAAACAAGGGGGCGCAGAGGAAAAAGATGAAAAACGAGAAAGACAAGCCAAAAGAAGCAGAGCCAACGACTTAACAGACTAAAAAAGAAAGATCACAACAAGTAGACAGAAAGCTAAGTTGCGCTCCAGTGGCAAAGCAAGCTGAAAGCGGGAACGCTCGAGGGGCAGAGACTACAACCTCCAAAATCCCTTGCGGCACCTCCTCCCTGGGCGTCTGTTTCCTAGGCAACTGCTGTAAACAAGATGGCGACCTCCGGGAGAAAGCCCAAGTTTACAAAGCCTTCCTTTCTCCAGGGAGGCATGAGCAGTTCACGAACTGGAGCGCAGTCGAAAGTGTTGCACTCAGAAAAGGACCGTCACTCTTGCTGGTCTCCTTTTCCCATGGGGCAGAGACCGAAAAATACTTTATGCAAAGCCTCCTCCTACCTGCTCCAGCACCTCATTCACCGCTATCAGGAGTCAGAAGTGGACCGAGATTACTACTACCTGGAAGAGGGCGAGGGCGAGGGCGAAGTGGAATCCGAGGAGTCCTCAGAATCCGAAATGCTGAATATTGAGGTGTGCCTTCCCCTTCACCCCTCATCCCCTCAGTTCCTTCTCCAGCGGTCAGAACCCCTTCACCAGCTTGCGGCTGAGCCCCATTCCTAGGGCTCCTTGCCTCCAGGAGCGCCTCTTTCTTACTGCTCTGAGACTCCCCTTCTCTCCTCCCCATTTCCGTTACCCCATTTCCTCACCCTTCAGTTTTCATTAGCACTTGTGATTCCTTAGGAGTCGTTACGCAGCGTCCTTACAAAAAAGTAACTATTTGTATGAGAGTTGTGACTAACTTTTTCAAAATTAAACCTCTACAGCGTTGTGAATTGACAAGAGTTCCACCTCTGCACCCTCTGTACCTTTTCGTCATGATTGTGAAATACTCCAACACTCTCCTCAGTTTCTAGTCCCTTCATCCTCCTTCCTCTAGGAAAAAAACAAATAAACAAAAACCCTCTTGAAGTAATCTTAAGCGCTGCTGTTCCCTTCTCCAGGGGATCTTCCCAACCCAGGGTTCAATCCCAGGTCTCCCACATTGCAGTCAGATTCTTTACCAGCTGACCCACAAGGAAAGCCCATTTTATTCCTCAAAGACCAAGTGACTTGAAAGTTTTATATATTGCTTATTCCAGGGGTATATAATGCATTATGCAGACAACACACACATGCACGCACTGCTCACTGTGAGAGTGTTTTAGGATTTGGGGAATTGTCCTAACGTTACCATCAGTGATACCTGTTGGCAGCTTGGCCTTTCACACTGATAATACAAATTCCCTCTTTTCTTCAGTGTCTCATCTAAACACCATCCAATTCCACTTCTTACACTTACTATCATCCTGTTCCTTCCTTAGTTCCTTACCTGCCTTCTGTCCCTTTCCACTTCATATTGTACCAATTCCTTCTCTTGACTTTTTAATGAATTGTTTGCTTCCTTTAAAAATGTAAATTGATTTGCTTTCTTTTAGTAAACTGTTAGGTTTTCCTCTTTGCCTTGGCTGCCAGGAAATATAACATTTTTTCCCCCTTAATTCAAAATTTTTCTTCATTTCAATAGTTTTTCTCTAGATTACGTTTTTCTCTTCCCTTTCCTCCTCTTTGATAGTATGAATTGCTTCAGACTCTTTTCAGAAGTAGATATAATAGAGAAATCGTTTCCAACATCCGGTTCTGTGATGTTCTTCTGACATCCCCTCTGTCTCATTGTGCCTTTTCATTTCCTAGTCGCCTTTCTTTCCCCCTTCAGCTCAAACAGGTTTCTCTTTTTTATGCCTGTTTTCATCTCCATTCTTCATTTGTCTTATTTTTTCTTGTTTTCCCCTCTATGACTTGCACTGTCTTCTGTTACTCTGGTTCTGCCACTGACTGTCTACACTGTGTCCCTGCTTGGGTTCCCTTCTTTTGTAACGTCCTTTTGTTCAGTTTCCACATTTGGCCCATTTTTTTCTACCCTCACCTTCCCCCCCGCCCCCCCAGTCTTCTACCTTTCCTCTTCTTCTCCTTCCTTTTACATGGGCTAAACACCAATTTTTCTAAAAGTGAGCCATAGAAAATTATGACTTATTTTGTTCATCTTTTGTTGATTTCTTTGCCATGCTTAACAGTGACTATTGCAAAACTGTAGCAATGTTTTTACAACTTTGAGATGTTTATATGGTTTCTACCACCTTTCACCCCAGAGGAATTAACAAATGAATCACCAGTTTACTTTATTATTCTAATTAACGTGTGTTCTTCAGCTTTGGGGTTCATTAATACCATTGTTAATCTGTCTTCAGTATGCTGGTAAAAACCACAGAGGGGGAGGAGGTTGACTTGAACTAGTTAATCCTTTTTCTCTTGTAGGCTCTGTGTGGAAAAAGTGTATTATTTCTTTCGTTTATGTTCCAAATATTAGTATTTATTTTATGTCTTCACATTCTATTTTAGTTTTTATAGTGTCTCATATGTTTTTGTATGTTGAGTACTGAAACGTTTTAAGAGGAAATTCCTGAACTTTTCTGTTCAGTGATTTATTTTCCATATCCTAGCCTGATTAAGATTTATAAGGCTCTGATGGTCAAAATGACGAAGTGCCTATAATGTAATTAGGCTCAATGAACCTGAGGGAGGTTGGGAAGAATATTGTTCAGAACGTTGCCTTTGGAATTAGATATTTGTATAAAATCTTTTGTTCGTTATGAGATCTTGAGCAAGTTATACTCTCTGCATCTCATCCGCAGTATGGGAATTATAAAAATACCTACCTAACAGGAGAGTTGTGAAAATTAAATGAGATCCTATGTGTAAGCTACTTAGCACAATATATCATTTATACTATTACTAACACAAGTAATAACTTACCTGTTCTTATCTACTAACTACAGCCTATCAATTGACTTCAGCCTTCATGGAACAAACATTCATGAATGATTATTCAATGGGAAGTACTCTTTTGATGATATAGGTCAGAAGAAGTGTCTGGGCCTGCAATACGTTTCTGCTGTATGAAAGCCACTCTTTGGCAATAACTTTATGTGGCTAATATTGCCTATTCATTGAATAGTTATAAACATCAAATCTAATGGGAAAGTCTGTGTTAAAGTTCTTAACATAGTGTCTGATACAACGTGGGCTCTCAAAAGATTTTAGATGTAATACATAATAGCAACAGCGATGATTGAGGAAGATGAGAATGTGATGGAGGACATGCATGGTCCCAGCTCTCAGGGTGAGATAAGACTGTGAGTAAACCATAGCTGTTCAGCCTGTGAACAGATGCTTACAGTGATAGCCGGGTTACAGGGTTGGTGGAAGACTTGAAGGGAAGTAAACCCTTGTTTGGGTCCAGAGGTAGGGTATGGGCAGGCAGATGGCATCTTTCCAAGTGATAAATTATAGGTAAGAACAGAAAAGGTAGATGGGTCGGAGTCCAGATTGTGGAGAGCTCTGGGCTGCTGTGCTTCCTAGGTAGTGCTAGTAGTAAAGAACCTGCCTGCCAATGCAGGAGATAAAAGAGACACAGGTTCGATCCCTGGGTCGGGAAGATCCCCTGGAGGAGGGCAAGGCAATCCACTCCAGTATTCTTGCCTGGAGAGTCCTATGAACAGAGGAGTCTGGCAGGCTACACTCCATAGTATTGCACAGAGTCGGACACAACTGAAGCACACACACACACTGGGCTGCTGTAGGGACTATGGACGTGACTCTTAAGCAGTAGGGAACCTCTCTTGTGGCCAAGGGGGTTAGATTAGAGGGTGGTGAGTCTGGAGGCAGGGAGATCAGTGAGAAGATGACCAGCATCTGTGCAGGAGAGACCAGAGTCTGGATTAAGACAATGGGAATAGAAAGGAAGCTAGTGATGAATACATATTTAGAATGCAACACTAATTGAACATGGGAAGTCTAGGTTGACTGCCAAGTCTATGGAATGTTCCAGGGGGATATCAGGCCACTGACTACCATGAGAAACAATGACAGGTGGAACTATGCATTCAGGAGGTGGGCACGTGAATCATGGAAATCAGGAGAGGGTCAGAGACCTGGGAACCATCAGCACTGGAGTCAGTGGGATCATCCAGGAAGAGAAGAAAGAAGAGAAGGAGAGGGCCAAGGAAAAAACCCTGGGATACAGGTATCTCAGAAGATGAAGAGGATTTGGGGTTAGGGGAGGCAACTGGAAAGGACTGGTAAGAGAAAAAGGAGAAGAAAGAGCTGTATGGGTGGGAAGTCAGAGCAGGAAAGAATCTCAAGAACAGGGGAGAGGGTTACGTTGCCAAGAGGGTAAGTGGACCATGTAAAGGGCTATTTGTGGGCCATTGGAGATCTCGACCCATATTCATTTTGTGATGTGGCAAAGCCTGCAGCCTAACTGAAGTGAGTTGAGACGTGAGTGAGAAGTGAACAAGGGAAAACTAAAGAGTAAAACAGCAACTCTGGAGGAGCTTGGCTATTAAGGGAAACTCCAGCTATCGCTGAAGGAACATGCCGGACCCAAGGGCCCCTTGTAGGACAAAAGGGACTCATGCTTACAGAGCTGGAGAAGTGACAGCCTGGAGAATGACAGTGGAGGGTGACTGGTGGAAACCACAGGCAAAAGTTAGTAATATCGATGGTCCCTGAACATGGTCTCTGGGGAAAGGGAGCAGGACCCTGTGTGTGGAGAAGGAACTGTCCTCCTCTGAGACCCCAGCAAGAAGCTGACTTGAGTGTGGCACCCGAATGCATGCTTGTGGGTCTTTCCTGGCCCACTCAGAAGCGGGCAGGGAGTAGGCTCATTAATTCATTCAGCCCATGTTTGAGGGCCCACCATGTACTAGGTGCTGTCTTCCCTCACCCGACCTTACACTTTAGCTATGTGAACTCCTGGTAGTTTCCCCAGCGGGCCATGCTTGCCTTTGCCTTTGCAGTTTAGTACATGTCCCTTGTGCCCACGGTACCCTTCTTGGCCCTCTTCTGCCCTTGCTTCCCCTTTGTCAGAATAACTCGCAGCTTTGGGTCTCAATAGCTGTCTCTCCAAGGAAGCCTTTGCTAACCCCCTACTCCTCACTAGAACTGCCTTGAAATGGGAACTCTGCTAGTCAAAGCACCCTGCCCACCTCTATAGTAGTTTATGGAACTCCTGAAATCACTTGTATACTTGTCTAGCTTGTGCTTGGCATGCTAGAAAGATTTTTTATCCCAAATGGATGATGAACAATGACATAATCCCTGCCTCGACGCAGTAGTTGATTGTGAAGTTGATTCAGATTTGGGTTTGCATGGTACAGTTGCAATCAGGACAAGGAGGCAGAGACTTGAGGGTAGAGAGACATTGAAATTGCCCATGGGAGACCCAGTCAGGAAGGAAGTATAGTTGGAAGGGGACAGATAAACTTGGAGAAAGGGGTGGATGAACAGACTGGAGGTTTTGTTGTGGTCAGTGACCAAGTTCAGGAGATGCTGGAAAGGCTGAAGGATGAGCAGTTGTAGGATCCAAGAGCAATGGAAGATTTGAGGTCTGAGGTTTCTAAGGTGGAGCAGTTTAGCATGATGACTGGGTCCAGGGCACAGCCAGGGAAGTGAGTGGCTGAAGTTATCTGGAGATCAATTTTTAAATGTTTGGAGTTGAGAAAGTAAAGGGATGTGTGTGTGTGTGTGTGTGTGTGTGCGCACGCGCATGTGCTTGGAGTGGTTGTGGTGTTGAATGGCCTTCCTTAGGGATTCTGAAGCCACCCAACATACGGATTGGGCCAGTCAAGGTCTGAAAATGACCAAAGACCAGAAGGGAGAGACGTGACACTGACAAATGGCAGGAAACTTAAAGAGGTGTGAGGGGGTAGCCATGGAGAGTCTTGCCTGGGGGATCTGGGACAATGCTGACCATGTGGCCAGTCTCTGTATCAATGGCTGTGTTAAAACACAGACCTACTGTGAGGAAGGGATGCTGTAGCATCTTGTTTCCAGGAGCTGGAGGGAGGGCTCTCTGTGAAAAGTTTTGAGAGGTAAGGTGACACTGTCTTACCTCGATCCCTTCCCAGGCCATCTATAAAAAATGGTAACTTTGTTGTGAAAAGTAGATCTCTTCCCCCCATTTTGTGAACAGATTGATCGGTATCAATGAATGAGACATTAAGATGTGGAATTTCTGAATTCATCAATTCGTACTAACAACTCCCATTTATTGGGAACGCTTGCTGTATTCTAGCACTGTGCTAAGAGCTTTATGTTCACAATTACTTTTAATTATCCTCAAAACATTAAGAGAAAGTAATAGCATACCCTATTTATAGATGAAAAATATGAGGCTCAGAGAAAACTTTGTCTCTCAAAGTCATATATTCAAAATGACAGATCTGGGCTTCAAACCAAGTCTGCCCAGCTTTGAGCAGTATTTGATTCTCTAAGATAGTGGTTGGATGGCATCAACGACTCTATGGACATGAGTTTGAGCAAGTCCATCTGGGAGATGGTGAAGGACAGGGAAGCCTGGCACACTGCAGTCCATGGGATCGCAAAGAGACACGACTGAACTACTGAAAAACAGCAACAAGGATAGTGGAAATTTGGAAGGAAATAAAACTTTTTATAATAGCACAACCCTACATACTTATGTCCTCAGCACTAGCAGTCTGAACAGCACTCCTGATTCCCAAGTTAATGTAAAGTGGTCCAAAATACCTGAAAGAGTATTTTGCCTTCATAATCCACGTACCAGTTATATTGGCTAGTTGTATTGGTGTGGCTGAAAAAATTACTCTATTTTGTGTCCTAACGCTGATGTCAGTGTTAATGTGTTGGTCATTATAGAGTTGCCGGCAGCACAAACCCAGCACTATTATCTCTTCTCTTGGGGAGAATGGGGAGAGGGGGTGTTGGACTACCACTGATTCATGGTGTCTATAGACTAAGGACCAGCCTCCTTCTTGAAATTATTACCCTTTTAACTTTGTAAATCGTATGAATCCAGCAAGATTAGCCAATGCAAAGTGAACCCGAGGACCCATTTCCTCCAACAAGAATACCAGATGTAGAGAAGTCATTGCCTTAAGGTGGTTCAACCCTCCTTTGTGATGTGGACAAGCAGTTAAGTGCAGTTAGTGGTTAGAACTGCCTTGAGGTCAGGCAGATTCTGGTTTGTATTCTGGGCTCTGTGGTTTCAGGCAAGTCGCAGTCTGTAAGCCTTAGTTTCTTTATTTGTAAAATGGAGCTAAGAGTACCTCCCTCAGAGTTGTTAGGAGGATCAGTGAGTGGACCCACTGAGACCTCTTAGCACTGAACGGCACTCAGTGCTATCAGCAGTGAGACATTGATTGGATAGATACATTTTTTAATTGTATGTAATATGCATGGGTCTTCAACACAGTTTTCTTGAGGGCCAGTAAATTTTGGAAGTCTCAGCTCCCAGATGTGTAATATACTAAATAAGTGCTGGATATGATGTAGCGGATTTTTTCTTTTCTAATGGAAGTCCTTTCTTTGTCCACCTGTCTGTTTTGTTTTGTTTTGTTTTTAGCAGGGAGGATTTGATGGGGTCCTGAGAGAGGAGGTCGTGGCTGAGAAGCTCTACCAACTGGGGCGCTCAGGCTCTGGGACGGAGCAGGTCTACCTCAGCCTGACTTTATCAGTGAGTATGACAAGGTCACCGTTGGGTGGCTCCATCTTGACCCTGGTTGGCCCATATCCATGTTCTCTGATACTCACAGTTATTTTGGTGGTCCCAAATCTCGGAGTCTTGCATTTGACAGAGAATGGCAATGAGTTATTTATGCTTGACATCAAAGAGCCCTGGCCAGTCCAGTAATCAGCTGCCTTCCCCCCAATTCCTTTGTTTTCATTTCCTTCACAGTCTGTTTCTTTCATCTTAAGCAGTCTGTTTTATAGTGATCAATGCTTTCTTTCTAGGAGGTTGAATTTGATTCTGTAAAACCAATCAAAAACCCTTTTAAGATTTTTTTTTTTCTCTGATCAGTGGCAGGACTAAAATTTATATCTGAATCCAGGGGAACAAAGTATTTTGGTATTGACTTGGCCCCTTCCCAAAAATAAGTAGCTGTGAGCTATAGCTCACTTTCCAAAAGATAACCTATTATGAAAGAAAACATGTATTGTTATTCATCAATTTATAAGATTTCAATACTAGCACAGACTCTTGACTCTAAATTTATCATAAGAGAAGCTGTAAGAGCAGATTACTTAAGATTTCAGCATTTGTCCTCATTTTGTTTCTTTATAGACACAGAAATACAATTTATCTCTTTCTGCTTCTCATATTGTAAAGCTTTAACTACCCCTTGGAGGCCACAGAGTAAGTACAGATAGGTTGGTGAAAAAAACACACTGAAATTCTGCTATGGCACCATACTTTGGCTCAAGCATATATAATTCATAGCAAGGCTGTTTTGTCTTAGATTTGAACGAGCGAACTACCTAAGAAATGTTAAGCCCCTTTCACCCATGCTGGTTTCACGGCATGTCCTTTGACAACAGCATACGAAGGCTCTCATCTTTTACTTTTATTTTCACTTCACGACATTTTAGGAATGACTCTGCAAGTCAGGCAATAACATACAGGGAGCACCCTGGCTGTGTTGCACTGTGTTAGGCTTTGGAATGGAAGATAGTGCCCGCAGCCAGTACGTCCCCACATAAGTTCCTTTGAATCAGAATTCTACTTACGTACACAGTACCTCGCCTTCAATTGATCTGCAAAAAAGCACAATTCTTTAAATCTTACTTCAGCTAGATGGACTGAAGCTTAACTTACTTTGTCACTGACCTCCTTACATTTGAGATATTATATGTTGATTTACTTTGCCCTAATAACCTGTCTTACTGAATACACTTTCTTAGGTTTGGCCAGGTTAGTGATTTTCCCCCCTTATATCTTACTTATGTTACATGTAATTTTTAAACTTTCTTTTATTACTTGTGTGCACAGTTTCTCTCCTCCGCAATGTCGTAAGTTTATAAGGGCTAACTATAGCTCTAGTCCATCATTATATGTGTTTCTCGTCACATCAAGCTTAATGCCTTGTACATAGTAGGTTTTTTAGTAATTATTACTGTTCTAATGGCCTTCATTAAACATTCTTATCATTGTTATATTTGAGAACTTGCTTATGATGACACTTTATCAATTGGCTTTGTCTGACTCTGGCATCACAGCGTAGACCAGTGACAAGAATCTTTGTTCCAAGTGACCAAATTCCCCTCCAACCCCTGAGGAAGTTCAGTAGATGCAAGATTTCATGGAGAGCATCTGAGACGCGGATTCTGGAAATTTGGAGTTGCTTCTCTATTACTGACTTGCTAAGTGATTTTAAGCTATTTGTATACTTCTCTGTACCCAACATGCCTCCTCACTCCATTGGGGATAATGTGCCCTACAGATCTCACAGATTTGTTTGATCAGATGAGATTATCATGATTGGCTTTGAAAACCAAGCCTGAGAAAGTATAGGAAGTGTTGTTATTAATGATCACTTGATTAGGTGTGAACTCGTCTAACATTTTGTTTGAATTCTAGGCATTTGCTTTTTCTTTTCTTCTACAAGATAAAGGCTTTGGCTTTATTGCTTTTATGTGTGTGCATGTTTTTATAAAATATAAAACTCTGCTCTAAAGGTCTTCATGAACACTGCTTTAATTTGCCTTTTCATGTTGTGTTTTTCTTGCTAACAACCCTAATTTTCCAAGCTATTATTTCCTTCAGAGGAATGCATTTTTGATGGGGTTTGTAGTCTCTTTTGAGATCCTGTTAGTAATAGGCTTCAGGTTTTATCCTCTCACTCCTACAATACTTTCAAAGGAAATTCTGGATTTCTCCACCAACTTTTATTTCCAGATGTCTTGAGAAGCCTGAGTCAGTTCAGTTCAGTCGCTCAGTCGTGTCCAACTCTCTGCGACCCCATGAATTGCAGCACGCCAGGCCTCTCTGTCCATCACCAACTCCCGGAGTCTACCCAAACCCATGTTCATCGAGTCGGTGATGCCATCCAACCATCTCATCCTCTGTCGTCCCCTTCTCCTCCCACCCCCAATCCTACCCAGCATTAGGGTCTTTTCCAATGAGTCAACCCTTCGCATGAGGCGGCCAAAGTATTGGAGCTTCAGCTTCAACATCAGACCTTCCAATGAACACCCAGGATTGATCTCTTTTAGGATGGATTGATTGGATCTCCTTGCAGTCCAAGAAACTCTCACGAGTCTTCTCCAATGCCACAGTTCAAAAGCATCAATTCTGTGGCGCTCAGCTTTCTTCACCGTCCAACTCTCACATCCATACATGACCACTGGAAAAACCATAGCCTTGACTAGATGGACTTTTGTTGGCAAAGTAATGTCTCTGCTTTTAAACATGCTATCTAGGTTGGCCATAACCTTCCTTCCAAGGAGTAAGTGTCTTTTAATTTCATGGCTGCAGTCACCATCAGCAGTGATTCTGGAGCCCAAAAAAGTAAAGTCTGACACTGTTTCCACTGTTTCCCCATCTATTTCCCATGGAGTGATGGGACCAGATGCCATGATCTTAGTTTTCTGAACGTTGAGCTTTAAACCAACTTTTTCACTCTCCTCCTTCACCTTCATCAAGAGGCTCTTTAGTTCTTCTTCACTTTCTGCCATAAGGGTGGTGTCATCCGCATATCTGAGGTTATTGATATTTCTCCCGGCAATCTTGATTCCAGCTTGTGTTTCTTCCAGCCCAGCGTTTCTCATGATGTACTCTGCATATAAGTTAAATAAGCAGGGTGACAATCTGCTAAAGCCACATTAAAGTCTTTTACCTTTTATTTTCTCAGGATCTTGATTTAACTGACGTTAGCATCCTCTGTGGATATGTTCACCTACAGAAGTTGGATCTTTCAGTAAATAAAATTGAAGGTATGTCGTTGTCATTCTAGTAAATCAATGGATCACTGAATTATTACAAAATTTAAGCTTTGCAGAGTGCAATATAGTTTAATACTACCAAACTTGATATAAATGCTATTGTGGATCAGTTTATGCATTGATCCTTTATTTTCCATGAGGAAAAAAAAAAAGCACCTCTGACGAGAAAAGAAAAACTCAGAGGTCAGCAAACATGCTGTACTATGCGATGATTGAGACACACTCAGTGATATTGAAGAGTATTGGACGGAATGTTTGCTCTTTCCTTTCCAGAGATGGATCGTTACTTCTTTAATGCTTCCTGAATATTTGATGGTTCCCATTTCTTTCCCTCTATTAGTTTATTCAGAGGAGAGGAATTAGTCTTTTTCTTTCCCCTTTAATGGATGCTTTTCTTTAATTTGCATTTGCATATACATCTTAATCCTGGCTAGCTACTTCTGTTCTTATTTGAGTACCAGGGATTCAGAAATTTTTTTCCCCCTCTTTGCTCTCTCTGTGTAGTTAGTGGGTTCTTACAGGTCTAACCCTGCCATTTATAGTTCCTTATAAAGTATCTGTTGTGATACCTTGCTCACATTTAATGAAATTAGTCACAGTTTCTTCAAAGCTTGATCCTTGTTTCTGTAATAATTTTCTGATCTTATTTGAAATTTCTAACCTGCTTCTTTCTTCACTGATAACCTTTCTATTCACTTCTTTAGCTCTTTTTTTAAGACCATTAAGGGTCACTGATATGGTCTTCTCTGATTCATTTTCTGATTTCTTCCTCCCATCTGACTGCAGTAATTAAAATTCACTCCTTTCAATGGCTAAGACACATTCCAGCATATTTTAATTTTAAAGTTCTACTGTTTTGAAACACTTTTTATGATTTTTTTTCTAGTGTCACACAACTTTTTTTTTTTGGAAAATTACAAACGTGCACAAGTAGAAAGGTTTGTAATGAATATTCAGGTTCAACAATTATCAGGTCGTGGGCCCTCTTGGCTCACCCATCCTCCCCTGGCCCCCTCCCCAGGGCTATTTAAGGCAATTCCCAGATACCATATCGTCAGAAAGACTTTTTAGTGGTACTAGCAGGTACTCTCCCCACAACCCATACCTTCAAGCTTGTTTTCACTTACTAGATAAGGGGTTGCAGGGACTCCAAGAATTTTTAGTGCTGGATGACAGAGAAAGAAATGTGGCTTCAGACCTTTGTCCCTTGAGCAAGTAGTCCCTGGGAGCAAATGAAGCTTTCCTCTTCAGATCAGTCTCTTTCAATCTTACATGTCATCTTTTATTAACTCCTCGAGTGTTCAAGAACCTACTGTGAGTGAAATGAGTGAAAGTGAAAAGTATTAATCGTGTCCAACTCTTTGCGACCCCACGGACTGTAGCCTGCCAGGCTCCTCTGTCCATAGAATTCTCCAGACAAAAATACTGGAGTGGGTAGCCATTCCCTTCTCCAGGGGGTCTTCCCAATCCAGTGATCAAACCCAGGTCTCCTGCAGTGCAGGCCGTTTCTTAACCATCTGAGCCACCAGGGAAGCCTTGTGTTGTTGTTCAGTCGCTCAGTTCAGTTCAGTCACTCAGTCGTGTCCAATTCTGTGACCCCATGCGCTGCCGCACATCAGGCTTCCCTATCCTTCACCATCTCCTGGAGCTTACTCAAACTCATCTTCATTGAGTCGGTGATGCCGTCAAGTCATCTTGTTCTCTGTCGCCCCCTTCTCCTGCCTTCAATCTTTCCCAGCATCAGGGTTGGCTTTCCCAGCTCCAGTGAGTTGGCTCTTCTCATCAGATGGCCAAAGTATTGGAGCTTCAGCTTTAGCATCAATCCTTCCAATGAATATTCAGGGTTGATTTCCTTTAGGACGGACTGGTTTGATCTCCCTGCTGTCCAAGGGACTCTTAAGAGTCATCTCCAACACCACAGTTTGAAAGCATCAATTCGAAAGCAACGTGTAAGACATAGTATATATTTTTCTTTCCAAGAGAACAGCTTTTTTGATGGCCTGATATGGACCAGATTTCAACTTTCATCAGTATTACCTGGAGGGGGCCTATTAAAACAGAGATGCCTGTGCCCCACCCTCAGACTTTCTGATTCTGTAGATCTGAGGTGGGACTTGAAAATTTGCATTGCTAATTACTTCCCCTGAAAGCAGAGACGGGACCACACTTTGAGAACAGTGGATGCAGACATGAGGAGCTCCTGCCATCTGGTGGAAACCAAGGTCACTACACCGAGTAGAGAGAGGAGTCCAGCAACCCAGACTGAATTTTTTCCTATCAGAGTAATTTGAAAGCACTGGCTGTATACCAGATGTGAAATGTACTCACCATCCAAGTGGTAGCTGCTGCTTCTGCTTTAAGATAGTGCTCCATGGTACAGCACTTACCTGCCCACAGAAAGATCAACTTCAAGGGGACATGGGGGCCTGTGGAAATGAAAAGGGTCAATCGAGATCATCGCTGACAGACATAGAGCTGATCTTGGCTGGCACAAATAGGCAAAACTGTAGGCAAATAGGCAAAATTGTGAAGCAATTACAGTTTCTCCTTAGCTTTCCTCTTACAGGCAGCCTTCCTGGATTTGCTCATGAATTCCCACCAAAGCGTTGATGTCTTAATGTTTTGTAATTTCATGAGAAAGACAGGCTAAAGAAGGCTGTGGTTTAGACCAGAGAAATGAAGTAGAAATTGGTAGGAATCTCATGGCTTGTGCCACCCTGAGAAGCAAAGATGTTGAGAGGATGGGTGGGGAGGGCCCTCACCTTAGCAGCTCCACATTCTTCATGACACAACCCCAGGGTTCGGCTGTGCTCCCTTCTCCTGGCCTGGGGGTGACTCTGTTACCTGGTGAAAAAAGAAGCACTTTGCTGGGCTTCAGGGGTGTGAAGGCTGTGTTCTCCTCCAGAGGCCGTCCTCTGAAGAGTTGTGATGGGTGGCTGTGTGATCTAGAGTGAAAAGATGGGTGGAGATGCCCGTTACTGATAGAGATGGTGCTGTAAATCCTTAAGACGTGACTCTTCTCGAGCCTCTCCCTGATTCTCCTGCTGCCCCAAACTCCATCTCCTGTCAAGTGTCAGAGAGAAACAGCATGCTTCACTATTTCTTATGTTGTATATGTCATGTCATTAGGACTGAATATTAGCACAATAGTCTTTTACTTAGTATTCTAAGTACAGAATATTGGCTGGGGATAAAATGTAAAACTCAGACATGGTTTTGAACCAGCCCAGAATCAAAGTAAAATAATAGCCATAATTTAAATCACTTCAAATAATTAATGAGATTTAAGATTGAGTCCATCTGAAACAAAATGTAATTTATAACAAAGAGCTAATTGTGGCATTTGCCGTCTTTCCGAAGAAAAGACCTAATGCAGTTATTCAGGGGCTGATTATCAAGAGGATTATGTGCAGCTTTAGTTCCTCCAAGCCTGGCATTTTTGAAGCATTGACTGGTAGCAGCCTGGGGAGAGTGAGCTGAGACTCAGGAAACCTTGGCCATTTTTCTTGAGGATGCTGGAAGATGGCAACAGGAGGAGGGGTGAGGGGGCCCTGGAGAAGAATAGTTCCATTGTGGGGGTGGGGGGCCCTGGAGAAGAAGGTTACATTGTAGGCTCATGATGTGCTTTCCATGCTCTGTGTGTGTGTGTGTGTGTGTGTGTGTGTGTGTGTGTGTGTGTGTGTTGTTTTGCTTATTCCTATTTTTGTTCATTTAACTCATCTGGAATAATGAAGATGGGCTTGCAACTAGCGTAATTTTCAAATGTCCTGATATAATGTTTGCTGTTTTTAATGACTTTGTCTAATTTTTATTTTATTGGCTTACTTTATTCTGTATTCATTTCCACTGTCCCTCCTCCCAGATTTGTCTTGTGTGAGCTGTATGCCTTATCTTCTAGAACTTAATGCTTCTCAGAATCACCTGACAACATTCTTCAATTTCAAGCCACCCAAAAACCTCAAGGTAGGTTTTATTCATACACTAATTTCATGTGTTAACTGATTTGTGAAATACATTAACAAGCCAAACAGCACCCAAAGAGAATTCAGAGAGAATAAGATAGAGGGAAAATGAATTTTAAAAAAGGAGAAGGACTTGTGTATCATTTATTTTAGAAAAAAAGATAGAGTCTTTCAGGAGATGTTTTTCAGAAGCTTTGCTGAAACCTAGTGTTCAAACCAAAGAATTAACTTCCTTCCTTTTTCTATGCTTCATTTAAATACTAGTAATCGTTTGTTTATTTTTGTTATAGTGGAACAATTTTGTACCTGAAAATATTTGTAAAAATTTCCTAGGGGCTTACATTTTGCCTTCTTATTGATCCAACCTTAGCTTCTGTTTAGAAACAGTGATTTCAGATCTTCATTCTTGCTTCTCTGCACATGCTTCTGCATTTCTCAGGCAGAATGAAACTTGAGGAATGTTGATTGACAGAGCAGCTTACTCTGCTATGGAACCCAGTGTCTCACGCTTTAATGTGAATATAGCTCACGTGGCGTTCTTGTGAAAATGAGATTCTAACCTAGTAGAACTGGGGTGGGCCTGAGACTCTCCTTTCTAACAACTTTCCTGGCAAGCCATTGCTGCTGGTCCATGGACCATACTTAATTAAGCAGAGAGATCACAGACTGATGGTACCCCAATTTTCTGCACGTTAGAATCACCTGGGAAATTTTAAAAACTGCTGAAGCCTGGACCCCACTCCCAGAGATTCTGATTCAAGTGGTCCAAAGTAAGGCCTGAGTGTGGGGATTTTTCAAGGACCCCGCCCACGTGGCTGTAACATGCTGATGAATTTGGGAACTATTGCAACAAGCTGGGGTTGAGTGTCCTTCTACTGGACTCAAGTATTTCATTAAAATTTATTTTGCAGAATGGAGAACAGTTGCCTTTTATTATCTACTAGTTTTACTTTATTTGTAAACCCAATTAATTTAGATCCAAAGTATCCTTCTGGGTCCATTTGAAGTCAAGAATCTGACACCCTCTCCACTGCCAGGGAGATGTCTCTCTCAATTTTTCTTCTGTTGTTTCACATTGCTACATTTTTATCAGTAGTGAGTTTTTTCCCTTTGAAGTTACAGTTATTGTTGGGGTAACATTCCTTTATCCAGATAAGCCACACAAAGTGCCTATTGGTCTTCAGTGTGGGGCCTCACGGTCTCCAGGGCATCAGAAATTGTTCTTGCAGAGCTGTCTAGATTCTCTGTCCTTTGCTGTCTGGATTCTTTGTTCCTTCCATCTTGCCCTAGGCCCCAGGGAAACCAGCCACAGCAACAGAGTGAACCCTTCTGGGAAAAACTTTCCTGGAGTTTCTTTTATTCACAACCTTACCTCACCCCATCCCCCAAAAGACTGTGCAAGTAAACCAAAGCAAATCAGATAACCCATCTCTTTTTTTTTCAAGAGCAGTTTTAGGTTCAGAGCAAAATTGAGGGGAAGGGACAGAGATTTCCCATATATCTCCTGCCCCCACTATATGCACAGCTTCCCCACGGTCAACAGTCCCCACCAGAGTGGGGCATTTGTTACTCTCCAACCTATGACACATCATGGTCACCCCAAAACCACAGTTTATGTTAGGATTCACTCTTGGTGTCATACGGGCTGTGGGTTTGGACAAGTGTATAATGATGTGTTTCCATCGTTATGGCAGATACCTCAGTGTTTAAGGTTCCTAGAGAATTAAGAGCAGATATATTGGTACCTTTAGAAAAGTACTTGCAAACTGCCAGAATGCCCCTGATGAGGTACTTCAACCCTGTGTGAACCCTAAGTGAACCCTTTGTGAACCTGGGAGGGGAATGATCGAGATCTTCCAGGGTTTCCAATGCAAGATCTTACCAGATCCCCCCAGTAGAACTATGAGGCAGCTGGGATGGTCCCATTTTACACATGGGTTTGCAGAAGCACAAAAGGTCGAATAACTTACTTAACCTTTCCTGGGAGGTCACAGGGCTGGCACTGAACCCCATGACGGAGACCCAAAGCCCATTTTTTTCCAGTAAATCAGGCTTGTGTATAATATTCCACCCTTTGGGGAAGCTTTGCTTTTGTTTCATTTATTATTTTAGTGCCTTATACCACCAACCAGAGAAAGCATACGTGTCCCAAAGAACAGGAGCCTTTACTTGTACCCTTTTTATATTTGCTGGAATGATTTTGCTTTTAGTAGGTGAAGAAGTCGGAGAAGGCAATGGCACCCCACTCCAGTACTCTTGCCTGGAGAATCCCATGGACGGAGGAGCCTGGTAGGCTGCAGTCCATGGGGTCGCTACGAGTCAGACACGACTGAGCGACTTCACTTTCACTTTTCACTTTCGTGCATTGGAGAAGGAAATGACAACCCACTCCAGTGTTCTTGCCTGGAGAATCCCAGGGACAGCAGAGCCTAGTGGGCTGCTGTCTATGGGGTCGCACAGAGTCGGGCACAACTGAAGCGACTTAGCAGCAGCAGCAGCAGGTGAAGAAGTTTCATCTGATTGATGGGCACTTCTTACAAGCTCTGGGCTCCAGTGGAACTCCCAGTGGGAGTCAGGGCAGTATCATAACCCTTTTAAGGTCTCTCAACAAGCCCAGTGTAAATAAATGGATGGATAGAGTCCCGACAGGGGTGTAGTTAAATAGGTATCATGAGCAAAAATGTCAGTTGTAAATAAGCCTAGATAATTAGAAGTTTATTTCTAGCCTATCATTATTATATAGAAGAAAAGAGTAAACATGAATCTTCATTTTGTTATGCCAAACTGACTTTTTAATTCAGTCATGGGATACATTTTACATAGTTGCAACTTGTACATGCATAAAATTTTGTTTCTGATTTTTTTAACTAATAGCGTTTTATTTGCATATTTCTATTTCTTCACATGATTCACTTACTTTTATTTTACTGACTCTGCAGTCTTGTTGCTGTATTGTAATCAATTTAACCACCAGTTTTCTATTCTTTCCACTTGAGCTGTTTTCAAAAAAAATTTTTTAGTGTTCAGTATTTAAAAGTTTTAGTATTTAAAGTATTTAGTATTTAAAATATTGATAAAAATAATCTTAGCAATTTTGGGGGGTTAAAATTACTGTTTTAAAGGGCAAAAGAAGATAAGAATAATACTTATTATATAATTGCTTATAGTTTTCCAGAAAATGGTTACAGTGTGCCCAACAAAGTTATCAGTGCAGTGTTTAAAAATATTTTTTCCATCTTTTGCCAGTAGGTGAATATATTAGTTATTTAATATTGTTTTTCTTTCTCATATTTTTGAGTAGGGACAACTGATACTTTTGCAAATGCTTTCCTATAATAAAACAGTCAATTTTGAGAAAGGGTGCTGAGTAGAAGAGGTATGGCTTGAGGGATAAATAAGAAAAACTTTTCTGGCATTTAGGGGGTGACGTGGGAGAGTAAACTGAGATAGAAACAGAGAAAGTGAAGAAACTAGAAACAGGATATACATATAAACTAGGTGTACACAGGCTACCGGGAGTTAGAGAAGATGGAGACATGGTAAGGGTGAAGTTGAGGTTAAGTTCTGGAGGAAGATCAAGAAAGTTTAAAATAAACGCTGAAAATGGGGAGAGTGACTGCAGAAACGGAAAGCATCTCTGTTGTGGGGGGGGTGTGCACTGGCCACAGGGAAGGGTCTCCCCCTTGCTTCCCCTCAAAGTGGACAGAAAAGAGTCCCAGTTAGGAAATGAACACAGGGCAAGTAAGTTAGCCTGAGTGTGTTTTGAACTGTGAGGTGTAACTCCTCATCAGAAAAGACATTCTTCTTATGCCAGTAATAGTGTGGTTAAGATGAATAACATCCTGCTCTCTTTCTCTCATCAGAAGGTGGATTTTTCCTACAACCAAATTTCAGAAATGTGCAGTTTATCGGCATATGAGTCTCTCACGAAACTAATTTTGGACAGTATCCTTTGAATGAGTAACGGGGAAAGCTTGGTTAATAGGCCCATGTAGTTAATAGATGTGTAATTAATATGTGTATCCTGGATGACATGAAGTAGTGCCAGATAGGCAGATTTACTAGAGATGTGTGACTCATTGAAATGGCTCAGCATTGATACTCACAAAATGAAGGAAGGTATCTTACTGACCATGGAGTAAGATTGCAAGCAAAGCTTGCCAAGAACTTCTTACACCTGAAAAGCTAAGAAGTCAGTCATTCTTCTGATAAACATAGGCTTAGTTTTAGTTCTAGAACCAGATAAAAAGTTCTGTTTACCCAACTCCCTTCTTCAAATTTACTTAAACTGGTGCCCTACTTTATGTAAGTCCAGTATCTGAAAATCCAGATACGACCAAAATTAGTGAGTATTTATTTTACAGAAAAAGTCATATAAAGCTCCCTTTAACTAGTAATCTTCTCCAGTGTATTTCAAATGATTCGTAGCCAACTTTAGCAACATACCTGTTTCACGAGCTAGGCTCCCGTGCGAACAGAGCACCTACTTTCAAGTAGACACACTCCAGCTTCTGGACCCTAAGGGGTTGACGGGATCTGTGAGTTTAATGAGCTTGAACCACTTTACACCAGAGACCGATGTTTTCTGGGTGATAAGGGAGCAGTGCCTTCTCTTTCTCAGTAAGTATCTTTCTACCCACCTGAGGATTTTTGGGGGCAGAGTGGAGAATGAATTGATTGCCCTTGGGTGCCTCATTCCAGGGATGTGGGAGCAGCTAATACACACTACACTTGTAATGAGGCTGGGATGTGGGGAGAACAGAAGATAAATTTTCTTGAAGACATATTTTGTAGGAAAAACCCTTTATTTGTATACGATGGAAAGCTTAAAACGTAGCATCACTCTCTTTAGAACTTATATGTGAAAATGAGCAATTAGTGGAAATTTAGATGGTGCTCTTGAAACAAGCAAGTGTTCCTGAATGTAGCCTAATAAGAAAATGATCAAAATGAAATGTTTTGATGACAAACTAAAAGTAGTACACGTTAGCAGCACCCGTTCACGGAACCTTCACTTTATACTTGACTGTTGTACATGTATTGCATTTGCAAAGAGATAGAATCTGACAGCTCTGAAACAATCTGGCTTGGAGATCTCGTCATCTCGGGCCATCTAGAAGAATGCTCCTCAAGGAGTACCAGCAGCAGCAGCATTGCCTGGAACTTCTTAGAAATGCAGGCTCTTGGATGCTACCCCAGACCTCTGAAATCAGAATCTGCACTTCTAACAAAACCCCCAGGTGATGTGAGTTGATATTAAAGCTTGAAAAGCACTACTCTAGAAGTCAGCTGCCCCCTAAGCCCCAATCAGCCAGAAGAAATTGAGTATCCAGAGCCACTTGTATCCCCCAGGGTACCCTGAGTGACACTGTGACACAGCAGTCTGGAATCCTGCCTCCCAGAAAAATAGTCTTCCATGTGCAGCGTGGAATTGTCAGAGAAAACAATTCAATGATATTTTGGACTGAAGATGCTCTTTAAAACATATCTATCATGAAAGTCTCAATTTCTACTAAATTTATCTTTCCATGTAAAAAGCTAAACTATTATGACTTTGTAAAGGTCAGTGGAGGAAGAAATCAGGGGTTTTTTTTAAACTTAACTTTATATGTAACAATAGAGTCTTCTCTCCAAAGTGTAAAAAGCTTTAATTATTACATCAGAACCGATTGGAATTCAGAATATGGACACATAATTAGAATGTACCGTGGCACTATTCCTCACCTAGGTTTTTAAAAATGCAAAGACAAGTACCCATAACAAGCTTCCCTTCATAAATGACTTCTTAGATAGCTTACAGCTTTGAAAGAGGGTAGGCTAGTTTTTAAACAGTACTAACTATGCCTCTTTCTTTTGTTCTGTTCAGGCATATCATGTTGTGTGTAATTATGTAATTAGAGTTTTTTGAAAAGACTAAAAACCTTTAAGATAAAAAAAGAATTTCTAGACAACTTTTTAATGCCAGTAAACTTGAAAACTTAGATGAAGTGGATAAATCCCTAGAAACGTATTATATACCAAAGCACTGACTTGGAGATAGAAACACTGAGTAGTCCTATCACTATTAAAGTAACTCATTACAAATTAAAATGAATTAAATATCTTCATACAAAAACCCCACCAGACCCAAACTTTGAAGAACAAATCTTTCAAAAATGAACAAATTCATTCAAAGATTTAAAACAGAAAGTGTATGCATGGTTCATTCTAATAAGATTGCTTTGATACCCAAACCAGACAAGGAAAGATAAGAGAAAGGAAAATGGCAGGCTTATTTCACTTATGATATAGACATAAAAATCCTAAACAAAATATTAGCAAACTGGATCTGACAATATATGAAAAAGATAATATACCATGATCAAGTTAGGTTTATCTCATGAATGTAAGGCTAGTTTAACAGAAGCAGATTTTAAAATGTCATTAATAACTTGAACAGATTAAGGGAAATAAACCATGTGATCAATGAATACAAAAAATTTGATAGAATCCATTTTTCCTTCACAATAAAAACTCTTAGTAAACTAGTAACAGGAAATTTCCTCAACTTGGTAAGAATGTCAACAAAAATATTTGAAACAAACTTTATCTCAACTGGGAACATGTTAAAAGCACTCTTTAAAATCAAGGATACAAGGCAAGATAACCACCTTTGCCACTTCTAACCATCATTGTTTTAGAGGTGTTACTCAGTACCAAAAGATAAGAGAAAGAAATTAAAGGAAAATATAAAATTGATACAGAGAAAAAGTCATTTTTTACAAATGATGTGATTGTCTACAAAGAATATGAAAAAGAATTGGCAATAAGTTACTAGAAATAATAGAGTTTTGAGAGTTCAACAAGGTAGTTGGATACAACTTCAATAAATAGAAATCAGCTGCATTACTCTACACCACAAACAAGCAACTAGAAAACACAGCCTTTACAAGAAACACTATTTACAAGAATATATTTCTTATTAAAGATCAGTAAGACCTGTAGAAGGAACATAATAAAACTTTATTGAAGAGTATTAAAGACATAGCTGAAGGGAAATATATTATGTTCCTGGATATGAAGATGGGAGAAGGTATGTAAAAATAATTTTATAGAAAATGAATCAGAAAGGCTAATAAACAAATGACGACATGTCAACCTCACTTGTACTCAGGGAAGTGCAATTCAAGACCATGAGATACTGTGTCACAGCCATTTAATTGGCAGAATGTAAGAAATCTAAAAATACCCCATGTTGGAGAACACATAGGTCAAGAGGATCTCTGGTTTTCTTCCTCCGGGTGTGAAATTAGTTCAACCACTTTGGAAAGCAATTGTGTGCAGTCTTGTAAGGTTGAACATCCACATTTTGTGACCTAGCCCTTTCATTCTTATGTCTAAGAAGTTTAGCATACATGTACCTGGAGGCTTGTGTAAGAATGCTCGTAGCAACATTGCTTATAACAGCAAAAATTGAAATAGCCCAAATGCTCCTTGATAAGAGAGGGCATAAATAAATTATGATATACTGATACAACAGCATTATCATACAGTAGTGAAAATGAATGAACTCAATGTCCATGTGTCAGGTCAGTTGGCTGTTTTAAAACCAAATATAGTTTAGGTATAAAATCAAAGGGGAAAGGAAAGAAGAAATAGGCAATTCAGCCTAGGGGTTATCTCTGAGAGAGAGACATCAGGATGTTATGGGAGACATGGCAGCTCAGGGCTCTGAGACACAAAAGAAGCCACTTCCAGGCCTTCTTAAGTCTTAGGTTTGGGACCAGGACTCTTCTGCCATATTCTTTGGGTTAAGGCAGGTCATGGGAGGTCATGGGCGCAGCCTGGATTCAAGAGGAGACAGCTGTACAAGAGCATGAATAAGCAGAGCCATGTATCAGACTACCACAGACCTGTGTTTTTAAGAATATTCATCAAAGTTTTAAAAGTAAATAGAAGCAGGCTGAGTATGACCAACGAAGTGCCGTTTTCCATTAAAATTTTTTTTAATTTGAAAATTAGAAATTAATTTCCTTGAAAATAATTATTTATCAAACTTCAAGCTTTAGCTCTATCAGAATTCCCTGGAGGGCTTGTTAAAACACCTATTGCGGGTCCCCATTGTCCAGAGCTTTTGCTTAAGTAAGTCTAGAGTGGTACCTGAGAATTTGCATAACTAACAAGTTCCTGTCGTTCAGTTGCTAAGTTGTGTCCAACTCTTGGTGACTCCGTGGACGGCAGCCCGCCAGACTCCTGTCCTTCACTAGCTCCCAGAGTTTGCTCAAATTCATGTCTGTTGAGTCAGTGATGCTCCTAACCATCTCATCCTCTGCCAATTCCTAGGTGATGCTGATATTGCTGGTCTAAGGACCACACTTTGAGATCCACAGCTCTAACCTCATCAGTCCTCTCTATTATATTTTGAATGTCATTTTTTTTTAATCTGATGCCATTCCACTTGTCCTTTTTTAAATGCTTTAGAAATTTGGCTGTTATCTATTTTAAACTTTTTAAATTTGTTCAAGCTTTCCTTAGTGAGCATCTGTATTTTCTATTTGAGGGGAAAGAAATGCACCTTTGTTTAAAATAAAATTAAAATAGAAGTATAATTATCAATATTAGGAGCAGTTATTTAAAATAAAAACAAATCAGTTAATCAAACTAGTAGTGCTGATAATGTGATTATAATAGATTATGTTAATAACTCAATGTTAGCTATATGACTTAGCTAATTAACTATAAAGTTAATTATTAACTATTAAAATTAATTATAGCTAATTAACTTTTTAGTTTATTTTATTATACTACTTTGTCCTTTGTAGGTGGGCAAATGATGATTAATTGATAAGTACCCCAAATTGAAAGATGATAAACTTTACCAAGGATAAGTACATTTGTTTGGGTTTAAGAAAGGATGCAGTTTATTCTTTACCTACATATATTAACTGTTCATTGAAATTTATTCTACAAGTATAGAATCATGAAATTTTGAAAAATTGATTCATAAAATTTTTAAATCTAGACAGGACTCTAGACATCATCTATTTTATTTTATTTTTTTCTTTTCTTATTTCTTTGTTGTCTTTAGTGCTATTATTTTATGGGAGAGAAGCCCAAGACCCAAGGACATGTCCAAGATTATTAGGTAAATGGTTGAACCAAGACTAGTCTTCTGAATTCCGTTGTTCTTCCCATGTTGCAATTCACTGAATAATTACCACTTTTATCACATAGCCATTTAAACTGTATGCATGTTTCATTTCTTAAAAAGATTCACTCTCAGAGTGAAGAACATTTTTCACTGGTAAGATGATATATATCCTTCAGGATTGATTTTGATTAAAGCCATCACTGTGGTCCTTTCCACTAAGAGAATTGTGATGGATTTCGTACTTATTTCTTAGTAACTGTTTTCTATACACCAGGCCCATATTTTATGACTGTAGACAAATGAATAAGAGCAAATACCAGAGTAGCGAATAATTCACGTCAAGCACTGTGAACTGCTGACAGCATCACCAAAATGTAAAAATATATTGTTGGGCTTTTCCCTAGCTGGAAAGTTATGCTTATGTGCCTTTGGGTTCCTTCACTCAGTTTCCATGAGGATTTAACATTCCACAGTAAAAGATTTATTCACAGGATCATAAAACTTTAGTGTTAGATTACAGTATGTTGATTCTTAGTTCTTTGAGTCTCTTTCTCCTAATAGTGGCCTTTTAAAATTGAAATATACCTAAGAGAATCAACCTAGTAAGCTAATTCATTGTAACATTTTAGTGACTTAACTGATAATATTTCTTCTTACTGGATAGTCCCAAGATCTATTAAAGAATGTGAAAGAATAATGTTAGGAGGAAGGGCAAGTAACATTTCATGAAGGTTCTTAAGAAAATGAGATGGGAGAGATAAAGTTATTCCTGAACTCAGAGCTTTGGATGGACCAGTCCTGCATATTGACTGTTGTCATTGCTGATAGTCACATATGATGTAACTGTGGGAGTAATTAGTGGAGAAAGCTCTTATACCACTGTTAAAAGTACTCTTTACTTAAGAACATGATTGCAGTTGATCCTTGAATAATGGTAAGAGTTAGAGACCAACCCAGAGCAATCAAATATCCTCACATAACTTTACAGTAAGTTCTTTGTTAGCCACAGTTCTGCATCAGTGGATTCAACCAACCTCTACAGATGGTGTCACTGGAGTATGCATTTAGTGAAAAAGAAACAACAACTCAAGTATAAGTGGTCTCGTAAATTTCAAACCTGTTTTTCAAAGGTCAGCTGTAATTTATAGTGGTTGAAATTCCTTGAAATTTAAAGAGGAGTGAAGAGTTGGGAAACAGACAATTTTGGTGAAATGAAAGTATTTATCAACAAAGATGTTCAGTCAATTCCTCATCCTTTGCCCCAGTGTAGAAGCCCTGGCCATGACTGCAGCGGGCATCTGCATTCCTCCTCCTCCTGGCCCTTGCAGTACTAATTTCATAATACATGACTTTCCCTCCTATTCAAAGCTAGAAGAGCAAACTGAATGTAGTCTCTAATGTCTTGGAAAATCACTATACACACAGTCAACAAGCTTTCGTTTTCAGTTCCCATCATCTCTTGACGGTTTCTGGATCTCTATATTCTAGTTTTCTAATTCCTGCCTGCTTCCCTTAGGAATCCTTCCTGACTCAGCCACTCACAAGCATTTGTTTTACTCTCCATCATAATTCAGAGTATCTTCATTTCTGCTGAGGCTGAGCTACCAAGACCCTAGTGCTCCTGAAATAGGACTTAGAGACTATTGCTTCCTGGGCTAGAGTGAAACAGTTGGCCATTTGAAGTTTTCCATGCTTACTTGTTCTTGCCAAAGAGTGCTACCCTGAGGATATTTTAATTCATCTGTGGAGTGATTAAACAGCCCAAAGAAAATGGAAGCAGAAAGGAGGATTGTGTTTTTGAGCATAAATGTCTGTTTGTAGAGCTAGTCTGGCGGGAAGCTTTGTGAAAGTGGTTTTGAAATGCACGCTGACAAGCAGAATTATGCTTCTGCCTAAGGATTGGATCTGGAACCTGAGAGGAAAATCTAGGAATTTCCAGTTTGTTTGGCAGTATTTTCTCATCATTGCTGTTAGTTTCTTAATTAACAGTGGTCTCTGGCCTAGTTCTTTCAGAATCCATCCTGGCCTGAATCCTCGTTTGTGTGCTGTTGCCCAGGAGGCAGAGGATGTGATTCCTTAGCTTCATGTGCTTGTAATTTAGTAACAATAACATCATGCCTTGTAAGTGTGAGGTACTTGATAGTTTGTACAACTCATTCACACCTATTTTCTAAATTTCTTTCCTCATGATCTAACTTTTGGGCTTCATGGCAACCTGATGTTGTCTTCATTTAACAGATGAAAAATCTGAGCAGAGAGAAATTATGTCACATAACTAGTAAGTAATGGAGTTAGGATAACTACAGATAATTATGAAGCAAAATGTATGTTTTTGTGATACTTACGGTCTATTCCTTTCTCTTCAAAACATTTGTTGGTTCTGAGATTGATCTCCATAGGTGGGGTATTTGAAGTTGACCAGAAAAGGCTTTGAGGAAGAAACAGTTTGTCTAGAGTGAATACCAAGAATTGGAATTGCCCCGATATTTACAGTTATAATAAACACTGCCAGATTGCCTCCCCTCTCGCTCAGTGGTATGAAAGAATCTATTCGAAACTTTTTAAATGTTTGCCAAACTGATAGGCAAAGAATAACATCTTAATTTACTTTCTCCTGACTGCAGATGAAGCAGAGTATCTTTTCATATGTTTTTTATGTTGATGGTGGTGGTTTAGTTGCTAAGTTGTGTCTGACTCTTGTGACCCCATGGACTGTAGCCCTCTCTGTCCATAGGATTTCCCAGGCAAAAATACTGGAGTGGCTTGCCATTTCCTTTTCCCTGTTATGTTATATTAGCCACTCGGATTTGCTCCTCTGAGAATTGCTTGATTATATTCTTTCCCCATTTTCTATTGGGCTATTGTCATCTTTATATTTTCTAGATACTTAATTCTTTGTCTACTCTTTATGTTGTGAATATATGTTCTCCAAATCTGTCACTTGTACTTATTTATGTAATTAAAAAGTAACAGAAGTAGAGAAATGAGGCTATTCATCAACAAGGAATGCTTAATATGCCAGTTTAATGCAAATGTTAAAAAAAAGAGAAAACTTAAAAAGTGGAATTTTAAATTAAATCCTGAAGAATGGGCAGATTTTAGAAATAATTAGGAAAGCAGTATTAAAAAAAAAAAAGAAAGTCAAATGTAAATTCCTAAAGTATTAAGAAGATGGACCTGGCAGAATTGGAGAATTCTGACTGGATTATAATGGGGATGAAATTCAATAAATAGGTTTTGCTTAAAGTAAAGGGCCTTAAATGCCAGAGTGAAGATTTTGGAATTCGTCCTGTAAGAATTTGTTAATTGAAGCATGATATCCAGTCAATATTTTGAAAAAATTTAACCTGACTATAAGGTGGATAACTTGAAGGCAGTAAGTTAGAGGTACCCACCAGTACTAAAGCTGAATTAAGTTGGAGATGAAAAGGAACAACATATTTGAAGAGATGTTTTAAAGCAAAAAATGCCAGGTTTTGGTGATGGCTGGATGCCCTGAAGATGGCAATTGGCTGAGAAAATGGTGATGTCTTAGGCTACTTGGGAAGGAAAACTGAGCTTTGCTGGAGAAATGACATTAAGTCCTGGAAATCTGCCAAAAAGCTGTTCATCTCCAAATTTTCTCAGTTGACATCTCAGATGACCCATTTTCTACAGATGACGTCTCCCGGGCTGTTTTCCCGGTTATGGGGATGATAAAGCACGTGTGCTTCCCCAGGACAACCCTGGATTCAGAAGTTCTGCCTGTAGGAAAGTACAAGAGTTTCCCATGAAGACCATTAAGGGAGCAAAGGAAAAATGCTGCCAGATTGGCAGCTTTGAACCACCCTGGTGGTTTCACTCTGGCGATTAATTGTTTTTTCCTCACCGATTAAATGAGTCACATATGAATGCAAATGCAACTGAGCGCACTCAAAAGCTGATCCTTTAAAAAAAAAAACAACTAAGTAGTGCTAGTACTAAATTCTTTCTTTTCTTTTTCTTTTTTTAAAAATTTTTATTGGAGTATAGTTGAATTACAATGTGTTACTTTCAGGTATACAGAAAAGTGAATCGGGTATGTTGCTAAGTCGATATATATGAAGTATACGTATACATACACACACACACACACATATATACATCCATTCTTTTTCAGATGTTTTTCCCATGTAAGTATTAGCTTACATATAAAAAATATTTTAAGATTTGGCGTGCTTTGTATTGGGCATGTAGTACTTTTTTATTTATGCTGTTGTCTGATTTTTCTAATGATGATTTGACGCATTCATTGTTTCTTCAAAATGTTTCCAGTAACATTTTCCTTAAACATAGTCATGGTGTACAGGCAATGAGATAACTGAAATCAGTGGACTAGAGCTGTGTAGCAGTCTTACCTACCTTAGTTTGGCCAACAACAAGATCACAACCATTAATGGCTTAGGCATGTTACCAATCAAAATACTTTGTCTGGTGAGTCTACCAAAAATGTTATTCTGTATAGAAGTACTAATTAATGTCTTAGTAAATATATGAATGATAGCTAGGATTTTTCAGTTTTATAAAGAGCTAGTTTCTTTATGAAATGTCATGATCTTCAGTTTTATTTGCTCCTTTTCATATCTGGTTTGTGTATGTGTGTTTGATGAATATTTCATGCTAAAGTAAAATGATTTTCTAATTTGGTATACAAATTCCATTTTTTAAAAGACCGACTTTACCACTGAGAAAGAAAGGCATACTTTTAGCACCTGTTAAGAATATACTTATAATGTCTTATTAATGCAATAATATTTAAACATATTTAAGCATAATGTTTGGACTTCCCTGGTGGCTCAGCAGTAAAGAATCCACCTGCCAATGCAAGAGACACAGGTTTGATCCCTGGGTCGGGAAGATCCCCTGGAGAAGGAAATGGCAACACACTCCAGTATTCTTGCCTGGGAAATGCCATGAACAGAGGAACTTGGCAGGCTATTGTCCATGGGGTTGCAGAGTCGGAAATGATTTAGTGACTAAACAACATGAAGAAGTGTAATATTTATTGCAGTTAAAACTTCATTGCAAAAAAAAAAACCTTCATTACTTTCAAATGAACCACTGGGCACTGAATTTTGGCAACCCTTTTATATCACTATATGCTAGTCTCCCATTCTAGAAAACCAGAATTATGAATAAGTTTATTCATAATTTATTATGAATGAATAAATAAATGAAGTTCATTTATTCTCTCTGGCTGAGAATAAATGAACAATTCCCTTCAGAAAGTTAGTATTTTAAATTTTTTCCCCATGAAGAGCACTATCCTTAAGCTATATGACATGCTCTGTGACTGTGACTGAATGAAAACACAGACAACTTACTTAAAAGTCAGCAGGATCATATTAGTTCCAACCATATATACAGTATTTTTGAAGTAATAGTCTAGCTCACTAGTTTGGGGGCTGATAAAGTAGTTTGTGGATGATCTAGGAGTCTTTCTTCTTCCTTCTCACCTTTGGATGGCTTTTCTATTCTTCATTTTATCTGTCACAGGATAGGCAGGGATTTTAAGCCATGAGACTAGTAATTTATTAATTTCTTATGTTAACTATCCACAGAAGATTGTTGAACTGTTGTTTAAGATGACACCTCGGGTTATCTGCATATTTTTTACAGATATGATGCATCATGTCTGTCTTGTTTAACCACAGACAGCTGATGGTTGGCTATGTGTTAATTTTTCTTTCCCCGAGCTTGAAGCCTGAAGTGCTTTTTCAATGCTCTTCACTCCTAACGATGAATTAGATGAGGGCAAACTACTGATTGCCAGTAGAGACGTGGTAAAGTTTAATTATTCCCCTGAAGTTTCATGTTTTCTGTCCACTAAGGCACAGTGGCAAAGCTGTAAATGAAAATGACTTCGGCAAGTCAAATTGCCAACTTAAAAATTATAAAAGAAAGTCACATTTAAAAATTATGATAATTTGAAGGATTCTTGGTAGTATGTTCTATTCAATTTGCAGCTTGTTACAGCTTTATCCTTTTCTTTATGTATCTTTTTACATTGCATTCCTGTTGACTTTAAGTAGAGCATGGTATGTGGAAAGAGATATGCAGCTGTGCATAAGGGAATGAGAATTCAACTCGTTATTAAGAATAACAACACATAGCACTTTTATCATAAGACTTTGTTTCAGTAACTGAATAAGTGATCTGTGTTGACAGTTTCATCTCAAGCAGCTTTTAGAAAAAGCATAAAAAACGTACTTTTCCTACAAGTAGATTAGATGGATTGTTTCCCATTCCCTTTCCCATCACCCAAGATTAACTAGAAAATACAGAATTTTCCATCATTCATTTTCCTTAAAATTTTTGAGAATGGTAAAGTTTTCCTTTCCATATATTAATAAAATACATAAAAATGAGACTCATTTGTTTCACTAGTTTTTCATGCTTTTTTAAAAAATTGTGGTATCAGTAAACCAATTGTACTGCTGAAAGTAATTCACTTTATTGAGATAAATTCAGAGGAAAAAAAAGAGCCATTCACTATACAAACCAACTGTTAATTCTCTACCATCAACTTTTATAATAAATATTAAGGGAAAATATGGTTCACTCATGGTCTGTTCTGCCAGCCACCTCCTTTAGCAAGTAAGGACAATCCATTCCAAACTTCAAAAAATCATTGTGTCTCAGTAAAAGTCATTTGTTTTTTTTTCCCCCTCCCAACTTGGGAGATTAAGACTATTTCTCATTTCATTTATTTAATAAAATAGTTTCTCTCTCACTGCCCCCTTTTCCCTGCTCATCATGATGAAACATGCAAGAACTGTTCATGCAGAAACTGGCCGTGCACTTTGAGGAGAGACCTATCAGTTTTTCATCATTGGGTAAAAGATTTGACTAGATGACTTTCAACTCAAATTCTGATTTGACGTATTTCTCAAGTTCTGCTTTCTTTGATGACCATAGACTGTCTAATTAAACATTTCTATGCCTTACTCTGCTCGTGAGCGTCTACCACTTTGAAAGCCATCAGAGACACACTAAAAAAGAATTACAGTTTATCTTCCACATCTATGGCACATCAGAAGTCTTTAGGAAGAAGTGTATTATGTATAAATTTGATATGTGGGCATATTTTAAGAAGGATATTGAGGTCCTATTTCAATAAGTTAAATTAATATGGATATTATGTTCAGTGTAGTTTTTTCCTTTCCTTTTTCTATTACTCTTTCTAGAACTTTTTTGAACAGTAGGAAATTTGACTTAGGCAAATGGGATCATTAGTATTCTTCCCTCTCATTATGGGATTTTTCAGACATATATAAAAATAAAGGGAATAGTTTAATGAATCCCCACGTACTATCATCCAGCTCTATAGATTATCAACATTTTATTAATATATTTTAAAGAACCATAAAATTATATTCATGAATATAAATCTTGCTCATTATTGAAGTGAAATCTTATGAAAAATTGGGTGAAAATGAGCTCTTACTATTAAATGTATCAGGAAACATGTACCAGGAAAAATATTGTAGATGGTAGAGAATACTATAATTTTTTAGTTATAAAGTGCTCAGTGAAAGTTTTAAAAGTTTAAGGATGGGTATAACATGGCATTAATTGAAACCTCAAAATTACTCTTTATTGTGATTCTCAACTCAGAGTTTAGCTTTACTGGGACATATTCTTATACTTCAAAGACTAATGAGCCCAAGGAATTTTGCATGTGTTGGGAAATGTACAAGAAAATGCAAATTGTTGTTACCACCATAATTTGTGTTATGGGTTCATGGGGGTTGGAAAAGAGAACAACATTTAAGTCTTATGTCTTTCTCTGTTTCATGGTATTGTCTAAGAAGACGTTTATGTGTGAATTATTTAAGAACTTAGTTTGTGTATGTATTGTTGTAAAACATGCCACCCCAAAATGTAGTGGTGTTGAGAAATTCTATTAGTGAACCATTTTGTTATTTTGCAGTTCTGTAATCTGAGCTGGGCTCAGCTGGGTGGTTCTATTGGTCTTGCCATGTCCAGCTAGCAGATTGACTGGAGGCTGGGCTCAGCTGAGATGCTGCAATAGCTGAATTTCTTCTCTCTCTCTAGTCTCAGGGCTCCTCTCTGTGTAACATCTCCACAGATTCTTTCTAGAGGAGCTAGACTTCTTACATGGCAGCTCAGGGCTCCAAGACACAAAAGGAGCCACTGCCAGGCCTTCTTAAGTCTTAGATTTGTAACTAGGACACTTCTGCCATATTCTTTGTATTAAGGCAGGTCTTAGTGAAGCCTGGATTCAAGAGGAGAGAAAGGTACCAAGAGCATGAATAAGCAGAAGCATATATCAGACTACCACAGATCTTGTGATATGAAGTGATTATATTCAGAATATTTCTGAAAACAGAGTAGATGTGGGAGTTGTGGTATTCAAGTGGTTTGTTAAATAGCCATGAAAGAATTGTGTTAAATTTATATGTCTGAAAGAGAAACGTGGAGTCATGCTGCCATTAGGCTTGAGGTTAGCAATGTCCAAATTTTATACTACCTAGCCTTTGTCTTGCCTATTGAACAATGTTCCTATGAACATTCATCTGCTTATCTCTAGCAAAAAAAATATGTTCTGAGTCTTCCAGCTGAAATACCATGATTTCTTTCTACAATGTATGTATATGTGTTTAGGGAAGTGAATGATGGGAATGGAGGGAGACAAGAATGTCTTACTGATTTTAAGAAGTTTGAGGCAGTACCCAGAATGAAAACTTGTCACTTCAGTTTTCTCTTTAGGACATTAAGTGTATTTTATCAATTTTAGAGCAATAACCAGATTGAGAAGATCACAGGTTTGGATGACCTAAGAGTCCTGCAGATCCTCGACCTGAGCCAGAATCAGATCAGCAGCCTCCAAGGCTTAGAGGGTCATGATTTCTTGGAAGTGATCAACCTCGAGGATAATAAGGTGATGTCATACTTTACGTGTCTTGGTGTCTACATAAGAGGACATATTAGGACCCATTATTAATGTCTCAAGTGCTATCACATTCAATGCCAGCTCAGAGATATTCTAGAAAATATTGCTCCAGGAGTGGAGCAATAGGTGAAGGACTATTTTTTTTTTTTTAATAAATAGTGATTCTTAGCTTTTAAACATTCCTAATTTCATTATTTTGAAGGTTTAAACTTCAACCAAGTGCACATGACTTTGTGAAGTAGAGATGTTTGTGTGAAATTTGGGATAGAAAGACTGCGTTAGGAATGTCTGACATGTCAGAGCAGGGAACTTGGAGCCAAGAGAATAGCCTCAGGCTGGTGTTGCCTCCATTTAATGAGAAGAGACACAGGAAGTGAATTCTCATATTCTATTTGTAACAATAGCCTATGTTTGCAACTTGGATAAGTTTGGAGACTGGACTTATTTAGATTTCCATTCTGGCTTAATGCACATATTACTTCACAAATTATATCAATTGGCTTTCACTCTGAATTATATTTTATTTTTAATAAAGCATGTGTGCTCCTAATAATGATATGTTCAGTTGGTACACTTCTTCTGCAATAAGATCTACATTGTGATTTTATTCATCCTGAGTACTTTGTTGTATTTTTGGGAAAGATCTCACAAGTAAGTTGATTATTTACTTCTTGAAAATGAAAAGTCTGGCTGACCCTAAAAGAGACATAGAGACTATCCGGGGTAAGATGCATTTCTGAGGAGACGTTTCTCTGTTCAGCCATGACGGTGCTCATTAGCTGGATCCAATGACTCTTTCTCCAGTGAGCTTTCATTAGCTGTTTTATTTCTAAAAATCAAAAAAAGACAGTCTTTAGGTCTGGCAAGAGTAGATTTTTAATAACAGGAAAAACTGTTCCTCCTCATTTTCATGTGACTTGCATATTAAATTGTCAACTTCTAAGGTTAATTCATTTGTTCACTGTCCCATATGTCTTATGAAGTCATAGACCTCATGAAGTCATAAGACTTAAGAAGTCATAAGACCAGGTTCCAAATCTCTTCAGATGGTTTTGTGGTTGTTGTTGTTCAGTCACTCAGTTGTGTCCGACTTTGTGACCCCATGGACTGCAGCACACCAGGCTTCCCTGTCCTTCACCATCTCCTGGAGCTTGCTCAAACTCATGTCCATCGAGTCAGTAATGCACCCCAACCATCTCATCCTCTGTCATCCCCTTCTCCTGCCTTCAATCATTCCCAGCATCAGGGTCTTTTCCAGTGAGTGAGTTCTTCGCATTAGGTGGCCAAACTATTGGAGCTTCAGCTTCAGCTTCAGCATCAGTCCTTCCAATGAATATTCAGGACTGATCTCCTTTAGGATGGACTGGTTGGATCTCCTTGCTGTCCAAGGGACTCTCAAGAGTCTTCTCCAACAACACAATTCAAACGTATCAATTCTTCAGCACTCAGCTTTCTTTATACTCCAACTCTCACATCCTTTCATGACTGCTGGAAAAAACATAGCTTTGACTTGACGGACCTTTGTTGGCAAAGTAATGTCTCTGCTTTTTTAATATGCTGTCTAGTTTGGTCATAGCTTTTCTTCCAAGGAGCAAGCGTCTTTTAATTTCATGGCTGCAGTCACCCTCTGCAGTGATTTTGGAGCCCTCCAAAATAAAGTCTGTCAATGTTTCCATTGTTTCCCCATCTATTTGCCATGAAGTGATGGGACCAGATGCCATGATCTTAGTTGTTTGAATGTTGAGCTTTAAGCCAGCTTTTTCACTCTCCTCTTTCATCTTCATCTAGAGGCTCTTTAGTTCCTCTTCACTTTCTGCCATAAGGGTGATATCATCTGCACATCTGAGGTTATTAATATTTCTCCTGGCAGTCTTGATTCTAGCTTGTACTTCACCCAGCCTGGCGTTTCAAATGATGTACTCTGCATATAAGTTAAATAATCAGGGTGACAATATACAGCCTTGATGTACTCCTTTCCCAAATGTGAAACAGTCCATTGTTCCATGTCTGGTTCTAACTGTTGTTTCTTGACCTACATACTGGTTTCTCAGGAGGCAGGTTCAGGTGGTCTGGTATTCTCATCTCTTTAAGAATTTTCCACAGTTTGTTGTGATCCACACAGCCGAAGAATTGCTGCTTTCGAACTGTGTTGTTGAAGAAGACAAGAGTTATGTATAACTCATAAGTGTACAGTTTAGCAAAGAGTTTTCAGGTGAATAGCCATGTAACATTGACATCAAGAAATATGTCATACAATTTGCCATTTTTATCTTTTCTTAAAACAGTGACCTCATTGGAAAAATGATAGAGCTACATGAAGTAAGAAGGCTTCCCCAGTCACAAATAACCACAATAACCAGCAGAAGCAGTGGTGGGGAGGGGGACTGGGGAACTGGAGGCTAGACAGGATGAGTGATGGGGAGAGCCGTGTAGCCCGTGCATGCCTTTTTTGCATTTTCTCTGTTTCTGAAGTGAAGTCGCTCAGTCGTGTCCGACTTTTTGCAACCCCATGGACTGTAGCCCAACAGGCTCTTCTGTCCATGGGATTTTCCAGGCAAGAGTACTGGAGTGGGTTGCCATTGCCTTCTCCAGAGGTTCTTCCTGACCCAGGGATCGAACCCGGGTCTCCTGCGTTGTAGTCTGTTTCTACATACTATTTTATCCCTGCCTTAAATATGGATGAGATGAGGAACACCTATCTATCTCACCGGAGAAGGCAATGGCACCCCACTCCAGTACTCTTGCCTGGAAAATCCCATGGACGGAGAAGCCTGGTAGGCTACAGTCCATGGGGTCGCTAAGAGTCGGACACGACTGAGCGACTTCACTTTCACTTTTCCCTTTCATGCACTGGAGAAGGAAATGGCAACCCACTCCAGTATTCTTGCCTGGAGAATCCCAGGGACGACGGAGCCTGGTGGGCTGCCGTCTATGGGGTCGCACAGAGTCGGACACGACTGAAGCGACTTAGCAGCAGCAGCAGCATCTATCTCACTGTTCTCTATCCAGAGGGGAAAAAAGAAAATGTGACTGTGAGTTTACATTTATTGAAGAAACATGCAGTAATTCCCTTGTTCTGTGTGACTTTATGGAATTCTCATTGAAAAGCTAGATATTCACAAGAGCAATTTTTAAAATAAGTTGAGTTTAAAGGATCCAAAGTAGCTCCTCTTACATTATGTTCTCTGTTGTCTTGGTACATTTAGCCTGTTGATAATATTGTCTGTGTGTGTGTGTGTTTTTCGGTTAAACAGATTGCTGAGCTGTCTGAAATTGAATACATTGAAAACCTACCTCTCCTTCGAGTTCTCAGTCTCCTAAGAAATCCAATTCGGGTAAGACATCCTTTGTTTTGGGGGTAGGGGGTAGGGAAGAGAACATTCTTGGAATTCTTTATGAAATACTCTTGATAGAACATGAAGAATGTGAATATGGTATGTTTATGACCATCTCTATTAGAAGGGTGAGCAGAGTCACACCCATGCAGGTAAAGCCTGAAATTGAATAATAGTAGTCTACTCTGTATGACCCTTTGTGACTCATCCAGGTGGTAATAAAGATTATCAAGAGGGAGCTATTGAGATTATAGAGCAATGTCTTTTTAGTGCAAGAATGCCTGAGGTGTAGATGGAATGTGGCTCCTATTTTATATCAGGGAGAAATCTAAGATTAGACACCTAAAGAAATTATCCTGGGGATTGCTGTAAAACTGGCATTGTAAAATGATTATAGGAAAAAATCGTATATTTCCTAGTGCTTCTTCACCTTTGGATATCAAATATCCAGACTTTTTCTTTTTTCTGGATCCTCTCTTTTTTGTCGCCAATGATAGATCCTTTCTCCTCAACTCTGTCCCTCCTTCTTTGTGCAAATGTCATTCATTCCCCTTTGAATCTATATCCTTTGCTCACTTTGCCATAGATTCTTGAATGTGTATGCATCTCTGAGTGCCTTTCTTTGTGCGTGTGTGTCTTGAGAAGCATAACTAGGCAGGCAAAAAATCAAAATGAAAAATCAAATGTACAGTCTGAAAGTAAAAACAATGCTTGGTATGGGAATAGTGGCAGACAATACAAAAGCATCCCCTGGAAAGAAAGGGGTTTAAAGTGGCCATCCCTCCCAGTTCCAGACCCATAAAGAGCATCCAGGTGTTTGCATAAATAAATATCACAAACCCTTTCACACCTTACCTCATTTATTTATCAACCCCTCCCACATACGCACTTTGAAGTACACAAAAGATTTCAAGTATATTCATTTCGTGTGTATTCTCATCTACAAAATGCATCACCCACTTAGTATCTTTCCCTTCAAAGAGACGTAACTTCTTGATACAACATAGCTAATTATATTTCTAAAAAGCAGATAATCCTAACGCAGCAGATGATAGAGTATTAAGGGAATTGTTCTATAAATGAATGTCATTTTATATTATAAAACAAATTCATAATTAATGATACAAAATTACTCTAAAACAACACAAAGAAATAATGAGGAATTAATAATAAGGACTACTACTATTATAGTAATGAAACTCCTTTAAGTTAGAAGATAGGGTTTCAATCACTGGCCATGGAACATTAGGTGAAATACTTCACCTCCCTGAGCCTTAGGTGTTTTTCTCTTTAGAGATGAAGATAATCAAGTTTGTCCTGCTTATCTCGCAGGGAGATTAACAAGATCACACATTTGAAAAGCTTTATGTTACAAGGCAGAGTCTGCATTTGAGTTGTTAATGTAAGGGGCCTGCAGTTGTGAAAATGTCAAGACCTAGTGTGTGTGTGTGTGTGAATGACAGCATTAGTGGGTAAAAGGCCTTGGCTCCTGAAAGCAGACTGCTACTGCTTATTAATTTGGGAAAAGGAAGGTAACAAAATAACCCTCTTGATACTTTAAACAGGAAAAGCCTGACTATTGGTCCTTCGTCATTTTTATGCTACTTCGATTAACAGAATTGGATCAGAAGAAGATTAAAGTGGACCAAAAGGTATGTAGTCATATTTCACGTGTTTATGAGTTGATAGGTTCAAAAGCTATGCCATCTGCTGCAGGACCATTGCAATCGAGAAATGAGCATATAACAGTATGCTCATTCATTATTTATTTGAGGAGCATTTCCTTGTCCTAGAGTCTAGTTGTTTAACCCTCTGCAGAGTTGAGCGTCAACACAAATGCATTGAAAGCCCTGCTTTTGGTACAGTAAGGAGACTGGCCATGGGAGACAGAAGCAGCCTTCATGTACCTAGGCTGGCAGCTGTAAGGCTATGAGTTTGGAAAATTATCATATGTGGAGGGTGTATGATTCTGTGTTCCTCTAAATCTTCACTTAATAATGAAATGAATTACAATGTCATTCTACCACATCACTGTAAAGGACTTAAATCGCTACTCTGGTATTTTAAATCCTTTATTCTCCTCTTTAAGATAATGATTCTTTTCTGGACATACAACTTGAGAGTAACCAGACCTTGAATGGTAGCACCTGCCTCCCCACACCTTACCTGTGGTAGCCAATTTGTCATGCTGTCATGACAGGTGTCAGCTGAAATCTCCACTAATGAGGGGTTTCTTACACCCCATGCAAATTTGAGATGGGAGTGAAAAAGCAGGTATAAATATGCAGAGAGGCAGATGTATTCCAATTCATAAATGCCTTTCTGAAATCTTGGTTAAAAATAGTTATAGATGCTTGTCTGTTATGATTCTCACACTCAGAGGCACTTATTAGATTCTCTTTCCCTTTAATGTTTTGCAAAGGGGATAACATTTAAAACCACACATTAGGTAAAGATGTGGTAGACAAGCATACTGTATTTAGAGTGATGGCAAAGCCGGGGGACAGACAACTGTCTGTCATGAGGAAAAGACCCATATCTTTGAAAAAGAGAAAGTTATATTAAAAGAGGAGGAGGTTTAGTAGAATTTGAGTTAATAGGAATAGTTCTTGGTATGATGGCAAGAGGAAAACTTCTACAATAACAGCTACCTGGAATCTAGAACTAAGAATTTTATTACTTCTTCTCTTACTAAAAGTTGAAACATTTACTGTATTAAAGGTAATCTTAGACTGTAGAGGTTTTGTTTTTGTTTTGTTTTGTTGTTTTTGCTTTTTCCCTCCCAAACCAGAAAATATAAAGAAATAGGTGACCAAGGGGCTCCAGTTCAGTATTTTAAAATAACTGTCATTCTTTAGGTTTTAGGAAAGCTAGAGCAGACACGAAGACAGAACACAGATTCCGGGTTGCATGACTAGAACATTTCAGTAAAGAAAGTCTTGTCTTTCTTGTACAATGAATTTTTTTTCCCCTTTGCGTTTCTAATTCTGGAAAAGGTCTCCGCCTTGAATAAATACAACCCTCCCCCGGAAGTGGTCGCGGCTCAAGACCACATGACCCACGTGGTCAACAGCGTGATGCAGCCACAGAGGATCTTTGACAGGTATTCTGAGAGACGCCTTGGGTGGGACTCGGGGTGGTCAGCACAAGACAACCTCCTCGTCTCCCTAGCCATCGCTCTCGTGACCCATTCCTTTCTCACCTCTCTGAGGAAGGGATCAGGTCTTCATTTGACAGGCTGTGTCGTCTCGGATATAACATATCATCATCACATGTTCACACATGGGACTCCCTTGCTGGCATTTTCCCACGTGTGGCGACAAGTGGATTCAACTTCCCTCTTTCATCTGGACCCTTGAATGGTGGCTAGCCTGTGACATGGTAATGAAAGGCACTCAGTCATGTCCAACTCTTTGTGACCCCCATGGACTATACAGTCCATGGAAGTCTCCAGGCCAGAATACTGGAGTGGGTAGCCTTTCCCTTCTCCAGGGGAGCTTCCCGACCCAGGGATCGAACTGCAGTCTCCCGCACTGCAGGCGGATTCTTCACCAGCTGAGCGACTACCAGGGAAGCCTGTGACATAGGATGGTGAAATGAAAAAGTTTGCCGACATACCTGCTATAGGAGAGAACCCTAGACCCTCGCCTCATCAACAGAGAATTGTGATGGTCTCTGTCCATTGACAATTTTTCCTTAGCTGTGAGTGGATGCTAGAAACCCCTGCCAAAGATCACCCGTTGACCACAGGTTCTATACTAGAGAGTCCCTAGAGTCCCTGCTCGCCGAAGGGAAACTGAAACAGCCTTTCCAGGGGTTGCACTGAGCTGCAATCAACCCCACAGGAAGGAGTCACCCAGCTTGGCTGAACACAGGAATAGAGACCCTCACCTCTAAGTTTGAAGACAGATTTACCACAATTTCTTCATTTCTTTTTAAACACTCGAAGCAGATGGCCATTGACACTATAAGTATAATACAGAAATTCTATTAGTACCCAAAGGCATTTTAAAAATACTTGTAAAATCTCTGGGTTATAAATACGGCTCCTCTTCTTCATGTGGTCTGCTCCTGTACTTCACCCGGTTGGTTTCCCACAGAGAGAAAATGTTTTATTTTGCATCCAGGACATGATTTTTTACATGTAATTTAATCATGTAGATGCTGACAGTTTTATGTATTTATGGTAGCGCTCTAGGTGAAATGATTTATCATTTATTTGCATACATCTGGAAAAGCACATTTGATTTAAAAGAAGGTCATTTATTGTCCTCATTGTATTTCTTTTCTAGTTTATGAGATTGCTAGTTGTTTCATGCTTTAGGGTACATTTATATAAAAATATGTATCAAACGAATTTACAGCAGTGTCTGATAAACGCACATTTCTTGATCATTTTTGGCTGTCAGAGAATAGCAAATGGCTGAGCCACCTTAAATGCCCTGGGATGGAGCAGTGTTCATGATGTAAAGCTTGTGGAGGCAGGAGGAGGTGTGCCATGTCCTTCCCACCCTGGGTCAGGACACAGCTCCCTGGCAGCCCCAGAAGTCAACCTCCGGGAAAGAAACCCTGACTCTTTCTCTTGGAACTTCTAGGCTGTGATATTGGGGAATCACTGTCCTCTCTCCTGGCGAGACTGGAGTAAGGATCCAATATGAAAATGATGTGGCCAAGTCTTGACTCTGGCCTGGTAGTCAGCAATGGCTTTCTTGCTCTCTCACATGACAAGGTTCTCCAGACTGATGTTGTCCAAGCCTTGTCCGAACTCTGAAATCAGCCATTTCTCCAAGAAGCCCTGGTTCGTTTTAGTGAGAAATGGTATTTCCCAATCTCAATGTGGGCACTAGAGACAATCTCCGCTACTTACTGGGCTGGTCATTGTTTTGTAGGTCTTTTAGTGGACAGAAGCTAGGAATGGATTTCCTTCCTTCTCTCCCTCCCTCCTTCCTTCCATCTACTGATTCTTTTTTCTATCCATCCATCTATGCATCCATCCATCCATCTTGCCTATTTGTACCTACCTATTACATCACATCACTTTTCACTTTCATGCATTGGAGAAGGAAATGGCAACCCACTCCAGTGTTCTTGCCTGGAGAATCCCAGGGACGGGGGAGCCTGGTGGTCTGCCGTCTATGGGGTCGCACAGAGTCGGACATGACTGAAGCAACTTAGCAGCAGCAGCAGCATTACATCTACTTAATCTTTCATGTCTATCTAATCTGTATCTAGATAGCTCTATCTGTAAATAGGTAGTAAAATACCTCCTCAGTTGATACAATTCAGCTTCAAGAATACAGTTGAGCTTTTACTGAACTTCATCTCTATTAATTACATCTGTATCTCCTTTTCTCCCTCACCAAAGACATTGAAGAAGATGAAATTAGAACATCCCATGATTACTCTTTTTTTAATGTCCCATATTACACCACAACAGTATCAGAATACCAGTAGTAATAATTACTGAAGCATTAAAACCATTTTGCTTATGTTCTTCCTATTAACCATCCCCCATTGTTTTTTATTCTGGTTAAAAATATATATATATATAAAACATAAAATTTGCCATTTTAACCACTTGAAAGTGTACAGTTTAGTGGCCTTAATTATATTCACAGTATTGTGTCACCATCACCACCATCTGTTTCCAAAAGTTTTTCATCACCCAGAACAGAAGCTCTGTAGCCATTAGGTAATAACTCTCCATTGCCTTCTACACCCACCCCCTGGTAACTTCTAATATACTTTCTGTCTCTATGAATTTGCCTACTGTATATATTTCATATAAGTGTCAATCACTCCATTTTAAAAATAGTGCACTATATTCATATTGTCAGAACATATATCCATCACACACTGTACTTTCTCCTTTGCTGTCATTTAGCCTTAGTTCTCTGGGTAACTGCATATTTATTGCCCACCGCCAGCCCTTATAGTGATGCCTCTTGAGTCATTTTAGTTGTATGAAGCTTGTTCTTTAGCACATTCTTTAGGAAGGGCTGTGCAATCAGTATCTCTTGAAATCTTCCATGTTGATAATATGGAAGATTATCTGCCCTTTGCACTTGAAAATCATTTTTTGCTGTATATAAAATCCATGACTCACACTTTTTTTCTTGAATATATTAAAAGTGCTTCTCCATTTTCTTTTTGTGCAAAAATTGCTGTCAAAAATATGATGACAATTTAATTTTCTTTCCTGTATAAATCATGTGTTCTCTTTCTAGCTAAATAATTACCCCCACTTCTGCCTTTTTTAAGGAGAAGGAAATGGCAACCCACTCCAGTATTCATTCTTCCCTGGGAAATCCCATGGACAGAGGAGCCTGGTGGGCTACAGTATATGGGGTTTCAAATAGTTGGACATAACTGAGCACACACTGCCTTTTTAAAGTCCAGCAATTTTACTAGACTATGCCTTAGTGTTATTGTTACAGCATTTCTAGCCCAGTTGTTCTGGGCTAATATCCTCAGGTATGTTGTATACTGTTATTTTTTTTTTTTTTTCGGGAAACTTTTTACTTGAATGAGTCTGTTATATTTGCTCTGTCCCTTAGGTTTTGGTTTTCTCCTTTAGGAAGTAGATCTTCTTTGCCTATCCTCAATTTTCATCACCTTCTTTCAAAATGTTTTCTCTTTAATCATTTAAAAATTATTGAGGCAATTTTAGATTCACAGGCAGTTGTAAGCGATAATACAGAGAAAGTCTAGATATCTTTCACCCAGTTTCCCTCAGTGATAATATCTTGCTTAGCTATAGTGGAGTATCAAAACCAGGAACCTGACATTGATACAATCCATCAACCTTATCAGATTTCACCAGTTTTGCATGGACTCATGTGTACATTTAGTTCTGTGCGATTTTATCAAATGTGTAGATTCACATGAGCATCACTCAGGATAGAAATGGGTAACTTACCAGGTGTCACAGTGGTAAAGAATCTGCCTACCAATGCAGGAGATGCAAGACACATGGGTTTGATCCCTGAGTCCAGAAAATCCCCTGGAGCAGGAAATGGCAACCACTCCAGTATTCTTGCCTGGGAAATCCCATGGACACGGGAGCCTGAGGGGTACAGTCCATGGGGTTGCAAAGAATCGCACGTGACTGAGCACAACATATTTCCAGTCAAGATACAGGGGTTTTGTCATGTGAATCCCTTTGCTTCCCTTTAATAGCAACAGCTGCCTCCATCCTTCTCACCTTCCTTAATCTTTGGCAACTAATAATCTGTTCCCCTTCTGTGGAATGTTGTCATTTCAAGAAGCCTATATAAATGGAATCTTATAGTATATGTATAACCTTTGAGGGTTGACTTGTTTTTTTTTGCTTAGCCCCATTCCATGGAGATTCATCCAAGCTGTTAAATGTATCAATGGTTCACTCCTTTGTGTTGCTGAGTAGTATTCCTCGTTGAATACACCAAAATTAGTTTAACCAACCATCCCTCAAAGGACATCTGGGCTGATCCTAGTTTTTGGTTACTGCAAATACAGCTTTTATGAGCATTCACGTGTAGGCTTTTGGACATGTACAGTTCCAGCCTGCCTGCTTTTTGCTAGATACCTGTTGTTCTGGGGTTCCCTTGTTCTCAAATGCTGCCCACTGCTTCCTCCTCCCTCCTCCTGCACAGATTCCAGTGCCATAAAAGTCTTGTGGGTTTGTGGCTTTTCATCTGGTTTCGTTATCCACATTTTCCATGGACTTCTGTTCTCAAGTTTTTCTGTTTTTCTGTGAGGGTTCAGAGAGATTGAAAACTTATGCTGCACTGCCCCCGTGCTTCATAGAATCTACACCTCAGCCATGTTGTTTTCAAAATATTATATTTTAGTCTGTATTTCTAGAATTTGTGTCATGAGTGAAACCCACACACTTCAGCTCTGCCTGTTGCAAGAGATTTTATGTAAATTAGTCCAAATTGGTCTTTTAGACCTGGAAGCCATGCCTAGATTCATATACCAGCTCTTACTTACTAGCTGTTACTTTGGGCATGTTAATTAACCTCTCTGTACTTCAGTTTCTTCGTATGTTAAGTGGGGAGAATGATAGAATCATCTTCATTAGCTTCCTGCGATAATTAAATGAGGTAATGCACGTAAGATGCCTAGAATAGTGCCTGGCACATAGTAATTGCTCATGTAAATGTTAATGACTATTATTTTCTTTACACACATGTGTTCTTTTTTATAGTAAATTTGCCATTTTATCTTTTTTTTTTTGCTGCCCTGGGTCTCCGTTGTGGCATGCAGGCATCCTCTACTTTTGGCGGTGGAGCTCTAGAGCCTGAGGGCTCAGTATTTGTGGCACATAGGCCTCTTGAGTTGTGGTGTGCAGCCTTAGCTGCCCTGTGGCACATGGGATCTTAGTTTCCTGACAGGGACTGAACCCACATCCTCTGTGTTGGAAGGAGGATTCTGAACCATTGGACCACCAAAGAAGTCCCTACATAGTGTTCTAAATCCATAGATAAGAACTGGAGCCTATTATACAGAGTGAAGTAAGTCAGAAAGAGAAAGACAAATACTGTAAATTAATGCATACATATGGAATTTAGAAAGATGGTAACAATGATCCTACATTCAGGGCAGCAAAAGAGACACAGAACAGACTTTTGGACTTAGTGGGAGAAGGCGAGGGTGGGATGATTTGAGATAATAGCATTGAAACATGTACATTACCATATGTAAAAAAGATGACCAGCTCAAGTTTGCAAGTTCGATGCATGAAGCAGGGCACCCAAAGCCAGTACTGTGGGACAACCCAGATGGATAGGGTATGAAGGGAGGTGGGAGGGGGGGTTCAGAATGGGGGGACACATGCATACCCCATGGCTAATTCATGTTGGTGTATGGCAAAAACCATCACAATATTGTATAGCAAGTATCCTCCAATTAAAATAAATTAATTATAAAAAAAAGATATGAAAAAGTTTACCTCTGAGAAGGTAAGTCTTATTTCCTTCATTTTGAATTTCTTGGGGGGAATCTCCATCAACCAGAAATAAATATTTCTCCTACCATGTTTTTCCTTCTAAAAATGGTGTTAAAGTAAATTCTTAGCTATTTTGTAATCAACTTGCTTCTGGAAAGTAGGACCGTCCTTCCATACTGTGTCTGCATATAGCAAGTGCCGGATAGCCAGATTCATCGTGACTGCGACGTGGACAGCTTTCCACGCCGGATGCATTAACGCACGTGCCCACTCTGCCCTGTGTTGCAGCACCCTGCCTAGTCTGGATGCCCCATACCCCATGCTGGTATTGGCCGGTCCTCAAGCATGTGGTAAACGAGAACTCGCTCACCGCCTCTGCAGACAGTTCAGCACTTACTTCAGATACGGGTGAGTTTGTTGGCTACTAAGGCTGTAAAATGTCGGCTGTGGCTCACAGTGGCTATTAATTTTAAGCAAGTTAAAAAACATGCATAGCAGGCTTATGAGCTGCTTTGCCGGTTATTACACTGTGATATACACTGTATTTATTTATTTATTTTTTACTTTAACCCTCCAAATGTTTTGATGCACTCAGCCACAGCCAAAATCCTGCTCCAAGATTCGGAACTACACGTGGTTTCAATTAAGCCTCGTGGTTTTGGGGCATGGCTGCCTCCTGTTGCCATGTGGTGTGACACGCGGATCACAACGTTGTGATGAGGGGGTGGGGTGTGGTTCTGTGCTCCAGTCACAGCCTCTCCTCATCACTGTCGGAGCGCACACTGCCAGCACGTCAGCTGTTTTATTTCCGCTCAGGTCTTCCTCTTTGGAGGCATATTTCAGAAGGAAGGAACGAGAAATGACAGCCAAAGAGTCCCTTTTCCTTACCCTCAGGTTAGCATTCAGTACCCTTTCAGTTTTCTGGGGTAGATGTTTCATGGTGTGATTCCCAAATGACTCAGTTAAAATAGCTGAGTATATCCAAAACATAAGAACCTTCTGGGGAAATCATCAGCTGGACTTAGAGACTTTTTAAGGGTTTCCGTGTTTCAGTGTTAGTTATCGCTGTGGCCTTTTCAACTGGTTTCCTCTTTCCTTTTTTACATATAGCAAAGACCTTGCTTTTAGATTAGTGATGTTTCTTAGTGAGCTGATCATGTGACTGCAAAGATACATAAGACGGCAAGAAAAAGAAATATAAATTATGTTCTAATGCTGTTCCAGACAAGTTCCTTCCCTTAAGCTACACGTGTTCAAACAATGTAAACACTATGTTAAACAGGTTCATTTATTTAGAGATCTAAAATTATATCCATCATTTGAACAACTCCAGGAAACAAATACAATAGAAGAATTTACTCATTAATCTATTCTGAACACCCTGAAGCAACAAAAAGTAAATTAAAACTTAATATCAGAATTGAAAAGTGCAGAGTGTCTTTATGCTTATACAGCGGTATGGAACCTGCTTCGAAAGATAAGTGGAGCATAATGAATGGACGACCAAATTAGGGCAAGAAAGATATCTCCTGACTGTGGTGCTAATGTGTAAACATGGAACCTTTTAGCGAACCAAAGTGACTTACGTGAACCAAGGCTTTCCTGCTCAGAAGTCCTTTCACATGTCTGACACCAGTTCTGTTGCAAATGGTTCAGAGCCCATCCTTCGTGTTTGTTTGTGGTTTGTTCTCTGAGGCACATAGGGCCAGATGTGTTCTTGGAGATGTCTGTTAACTCATCATCAAGGTTCTAATCCAGTTGGCCTTGACATTCTCACTGGATAGCCCCCACCCCAACCCCACCGATGTTCATTTTCATTAAATCCTGGTTTTCCACTGTTACAAATGTCTGTCCATCATGGTTGTGAAGATGTACTTAATGCCTGGTTCCTCTGCTCAACTGTAAGCCCAGTGAGGGTGGGGACCAATGCCAGCTTTGCTTACCACCGAGTTCCCAGTGTTCAGCAGATGGCTGGGCACTTCTATTTGCATGAGAAATATTTGTTAAATGAATGACTAAGTGATTGTCTGAATGGATGGATAAGTTAATTAATGGTATTATATGCAAAATTTAGTGGGAAATTACTGTGCTAAGAAGCATAGGTGTTTGTTTTTTTTTTCCAACCTCCACTGATGGGTACATGGAGAGATGAAGAGATTCATTTATTTGTTCATCCATTCTCTCTATAAAGATTTATTGAGTTCTTCCCATGTGTTGGGCCCTGAAGATGCAGTGGGAACAATATTGATGAGGCCCTTGCCTTAATGACTGTAATGTATTTGGAAGTAAATGGAGAGACTCTGAAGGTGGGGAACTCAGACCTTAAATAGTTAGCATCACATATGCAATTTCGAGGCACAGGATGAAAAAACAAAACTCCTAAAATGAGCTTCCTGCTCCTATAATGGCACTGTTGCCAGTGCTATTTTTCTCCTCTGGATGGGACTAGTGGCGAGTGGAAAGCCCTGCAGTCACCCTCCCACCTCCCTCATGGGCTCAGAAGCCTTGTCTGGCCACGCACTGGCATCTTCATGGAGGCGGAGGTCAGGGCTTGTAAATAGGAGGGTCATTCTCAGAATTTCACCAAGGCATGGATCAAAGAGCATGTCGTGCGTGCTTGCTAAGTCGTTTCAGTTGTGTCTGACTCTCTGCGACCCTTTGGGCTGTAGCCCGCCAGGCTTCTCTGTCAATGGGATTCTCCAGGCAAGAACACCAGAATGGGTTGCCATGCCCGCCTCCGGGGTGTCTTCCCGATCCAGGGATAGAACCGCATCTCTTATGTCTCCTGCACTGGCAGGCGAGTTTTTTACCACTAGCGCCACCTGGAGAGCCCAAAGAGCATATCATTGGACCATAAAGAGTATTAGGAAACCAGTAATTTCATGCAATAAGAAGAGACACAGATGCATGGAACAATTTTATGGACTCTGAGGGAGAAGGTGAGGGTGGGACGTTCTGGGAGAATAGCATTGAAACATGTATATTATCATATGTGAAACAGAACACCATTCCATGTTCGATGCATGAGACAAGGGCTCAGGGCCGGGGCAATGGGATGATCCAGAAGGATGGGATGGGGAGGGAGGTGGGTGGGGGGTCCAGGAGGGGGAACACATGTAAACCCATGGCTGATTCATGTCAATGTATGGCAAAAACTATTGCAATGTTGTGAAGTGATTGGCCCCCAACTAAAATAAATAAATTTATAAAAAAAAAAAAAAAATTCTACCTAGCAAAAAAAAAAAAAAAAGAAAGTCAAATAGTACTACGATGATATGCGGCAACTTTCTAATTAAAACAAATGATAAAACCAAAGCACATCCTCAGGGGCAAGCCATTGCTCTTGTTTAGATTTTCTTTTATTTTAGTCTTCATTCAACATAAATTTTATTGATTTTTAATTAAATGGAAAAAAAAGGCTTGAATATAGTCTCATTGTGAAACACATAAACATTTACAAGAGTGCTTTCTCTAGCGCTTGCTTGAATCTTTTCTTTCCCTCCTAGTTAGCTCATTTTCTCCTGGCATTTTGTCTTCCTTTTTAAATTGCCTTTACCCAAGACCATGACATTCAATGAAATATTCACATGCTGAGTTGCATATCTAGATGTATAAATATTAAAAATGTAACTCAGTAGTATAACAGATATTGGCGTGGCTGAGAGATTGTTCTCTTGCCTCAGGATCTGATTTTACTAGTTGTTCTTGGTTTTAGGAATAGGCTGGATGTTCTTTCTTTACCAGTATTAGTTATAAGTGACCTAGAGATGGGGCCTCCCAGGTGGTTCACTGATAAAGAATCTGCCTGCCAATGCAGGAGATGCAGGTCCAATCCCTGGGTCAGGAAGATCCCTTGGAGGAGGGCGTGGCAACCCACTCTGGTACTCTTGCCTGGAAAATCCCATAGACAGAGGAGCCTGGCAGGCTACAGTCCATAGGTCACAAAGAGTCAGATATGGCTGAGCAACTGAGCACGCATCCATTGCCTAGAGGTAGGCCATGCCTTCTGAGTCTCTCCATTTATTTCCAGTCTCAACTATTACTACACAGATCAGTAGCTTCCTGGAAGAGTGCTGGATAATGAAAGAAAAATAAAATACCAGCACGCCTGTTCATCTTCCAGAACTCAGGCCTTGAAAGTGATCTGAATAGGCATGAAAGCAAAACTTTATTCGTCTTAGAGCAATCTTTATTTTTATAACCTTTTCCATGATGTTGACTACTAAATATATTCTACTAATAATACAGTAAATCAGAGGCCCATAGCTATTGAGCTAAATGAGATGATATGAGCTATAGCTCCCTAGTGCCGTCTAATCTAATGCCCCTTTATACAGATGTGACAGACTAGTACAATGGTTTATTTATTCTTTCAGTCAGTGTTTCTTAAGCACTATCTGTGTGCTTTGTTCCAGCAATAAAATGGTGAAACAAGCAGACATGGGTCTTGGCCTCCTAGCAGCTTACAACCTATATGAGATTCAGTTAAGTAAAGCCATCTAACAAGATAGTTTGATGGGTGCTATGACGAGGGAAGTGAAGAACCTCTGTGACAGAAGAAATCAGAGGTAAATAGGATGTGAGATTTGAGCAGGGAATGCAGTCTAGGCAGAAAGAACAACAGGCACATTTGCTTAACTGAGAGTACATACACTGTAGGCTGCCTAAGCGTGAAGCATGGAAGAAGATGGCAGAAGATGGGACCAGAGAAAAAGTTAGGGGTCTAACCATAAAGGATCTCTAAGCAGAGGAGTGTCAGGGTCACAGTTGCATTTTAGAAAGTGGCCCCTGTGGGCAGTTTGGGAGAGGGTTTGGGGAGGGAAGGCTGGAAACTAGGAGACCGGTGAGGATATAGTGACAGGTGTTGGTGGCACGAACTAGAAAGTGGTGTGTAGTTACTGGAAAGTGGACAGAATAGTGGCTTCCTGGAGTTTGATAGTCAGACACAGTATATGCTGGAATCTTCTGTTCCTGATCTCTTAAATTGTGTCCAGCGACTTACTGATACACATTTGCATTGGGACCAATTCGGCATGCCTACCAAGCACCCTTGGAATACCTGGGCATTTGTGAACACCCAGTGAAAGAGTTCCCTTGCTCACAATACGGCATTCTATAAATGTGCTTGAATTTGGATGCGCTCACAACCAAAATGCGCTCTGCCTAAATATTTGCAGTAACAAGTTCATTGTTTCTTGAGGCAATCTGGTCCAGAATTGAGATTCTAAATCTGCACACTTCTGAATCACACTGAATAAACTTCTACTCCCTCAGCCATCTCCTAGCTCTTCTCAGACATCTTTGCTGCTTCCCTCTTACATCTTCCCAGATGTAGTGACATTTCATTATTTGGCCTGGCCTTCCAGATTCCTTTCTGTCCTGATCATCTCCCCTAGTCCATGGACTTGGTTTGTTAGGATCCTAGATGACAGCTGGCCAGTGAATCGGCCTTTAAGAATGTGTAACTCACCCTTAGACTTGGAGCACAGTGCTGTAGTTTGAGGTTAATTGCTAACTCAGCTCTTTTGTCTGTTAAATGAAACTAACAGGGAATATGGCTCCCATCACAAACCAGGTTTTAACTAATTTACCATGATTTAACCAGTAAGTTAGTAAAAATAAACTCATAGAAATGTAAATTACAGTTGATATTATGTTTAGACTTGGGAGAGGAAAGATATTAAAGGTGATGGCCCAAGCAAATTTCTTTATCTGGCATTGTGTTTATCTAAGTTTAATGACACATTGCTTTCACTGTGAAGTATTTCCTTTTTAAGATATTCATATTTGGACAGCATGCTACAGAGCAAACATTTCTATATGTGAAAACTGGATGACAGATTCAAAAACCATAGGTCATCTCAGGTCCTTCTTAATAGAAAGTTCCACAGTGGATGCCAGTTCTGTCATCAGCATTCTCCATGTCAGTGAAGCCATCCCTTTATTTACCTGCCTAGAAGCTTCAGATTGCTTCTTTGCTTTGTCTTTCTTTTAGAAATTCTGAGAAAATCCCTGCCACTCATTTCCTTTGTTGGAAAATGCAAATTCAGTAGAGTGTGTAAAGGCTGCACTAAGGGTGCGCGGTACCCAAAGCGAAGTCACTGAGTGACCTGTCCTGACTGTCAAGGACACCAACAAACAGAGGGTCTCGGGTCCCTGCCCGATGGTGGGAAGAGATGTCGGTGCAAGCAAACAGCACAACAAAGGTCATGGTGTTTGGACGGCCTTCTCTTAGAATGTGTGCACTTTCCTGAGTATGCAATTTAAATGTGATCTTAAAACCTTTACATTTATAGTATTGTTAGTTCTTGGCTATATAAGGCAGGGGAACAATAGTATGAATTATAAAAGCTTGTTTTTGATTTTGAAATGGAGAAGATTTTGAGGTTGTGACTTTACCCTCTTAGTGTGATCCTGAAAGGTCTTGACTTCGGTGTCATCCTGTGGTTGTTACTGAGTCAGGTTACTTCACTGCTGTGTCTCAAGTTTCATCATCTGTAAAATGAGAACAGTGGTAATGAGGTAATAACAGTGGTAATGGTAATATACCCATTGGTCATGATAATAATACCTACCTCATGTCTTTTTGTGAAGAGTCAATGAAATAGCATGTCATGTGTCTAGTTATTTGCATCTCCTGTTATAAAGCCATAGGATAATCTAAAAATCAGTTTGCATTCCCAGAACTTAACATTGGGAAGTCAGCATCTCTGAAATTAAGAGTCCTGGGCTAGTTGGGAGTCACAGTTTAGTTCGGGGACCAGTATTGGCCTGCTCTATGGCCTTGGACAAGTCTTTTTTTTTTTTTGGTGGTGGGGGCATGCCACGTGTCATGTGGGATCTTAGTTACCCAACCAGGGATCAAGCCTGAGCCCCCTGCAGTGAAAACTCCCGAGTCGTAACCACTGAACCACCAGGAAAGTCCCTGGGCAAGTCATTTTTATAGTCATCTTAAAATGGAGCTCATCACAGCTACTGTCCACTTCACATGTTCAATTAATTCATTCATGTTACAGATACTTAGTAAATGCCTACTATGGGCCAGGCACTGTGAATGCAGAGGCAGATAAGATGAACAAGAAAAAGTGCTCCCTATTTACAATAGTGAGGACATGGAAACAACCTAGGTGTCCATCACCAGATGGATAAAGAAGTTGTGGTACATATATACAATGGAATATTACTCAGCCATAAAAAGGAATGCACTTGAGTCAGTTCTAGTGAGGTGGATGAACCTAGAGCCTGTTACACAAAGTGAGGTATGTCAGGAAGAGAAAAACAAATATGATATATTGATGCATATATGTGGACTCTAGAAAAATGGTAAGGATGAACCTGTTTGCAGGGCAGGAATAGAGACACAGACATGGAGAACAGACTTGTGGATACAGCGGGGGAAGGAGAGGGTGGGATGAATTGAGAGAGTAGCATTGAAACACATACATTACCATATGTATAACAGATAGCTAGTGGGAATTTGCTATATGACACAGGGAGCTCAAACCCAGTGCCCTGTGACTACCTACAGGGGTGGGATGGGGAGAGGTGGGAGGGAGGTTCAAGAAGGGGGGGGCCGTATGTATACTTATGGATGATTCACATTGTGGTATGGCAGAAAATTTTAAAAATTTAATTTAAAAAAATTTTAGAAACATAAAGTGTTCCCTTTACTATTCATACATCCTCCTGGGAAGGATAGGGAAAAAAATGAAAAGAGAAGGAATAACAGAGTAATTGGGTGTGGTGAGCTGGGTGGGATGTGTGCATGTATGTGCTCAGTCGTGTCTGACTCTTTGAGACTCATGGACTATAGCCCGCCAGGCTCCTCTCTGTTCATGGAATTCTCCAGGCAAGAATACTAGAGTGGGTTGCCATTTTCCATTTTCTTCTTCAGGGGATCTTCCCAACCCAGAGATCAAACCTGGGTCTCCTGCATTGTAGGTGGATTCTTTACCATCTGAGCCACCAGGGAAGCTGTGGGGATGCTATTTCAGACAGTGGGCAGAAAAGCCCTCTCTGGTTGAGCTGAGAATGCCATTCAGTGTTGGAATCACGAATTCTCATGGGAAGTTCATATAGATTGATGAGTGTGGCAGAAATGAGGAACGAGCTGGTCTCCACCCTCCAGCAGTGGAGGAGATGGGGTCCTGAACAAAGGGGTGGGGGAGGAGTTGGCGGCAGGCACTGAGACTGCAGGTGGATAAAGAAGAGGTGCATAACCCAGCCACAGAGGGTCCAGAAAGGCCTTTTGAGAGTGACACTTAAACTGAGTCCTGAAGACAAGTGGGCTAACCAGATAGAGGAATGGGGTAGGGAGCATTCCAGAAAATAGCCATAGACCAGGGAGAGTATGAAAACATTTAGGTGAAAAGTATATGAGTGATAAATATTGTTTTATTTCTTAAAGTTTGATGATGTGATATCAGAGGTCATGACTCAGAAGGTGGTAAAGAACAATAAGTGAAAACTTAGTGTTGATAATCCAACACTAAATTTTTGGGGGCTCTAAAGTCACTGCACATGGTGACTGCAGCCATGAAATTAAAAGACATTTACTCCTTGGAAGGAAAGTTATGACCAACCTAGACAGCATGTTAAAAAGCAGAGACATTACTTTGCCACCAAAGGTCCATCTAGTCAAGGCTATGGTTTTTCCAGTGGTCATGTATGGATGTGAGAGTTGGACTGTAAGAAAAAGCTGAGCGCCACAGAATTGATGCTTTTGAACTGTGGTGCTGGAGAAGACTCTTGAGAATCCCTAGGACTGCAAGGAGATCCAACCAGTCCATCCTAAAGGAGATCAGTCCTGGGTGTTCATTGGAAGGACTGATGTTGAAGCTAAAACTCCAAAACTTTGGCCACCTCATGCGAACACTTGACTCATCTGAAAAGACCCTGATGCTGGGAAAGATTGAGGGCAGGAGAAGAAGGGGATGACAGAGGATGAGATGGTTGGATGGCATCACCAAGTCAATGGACATGAATTTGAGTAAACTCCGGGAGCTGGTGATGGACAGGGAGGCCGGACATGCTGCAGTCCATGGGGTCGCAAAGAGTCAGACACAGCTGAGCGACTGATCTGAACTGAACTCAAAATGTGTATAATCCCTATACAGTATAGCAAGTGAATGTGTCTAGCACTGCAAAACCTCATGGTTTTCATGGTTACATTACTTTACGATTTGTGGATCCATTTTAATTTTTTAAAACATACTTTATGCCAAAACCTTTTCTATTTTGAATTTCAAATTAATAGAAAGAGACAGGAGTTATCTACTTTCTGTTTTCAGGGCCTGTCACACCACCAGACCACCTTACTTTGGAGAAGGAGATCGGGTTGATTATCATTTTATCTCTCAAGAAGTTTTTGATGAAATGCAAAACATGGTAAGAATGTTCTTTATGTGTAATGCACAAGAAATACATGTTCTCTGGTAGAAGTATTAGGAAATCTTGATAAGAAAAAGAGCAATTACATGGATGTATTCTCATTGAATTGTGTGTTTAATACCTTTGATATATCATCATCCACACGCTGCTCTATGATCTTGGAGAAAATACTGTAAATTTCCAATGAAACCAAATAGAGAGATGTTTTAAGAAAATGGAAGAAAGAGCACTGTGAAAAGTTCTTGAGATCTGTGTTTGTCAGGTGAAAAGTTCTTGAGATCTGTGTTTGTCAGGTGCTGCTATTTATGATCAGATTTTACTCAAGATAAACGACTCCCACAGAACTGATATTACGCAGCTAGCTTATGAATTGAGCACTTCCAGGGAGTTGGCGTGTTCTGTCCATAGACCACTCCCTCTGTTTGCTATCTTTGGTGCTTTCTAATTGTGACCCTACACACCATTTCAGCCAGTTGGTCTGCCCTGGACACTTACACAGCCTTAACCTTCCCCTGAAACATCGCTGTGTGAGAAGTCCTCAGTCCCAGAGAGCCGGCAGGCAAGTCGCTAACGCAGCTGGAAGCCCTTGACATTAGATGAGAGAATATTCCTCATTTCTTTGAGATCTGTGGCTTTCCTGGGTGAGGGTCACTACCCTGCTCTGGTCCCTTTCATAGGAGCTCTGGACAGTTTTATTCAATTTAAGGCTTTACCCCCGAAACCCTGATCATCCAGTCATTGGTAGTAATTCACAACAACCTTGTCTCTGAGTTCATTTCCTTAAAAATAATTTATTTGTTCTTTCTTGGCCCTTCGCATGCAAAGGGAATCCTCACAACCCTAGTGTGTTTTATCTGTCAAAGATATATGCTAAAGTCAATACATTATCCACCCAAGACTTCAGTTAAAGAGTATCTCATATCTTCATCACTACTGATAAATCTGTAAGCCTTTTATTCTCTTTTCAGGCATGGGCTAATAATTTTGTTTATCTTATCATCATCTTTCTATCACTAAATTAATCCTATTCCACTTTTTTTTTTTTCCCCCTGAAGCCTAGTGAAGGACAGGATTAAGGACTAATCTCTGTTTCTGCTTTTGAAAGATTACCATCCAACCAGTGATGCTCTTACTACTGCAGGCTCCCTCCTCTCTCCCCCCTGCTCCTTCATCTGTCCTTTCTCTGCCCCATCCTCAAATACCCTGCAGGCAATTGTGGAGCATTTAAGCATAGCTCTGCAGTTGCTATGAGTTTAATTTTGAATGACCAGCTTTACATATGGTACATATTTTCTCTTGCATTCACAGAGAAACCAAGTGAGAAAGCCCTATAGTCCCCATTTTCTCTCTAATCTTGTCAGAAGAACATCTTGGAAATTCTTTATGATTTTCTCTCCTAGGGCTATGTTTTAGAAGTTCGGTTTAATGTACCAAGGGTACTCTGAGACTTTATATTTCTAAAAGCCATAATAGAAATCTGAGGAGTTATCTTGATATTAGTAAGAAGCATTCTCTTAGGACTCTGGGTTGAAAGACAACTAGTTCCCCACACTGCTGTTAATTTCTTGTGGTAGAGCCTGGGGCATTTTTTCTTGATTTAGTTCCACTGCTCTCAGTGCCCCTCGGGCTCCCCTGATGTTTCAGACCTTATCATGTCCGTAATCAAGTAAGTCCCACGGTTCCTAGTCTAAGAAATCACCATATGTCTGTACTGTATTTAGTCTACTAGTTTTACTCTCACTGCGAAAGTTCTTGTGTACTGGAAAAGCACTCATTTTTACTGCCTCTGCTAACATGCATGACTTCACTGTGATATCATCATCTTTAACTTGAATTTTGTAGTTAAGATCTTTTCTTTAAAGGGAGCTTGAGGCTGTTTCATGAAGAGAGACAAACCTAGAGAGGAGAAACTCAGGACACCTTGTCAGCTGTACCAGTCACACCCACACACTCAGCCTCCGTACACAGAACCCCTCTACGGAACACTCCCCAGCCAGCCTGTCCCCTTCCAAGTCACAGTCCCCCTTAGCAGACAACCCCGGCACACCCCACCCTGCACACCTGCTGTGGGCAGTCACACCTCCCCACTCTGATGGGTACACGTAGACTAGCACACACTCCCATATACATTCCACACCCCCCAAAACACAGATCATCCCTCCACGTGCCCACAGACACGTGAACCCTTCTTCAGGCCATACACACAGTCACTCACCTGCACAGCCTCTTCTTCCCTGCTGGAAATAAGACAGCAGATCTGGAGGTGTCTGAGATAAGATTATTGCTATGTATGAAGAAATCCACAGGCAGGAAGCCATGAAAGGAGTATACCTCTCCAGCAGCTGGGGGACCACTCATCTCAATTCTTAACAAAGCAGTTGAATAAGACTTGTTTTATGTACACAAGTACAATGCAAGATTTCTGCCAAGCCTACCTTCTTCCAAAAAATGTTTTTGGGATCCACTTGTGTGCCCTTGTAGACACAAGTAAGCAAACTCATAGTATACATCTGGAAAGTGATTCAAATATACGTTTTAAAAACAGGGTGAGTAACAGTAAACAAGATAAAATATGTCATACCTGACAAGAGATTCAGAGATCTGTTTATCTGTGTGTGTGTGTGTGTGTGTGTGTGTATATATACACACACACACATATATATATACACACACACACATATATATATATCTATATATAATATAGATATTAAAAGGAAAGGAGTCATAGTGTTTGTTACAAAGAACACAGTATGACACAGAGTGGGTAAAGTATTAAGGGTATTTATTGTTGAGTCTTTAACTTTTAAAACATATAACATAGATTTCATTTGATTACAGGGGGGTGTGGATTTTTCTCATTGCCCGCACCAGACACATGCCCCAGAGACCCATCCCACCTGAGGGACACCCTGTGTTTCATGGCCTTCCAACACCACCCCCCGACAGGTAGCCCACCCTGCATCCCCACGGATCTCCAGAACCTCCAGGCCAGGAGGCACAGGGTAGCATCAGAGACCCCCGAACTGCTACTGTTTGTAATGACGATGCTGGCTGTTGCGGGGCTTCAGTGGATGGGACTCAGCCTTAGGAGTTTTCACTTCATTATTTATTTCAAAATCATCTATCAGAGGAGTCATAGTGGCCAAGGATGTCCACATTTTTCTTCCTTCTGTTGTCATCAGAATCCACCTTGTAATTTAGTAAATATCATATCATCAAAGGAAAAGTCAAGACAATTTTGAGAGATGTTTCTAGTTCTTTTTTTTCTTTCTTTCTTTCTTTTTTACACATGACTACGGTTTCAGGAAGAACTGGGCTTCTGGAATATAAAGAGAAGGCAGTATTTATACCTCAGGTGTCTAGAGGGCACACAACAATGCTGCTGAATACACCTGGGGCAGTTCCAATAAAAAGCTGTGTTTATGAGGAAAAGCAGGAGGGGTCTGTTTTTTACAGCTTATCTCAGAATGCAAACGTGTGAGGATGTGGCTGTAATTCACGGCCTTCAGGCTTATCTGGGAGTGCAAGGCCTTTGGGAATGGAAGCTTTTGGGGGAGAGCTGGTGCGCTGGGAGAGCCAAAGTGGTTGAGGCACAAAGTGAACTATTAGTTTTGCTCTCTCCGTAATGAAGGTTTATAGCACACGTTTGGCAGGAAGTGGGTCAGGGAGCAAAATGATCTGTTTACCATAAGCTTCATTGCCTTCACTCTGCTCTAACATTTGGTCAGCAGATTATCTCCAAAAGCCCTTTTTTTTGCCAGCTAGGAATTCTGAATGAATTTCTCCATCACAGTTTGATATTAAGTTTCTTAAACCCATTGTCATCCTTGTATAATTGCTAATATTTGTAAGTTTTATGGAATCATATAGAAAGAAGACATCAAGTCATTTAATTTATATTAAATTCCATGATGGCAGCTGTTATTGGAAAGTCTTTTTACTTCTTCCCTTGCAGGGGAAATTCATTCTAACCTTTAATTACGGTAATCACAAGTACGGATTAAGTAGGGACACCATAGAAGGTATCGCGAGAGATGGTTTAGCAAGCTGTGTTCATATGGAAATAGAAGTAAGTACTTTCCATTCAATCAATTTCTTTTTAGTGTGTAAAACTGTGTATATATTTGGGACTGGGGAGGAGGCTATGGTGTGCAGGCAGCACACTTCTAGGCCTGAAAGGAATGCATACGAAAGGTGAGATATAGGGACATCCCTCATGGTCCAGTGGTTGAGACTCCATGCTCCCACTGCAGGAGGCTCGGGTCCAATCCCTGGTCAGGGAGCTAAAATTCTGCATGCCACATAGCGTGGCCAAAAAGTTAAAAAGTAATAATAATGTGAAATTTTAAGTTTTTGATTAGCTTAGGAAGTTATAAATAATTCAAGTGGAGTTAGATAACAAGACATCACCCAAATGCTATGGAGTAGAACCGCCACTCAAGATTTATTTTCTGAGTTATTTCTTCTCTGAATCATCCCTTCTTCTTTTTAGAGCATGGTTCTCTGTTTCTATAAGTGATATCAGAGAAAACGCTTCCCACAGGGTGTGAAGGTCGTTCCCTGTCCCCCCAGGACAGTGGCAGGTCCCTGCTGTTGAGTGTGTCTCTCCCTTCTCCAGGGGAGATGCCTAGGGTAGGCTGGCATTTGATTTCGGCTGCTCACTGGTTACTATTTTTCCATATTTTTTTTAGCAATTTAGGTTTGCAGATTTCAGCAGATCTTTCTCTCTTCCCCAATATCAAATCTTCCCCCAGTGATCTTCTGGAGTTAGACTATAAAGAAGTCTCTCTCAAATTGACTCCAGTGTAAAACCAGGAATATCCTACTCATTTGTTTTAAAAAGTATGTAGTTATGTTAAATATTTGAGATCTTCAAATACAGTTGATTTTTTTTTCAAGTTACCTTCTCTGAACAGTGTAACATTTTTTTAGTCAGAAAGAAAAAAAGTGATAAAAAGGATCCCATTAGACCAAACACACAGAAAACAAAATCTAGGTAAGTCAGGTATTCCGTTACTATTGACTACCTCTCCTTAAATTTTTTTCCTCTCTGACTTTGACGAGCAGGAGACTGTGATTCCTTTTTGGTCTTTTGTGTTGGTCTAGTCCCCACAAGGGCTTCCCTGGTGGCTCAGACAATAAAGGAATCCACCTGCAATGCAGGAGACCTGGGTTTAATCCCTGGGTCTGGAAGATCCCCTGGAGAAGGGGATGGCAACCTGGTCCCATATTCCTGGAGAATCCCCTGGACAGAGGAGCCTGGTGGGCTACCGTCCAGGAGATAAGTGTTGCCTCACTTCAGTGAAAGTGATCACATTTCTTCCAGCTCATTAATTTTCCTAACTTTAAAACTCTGCAGTTCTTATCTTCCTGCAATTGATTGGTTGTTCATCCTTAAGAAGGTTTACTTTGTTTCTATGCTAATTAGCCAGAACAACAACAACAACAACAACAAAGACCTTTCCCAGAAAATGTCTTCCTTGAACAAGGCAGAAACAAAAAGTAGGCATCTTTGAGTGTAGACACTCCCAGCTCCAGTGTCCACCTTTTTTTTTTACTTTTTTCCTCCCTGAGAGCTTCCTCCTACTCCTTTCCAGGAGGTTGAGTCTATAAACCAGGCTCTATTCCTGGTTCTTCCCAGCTAAATCATTTTTCCAAACTCTCCTTGTCATTGACCCTTTTAGACATTGTTTTTTTTTAAAAAAAAAGAGTCTCTATTTCTTCCCCTTGAATTTTTAAAAACAAAGATTTTGAACACTGAGTTAAATTACTGATGGTTGGATTGAGATGGAAGGAACTTCAGAGTCCATTTGAAAGAACTTCCATTTCACAGAGGAGTTGGCAGAGTCACAGTAGCCGGTGAGCTGCAGTCCTGACCCAGGCCCCTGGTCCCTCAGAGCACTACTACCTACCACTGCTTCCCTGCTTTGTGTGGGCTCCTGGTGATCAGGGTATCAGGAGCCTGGCCTTCCCATGCTCTGGGTACAGGCTGTGAGATGTAATAGGAACAGGAAGGGACCAAGTTGATGACAAAGGGGAAACAGAGGAACCTTTCTCTCGGGTAAGATCTCTGTCTCCTGCAGCTGCAACGATGCCTTTTGAAAGGAAGAATTGAAATTGCTTTTCAGTTATAAATATGCAGTATTCTGTGAGCATACCTATTGGTCTCTAGCAATTTTCTTTTTCAACAGTCATGTTCCTTAGAATGGTTAAAGGATAACCAGGTAGGATGAATTCTTATTTTTCTAATCATAATGTAAATACTTGATACACAGAGAGAAATAATCCAATCCTGAGGTATTTGTAGGAAAATAATAGCTAATTATACAGAATAAACAAATTCTTCAGTACTTATTAAACCTATTTTGTCACATATTTCCTAAATGATTTCTAAATTGTGTCTCTGTTTCTAATATATTATCTTTTCTTTAAATACATAGGGTGTAAGAAGTTTAAAACATTCCTATTTTGAGCCTCGATATATCCTGGTGGTACCCATGGACAAGCAAAAATATGAGGGCTACTTGAGGAGAAAAGGATTATTCAGTCGTGTAGAGATTGAATTTGCTGTCTCCAGAGTGGACCTTTATATTAAAATTAATCAGAACTATCCAGGATACTTTGATGCAGTAATCAATGCAGGTCAGTAACTTTCAGTTCAGTTCAGTTCAGTTCAGTCGCTCAGTCATGTCCAACTCTTTGCGACCCCATAAATTGCAGCACGCCAGGCCTCCCTGTCCATCACCAACTCCTGGAGTTTACCCAAACCCCTTGATGCCATCCAACCATCTCATCCTCTGTTGTCCCCTTCTCCCCTGCCCCCAATCCTTCCCAGCATTAGGGCCTTTTCAAATGAGTCAACTCTTCGCATGAAGTGGCCAAAGTATTGGAGTTTCAGCTTCAACATCAGTCCTTCCAATGAACACCCAGGACTGATCTCCATTAGGATGGATTGATTGGATCTCCTTACAGTCCAAGGGACTCTCAAGAGTCTTCTCCAACACCACAGTTCAAAAGCATCAATTCTTCGGCGCTCAGCTTTCTTCACCGTCCAACTCTCGCATCCATACATGACCACTGGAAAAACCATAGCCTTGACTAGACAGACCTTTGTTGGCAAAGTAATGTCTCTGCTTTTAAATATGCTATCTAGGTTGGCCATAACCTTCCTTCCAAGGAGTAAGCGTCTTTTAATTTCATGGCTGCAATCACCATCAGCAGTGAGTTTGGAGCCCAAAAAAATAAAGTCTGACACTGTTTCCACTGTTTCCCCATCTTTCAGCAAAGTTTTATTTTTGAAGTATAGGATCACTAGGGAAAAACCTGCTCCAAAGTACATTCTTATTGTTGACTGGAGGCAGTTTCTTATGGTTGTAGGACTGAGGTTCCTGATTGCTGGCTGTCTGTCTGCCAAGGGTGACCCTCAGTTTTTAGAGACTGCTCTCAGGCCCTGTGCATGTGGCCCCCTCCACTTTCAGGGCAGCAACAGCCCATTAAGTTCCTCCTCATGCTTCGAGTGTCCTCATACTTCTCCAAACAGAAAACCTACTTTTATGGGGAATCATATGATTAGATTAGGCCCACCTGGATAATCTCCTTTTTGATTAGCCCAAACTCTTAAATAACCCTAATTTTTTATTAGGATATTTTACTAGGATATTTATTATTAGGATAATAAATTATTTATTAGGATCTTGATAAATAACCGTAATTACATTTGCAAAAGTCCCTAATGCCATACAACCTAACACAACCACAGGAGTCATAGCTCATCAGATTCACAGGTTCTGCCCACACTCAAGGTGTGTGTGTGTGTAATTGAGCAAGGGTGAAGTGTCACTGGGTCTTAGAATTCTGCCTACCATGATATTCATGCAATTAGATCTAGCTAAAAAATTATTGCCACAGATTGGCTCTGTTTTGATATACGTCTGTTGCTAAAGTACATTCTCTCCTCTGCTGTAGATGATCTGGATGTTGCCTACCAAAACCTGAGTAAGCTCATTAGAGAATACCTTGGATTTCCTGAGGTAACTGCCAAGAGTTTGGCTCCAACCACAGGTACAGTCCTGTCCCTTTTGTGTCAGAATTTATTTTGCATTGAAAGGAAAACAGATCTATGGATTGTTATTTGAGGACTCATCAACCAGGCTAATGCTAGTTCTTTTTTTTTTTTTTTTTTTAAAGAAACAAATTTATTTGTGTATTTGGCTGTGCCAGATCTTAGTTGTGGCACACAGGATCTTTAGTTGTGGCATGCAAACTCTTGGTTGTCACACGTGGGATCTGGTTCGCCGACCAGTGATCAAACCTAAGCCCCCTGCAGTGGGAGCACAGAGTCTTAGACCCTGGAGCACCAGGGAATTCCTCTAAAGCTGGTTCTTACTCTTTAATCCCTGTCCTTCCTCTGGTGTTACTGTCCCCACAAACAAGCTGTGTGAATCAGCCCCTCTGGATGTGTCCCTCTGTTTGTCAAGGTGACCATAATGGATCTCAGAGGACTGTCCTTTAAGAATGTGCCGGGCAGTACCTTGCAGGCCGGTACTAGTAGATACGGGTCAGTCCCACGGTCCAGAACTCAGCCTTCGGGAAGTTTGGCTCCTTAGGGGCTGGGGTGGTGTTCTATCTGACAGCATTGTTCAATCCAAAAGATTCTTTCCCTCTTTATTTGCGCTGCTCTAGTCCTCAAAACATGGCCCTCCAGAGTATAATGGGAGAGGATGTAAACATGGTCCTGGCCCGGCTGCCCCCTGGGACAGGCTGCTTAGCTGTTCTGAGCTTCAGTTTGCCCTCTTGTTAGATGGAGTTAATGCCTCACGAATCATGCCTGCCTCACGAACCATGCGCAGCAAATAAAATGGGATTTGTGAGTGCCTCTCCTTGGAATCTAGGAATTCTAAAGCCCTAACTTAGAATTTTAGTACATGAGTATTTTGAGATGTCTTTAACAGTTTTCCCCCAAGTCCACCTTGCACCCATTAGGATGGCTACCATGAAAAAAACAAAACAAAAAATAGAAAGTGTGCTGGCAAGGATGTGGAGAAATTAGAAATGTAAAATGGTATAGCTGCTATGGAAAACAGTATGTTGGTTCTTCAAGAAAAGTTAAAAATAGAAACACCATATGATCCAGTGATTCCACTGCTGGGTATATACCTGAAAGAACTGAAAGCAGCGTCTTGCATAGATGTCTGTACACCCATGTTCACAGGAGCAGCATTTACAATAGCCAAAAAGTGGAGGTGACCCAAGCATTCATTGGTGGATGAATGCATAAACAAAATACGGTTTGTACATACAACAGAATATGATTCAGCCTAAAAAGGAAGGAAATTCTGACACCTGCTACAGCATGGGTAAACCTTGAGGACATTGTGCTAAGTTATGTAAGCCAGCCACAAAAACGTATACTGCATGATTCCAATTATATGAGGTACCTAGACTAGAAAAATCATAGAGACAGAAAAGAAGGAGGGTGGTTGCCACAGGCTGGGAGAGAGAGAGGAATGGAATGTTGTTTAACGGTGTCAGAGTTTCAGTTTTGCAAGATGGAAAGAGTTCTGGGGATCAGCTGGAGAATGGTGTGAGTGTGCTTAATGCTATTGGACCATCCATTTAAAAATGGTGAAGATGGCAAATTTTAGGTTACGTGTATTTTACTATCATCATCATCATCATCATCAAAGAATGCCCTCATGAAAGAAGTTCTTTGATGGGCTGACCTGCATTCGCGCTTGTGTACGTTCAGGCGATCAGTCGTGTGGTTTAGCCTTTGTGACCCTGCCCAGTAGGATCTTGCTGGCCGGGTTGCGTCCTGGCCAGCCAGCAGCAGGTCAGGTCACGGTTTTTGCCAAAGTTCAAACTAACTGTGTTGTTTTGCAACTCTACACACTTTCTCAAGGTGAGGTACCCTTGGAATCCTGGAATGAGATTGGTGTGAAAATGGTAGCACCCAACATACAGTGACCAGCATTTTCCTCCCAGGTGTGTCTCATAGGAGACAAGTGATAGAAAGTACCAGAAGAAAGTGCACGCTTGCGAAATTGGCACCCCTGGAGGAGGGAAGGTTTCACTCAGTCCGTGGAGGGGCACGTCCAATGAGGGGTGGGCAGTGTTCACCCTGCCTGGCCTCCTCCTCTGCGTCAGGCTCTGTTCTTTAGAAAGCTTCGCCTATCCAGTTGTACAGTGTATCTCATGAGGCTTCCATGGAAGCTCCATGTAAGTTTCTCTTGAGGAAATACGGCTCCCTTTGCTTTAAATCTTTGCTAGCCATCCCAGCAACCTCTGATGTTTGATTCGGTCCCCTGAGTGGACCTGTCACTATGGGGCTGTCCCCTAGGTGAGAGCACCCTGCCCCATCCCTGCACGAGGCCCATCTCCCATTGTAAATTAATAAGTTGGTGTCTGGCTTTTAAATCAGCCCCTCGTGGGTTGGGAGAACCATGAGTCGGTCCTCTGAGCCTGAGCAGTTCTGAGCAACTGAGACACAGCAGCACCAAGGGCACCTCTAAACTGTGACTGCCGAGCAGGACTTAGCACCCAGGGGGATGGGATGTTGCCACCGCCACCCCCCCCACCCCACCCCGCCCCTACCAACACAGCTCATCTTACTCTGCAGCAATCAGGAACACTGAATGTTGATTGCAGTATGCCATTTGACAGATTAATAGACCAGATAACATGTGTATAAGGAAACAGACTTCTGTTTTAAAGAGTTTTATGAAACTTCATTTATTTGGACTAATTAGGTTAGACCTGTCTGATTTAATGAAAAGTATGACTTATGGAATTTGTTAAAGTGTTCTCACTCTCTGATACATTTAATACCTGAAATCGGGCCATCCAGTTATTGACTAATAGAATCCCAGCTTTTAATAGTAGATGGGAGGGTTTGTACTTAATATATCAAATCATTGGCCTTGATAGACCCCAGTTTTTCTGACAGGCTTACTATTTGGAAACTGATGTATTTTCTTTAGAAGCCAAACACTCTATTTGATTTATGCAGTTCGTCTGTAGAAGAAGGTACTTTTTTCAGCTGATGGTTTAAGGATAAATTTGCACATAAAGTGATTTTGTGGAGGCCAGATATTATTCAAGACTTTAAAAATTCTAATTAACGTAGTCCTCATTAAGAAGCTTATACATTGTCTCTAGTGCCCCGAGAGTAGAGCCAGAGGCCCCTCTTGAGTCTCTGGGCGGTGAGGTACGCGCCAGGGAGCGTGGAGCAGATGGTAACAGGTTCACTGTGGGAGAGCAAGGCCTAGCCATAATCACCTTAAGATGAACCTCATGACTCCCTGAGAAGGGTCCAGAGCCCCAGAAGGGTCACTGCCACAGGCTCGGCTGGCTCACAATTCTTGGCCTCCCTTCTGAGCTGGGTCACTCTGAGTTAAAGTTCTGTGGTTTGCTACTGCTGCTGCTAAGTCGCTTCAGTCGTGTCCAACTCTGTGCGACCCCATAGACGGCAGCCCACCAGGCTCCGCCATCCCTGGGATTCTCCAGGCAAGAATACTGGAGTGGGTTGCCATTTCCTTCTCCAGTGCATGCACAGGAAAAGTGAAAGTGAAGTGGCTCATCATGTCTGACTCTTAGCGACCCCATGGACTACAGCCTACCAGGCTCCTCTGTCCATGGGATTTTCCAGGCAAGAGTACTGGAGTGGGGTGCCATTGCCTTCTCCGTCTGTGGTTTAGGTATGTCTATATAAAGACTTTCATTACTCTCATGCATGTAAATGGGATCCTGAAAAGCAAAACTCCATAATTTTAGTATGGTGGAATCACTTGCATGTATAATTGAGCTGTCAAAGGTAAGAAATTGAAATTAAAAATATTTAAGATTCTATGAAGCCAATTTTGCCTTAGCAATTAAAAAATTGGACTGGAAAGAGAAAACCTCAGTTTTGCATTCAAACTTTCACCAATAATCATTAATTTGATTAGAACTCCCATTTCTAAGAAGCAAAACCCAAAACAACTATATATAATATTCTGGAACACGTTAAAATCTGTTCTTCCAGAGTTAGAGTTTTCCACAATGGGCCTGAACTGTCCATCTATACGGTCAGCTTCACTGCAGACAAAAATCTGATGGCCAATAGTGTTTTCATAGAAACAGTGATCCTGTGTCAATGCAAACAGAAAATGATTGCCAAACATTCGAATTGCTTATATATAGCTTTATCTTTAGTAATTTCATGTTACTAATTTGTACTTGAGAATGAAATTTTAAATTCTATACTTAATGATGAGAGTGCAATGAAGTGAAGAAAGTACGTCCAATGTTTATCAGTTCTGAGTATAGCAGCCCATCAGCCTGGACCCACAAGTGTAAACCTTCACTGGAGGAGAGACTAATTAAATTTTCATTTAATACATGTAAATATAAAATAATAACTTTGGGCACAGAGTAATTGTAAACCCTCAAGTTCTTTAGTTGTTCCGTCTCTCTGTTGTGTCCAACTCTTCGCGACCCCATGGACTGCACATGCCAGCCTTCCCTGTCCTTCACTATTCCTGGAGTTTGCTCAAACGCATGTCCATTGAGTCGATGATGCCATCCTGTATCAATTAAGGTACAGAATTGCCTTCCTCCCCCCATAACAATACAGGTAATATTCACTTCTAAACCAAGACAGTTAAAAAAAATCCTGAGTAAACAATATAATATCTATAAAATAAGGGAAAACTCACTATATTTACAACCCAGTATATGTGATGTCTTTTCTCCCCATTTGTCACTTTACAAGTGATTTCTGGAATTGTTAGTACTTCCAGTAAAGCTTTTAAAAAGCTGATCCAACTGAGTTCTCACTACAGAGGTCATAAAACAAAATTTTATTTGAAAATCATTATTCAGAATTCTGACTAATGATAGAGAAAAATGATGATGGCAATGATGAGTCTAGCAAGGGGAAAACTGAGCAATTTACTAGTCCATAAAGTGGTGCCTTTATCTCTAATGAGGGGCCTGGTATCATTTGCCAAGTTATATGAATGATTAAATTGTGAAAGTGGGGCGGAAAAATCCTTGTGTATCTGATTATTGGAAACCAGAAGGGCTCAAAGAACTTTCAGCATTGGATTTCACCATTCTTAGAATTTTCTATTTTTTAAAATACTTTTTATTGTGATTAAAAAAAAAAAACATGAAATTTGCCATTTTAACCATTTTAAGTGTATGCCTTAAAGGTATCATTTATATTCACAATGTTGCAAACCATAACTACTACCTATTTTAAGTATTTTTCATCACCCTAAACAGAAATTCTATACCCATTCAACAATAACCAACACCCCACCCCTAGGCCCTGGTAACCTCTAATCTACTTTCTGTCTCTATGAACCTGCCTATTCTAGATATTTTTTTTTTTTTTTACTTTTCTTATGTTTTATTTTAACCTTGTTTCTTGACTAAGTTCGTATTTTAATTTATAACTGTTATAAACTAGGATGTTAAGAATGATGAACAGGGCAGCCCCTCAGAAAACCCATCACGTGGCAAAATTTTCCTTGTTCCCCCTCTCCTTCCTGTCCCTGGTTGCCTCTCACCTGACTGGACACACGGGGTGCACACCCAGAGTGGTCAGAGAGAACCCGGAGTGGTCTGAACACCTCCTGCGTTGCGGGAGGAGAGGGGCTGGTGGCCAGGAGCCCAGGTGGCTCCTGGAGATGGACCACTCTGGGCTCCCCTCAGAGGTCTGATTTGGTTCGGCCTCTGGGTAGCCAGTCTCCCCCAAGGTCAGCTGAGGCTAGTTTCCTGAAGGCTGTTCCTGACTGGTGTGCCGCCTCTGACCACTAGCCTTTCAGAGCCATGTCCTAAGGACTGGGTTCCAGTGATCCATGAGCCACCAGAATACACCAGGGGTTCCATCCTGAACGAGTGCCTGCTGAGGCGATTGTGTCCAGGAGGCCAGACTCACGTGTGCTCTCATGCAGGCGACTGAAGAAGGCAGCCCCTCTCTGCAACATCAGCATGGATGTTGGCCTCTGAGTCACCTTTGAAGCCAGGGTGGACCTGGAGGAAAGAGGTTGCCCTGGCAGGGGGGCTGGGGTGGAGTGGGGATGGGGTAGCAGCTTGGACGGTGGAGCCTCAGGTGCAACGTCCCTGAGCCACTGGGTGCCTTGTGGGATCCCACTGGATCTGTCCTTTCCTTCCTCCCTCCATTCACCACTCCCTTACTGAGTGCCTGCTGAGCTTCTGCACCTTGCTAAGTATTCCTCACAGAGCTCACAATTTCTTTATGGGACAAGGAAAAAGGCCACTAAACAAGGAAACCAATCAGACTTGGTCTGGCTTAGCTGTCCATCCTCTAGTTTCTACTGTGAAAAGTAGCATTGACCTCTAAGCTGGTGAAATGAAAATGTCATTCATTTAGAAAATATTCTGGCCCATTCTCAGACCTGAATATAAATGTCAGTTCTGTGAAGAAGCCTCTTCATGTTTATTCATAAAAGTTTATGCTTTCCTTTGACTAAAAGTTACTCTGCATGCTTAGTTGTTTCAGTCGTGTCCAACTCATTGCGACCCCATAGACTGTCGCCCACCAGGCTCCTCTGTCCATGGGATTCTCCAGGCAAGAATACTGGAGTGGGTTGCCATTTCCTCCCCCAGGGGATCTTCCCAACCCATGAATCAAACTTGCGTCTCTTATGTCTCCTGCATTAGCAGGCAGGTTCTTTACCACTAGCGCCACATGAGAAGCCCCCAAATTGCTCTGATTCCATTAAATAAGAGAATTCTATGTGCTTAGTATCCCAAGGAGGAGGGGTGGTTAAATTCTTCTATATGTGTAATTTTATTCTTTTCAAGGTCCTGTGTACATCAACAAAAAAGGAAAGATATTTTCTGTTATTAATTTCTAAAGTTACATTGTTGCATTTGTTAATATGTTTTTTAGCTAACTTCTTTTTATATTAAAGCAGGAGCTCCCTCTAGCAAGAAGACTGCTTCTGGGGTGCCAGCACATCTGGTTCCATCCCCAAGGCGCTTGGCGAAACTACAAGCAGATGGCCAGATAACACAGCATCTCTCTGGAAAGAGGATCCCCACAAATGTCCCTGAAAATCAGAGCCTAGCTCCCTCCCAGAACCAGGAGCTGACTCAGGAGGGAGCAGCCCCTCAAAAAGGGCTTTCTCCCGAGAGCCATGTCAGCGCTGAACCTCCTGCAGAGCCCAGCCCGTCAGCGGCTGGTCTTCCCCAGAAGGCCCAAGACTTATCCCCAAACCGAAAGGAAGGCGATGCTCAACAATCGGCTCTTTCTTCAAAAACAGCAACCACAAATCCGCCTGAGAATGAGGCCCAGACATCCGAGGTGAAAGCAGGTGAAGAGGGACAGCCTGCCACCACTCCTTCCCAAGGGCCTCTTCAGCGTCCTGACCTGCCGCCAGCCCAGGGCCCTCAGCTGGATCGGGATGAAGAATCAGGGGAGGCCAGGGTAACCCCCAGCAGCCCTCCCTGCTCTGAACTTCCACAGAGATCTGACCCAGCATCCTTCAGCCCCCGGGGAATCCAGGAGGGGGAAACCGGGTTAGCCAGCCTGCCAGCCAGCAGTTCCCATCATGATCCTCCCAGAGATCCCTCCGGCCCTGACGAGGTTAGGCCTGGACAACCTCCAGGAGGCTCTCGACAACCTCCCGAGGAGGGCGTCCCCAAAGCGGAAGTTGCCCGGGTCGACACTCCGTACCCACAAATGCCACATCCCCAGGACTCAACAGATACCCTACAGACCCAGGACAGGGGGGACCCCAAGACTCTTCCTCCCAGAAGCCGGCTGGCTCCCACCAGGCTGCCCCAGCCCCGGGTCCTCGCTCCGTTCCAGAGTCGGAGGCCCACGCCCAAACTCCTGTCACCCAGCAGGGAGGAGGCCCTCGGAACAGCCTCAGATCAAACTGTGACTCCCTCTCCCAGGCCCCTGGTAGCTCAGGACGAAGACCCCAGTAAACTTCCTCTCATCAGCTCCCCTCATTCCAAACAGCCACCCAACCCAAGCCCCCATCAGGGCCCTGGCCCCCAGCAAGTCCAAGAAGAGAAAGTCCAGGAGGTGAAACTCCCTCTTATCAGTCCTCCGGTGCAGGAGCCATCAGCTGCCCCCCACCCACCCCAGGAAGGGGAGACCCACTTAATCAAGCTCCCCCGAATTTCCACTCCTTTCTCAGAACAGCTGCCTCAGAACACGGCTCCTTCTGATTCGAGGTCTGCCAAAGAAAGGCAGACCCCCAAGGCAGGCCACTCCTCCAGCAAGAAGGTTCCAGATACGCATGCCTCACCCCAAAACCACAGGCCAGGACAGCCCACAGGAGCTAGGAAAAAAAAACTTCCTGGCCACGGAGAGACCCCTAAAGGGCCCACACACCTGAAAAGGGCACCACCTGGAGGCCCCCATGCAGCCTTGCAGCCAGAATCCCAGAGGAAGCCAACCCCCCGCAAGGCCCCTAGCCACCCCAACCCCAGCCCTCCCCGGAGCCCTCAAGGGAATCGGAGAGGAAAAGTCCAGATACCAGACATTCCTGAACCACCCGACACTGAACCAGTGCCTAAAGATGCCCAGGTCCAGGAAGAGAAAAGGGAAAACGTACATCATTCCAGGAAAAAGGCCCATGCCAACCTCCCCGCAAATGACCTGGTTCAGAAGGAAGCCAGCTGGAAGAAAGGACCGGCTTTGAAAAGAGAGGATTCTGAAGGTTTATCTCAAGAAAATGCAACTACCCTCAGTAGTGATCAAACAACTCCAGAAGGTCAACCCTCTCTCAGGAGACCCCCCCAGGAGTGAGGAGGTCTCTGCAGAGTCAGCACCGGAGAACTCTGCTGCCCGTGAGCATCCAAGGAGAAAAAAAGAGGGTCATAGAAGGGGTAGGTCTCAGACAGGAGAGACTTCTTCAGATCCCCCAGAGCAGGACAGCGTGGCCCCGTCCAGCAGTATGTCAAAGACACCCAAGCCAAGCAGGGAGCCAGCCAGACTGGACCGAGCTTCCAGGCAGCAAGCCAAAGAGAGAGGCACCTGGAAACACAGGGGAGCCCCAGGGAACACCAGCCCGGCTGCACCCCAGAATCAGGCATCTGCTGGGGAGCCCGGCAACCAGAAGGGAAGGCTTCAAGCTCAAGGCAGTCAGAGCACCAAGGTGTGAGCCATCCCGGGGCCACCAGGTCATTGACATCTGTGCCCCCTAAAGCTGTGCAAAGCTATGGTCAGGGCGCTATGGTCTGTATAGCAGCTTCCTCCTGCAACCCCTAGTCATTGTAGCTGGGAAGGCCTGCCATTGGATTCTTAGAAGGCAGCCGATCTATACACTTCAGTATCTCCTTTGAGGCTTGCCATCTCAGCCTGGAAAAGCAACCCTGTGGTGGTGGGGTATGCCAGCAAGTGGTTCCCCTGCTCCAGCAGACAGAGCAGGTCTGAAAGGTTGGTATCAGCAAAGGTGCTTTGTGTCCAGACTTACACGAATTCCAACATGATTGCAGGCTCTGTCTGAAGCAATGCCTTACAGCCACTAAGTTTTCTTTTGTTTTTCTTCAGTCGCTCAGTCGTGGCCAATTCTTTGCAACCCCTTGGACTGCAGCACACCAGGCTCCCCTGTCCTTCACCATCTCCCAGAGTTTGCTCAGACTCATGTCCATTGAGTCGGTAATGCCATCCAACCATCTCATCCTCTGTCGCTCCCTTATCCTCTTGCTCTCAGTCTTTACCAGCTTCAGGGTCTTTTCAAATGACTTGGCTCTTTACATCAGGTGGCCAAAGTATTGGAGCTTCAGCATCAGTCCTTCCAATGAATATTCAGGCTTGATTTCCTTTAGCATTGACTGGTTTGATCTTGCAGCCCAAGTGACTCTCAAGGGTCCTCTCCAGCACTACAACTTGAAAGCAACCATTCTTCGACTTTCAGACTCCTTTATTAGGAAAATCCATTTCTAGATTAGCAAATTCTCTTATGCTTCTTGCATTATCAAGGGTTCAAAAGCAAAAAGAACTCTGAGAAAGGAATCCTTTGTAGTTTCTTGGTCTCTCCCACCAACATTCCAATCCACGGTTAACTGGTGTGAAGAGGACAGGTTTTTTACATCCATGATAAGTGATCAAGTGTTTCAGATTTGTATTGGCATGTACTGCCTGAAACTGACCTTGTTTGAAATCAACACCTTCTTTCTCCCTTTGAACTGGAACCCTATGTAAATTAGCCCATGCCTTCATTATGCCTAACCAGCTGGCTAAAAGAATTAGAAGGGAGAAAATTGAGGCAAATCGGTTTTTTGTTTATCTGTTCATACCATCAGGATTCTTTTGCTGGCGAGTGTCAGGAATCCAACCTGAGCCAGCTTACACAAATCTATCAGAAGGGAGGGGAATATCTCACAAAGCCAAACTGGGGAGGGCAGAGTGGCAGAAGAACCTCAGAGAGACTGGGGACCATTTCAACACATCCAAACCTCGTCATCTCCAGGATTTTCATCATCTACTGGACTCTTGTCATCTCCTAGACTTCTGTCATCTCCAGGACTCTTACCATTTCTCATCTCTGTGTTTGCCTCCATGCTGGCTTCATTCTCTATGACATAAATGACTCTAAATCAGTTCTTGCACTTGGCAGGGAATATGACCGTCAGTCACTCCTAAAGTCTACGTTTGGTTTTACATCTGGCAGCTCCCACTATCAGAGAGGGATTAACTCAGGTGCTCCTTGGTCCAAAGATTAAAATATAGATATATATTTTTTCTTTTTTTTTTTCAGGGATGTTCTCTGATTGGCCTAATGTGAGTCAGATGCTCATTCTACAGCCAGTCTACTCTGGCTGGGGACGGGCACATTTAGATATACTCAATAAGTTCCATTCTGTGAATCCTATCATTCACATGAAAGAGAATAACTAAACAAAACAGCCAGTCTAAGATTTGACTCTGAAGAATTTACAAGACAGTCATTGAGCACTCTTACTGTGTGTTCAGTATCATACTACACTGTGCTTGGTATCCCGTGTTTTAAAAATGTCATTGATGACTACATTACCTGTAGCCTGTATAAATATGTCTTTATCTTACACAAAAGGCATGTCTTACCTTAACACATATCCCCCAAAATTGTATGTAGGTCAAGTGTTATTTCAAGTGCAGTAGAGGAAATTGATATTTTTTACAATCCACGGCGCAGGACTCCTCTTGTATAATGAAGAGCCTGTGATATACTAATAATTACCCTCTGATTTATCTGGTTTGTCTAAGATGAAATTAATAAGGTGAATTTTTTTAACATATCATAACTTATTTTTATGAAGTTAGTTCAAGTCCTCCGACAAGCATTGATTGAGTAGTTCATATATGCCAGACACTTTGATAGTTTCTATATAGAGTGAGATGATGAGGACACTTCAAGGAGCTCTGTCTCTTATCAAGGGAGACAGATAAGAGGGCTCATTACAACACCATGTGATTGGGGCAGCTGGAGGCCCCGCAGCAGGCGAGGGTAGGTTTAGCACCAAATAGAGAAGAAAACTCACTTATTAACTTTTCCAGAATGTCACGAGAAGAATACTAAGGAAGGACACTGATTCAGCCTGGGATGTGAGAACTGGATGAGAAAACATTTCCAAGAGGAAGTTACCCTTCAGCTAAGTCCTCAAGGTTGCAGAGTAGTCAGCAGGCTGACAGGAGAGGAGGGAAGTTCTTTCAGAAGGGAACAGCATATGCCTGAGCGGGGAGGTAAGAGCAGGCATGGCATCTTCTAAGGATCCAAATGTCAGGAGAGCTGTAGGTATATGTAGGTACTTGTAGATCCAAAGGACACTTTGTGCTATGCTAGTGAGCCTGGAAACTTGATCTGTTAGAAAACGGTGGGGAGCCATTGAATGGTTAAATGTTTTATCTTAGGGGGCTTCTGTCGTCTTGTCAGCATAGAGGATCACTTTAAGGAGGTCAATACAGATAGCCGGAACAGTGGCTGGAAAGCTGTTGCGTCAGTCCTGACAGGATGCTAAGGGGCTGAAGAAACAAGGCACATTGTTGCAGGAATGGGCAGATTCAAGATAATTGGATTGGATGTAGGGGGAGTGCAGACTGTGAAAGAGAGGAGGAAAATCAGGATAAGCACCCATTTTTTTCTGACCTGCGTGTGGGGCATTTTAGAGGCACAAATACCTCACTTAGGTGAAAAACTTTAGAAATTGATTTGGTTTCCTCCTTGAGCAGCTGTTTTGGAGGCTCATTAAGGAATTCGGGACTGCATCTTCATTAGGTCTCTAATGCAAAATAAGATGCCAAGTTTCCCATTTTCTGAATTGGAAGAAGCTCTAGCATCCTTCCCTGGGGTCCATGATGGTGTCCGGTTTGTGGTCTGGTCAGATAAACGTCTCTGAGTCAGTGCAGCTGGATATTTTGTCTGTGGTTCAAGGAAATGAGTAGAAAAGATTGCCATCTCCTCTCAGTGCAAGATTTTTAACAGCTGTTATTGATTTTCTTGGCATCGGGGACACTTCTGCTTTTTAATCATAGAATATAAACATTTAAAAATTGTCATTTTCCATCTACATTTACAAACAAAGTTCATATCACTTTCATTTGTTTTGTGCCTTAGCAAAGTGATTTTTATGGGGGAAAAAAAACAACGCTGTGGACTTTGGTCTCTCTATTAGCTAATACAATCCTCAGCTTTTTAGAAGAAGTCTGGTACCTAGTATTCAAATCAACAGAGGTAATAGTTCCACTGGGTGCCAAGAGCCTACTTCAAATATTTAAAGAGCTAAATCAGTTATTTCCAAATCTCAAAAGATAATTGGGTAAAGGGTAATTTGGTAATTTACAAAAGAGGAAATAAAAATGGACAAAAACTTATGTCAAAAGGTATTTAACTTTCACTGTCACTGTAAGTCAAAACAGATATTTTGGGGGTACCAAAATGGCAAAGATGGAAAACAAATGAATGCCTAGTCTTGGTGAGGCTGAAGGTAAACGCACTTTCGGTGCCATCACTGAGAAAGTAAATTGGCACAACTTCTCTGGCGGCAGCTTCACAGTGTCTGTCAAAGCCTTCAAACGTTGCATCTCTTTAACCTAGCAATTCTAATGTAAGAATTATTGTAAGGAAATAATTTATGCACAAGGATGTTCATTTTAATGTCTTTGTAATAAAATCTGGAAAGAATTTAGCCATCTAATGGGATTTCAAAAATAAGCTATGGGCAAAACGTTCTGGTACAGCTGTATGTTGCCATTATAATCATGTTGTAGAAGAACTGTGGAAGAGGAAAATACTTGTTACATATTAAGAAGAAAAAGGTGGCCCTAGTGGTAAGAAAAACCCGCCACCCAGTGTGGGACATGTAAGAGACGTGGGTCCGATCCCTGGGTTGGGAAGATCCCCTGGAGGAGGGCATGGCAGCCCGCTCCAGTATTCTTGCCTGGAGAATCCCCATGGACAGAGGAGCCTGGGAGGCAACAGTCCATGGGGTCACAAAGAGTCAGACACGACTGAAGCAACTTAGCACGCACACACAAGAAGAAAGCAGGTTAAGGAGGTATAGCTAGTATGGTTTCAGTTGTCAGCTCTGGATTGTTACATTGTGGGTAACTTTAGTTTTCTTTTTTATGCTTGTATTTTATAAATTTTCCACAACAAACCTGTGTTTATTCAGAAATAATTGTATAGAACTAAATTCTCACACCTGAAAGGCTGTCCTATGGAAGCAGCCTCCCAATGTTCTGTTTCGATTCGGCATAATGAGAACTTTCTAGGACTCAGAGTCCCGTCCAGAGGAGCACACAGGCTCTTCTCAGAACTGAGATGCTCTGTCGTGGGAATCTTACAGAAAGCCTCCCAAGGCTGGGTGGTTAGTTGGACTGGATGGATGTAAGGTTCCTTTTATAATCTCTGACCTGTTCATTACAACTGGCTCTCTGTGCTGGCTCTTGATGAACCCAGCAGCCTCTTTTATTAAACAGCTTAATGCTAGAAAATTGCAGTTCATATTCACTGGATCAGTGACTTTCAAACTTTTCAGTCCAAAACTTGTATCTAGGAGTACAGCTCATGATATCACAACTTACATAGAAACACACCTAGGAAACAAAGGTATGATGAAATACCTCCACTGTGGCAATAAAGTCTGATACTTCCTATTCTATTCAATCTTCATTTTTTTAAACTGCTACTCATGACCTACTCAACTGATTTCATAATTTAGTCTGCAGCCTGCAGTTTTTGCGGAGAAGGCAATGGCAGCCCACTCCAGTACTCTTGCCTGGAAAAATCCCATGGACGGAGGAGCCTAGTAGGCTGCAGTCCATGGGGTCACTAAGGGTCGGACACGACTGAGCGACTTCACTTTCACTTTTCGCTTTCACGCATTGGAGAAGGAAATGGCAACCCACTCCAGTGTTCTTGCCTGGAGAATCCCAGGGACGGGGGAGCCTGGTGGGCTGCCGTCTATGGGGTCACACAGTCGGACATGACTGAAGTGACTTAGCAGCAGCAGCAGCAGCAGCTGCAGTTTTTGAAAGACCCTGGACTGAATGCTCTGGAGCTTTGCTGTGGTGCTGCTCTCGGATGCCTACCAACCAGATGCTTCTCTGCTCAGGTTGTCTTCGGGTGAGGTGGGATGGAGTGGCATGATTTATACTGAATTATTTTCTGTGACAATAGAAGGATTCAGTGTATTAGCAGTTACGCTCTTTGGCAGTGTGAGGGCTCTGGATAAGGTATATTGAAATTTCTTATGTATAGTATAAAGTCTTTATGTTAAGCTGAAAAAAAAATAATCTTGCTCAATAGTGTTTTAACCACTAAGTCTTTAGCTGGTTGCCTTTCCTTTTGCTCCATGACAACAGTGAAGGCCACTTTGTTACTATAAAGGTTCATCCAGATCATAGTGTGTCTGTAAATGAATGTAATTACTTACTTGAAAGTGTTAGTCACTCAGTCATGTCCGACTCTTTGAGACCCCCATGGACTATAGCCTGCCAGGCTCCCCTGCCCATGGAATTCTGCAGGCAAGAATACTGCAGTGGGTACCCATTCTCTTCTCCAGGGAATCTTCCCCACCCAAGGATCCAACCCAGGTCTCCTGCATTGCAAGCAGATTCTTTACCAGCTGAGCCACCAGGGAAGCCTCAATTAATTGCTTGGTTCAACTTAAAGATAGTCATTCTAGAAATCTTATTTCTTTATTGACCAGGCATTCAGAAAAGAGAATAAGAAGAGACTGTTTCTTTGTGTTGATGATAAATAATGTTAGACTACCAAATCTTTCATCTCAAAGGTGATTATGAGAAAGCAGTCCTGATTAGCAAAAGCTGGAGATCTTTTTTTTTTTTTTAAGTTTGTAACCTTAGAAATTCATGATTTCAGAAAACATTGAGTCAAAATTATCATTGGAAATTCCAGTTCCAGTGCAATCTAGCTGTGTGACCTTAGGCAAATTACAAAGCTCTCATGTATAAAATGGGGATACTAGTAGTACCTGTTCACAAGATTATTGTGAAGATTAAATGAGCTAATATATTGAAAAATACCCAGAACAGTGTCTGGCACATAGTAAGTACTTATATGTGTGTTTGTACATTAACATGTAAGCAGCAAAAAATTTTTTCTAATATCGTCTTATCCTTAATTGGAAAGGACAACATTGTTCAAACTAGGTGGAAATATTTGACAACTGATGTGGTTTTTTCATAGGGCTTTCCAGGTGGCTCAGTGGTAAAGAATCTTGCTGCCAGTGCAAGAGACTCAGGGGACTCAGGTTCAGTCTCTGGGTGGGGAAGATCCTCTGGAGGAGATAAGGCAACCCACTCCAGTGTTCTTGCCTGGAGAATCCCATTGACAGAGGAGCCTGGTGGGCTACAGTCCATAGAGTCGCAGAGTCTGACACAGCTAAGTGACTTAGCACGTACGCACACACAGAAAAGATTTGTAGTAGCACCTGGAACATAGTGTGCTTGGTAAATGTTATCTTTTTTTTTTTTTGCCATTATTATGTCATTGATATATCAAAGGCATTTATGTTCCACGTTTCAGGTTGGTTAAATCGTAAATGCCATCAAGGTATATGATTGAGGAAGAAACTACCAGATAGTGGGCATTTTGGTTTCTATTTGTGGTAAATTGAAGCCAAGACTGGCTTCTATAAGCTACCAGATCTAAAGTCCCTTAGTTTACAGGGACAAAGATAGCAAAGGTAAGAAATAAAAGAAAGATGTATTTGCTTGAAAAGTGACCAATGAAACAACATCTTTGAAAATGCTCTTAAGGAATAAGCCCTTGCAAGCAGAGACCACACTTAGCCAAGGTGGGATGTAGGCTTGGGCAGAAATCACATGAGAAATTTAGTTCTCAAAACATTTTGCTCCAAGGAGAGGAAACCTTTAATCTGTGTTCAAGCTTCCTGAAGGTTTTTATCCTATTTCTTGCCAGCCATAGCTACTCTTTCCTTCTCCTCTCCTTTTCCCAAATATTATACACATCCAGATCTTATTCATCATTTCCACTCTTGACTTTATCTGCCCTACATTTTATCTCCTTCAAAGTGTCAATTAACTACTTCCTGATAAACTCATACATTTTTAAAAAACCCTGAAATTCAGGGTAATGTTATGTGTTTTATTTAGGACATTCTGAATACAGTGTCCAAATACTGAACCCGTTAGTTCAACTCTGCTGAAGACACTTCAAAGTATGGAGTTCAATGGATAGAAGTATTCTTTTTGTACCTCATAATTTCTGTCTTAGAAGATACAGCCACATGCTTTCCTTTATGGTATAGAATCTGTTCTCTGTTTAAATAACTGGTTATTCCTTTGATTGGACACTAAAGAATATAGCACTTTACTGTTAGAATAGTTTAGTACAGTATTAATTTTATCATGTATAACATGAACATTATTACTATATTTTTTAGACTCATATGGTAGCTTTCTACTACAAAAGCTTATTTCACTATGGAAAACTGTTATGGGTATTATGTGAAATGATTGTTTTTCTAGTTGCAGTTATTCCTTTCTCAGAAGAACAGATAGACAAGACTTTTAAGATTTAAATCTGTCCTGGAAAAAAATGTCTTCTTTCGGCCCCATTGGTTTTGTGTTAATACTTTCTAGTGCACTGAGCAATTTTCCACTACAAATTGTGTAACTAGCCTATTAAAAATAAATAAATAAATAAATATTTAAAATTGTGTAGCAGATTATTGCGCTTTAATTTGTTTCTGGTCCTTTTTATGGTTACATATTTCAGCACTGAAACTTTCACAGAGATTTTTGTAGCTATTTGCATTTTATATATGTATATGTAATCATGGTAGGCATATATTACTCTTGCTAATTAAAAAAAAAAACCTCACTACTACCAAAATAAACATGTTTTTTAAGCCCCATTTGAGTGGGGAAAGAAAGGAATGATTCTGGCTGTCTGAGAACTTTTGTGTGAAAATTAAAGCCTACTTCCAAGTCATACGTTTCCATGTGTTTTCAAAGAGAGACAAACTCTGGTGCTGATTCATTTATTTTGTTGTTGTTGCAAAGTTTTATTTAACTGTTTAAAAATAAAAGATACACTTAAAAGTGTTCAGGAGCTTCCCTGTTGGCTCAATGGTAAAGAATCCGCCTGCCAATGCAGGAGACATGAGTTCAGTCCCTGATCCGGGAAGATCCCACATCCTGCGGAGCAACTAAGCTTGTGCCCTGGAGCCCAGGAGCTGCAACTACTGAGCCCCATATGCCACAACTCCTGAAGCCCTTGCGTCTTAGAGCCCGTGCTCTGCAACAAGAAGAGCTACCGCAATGAGAGGTACCACAGCTCGAGAGTAGCCCCTGCTCTCCACAACTAGAGAAAAGCCCGTGCAGCAGTGAAGACCCAGCACAGCCAAAAATAAAGAGAAAAAAGAAGTGTTCAGTCTCATGTCTTTAGACAATAGAGTGACTTAGTTGCTTTGCTAAACAAGTAATCTTACAGCTATAGAAAAATTGGTAATCGAAATAGGGATTTTTATTTTTAAAAATATTTACAATCTGACTCCCAAATTCTAATTTTATTACTAGTTATTAAAATGACTATGTGCCTATGATATCAGATCATCAACATTTTTTCTTTCCTCCTTTTTTTGCAGTACAAGGTCTTTTTTCGTTTGTGTAATAATGTGTTACGAAAAATACACAAATGTTTTATCTTAGGTACATGCCTTCTACTGCATTCGTTATTTGGTTGGATTCTGTGCTCGTTTTTTAAACGTCTTATATAAATATTATTTTAATTCACTGCAAAAGGGTATAATTCTAAATAAAGTCTAAGTTATTTTGAATTCATTTGAGATATAGTTCTGGTTGTTCCAGATATTTCATTTATATTTTCCTGTATTTGGTAATGATACCAATCCATAAAATAACTTGAAAATCTGTTATGCATCAGTAAATTCATTTATGCTTCATTGTAGGTGTTTAAGTAAATATAACTAGCTTATATACTGAAGAACTTGGTAATTTTTGTGGACTGTACAATGACTTATATATAATTTAATGTTGCCTCAAGTTTGACTTTAATTTAGATACTTTGAATAACATCACTTTAAGAAACTTTGTTGCAGGGTATTATAACCAGTAATTATGATTTTTTAATAACTGAAAAGTAAGATATCTTCTTCATTAATGTATCAAGACATTTGAAACTATATTAAGAACTGTATGAAACTCTTTACTATAGGAGTCCAAGTCTCAAAAGTAGTGGCATTTCAATGTAGTCTAATAGTAATCTAAACACATTATCTTTGCCCAGAATGTTTTGTTGCTGAGAAACCATTAAGACTGTTGAATTATAGCTGCATTGTATCATTGGATAGAACTTGGTTTGTTGACATTATGGTACAATTGACTTATGGGTGAGAAAGCTGGAAGAAGGGACCCTGACACAAATACGATACATTAAGTAAGCTTTTATATAGAGAGGATCATTTCTATGGAAATTATAGCTTCTGTTTCTTTAAATTTCATCCTTTTTTATTTTTCAGATTCATCTGGTCTTTTTCACAATGCTCTCTTCTTTTTTTTTTTTTTTTAACAATGCTCTTAAGAGCCTCATCAAGAGAACAAATGTTTTGGGTTTTGTTTGTTTGTTTTAATGAGTATAAGATTCAGTCAGCCCTTCCCTCTCTTTTTGTTTTGTTTGTCTTGCCTCAGCCCTGCTGAATTCTTTACTGTAATTCAGTTGTGTTAAGCATGCTTCTGGGTGTTTATACAAAGCCATCCTCTCTGCCTGATATGCTTTTGCCCCATATCAAAGATATCAAGGTATTTGAATGCCTTCCTTTATAACTTTAGACCACTGTGCAGATGTCACTCCTTAGGAGGATTTCCTTTGACCATCATGCTATCCCTCACTCTGCCTCCTTATCTGCCTTCCTGGTTTTAATCTACCTGACATTATCCGGTGTGTTATTTGTCTCCTCTCCAACACGAAAATGTAAATCCCACAGGTCAAGGACATTTTATTTACTGCTGTATCCCCAATACTCAGTGCCTGTCTGGCACATAGTAGGTGTTCAGCCAATATGGGTTGGATGGCTTTTCCATCAGAAGACTTAATAGAGGATGTTTCCACATAACAATTGTCTCCTATTATCTCTGTGATTGTTACAAACTTAATTACTTCAATGTCCCTTTTCAAGTGCTCTGTCACCTGGAATTTCCTTGGGTGTGGATTCATGCATTTGTTACATCTTCTGAGTCTCTCCCCTTCAAGACAGGTGTTGAATTGTGGAGCTTTAGACTTCCCTACTGTGGTTAAAAATTTATCTGTCTGCAACAACTTTTATCTTGCTTTTTTTTGTTGGCTGCGGTGAGGATTGCTATGCAATTTGGTAGGAGTTCGAGTTCAGATTCTGTACCAGCACACAGCCCAGAATTAAAGGTCTGATTTCCCATGGGTGTTTCTATCCTCGGTGTAGGTGAGTCTGTGCCCAGACTAAGTCCTGAGATTTCCAGACATGCCTTTTCCAACTTCCCACCTAATAAAGATCCCAGGTCTTGTCCATGAAGCACACAGGGATTGGCCTTGCCTCTCAGTCCAGAAATCTCAGGCCCGAAACATTCTGACCTCTTAGTATCAATGTCTTCTCCTCTGACTTGGAATCTTCACTTCCAGCACCTGAAAATGTTTCTTGGTTTTAGTTTTGCTCTGTGTGAAAAACACACTTCTGTTATATGTTATCCACTATTCAATTTTGTCTTGAGTTGGGGCTCGCCTCCCACATCTGTTCAGTCAGCTGTATTGCTACTGTGGAGATGATTTATTTTGACATTTTTATAGCAATACTGAAAATGGTGATATTCCTAATACATCCAAAAGTATTTACACTTGGCCCCATGATACATGAGCAGTGATAGAAATTTAGATTCTTTATATTCTAGGTCTATGGACATTCTAATGTTTTAAAGGAAATTTTAGACATTTGTGTATAAATTCTGCTAAATAGTGACCTCATCATCCATTCCATTATTTTTAAAAGTTTTTTCTTAGCATTGCATGTTTATTATTATTTCAGCCTTTTAGGACAATTTTGTCAAAAGGAAAGTAACTATAAAGGGGACTTTTCAGTTAAGTATCTGGAAGCCTTTAATTCCATTCATAAGTCTTTACTGATCGAACATGAAGTATACTCCCAGAACGTTTCTACTAGGTGATTCCCTTTATAATTTTCAATAATAATTATTATTGCACTCTTAAGACATATTTTTAGTTATCTTACTTTCAAGTTGACACGCACAGACTTCAAGTATACACTTTGCTGTGTTTCAGCAAATCCAGATACAAAACATTTCCCTCACTTCAGAAAGTTGTTGTATCCTATTTTATGCCTTTTATTTTAAACCTTATTTTTTTCCCTAGCAGATGTTAAGAAACCTCAGCTGAAACCTGAAAAGACTTCTAAGAAGTTAAGAGTTTCAAATGAGTTTGAGTCCCTGGATTTTGCAGACAGAAACTACTTTGTGAAATTATGGGCCAGACTTTCAGGCAAAAAAACGCCAGTGGTAAGAAGGGATAGAAGGGGAGGGGGAGGCCGCAACTGAACATTCTGCAGTTCAGACAACAAGGACATTGGATATTTTAACACTAAGTTTCACCACAACTGTTCTCTGACAGTGTCAGCTGAAGACAAGCCCCCCACCCCCCACACACTTTCTACACCTCTAAGAATAGGCATGAGTTCTAAAAGTAGAATATTCAGTGTAGATTTTGGGAGTAGCTTTTCCCCAGGCTCCTAGTCAAAACTCGGATACTCAGTTCTTCTAGTTAACAGGCACAGAAAACCACTACACAGAATTAATACTGTAAAATATACATATTTCAAGGGAAAACTTGCTTTGATGTTGAGATACAATTTTGAATATTCTTGTGCTGAGCCTTCAAAGCAAGTCCACTCAAAGAGTCCATGTTTTATAAGCTTGCAGTACGTAGACTTTCCTATAACCTTAATCCCTTTCTTCGAGAACTTAGAGAAGTCAGGACGGACAGGAGTTGGCCTGCATTAACATTAGGTCATGTTCTTTTCCTGTTTGTGATGGGTTTTCTGTGAATGTTGGGAATACAGAGACCTAAATCATTGCCACTTCTGCAGAAGTGATCCTGGAGTATAGGAAATGTCCCATTTGCTTATGCAAAATAAACTGCATCTAGAATTGTTCCTACCTACTAGAATCTGTGGGAAATCAAATATCAGTCATTAGGAGTGGGGATCACTCCCAGTCTTTGGATTAAGTTCAAGAATCCTGAGGTTTACACCATCCTGGAAATTTAGCGAAGGGAAGGGCCCCTGGTCTCCAGACTATCATGGTTACCATGGCAATGCACCTTGTCTGAAACCCTGAGTTCCATTCCAAGCCAGTGGCTCTGGTATTCTCCAGATCTCCTCCTGCAAGTACCTTCACCCAGTGCCAACTCCTAAGATCTCACCACACCCTAGGAGCTCCCTCAACATGAGGGGCCAATCAGCCTCTGTCCTTGTAGTTCTGGAAAGCCCAGCTCTTTTTTTTTTTCCATCACTTTCTCTCTGCACCTGCTCTCCCATCCTCCTTGGATGGTACATCTTTATGTTCCTTTGAGCTTAGACTTTCAAATATAAGTTCTTTGTTTCACCTCCCAGAGCATGGTGTATCCAGACTGTGAACTCCAGAACACACGTTCTTGGCCACCTTTATTCTTTTCTTTTTTTCCTCTAATATATTTAAAAAAAGATTTCCACCTTTATGTATTTATCCATTTGGGTTGCAGTGCTGCCCACAGCATGTGAGATCTTAGTTCCCAAACCGGGGATCAAACCCACAGCCCCTGCATTGGAAGCCCAGAGTCTTAACCACTGGACCACCAGGGAAGTCCCTTGGCCACCTTTATTCTTTAATGATAAATCTGTGTCTTAACAACCAGAACCAGCTCATGTCCCATTTAGGTTGTCCTGCCACTAAACCTCATACACACTGATGGGAAACACAGCATTGCCTCGCAGCCTTTGCCTGTTAGTGTGTATCCATGCTTTATTTAAACATGACCAACCTGAATGTTACCTGCTCGAAAGTTTTCAGGTCCAATTAAAGACAGCTTTTCTCTGGTCAACGGCACTCAGGTACTCAGGAGTGAGAACAGAGGAACGGAGATGAAATACACACACACTGGGTTCTCAGCTATAATTCATCTCCAGCATCTCAACATAAAATTCATGAACATTATGGAGGAACTGGAGAGGAGAGGGTATGATCAAAAGGCAATGTGAGAGTAGAAGGGGCCACGTTGGTGGGGGGAGGGGAGCAGGTAAGCAGACCACATGTCAAAAATTCTCATGAACTTTGACATGCCCAGGGTCATGCCTTATTTGCAGCCTCCTCCCTGAGAAACTGTTCAGCCCCCATAATCCAGGGCTTCTAGAGCCTAGTGTGGAAATACGCTGTGTTCTGTGTTAGGGGGTTGGCAGTTTCTCATCCATGATGACAACAGCTCTCCAGCCCCTTGCAGCCCGAGGTTCTGATAACTTCGCTTGCCAACACTGGTGGAGATAAAATGTAACAGAGTAGTTTCATAGAAAAGCAAATCAAATCCCCCCAAGAAGCAACAGATTCACTCCTCAGAAATGAGAGCAGAGGTAGTGCTAAATTGCTGCTGTCATACACATGAGGTGAATTTGCCTGAGATTATTTTTAGTGCCTCATTTTCTTGTAAAGATTATGAAAATTCAATGCTATTTTGAAATTTTAAGTGTTTAGCAACTTTTAGGATAGTTCATAGGTTATCCACCTCTTGCACAGCTGTTATAATGCTGCAAAATGAACAACAACCTTCTTAAGATCATCACATCAGAAGTTTAATGAAATGTTATGATGTTATGGTGGAGATCATAAATAGCCTTTGTGGTTGTTCAGTTTCTCAGCTCAGTCATGTCTGACTCTTTGTGACCCCATGGACTGCAGCACACCAAGCTTCCCTGCCCTTCACCATCTCCCAGACCTTGCTCAAACTCATGTCCATTGAGTCGGTGATGCCATCCAACCATCTCATCCTCTGTCATCCCCTTCTCCTCCTGCCTTCAACCTTTCCCAGCATCAGTGTCTTTTCCAATCAGTTGGCCCTTCGCATCAGGTGGCCCAAGTATTGGAGCTTCAGCATCAGTCCTTCCAATGAATATTCAGGGATGATTTCCTTTAGGATTTAAAACAGACTTTATGCATCATTTATAATTTGAAAGGGGCTTTCATGTAAATTATCTCATGTACCCCTCATTGCAACCCTTAGGAGAAGCTATTTTAATTCATTTTAACTTTCCCAGCATAAATCCCTATGTATTTTTGAAACTTTTTATTGGATTGGGGAAACTAATTGCAACTTCCTCGGTCAGATATCTATATTGTAAATTATTCATCCCCCAAGATAGAAAATGTTTGTACTTTTTGGTATTTAGTGATGGTAATGGGGTGTTGGTGAAATACTGGAGGAAAACCTCACAATCTGTCATATTTCAGATTCATACTTATAATCAGATATATTCAGTCAGTTACTGTGTGTGCAATAATCTGATAAAACTAAAAAGACAGTAAGTCTGTATCATCGAGAGAGAATCTCATTAGAAACATGTAAGAAATAATACGACATGTTAATAAAAATTGCCACATTTAAATTGTAGTCTTCATAAAAATATTTTTGTTTTATAAACTTTTATTTCTTTCTACTGGACAAATATTGTTTTGTAGGCCTTTTTTTTTCTTTCCACATATTCAGCAATCTCTCTTAAGAAGAGGATGATTATAGCTATTTTAACATCTGACATATTTTTAACATCAATATAATTATAGATCGTATTTCTTGCCTAGGAAAGAGAGTCTTTGGCGAGACAGTATGAGACAGCCCGGCAGACCCTCATGGGAAACACACCTCCTCAGCACACGTTCCTATTTCAAAGGTAGATATTTGTCACGTGTGTTTATAGTTGGGCATCTTTAGATTGATTATTTAGTATCCAAGTATACCAAATGAATCCTAAATCATCAGCATAACCAGGGACCTTTGTACTAAAATGGACCTGTTCTAGAAGTTGTATTTCCCTTTCATTTATACATGTTTTTAAAGGCACAGTATACTCAAACTGTTGCTAGAAACATGATTTTTTGCAATCTTTGAGGACTGCAAAGGATGATATTTCTGGTCGTGTTTGAATATAAGTATCTGCCTTCACCAAGGCTTTGATGATGGAAGGTTAATTTTATCCTATTGAATATCCTATCCTTGTCTTTCCTGAATCTCAAAACAATAGTAGTTAATGATTTGTGGGATCATTTATTTAATGTCTCCTTTCCACATTAAACTGTAAATTCCATGAGGATGGGACCATTGTATCTTTATTAATCCATGAATTCTCCATCCTTAATATGCAATGGTTCACTTAGTCCCTGATGCATAGTAGAGGCTTCATAGATATTGTTGGCTATAATAATTACTGTACTATTAATTATCACAGGTGACGAGGCACATTTCAACTTTAAGATGTACTCAAAATGAATAACCAGGATGTTTATGAAATGTTTGTGTTTTATTTTCTCATGAGTGTTACAGGCTTCAGTATTCTGAATTCTCTTTTCTGTGTGACCTTTTGGAAAGTTCAAGTAGTAAAGTGAAGCCCCTGTTTTGAGAAAGTTACTAAGAGCACTGACAAGACCTTAATTATAGTGTTTTAAAGAGCTTTTTAAAGTGCAGTGATTCAAGAAAGCAGAATGCAAAAGCCATTTTAAAATGTTTTTCAATTTCACTTCTTTTTATTGTCTGTAATTTTAAGCTATCTGTTGAAAATCTTTAACCCAATATAAATTAAGTTTTATCTTTGTCTTCTATGTAGCAAAAAAACAAGTGTGATTTCTTTTCTCCATATTGGCAAGCTATCTTTGGATAGTCTGATTCTAAAGGCAGGCTGTGTGGAATATACAAAGTTCTACTGGAGGAGGGGGCACGGGTGGTAGTCAGGAGATGGGCAGTATACCCCAGAGCAGCTAAAGTAGGGGATTGTCCGACCTCTGACCAGCTGAGCGGCCATGCCTACTGACACACTGTGGACACTAAGTTAGTTTAAATCTGAGCCTCTAATAGGTCATACAAGGGCAGAAGGGTGCTCTGAAATTTGCATGCATTTATATGCAATCAGTCTACTTTGCACATAGCAACTCTATTTAGCAAGTCTGGAGTGAATAGCAGTAGGATTTATTCACTAAAAGTAGTTAATGATTCTTTCAAGTCACTCTCTCTGGAAAAACAGGCTGGTATAGATGAAAAAAGGATATTTTATTCTAGAGTTCAGTAGAAAGTAAAACAGTAGAATTTTTATAAATATTTTATTCTGATATAGTTTCAAAGTATTAGATTACAAACAAAACTGGAAAATATCTATTTCAGTTTTCATAGTTGATAAATTGCTGGACTTCACTTAACAAATAGGTGAGGCTTTACAATAGAATATGCACTAATCAACAGGAAGATAATCTGCCTATATTAATGTCTTAATGGATAAGGAATATTCAGAAAAATACAAATTTGCTTAATCTACAAATTAAAATGTAATACCAGTGTCTAAGACAAGCTCTGATGTGTTTGTAAGTGTATACATTACATTATTCCAAATAGACTTTGCTGTCAAATGCATTTACTTTGGATGTAAGAGTCAGTATTTAGGTATAATGTGTGTGTATATACTTGGTATCATTACAGAATTCTGTGGATCTTTTTTCCAATTTCAGGGGTCTAGTACCAGCACCCATCATCAATAGTCTACGTTATTTTACAGCTTTAGAACTCAAGAAAAGTTTTGAGCTTTATGGAGATTATTTTAAAGCCCCCTTTGAACCTTCTGAAAAGAGGTGAGTTGAGTTTTGTTGGATAGAATAAATTATTTTCTGCTAGTTAGTTACAGTCATGGTGCTTATCCCTAGACTTCAGAGAATTCCTGAAGCTGGGAAGCAGGCCCCACCATGGAATATGAATGCAGTAGATCTGAGCCCTCTAGGGAGGGCACAGCCTTATAATCAAGGTTCACTGGAACCTAAGAAGCTTCTCTTTGGGACTTTGAAACTGGAGGGAATGACACACAGGTGCAGGGGCAGTTTGAGATCATTCAAGTCACCAGTGGTGGAATAATCAGGAGTCCGGTGCGAAGCACGAGCAGTGATGTCTACCAGTCTCTTCCTGTACTGCAGCTTGGCTGTGTTCTTGGCACCTAGCTTACCTTTGCTCTGGCCAGGTGTAAAAGCCTGGTTCTCTAGTTTTCCATTGAATCTGCAAACTACCCAATAGCTTTTCAGTGACTCCCTTTTTGAAATTTAAATTAGCCAGAGTTGGTGTCTGTAATTTGTAATCCACATCTCTGATTAGTACAATTGAAAATGTTTGCTAGCTGATGCTCTCGATTTTTAATATAAAAGTCCTTTTTTTCCTGGCTCCGGATTTTAATATGTCAAACTGTGATTCAAAACCTGATATGTGTAGGTTGAGAACTCCATATAGGCCCTCCCACTGATTTTAGTGCTTGACTTTTGTGCGCATTCTATTACATTCCATTTCTGCTTCAGCTGTCCCTGCTACTACCATTGACTCTCTCTCTATAGGTCTTAAATCCATGCTTCTCAAGCAAAGATGTGGCTGGTTGAGTCAGTCATCTTGGGTAGAAATCTCTAGCTGAACCCTCACAGGTAACATAGGTAACAAGCTGGTCTATAATTGGTGGCCCCTATGTCAGATAACCATGTTTTTTCTAATCATCTGTGGCCAGAGCCATGACAAAGAACCAAGTAAAGAACTCTTCAGCAGTAGTTTGTGGGTTTGGTCTCTGAATGCATGACAACAAAATAGACAAGAAGTGACCAGAAGCAAGCACACTAAAATGTTAGCAGTGGGTATTCTTCTAGAATTATCAGTTATTTTTATTGTCTTCATCTTTTTTTCTATAAATTCTAAATCATCCACACAGCATATATGTGTTTTATTTTTAATATTCTAAAATGTTAAAAAAAAAAACTCATGAGAATTTGATGAAATATTCAGTAAATTGGAAAAACTGGTCCTATAATACAATTAAGTTGCTCATTGCTTCTATATATTAAAATAAATTTTGAGTAAATTATAAAGTGAAAGTGAAGTCACTCAGTCGTGTCCAACTCTTTGCGACCCCGTGTACTGTAGCCTACCAGGCTCCTCCGTCCATGGGATTTTCCAGGCAAGAGTACTGAAGTAGGTTGCCATTTCCTTCTCCAGGGGATCGTCCCAACCCAGGAATCGAACCCAGGTCTCCCGCATTGTAGGCAGATGCTTTACCATCTGAGCCACCAGGGAAGTAAATTACAAAGAGTTAAATAGAAATTAAAAGATACTTGCTCCTTGGAAGAAAAGTTATAACCAACCTAGACAGCATATTAAAAAGCAGAGACATTACTTTGCCACCAAAGGTCCGTCTAGTCAAAGCTATGGTTTTTTCAGTAGTCATGTATAGATGTGAGAGTTGGACTATAAAGAAAGCTGAGTGCCGAAGATTTGATGCTTTTGAACTGTGGTGTTGGAAAAGACTCTTAAGAGTCCCTTGGACTGCAAGGAGATCCAACCAGTCCATTCTAAAGGAAATCAGTCCTGAATATTCATTGGAAGGACTGATACTGAAGCTGAAACTCCAATACTTTGGCCACCTGATGTGAAGAACTGACTTATTTGAAAAGACCCTGATGCTGGGAAATATTGAAGGCGGGAGGAGAAGAGGCCAACAGAGGATGAGATAGTTGGATGGCTTCACCAACTCGATGGACATGAGTTTGAGCAAGCTCCGGGAGTTAGTGATGGACAGGGAAGACTAGAGTGCTGCAATCCATGGGGTTGCAAAGACTGAGTGACTGAACTGAACGGAAATACAAATCAGTGCTTATAATATCAATGGTGTGTTAAAAGTCAGATGCAAATGTATATCCAGCATATAATGTAGCTTTAAAAAATATTCATGTATATGTAACATGAAAAAACACTAAAAAGATATATATCAAAATATTATCAGTTATTATCTCCTAGTGATGGGATTATGGCCAATTTTTATTTTCTTTGTTCTTCCCCATATTTTCCAACAGTGAGCATATTATAATTTTTGAGGTATTAATGTAACTTTAAAATGTCATTTTAGAAGTCTGCCACGGCAAAGGGATGTTTTATGAGGGTGATGTTTCATCATGAGAATGCCAACCTAAAAAATGAGTAATGGCTTCCTTTATGTCTAAGTTTTATTGTCATAACATTTTGGGTCTCCTTTGAGAAATTTGATAAAAAACTAGAGTCCCCACTAAATGGTCCCCTCAAGTCTGCACATCTCACTGGATACTAGATACTCTAGATTATAATTAGTTAACTCATTATAGTGACAATGTTGAAACTGTAGATCTCTGAGCATTTGTTCATACTCTCAGTTTTTAGTACAGTTAGATAGATTGATGGGAACACCGAGAGAAAGACTGTTTTGTTTGTGCTGTTATAACAAATTACCATAGGCTGAGTGGCTTAACCAAAAGATAGTTATTTCTTAAAGTTCTGGAGCTGAGAAGTTTGAGATCAGGTCAGCGTGGTTGGGTTCTTATGAAGATCCTCTTCCTAGTGTGCAGATAGCTGGCTTCTTGCTGTGTCCCCACACGGCAGAAGCGAGCTGCCTTTTGTCCTTTCTTGAAAGTCGTTCAGTCATGTCTGACTCTTTGTGGGGACCCCATGAACTACACAGTCCCTGGAATTCTCCAGGCCAGAATACTGGAGTGGGTAGCCTTTCCCTTCTCCAGGGGATCTTCCCAACCCAGGGATCGAACCCAGGTCTCCTGCATTGCAAGCGGATTCTTTACCAGCTGAGCTATTTCTTATAAGAGCATTAATCCCATTCAGGAAGTCTGCACCTCCGGACCTAGTCACCTCCCAAAGGTCTTACCTCTTTATCCCATCATATTGGGGGTTAGTATTTTGACATATAAATTTGGGCAGAGTTGGGGAGGGACACAAACATTCAGTCCATAGCAGAATTAAAAAGAAAAAAAAGAATTAAAAATTGCTTACTAGACTGCATTGGGCTTATCTATCAACTGTTCCCATAGTGAAAAGGGTGGGTCAGACCTTCACTCAAGTCTGCCCCCCACCACATGGTAATGCCTGTGTCTTTCAACCCCACCACTTTTTGACTTCTGACTTTCAAAGCATTTTCATTTACTACATCCTTTGATACAAAGGAACAGTAATTGTTTGAAAGGCAGAACTTTCTGTGATCCCTTTCTTGGTGTGTGTTTTAAATGAAGAGGTATTCTTTTCCAAAAATAAGAGACCAAACCGTCTGTCTTTTGAGTCAAATTGTGTTCCCCCACAAATGTGTATGTATTCATATAAACTGATAATGGAAAACATTCAGAGCCTCAAAACATAAATAAAGAAGTAAATAGTTCATAAAAGCTAATTAATAGATGCAAGAAATAATGATTAACCTTGCCATGAACAAAGCTCAGCTGTTCACAGTGCTCTCTCTGAGGAATGAGCTCCCCCTCGATGGATTTGCCCCCTCCCACGCCCCTGTACCCTGGAGGAAGCAGGAACAGGTAGAACCCAAAGGAGAGCAGCTTGCTGATAGGAAGTGCACTGGCCCAGAGGCAGAGACTCCAGGCATCCAGATCACACCCCAGCTTTATCCTTAAAAGGGGAACTAACATTTAGCAACAGTTATGCCCAATGTATGGTCCAGATCAGGCTGCCTAGCATGCTTTCATCTTTTCTGACCTTGAAATAGCAGAGACTGCCTGTATAAATTGCACTTGATTCTAAGGGCTTCCCAGGTGTCTTGGTGGTAAAGACTACACCTGCCAATGCAGGAGATGCAAGAGATGTAGATTCGATCCTGGGTTGGGAAGATTCCCTGGAGAAGGAAATGGCACCTTAACTCCAGTATTCCAACCTGGAATATTCCATGGACAGAGGGGCCTGGCAGGCTATAGTCCATGGGGCCGCAAAGAGTTGGACATTACTAAGTGACTGGACATACACACACACACATATAAACACACACTCTAAAGTCCTAGGAATCAGGAACCATGCCTGACTCATCTTGTTTGATAGATGCCAGCACCTCTCACCATGCTCTTTGCAAATATTCAGTGATGTTTTGTATAATGGATGAGAACTTTATGCTAATACATATACTACTTAATATGTCAGCTGCTAATAGGTCTTGACTGCCTAAGTATTGTTGAAAACTTAAGCTCAACAGAGATACTTTTGCAAACTACTGAATAATTTGACAACGATAACCCAATGGTCATATGGCCATTCATGGTTTTGCATCTCAAAGATATCATCCATTTTTCATTTTTCAGTGTCATGGATTCCAGTGATTCCATGCAGTATCCTGAATTACTTCATTCTTGTCCATGGTCAAAAGATTTGCCCTTTCGGCCTCCAGAAGACAGTATTTATTCACACCCAGACTCAACAATAAGTGATACTGAGGATCATGCCCTAAAAGGTATGAGTCATTTACATATGATTCTCATATAGATATTCATATTATAATTATATCTATTTTCTACTGTCTTTCTGTTTTCCGATTTTTAAAAATTAAATGAGTGTTTTACATGAGAATCCATCTGTTGAGGCAGGATGGGTTATTTATCCCACATTGTAGCAGATGAGAAACAAAGTTCAAAAAGATCCAGAATGTGCCCAGGGTTACTTAGCTATTTAGGGTGGATACTGCTGCTTGGCTCATCTGACCACACTACCTGCAAGGGTGTTGTTGAGCGAGAGGTGCTATTTTATTAATAGCAGCTTGGGCTCCATTCAGTGAAGGTGAAGAAAAACAGAGAAGGTTTCATGTTACTGACCAGTCTCCTGCTCTGGGGGTCTGGCAGAATCCTGATGGTTCAGGGCTTGAAGGATCAGACTCAGCCCCCACTCCCCTGCACCACCTCTTTATACCTAGCTGCCCAACAGACTTGCGAATGTGTATCACCGAGCTCAGACAGGATGATCCTTGCATTTTTGTCTCTGGCACTGTTCATAAAGGACATTGAGTAAAGACCTGAAACAATGTGGGGAGACTGAAGGGCTGGAGGTGAAAATGGAAAAGGGAGAGAGTAGCCCATATGGGGCTCTGTGAGCAACTGATGGAGGGATGAATAAATTGGGGGAAATTCTCTGGGACCTGGAGGCAAGGAGCCATCATGAGCAGCCTGAGGTGGGATGGGGTGACCTGCTTGAGCCCAGAAGATTTGAGGATTGCCTGCTTGCTCAGGTGACCATGGGAACCAGAAGGAGGCTACAGACGTGTTAGGTCGCCAGAGACAAGAGGACACAGTAGGTGGCATTCTCCAGAAGGAAGGTCCTGAATCAGGCACCTTCTCTTCAAGTGGTGTCTTCAGGACAGCTGACCAAGTATCTTCAAGGATTTTACTCATAAGGGTGGACATCAACCATAAGAATTAGAATCTGTTGGACTAGTTAGTGGTGAAGAACCCACCTGCCAATGCAGGAGGTGCAAGAGACACGCATTCAATCCCTGGGTTGGCGAGACCCTCTAGAGGAGGGAATGGCAACCCATTCCAGTATTCTTGCCTGGAAAATTCCATGGACAGAGGAGCCTGGCAGGCTAGTCCATGGGATCACAAGAGTCAGACCCAACTCAGCCTAGCGCATGGCCTGAAACAAACAGACTGCCAGGAAAGATGGGTTTATTGGGGCTCAAGCTGAGAATGCAAAATTAGTGGTCTACAACCACAACCATCCACATGCAAGGCCTCACAAGGCAAAGGAAGGAGAAAGCTTTTTACAGGGAGGAAACAGAAGTTGGGAGAGCTTTAGTAAACAAAGAGTCAATGGCTTTTCATTGCTTGAGTCCTTCCCAAGAAAGAAGAGGAGACTTTCTTCTTCCTGGTGGGCTCTGCTATGGTCATAGGACACAACAGGTCCAACTTCATTTAACTGAGATTTCTGTTTATTAATATACATTATTTTACAAGTCCTAAGTCTCACGTTCCAGGAAATAATCCCAACTTCTCAGGTAGACATACTGTGTCATCTCACAGGATGTGGGAAGTGCTCTGGGAACCCTTTAAAGGCTGTGAGCTGCCACTTCAAAGCCTGAGGAAACACAGGAGCCCTGGCCCGAACATGCCCCCGAGGTCCATCATGGTTCTGGCTTCCCATAGGATATGTTCCCAGACCTTTCCCATCTCATTTCTTCTCCTCTGCCTGTCTCCTTCCTTAAAAATGGAATCTTAGAGTTGAAAACTATTTTCCAAACCTAGTCTAGCCAGAGCAAAGGAGGGATGCTACCCGTGGGGCAGGGCTGTGGAAAGAATATTGCATTAGGGATCAGAAGACCTGGGTTTCTGTTCCATTTCTACATTGGGCTGGCTGCACAGTGTTGGGCAAATCGATTAATGTCTAAGCCTTAGAATTAATAAGATCTGTCTCACAATGATATAGTAATATCCTGTATTACTATAATATATATATTATAATGTGAGACATAATGTGATAATACAGGACCAGCAAGATGGGGTATGGTGTAAGTAAGAAGTTAAGTGCTATATGCCTGCCAGGTATTATGATTGCAAATTTTTACACATGTAGAAGATTGTAGTTGTTTTCTAGTGGGAGTTTTGAGGAGGTTTATTTCACTGGAATAAATTAGAATGAATGAATGGAATGAATAAAATTGAAATAGGCGAAGTTTTCCTATTTATCTGCATTGTGATCTTGTGTTAAAAACTGAGCATTTGAAAAAGCAGCTACCTCTCTCAAGGTGTAGACTGGCTCAGCGCAGGGGAAGCCCTTCACTAACTAGAGGGGTGTGTCCTGAGCCCAGGATCAGCCCAGCCTGAGGGATCAAGGTCTTTTCAGTTCCTTCCTGGGCATGCTCTTTCTCTGGATCTCCGGAGGTGCTTTCTTTTTTTTCCCAGTTCTCCAGTATACACAGATGCTTTTAAATGAATGTCTTAATTTTCCTAAGTGTCTTCTTGGAGTCTTAGCTGTTCTCGTGTGCTCCTCAAGTAGGAATCCCTTGTCCTAGGCATCTTTGGGTCTGTGCCTCCTGTAGGGTTTTTCCAGGAGCCCCACCCACTGCTTGCCATGGTGTCCTCTACCCTGAGATCCCACTTCTAGCCATCTGGGCTCCGAGTTAGGTGATGCAGACACCCATCAGGCTGCCCCTAGATGGGTTAGACTGTTACTCTCTCTGGTTCTCATGGGAGAGCTGGGAGCCAGACCTCTCTTCCCCCAAACTGTACTTTAACCCCTGGGAGGGAGAGAGCAAAGATGAGTAAAAACGTCATCAGATTTCCTACCCTTCTGCACGTGGTTTTTTCATGACTGCACGTTCACTTGGGCGCTATGGATTTTTGACTGATTTCCAGAGTTCCTATACCGTTATTTTAGCTAGTCTCTAGTTATTCATTTAATGTTTCCCTGGGAGAATAAGGGCCTGGAGCTTCCTAACTTGCCATCTTGCCAACATCTTTCCATCTTTCCATGGTTATCTTCTTAGAAATCACAACACACTACTGGTTGTGGGTCAGTTAAACCCATATATATATACAGACATAAATATTTTTCCCCCACAAACTGTGAAAGTTTTTATTATCCAATATATGTGCCATTGATTATATATATATATATATATATATATATATATATTTGGGGTCTTTATTCATCTTCCATATTTAGTTCTATAGATTGGGCCTTCCCAGGAGGTGCTAATGGTAAAGAATCCACCAACCAATGCAGAAGATGCAAAAGACGCAGGTTCGATCCCTGGGTTGGGAAGATCTCCTGGGGCAGAGAATGGCAACCCAGTCCAGTATTCTTGACTAAAGAATTCCGTTGACAGAGGAGCCTGGCGGGCTACAGTCCATGGAGCCGCAAAGAGTCAGACATGACTGACCCACTGGGCACACGGATTTCTATTAAGCCAGCAAGCATGCCACTGTGCCTTTGTCATGGTCTCTGTCAACATTGGGACCTAGGACTTGGCCAAGAGTAATATCCTGTGACAAGTCTCTGGAGTCTCATGTCTAGGGAAAGTCTACCTGCTTTGTGACTCCTACTTACATCTCTCTAGTGTATTCACAAGAGAAACTCTGATGTGTGCCTTCCATCATATTAGTCGTGTTTTCTAACTCAGAGGTCATCAAGATCTCTGTAAGGGGCCAGATAGTAAATAGTTTTGGTTTTGTGGCCATACAGACTTCTTAGCAGCTACTCATCCCTACTATTGCATTGTGAGAACTGCTATAGACAGTATGTAAATGAATGGGTGTGGGCTGGGTTCCATTAAACTTTTTAACTAAAATGTCTGCAGACCAAATTTTGCCTACGAGCTATAGGTTGTTGACCCCTGCCAAAGTAAAAGGGAAATTAAGTTAATCCGGAATAATTTTTCTTTGCAAATCTCTTCCAACACTTATCACTCACTATATTGCTTTCTGAATGCACAAACCGTTTCTTTCAGTTCAGTTCAGTTTAATCGCTCAGTCATGTCCAAATCTTTGTGACCCCATGGACTGCAGCACACTCGGCTTCCCTGTCCATCACCAACTCCCAGAGCTTGCTAAAACTCATGTCCATCGAGTCGGTGATGCCATCCAACCATCTCATCCTCTGTCGTCCCCTTCTCCTGCCTTCAATCTTTCCCAGCATCAGGGTCTTTTCAAATAAGTCAATTCTTCACATCAGGTGGCCAAAGTATTGGAGTTTCAGCTTCAGCATCAGTCCTTCCAATGAATATTCAGGACTGATTTCCATTAGGATTGATTGGTTTGATCTCCTTGCAATCCAAGGGACTCTCAAGAGTTTTCTCCAACACCACAGTTCAAAGACATCAATTCTTTGGTGCTCAGCTTTCTTTATAGTCCAACTCTCACATCCATACATGACTCCTGAAAAAACCATAGCTTTGACTAGACAGATCTTTGTTGGCAAAGTAGTGCCTCTGCTTTTTAATATGCTATCTAGTTTGGTCATAGCTTTCCTTCCAAGGAGCAAGCGTCTCTTAATTTCATGGCTATAGTCACTGTCTGCAGTGATTGTGGAGCTCAAGAAAATAAAGTCAGTCACTGTTTCCCTTGTTTCTCCATTTATTTGCCATGGAGTTATGGGACCAGATGCCATGATCTTAGTTTTTTGAACCGTTTCTTTAATAAGCCTGAATTTGCTAAGGATTAAACTCAGGTATGCCGGTTGTCGATCTTTATTTACATCTTCTAAGTGGCAGTATCATTTACCTCCAATGCTTTTCTTATGGTGATGAATTCTCAAAGACCAGACACTCTAAAAATTATTCCTGTCGATTTTTTCAATGCCCTGAGAGGTAGCTTACCTGGGTATGGAAAAATGAACTGATTGAAAAGGAGCCCGACTCTGCTACTCTCTGCGTTCTTCTTACAGGCCTTTGTTTAAGGTGTTTTTATTACCCTTTCCAGCTTAAAAAAATATCTCCATGGTGAACAAAAGAAAAGAACATGAGGAGGAGCCTTTTTGTTTTCTCTCTTTTTTTTTTTGTCCTCTGTTAACACAATATCATCTTCTCAAGGAGTGTGCTGTTCTTTCTCTGAATATACCTTGAAAGTGAAAGTGAAAGTCGCTCAGTCATGTCCGACTCTTTGCACTCCCATGGTCTATACAGTCCCTGAATTCTCTAGGTCAGCATAGTGGAATGGGTAGTCTTTCCCTTCTCCAGGGGATCTTCCCAACTCAGGGATCGAACCCAGGTCTCCAGCATTGCAGGTGGATTCTGTACCAACTGAGCCACAAGGGAATATACCTTAAAAAGGCCCATATTGCCTTTAACTTTGGAATTGCATTGCTTTGCCTGATAAACTGAGTCTTCCCAATCTGACAGGTCATTGTGTTTTGCTCACTTCCTATAGAATCCTCTAGCCTCACTCTCTTAATTCTTCCTACACTGCTTTCTCTGCCCACTGAGAATGCAGCTTCCTCTGTTGCCAGCATGCTTCCACCTTCAGTCTCTATCTTCCAAACTCCTCTTGCTTCCACACTCCCTGAAGGGCCCTCGCTCCTTGGTTCATCCTGTGTCCTCATCCTCGGTGAACAAGCCAATCTTAAGAGCATTAGATAAGGTTTCTCTAGGAAGGAGTGTGTGTGTGGTGGGAAATTGTGTGTGTGTGTGTCTGTGTGTGTCTGTGTTAAGTCTGCTCATATATGATTGAAAAGGAATATGTGCAGGGCATTGTTGCAGAGGGTATGAGCAGGGTAGAAGAGTAGCATAGGAATTGCTTGCTGTGGCCACCTTCGGGTCATTGGGCAAGTCTATACAATCCAAGGTTTGTCTAACCACACACATGATATATTCTCAACCTCATCCCTATTTTTCTTATTTGGATGTCATTAATTTTTTATAGTTTGTTATGAATGCATTCTAAAAATTATTCTGTTTTTTATGTCATGCAATGCTTATTTTCTTTGTTTAGTGTACCAAGGGGTTAACTATACGTACTGTATTTTTTTCCTTAATGTTTTACAGCACTACATAAACAAGCATTTCCACAAGGAAAAGGGTCTTTCCAACACAGAAAACACACGGTCTCAGCCATCAGTCGCCCAGGTTCCAACATCAAACCCACCCTCCCTCCGATACCTCAGGGCCGCAAGTAGACCAATATTCGATGTTTGATCTTAACGTGGAAAATTCTCTCTGATCATGTCTAGTCCCTCTGTCTTACCTGGCCATGCATCCTGGCTATTCCTCACTCAACCAACTACCTACAAAAGAATGTTCATGTGCCCTACTTCTCTCAATCAGCTTCTTTTGTGACTCTTTGAATGGTATCTATCTTTTTTCAAATGTAAGTTATTCTTAGCTTTTATTAATGTAATTTCAGTTTTTCCCATAGCTATGAATGACTCTTCCAGCTGCTTCCTGCTCCGAAATATCAGATGGCAAAAATCTCCTAAGATCTCTCCCTTGCTACATGCATAGTGGTTTGGGGATAAAACCAATGGAGATTGTGGTCTTAAAATTTCAACATGTCCATTTATAACATAAGTGTATACTTTACAGGATTGAAATATTTTGTTCTTCTCATTAGGAAAAAATTATAGCATTCCATTTAACTTCTGACCAGCATGATATCTCAACTTGCTTTAGCAATATGAAAAAATAGAGAGTATCAGGTATTTTTTTTATTTTACACTTTTTAGACTCTGATTATGAAAAGCTTATAAACAATTTTCATCATCTTTGTAGTTTCACTTCCTGTTATCTGCAAAAAATAAATTTTTAATAGTTATAGATGAAGCTGGTATTCAGCTGATATGTGTGAGCAAGACTAACCAGGTTGTTAAAATGTTGAAACATATCCCTTTGAATTGGCAAATGGCTTCTCCTCTGAATCCTCTATGCAAGATGGTTCATGGGAACCAGAGCCTTCACATAGTACTGCACTGATTGTTAAATCTTTTAAATATCAAAATCTGCTAATGTTTTCCTTTTTAAAAAATACCAAAACCTCCTTCAATAACCCTCTTTGCTATAACTCAAATTTGGATGTAACATGATATGCTATTGGCTCCTATCTTCCACCTAGCCCTATTCTCAACTAGAACTGGTTAAAATTCTTTTCTTGGGGGGTGGGTGGGAGAGGATGGGAAGGGGAACATGGAGGAGAGTAATAGGCTGAGCCAGAGAAGGGAGGCAATGGTCTCTGGAGAAGTAGGAGCGCAGGAAGTGGGTCTCATGCTTTATTGACTATGCCCCGAGAACCTTAGAGAATAAGATTCACTAGCATCATCTAATCGTCTTAAATGTCATTATGAAATATTTTAGACATAATGGAAGGTATAAAAATAACAGTTTCAATTTCAGACAATATGGAAGAGATGCCTTTTTAAAATTTCTCCTGCTAAGCACAGCTTAAAAAAAAATGTAAGATTGAGAGATAGGAGGGAGAGGGCAGAGCACCTGAGGACACTGACACTTGGGTAATGACATAGTGGTGATTTCTCTGGGTTTCCTTTTGCATAGACGTTGCCTTTACTGGGTGCTGGAGAAGCTACAGTCCCACAACACTAATGATACAGACAACAAAAGTTCCAACAAAGAGCCTGCTCTCTCTAGCTGAAAGACTAGGGAAGGAGCAGACTAGCAGCACAGAAACCTTTTAGACAAGAACTGCTTTACTCCAGCTGATCGCTGTGAATAAAGTCACCGCCCCATTCTTACTCTCACTCTTGTTAGCAAATTGTTGTTCAGTCTCTGAGTCGTGTCTGACTCCTTGCAACCCCATGAACTGCAGCACATCAGGCTTCCCTGTCCTTCCTATATCCCGGAGTTTGCTCAAACTCATGCCCCTTGAGTCGACGATGCCATCCAACCATCTCATCCTCTGTCGCCCACTTCATCTCCTTCCCTCAATCTTTCTCAGCATCTGAGCAAATGCTTTCCCCCCTTTCTAGCTGTAATGATGCTCACCTTCTCCTCCCTGCTATGATAGTATCGGAACATTTTTTGTGGAGAGCCGGGACATTTACCACCACCTAGTGTTGAGAACCCTCTCTCAGATTATTTGAATAACGTGAACCGTGAACTTCCAGATGTTCCAGCTGGTTTTAGAAAAGGCAGAGGAACCAGAGATCAAATTGCCAACATCCGCTGGATCATCGAAAAAGCAAGAGAGTTCCAGAAAAACATCTATTTCTGCTTTATTGACTATGCCAAAGCCTTTGACTATGTGGATCACAATAAACTGTGGAAAATTCTGAAAGAGATGGAAATACCAGACCATCTGACCTGTCTCTTGAGAAACCCGTATGCAGGTCAGGAAGCAACAGTTAGAACTGGACATGGAACAACAGACTGGTTCCAAATAGGAAAAGGAGTACGTCAAGGCTGTACATTGTCACCCTGCTTATTTAACTTATATGCAGAGTACATCATGAGAAACACTGGGCTGGAAGAAGCACAGGCTGGAATCAACATTGCTGGGAGAAATATCAATAACCTCAGATATGCAGATGACACCACCTTTATGGCAGAAAGTGAAGAGGAACTAAAAAGCCTCTTGATGAAAGTGAGGGAGGAGAGTGAAAAAGTTGGCTTAAAGCTCAGCATTCAGAAAACCAAGATCATGGCTACTATTTCATGGGAAATAGATGGGAAACAGTGGAAACAGTGTCAGACTTTATTTTTTGAGGCTCCAAAATCACTGCAGATGGTGATTGCAGCCATGAAATTAAAAGATGCTTACTCCTTGGAAGGAAAGTTATGACCAACCTAGATAGCATATTAAAAAGCAGAGACATTACTTTGCCAACAAAGGTCTGTCTAGTCAAGGCTGTGGTTTTTCCAGTGGTCATGTATGGATGTGAGAGTTGGACTGTGAAGAAAGCTGAGCGCCGAAGAATTGATGCTTTTGAACTGTGGTGCTGGAGAAGACTCTTGAGAGTCCCTTGGACTGCAAGGGGATCCAACCAGTCCATCCTAAAGGAGATCAGTCCTGGGTGTTCATTGGAAGGACTTACGTTGAAGCTGAAACTCCAATACTTTGGCCACCTAATGTGAAGAGCTGACTCATTTGAAAAGACCCTGACGCTGGGAAGGATTGGGGGCAGGAGCAGAAGGGGACAACAGAGGATGAGATGGCTGGATGGCAACACCAACTTGATGGACATGAGTTTGGGTAAGCTCTGGGAGTTGGTGATGGACAGGGAGGCCTGGCGTGCTGTGATTCATGGGGTTGCAAAGAGTCGGACATGACTGAGCGACTGAACTGAACTTAACTGATAAATATATTACAGGAGTTGAATAATTAAAGAATTCTTAATTGAACTATGAAAAAGAAATCTCCAAGCCCAGGTGCTTTCACTGGAGAACTTTACCAAGTGTTACAAAAAAATTCATACCAATTCTACGTTATCCCTTTCAGAAAGTGAAAAAGGAAGGAACAATTCCCAATTTATTTTCTGAGGCAAATGAGATACCAGATGAGACAGATACCCCTGATACCAAAATGAGACAGATCTTGAAAAGATGCAAAAATGCTTTAACAAAATTTCAGCAAATCAAATTGAGTAATACATAAAGAGTTATACAGCATGACCAAGTAAGTTTAATCCAGGGATGCAAGGCTGATTCACTCACTAGTTGAAATGAACCAATGTAATCTACCATAATAACAGACTAAACAATAAAAATTACATGATCAGAGCAATTAATGCAGCATAAGCATTTAACAAAGATTAATACCCATCCATGATAAAATCTTGGCACAGAGGAGACTTTCTATTTGATAAAGACTTTTTGGTACATGTCTCTATCCTTAAACAACATACACTTTTATTCACCATGACTTCAACAGTATACTGTATATATATATCAGTTAACTTTTTCTCAACTTTATGTTTGTGGGTTTATTCTATGAACATTGTATTGGTTTAGTTTTAAGGTTTTTCACTGCTGTATAATATTTCACTGTTAGAATGTACCATAATTTATCCACTTTCTTGCTGATGAATGCTAATTTTTTTCTACTATAAAAGGTGCAACTAAAAAAATTCTTATCTATGTGTGAAGTTGCTGTGTTATTAGTATACAGATCTTTAACTTATGGCTTTGGCCTTCCCTGATGGCTCAAACGGTAAAGACTCTGCCTGCAATGCAGGAGACCTGGGTTTGATCATTGAGTTGGGAGGATCCCTTGGAGAAGGGAATGTCAACCCACTCCAGTATTCTTGCCTGGAGAATCCCTATGGACAGAGGAGGCTGGTGGTCTACAATCCATGGATTCACAAAGAGTCAGACCAACTAATACTTTCACTTTCTTTTCAGATATGGCTACACTGATTATTCTAATATGCCTTCACAAATATGTAAGAGTTTTTATTTTCCCATATCTTTAGCAACAAGTGGGATTGACAATCTTTTTATTGCTAATCCAATAGGTGATAATGTAAACTCATTGTGGTGCTTTGGATTTCTCCAAAGTTGAATATTTTTTATGAGTTTTTTGGTCATTTATGGCTTTTCAGCGAATTGCCTACTTATATGTCTTGTTCAATTTTAAATTGAATTATCTTTTTCTTATCAATTTGCAGGATTTATTTATATATTCTAGTTATTAAGTCTTTAGTTATATGAATCACAGATCTTTTCAAAGGCTGTGTCTTTTCACCTTTTAAAAATGTTATATTTTAATGAATAAAAGTTTTTAATATGGCCAAATGTTTCAACCATTTTCTTGATACTGTGCTTTTTTTATGTCTCGTATATTCATTTCCTGTGTTGACTGTAACTGTAGTCCCTTAGATATTATTCTAAATGTTTTTTTCTAAACAATTTTGCCTTTCCAATTTAGGTCTATACCTGCAATGGATTTTTGTGTACAGTGTGAGGTAGGGCTTAATTTTTTTCCAGTTGTTCTATCTCTTTTTCTCTCTAATCTGTAAGACCATGTCCCACATATTATTTCCATAAATGCTTGGGTCTGTTTCTGGGCTTTCTGCTCTATGTTCCTGTTTTATTTACTATACATTTATAATAAGACTTATAACCTGGTAGGACAAGTTGTGCACTTTTATTTTCCTCAAAATTATCTTGACTATTCTTCACATTTTGCTGTACCAAGTAAGTTTGAGTGAGTGATAGTCACTCAGTCGTGTCCGACTCTTTGCAACCCCATTGGACTATAGCCTGCCAGGCTCCTCTATCCATGGAATTTTCCATACAAGAATACTGCAGTGGGCTGCCATTCCCTTCTCTAAGGGATCTTCCCGACCCAGGGATCGAACCTGGGTCTCCTGCATTGCAGGCAGTTTCTTTACTATCTGAGCCACCAGGGAAGCCTACTAATAAGAGACATTTCTAAGTATAAAGACAGGTCAACTTTAAAAGTATCAGCAGATACATGCTTGACTTTATCTTATCGTCTATAGACAATACATTAGAATATGTAATGAATCCATACATCTTTTCCAAAGGAATACCCAAGACAGAAGTAGCAATAAATGTAGCAAAAATGACAGTCAGTCAGATGAAATAATTTAGATGAAGTCTGAAGACAAGATGAAGCTTGTCTCTCAAACAAACGGGGACTGGCAAGTGGTCAGGAATGAAATACAATGTGCTTTTAACTTTGTATGAAAAATAACATAACAGTTCTATGTTGGTGAACATAGTTCTGGTTTTGCCACATAAATCCTCTACTTCAAGTAATTTTAGAATTTTTTAAACTTACAAATACCTTATTTGAAGTTAATTAGAATCACATTTAGTTCATATGTTTGGGAAGGCTTATTGTCTTTATGATATTGAATCTCCCTTCCTATAAACATGCTCCCTTTGTATAAACTTTAATTCCTTTAATAAAGTTGTATACTTTTCTCCATAAAGGATATATGTATCTTTAGGTTTTTATTCCTAGGTATCTTATTTTGGTCATTTTAAGTGGAATATTCTTTAAGATTATATTTTCTGTGACTGATATATGGGATGCAATTCATTCCTATAGTTATGTATTATTTATTCTAACAGTATATTTGGAGATTATTTCAGGATTCCATCCAGATATCATCAAAAATGAAAATTTTTTCCCTTCTTTATATTCCTATTATTATTCTCTTTTGAAAATTTCATTGCATCATTTTCTTCTTTTAAAAACTTCCCTGAAGAGAACCTCTAAATTCAATGTTGAGTGGAAACAATGATAGTGGTCATCCTTGTCTCACTTCTGATTTTAAAAGGAATATTTCCAATGCTTCATTATATTAAGTGTGAAATTTGCTGTAGATTTTTGGCAGATAATCACCTTTGGAAAAAAGAATTTTCATTTAATTCCTGAATTACCATACATTTTACCATGAATGAGTACTGAAAAAAAATGTGTTTTCTTTTGTAGGGCACAGAAATCTGAGATATGTATTATACAAATTCAATCATATCAATTGTATTATTCCAACAGTTATTTTCTTAATTTTTTTCCTACTTATACTGAAACATTAAAAAAAAACAAACCACCCTCTCCCTATGACTGGGTTCCCCTCCCCTCCCCTTCCCTTCTTCCTTCTTTCCTTTCTTTTTTTTTCCTTCCTCCTTTCCTCCCTCTCTTCCCAGATTACCTGTTGACTGTAGAAAAGTTAGCGGTACCTAAAGGACACGCTTACAGAAGCATCAAAAGGAAACATCACACAAATTAGAAAGACAGCAGAGCAGCAATATTATAATCAGACAAAATAAGAGGTCAAGATAACAATCACTAAATGATACGTAAAACACCCTTTTCCATTAAAATAGGCACATCCCATTACCAAGGGGTAACAGTCATGAACGCTTAGAAATTGAATCATATAACATCAAAGTATATAAGGCAAAAAAAACGTTACAAATGTAAATTGCTTTCTATCTGAATCAAAGTGCTCTCATCCATAAACCTAGGATTCTAACAGGTTTGCCTGTCAGGACTTTTTGATGGTTAAGCTAAGTGATGTGTGTATAGTGAGTGAGTACAGATACCTCAGGCCACAAACTCTTAATTTTAAGGTCAAATTCAAAGTGAAAGAAATTTAATCTTGTTCTCTATCAATTCAGGACAATCTTAATTCTGTTGCCTCTCTGTTGCTTTTAACCTGGGATCTCATCCAACTTCTAGGGGTTTATAGAGTTTTCAAGGCATCAGCAGAAAGCATCTCGTTCCTGCATTAATGAGAAAGTCTTGGGTCTTGCCTGCTCTCCAGGGACCATGCCTGTAGCTGCTGACATGCCCTATTATTTTGACCACTCCAGGTATGTCGACTCTTTTTTTTTTCTAATGTAACTTTGATTACCTTTATGAAAGCACATAATAAACCCATTGCTCTGTTGTGCCAGTCTGGGGCAAAGGGTGTGTCTTAGTGCCTCTCTCCCTTGATTCCCTTGCAGTCTTCATTCTTTGCCAGGTTCCCAGAACGTGGGTATATTGGGAACTCTGTCAATTGGCTACCTGGTAGAGCTCCATACGGGAAGCCAAACATTGGGACCCTATTCAAGTCTCGAGTTCAAATAGGATTTCTGTTGTATCCTGGAGTAATGGTTGAAGTTGTCTCTGGAGTAATGGTTCTCAGCTTGATCGGCAAGTCACTCTCTCCATAAGTTTAAAAAACACCCATATCCAGGCTCCATCCCAAGTCAATTAGATAAGGATTTGTGTGTGTGTGGTGGGGGGTCGTTAAGGCATTGTATTTTTAAAAAATTACCACTGCTCCTGGAGGATTGAGTCGGGGGGCTTTTCTAGAATGATTTTATCAAATGTATTTTTTTGTCTTTAACAGATGACTCACCATCTCATCATACTCTTATTAGCATAAACTATAATTTTTTAATGTTTATATTTTTTAATTTTTATTGAAGTATAGTTGATTTACAATGCTTCAGGTATATAGAAAGTGATTCAGTTATACATATATATATAAAAATATATGTATTCTTTTTTAGGTTCTGTTCTAGTATAGATTATTAGAAGATATTGAATATAGCTCCCTGTGCTATACAGTAGGTCCTTGTTGTTTATTTTATATACTGTATAAAATAGTATAGTATAGTATTTTATATATATATATGTAGTTTATTTTATATATAGTAATGTATCTATTAATCCCAAATTCCAAATTTGGCCTTCTCCCCACTTTTCCCTTTGGTAACCATAAATTTGTTTGCTGTATTTGAGTCTATTTCTGTTTGTCAGTAAGTTCATTTGTATCATTTTTTAAGATTTCACATATAAGTGACATCATATGATATTTGTCTTTGACTTACTTTGCTTAGTATGATAATCTCTAGATCCACTCATGTTGTTGGAAATGGCATTCTTTTTTTTATTTGTTTCTTTTTTATGGCTAATATTCCATTGTATGTATGAACCACATCTTTATCCATTCATCTGTTGATGGCTATTTAGGTTGCTTCCATGTCTTGGCTACTGTAAATCACTGTGCTTTGAACATTGAGGTTCTGCTTTGAACGTTGAGGTACATGTATCTTTTTGAATTAAGAATTTTTTCCGGATATATGCGTAGGAGTGGGACTGTTGGATCATAAGGTAAGTCTATTTTTAATTTTTTTAAGGAAACTTCATTCTGTTCTCGATAGTGGCTACACCAAATTTATATTCCCACATAATTGTTTATCATTACTAATTTGATAGCTGAAAAATGTTAATTTATTGATTAGGTTTAATATTTTTCATATGCTTATTTTTTAATTAGTATTTCCATCTTGGTGAATTGTTGGTTCATATCTTTGTTACATTTTTATCCTAGGATGTCAGTGTTTTCTGTTATATTTTTATGAGAGTTTTGTCTATTAAATATTAACTAAGTGGCCCCCTCTTGCTTATGATCTTAAAATGTGTTCTCTAAAAGCAGTGCTTGTTCAATCGAGCTTTCGGTGATGATGGAAATATGTAAAAATATCTGCATTATCTGGTATGGCAATCAATAGCTCCAAGAGGCTGTTGAGCACTTGAAATGTGGCTAGTGTGACTGAGGAACTGAATTCTTAAGTTTATTTACTTTTACTTAATTCAGATGTAAATAACTACATGTTATAAGTGGCTACTACACTGAGAATTGAAAAGTACAACTCTAAAGAATTTATCATTGTAGTCTTGGGTTTTTTGTGGGGTTTTTTTTTGCCTGACAGTTATTTTGAGAGTTCTTTTTCCTTATAAGTTCTAGTTTTGGTGGATAATAATGAAGAAATGAAAATATGGCTTTTGTAATTTATATTTTATAAGCTTTATTGATGTCCTTTATGCCTTGGCATGTGCTGAATTTTAAAAAATCATCAATGGGATTTAAAAGAAAGTCTATGGCATAAAATTTTGCTCCATCTACTAATTCACTTTTTTCTAATTATGCATTATTCAAACTAGATATATCCTCTTATTTTTATCAACTTGCTCTGTCATAAATGATACTGGTGTTACAGTATCTCTCTGTAGACTGTAGTTTTATTTCTGTCTCTTCTTAAATATCAAATAATTTTTTGCTATAGTAAATGTTTTTCCTTTATTTTGTTTGCTTTTTATAGTCTTTTAGTTTTCTTGCTGTTTAGATTTTGATGTTATCTTAATCAGTTCATAAACGCTCAGGACTATTTCATAATTAGGATTTCACCTTGTTTCAAAATAAAAGGGTCCTGAAAGAGTCCTTTTTGTTTCATAGAATCCTTTTTGCTTTGAAGTTTCCTTTGATAGTATCAGGGCCGCCTCTGCTTATTTCTGTTTGGCTGATATATTTTATTTATCTTCTTAGTGTTATTCTTTCTATGTAATTTGATTTTGGTCTCACTGTTGTAAGAAACATGCAGTTGGATGCTCTCTTCTCTAACTCAATCTGAGTTTCTGCCTTTTATTTCAGGTGTGGAGCAAAACTATTTTTATTTCTTTTTAATACTGATGAGTTCAGTCCTTTTCCTATCATTTCTTCTCTTATTTTGACAGGCTGTCTTTGTTAACCATTTCACTTATTGGTTTATGTCTTTTGCTGTATATTTTGTTCATTTATAGTAATTTGAACAGTATATTTCCCCCTACTCTGATGTATATCATGGAATTTAAAATGTCTGTAGTTCTCCCTGCCTAGTCCATTCCCACAATTACACATTTAATTAGGACTTTCATTATTTTTAAAAAGTGTTTATTTATTTTTGGTGAGGCTGGGTCTTTGCTGCTTTGAACAGACTTTCTCTAGTTGCGGCGAGTGGGGGCTGCTCTTCATAGTCAGGTACAGGCTTCTTGCGGTGGCTTCTCTTGTTGCAGACAAGGCACAGGGGCTTCAGTAGTGTGGCTCGCAGGTTCTAGAGCCTGGGCTCAGTAGTTGCGGTGTACAGGCTTTAGTTGCCCGCAGCATGTGGAATCTTCCCAGACCAGGTATCGAACCTGTGTGCCCACAGCATGTCCCCCAGACCAGGTATCAAACCTGTGTCCCCTGCCATTGGTAGGCAGATTCTTTTCCACTCTACTAGGGGGGGAAGTCCTACTTAGGAATTTTAGACTCAGTTTATAGAGCCTCACCCCTCTTTCTATTTTCCCCAAATAAATTTTTAAGAGCTATTTTGGCTTTATCCTCAATTCTTATTTTATTTCTCTCTGGATTTTTCACTAATGTCGATGTTGAATACCAATTCTTTTATATGATTACTTTCTTACTATCAAATTCTTAAGCTAAAAAATCCTGAAGGGAAAGTGAGGGAAGGGAAGTATTTCAGAAAATAGTTCTAAAGTAATGAAAGAATCTGATTTCTATATTCTACTAGGAAAAGCAAGAGGTGAGAGCTGACTGAACTCTTTTTACATTTTTAAAATATTTATTCTGCTTTTCCCAGGACATATTTTCTTTCTGCTCTCCCAGGATCCTGTACTCAATAAGTCTTCTAAGACTTTGCATGTGACCCTAACTTTATATTTCATTCCTAGTACTAGTTGCTTTTGTTACTTTTGTTTTGTTTGCATTTTATAAGGGCAGTGTCTTTCATTATTTGTTGAATGGGAAGTTAGGACAGGAGGCTGCTAATATGCTGCCATTTCAACCTAGACACGTGCATTTCAATTTCTAGGAAGCACAACATTTCAAAAGTTCATAAAGATATCTGTCTGTATGCCCTACCACTGCATTCCAGAAAGGTCTGAGGACACATACAGTGGTGCATTCAATTCAATCAGATAACACATGAAAAAGTAAGGATATTGAAGCAAAGAGGAAAAAGAGGATGCTTTAATATGTCAAGTGCAAGCCCTAATTTTTAGAGGAAAATTGAGCAAAATTAAGCTTTCTAGGTGTTGTTCTGTCACTCAGTCATGTCCGACTCTTTGCAACCCCACGGACTGCAGCACACCAGGCTTCCCTGTCCTTCACCATCTCCCGGAGCTTGCTCAAACTCATGTCCGTTGAGTCAATGATGCCATCCAATTATCTCATCCTCTATTATTCCCTCCTCCTCCCATCCTCAATCTTTGCCAGCATCAGGGTCTTTTCCAATGAATCAGCTCTTCACATCACATGGCCAAAGTATTGGAGCTTCCGCTTCAGCATCAGTCCTTCTAATGAATATTCAGGATTGCCTTCCTTTAGGGTTGACTGGTTTGATCTTAGTCACAGTACAGAAGAAAGCACGATCAGTGCCACAGCTTCACGATTCATGGTGACCTTAACATAAGACAAGCGTTGCCCAGGAGCAGCATAGCTTTTCTTGATAATGAGACTTGAGGAATTTTTCTCTCCTTGTTCTCCCAAAGGGGGTGCTGTCTGAACACATGGACCATATTCTCCATATCATGTAGGAATTGAATAGTCTGTTTGACACAGCCATTTCTTACAATGTCCTGTGATGCAGACTATATAAAATTGTTTGAGAGGCTCTATCTAAATTGTAGGGAGGCACTATAACATAATGGTTATTAACTATGTAAGGCTGCTGTCCAAATTCCTGAGCTCAAACCCTGATTCAGCCATTAGCTTGGAGTCTGACCTTAGGTAACTCACTCAAGGCCCTGTTTTTTCCACTGCCAGGCTCAATCATGGAGGGGCTGATGGCGATGTCCTTTTACAGACCGGAGAGTGGGGTAGAGGTGTGGGGTTGTAATCAATCACGTTGTAATGAATGAGGTCTCCAACCTCAAGTCTCCAACCCCCTGTGGTGGGTCTTCGTGGAGAATTAATAATCAAGTGGTGGAAAACTGAAGGAAAAAGAAAGTATTCCATCAATTCTGAGAGACACATTTTTCACATTTTAAAAAATATTTAAAAAATCAGGGCACATTTTAAAATTGATGGCATGCCATAGCTGAATTGGCAGCGTTGTTTTTCTTTCTTGGTGGAATATAAAATGATGGTGTATGTTATAATTTATAACACCTTAGATTCAATAAAATATGATAGTGATAATTATTGCAAGAGACCAGCTTTTCATCAGGGGCAGCTAAGATCTGTTTGTGGAGGTAGGATGGATTCCTCTAAACTTCTGGCAATCCAAGAGGGCCATGGCTGTCCAGTTAGGGCTCTGTCAAAGAAGGTGGTCAGCAGAAGTGTGGCTCTCCCGTTTAAAAAAGAAGTCCGACTAGGGCTAACCTTGAATTAGCTATCTTTCCCAGGTCCCTTATAATGAGAGGAAAGAACTGCATGTACAAGGAAATTCCTTTTATCAACAGAGAAAAGAGTTAAACTATAAAAAAGCATAAGAATACACAGTTAGAAAAAGGCAGAGAGTAAGTGGACAGCCTGCCAGGAGCCCCTTCCATACCACTTCCTTATGTGGTTGTTGTTCAGTCACTAAGTCATGTCTTAATCTGCAACCTCACGGACTGCAGCACGCTAGGCTTCCCTGTCCTTCACTATCTTCCAGAGTTTGCTCTAAACTCATGTCTATTAAGTCAATGATGCCATCCAACCATCTTATCCTCTGTCGCCCCCTTCTCTTCCTGCCCTCAATCTTTCCTAGTATCAGGGTCTTTTCCAATGAGTCAGTTCTTCACATAAGGTAGCCAGAGTACTGGAGCTTCAGCTTCAGCTTCAGCATCAGACTTTCCAATGAATATCCAGGGTTGATTTCCTTTAGGATTGACTGGTTTGATCTCCTTGCAGTCCAAGAGACTCTCAAGAGTCTTCTCCAGCACCACAGTTCAAAAACATCAATTCTTTGGCGCTCAGCCTTCTTGTGGTTAGGTATTGTTTCACAAGTCAGTCAGGACTGTTGAGAGACCATTGTCAGTGAACTGTCCCTCTGACTTTAAGCCACCAGGAAGAATATCAGAGACTGCTGTGTTTGAACACTCAGAAACTCACATCAGCACAGGAAGGGCCAACTGGGATGCTAACTACACCATCCCAGTTTGGCAAGAAACTACATCTCCCTTCAGGGGAAGTTCACTCCCTGTTCCCTCCAGAACTGTCTACATAAAGTACCTGTCGAATGATAAATGCTCCAGAAGCATTAGCTAGTTTTATAAGTAGTTTTGGCCACACATTGTTGGAAAATATGAAAGATCTATTAGGGAAAAACCAGAAATGCTACTGTGATTCATGGTACCTAGGAGTGCTGAAGTGGGGAAGGACCTAAAATTCCCCTGTTGATTGAATGATCATGCATCCTGGTGTTCTTGGGGCTGTCCCAGTTTATGCTCATGGTCCCAGAAAAATTCCTAACAGGACTCCCTTTCATTCTCAAAAGCATCCTAATGTAGATAATAATTGATAAGCTCCTTCTATGTATGGATCATGAGGAGTCAGTCTTTCCATTTCTAGGCAGACAATGTGAGAAATACAATAATTTAAATACAGAAAGATAAAAATTCAATTAGTGAGATATATAAAAGCCTAAAAATAAGAATTGAAAAACCAACAAATCAAGAATAAATACAAACAAAAATAATTTCAAAGTAAAAACCCTACATCTTGGACTCATTAAATAAAAAACATTTGAGAAGGTGAAACAACTATTTTAAACTAAAAGCTCAAACTAAGTATTCTAGAAATGTTACATTAGAATGTGTAATAATACATTTTAAAATACACAACAGAGAACACAGAGATTAAATAAATTGTAAAATGGGATAAAAATATAAACAGAACAATACAAATAGAGTAAGAAAAACTCACTAAAATAACACACATCTCTGTATATAATACACACAGATAGGCTTGTATTTATAGAATAGTTTATATGTACACAATATTTAATTCTTTAACAAAACTAGCCAAAAACTAAAAGAGGAATGAGGGGAAAAATGAAATATGGGCTGTGACTTAAAGCCACTGAACGCCAACAACACCTGGAATTCTGTGCTCTGTGCTTTGTCTCAGTGCGGGATACAAGCAGAGTCCCTGTGGGTAAGGGAGGTGTGAGGGCACCCAGAGAATGACCTGACCCTCTTCTCCCAAACCGCATCAAACCCTCTACACAAAGACTTCTCACTCAATGTTGGTGAAATGGTGAGATGTTGCATTTTTGCCATTCAGATCTCCAAGTGCATAAACATCATATGCTAATAATCATTATCATACTTTTTGGAGATGTGGTCACATGTGTAAAAATTCTTCCCTAAAGTACCTGATTAATGAAAACACCCCAATCCCAAACTGTATTGATAGCCAAGGGTGTCGTTTAGAGAGATGATGAAATCAACACATAAATAACAGCTCCTCAGTATAATAATCAGCAGAGCACCAGACAGAATTTGCAGTATCACTACTTTTAAAAAGCACATGCAGCAAGTTTTGTTGAACAAGAACTATGAAAGATGAGAGCAATTTGATCTACTAATTAGAAAGTCTCCATGCAATCAAAGTGGCTCAGCTAAGGTCATATACTTCTTGCTTGCATTTAAGAAGGAGAAGGGTCTGCAGTTTTATATTTTCTCTTATTTATTAACATGAGAAAAGCTCCAGGTTTTTTATTAACCTGGGCAGTTGTTGGCATGGGAGATTAGTTCAGCAATTTGATGAGGTGAATTCACAGCATGTTAAATTAGAATCCCAGACACTAAAGCCCCCAATCTAATTTTCACCCGAGTTTATAAGGCTCTCTCGAAAATTCTATTATACTAATGCATACCTCTAATTCTCTAACTCCTATAAGAAATAGTGCTTCCTACCAATTATGAAGTCAAAAGTATTCTCAATTGCCACTGTAGAATATTTAAATTCTTTATTTCCTGGATCATAGAGCTTAGGTATAGAGATTCAATCTGTTTTTCCAAAAATGGAAGTACTTGTAAATTATAGCAGAATTCCTGATCTAACTATGAATTCTGCCAAATAAAGATTTGGAGGGCAGAGGCACTAATTTTACCTAAATGATAACTCCACTTGCTTGTTTGGGAGGCAGGTCCTTAAAAACCCAATCAATATATGATTCAGAAACCTTGACAAACGAAGGAAAAACAGAAAAGGCAAGGAAGCTTTAAGGTGAAGAATATTTTTTGGTTCTGATGCACATACGAAGTTAAGCTACTGATGAGACTATATGAACTTGATGTAACCCTATCTCGGACACTCTTCCCCCAGATAACCACCTGGCTTGCTCCCCTCACCTTTCCAGGTCTCTGTTCTTACATCACTGCCTTAGGTCTTTCTGATCATCCTATGTAAAATCTGTCTAAAGCCCCTGTCCCCTCCACCCAATCCTTACCTCCTTTCCCTGCTTCATTTATCTCTCCAGCACTCTCACCATCGACTTTCATTATTTATCTTGCTTACTATATATTTCTCCTTGGTAAAATGTAAGCCCAGGAGGCAGAAAGAACCATAATTCTCAATTTTCAGCTTGCCATTACCTTGTGTTTTTTTTTTTAATAGTACATATTGTTTGTGGTTGCTGGTTTTTGACCTGTATGAAAATGTCGTCATCTGAGATTTGCTTTTCTCATTCAACGATAGATCTTTGAGATCCATCTTTGTGGACAGGTAGAGCTATATTTCATTCATTCATTACTTTTCCATATTTTCATTCTCTTGTCAATGACAGTTTTGGTCTTGTTCATTTGTTTTTACTTCGCAAAGCAAGCAGCACTATTGTGAAGTCTTGGATTTGTTGGCTGGTGCACATGTACAAGAATTTCTCCTTGGGTAGAGCAAGGAGTGGAATTTCTTGTCCCAAGACAGACATGTTTTCAGCTTTAAAAGGTATCATCAAATTCTTTTTCAAGTCTGCTGTGCCAATTTACACTCCACAACACTGCGTAAAAAGTTCCTGCTGATATACTTCTTGTCCATACTTGCCATTTTCTGACTTTTCAGTGTTGGCCAATCTGATGACTGTAACATGATATATCACTCTGGTTTTAGGATGTATTTCTTTAATTATTAATGAGTTTGAGCATTCTTTCATGGTTAGAGGCCACTGGATGTTATTTATTCTGTGAAATACTGCTCATGTCTTTTTGCCTGTTGTTCTGTTCTGTGTCTATTCTTTATTAATTTTAGGAGTTCTTTATAAATGCTGGATATTAATTCTTTGTTATATATATATCTGATAGAGGAGATATTTATATGACAAATATGTTCTCCTGGTTCGTAGGTTAATATTTCTGCTTTCCTCTTTCTTCCCTTCTTTGTTACACTTTTCCCCAGAATATCTATGGATTTAGAACAGGAAGGGGAGCCATCCATGTAGCTCAACCCATCACATTATATAGAAATTCCCAATAGACTCTTCCTCTTAAACTTTCCCATTCCTAATATTTTGGGTAATTTTTCCTAGATAATGTTTTGGAAAGATAGACAACTCCTTTCACATGTGAGTTAGTCATTTATATTTTTAAATTGTGAGAGTACAATAATATTTTTTTTTGTTTCTCTGAGCATCATTTGGAGTCAAATCAATTTCTAATATTCCTCCATAACCTTAACCAACTGAACACATAATTTATGATTTAATCACATAATTTATGGGTAATTTGACAGCTGCTAAAATGCTTAGCAAATTTTAACTTGTTGGAATTATTTGCATAAATGGCATTTTGAGAGCCAAAGTTTTCATTTTGTTATTTTTACCTTGTCCAAAGCTCTTAATTCTGCATGAAATTTAACATAAACTTACAAAGATTCTTGTTCTCACGTTAGATCTGGACTCTCAGTTGAGTATAAGTTCTGTAAAGATAGGGCTTCTATTGATTTTGCTTACCTGTATACTCCTAGTGGTGGAGCATGGTACCTGGCACATTAGCAGCTTGCTCAAAACATACTTGCCTAACGAATTATGTGAATTATAGAGCCACTAAAACTGGCCATATGGCTTTAAGAATCTAGAAATGTTCACAGCCTGTGGACCAATAGATCTAGTTTGAGGTATGTACTATAAGAAAGAAATCTGATCAAAGCAAACAGATTTATATACAAGGGTGTTCATACAATCACTATTTATAATAAAGTTTAGTTTGGAAACATTAAATATTATTGTTTAACATTAAACATTATTAATATTTAACATTTTTGTTAAACAATGTAATATTTATGTAATAGAATGACATGAAGTCATTAAAACTCACAATCTCAAGGAATGTAGGAGCTACAAACAGAATGGTGTTAATAAAACAGACATAAAACTGTATATTTAATTATCTAACTTTAGTATATGGTATCTGGGCATAGCTGCTGCTGCTGCTGCTAAGTCGCTTCAGTCGTGTCCGACTCTGTGCGACCCCATAGACGGCAGCCTACCAGGCTCCCCTGTCCCTGGAATTCTCTAGGCAAGAACACTGGAGAAAATTAGAAATGTACCAGTATTTTTCAGTAGTTGTTTCTAGGTGATAGGGACCATCAGTAAGTATAATTACCATGTTACACTGTAAGTTCCTTGAAATTAGTTAGAAGTTGTTCCAGGTTGGTATTTTTATAGTTCGGCACAGTACTTGTGAATTGTGATAGTCAATAATTAATTGGAATAATGCACTTTAAAATAGTGAGAATTCTTAATCCTTCATACCAGTAACTTGTCATTGATTGTGTATTTTAAAGCTTCATTTATCATCATATATTCCTGCTTGCAAAACAGGCAGTTGGCATGCCCCACCAGTAATATCTGCCAAGGGCAGTCTGTGTACTGGAAGTGGCAGAGGCACATACCATATTTGTCACCAGCACCTTTGAATGCCTGCAGACTGTTGCAGTGACGTGTGTTTGTGTACTCTGTGCCTTAGCTATATGTGAAATGAACTCAACCTGCAGTATCCACAGCAGAGTGTGTTCATCTTTGATTTGAAATAGATGTATTTTCATACATTCTTGGTGGGAGATTGTCAAGCACAAGGCACTAAGCGTGCTGAGCTCAGATAATTTGTGTCTTCCATAAACTGCCTACAGTGGTTATATTTTGGTTACTTAAGGATGATTCAGAGGTTTGGGACATATGTTTTCAGTAAGAAATTATGCTGATTTCGTTGACTCACCTGTTGACTGTCAAGATCTGATCCTCTGTCAAAATGGTGTGACCCCAGCATTGGTTAACATTAGGCCTGGTCTTCCTGCCTTGCTGGGCTATTCAGTTATAGGATACCACGTCCTTCTGGCATGAGAGCAGTCAGGGAGCCCTGGCAGGAATGACGAAGAGGGCTTTGGGAAAGTAAGAAAGTGTGTTCCAGTTTCTGCAGCAGAGAGGCTCTGAAAGCAGCATGGTTGCTCTCATATAAGTTCTAAGATCAGCCGAAATTCCTGTAGCCACTCAGGAAGGAGGAATCTTCCTTCAGGATCTAGAATCAAGGAGTGGATATGGATGCAACAGCAGATGCCAGGGCCCTCCCTAGACCACACTGGGTACCAGTTGCACCATCCCCAGTCTGGAGGAGGAGGAGTTAGCGGCAGGGGTGGTTAAGTCCTCTTGGAAGCTGGAAGAATTCCAGGCAAACAGAAGGCTCTAAACCTTCTCTCTAAACAGACAGAGCTCTAAAGGCTCTTCCCAAGGCAGGAGAAACAAGATCTACAGTTGCACAGTGTTTCTCTGAGTACTGATCTGCCTCTGACTTTCCATCCTTCTCCATTAAAAGCCTTTGCCTGCTCTAAGTCCCCCTCCAGAGCCTCTGTGCTCCCACACCTGGGGTGAGCCAGGGAAATACTAAGAGTAACACAGGCAAGGAGACACCAAGACAAATGTTTCCAGGGCAGGCACTGGGGATGCAGGGTCACCAGGCTTCAGGGATCCCAACATCAAGAATGGTCAGAAATCAGAACCTCCCTCCCATTCATTTTCTAAACATCGCATGAGCCTCCTGTTCAACCCCAGGGAGATGCGGGAGCTATGGCAAAGACAGAATTTGGGACTCCCCCGCGAGCCTGGTAGGATGGGACCTAGGATTCAGTTCTTTTAAGTCAATTTCTTTATATCAATTATATTCTTTTCACAATCCTACTTGTGATCTAAAATTCAAACCGTTACACTCACACCCCCTGGGTTGGTGGGAGTGTGGGTTTTGAGCACGAATAACAAAGTTGGGCTTCCCAAAGACGTTAGGGAAAACACCCAAATCATATCGACAAATATTTGATCCTCATAAGACAAGGAGAGCCTTCTGTTGTCCAGCACATGACAGCAAAGTGCTAATCTTAGCATTGGTGAAATACCTTCTGTCACCATCAGCTGTCTCCATTTTCTGACACCCTTACATGCCATTCGTGGTTATATATTCCACCAAGGCTGCCCCTCTTTGCATAATTAACAACCTTCTGCAGTGGTTAATAGATGAGGAAAAAGCTATAAAGAGTCGATCTTAATTCATCCCATTCCTCTTGAAGGAAGACACGTGCTTCTGTGCCCAAAGTAGACATGACATAATGGGGAATTTACACAAAGCCTTTCTGGAGTAATTCACTGGCAAACCGGGGTGTATATTATTGTAAACTGCTGCCTATCATGTGATTACAAGATTAAGGATGAAAGAGTGAAAACTTCTAATCTTGTCAATCCAACTGTTTCCTTCCCTGATACCATTTGTGTTATTACACTTCGGGTGATGAAAGATTGTAATTGGCTGTTGACATTGATTGAAGGAAGGAGATGTGGGTTTTTTTGTTTTTAAGAGAATTAATTAGCTTGGTGAGTGAGGGAGGTAGCACAATTCAAATCTGCGGCTCTCACAGCTGCAAAACAGAAGTGAACTGTCAAAGAGTGTTTTCATCTCCTTCTTCCCCACCTGTTTTCCTCCTTTTGATGACATTTTTTCCTAGATTTAACACATATGAAATGGGCCCACCAAAGAAAGAGAGTGGGGGCAGGGGGGCCAGGGAGCCTTCAAAAGAGAAAGAAAAATTGACACTTTCAGGATTTTTTTTTTTACACCAGAAACACTGCAAACAGTTGTGTGTTACATTTGCATGTGTTTAAGTAGCATTTGAGGACGAGGCAGAGACAGACATATTAAGCTAGGCCAACTCCATGTCACTCAAGCTGTTCTAAACCAGAACAAACACCTGAGCCCTGACTGCTTGTGCGGCAGCCAGAAAAAAAAAAAAAGGCTCTGGGTTTGCCTCATTCAGTCTCAATGTGGCCTCATTCAGTTCAGTTCAGTCGCTCAGTCATGTCCGACTCTTTGCAACCCCATGAATCGCAGCATGCCAGGCCTCCCTGTCCATCACCATCTCCCGGAGCTTACCCAAACCCATGTCCGTCGAGTCGGTGATGCCATCCAACCATCTCATCCTCTGTCGTCCCCTTCTCCTCCTGCCCCCAATCCTTCCCAGCATCAGGGTCTTTTCCAGTGAGTCAGCTCTTTGCATGAGGTGGCCAACCTCATTAGGAGAGCAATTAAAATCTGCTGTCCAGCAAGTATCAGCTTAGACCAGTAACCAATATATCGTCCCTTTTCACTCACATAGAGAAAATGTGGGTCCAAGAATTAGGAGGTGGATGTGTAGTGGCTTCACACCATTACCCCCAAGACACTTGTAAAACATGTCTTTTCTTGTTCTCACAACTCTAAGTGCTGTTGGTCTATAAGTTTTAGATCCCAAGGGAGGAATGCTGTTGCCAAGGAGTGCAACAGATTCAGGTGAGGAAGTTGAGACTGCCACCTGGTCACTTTTGACTTATGTCATAGGTCAAGTAGGGGATTGTTATTGTTGCTGGTAGGGGTGAGGGGGTGGAGATTGATCCTAATGATGAAGGGGAAACAGACGGCCTCCCTATCACGGGAATAAGAAATGTTTGTGACTCAAGGCATCCTCTGGGGAACTTCCTTAGTTTCAATACTTACATGCCCAGAGGCACAAGTTAATGGAAGACACCACCGTGCAGGCAACAACTGGCTCAGATCCTTCAGGAATGAAGGTTTGGGTCATTCCACAAGGTAAAGACCCTCGACCAAAGGGAACACAGCATAAGAAATACAATTAAAAGTTGTAAATATATACTAATGATGGCCTCACAAACAGTAGCTAAAATGAGGACTAACAAGCCTGCATGTTTTGCTTCTTGCATTGTTAGAAATATATTAGTGTATTAACATTAGCAAATTAGTTTTATTTTCAGCCACAAATCCCCATCTTCTGACCTTTTTCATCTTATATAAGATATGTGGTGGTTAACTTTTACATTTTGGCTTCAGGTCACAGGATATCAAAAGGGAATTGTGACGGAACTAGAAATGGATCTGGGGACTTAAGGGCAAAGAATGCAAGACATTCATCTGCGTGAGGGATGTCACATCTTATTAGGCAGAAGCATGCTGCTTTACTCGAACTGTTAGTCTGAAAGTTAAATATTATTAATAGTCCAGCCACAGGGCACAGTGTGCTTGCTAGGTGATTTAGTCACTAAGTTGTGTCCGACTCTTGTGACCTCATGGACTGGAGCCTGCCAGGCTCCGCTGTCGGTGGTATTTCCCAGGCAGGAATACTGGAGTGGGTTGCCATTTCCTTCTTCAGGGGATCTTCCTGACCCAGGGATCAAACCCAGGTCTCCTGCATTACAGGTCAATTCTTTACCAACCGCGCCACCAAGGAAGCTTGCCTGCTGGCAATTCAGCTGTTTCTGCAGTTAATCCTACTCTCTCCCCTCCTTGGAAGTCTTGGGGTCTACAGTCCCCAAAATCTTTGCCAGTGGTGTTCTGGGATAGGCTCCTCTAATGTCATGCACTCGTGTGATGTGGAAGGCAGAAATGAAACAAGAGCCATCTAGCTCCTCCTCTGGTGATCATGGGCAGATGGGGGCTTTTGCAGACATGGCATTTTATGAAAGCTTCTACTTGCTTTCCTTGGTGACTTGCCTGAGTGGCTGAACCAGCCCTGACCTGCCTACTTCCTGTGAAAAACAAGTCATTAGGTTAAGTTACTATAGTTGGGGTCTCTATTACTTGCAGTTAAACCTCATTCTGATGAAATGTGTATAAAGTGGATGATAGTTAAGTTCTTATTTTCTGACAAAATTACATATGCAAACACATCTGCAGAGACAAATGTTTTCCAGAACTAAAATCTGAGCAATACTATAACATTTATTCTTGTTTGAAAAGGGGATATTAGGCAATCCAGTGGATAATGTATAATGCATTAAAATCCATTTGTGCCAAAGATACTGAATTGCTGAAAATGAAAACTCTAGTAATGATCCTTGTATAATGGTTGAAGGTTTATTATCAAAGTATAATTCAGGGCTGGCACTGATCTAGGTAGATGAGATAACATAATTTAAATGCTTTCTGAGACAGGACTTGGAGAAAATAAAAGAAAGATTAATGCTTACATTAAACATTCTGTGAATTACAGCTACTTAGGCAAATCACTGATAAAGGGTTTGTGATTTAATTACCTATGTTTCCATGCTGCACATTTGATAATGTGGATTAACCCAAAAGTTATACATCAGGAATGATAAGAATGTTGTGATGTGACATTTAAGAAGCAGAACTGTTTCAGAGTCCTATATTTACTGGTATTTATTTTCTTCTTTATTTGTTAAGATTCAAAAAATCAACTTTAGGTATACAAAATAGCACTTTTATGGCAAAAAGCCCAGAGGCTTCTTAATTGGACTAAATAGTTGATACAACATTGTGTTAGTTTCAGGTGTATAGCTTAATAATTCAGTATTTTTGCAGATTAAATTCCATTATAGTTATTACAAGGTAATGGGTGTAATTCCTGTACTATAGGATATATCCTTGTAGCTTATCTATTTTATATATAGTTCTTTGTATCTATTAATCGCATATCCATAATTTGTCTGTCTCAACTTCACTCTCCCCTTTGGTATCCACAAGTTTGTTTTCTATATCTGTAAACCTATTTCTCTTTTGTATGTACATCTATTTGTATATATTCCATATAAGTGATATCATATAGTATTTGTCTTATTTCAATAAGGATAATGTTCTGTAGCTTCATCCACATTGCTGCAAATGGCAGAATTTCATTCTTTTTTATGGCTGAGTAATATTTCTCTGTGTGTTTCTGCATGTGTATCACATCTTCTTAATCCAATTGTCTGTTGATGGGCATCTGGGTTGCTTCCCTGGTGGCTCAAACAGTAAAGAATCTGCCTGCAGTGTGCAAGACTCAGGTTCGATCCTGGGGTCAGGAAGGTCCGCTGGAGAAAAGAATGCCAACCCACTCCAGTATTCTTGCCTGAAGAATTCCCTGGACAGAGGAGCCTGGCAGGTTATGGTCCATGGGGTCACAAAGAGTCAGACATGACTGAGCGACTACACTCATTTTTTCACTTTGGGATGCTTGCATGTCTTAGCTATTATAAGTGCTGGTATGAACATAAGAGTGCATGTGTATTTTTTAAATTAGTGCTTTCATATTTTCCAGATGTAGCCCTTGGAGTGTAATTGCTGGATCATTTGATAGTTCTATTTTCTGGTTTTTAAAGAACTTCCATACTGTTTTTCCTAGTGGCTACACCAAATTTACATTCCTACCAACAGTTTATAAGAGTGCCCTTTTCTCCACATCCTCTCCAACATTTATAATTTGTAGACTTTCCTATGATAATCATTCTGACAGGGGTGAGGTGATACCTCATTGTGGTGTATTTGCATTTTTCTAATAATTAGCTATGTTGAGCATCTTTTCAAATGCCTCTTAGCCATCTGTAGGGCTTCTTTGGAACACTGTCTATATAGTTACTATAGTTTGTATATTTGGGGGTAATAATCCCTTGTTTGTTGCATTTGAAAATATTTTATCCCATTTCACAGGTTGTCTTTTCATTCTGTTGATGGTTTCCTTGACTGTGCAAAACATTTAAAATTTAATAAGGTCTCATTTGTTTTGCTTTTATTTATTTTGCTTTGGAGTCGCATCCAAGAAAATACTGCTGATTTATGTGAAAAGTGTTCTGCCTACATTCTCTTACAGGAGTTTTATGGCTCCAGGTCTTAAATTTAGGTCTTTAAACCACATTTAGTTTACTTTTGTATGTAGTGTGAATGTAGATAGTGTATATTTGTATATAATATTCTGATCCTGCATAGGAGCCCGGAATTGGGGTGCCTAGTCTGTAGCTTGGCCTGTTTACTCCCTATGATCTCCCTTTTCCTTTTAGTCTCCTCCCAGGAGTACAGGTCCCCACCTGCTGTTTTCTCCCAGTTCGATGAGAATCTCGAAGCCCTGGTTGTATAGGAGATGATCTGCCAGTTTCCGGTTGGCTTTCTGTAAGAGATTTCCCACGTGTAGATGTAATATTTTTGATGTGTTTGTGGCAGGAGGTGAGCCCCACATCCTCCTCCTCTGCCATCCTGACCCCACCTCTTCTATGTTCCTCTTGTTTGTACCACGGATCATAAACTCTTGTAGGAAATGTAGATTAATAAGCTGAATTCAAAGACATAAGTTAACGTAATGGTGAGAAAACAGATTCACAACTAGTTGTTGACATAGAGATCAACACCAAACAGGGAGGCATAGGGTAGAGGAAGCTCAGGCAGCCTCTTCCTGTGATTCAAGAGGTGGCATAGTATGGTGATGATGAGTGTGTAGGTGCTGGCCTCGGTCTTCATGGGTTCAAATCTCGACTCCAATCTCACATATAAGTATCTGAGGCAATTTAGTTCCTCTGTGCCTAAGAAAATAGGGTAATTTTCTAAGTTTAGTGATTTGTCATGAGGATTACATCAGTTAATGTAAGCGGAGCAAGATGCCTCACACATGGTAAATACACATTTGCTACTGCTACTATTTCATGGCATGTAATTGTTGGAATGAAACCCATCACTATAACGGTGTTGAAGATTCTGGGAAATTGATACAGATGTGTGGCCTTCATGAAAGGAGGGTGTTCATGCAGTAAACGTCATTCGAAGCTATTACAGGAAATAATAAACCTCCAATAATTATCATCATATGCTCCCTCAGCTACAGAAGGCATCTGTGCACCAGAGTCACATGCAATAATGAAGCCAGATGCTAAGTTCTTGAAGTGCTGATTAAGAAACAATCAAACGTGAACATAACTTAATTTTAATGATGGGATGATTTTATTAAGTTAATTTGCAGATAAAGAACATCACTGAAAATCTTTGACTATTAAATACTTCCATAGCCAGATGTGCTTTTTCTTTTAAAGAAAAGTTCTGACATTAATACACACTCCATTCATTCATCTGTGTTCATTTATGATAGGTGGTTGAATGCCAAATGTAAGACAAAGACAAAGAAACTGACTCTTTTCTGACATCCACATAAGTGCTCAAGCCCTTACTAATGAGGAATATTGAAGGTTGCGAAGCTGCTGCAGCATCTGTACTTGTGTTTTGCTGCTGGCACTGGAATCACAGCATACCCTATAGAAGACTGCTCCACTGAGGCTGTGCATTTTGCTGGGGAGTTCAACCATGATTTGGGCTTCCCTCGTGGCTCAGCTGGTAAAGAATCCACCTGCAGTGCGGGAGACCTGGGTTTGACCCCTGGGTTGGGAAGATCCCCTGGAGAAGGGAAAGGCTACCCACTCCAGTGTTCTGGCCTGGAGAATTCCATGGACTGTATACTCCATGGGGTTGCAAAGAGTTGGACACAACTGAGCGACTTTCACTTTCAAACCATGATTTAGTCTCCCAAAGTGTTACATTTTTTAGGCTTTATTGTTTGTAACTTTTCAGAAATACCACCCTCTATGCCTATATGACTTAAGAGTGAAGGGGCTTCAGAAGCAGCTGAGACCATTCTGAACATCCAACTACAGGCTTAGTACTGTTTAAGAACACTGAGTCCTGTCCTTCTGATGAAGTTGTACTGTGATACGTTTTTTTAAATTGTGTGACTTTTTTCTTAATTGTGTGGTTTTAAAAAATCTTCATTTTATATTGGAGTATAGTTGATTTACAATGTTTTGTTAGTTTGACAGGTACAGAAAAGTGATTCAGACACACACACACACACACACACACACACACTTTTCAAATTCTTTCCATTAGGTTATTACAGAATATTGGGTAGAGTCCCCTGTGCTATATAGTAGATATTTGTTGGTTATCTATTTTATATATAGTAGTTTGTATCTGTTAATCCCAAATTCCTAATTTACTCCTCCTCCCTTCTTTCCCCTTTGGTAACCATAAATTTTCTAAGTCAGTGAGTCTGTTTTATAAATAAGTTCATTTGTATCATATTTTTAGATTCTACATATAAGCAATATTACATGTTTGTCTTTCTCTGACTTCACTTAGTATGACAATCTGCAAGTCCATTCATGCTGCTGAAAATGGCATTATTCTTCTTAGTGGCTGAGTAGTATTCCATTGTATATTTGTACCACATCCTCTATATCCATTCATCTGTCAGTGGACATTTAGGTTGCTTCCAATGCTTGGCGGTTGTAAATAATGCTACAGTGAATACTGGAGAGCATATATGCTTTGGAACTGTGACTTTCTCTGGGAATAAGCCCATGAGTGGGATTGCTGGATCCTATAGAAGCTCTATTTTCAGTTTTTAAGGGAACCTCCATACTGTTCTCCATAGTGGCTGTACCAGTTTACATTCCCACCAACAGTGCAAGAGGGTTTCCTTTTCTCCACACCCTCTCCAGCATTTATTGTTTCTAGGCATTTTGATGATGGCCATTCTGACTGGTGTGAGGTGATACCCCATTGTAGTTTTGATTTGCATTGCTCTAATAATTAGCAATGTTGAGCATCTTTTCATGAGCCTATTGGCCATCAGTATATCTTCTGTGGAGAAATGTCTATTTAGATCTTCTGCCTATTTTTTTTATTGGATTGTTTGTTTCTTTGATCTTAAGCTCTATTAGCTGTAAGTTTCGGAGATTAATCCCTTGTCAGTAACACTGTTTGCAAATATTTTCTCTCATTCCATGGGCTGTCTTTTTAAAAGTTTTGTTTATGATTACCTTTGCTGTGCAAAAGCTGTTGAGTTTACTTAGGTCCCATTTGTTTATTTTTATTCCCATTAGTCTGGGAGACAGTTTGAAAGATATTGCTGTAATTTATGTCAAATAGTATTCTGCCTTTTTCCTCTCAAAGAGTATTTATAGTATTTGGTCTTACATAGGTCTTTAATCCACTTTTATAAGTCTTTTATTCCATTTTTATTTTAAAAATCCAGTTTATTTCTGTGTATGGTGTTAAAGAATGCTCTAATTTCATTCTGCTGCATGTAGCTGTCCAGTTTTCCCAGCACCACTTACTGACTGTCTTTTCTCCATTGTATATTCTTGCCTCCTTTGTGTTAGACTAATTGCCTTGAATAGTATAATCATACTGACAATATCGATTCTTCCAAGAACATGGTACATCTTTCCATTTGTTTATGTTGTCTTCTATTTCTTTCATCAGTGTCTTATAGTTTTCAGAGTACAGATCTTTTGTTTCCCTTGGTAGGCTTACTCCTAGGTATTTTATTCTTTTTGATGCAATGGTAAATGGGATTGTTTCTTTCTCTTTCTGGTCTTTCATTGCTGGTGTATAGAAATGCAACAGATTTCTGTGTATTAACTTTGTATCCTGCAATTCTACTGAATTCACTGATGAGCTCTAGTAGTTCTGGTAGCATTTTGGGCTTTTCTATGTATAGTATCATGTCATTTGCCAACAGTGACAGTTTTACTTCTACTTTTTCCAGTTTGGATTTCCTGTATTTTTCTTCCCTGATTGCCATGGCGAGGACTTCCAAAACTATTTTGAATAAAAGTGGTGAGAATGGACATCCTTGTCTTATTTCTGATCTTAGAGGAAATGCTTTCAACTTTTCACCACTGAATATGATGTTAGCTATAGGTTTGTCATATATATGGCCTTTATGATATTGAGGTAGGTTCGTTCTATGTGCATTTTCCAGAGACTGTTTATTATAAACGTGTCCATTCTGTCAAAAGCTGAATTCTGTCAAATGAATTCTGTCACAAGCTTTTTCTGCATGTATTGAGATGATCACTTTTTTTTTTCCTGAATTTGTTGATGTGATGTATCACTCTGATTGATTTGCGGATACTGAAAAAATCTTCATCCCTGGGATAAATCCCACTTGATCGTGGTGTGTATGATCTTTTTGATGTAATATTGGATTTGGATTGCTAGGATTGTGTTGAGGATTTTTGCATCTAAGTTCATCAGTGACTTTGGACTGTAACTTTCTTTTTCTGTTGTATCGTTCTCTAGTTTTGCTATCAGGGTGATGGTGGCTTCACAGAATCAGTTTGGGAGTATTCCTTCCTCTGCAAGTTTTTGGAATAGTGTCAGAAGGATAGGCGTTAACTCTTCTCTAAATATTTGCTAGAATTTGTCTGTGAAGCATCTGGCCCTGGACTTGCATATCTTGGGAGTTTTTTTGTTATTTTTTAAATTTATTTTTAATGGAAGTACAGTTGCTTTACAATGTTGCGTTAGTTTCTGCTATACAACAATGTGAATCAGCTATAAGTATATATATACGCCCTCTCTCTTGAGCGCCCCCCCTCCCAAGCCCACCCCTCTAGGTCATCACAGGGTACCAAGTATAGCTCCCCGTGCTATAGAGCAGCCACCAGCTGTCTCCTTTACAGATGGTAGTGTTTGTATGCAATGCTACTCTCTCAATCTGCCCCACCAGCTCCTTGCCCCACTTGGGAGTTTTAAATGACAGTTTCAATTTCAGTAGTTGATTAGTCTATTCATATTTTTTTTCTATTTCTTCCTAATTCAGTCTTGAGAGATTACACCTGTCTAAGGATTTGTCCATTTCTTCTAGGTTGTCCATTTTACTGGCATATAGTTGTTTGTAGTAGTCTCTTATGATCCTTTGTATGTCTGTGATGTCCGCTAAAACTTATTCTTTTTCATTTCTCATCTTATCGATTTGAGCCCTCTTTTTTTTTTTCTTGATGAGTCTGGCTAAAGGTTTATCAATTTTGTTTATCTTTTCAAAGAACCAGCTTTTAGTTTCATTGATTTTTTCTCTATTGTTTTGTCTGTCTGTACTTCTGCCCTGATGTTTACGATTTCTTTCCTCCTGCTAACTTTAGGTTTTGTTTGTTGTTCTTTCTCTAGTTGCTTTAGGTGTAAGGTTAGGTTTTTCATTTCAGATTTTTGTTTGCTGAGGTTATACTGTATTGCTGTAAACTTCCCTCTTAGAACTGCTTTTGCTGAATCTCATAGGTTTTGGACTATCATGCTTTCATTTTCATTTGTACCTAGGTATTTTTTTATTTCAGTGATCCCTTGGTTATTTAGTAGCAGCACATTCTTTAGCCTCCATGTATTTGTTTTTTGCAGGGTTTTTTTTTTTTTCTTATAATTGATTTCTAATCTCAGAGTTGTTGTTGGAAAAAAATGCTTGATAGGATTTCAATTTTGTTAGATTTACTCAGGCTGGCTTTGTGGCATAGCATGTGACCAATGTTCCATGTGAATTTGAACAGAATGTGTATTCTGCTGCTTTTGGATGGAATGCTCTGTAAATATCAATTAAGGTCATTGAAGGCCTGTGTTTTCTTATTTATTTTCTGCCTGGATAATCTGTCCATTGGTTTAAGTGGGGTGTTAAAAGTCTCCATTACTGTGTTACTTTTGATTTCCTCTTTTATGGTTGTTAGTATTTGTTAGTATATTGAGGTGCTCCTACATTGGGTGCATAAATATTTATAATTGTTATATTTTCTTCTTGGATTGATCCCTTGGTCATTACTTAGTACCCTTCATTGCCTCTGGTAACGTTCTTTAGTCGATTTTGTCTGATAATGAGTATTGCTACTCCAGCTCTCTTTTGATTTCCATTTGCGTGGAATACCTTTTGCCATCCCCTCACTTTCAGTCTGTATGTACATGGCCCTAGATCTGAAATGAGTCTCTTATAGACAGCATATATTGACAGATCTTGCTTCTGTATCCATTTGGCTAGTCTGTCTTTTGGTTGGAACATTTAATCTGCTTATGTTTAAGGTAATTATCAATGCGTGCCAAGTTCACTTTGGTCGTGTCCAATTCTTCGTGATCCTATGTACTGTAGCCTGCCAGGCTCCTCTGTCCATGGGATTTTCCAGGCAAGAATACTGGAGTGGGTTGCCATTTCCTTCTCCAGGTGATCTTCCTGACCCAGGGATCGAACCTGCATCTCTTATGTCTCCTGCATTGGCAGCCAGATTCTTTACTACTAGCACCACTTGGAAATATGTATGTTCTTTCTGCCATTTTGTTAATTGTTTTGGATTTGTTTTTGTTAGGTCTTTTTTTCTCTTTTTCTCTTCCTCTTTTTCTCTTGTGATTTGATGACTAACTTTATTGTTGTGTTTGGATTCCTTTTTTGTGTGTGTATCTGTTGCAAATTTCCAGTTTGTGGTTACCATGAGGTTTTTATATAGCAGTCTATATAAAAACAAGAATATTTTGTCTTACTGGTCTTTTTCATTTCAAATGCATTTCCAATATCCTGCACTATCCTCTTCTCACAATTGCTAGTTTTAATATCATATTGGTGTGTGGATTATTTCCTACTTTTACTGTATATTTGCATTTAACAGTGAAGTTTTCAATTTGTAATTTTCTTGTTTCTGTTTGTGGCCTTTTCTTTTCCACAGGAGAAGTTCCGTTAGCATTTGTGGGAAAGCTGGTGTGGTGGTGGTGAACTCTCTTAGCTTTTGCTTGGCTGTGAAGTTTTTGATTTCTCTGTCAAATCTGAATGAGGGCCTTTCTGGGTAGAGTATTCTTGGTTGGAGGTTCTTCCCTTTCATCCCTTTAAATATATTATGCCACTCCCTTCTGGCCTGCCGAGTTTCTGCTGAAATAATAGCTGATAACATATGGGATTTCCCTTGTATCCTGCTTTTCCCCTGTTGCATATATATATGTCTTTAATTTTGGTTAGTTTGATTACTATGGCATGTTCCTTCTTGGGTTCATTTTGCCTAGGGCTCTCCTTGCTTCCTGGACTTAGGTGACTCTTTCCTTTCCCACATTAGGGACATTTTCAGCTATTATCTCTTCAAATATTTTCTAAGGTCCTTTCTCTCTCTCCTCCTCCTCCTGGGACCCCTATAATGCAAATGTTGGTGTGTTTAATGTAGTCCTAGAGGTCTGTTTGTTAGACTGTCATTTCTTTTCATTCTTTTTTCTTTATTCTGCTCTGTGACAGTAATTCCCATCATTCTGTCTTGCAGCTCACTTATTCGTTCTTCTGCCTTATTTATTCTGCTATTGATTCCTTCTAGTGAATTTTTCATCTCAGGTATTGTATTGTTCCTCTGCTTGTTTGTTCTTTAGGTCTTCTACCTCTGTGTTAAACATTTCTTGTGTCTTCTCAGTGTGTGCCTACGAGGTCACTGCTTTTCCCCTGGGTCTTGAAGTACACCCTCCAAGAGTAGTTTATTTCCCTTCGTCTTGTGGAATTCCTGCAGTGAAACTCCACTGGCCTTCAAAGCCAGATCTCTGGCATGGGCCTCCCCATGACAGACCCCCTGGCTGGTGACCCTGATGTGGGGTTTCGAACTTTCACTCCTGTGGTAGAACCTCTGCAATATAATTATTTTTCAGTCTGTGGGAAGACCACCTAGCAGCTATGAGTGATTTTATTGCAACTGCAATAAATTGATTTTATTGTGATTGTGCTCCTTTTGTCTCAGTGAGGCTTCCTCTCGGTTTGTGGATGCAGGGTACTGTTTTTGGTAGGTTTCAGTGTTTTTTGTTGTTCTTGTTGATAGTTGTCCAGCAGTTAGTTGTGTTTTTGGTGTTTTTGTGAGTGGAGGTGTGCTCACCTCACTCTATTATGCCATTTTCTCCCTGCATCTGTGCTGTGATCCTTATAGAGACTTTAATTGTTATTTTTAGTGTTCTGTACCTAAGAGCCACTGAATAACATAATTAAAAATAGACTAGGGAAAAGGCTCAACATGGCAGAGTAGAAAGACCCTGAGCTCACCTCCTCTTATTGGTGCACTAAAAATTAAAACAATTTACAGAACAACTATCAATGAAAAAGATGATTGGAACCTACCAAAAAAGATCTTCTACAATTAAAGAGATAAAGAAGGAACAACAGTGAGATGTGTAGGAGGGCTGGAGTTACAGTAAAGTCAAGACCCATGCCCCTGAGTAGGGAATCCACAAATGGGAGAATAATTAGAATTACAAAGGTTCTCTCCAAAGAGCAAGGGATGTAATCCCCATATAGGGCTCCACAACCTGGGGGTCTTGCCCTGGGACAATGAGACCCCAGAACATTTAGTTCTGAAGGCCAGTGGGGCTTACTTTCAGGAGACCCAATGGCTTGTGGAAAAGAGAGACTTCACTTTTAAAGGGCACACACACAATCTCACATGCTCAGGGACCCAGAGCAGCAGCAGTAATTTGAAAGGGGCAGACATACCGGCTGATCTTGGAAGTCTCTTAGAGAAGCAGGAGGCAACTGGAGCTCACCCTGGGGACAAAGACTGGCGGCAGTCATTTTGGTGTGTTCTTTTTACCATGTGGACACTGGTGCTGGCAACCACCATTTTGGAATCCTCCCTCTAGCTTATGAGCCTCAGGATCTAACCTCACTGCCACCTACCAACATGTAGGCACCAGTTCTGGGATACCTCAGGCCAAGCAACTAACTAGGCAGGAACACAGCCCTGCCCACAAGAGGGCCCAGGACCCATTGCCACAAACAAGGGCTCAGGTGCTAGATTCAGAACTGCCTGAGCTCTGGCCCTGGCCTCACCCACCAGCAAACCTCCTCTACTGTCAGGACCAGCCTCATCTACTAGCAGGGGGCAAAAGCTCTGAGACCTGCTAGGCCATGGCCCCACCTACCAGCAGGCCAACACAAGCTCTAGGACACCCAAAACACTGTAGCCAGACTTCAGGACCTAGCTTTGCTCATCAGTAGGCTGGAACTAGCCCCAGGACATGACTTCACACCAGTGGGTGGGCACCAGTCCTAAGATCTCCTCCTGGAACCCAAAGCCACTCCTCTCCAGTATACCAGCATTAGCCCTGGAGCTCTCAGAGCTTCCCTGAGAGTTCAGTTGGTAACAAATCCACCTGCAATGCAGGAGACCCTGGTTTGATTCCTGGGTCGTGAAGATCTGCTGGAGAAGGGATAGGCTACCCACTCCAGTATTCTTGGGCTTCCCTTGTGGCTCAGCTGGTAAAGAGTCTGCCAGCAATGCAGGAGACCCCGGTTCAACCCCTGGGTTGGGAAGATTCCCCTCTGGAGAAGGGAAAGACGACTACCCACTCCAGTATTCTGGCCTGGAGAATTCCATGGACTGTATAGTCCATGGGGTCACAAAGAGTCAGACATGACTGAGCAACTTTCACTTTCTCAGGGGTTTCACAGGCAGGTGCATCATGACCTGGCCCTGCCAGCCAGTGGCCAGAAGCCTCCACATGAGGAAGGGCCTGAAACCACCCAGAGTGGGACCAAGCCATGCCCACCAGACTTCTCACAGTAGTCAGCCCACTATAACAAAAGGATCCATACACCCCTCAGATGGGGCATCACTAGAGCATAAAGCTCTGGTGACCAAAGAGAAGTGTGCTGCTCGGACTCATAAGAAGTCTCCTACAAAAGGCCACTTCTCCAAGGTTGAACAACATAACCAGCTTGCCACATACAGTGAAATACAAACAGCAAGTTGGGCAAAATGAGGTGACAGAGGAACATGTTCCAAATAAAGGAATACGACAGAAAAAACCCAGAAAAAGTGAATTAGAGGTAAGCAATGTACCTGAGAAAGAGTTTAAGGTAAGAGTCAAAGATAAAGATCTTGAGAGTAAAGAGTGAAAAGTTTTGAGTTGTCAACAGAGTTAGAAAATATACAGAACAAACTAGATGAAGAATAAGTGAAATGAAAAATACACTAGGAATACAGAAGGTATAAACAGAGGACTAAATGATACAGAGGAATCAATCAGTGAGCTGCAAGACAGAGTAGTGGAAATAACTGGAGGTGAACAGCAAAAAGTATAAAAAGAAATGACTGTTTAAGAGACCTCTGGGAAAACATCAAGCATACTAATATTTGCATTATAGAGGTCTCAGAAGGAGAAGAGAGAGAGAATAGGCAGAGAGCATGTTCGAAGCAATAATAGCTAAAAATATCCCTAACCTAAAAAACAGATATCCAGGTCCAAGGAGTACGGAGAGTGTGCAAGCCAGATCAACTCCAAGAGGACCACATCAAGACACACTATAAGTAAAATGGCAAAAATTAAAGAGACTATTAAAGAGTGGTAAGGGAAAAGCAACAAGTTACCTACAAGGGAATTCCCATAATGCTATCAGCTGACTTTTCAGCAAAAACTCTGTAGGCCAGAAGGGAGTGGTATGATATATCTAAAGCAATGAAAGGGAATAACCTACAACCAAGAATACTCTATCTGACAAACCTCTCATTCAGATTTGATGGAAAAGTCAAAAGTTTTACAAATTAAGCAAAAACTAGGGGTCCAGTACCACCAAACCAGCTGTTTAACAGACATGTTGAAGGGACTTTTCTAAGCAAAGGCAACATGAACAGGAAAAGCTCATTGGTAAAGGCAAAAATACAGTAAAGGTAGAAAGTCAACCACACACAAAGCTAGTAGGAAAGTTAAAAGACAAAAGTAGTAAAATAGATCCATAATAAAGAATTAAGGGATATGCAAAACCGATATAAAATATAATGTAAAAAACAGTAATTATGAGGGGAGAAGATTAAAATGCAATGTTATTAAGATGTTTAAAATTAAGGAGTCAGCAATTTAATTGTATGTATGTGTGTATACACACACACACATATAGATTCAGATACCTTATGGTAACCACAAACCAAATATCTGTAGTACATGCACAGACAGACAGAGGAATTCAAACATAACACTAAAAAAAGAACTACCGAAGTACATACAATGTAAATTGTTGCAGCCACTGTGGAAAACAGTACAGAGGTTCTTTCCTCAAAAAACTAAAGATATTGATAGAACTACCATATGATCCAGTAATTTCACTCCTGGGTATATATATCCAAAGAAAATGAAAACATTAATATACATGTGCCCCAATGTTCATAGCAGCATTATTTACAATAGCCAAGACTTTGAAGCAACCTAAATGTCCATCAACTGATGACTGGATAAAGATGTGTATAAATACAACAGAACAGTAGTCAGCCAAAGAAAAGAATGAAATTTTGCTATTTGCAACAACATGGATGGACTTGGAGGGTGAAATTGGCTTAGTGAAATTTAAAGTCAGAGAAAGACAAATACTGTATGTTATTATTTTTATATGTTATCTAAAAAATAAAACTAGTGAATATAACGAAAAAGTAACAGACTCACAGATATATAGAACTAGTGGTTACCAGTAGGGAGAGGGAAGCAGGGAGGGTCATGAAAGAGGCAGGGGATTAAGAGATACAGAGTTCTATGTATAAAATAAATAAGCTACAAGGATATTTTGTACAGCACAGGGAATACAGCCAGTATTTTATAATAACTATAAATGGAGTATAATCTAGAAAACTTGAGTCACTATGTTGTACACCTGAAACTAGTATTATTGCAAATCAACTATATTGCAATAAAAAAAAAGACTGAGTCTAGTAAACTGCTTTGAAAGTTGCTTCCACATTAAGATTCATTTAAAAGCAACAGATGGAAGAGGAAGAGAGCTGGCCATTGCAATGTTACAAAAATCAATGTGTTTCTATTAAGGCAAAGAGGTTTTGGAAGATTTGCTACAGAAACTTACTGCCACGAACCTCTAAAACCTCCCAAAGTAAGCCAATCCTCTTTAAATTTCTGAAGTAGAAACTGACCTGTAGCCGGAGAAGTGGTTTGTCATTGACCCAGCTGCCAGGCAGCAGAAGACAGGTTGCTTACGATTGTGGTAAAATGTCCCACCACTATACAAGGCAAAAACTGCAGAGCTTTTGAAATGGCACCCAAGCACTTGAAAGGTAATGGTGATTGGAAACACCTGCAAGATATTTGTCACTTTTATTAAGAAACAATGATTGTACAATTCAAGATTAAAAACCAGGTGTCTGATGAATTGTTTCAGAAGGCAGAAATGTGCTCTTTATAAGAAATCACGGTAAAAAGACTCATTCAATTTGTTTGGCAAAAACATTTTATTCACAAAATCCCCCTTTTCTCCGTAACTCTCTGCTCAGATAACTCAGAAGGCTGGAAGCTGACATTTGATATTCACCCAGCTCAAAATCTGATACTCACTAATGTCTTAGCTGTTCTACATACTCTACTGCTGTCTAGCCACCCCCACCCCCCCCGCCGCCATCTTTGTTCTTAAATCACAGGATGAATGAAGAGCTCAGAGGCTGGATAAATCAAATCCCCATCATCCTTCCCCAGCCCCATGCCACATAATCTGTTACAAAATCCTACTTTAACAATCATCGTCTTTTTGGGGAGGATGATGCTATTCTCTGGAATGAAAGCAACTAGCACAGAAATGACTTGTGATCGCAAGTGACACACAAAGAACATTTTTATCACGTTGGGGAATAATTACTGCTTCTCCTGGTTCACGGGAGTCTTCTTTACATCTCAAAAGCTATAAATAATTCAATGTGCCAAAGAATCATTACAACGTTTACCTTAAAAAGTATGAGTCTTATTTCTTCTAAATGGAGACCAAGCTTTCCTCCCCCCAACCCACCAATCTCTGGTACCCTTGCAGCTTGCCTTACTTGATTGAAATTGAGGGCATTTGGTAGAACGCTGAGTGATTTAAGTAGGTAAATCTTGGTGTGATTCTGAGGAGACAAAAAGACAATGAGCTTAAGGCATCAGCCGATGCAAATCCACTATACCAGCTTTGCAGATGTAAGGGACACCCCAAGCAGCCTACTCCAAAAACTTTTAAGCATCTTTAATGGTACCCTGAGGGCCTCTGCTTGCGCTGAGCATCAAATGATGCAAGGTGCTAAACATGTAATGCACTGCCCTCCTCCCACTGGCAACTGGAGAGCAGAAAGTGGCATTTGCACAACTCCTGGGGTGCATCCTCCCTTCTTTCTCTAGCTTAGAATCTCAGGAATGTTGTCTTATTTGCTTTCTTGTTGACCTACTGATGAAGGGTGGGAACGGGTATCAAGAACCATTAGAAGCTTTCTCAGAAACTTGAGGGAGTAAGAGATCTTGGTGAGGATTTACTTATTCACGGGATGCAAGTCAGATCCTGGTCCCTCCCTTTTCTGCAGTGCCCACTGTAAGGAAGGCGCTAGAAAGAGCACACACAACTACAGTGTCGCCCAGCCCAGCCTGGTACACACCACATGTATGCTAATGCTTATTATTAATTTTACTGTTTATACTCATTTCCAAAAGTCACACATCTGTAATAAAAATGGATTTTATCTATATTGACAGTTCTTTCACCCTGAGACTAAACGCTCATAGGTAACTTCCATGCACATTTTTCAGGATAAAGCTATTGAGACCAAAATGCTCATAGTTCTAGCCAAAGAGAAACAAACTACAGCAAACGTAGGATCTTGATTTCCTATCTCCACATTAGGGTGCCTTTCACCGTGCATTTGTGGAGATGCTCAGGTCTTTGCTACATTGGCTCATGTGCTAGCCCACCAATAAGCGTGTCCCCCAGCCCAGAACTAATTCATTGGTTTACAATTACTCCTGACCTAATGCGGCCCACCTCCCCTCACCAGAGACTTTTAGCACTGCGAGTAAAGTCAGCTAGAGGTATGGTGAAAAGAGCAAAAGATGAAAACTACTGCTTCCCAAAAATAGACAAGAATGTGGTAGGATTGGTAGGATTCTCCACTCCACTTTGAGCTGTAACAGTATATAAACATTTGTACATAACCTTTCTTGTTCTTACTCATCTACACATACATTCGCTCTGCCCGATATCTGCATCTGTATATATACACACCCCTAGTATCAGCGCTTAAAACAATGTATAACAAAATACACGCTACAGATATGTATATCCTATAAAAATCCACAAAAGACACCTACAGGCCCCAAAGAATAGAGGCATAAATAGATACAAGATTATAGGTGTCGCTCAGTAGAAAACTACACGAGTAACCAGACGCTGCTGAAGACATTGGAGGTAGGGGTTAGGATGTGAAAAACAAATATGCAGAAGGGAGGAAAGGTGCTCAGGGAATGACACAAGCTATTAGCATCCTTACAAAACACCAGGTAGTCTTCCCAGAAGAATGGAAGGGGTTTGGTGAGGTTGGCAGAGATCAACTCAGCTTCTGTGTTTTTCTTCACTGGACGCAATGACCAAATTTCAGGTACTGTATTCATTTTGGGTAACTGGGCAGAAAGAAGGAAAAGACTATCTAGATTGTGTCTAAATACTTCAAAACTTGACAGAAACTTATTAAATGGATTAATGGTTTCAGCTGGATGAAAAAGAAAAGATCAAAAATAAATTCCCAATAAAAAATGAAAAAGCATTTATAATACAACAATGGAACTGTGGTGAAGGCTATGCAGACATTAAATGAAATAACTCAGATATCCCCAATTTTCTCCTTTTGCCTCATTTATGACCCTGGTCAAGCTATGAAGTGAGTTCACAAGTACATTTACACACACAAACCTGTGTTTTCTGGCTAGTCATTTGCTATTTGATCTTTGCTCTAAGGGTAGACTCTTGGATGCCTTAAACATCAATCTCTTTTGTAAACAAACCATACCCTCTCTCTCTGGGGCACAAATTACATGGTCTTGATCCAGAGAAAGAGGAGAGGCATTTAACAGACAATTCTTCTCCAGTTACAGATGAGTCTGATCCTCTATAAAGTGGTTTATTTGCCCTTTTAACAGGGATTGAAATCAAGTTTAACCAGGATTGAAAAAACAGTTAACCAAGGGGAATAAGGAAAGGGAAGTAGCTCAGTCGTGTCCGACTCTTTGCGACCCTGTGGACTGTAGCCTACCAGGCTCCTCCGTCCATGGGATTCTCCAGGCAAGAATACTGGAGTGGTTTGCCATTTCCTTCTCTAGGGGATCTTCCCAACCCATGGATTGAACCCAGGTCTCCCGCACTGGAGGCAGACGCTTTAACCTCTGAGCCACCAGGGAAGTCCCTAAGGGGAATAAACTGTTTTTAAAAAATATTAACTAGGATCTGTTAGATGTATTTCCTTATATGCAACTACTGAAAAGAAAAACCAATTCCCACAGCATTCTGTTCTTACATGCACTCATTTCATTGTATGAGTGCCCTAAGCTATCCATACCCATCCTCCTATGAATAAGACCAGCAGAAGTGTTTAGACTGAGAGAAACATACGCTCCATGAGCCAGAACCTAAAACCTCAGGAACCCAGTTAAATGCTGTCTGTGTACATTAACACTGTTTCAGTTACTAAAAATTGTAATATTTCCCATCCACATAAAAAAAAAGTGATACTATTTCAGGTAAAGCTCTATAGTTATCCTGTCAAGACTCCAGACATGCAGCAATCAAACAGCCCCTGGGGACAGGTTCTTTTATTATACAGTAAGAAAAGTAGCTTTTGTTCTTAAGAGGCTATTAAACACATGGTATTTATAGCACCACCAGTCTGAGAAACTCTACACAGTTCAAAGAAATTAAATACCTTTTGAGTCCATGAACAAATTCACACTTAATTCAGCATCTTTTAGTATATAGACTCTCACTGGCACAACAAATCGATCTGAAAACCCTGGGACTTAGGTGGAGAAACAGTATCCACATCGTATGTAACAAAAAACCAGAGGCAGCTTAACTGACTTCCCCCAGAGTGACCCAGGGTTTCTAGGACACTCATCTCAGACCCCATCAGAGAACAGCTCCTGATAGTGGAATAAACACACATACCTTGGGTGAGCCCAGGAGACCTGGAGAGCCACCTCTCGATTTAAGAATACAATCTGCGCCCAGCACAGAAGGAGAGGCCTCTTTGTGCAAAAAGAGACAGGCTGGTAAGTCTGATGGACCCCAAAGCACATACCTGGTGAGGCGATGCAGGTCGGGGCTGTTGAAGGATGAGGAAATAAAACACTGACTTTCATGTTCTCTCCTCGCAAGTTATCACAAATTACACAAGATTAGACACACTCCTACACATGCCACCCTAACGCTGTTCTTATTTCTCAAAATTATCCCATGGGAGGAAAACCAGACCTTTGAAATGATTAGCAAAAGCGGGGGACCAGTTTCTACATATAATAAAACACACTCACCCCCAAACCCAGCAAGAACATTAAGACGCCTTGTTTAAAAAAAGAAAAACTTTCTATTTCAGTTGTGGTTTGGCCTGATACACCTGACCCACACGTACTGAATATATTGGTTTACCCATTAGCCTGACTGGTCATAACTCTGTAAAGAGTTGCCAGGCAGAGATGAACCTCTCTGATTAAGCAGCATTTCAAAGACTTAACCTCTCTCCCACGTGGAACCTACCCTGAGTGCCTGGCTGGGTGTAGAGGCAGGAGAGTCTATGGCTCTCCGAGTGCCCTTTTGACTAGTTTCTCCTGGGTCCTCCTGGCATCACCATCTAACCTTGAGGCTAAATGACTCAGACAACTGAGAGAAGACGGAGAGAAAAAGTCTCTCTTTCCCAATTCATACACAACCTTTAACACTGTGCCATAGAGAACTGCTGCAGTTTGTTCTAAGTACAGAAAGCAAAAGGTATGAAAGCACATAACTGTTGCATAGAGGAAAAAAAAAAAAAGGAAAAATGTGGGAAAGGATTCCCACCGGTCTTGCCCCAGTGTCACCGGGGCACACAGGGACACCTGCTTCCTCCCCAACTCTTGGGGTAAAGGCCAGAGCCTCCGTTGTCTCGGCCATTCAGTTGTTCCTGGTGAGGGTGCCTGGAGTGTCAGACTGAAAAGTGCAGCTGAGGGTGGCAGGGTGACGGAGCAAGGGGACGAGGCCCCAGGAGGATGATGGCTGTTACAGAAGAGAATCACCAGAACAGGGAGAATCTTGTGTGAGACCATGGATATAAAACTAGTAGCTCTGGGGACTCAGAATTCAGTAAGCCAGTACAGTGCTGAATATTTTGGTAAACAAAACAGAAATAACAAATGAACAGGGCTACCCGATCGTGGAGAACCGTTCTCTTTTCTACTTCAGGGTAGAGGGGCTTCTACTCAAGGTCCACAAATGTGGGTCTGCAGAGCCATGAGAAATGTGAGAAGTCCCTCCCTCTGAGGATTCCCTGGTACACGGCAGGTAACTCAGCATTAACCAAGGTGAGATGGTGGCCGGACCTCGGCCCGTTAGCCTCTGGTCGCTCTACCGCAGGCCGGCCTCAGTTCTTCTTATCCTCCTTCTGAGGCTGGCCTTTGGTGGCCCCTAGGTTGTTCCACACCTCTGTGTACATGAGGGTCCCAATGAAAACAAACAAGGTGCCCAGCCAGTGCCACAGGGTGAAAGGGTTCTGGAAGTACAAGATGGAAAAGATGAGGCTGACGAACTTGCGCAGCGTCACGACGAGGGTGACGGTGAGGGAGGCGCATTCTGTGGTGAGAATGAAGACGCCCCGGATGCAAACATACCTGGAGGGGCGGGGTTAAGGCGGTTTCCTGTAAACACCCAGAGATTTGCGGGGAACCTTCTGGCAAGGTTCGTGGCTTCAACGTTCACATTCCAGGAACCAGAAAACAGGGTGTCGGCCGCAGCTGCCCTGAGGCTCCTCCTTGGTAGAACACCCAGCAGAATTCCTGTCCTGCCACACCATTTGTGGATCCTAACTTGAAGCTGCCTGAAAACTTCCTATTATACTCATTTTGAATTTTTTTTTTTTGGATTCTTCCCATAGTTTACAGTGAAGGTCACCTCCCAAGTAATGACAGAAGGTAACACTATCAGTAAAGGTGATCACATCTCCAAAAAGGAACTCTGTAGGGCAAGCATATGAGGTGATTTCAGAGGAATGAGGTCAACCACAATCTGTTCCATTGTTTCAAAGGCTCAAGGGTTTTTCTAATGGGAGTAAGGTGGTTCAAGGGCTTTCCTTGTAGCTCAGCTGGTAAAGAATCCACCTGCAATGTGGGAGACCTGAGTTCGATCCCTGGGTTGGGAAGATCCCCTGGAGAAGGGAAAGGCTACCCACTCTAGTATTCTGGCCTGAAGAATTCCATGGACTGTATAGTCCACGGGATCACAAAGAATCAGACACGACTGAGCAACTTTCACTTTTAAGGTGGTTCAAAAGAGCCATTTTAAAAATTAGGCCTTATTTAATTTGAAATTTCTTGCAGAATTTTGTAGTAGCTTGTGAAATATCCTAGGATACTGGAAAACTCCATGTAGAAATCATAGAGGATTTCTGTCACATACTAATTCTTAGTTACCCATTGACTCCTATCCCTCCACCCAGAGGTCTTCCTTCCTGGTGTCTTATGACTTACTGACCCTCCACACTGCCAGCATCTCTCTGCCTCCCTCTCCCTGCAACAAAGGAGTTCACTGGATGGGCCTGTCTCCTACTTACTGCAGAATAGATCAGAGCAAAAGCGAAATTCATGTCATTGCACCCTTAGAAGAAATAACATTTCTGTGACAAAGTAGCACAGCAAAGACCACATGCCAGAGGAGTGCAAAGGATACTGAGTGATGACATTCATGAGGAGGTAGAACCACATGATGGGCACCTTCACACCAATGACTGGAACCTGATACAGTTCTGCAGAGATTGAGAGACAGTCATATCACTTTGGACAGCTTATGTTTTCATCCCTTTGAACACAGTAACACAGATGAACATAGTAGAGACAGCAACATTATTTCTCTTGCAAATAGACTTGGGTCATATACTTTACTTGCCTTGATTCCAGGCTACATTGTCCTCAAGAGTCATTACACTGGTTTCTTAAAACAAATTATATTTTAACTTTAAACTCTTTACCTTTCACCTGACTAGGACCCCACTTTACAGAGAAAGATTGTGCAACACAGAGAAGTTCAAAATGATGCAGTCTTAAGTGATAGTTAATACAAGATGAGAGACAAGCCCTAAATAAATGCCATTTGGAAATATGTTCAATCCTACCAGTAATCAAAGAATTCTAAATTATTACAAGGCTGTACCATTCTATATCTATTAACTTAGCAATTAAACATTTATAATAAATAATATCCTGATCTGCCAAGGTGGTAGCAGAACTAGCAGCCATTCAGTGGGTGATGGTATACATTGGTGTTTTCAAAATCAATTTCACAATAGGTATTAAGTGTCCATAAAGGCATTGATTCTTATTCTCAGGAATTAGTCCTAGTTAATTATAAAGAAGAAACAAGTTCAACATACATTGTGGTGGTGTTTATAATAAAGGAAAAATTAAATCAGTCACAACACCCAGTGATAGAGCAAGGACTATGTAAGCAAAGGTACTTTAACTAGATGTGACATTATACACCTGATTAAAAAAAAATCACAAAGATTATATATAATCACATAAAAAACACAGAACGAAAGTGAAAAAGAAAGTGTAAAATTATATTTACACAAGGATTATAACTGTGTGAGAATATATGTAAATAGTGTCAGGACGGAAACTGGTAAAATGAAATTAGCTCATGTGTAGGGCAATAGAACTGTAACTCTCCTTCCTTGAAATACATTCTTATGTTTAGTTTTCTATAATGAGGCTTGCACAGTAAATATGTGGGAGGAAATAAAATATTCAAGATCAGAGAGAATAAGGACATAGTAATCCTTGAAGGATCAGTCTTTTTATATTGCTAAATTGTTTGGGAGGCTTGAATTATACGGGCTTCCCTGGTGGCTCAGACAGTAAAGAATCTACCTGCAATGTGGGAGACTCGGATTCAATCCCTGGGTCAGGAAAGATCCTCTGGAGAAAGGAAAGGCTACCCATTCCAGTACTCTTGCCTGGAGAATTCCATGGACAGAGGAGGCTGTCCATGGGGTCACAAAGAGTAAGACATGACTGAGCCACTAAAACTTTCACTTGAATTATACAGCATAACTGAGTAAAGTCTAACAAAGTGATGCTGAAATATGGTTAGTAAGTGAACATTAATTTTCTTTTGCAAAAAATAAAAATTTATATGCTGCTGCTGCTGCTAAGTCGCTTCAGTCGTGTCCGACTCTGTGCGACCCCATAGACGGCAGCCCATCAGGCTCCCCCGTCCCTGGGATTCTCCAGGCAAGAATACTGGAGTGGGTTGCCATTTCCTTCTCCAATGCATGAAAGGGAAAAGTGAAAGTGAAGTCGCTCAGTCGTGTCCGACTCTTAGCGACCCCATGGACTGTAGCCTACTAGGCTCCTCCATCCATGGGATTTTCCAGGCAAGAGTACTGGAGTGGGGTGCCATTGCCTTCTCCGAAAAATTTATATACATATAAATAATTTCTGAAATTCTATGTCTGGACTAGTGGAAAATCCCAATAATTTAGTGTTCTAGTTAGTCTCTGAAATACTTAGCAATGAAGTGAAATGAAAAGAAAGTCAACAAATGTTGACTGTATATGTTATTACTGTATAATAACTGTAAATATTATTACTGTATAATAACTTGAGAGATTCACTATCAGCTTGCTGGGGAAAGACAATCCATATGATGTACAGTATTTAGACATGTTCAGTTTCCTTGAAAATAACAAGTTCATCTGAGACAAAAATATGTATACTTAGGAATGGTTCTAAAGAAGTTGAAGGCAGACCTTAAAAGATTTTTTTATAAAAATACCCATCCCTGTGACTTCTAGAAGAAGTATTCAAGTAACTAAATCAGTATCAATCTCAAGGAACTTGATACTGTATTTATTTCAATAGCCCTTTGCTATATGGAGCCTCTTAAGAGACCTTAGAAAACACGATGTCAAAAATCAGCTATATGTCAATTATATCTCAGTTTTTTAAAAAAGTCAGAACCAGTTGAGTAATTCAGAGCCTTAAAAACTTTCTTACATGCCGTCATCACACACTTTTTTGTAGGCAAATGGAAGATACAACTTTGCAGACTCAGAGATCCGTCACAACTTCACAACTTGTGACCAGATAGCAAACAAATGTTTACTGAGCCTCTACTGTCATTCTACAAAACACACTTACCATTTTAGGTCTGAGCAACATAAAGCCTTAATTTTAAAAATATCTGTTCCCTGTGTATTCATTTGTCTTTATAACATGCTCTGTCTTTTAGTAGATAATCAGATTATATTGGGTTGACCAAAAAGTTTGTTCAAATTTTTCATTACATCTTATGGGAAAACCCAAAGGAATTTTGGGGCCAACCTAACATTGGTAATTTCTTTTAAGTTAACTAGCAATTATTAGCTAATGTACTAAACAGCCACTGTAAAAAGTAATAGCCAGCTCACATTGTAGACAACTGAACTACTTTTACTTATTCTTGCGGCCTATCTACCCTGTCATCATTTCTGTTCCTCCTTGCTTGGAGGCAGCTCGGCCTGTATCTGTGAGCAGATGTGCCTTTCCTAACAGAGAGGGAGGAACAGGAGGAACGAAGCTGGACTGCTGTCCAACTTCTCATGGCTCCAGTCACTGCAATATGATTACTATTTATTTGCATTCTCAGATTATCACACATTCCCTATTCAAATGCAAACAGCACACAAATTCCAAAGCAAAACAGAAAATTTGAAGATATTGTCTTACTTCATTGGCAAATAATTGAGAAGTGCCTGCAAAAGCTTTTGTTGCTGCAACCACTGATTAATGGCACTATATTTCAGGAAGGTGGCATGGGGATGGGTGATCTGGATATGATGAAAACTGCAGAGGTGAAGTTACGAGTAAAACTGAGACATTGCCTCTGAAACTGTCAGGTAATTCTACTGGATAACCCCAAACTCACCAGAATTATTGAACAGAACTGCATGGTCATAAATGTCAGAAGCCAAGAAGATGAAACCAGGAAGTGGAAGGGCATGCTAGGGGAAGAAACATTTCATGTAAATTTAAATGCAAAAACATTACAGAAGTATAATATAGAGTATCTTTTACAATGATTGAAAGTTTTACAAGTTGTGTAACAAGCAATATAAAGAAAAACAAGTCAGACTTGTTAAAAGTATCCAGTGCTTTTAATACGTTCCCAGGTGGCACCAGTGGTAAAGAACCTGCCTGTCAATGCAGGAGATATAAGAGACATGGGTTCAATCCCTTGGTTGGGAAGATACATTGGAGAAGAGAATGGCAACCTACGCCAGTATTCTTGCCTGGAGAATCCATGGACCGAGGAGCCTGGTAGGCTATAGTCCATACGGTTGCAGAGTCAGACACGACTTAAGTGACTGAGCACATACGCAGTGCTTTTAATAAGCACTGGATACTTTTAATAAGTCCTAACATTGTATGCCATGATATCAACCCCCGAATTACAGTTCTTGCCCCATAGAAGCTGTTGGTCATTACAAAACAATAGAGCCAGCATCCTTTCCTCAACAAAAGGGAATGGGAAATTGAAACACAGTCATTCTGCCCAAAGGATCTGCGTACATCTTACTATTTTTGAGAATGGTTAAACAATATAATGGATTTAAAAATTATATGGAATGTGAAGGCAGATTTTAGGGAGTTCATGAAACTAATGGGAGAGAGACTAGAGGACAATATGAAGTCGGGAAAAGAAATGAAGACAGAGAGATTGGAGAGGAAGCAGAAACAATAGGTAAGCAAAGATTAAGGTGCCTGACAACCACCCACCCACCACCACCACCACCACCACCACCACAGTAAACATTTACTAAGGAATCACAGTAAACATTTACTAAAGAATCACAGTAAACGTTTACCAAGGAGTTAATTATGTGCCAGATACTGTGCTAAAAGAAACATGGGAACCAAACAGAGTGCTCCTTTATTTTTCAAACTCCCAGCCACATACTGTAGCTACAATTAATATCTCAAATTGCTTGTCTGCAACTTCAGTTCAAAAGGTTCACAGGGAAGGACTCCCTGAGGTTACTGAACTTGGAGGAAACACTATCCCTGAGACCTTGAGGAGCTGGGCGTTATCGCAACAGAAAAGAGTGGGGAGAGAGAAGAAAGCTAAAGAAGGTGGCTCTAGATCAGCAATTTCAAACAAGAAGCGAAAGGGTGTATAATTAGCTAAGTAAGCTCTCTATCAAAGGAATAAAGCCTGTCTGAGCAGCTTACTCCTCAAACCCCATCTTCCCCAGTCCTCTGCAACTCCTGCCTGCACATATTTTCCTTGGCATAGGGCTTTTGGAACTTCTGTTCCCTTTCCAGGTTTCCATATTGGTTTTAACTTGATTTCATCTTTTTTAGGAACATTGGGTTCCTTGTCTTCTGGAGAAGGAAATGGTTGTTCCTGGTTGGAAGACATGTTCTGTTCACACTGACTAATAACAATCATTTCTTGTAGAGAACTACGGCAGGCTATTAAAAGTGCCAAAGTCGGTGGGCCCCAAAGCAGTTTACTGGATAATAAATTGATCCTTCAACTACATCAGAAAGATGGCACATCATACTTGAACTAATATACTACAAAAACAACTCAGTAATTTTCCTTTGCCCTAAGTTCAAGAAATTGCTTACATTATAAAACAAAGCCTCCTTGGAGTGTTTCCCAAATTGTTTGTACAGAGTCTCTTGGAAAATACCCATCCTTGCTGACATCAGAAGAGCGAAAGTCAGTGCCCCAATGCCTGAAAAGCAAACACGGAGTTACAAAATGCCCGTACTGGCTGACTTCTCAAAAAACATTTATTCTTCTCTTAAAAAACATTTATTCAGTTCTACAAATATTACACACTAAACGTGGACCATGTACGAAATTTAAAAAGAAATAAAAATCAACCACCATATTACCATCCAGTCCTAAATAGTTTGCTGTCTTTCTCTGTATATGTTACTTAGATATTGGGTTGGCTAAAAAGTTCATTCGGGATTTTCTAAGATCTTACAGAAAGCCCAAAGGAGAGTTTTGGCCAACCCAATAGATACTTTATGCTGAGATGGGGTCATAATGAGTATGTAATTTCATATCTTTTTCTTCATGATCTTTTTCCTGGATTTTCCTTCAAGTCGTTCCATTAAAGATGTTTTCAAAAGTATGATTTAATAGCGGCATACTATTCTATCATGTGGACTGTACCATACTTAAATGTCTTACAAGAGGAGAATGGTTAGATTACTTCTAATTATTTCATCATTAAAATCAATGTACATCCTAGTACATAAATCTTTAAACAAAATGTTGATTATTCCCTTAGGAAAAACTCTTATAAGGGGGAATACTGAGACAAAGGTTGTAGACATTTAAAAAGCTCAATACATAATCTTTTTCCCGGAGAGTCTGTGCCAATTTACCATAAACAATTTATATGAATATGGCTGCCTTACTGCCCCCTCAGCAGCAATGAGAATAATCAATATCTAGCCAATATAATAGACCAAAACAAAAAGGTACTGCATTTTGGTTTCAGTTTGCATTTCTTTCTTTAGTAAACCAGTGAGGCTGAACATAAGTTTATTGAGTATTAATTCTGTGCCCATGAATTGTGTGTTAAAGTCTTTTATTCTTATTGGAGAAAGTGTCTTTTATTCTTATTGGAGAAAGTGTCTTCCTAGTAGCTCATAAAGATCTTTCTATGTTAAGAATAGCAACCTAAAGGGATAAAGTTGCAAAGTCAAGACGCAAGGAGAATCCAGGTCTTTCACTGCTACTTTTCTTCCGTTTGGTCAGTCTCTATCTCTTATTGCTATCACTGACTCTCCCCTCCTTATAGGATACAGCGAGGGCAAAGCTCTATAGGAGTTGTTTAATTAATTCAACAAAGAGATATCTGTATTTTTAAAAATTACCCAGGAGATTCTGATGACCAGTCAGGTTTGGGAACATTGCCATGTGGTAGAGCTTATGAAGAAAAGAAATCTAAGACTTAGAAATGGGTCCTACGGCAGTTTAGAGAGTCAGCTGCTGTAATATACCCTCCTTTTGTAGAAGCTTCTGCTCAGCAGACAGATCATAAAGAAATGGATGACACTCCCACTGTTCCCAGAGAGTGCAATGGGCAACTAGACACAGACTTTTCTTTCTATACTAGTGGCAACCAGGACAAACGTCCATGTTGTAGAACACGCTACCATGAACATAGATATTTTCTTTTTAGTTTCTTCAGCCCTAAGGTTCAGAGATATATAGTCCCAGGTGCCTCTCTCTTCCATGGCATAATTTGTTCAGTTGAAGCTTCTTGCCAAGAAACATATCCCTTAGGAGAAAACTCTGAAAACAGAACTGCAGAGGCAATTAGCTTTACTGTAATTACTGTACTTGCCTAGCAACCACCATGCAAATGCCTGGAATCCATCATTCTCAGTTGAGGTGGACTGGGAAGTCTAGGAAATAAGAAAACATACGAGGTACAGAGACCAGAACTACAGGCAAGGGGCCTTGATACAAGGAAAATATTTATGTTACCCATTTCCCTCCATAATTCTCTTTCAAAGAAGTAAATCCTTGTATTACATGAGCACTTACATTTATTGTATCATTAATAAGTACCTGGGCACCCCTGGTGAGTAGTGAATAGAAATCATTTGTGAACAGACTCTTACCACCTGCTTTGCTGACATGAAAGTGCAAACAAATATCCCCACAGACACCAGGGCAATGGAGGTATATTTGAAGATACTGTATCTGCAAAAATAATAAAAAGAGCACAGATATGAATTTCCGCACGATGCTGACAATAGGATGGTTCACAAAAGTACAGATCACCAAGACATGATCAAGGGGATCACTTCTCAGCAGAGTCCACCTAAGTTTGTGCATGAAAGAATCAGGATACTGACTCGTTTCTAGACCACACCCTTTCTGGTGGTGTCCAAGACTTGGTACACCAATAGACTGTTTCATCAGAAAACAAAAAAAGGCAGATCAGGCACGACAGCCCATTCTGCTCTTGCGTCTACGTGAAAGCCTGACAGATCTCAATATGGGATTCCTGTTGCTTTTCCTGGTTTCTGGGGCCCAAACCTAGTGTGAAGAGACACAGCATGCAGAGGAAGGACAGGACAGGACTACCAGGGCAAGCAGCAGGACTCCACACTCAGAAAAGAATTCAGCTGTTCCTTTTCAGGGGAGGGGGCTGTCTTAATGTCTCTGAATGACTTAAATATTGTTTTCAAATGTTGGCATAGCTGGATAAAGCGAGAAATACTAAACCAGTAGGACTATTAGCAGGAATAACGGTGGCATTTCACATTAACTAAAATAGTATCAATTAACATCCCTCTCAGGCTCTTGGTGATGAAGCAAAAAGCCTCAGGTGACAATGAAAAGACGTTAAAACCTTACATCTGAAGTTTTGTACTCAAATATCTTGAATAGTTCTGGTCACAGCGTGTCAGAAAAAGGCCAACAGAACTGGCTAAGGGGTGGGGCAAGGAGCCAAAAGCACCACTCTAGAGAAGAGGGGCGGGCGAGGAGACAGGCACTGCTGCAGCAGATGTATAAACAGACGGGAACTCTTCAGTCTGCAATGATCAGAGAGGGAGGTCTAAAATTCAGGTCTGAACAATCATGAAGAACACAGTCAAAGTGAATAGAGATTTGGTCTTCAAATCCTGGAATGGGGAACACACTAGAAACTTGAAGGAGTACTACCCAAGATAAACAAAAGGAGATGATAAATGACTAATCCATGATATAGATAGTTAGCTTAAAGAAGTTTCTGCTCTCTGGGTAAGACCCACCGGACAGTCAAAAAGAGAAAGAGAGAGATTCAAGATGCAGACTCAGAACAGGTTCTTAAGGAAAAATTAGATGTTTGATAAAGGCCCCTGACATTTGCGGTATGTCAGAATATTAATGCATTCCTTTTCTAGTAAGTTCTTCTGTATCCCTGCTATGCACCAAAATCAAAGGTTATAAAGACCACAGGTCTGTCCCAATGTGAATTTTACACTACCAAGAAGCACAGGGGTCACTTCAAAGGTAATGAGCCTGAGCATTATCTCTGTATGCTTGAACAGAAGAGCCTAGAAAAGCAATCAACAACAAGGGTGCTCTCATCTGGGGAATTTATGAGCCTCAGGAGATAAAGAGCTCATCACCAGGAGCCAGCAGGACAGGACAGTTATCCTTTGTATGACCCAGTCCCTTTTACTTAAAAAACCCTAGGTTCCCATGCTGAATTGACAGCTACTTTCCAAGCTGGTACAGAGTTCCAATACTGGGGTTGGGTATGGACTACATTGAAAAGCTGGCACCAACTCACATTTTTGGTCCTAACAGTGAGGATGAACTTTCCCTAAGAAATGTTCCGGCCTGTATGTGTGGTCTCTGCCCCTTGCCCCTCCTCCTTGGGTGTGAGGAGTGAGGCTCTGAATGAAGATGAGACACAAATCCCTGGAAACAGCATCCCAGGTACTGCTACTTTTTTTTTTTTTTTTAAAGATTGTTTTTTGATGTAGACCGTTTTTAAAGTGTTTATTGCATTTGTTACAATATTGCTTCTGTTTTATGCTTCGGGGTCATGTGGGATCTTAGCTCCTCAACCAGGGATCGAACCCGCACTGCCCAAATTAGAAGGTGCAGTCTTAACCACTGGACCTCCAGGAAAGTCCCTCATGTACTTCTGATACTTCCCAACTGTACCCAGAGAAAGCTGCTCGTGATAGTCACAAAGACCAGTCCTGAAACTTTTCCTTGCCTCTTCTTGGCCACGTGGGCCTTGGTTAGGAATTTTCTTTGTAATACGTATGATTATTCCTTAGTTTGCTATCTTGTATGCTTCCTAGGAGAGCACTGTTCCACAGAACTTTGGTAAATCTGGAAATGTTCCACACCTGGGCTCTCCAGTATGGTCACCACTAGTCACACATGGCTACTGAGCATTTAAAATATGACTAGAGAGATGGAGAAACTATATATTTAATTTTATTTACTTTTTAAGGGTAAATAGTCACATGTACGTCAAGGCTGTATATTGTCACCCTGCAGAGTACATCATGAGAAACTCTGGGCTAGAAGAAACACAAGCTGGAATCAAGATTGCTGGGAGAAATATCAATAACCTCAGATATGCAGATGACACCACCCTTATGGCAGAAAGTGAAGAACTAAAGAGCCTCTTGATGAAAGTGAAAGAGGAGAGTGAAAAAGTTGGCTTAAAGCTCAACGTTCAGAAAACTAAGATCATGGCATCTGGTCCCATCACTGCATGGGAAATAGATGGGGAAACAGTGGAAACAGTGTCAGACTATTTTTTGGGGCTCCAAAATCACTGCAGATGGTGATTGCAGCCATGAAATTAAAAGACGCTTACTCCTTGGAAGGAAGGTTATGACCAACCTAGATAGCATATTTAAAAGCAGAGACATTACTTTGCCAACAAAGGTCTGTCTAGTCAAGGCTATGGTTTTTCCAGTGGTCATGTATGGATGTGAGAGTTGGACTGTGAAGAAAGCTGAGCGCTGAACAATTGATGCTTTTGAACTGTGGTGTTGGAGAAGAGTCTTGAGAGTCCCTTGGACTGCAAGAAGATCCAACCAGTCCATCCTGGAGGAGATCAGTCCTGGGTGTTCATTGGAAGAACTGATGTTGAAGCTGAAACTCCAATACTTTGGCCACCTCATGCAAAGAGTTGACTCAATGGAAAAGACCCTGATGCTAGGAAGGATTGAGGGCAGGAGGAGAAGGGGACGACAGAGGATAAGATGGTTGGATGGCATCACCAACTCGATGGACATGGGTTTGGGTAAACTCCGGGAGTTGGTGATGGACAGGGAGGCCTGGCGTGCTGTGATTCATGGGGTCGCAAGGAGTTGGACACGACTGAGCGACTGAACTGAACTGAACTGAGTCACATGTAGCCAGTGATGACCACGTGGGACAGTGAAGTTCTAGATCAATTCGACCCATAAGTTATTGTTGTTATGTAGTTGAGAAGTTGTGTCTGACTCTCTGTGGACTATAGCTTGCCAGGCTCCTCTGTCCATGGGATTTTCCAGGCAAGAAGCCTGGAGTGAGTTGCCTTTCCCTTCTCCAGGGGATCTTCCCTACCCAGGGATCGAACCTAGGGCTCTTGCATTGGCAGACAGATTTCTTTACCACTGAGCCACCAGGGAAGCCTGGCTTCACACGTTAGTATGGTATTAAAGATTAAATGACAAGAGTCTATTAATTCTACACAGAGAAAATGCTGCTCCAAAGACACAGTTGGGGCCTCTTCCCTGATCCACTGCCTCAGGAATAGGCCTCACTGTCACAGACAGAACCAAGAACCAAGGCAGATGGCCAAGAGCAAACTTATCGCCACTATGAGAAAAGGAATCCAGACAAAATTGTGGCTGGGGCTCAGGTGACTCTTCCTATATACAAATAAAAGAGCACTGCTTACCTTTTTTTCAAAATGATAATTCCTAGAATCATGTTGGCAATTAGAGAACCCTGTAAAAAGAGACAACAGTTTTAGTGCATGAGGGAAAGAAAATAATGTAATTCAAGACAAAAATGAACATAGACAAAAGGGAAAAACAACTACAAAGATGGAGGTTAGGATTAATAACTAGTGAGAATCACTTGTTCTTAGGACAGCAAAAAGGACAAACTATAAAAATCTATCACAGAAAATAATAACACCTTTTAAAGATGACATTAAGAATAAAAATGATCAATTCCCAGTACGGTCATAGTTGAAGCTAGGGCTAGCAGGAATATTACGGACTTATTTTTGGCAGATTTTCTAATTAATTGTTGTTGTCATTTGTTGTTTAATTGCTAAGTCATGTCCGACTCTTGCGACCCCATAGACTGTAACCCATCAGGCTCCTCTGTCCATGGAATTCTCCAGGCAAGAGTATTGGAGTGGGTTGCCATTCTCCTGCAGGGTATCTTCCTCACCCAGGTACTGAACCAAGGTCTCCTGCTTGACAGGAGGATTCTCTCCTACTGAGCCACCTGGGAAGCCCATATAATTCACAGGAGCCTTTAATAAGCTTCTCCTCAGCCACTGTTCGACTGAATGAAGTTGTGCAGGGACCTCTCTCTCCTCTCAAAAGGCATCAGTCAGTCAGCAAGTGTTTACTGAAAGTCTACTCTGTGCGCAATGCTCTGAAGGTCATTTTAGTTATTATAATCAGCTCTGGAAAGTTTCTTTAGGGAATCTCACATTTCAACTCACAAAAATCTCAGGCCACACAAAAAAGTTATTATTACAATTTTCACCCATTTTGCATTCCTCTACAAGCCTAACTACATTCCCCTTTGAGTTTCTCTCCTGTTCTTCAGGAAACACTCTGTCCTTATTTATACACAGACTAAACGAAACTCTCCCACCATGCCTGAGGCAAAGACAAAAACCTCTGCTGCTTCGGGAGAAACCCTACCTTCCTCAAAATTTCCCTCTAGCTAATTATCTCAAGTCTCTGCTTTCAAAAAACAGCAGAAGAAAGAAGTAATCTATACCACGTACTAGAAGTAAACATAATTTTACAGAAGAAACAAAAAGTGATGAGAAAAAAAGTTAAATAACATTCATAGCAAGACTGACTATAAAATCAACCAGAAAATTAAAGGCAAGATCTGTTATCTGGGGAAATTTTAACTTTTATTAACTGCCTATAAGCCCTCCGATAAATGAAAGTAAACCATCCACCTTCACATTTCTGTCTTTTTGCCTTCCATCTCAGATGAAATTCAGCCTCTTTTTATTCATCCATGAGACCTAGTCTTATACCCAAGACTTTACTTCCTATAGGACCTTTGAATTTAATGGACCCGCTTAACTTCATTTTCCAGAGGAACATGTGCATGTGAGTCTGCAGACTTACAGATCTAAATATCATGTGCAGGGGCATGGCGATGTTGAGATTGAGGGCGTAGTTGTTCACCACGCTGACGGTGAAGAACATGGTCACCATTATGGCATAGTACCTGAGAGGCAGAGACAGCAGTTCATCATCACACAGGGTCCACAATTTCAAGAAAATCAAGTAGACTAGGAAATACATATTTTTGATTTTAAAAGTATTGTGCTTGTCTTCTCTATGTTAAAAGATGGTATCACTATCACATGAAGTCAAATACCAAGTATATATGAAAATACTTCACAAAGCTAGACTAACACAGAAAAAGTTTGAACTATAGAATGTTTCAAGAAACACTTAATATTCTTCCATAATGACAAAAAACAACAATTTAAAAAAATTTAGGAACTCAAATCACTTAGAAAGATAAAGGGATAAATACAAATGAAAAAGTATAAACAAATGAAAAAATTTTATATTTGTATGCCCCCGTTTTGAGCTAGAAAATATTTATGATGACTTTCATATAGATCAGCTTAAACCATTTAAAATGCTTTTCTCTTTTGGTAGGCTAAACATCAGCAATTTCACACTATTCAACCTAACATATTCAAATTGAGAAAAATTGTATTTGAAGTATCAATTCGGTCACTCAGTTGTGTCTGTCTCTTTGCAACCCCAAGAACTGCAGCACACCAGGCTTCCCTGTCCATCACCACAGTTCAGACGCATCAATTCTTCAGCGCTCAGCTTTCTTTATAGTCCAACTCTCACATCCATAAGTGACTACTGGAAAAACCATAGCTTTGACTAGATGGGCCTTTCTTGGCAAAGAAATTTCTCTGCTTTTTAACATGCTGTCTAAGTTGGTCATAGCTTTTCTTCCAAGGAGCAAGAGCCTTTTAATTTCATGGCTGCAGTCACCATCTGCAGTGATTTTGGAGTCCAAGAAAATAAGGTCTGTCATTGTTTCCATTGTTTCCCCATATATTTGCCATGAAGTGATGGGACCAGATGCCATGATCTTAATTTTTTGAATGTTGAGTTTTAAGCCAATTTTTTCACTCTCCTCTTTCACTTTCATCAAGAGGCTCTTTAGTTCCTCTTCGCTTTCTGCCATAAGGGTGGTGTCATCTGCGTATCTGAGGTTATTGATATTTCTCCCAGCAATCTTGATTCCAGCTTGTGTTTCATCCAGCCCAGCATTTCACATGATGTACTCTGCATATAAGTTAAATAAGCAGGGTGACAATATACAGCCTTGACATACTCCTTTACCAATTTGGAACCAGTCCATTGTTCCATGTCTGGTTCTAGCTATTGCTTCTTGACCTGCATACAGATTTCTCACGAGGCAGGTCAGGTGGCCTGGTATTCCCATCTCTTTAAGAATTTTCCAGTTTGTTGTGATCCACACAGTCAAAGGCTTTGGCATAATCAATAAAGCAGAAGTAGATGTTTTTCTGGAACTCTCTTGCTTTTTCTATGATCCAATGAATGTTGGCAATTTGATCTCTGGTTCCTCTGCCTTTTCTAAACCCGGCTTGAACATCTGGACGTTCTTGGTTCACATACTGTTGAAACCTCACTTGGAGAATTTTGAGCATTACTTTGCTAGCGTGTGAGATGAGTACAATTGTGTGGTAGTTTGAGCATTCTTTGGCATTGCCTTTCTTTGGGAATGGAATGAAAACTGACCTTTTCCAGTCCTGTGGCCACTGCTGAGTTTTCCAAATTTTCTGGCATATTGAGTGCAGCACTTTCACAACATCATCTTTTAGGATTCAAAATAGCTCAACTGTAATTCCATCACCTCCACTAGCTGTGTTCGTATTTGAAGTATTGGGTTGGCCAAAAAGTTTGTTGCATTTTTTTTTTTGCAAGATGTTACAGAAAAACCTGAATGAACTTTACAACCAACCCAAAGCAGAGCTAAAGAATTCAGGGCAAACGTGAACAAGTGGTTCCATAGTCTTCAGGAAGTGTTGGAAGTCTCTGAGCACAGAATCCCATCCTTTTACCCCTTTGCACATCTGGATAATGTGACACACTGAGTCTCAAGTCACCTTCCCTCACAAGAACCAGTTCTGTGTTCCTGGTGAGGTAGAGGGCTCTCTGCCCTCATAGGCAGCCATGTCAGAGCAACATTAGACCCGTTTGGGAAGTTTGAAGAGCTTTACAATGAACGCACAACCCAGTAATACACACATGCAAAGTTACTGCTAAGAGCAATTTTACAGCTTCTGAATAATAAACTGTTAGTGATTTCACAAGCTTTTTTGTCCAATTTTCCTTGTCCTGTCTTGAAAAGATGCCATTTGGAGATAGAGTTCATCAAGTTCTTTCAGGACAATTAATTCCAACTATTCCACATCACTGCCTACATATTGCACTGCCTAGAAATTGCTTGTGGGGATGAATGACATGAGCAAGATTTTGATTATGCCTTCACAGATAGAAAATAAAATAGCCAGCACAAACTGCACACATGGGAGCATGGTTGTTAAGGCAAGTTCATGGGGAGCCTCCAAAGGCAGGTTAGGGAGTTTGGGCTTCACTCTGAGTCCAGTGGTGAACACTGAGCGCTTGTGAGAGTGGGTGCTACGATACAATGGTAGGAAGCTGACATGTAGGGATGAACAGGTGATGGGCAGGAGATCAGCCTGCTAGGCTATTAGTATAAAAGTTACAGGGAGAGTGAAAATGTTCTTGAGCTATGCTACTGGCTGCCAGAGTAGAAAGAAATAGTGGAAGGAGGAGGAAAGGAAGGACCAGAGGAATCAAAAAAGGCTGGGGCTCCTACTCTGATGTAAATGCTGGTCTTGGAAGGAGAAAGTTTTATACAGATACTAAAGCCACTGGGGGACGGGGGTATTTATCCTACTAAATACCCACAACTGGATGGATTACACTTTGTTTTTGTGTGCATGTGTGTCTTTTTTTTTTTTTTTAATTTAATTGAACAACAGGACCCAATGTATAGCACAGGGAACTCTACTCACTATTCTGTAATAGCCTATACAGGAAAAGAATCTGAAAAAGAATGGATATATGTATACATATAACTGAATCACTTTGCTGTACACCTGAAATGAATACATTGTTAATCAACGATACCCCAATATAAAATAAAAATCAAATTAAAAAAACAATAAGTACACTTTGATTTCAAGTATCTCACAGCAAGAACACTGTTTTTCAATACATTGTTTATTATAAGACCTGCCCTGTTTTTATTTGGCTCAATGAATATAATTACACAAATTTGGACTAATGGATGGAGGTCTGGAAATAAGAATCTTACCTTAGTTTGCCAATCATTTTGTTCTGATTGAGGTGAAATTCACATAACAGAAAACCAACCATTTTACAGTGAACAATTCAGTGGTATTTAGTATTGTGCTGGCCAAAAAGTTTGTTTGGGTTACAGAAAAACCAACCCAATATATTACAATATTGTATAACTACCACCTCCATCTCCAAAAGCCATTAGTGTTTTAAAAGTAACAACAATACCACTCTTACCATATTTGGTTACCATCATGAGGATAACACACATAAGTACCTACAAATTGGTTATCACACTAGGCCTTTAAATGACCATATGCCAGACACAGAAGATACACACACATACACACACACACGAATGAGTTATTTTAAGTGTTGTGGCAGGAATTGTATTCTAAAAATAGGCTCCCTGGAGTTTCACAACATATTAAATTCAGAAAATGAGTTATTCTACTGATATCTTTGATATAAATCTTATAAAAGGATACCTCATATTCCTTTTATATGGTTACGAGAAGAATAGCTGTTAAGTTTTTTTAAAGGGCTAAAAAAGGAAGACTTCAACGTGCCATACCTTATTGGGATAGCCGGACGCTTCCTTCCCAAATCGGCCTCAAAGAGGAAACCTTCCACAGCGATAAATAAAAACTGTGCAAATGTCACAATGTTCCCACATCCTGGATGTTTCCTGTGGAGTGGATAACAGAAAGGGAAAAAAAACCACAGAAAACTGAGATAAAGGGCATTAAGACTTGTTTTACTGATAGTTCAGAATAACAGGGAAGATGGATTTCTATTACCCACGGTCCGTCTTTATCTCAGTTTTCATATCCCATGGATCTCACACACACAGCAACAGACCCAGAGAGAAGAACGTCAGCTTTCTTCCTTCACTCTTCCGAGGGTGTAGCAGGCCAGGAGGAAGAACCACTCTGATAATGCTCATTCCGAGAGCTATGATACAACTTTCCCAGTGAACTGTAGGAAGTTGGTCATAGGTTCTCATTGGGATCCTCACTTAACCAAGAGGGCTTTAGTCCAGATCCTTGTCAGCTTGGGCACAAAGCCCAGGGACAGAAATATGCTCAGGTCTCCTGTAATGTTTTGGCTTCCCTTGTAGCTCAGCTGGTAAAGAGTCTGCCTGTAATGTGGGAGACCTGGGCTCGATCCCTGAGTTGGGAAGATCTCCTGGAGAAGGGAAAGGCTACCCACTCTAGTATTCTGGCCTGGAGAATTCCATGGACTGTATAGTCCATGGGGTCGCAAAGTGACACGACTGAGCCACTTTCACTTTGACCTCTAATGTTTACACATCCTCCCGACCAGGAATCTCCAAGACTGCTGTCAATCAAAGACTCCTGTCCAGTGTTGACCACAAGAACACTACGTTAGACAGAGACCCCGTGGGGGCAATAACTGGTTGGGGGGAGAGGGGTGCAGAATCTTACTCTTTTTCTAAGTATAAAGCACAAGATAAACATACAGCATGTAAGTCCATTTATAGTGTATCTGCAGAGGGATGACTAGGGGGAAAAAAAACTGCCTACAAAGGGTCTTTTGTGGGCGTTGAGGGAGGAGCAATGATGAAGACAAGACTGAGGAGCACTGCTACAGTCTACCAGGCTCCACCATCCTTAACACAAATGTCCTAGGCACTCAGCGTACATCCCTGGAATTTACTGGAATCTCTTCAGTCATCTCTGTAAGGGTTGGGGAATCTTCCACAGTGACGCTTAGGAACAAATCTACAAGGTAGTAAAAGTCCTCTGACGTCCCTCTTGAGGCACTTTGTGAAAGTTAGTTAATATATGTGGTTTTGTTTTCAGCTTCATTTAGCATCATGTAGTGATGCCCCATCACTGGAAGAAGGACAAAGTGAGCAGTTGTCTTTGTTTTCCTGAGTCCTCCACAGTCCTCACGTTCCCATTATTCCCATATTATGAAACAGAGCCTCCCAATTCTGTATCCACATTTTAACCAAAGACATTTACTCAAGCCTAGTGATTAGAGGGATTTAACAATTATTATATATTAAAGTAATGTTATTTATTAACAACTCCATTCTCTATTGGTGGTGTATGGGTGCTCAGTTACTTGATCGTGTCCTACTCTTTGTGACTCTCTGTGGACTGTAGCCCGCCAGGCTCCTCTGTCCACGGGATTCTCCAGTCAAGAATACTGGAGTGGGTTGCCATGCCCTCCTCCAGGGGATCTTCCTGACACAGGGACTGAATCCACATCTCCTGCAACCTACTGCATTGCAGGTGGATTCTTTACTGCTGAGCCACCAGGGAAGCCCCTATTGGTGGTATTAATATTAAAATAGCAATCCCAAGAATCGCATTCTTAAATTCACTAACTAAAAATAACCATGCCAAGCAGAAGCCTTCCTGTATGGAGCCGTGCTTTCCATCTGAAGCGGAACTGTTGCTCCTCTCTAGGCTCTACTGCTTATGAAGGTTTCCTTGAAAACTACTGCTCTGTATTCAACGATCTCTTTTGGCACTCCTTATGTTTGAGGGACAGGGTGAAACATTGCAGGAATCCATACATACTCATGTAAGTCATTTCCCTCATTCAAGGTGCTAATCAAGACTATTAGCCTAAATATGAGTGACAGGAGAGGGAACTTTAGCTTTAGCACAGTGTTCTTCAACTCCAGCTGAAGTGAAAGTGAAAGTCGCTCAGTTGAGTCCGACTCTTTGCGACCCCATGGACTAGTCCATGGAATTCTCCAGGCCAGAACACTGGAGTAGTTAGCCTTTCCCTTCTCCGGGGGATCTTCCTAACCCAGGTCTCCTGCATTGCAGGAAGATTCTTCACCAGCTGAGCCACAAGGGAAGCCCAAGAATACTGGAGTGGGTAGCCCCTATCCCTTCTTCAGCCGATTTTCCAGACCCAGGAATCAAACTGGGGTCTCCTCAGGCAGATTCTTTACCAGCTGAGCCACAGGGACTCAGGCTAGGCTGCTCTTTAAAAACCCATAAGCCTGAGAAGCCTCACCCTCCCCTGTGGGGTGGGGCCCTGGAATCTGTACTTTTGAAAGCTTCCCACTAGATCCTAACGTGCACCCAGAGCTGAGAACCACTAGGGTAGGTCTGGGAGGTGCAGGAGTGTGTGTGTGTGTAAGACGCACAAGTCTTAAGGGCTGCCATGGGGCTGAGAGTCCGTGTGCTCCACAGAGCTTGTGCATGCCAAGTCGCTACAGTCATATCTCTGACTCTTTGCGACCCTACGGCTTAGAAGCACACAGTGACATGCGGGATCCTGCTCTGCCGCTTACCTGATGACAGCAGAAGTTAATTACCCTAAGTCTAGTTTTCTTATCTTTAAAATGGGAACAGTACTAGTGCCTATCTCCTTGAGTAAATAAGCCAGTCCCTGAAATGCACTTGACAGAGGGAAAAGGCAAAGAGCAGAACACTAGGAAACCTTCAACCTAAGTATAGTAACTCTTTTAAAGACATTTATATTGACCAAGTTTTCTCACCTGTAAAATAGAAGTGATGTATTTTTAATGTCATAGTGAGGATTCAATGAGAAATCAACAATCACAGGACTCAGTCCAAGAAGGGCTCATTATACTTCTTGCTTTCCCTTCCATTTCCTCTTTACCAACAGCTTAGCCTAATTCAACTAATGAATAATTATTGAGAACATTCTGCATGTGCAGTTAAGTACTGGCTGTGAGGGAGCTGCCAACTAAATGAGACATGATCCCTGCCAAGCATGGATGGAGTTAAGAGGCAGAAGGAACCCAGTGCCCTGATCCTTCTTCCTGGATGGTTAAAGGGTGTCCTGTTCATCTTCATGCCTCCAGTCTCTGGGCACTGAGTCTGGCCTTCACTCAAGCAACTGAAGCAAACATGACCTAGAATATTAGGATTGTATGAAAGTTAAAAAGAAACTACTTCAAAAAAAAAAAAAAAAAGAAGATTCCCTTTAAAAGTATATTCTTCACAGGATGTTTTAAAGGGCATCATAACAGGATTGGATCAAGATGGCGGAGGAGTAGGACGTAGAGCTCACTTTCTCCCACAAATACATCAAAAATATATCTATGTGTGGAACGACTCTCACGGAACACCTACTGAACACTGGCAGAAGACCTCAGACTTTCAAAAGGGCAAGGAAATCTCCATGTAACTGGGTAGGACAAAAAGGGAAAAGAGAAAGGAATTGAGATGGGAACCTGACCCCCTGAGAGGGAGCTGTGAAGGAGGAAAGGTTCCTGCCCCTGGAAAAGGCCCTCTCTAGTAGGGAGATCAGCCAGGACAGAGGGGGAGCTTTGGAGTCCTGAAGGAGAGCACAGCAACCAGTCTGTGAAGGGCAAACAGAGAGAGACCCGCACAGACGGTCAGTGCTGCCCAGCCCTCCCCAGGTCAGTGCTGCCCAGCCCTCCCCAGACCGAGATGCTCCTCTACTGGGGTGGGTGGGGGCTGGATACTGAGGCTCCGGTTTCAGAGCTCAGACTCTGGGGAGAGGACTGGGGTTGGCTGCGTGCAGACAGCCTGAGGGGCTGGCTAGATGCCTGGGCCCACCAGAGAAGCAAGGCCATTGCTGGGAGGTGTGTGAGGAGGTGGTGGGCCCACCTTAGGAGCCTGGCATGCTGCGATTCATGGGGTCGCAAAGAGTCGGACATGACTGAGCTACTGAATTGAACTGAACTGATAAAACACTAATAAGGAAATCAAATAGGATTCAAAGAGATGGGAGAATATCCCATGCTCTTGGCTTGGAAGAATTAATATTGTTAAAATGGCAATACTATCCAAAGCAATCTACAGATTTAATGTGATTCCTATAAAACTACCCATGATATTTTTCACAGAACTAGAACAAATAACCCCAAAATGTATATGGAATCATAAAAGACCCAGAATTGCCAAAGCAATCCTAACAGGGGGAAAAAAAAGCAAGAGACATAACCCTTCCAGACTTCAGACAATACTGTTAATAAAAAGCTACAGTTATCAAACCTTGCAGGAGGGCATGGCAACCCACTCCAGTATTCTTGCCTGGAGAATTCCACGGACAGAGGAGCCTGGCGGGCTACAGCCCATGGGGTCACAAAGAGTCAGACATAACTGAGCGACTAACACACACACAGAGTAATCAAAACATATGGTATTGGTACAAAAACATATATAAAGATCAATGGAACAGAACAGAGAACCCAGAAATAAACCCACACACCTACAGTCAATTCATCTTTGATGAGGGAGACAAGAATATAAAATGGGAAAAAGACAGTCTCTTCAGCAAGTGGTACTGGGAAAGCTGAACAGGTGCTTATAAATCAGTGAAGTTAGAACACAACCTCATACCACACACAAAAATAAACTCAAAATGTCTTAAAGTCTTAAACATAAGACACGATACCATAAAACTCTTAGAAGATAACATAGGCAAAACATTTTCTGACATAAATCATACCAATGTTTTCTTAGGTCAATATCCCAAGGCAACAGAAATAAAAATAAACAAATGTGACCTTACAAGCTTTTGCAGATCAAAGGAAAAGGTAAAAAAAAAAAATCTACAGAATGAAAGCCATAGCATCATTTGCAAATGATGTGCCATATAAGGGCTTAATCTCCAAAACATACAAACAGCTCATACAACCCAACAACAAAAAAAAAACCCAATCAAGAAGTGGACAGAAGACCTTAATAGACAGTTTTCCAAAGAAGACATACAGATTGCCCGTGAAAAGATATTCAACATCACTAATTATTAGAGAAATGCAAATCAAAACTGCAATGAGGTACCACCTCACACCAGTCAGAATTACCCATCATTAAAAAGTCTACAAACAACAAATGCTGAAGAGGGTGTGGAGAAAAGGGAACTCTCCTATACTGTTGGTGGGAATATAAGTTGGTGCAGCCACTATGCAAAACAGTATGGAGGTTCCTCATAAAACTAAAAACAGAGCTATCTTATGTTCCAGCAAACCCACTCCTGTACATACATCCAGAGATAACTCTAATTCAAAAAGATACACATATGCCAATGTTCAAAGCAGCACTATTCACAATAGCTAAGACATGGATACAACTTAAATGTCCATCAACAGATGAATGGATAAAGAACATATAGTACATACATACAATGCAACATTATTCAGCCATAAAAAAACAAACAAAATAATGCCATTTGCAGCAACATGGATGGAACTAGAGAATATCATTCTAAATGAAGTCAGAAAGAGAAAGACCATATGACATCACTTATATGTGGAATCTAAAATATGGCAAAAATGAACCCATCCATAAAACAGAAATAGAATCACAGACATAGAGATCAGATTTGTGATTGTTAAAGGGGAGGGGAGGAGAGGGATGGACTGGGGAGTTTGGGGTTAGCAGATGCAAATTATTATACATAAAATGGATAAATAACAAGGTCCTACTGTATAGCACAGGGAACTATATCCAGTTTCCTGGGATATACCATAATGGAAAAGAATATTTAAAAATATGTATGTGGTGGTGGTTTAATCGCTAAGTGATATCCGACTCTTGCAACCCCATGGACTGTAGCCTGCCAGGCGCCTCCTCTATGGGATTCTCCAGGCAAGGATATTGGAGTTGGTAGCCATTTCCTTCTCCAGGGGATCTTTCCAACCTAGGAATCAAACCTGGGTCTCCTGCATTGCAGGTAGGTTAAGATTCTCAACCTACTGAGCTACAAGGGAAGCGCTCCCCCACCCCCACTTTGTATGTGTATAACTGAGTCACTTTGCTGTATAGCAGAGATTGGCACATTAGAAATCAACTATATTTCAATTTTTTTTTAATGTTAAAAATAAATGATTGAAATTAAGATCTTGAAAGCATAGCGGCACCCCCATATTCACTGCAGCACTATTTGCAATACAGAAACAACTGAAATGTCCATGGACAGGTGAATAGATACAGAAAATGTGGTATAAACATACAATATTATTCAACCTTAAAAAAGAAGGAAATGATATCATTTGCAACAACATGGAAGAATGCTAAATGAAGTCAGTCAGTCACAAAAGGGCAAATACTGCATGACTCCTCTTACATGCTGCTGCTGCTGAGTCGCTTCAGTCGTGTCCGACTCTGTGCGACCCCATGGACTGCAGCCTACCAGGCTCCTCCGTCCATGGGATTTTCCAGGCGAGAGTACTGGAGTGGGTTGCCATTGCCTTCTCCACCTCTTACATGAAACATCTAAAATCAAACTTACAGAAGCAGACAACAGAATGGAGACTGCCAAGGTCAAGGGGGAAGGGAAAATGGGGACCTGTTGTTTAATGGGTATAAGTTTTCAGTTATACAAAGCAAATAAGTTCAAAAGATACCTGTGCATTGTAGTACATATGGTTAACAATTCTGTACTGTACACTTTAGAATTTGTTAAGAGGGTACATCTTATGTTCAGTGTTCTTTTCATAAAAAAGAGAACACAAGGAAATTTTGAAGGTGATGGATGTGTTTATTACCTTGATGATGATGGCTTCATGGGTGTTATTTTATAACAATACCTATCTCCATAGTAGGTATTATTATGCCCATTTCATTGCTAAAGACACTGAGGGCAATATGACACTGAGTTAAGAAAGTCTCTCAGGGCTACCTGGAAAATAAATGGTGTTTGCATTTTATTATTATTCTATTTATTATTATCATTGTTGTTATTATTTTTTTCTTTTTGCCACATGGCATATGGGATCTTAGTTCCCCCACCAGGGATCGACTCCTGTCCCTGCACTGGAAATGCTGAGTCTTAACCACTGCACCACCAAGGAGGTCCCTGTTTTTTTGTTTGTTTTTTTTTTTCATTCAGCGGTTTTTAGTATATTTAGAGTTGTGCAGTCATTACCATTATTTAATTTTAGGACATTCCAAAAGAAATCCCATACCCATTAGGAATCAGTCCCCATTTCCCCCTCCCCTTGAAAATCTAATCTACTTTGTCTCTATTTCCATAGGATTTTTATATCTCCCTAATGTGCCCACATAATTCAATTGTTAAGAAATCAATTTACAGAACTTTTTAAGAACACAATGCTGTATAGCTACCAATGGAACAATTTAACTTGAATAATTCATTTGAAAACATCAGAGTACAAACCTAGATCTTCCTCCCCTAAATCACTTATTTTCTTGAACTTTATTCCTCAGGAATTATAATCGCTAACTGCCAATCATTTCTGTTTGAATTCTCTTTGGCAAGAATCCAAAGTTTTACTTTTTAAAAATGTCCTTATTCGAGTTAACATTAGGCACTTGATTAAAAAATAAAATGCAGAAAAGAAAATGTTTCAGATTGTTTTCCTAACCTAAGACGCTTCGCCTAGATAGGGAACTGATGTGTATCTTGATTCTGAAGCAGAAGGTGAACTCTCTCAGGAGAAAGATCCAGGGACTCATTCACTACTTCGTGCTTGCCCTATCTATTGCATGGGTGCTTTGTATTTGATTATAGGTCCCAATCATAGGTATGAAATCAGAAAGAAAAACCTAAATTTGGTTTCCAATTTGGGAGAGGACGGTTAAAAATGCTCACTTTATAAGTCACTTTAGTATTTACATTCATACTTGGTGTTCCATACCTAATGATTCCAAGAAAACCACAGAAGAAGCACAGTGCCTGCTCTACAAAATTTTATTAGCGTTCCACTATGATGTCCCAAGATAAGAGTTACAAATTATGGGAAGCCAAATCTACAAAAAAACCTCGAAGACTGGTCCAACCAGTTCTTATTTTCTCAATCTGAAACATGATTAAGTTAGAGTTGCTCAAGCAAATTAGGAAAAAACTGCTATTCAGTCTGGGGTACCATTCATTAAACTAGCAAATGTACCCCTTACCACTGTATGCAAACATTCAGATGAATAATGCAGAAAAACATTCTGTACAGTTATATTTACCCACAATTTTTCAGGAACAGTTAATAAAACAGAGGTGTTGTTTATTACTAAGTCATGTCCAACTCTTTGTAGCCCCATAGACTATGGCGACCCTATGGACTATAGTTCCAGGCTCCTCTGTCCATGGGATTCTCCAGGCAAGAATACTGGAGTAGGTTGCCATGCACTCCTCCAGGGCATCTTCCTAACCAAGGGATCGACCCCTCATCTCCTGCATTGCAGGCGGATACTTTACCACTGAGCCACCTGGGAAGCCCAATAAAACAAGGGTACATGAATACTGAAACAAAAGTTGTTAGAAGGGGAGCGAACCCGATAGGAGCTTCAGGCTTTGCACGTGAATTTCATTTAATCCTTCAAAACCCTGTGAGGCTGGCAGAGCTATCACCACCCTTTCACAGCTCAGAGAACAGGCTCAGAAAGACTAAGTAATTTAGCTAAGGGCTCACAACTGGTTAAAAAAAAAAAAAAAAAAGGCTCTCAGTTGCTAGCATATTCTGATGTCATACAGCCTCTGGCAAGATTTAATTTAATGGCATGTTCAACATAAACACACTATTCTTCTCTGACCTTCATTTCCATGGCTGACCTGGTTTCATCACATTTTTATATTTTTAAACCAATTTCCAAAGTGACCTTCCTTTGAAGTGTACCAGCTGACAGCTGGATGCATCTTTTCCTTTCATTTTCATATCCCTCACCACTTACTCCCAAGAATGACAAATGACAGATCTTTATCAACACTTTTTGCATAATAAAATTTCAAGCTCTGTAATTGCAAAAATCAACCCCACAGAATTCCCTTAAGTAAGCTGGTTGCTTCAGAATAACTTAATCGATCAATAGTGTCATGAAAATAAAATACAATTCTAATAGGCACCACACGAGGAACTGGGTGACCAAAATTATGGGCTGCTCCAGTTTAAAAATAACAAGAAGGCTGAAAAAGATATTGGACTAGGAGTTTAGATTCTTGGGTTCCACTTCTGGTTCCGCCACTTACAAGTGATAAAAGAGGACCTAATTTCTTGGGACGTGTTTCACTTTCAGTAAAACAGAGAATATAATTGTTGACCTATCTTGTACATAAGATTGTTCTGATGGGCAATGGAGATAATTGTGCAGATTTTAAAACAAGGTGTTAAACAACACAGATATTATTTTATAGGTGGAAAAAGGAAGCCCAGAGAGGCTAAATAACTTGAAAACGTCACGCAGCCAGGGGAATGACAGAGCCAAAGGCTGAAACTCAAGAGATTTTCCATCTTGAGCTTTTCCAGTCCACCTGTCACCTTTTCTGTAACAGTTTCTGCTCAATGACCTTTGCACATTGTTACTTAACACTGTTTGTGTGCCACCTCAATAAAGCTACCCTAGTGTCCTTTGGGAAAGTGTCATAACCATTCTTAATTTATAAAGTTTTACGCCTCAAAATGCAAGCTTCCTAATTTATTCAATAGTATCTTAATGCTAGAAAGTCTATCTCCGGTCAATTAGAACACTTTCTGCCTAAGAATTCGTTCTACTACATCCCCAAGAGGTATGCTGGGCAAAGTATCATAACCACCTCTAAGGCCAGTAAAACAAATGTTTTGCAGTCTACTTTAATACAACTGAAACTTTCTTTGCAGCGTAAACCAAATCAGACTGCTTTTTAAGTCCAAGCTTTGCTCAAGTCATACAAGAGGCATTAGCAGGATCGAGAAGAGCTGGGGGGAATCCTGGCTTCTGCCACAAGCTCCCTTCGACCTTGAGGGGTGGGAAACTCTACAGGCTTCAACCCTCCAGGGTATGAAACGGGGGGGGGGGGGGTGACGACAGCAAACACCCTGAGGATTCCGCTCGAGGGATGCTGATAAACTGTTGGGCAGGAGAGCTGACGGTGCAGAGGATGACGGATAAGCTAACTCAGAGAGGTCCCAAGTAGTCCACAGCAGACCCGGGCGCAGGCGGTTCCATCCCGGCCCGCGCGCGCCTCGGGGAAAGGAGGGAACGGCAACAAGACGGGCGGAGGGCGGGCTGCGGCGCTCGGGGGCGCCCCTCCTCCCGCTTCTTTTGTGCCACCGGCGGGGGTCACTCACCGGGCCAGGAGCTCTAGGAAGATCACGTTACTGCAGCAGCCTGAGAAAACCAGGCCCACCGCGAAGGCCGGGCGCATGGCCAGGACAGGGGAAGGGGAGCGAGAGCGCAGAGGAAGCGCCCAACTAGACCACTACCCCAGGAAGCCCGGCTACCGCCTCGCCGCGGCACTGAACATCACCACCGTCCCGGAGCGCCGCTCTCCCGGGGCCGTGACGGTCTCCCTTGTCCCAGCGGCTGCCACCAACGCTGCCGGTCAAGGAGCTGTAGTTCGCCGTCAACCGGAGCCCCATTCATACGAGGGGGCGTCCGAGTCCGAGCTAGACTACACTTCCCAGAATGCCGCGCGCCCGTACGTCAGGCTGCGGCGTACTCCGCTTCTGCCGGGCAGCTCAATCGGAGAGAGAGGCGAGGTGCCCGTCATGCCTCGCGCCGTAGCGAGCCGCGAGGCTTGCTGGGAAGTGAAGTTCCAACGCTGTCAATGTTGTTTCCCGTGAGGCAGCCAAAGGCTACGAAAGTGATTCGTCCATCATTTTCAGGGCAAACTCACAGCTGAGGGCACTAGAACAACACACCTGTGATTGACTGATCATTAGAAGTGTTCTAGGATCTGACAATTCTCCTGAATTGGGAGAAAGTGTAAATTTTCTGAACTTCTTTCTCTACCTTCTGAGAAGAACTCTGGACTCAGGGAGTTGGTGATGAACAGGGAGGCCTGGCATGCTGCAGTCCACGGGATCGCGAAGAGTCGGACACGACTGAGCGACTAAACTGAACTTGGACTCAGGAAGTTCTAGTACTCAATCTTGGCTCAGCCACTAATCAGCTCGGCTAAGGCAACCGGTTTCTTATTATAGGTAAAGATGGGAATAGTAATGCCCATCTTGCTTCCCTGGTGACTTAGATGGTAAAGAATCCGCCTGCAATACGGGAGACCTGGGTTCGATCCCTGGATTGGGAAGATCCCCTGGAAGAAGGCATGACAAACCACTCCAGTATTCTTGCCTGGAGAAGCCTCATGGACGGAGGAGCCTGGTGGGCTACTGTCCAGGGGGTCACCAAGAATTGGACACGAGTAAAACAATTAAGCACAGAACACAGCAGTGCCCATTTTACCTGGTGGTTGTGAGGATTAAAAGCTATGATCATCTGGGGATCTTATGAAAGTGCAGATCCTGAGGTTCTGCATTTCCAGCAAGTTCCTAGGTGCTGGTGATGCTACAGATCCATCCACCACACTTTGAAATGTGTATGCTGTTGTTCAGTTGTGTCCAACTCTTTGCAACCCTACAGACTGTAACCTGCAAGTCTCCTCTGTCTATGGGATTTTCCTCCCAAATGCCTATTAAACAGTTGACTCTGAAGATCTTTCTATCCCACCCCTCCCATTGGCTCAGGGATTTAGTGCCCCTTGTGGCTCAGCTGGTCAAGAATCCACCTGCAATGCGAGAGACCTGGTTCAATCCCTGGGTTGGAAAGATCTCCTGGAGAAGGGAAAGGCTACCCACTCCAGTTTTCTGGCCTGGAGAATTCCATGGACTGTATAGGCCATGGGTTGCAAAGAGTCAGACATAACTGAGCGACTTTCACTTTCAGGCAGCCAGCCAGGCTCCTTTTTCCCCCATGGCCTACAATCATGCTCAAATAAACTACCTTGTCTTCCTCCTTCACTTTAACACCAAATATCTTTAAAGAGTAATCTATATTCATGGTTTCTTCATTTTACTCTGACCGAAGCCAACCTATTGAAAGCAGTCTCATTTAAGAAACCTACTGACCACTTAATTGTCAAAACCAAATACCACAAGCTCACCTTACTCGATCTTACAATGACTTTTGATAAGGAGAGCTCAATGCTCTTGACATTCTCTTGTCCTTCTGCTTATATGACATGAATTTTCTACTTCTCTGACTTAATCTTTTTTCAGTTTTTATTTGGTTTTTTCCTGCTCTGTCCACTGAATTCTCTGAACAATCTCCACTATCTGTCCCTCCTCCTGTTGCTGTGTATACTTTCTATTGATGACCTTGCCTCCATAACTTCAACCATCACTGTTTGTAACTGAGATGGTACATGAATGTACATGTGCAGCCCCAATCTCCTGTGTGCCTTAAAGTTTCCAATTGCTTATCAGACATTTTTACCAATGAATCCTTGTAACCCCTCAACATCAATATATACACAGTTCATTATCTACCCTCTCAAATAGGGCCCTTATTTCTATTAAGGATATTATCCACCACCTGTTCTCTTTGAGCAAAAACCTGAAAGATATTCCCAGTCTTTTCACAACACTTCTGCCTCACAAGTATCTCTAGATTCCAGCCTCTCCTTTCAGTTTACATCCATGCCCACTTCCCCTCCTAACACATTTTGGTAGCTTCAGCCCATCCACCATGCTGTCTCCACACTGTTTCCAAAAACAAACTCAGACTCTTTATGTCACAATGCTATTCCAACAAGTCTTCCAATTGCTACTACTGTGTAACAAACCACTCCAAAATATGGCAATTGAAAACATAGTACAGGGCTTCCCTGGTGGTCCAGTGGTTAAGAATCCGCCTGCCAATACAGAAGACACGGGTTCGATCCCTGGTCTGGGAAGATCCCACATGCTATGGAGCAACTAAGCCTGTGCAACCCAACTACTGAAGCCTGAGCAGCCTAGAGTCCATGCTCCACAATGAGAGAGGCCGAGAAGCCACAATAAGACCACATGCCAGAAGTAGAGAGTAGCCCCCACTCACCACAACTACAGAAAGCCTGTGTGCAAAGCAATGAAGACCCAGTGCAGCCAAAATAAATAAATATTTAGAAAAGATAGCATAGAACAAAAAGATTTTCTCTCACTCACAGTTCTGTATGTTGACAACGTCTGACACATGGCTAGTCCATTCTCCACTGGGGCTTTGGATGCAGTTGTGGCCAGATGTCAGCTGGGGCTGGAGTCATCCAAAGTCTTGACTGGGCTGGTGAAGGGTCTCTTCTCATGGCCTCTCTTAGGCTGTGCTTCCTCACAACAAGGTGAACTCAGAATAGCCAGACTTCCCACAAGACAACTAGCTCCCCCTAGAACAAGCATTCCAAGAAATCAAGTCAGAAGGCCTCAGATATCAGTTGCACCAAATTCTATTGGTTCCACTGGCCAAGAATGATTCTCAGATTCATTCTGGGAAGGGACTAGCAAAAGCATCAGCTACGTGTGGGTAGACAGGCATCTTTGAAGACTAATTATACGTTGTTTCTTGGCTCCTTGTGTGAAATTCACACTCTGTAGAAGGCATACAGATGTGTCACCATCAAGCCTCCGTTTACATTTGGAATTTCCTCTCTTGCCATTCTTTCCAGTACTATCTGGATTCCTGCCACATTAAACACTCTGTTCTCTGAGTTTATGGAGACTCAAAATTCACCTTTCCACATGCTGTTTGGCCTGCTCAGAACACCCTTTTCACTTTGGCCAACTCCTGCTCATCTCTTTATGGCAATGGAGGACAGAGGAGTGAGTAGTTACTTCTACACTGTGCAGGGGGGCAGTCCGCTGCTGAAACATCACCTTTCTGTGTGTAGTTTTTCAGGGCACCATTCATAGCTTGCTCCTCTATATCTCTAGCACCCCATACATACATGAACCAACCCAAGAATCATGTTGCACTGTAGTTTACATGTTCATGTCAGTCTCCTCCTTTATACTATGCCCCTTTATGAACAGGAACCACAATAACTAATTCATCTCTAGATCCTTAGCATTATAGACAGTGACTAGTATATAATATGTACATATACTTTTTGTTGAATGAATGAGTTTGACTTCATTGGGAAGTGAAAGTGAAAGTCACTCAGTTGTATCTGACTGTTTGTGACCCCATGGACTATACAGTCCATGGAATTCTCCAGGCCAGAATACTGGCATGGGTAGCCTTTCCCTTTTCCAGGGGATCTTCCCAACCCAGGGATCAAACCCAGGTCTCCCGCATTGCAGGTGGATTCTTTATCAGCTGAGTTACGAAGCCCAAGAATACTGGAATGTGTAGCCTATCCCTTCTCCAGCAGATCTTCCCAACCCAGGAATCAAACCGGGCTCTCTTGCATTGCAGGCGGATTCTTTACCAACTGAGCTATCATTGTTTGAGTCAAATAAGCCACACTTCATAATTTCAATAACTACATAATACTTTTCAGCTTGAATCATTTCTAAAATGTAAACGTCAAAAATGCACTGCCCAATGAATTTGCATAAACAATGATATACAACCAATACCCTGGCCAGGAAACAGAACATTACCAGAACCCTCAAAGATCCCTGTGCCTCCTCTGAATCATTAGTCCCCTCCAGAAATAACCACGTTTCTTACCAGAGATCAGTTTTACCTGGTTTTGGACTTGACATAAATGGAATCATACAGAATATTTTCTTTTGTTTCTGCTTCTTTCACCTAACATTGTTTGTCAGTTCATCTGTGTCATTGCACGTACTTGTGGTTCATTTACTCTCATTGCTGGATAGCATGGAGAAGGCAATGGCAACCCACTCCAGTACTCTTGCCTGGAAAATCCCGTGGACAGAGGAGCCTGGTAGGCTGCAGTCCATGGGGTTGCGAAGAGTCAGACACGACTGAGCGACTTCACTCTCACTTTTCACTTTCCTGCACTGGAGAAGAAAATGGCAACCCACTCCAGTGTTCTTGCCTGGAGAATCCCAGGGACGGCGGAGCCTGGTGGGCTGCCGTCTCTGGGGTCGCACAGAGTTGGACACGACTGAAGTGACTTAGCAGCAGCAGCAGCAGCTGGATAGCACTCCCTTGTACTGATGTACTACAGTTTCTTGGTGATGGACATTTTGGCCACTATGAAAAGTGCAACTATGAAATTTCTTGTACATAACTTGTGGTGAACATAAACACACATTTCTGTTGAGTATCAGTGAATTAATCAAGGTCTTTAGTCAAGAAACAGAAATCATACTCTAATGAACAAGAAAAGTTTAATATAAAAAAGTTTTAACTAGTAACAGAAGATTTGTTACCTTAAGGGCTTAAGAAACTCCCAAGATTACAGGAAGAACAACTACGACCTAGGACAGGAGCAGACCACCCAAGGAAGGAACAGATCTAGAAGAGAGGGCCTTCTCTCCTGCAAACTGAGACCCAGGCTTTCCTGCAGAGGGCATGGCTATTCAGCCCTCTGGCTAGCAGAGAAGTTCTGTAAGATCCTGATGAAACTAGCTATGAACCACCCTCTGGGGTTTGGCTGGGGCACTGGCCAAGTCGTGGGGAGTTGCTGTGGGGGTGTACTTTTCAGGAAGCTGGCTGGGGCTCTGGAGAACTTCCTGGTGACCACCTGGAATGGAACCACTGAATTCACTGCCACAGGATGTCCCATGTGCTATAGGAACAAGGAGAGAGGAAAAAGCCCTGGATCCAGGAAGATAAGGCCCTTCCTCCTGCGGTACTCCTGCAGCACCATTGTGACTGAGGTCCACAGTGTGCTGCTTGGCAGAGGATAAACAGCCAGAGGATCCACCTCCAGCATCACAAGAGGAACCATGAGAGGTGTCTTTGGAGCTGGGAGGCTCTAAGTCGACACCTGGGACTTTGTTAGGTGTCATGTCAACTTCAGTATTTTAATGGTTTCATCATAAAACTGCAGTTATGAAGTGCAGACAAGGCTTCATCTCCAGGGCTCCTTTCTATGCTCCATTCCAAATTCTAGCATCTTTGAATGAATAGTAACATCTTAGACAGCAGCTGGGCTCAATGTGTTCAAACCTTCACAGCAACCACTTCCCTTACAAGGAGGACCTATTGTTTTGGGAATGTTCATCATCTTTGCCCCTGTGTTGTCAGCAGGAAAAGGCTGTCAAGGTTGTCTTAAAAGCCATTTGTGCTTCTAGCTCCAGCCACTCAGACATATTTTGAATCATTTATTAAATCCACTTAACCAACTTGTTAACAAAAAATTAAGTAAGATGACTCCTGTGGGATATTCCTCGACAAGTGTCCTCAAGTTGACGATCCTACAGAGATCTGTCACTTGAGTTTTTTTTTTAAACTTGTTTTCATATCTTTCACATGAGGATGGTTTTCTCCTCCATTACATAAATCCTAAGACACTTGGAGCTGTGCATGGGAAAGGCACACTATAAATATATGTACAGTATTATTTATAAAGTCAAATATTTTTGTTACTTGTTTCATAGGTCAGAGTCAAGCAGTGCCCTGGTGTGTTGATACATTGATGTCATCTAGCTTCTTCAAGGACATTATTCAAAGACGGATGACCTTTTTCAGAGTACTACAGAGTTTTGCCAAGGAAGGAAACTTTCTCAATCAGAGTGTAAGTGGCATAAGGTTAAGGATTTTGTCTTATTAGCCATGGTACCTTCCATATCTCAGTGGCGTTTGGCTCATAGCAGATGCTCAATGAGTATGGATGGAGGTAGAAAGGAAGGAAGGAATAGAGGGACAGAGTGAGGGGAGAGAGGGAAGGAGGAAGTAATGAAGGACCTTTAGAAAAACCAGCTCCTATTTACAAAACTCTTAGATACAAAACAGATGAAGGGTTGAAAATGGTACTGGCTATAGTAGAAACTACAAAGCAGGCTAAACACCGGAAGAAACAGTCCTGCATGCTAGGGGCTATGGGTGAGCTCCTGATGGCAGAAACTATGTCTCTTTGATCTGTATGCCTCCCAGTAATCCTCTTCATTGTTACTGAACTGATGTTTGTTAAATTATGTTATTGAATTGAGATGGTAAATCTCACTACCAGGAAAGTTCAGTTCAGTGGCTCAGTTGTGTCTGACTCTTTGTGACCCCATGGACTGCAGCATGCCAGGCTTTCCTGTCCATCACCAACTCCCAGACCTTGCTCAAACTCATGTCCATCGAGTCGGTGATGCCATCCAACCATCTCATCCTCTGTCATCCCCTTCTCCTCCTGCCTTCAATCTTTCCCAGCATCAGCGTCTTTTCAAATGAGTCAGTTCTTCGCATCAGGTGGCCAAAGTATTGCAGTTTCAGCTTCAACATCAGTCTTTCCAATGAATATTCAGGACTGATTTCCTTTAGGATGGACTGGTTGGATGTCCTTGCAGTCCAAGGGACTCTCAAGAGTCTTCTCCAACACCACAGTTCAGAAGCATCAATTCTTCGGTGTTCAGCTTTCTTTATAGTCCAACTCTCACATCCATACATGACTACTGGAAAAACCATAGCTTTGACTAGACGGACCTTTGTCAACAAAGTAATGTCTCTGCTTTTTAATATGCTGTCTAGGTTGGTCATAGCTTTTCCTCCAAGGAGCAAGTGTCTTTTAATTACATGGCTGCAGTCACCATCTGCAGTGATTTTGGACCCCAAGAAAATAAAGTCTCTCAATGTTTCCATTGTTTCCCCATCTATTTGCATGAAGTGATGGGACCAGATGCCATGATCTTAGTTTTCTGAATGTTGAGTTTTAAGCCAACTTTTTCACTTTCCTCTTTCACTTTCATCAAGAAACTCTTTAATTCCTCTTCACTTTCTGCCATAAGGGTGGTGTCATCTGCTTCTCTGAGGTTATTGATATTTCTCTGGGCAATCTTGATTCTAGCTTGTGCTTCATCCAGCCTGGCATTTCGCATGATGTGCTCTGCATATAAGTTAAATAAGCACGGTGACAGTACACGGCCTTGACCGTACTCCTTTCCCAATTTGGAACCAGTCTGTTGTTCCATGTCCAGTTCTAACTGTTGCTTCTTGACCTGCATACAGATTTCTCAGGAGGCAGGTAAGGTGGTCTGGTATTCCCATTTCTTTCAGAATTTTCCACATTTTATTGTGATCTACACAGTCAAAGGCTTTGGTGTAATCAATAAAGCAGAAGTAGATGTTTTTCTGGAACTCTCTTGCTTTTTCGATGATCCAACGAATGTTGGCAATTTGATCTCTGGTTCCTCTGCCTTTTCTAAATCCAGCTTGAACATCTGGAATTTTCATGGTTCACATACTGTTGAAGCCTGGCTTGGAGAATTTTGAGCATTACTTTACTAGCGTGTGAGATGAGTGCAATTGTGCAGTAGTTTGAGCATTCTTCGGCATTGCCTTTCTTTGGGATTGGAATGAAAACTGACCTTTTCCAGTCCTGTGGCCACTGCTGAGTTTTCCAAATTTTCTGGCATATTGAGTGCAGCACTTTCACAGCATCATCTTTTAGGATTTGAAATAGCTCAACTGGAATTCCATCACCTCCACTAGCTTTGTTTGTGGTGATGCTTCCTAAGGCCGACTTAACTTCACATTCCAGGATGTCTGGCTCTAGGTGAGTGATCACACCATCATGGTTATCTGGGTCATGAAGATCTTTTTTGTACAGTTCTTCTGTGTATTCTTGCCACCTCTTCTTAATATCTTCTGCTTCTGTTAAGTCCATACCATTTCTGTCCTTTATTGACCCCATCTTTGCATGAAATGTTCCCTTGATATCTCTAATTTTCTTAAAGAGACCTCTAGTCTTTCCCATTCTATTGTTTTCCTCCATTTCTTTGCACTGATCACTGAGAAAGGCTTTATCTCTCCTTGCTATCTTTGGAACTCTGCATTCAGTTAGGTATATCTTTCCCTTTCTTGTTTGCCTTTCACTTCTTTTCTCAGTTATTTGTAAGGCCTGCTCAGACAACCATTTTGCCTTCTGACATTTCTTTTTCTTGGGGATGGTCTTGATCACTGCCTCCTGTACATTGTCACGAACCTCCGCCATAGTTCTTCAGACACTCTATCAGATCTAACCCCTTGAATCAATTTGTCACTTCCACTTGTACACTAAGGGATTTGATCATAAGGGATTTGATTTAGGTCATACCTGAATGGTCTAGTGGTTTTCCCTACTTTCTTCAATTTACAACTGAATTTGGCAATAAGGAGTTCATAATCTGAGCCACAGTCAGCTCCCAGTCTTGTTTTTGCTGACTGTATAGAGCTTCTCCACCTATGGCTGCAAAGAATATAATCAATCTGATTTTGGTATTGACCATCTGGTGATGTCCATATGTAGAGTCTTCTCTTGTGTTGTTGGAAGAGGGTGTTTGCTATGACCAGTGCATTCTCTTGGCAAAACTCTGTTAGCCTTTGCCATGCTTCATTTTGTACTCCCAGGCCAAATTTCCCTGTTACTCCCGGTATCTCTTGACTTCCTACTTTTGCATTCCAGTCCCCTATGATGAAAAGGACATCTTTTTTGGATGTTAGTTCTAGAATATCTTGTAGGTCTTCACAGAACCATTCAATTTCAGCCTCTTCAGCATTACTGGTTGGGGCATAACTTGAATTACTGTGATATTGAGTGGTTTGCGTTGGAAACAAACAGAGATCACTCTGTCGGTTTTGAGATTGCACCCAAGTACTGCATTTCGGATTCTTTTGTTGGCTATTGATGACTACTCCTTTTCTTCTTCTGGATTCTTGCCGACAGTAGTAGATATAACAGTTATCTGAATTAAATTCCAGTCCATTTTAGTTCGGTGATTCCTAAAATGCCAATGTTCACTCCTGCCATCTCATGTTTGACCACTTCTAATTTACCTTGATTCACAGACCTAATATTCTAGGTTCCTATGCAATATTGCTCTTTACAGCATTGGACTTTACTTCCATCGCCAGTCACATCCACAACTGGCCATTGTTTTTGCTTTGGCTCTGTCTCTTATTCTTTCTGGAGTTATTTCTCCACTCTTCTCCAGTAGCATATTGGGTACATATTGACCTGCTGCTGCTGCTGCTGCTGCTGCTAAGTTGCTTCAGTTGTGTCCGACTTTGTGTGACCCGATAGACGGCAGCCCACCAGGCTCCCCCGTCCCTGGGATTCTCCAGGCAAGAAGACTGGAGTGGGTAGCCATTTCCTTCTCCAATGCATGAAAGTGAAAAGTGAAAGTGAAGTCACTCAGTTGTGTCCAACTCTTAGCAACCCCATGGACCGCAGCCTACCAGGCTCCTCCGTCCATGGGATTTTCCAGGCAAGAGTGCTGGAGTGGGGTGCCATTGCCTTCTCTGCATATTGACCTGACGAGTTCATATTTCAGTGTCCTATCTTTTTGCCTTTTCATACTGTTCATGGGGTTCTCAAGGCAAGAATACTGACATGGTTTGCCATTCCCTTCTCCAGTGGACCACGTTTTGTCAGAACTCTCCACCATGACCCATCAGGGCATGGGTCATGGTTTCATTGAGTTAGACAAGGCTGTAGTCCATGTGATCAGTTTGATTAGTTTTCTGTGATTGTGATTTAAATTCTGTCCACCCTCTGATGGATAAGGATGAGGCTTATGGAAGCTTCCTGATGGGAGAGGCTGACTGGAGGAAAAGATACTATGAGGAAAAGATACTCTTAAACCACTTTTAGGAAAAGAATGATGTCAGAGAATCAATCATGCTTGTTTGCATCAAATGTGATGTGTCTCTAAGTTACTTACTATGCTTCCACCTTCCCTCACCCCTAGATGAAAACTGATACTATTTTAAGGGAATAAAACAAACCCATGGAATCATTTCATCTTGATTTTCCTACTCTGGTTCTGTGACCTTTTCCCTGGCTCAGGCATTAAGCTATGTTACTAACCCACCTGCTGGAACGCTTTGATAAGCTCTTCCCCGTGATGAACATAGCACATCACAGTGACTATTTCAGTTTCTAAACACCTCTAAATGCCCACCTATCCCTCCATCAATTATGTGAGGGAGATAGGGATGATTATTCCTACAAGAAAATCTGAGGGTCAAAAAGTTTAAATACATTTGCTAAGGCTCACAAATTTCAATGCATGTGGGGCCAACAGGTGAGGTCAATATGAAACTGATGTTCAAGTTAAATGTGTGAAACTGCAAAACGTATTGAGTTTCAGGGGGAATCGGAAGGTGTAAACTGTTTCTGGGTATATTCAAATTCAAATTTTTTTAATTTTATTTTTAATTGTGGTAACATGTATTTTACACAAAATTTACCATCTTAACACTTTTTAAGTGCACAGTTCTGTGGTATTAAACATGTTTACATCACCACCATCCATTCTCAGAAACTTTTTCATCTTGCAAAACTGAAACTCTGTACCCATTAAGCAACAATTCAGCCTTTTTTCCAGCCCCTGGAAACCACCATTCTAGTTTCTGCTTCTGTGAATTTGACTACTCTAAATACTTCATGGAAATAGAAACATGCAGTATTTGTCTTTTTGTGACTGGCTTATTTCAATTCAGTTCAGTTCAGTCGCTCGGTCATGTCTGACTCTTTGCGACCCCATGGACTGCAGCACTCCAGGCTTCCCTGTCCATCACCAACTCCCAGAGCTTGCTCAAACTCATGTCCAAAAAGTTGGTGATGCCATCCAACCACCTCACCCTCTGTCGTCCCCTTCTCCTCCCGCCTTCGATCTTTTCCAGCATCAGGGTCTTTTTCAATGAGTCAGCTCTTCGCATCAGGTGGCCAAAGTATTGGAGTTTCAGCTTCAACATCAGTCCTTCCAATGAACACCCAGGGCTGATCTCCTTTAGGATGGACTGGTTGGATGTCCTTGCAGTCCAGGGGACTCTCAAGAGTCTTCTCCAACACCACAGTTCAAAAGCATCAATTCTTCAGCGCTCAGCTTTCTTCACCGTCCAACTCGCACATCCATACATGACTACTGGAAAAAAACCATAGCTTTGACTAGACGGACTTTTGTTGGCAAAATAATGTCTCTGCTTTTTAATATGCTGTCTAGGTTGGTCATAGCTTTTCTTCTAAGGAGCAAGCATCTTTTAATTTCATGGCTGCAGCCACCATCTGCAGTGATTCTGGAGCCCCCAAAATAAAGTCTCTCACTGTTTCCATTGTTTCCCCATCTATTTGCCATGAAGTGATGGGGCCGGATGCCATGATCTTAAGTTTTCTGAAGATCTGCCTCCCGAGATGACCTGAGTGGCTTATTTCACTTAGCATAATATCCTCAAGGTTCAGCCGTGTTGTCACAGGTGTCAGAATTTCTTTCCATTTTAAGGGTGAATAATATTCCACTGTCTGTTCCCACCACATTTTGTTTATCCATTCATTCACTGATGAACGCTTGAGTTGCATCTTTTGGCTGTTGTCAGTAATGCTGTCATAAACATGGGTGTACAAACATCCCATTGAGACCGTGCTTTCAATTTTCCCGGGAATATACTCAGAAGTGCTGGATCTGATGGTAATTCTATCTTTAATTTTTTGAGAAACAATCATACTATTTTGCATAGCAATCACACCGTTTTCTGTTTCTAAACAATGCACGAAGATTCCCTTTTTCCTGTCACTTTACTAACACTTATTTTCTGTTTGTTTTTTTAATAGTAACCATCCTAATGGGTGTGAGGTGGTATCTCATGGTGGTTTTGATTTATATTTCTTTAATGATTACTGACATTGAGCATCTTTTCATTTGTTCACCAGTCATTTGCATATCTGCTTTAGAGTCCATCTAATTCACATTTTTAAAGCATGGATTTTTAAGCCAGGTTCTTTCTGCAGGCTGGTGGCTTCTGACCCTGGATCATGCTCTAAGCAACAGAGCCAGGAGGAGGGGATCCTTGTTCAGCCCTTATTTGGCACCTGATCAATCTGCTCCACCATCTCACCAGGCTGCCTTTTCAATTGATGACATTTCTTACTTTTTCCTCATTAAAATTTTTTTTGTAGATTTTTGAATTTGTAACACATACGCATGGTACAAAATTCAAAAGGTACAAAGGATACTAGTGTAAAATAATTTCCTTCCCTTTCCTGAACCTCAGTCACCCAGCACCCTTACTTTGAGGCTACCATTGTCACTAATGTTTTGGGCTTCCTTCCACTTACTATAAAGTACGTAGATTTTTTTCACTCATTTTTTTCTTTAACAATACATCTTGAAGGATGTTCCATTTTGACATTTTGTTCCCTGTTGTTGGATCTTTAGGTTGTTTACAGTAGTTTGCTCTAACAATCAACACTGCATTGAATTATCAATGGTATGTATTTTTCAGTAAACTGAAGAAGTGGACAACTGGTCATGACTTAGCTATGAAACACAGCCCAGTTAACTGACTGACTCAGGTTTTAGATTCATGTTTTAGATTGGCAGCGTTAATAGTACCAAGCTTTTTCAATGCAGCATTATTTACAATAGTCAAGATACAGAAACAACCTAAATGCCCATCAGTGGATGAAAGAAGATGCGTATATATGGTGCGCGTATAATGCGTATATATGGTGCGCGTATATATCACATACACACCTTATGTACGTGCTTTCCCAGTAGCTCAGCAGTAAAGAATCCACCTGCAATGCAGGAGCCATGGGAGATGTGGATTCTTTTTTTTTTTTAATTTATTTATCTATTTTTTTACTTTACAATATTGTATTGGTTTTGCCATACATTGACATGAATCTGCCATGGGTGTATATGTGTTCCCCTTCCAGAACCCCCCTCCCACCTCCCTCCCCATCCCATCCCTCTGGGTCATCCCGGTGCACCAGCCCCAAGCACCCTGTATCATGCATTGAACCTGGACTGGCGATTCGTTTCACATATGATAATTTACATGCTTCAGTGCCATTCTCCCATATCATCCCACCCTCACCCTCTCCCATAGAGTCCAAAATACTGTTCTATACATCTGTGGGAGACATGGATTCACTCCTTGGGTTGGGAAGATCCCCTGGAGGAGGGGCATGGCAACCCACTTCAGTATTCTTGCCTGGAAAATCCCATGGACAGAGGAGCCTGGCTGGCTACAGTCCACAGGGTCGCAATGAGTCAGACACGACTGAAGCAACTTAGCACACAGGCACATGCATACATACACACATATACATACACAATGGAACACTACTCAGCCATAGAAAAGAAAGAGATCTTGCCATTTTCAAACTACAGAGATGGACCTTGAGGGTATCATGCTAAGTGAAATAAGTCATACAGACTTAAAAATACCACACAATTTCACTTATATGTGGAATCTAAAAAAAATAAAGCAAACAAATATATAAAACCAAACCAAACCCAGACTCATAGGTACAGAGAACAGATTGGTGGTTTCTAGAGGGGAGGGAAGTTGGGGGGGGCATGCAAATGGGTGGAAGGGGATCAGAAAGTACAAGCTTCTAGTTATAAAATAAATGTCATAGGGATGTACAGTACAGCATGGGGGATATAGTCAACAATATTCTACTAACTTTGTATGATGACATACGGCAACTAGGCTTATTGTGTGATCATTATATACAAATGAATCACTATGTTGTACACCTGAAATTAACACAGTATTGTATGTCAATTGCACATCAATAAAAACAAAACAGAGACTTCCCTGGTGGTACAATGGATAAGAATCTGCCTGCCAATGCAGGGGACATGGGTTCAATCTCTAGTCCAGGAAGATTCCACATGCCTTGGAGCAACTAAGCCCATATACCACAACTACTGAAGCCTGCACGATCTAGGGCCCACATGCCATAACTACTGAAGCCCATGCACTTCGAGCCTGTGCTCTACAACAAGAGAAGCCCACACACCACAACCAGAGAGCTGCCCCCCACTCTCCACAACTAGAGAAAGCCTGTGCACAGCAATGAAGCCCCAGTGAAGCCAAAAAATAAAAAATAAATAAAAACAAAACAAAAAAACACAGGATCTAACCCTCAATTTGCATAGTCACCTCACCCACCTTATTGTATTAAAAACTGTTATTTCATTCATTGTGGCTTTTTCTGCTCTGATTTTGATGTTTTAAAATATTGCATTAAAATATTATTTGTCTTTTGACCACAATAAAGAAAATAGAAAAAAAAAAAGTGCCAAACTTTCACAGGACTCCCATAGCAAAAGATACTTCTTTCCAAACCTTTCCCTATATCATTTTTTTCCCTAAAAAAATAAAGTAGGCACTTTATCTAATATTTATATACAAGACAAAATATTACATAGTAAGCCTCATACATTGTCTGAAAAACTATGGCCTAACAATAATCCCTCATAGATCTTGTATCACTAGGAAATAAATGTTAGTGCCACAAGGGCAAGATTGCAATGAAGCAAAAATTTCCAGATAATGCATCAATTTAAGAACTGAAAATTGTACTGAAATAATTTTTAATGGAAATCTTCATGTTATTCCCTGCTTTATGAAATAAAATACAGGGAACAATGACGATCCTTATCTTGTGCACTGAACACTGTGGTTTTGAGCATCCATTATTGCAGTGTGGTGATTCTTACTGAGTCACTGGATGGACCATGGCCTCTGAGTGCCCTGATGCTAAATGGCCTCCAATTTTCTCCAGCAAACAAACGCGGCCGGATGAAGGCTGATCGACGCTCCTCCTGCGCCCTCTAGTGTTCTGTGCTCACGCTGGCCTATAACTTAACTCTGTATTGAAACCGTTTCCTTGCCTGTCTTCCCTCACCACACCACAAGCTCTGCCAGGGCAAGGATGAGGGTCTTGCCACTTTTGTGTTCCCAGCTCTTAACAATCGTACCTAGCTAACAATAGTCATCCATAAATACGTGTATGAGTAACTGAATTATTGAATACATGAATAAAAGGGTGAGTGAGTAGATTCCTGTTTTCCTTTTTGGAGTTCTCCTCCCTGCTTTCTATGGTTTTCATTTGATGTTCTTTTGCACCGTTGCTATCTCTACGTTAAGCTACATTAAGTGTATTGGCCTTTGGCCACTGTCCCTTTCAACTCTCTGTAACCTAAGAAACCGACTGATGCAGCACATGATTGGGTTTGAAAACGTTAGGCCGAGGAGCTCTCTATTCCTAACATTTTCAAACCCAATCACATGCTCCATCAGTCAGTTTCTTAGGTTACAGAGTTGGAAGGAGGAGCTTTAGCATGCAATCTTTCTGGCAGGTGTTTGGGGAATTTAAAGACATCTTTTGTTTTCCTTCTGGTTCTTGGGTTCCAAATAGAGTTGTCAGTAAACTGATTGTTGGGTTAGAAAGTTATTGCTGTTTTGTAAATCTACAAAAGTTCATTAGGCATTGGGTTATGTGGTCAACACAATGCTAGGAAGTATGGGACTATATCTCACGAGGCATGTCCATGGTAAGAGCTTCATATGGATCTGCTGATGGATAAAACGGCAGAGCATGGGTCTGCTGTCCTCAATGGTAATAGCTAAAGACACTGATGCTGGGAAGGACTGAGGGCAGGAGGAGAAGGGGGCAACAGAGGATAAGATGGTTGGATGGCATCAGTGACTCAATGGACATGACTTTCAGCAAACTCTGGGAGACAGTGGAGGACAGAGGAGCCTGGCATGCATGCTGCAGGCCATGGGATTGCAAAGAGTCAGAACTGACTTAGCGACTGAACAACAACATATGGACACTTATTCAGTGTCCAGCACCTTTCCCAACTTCTCTCATCTCATCTTCATAAAAACCCAATGAGATAGGCGTGGGCACTATTGTGAGCTCCATTTTCTAGAGGAGGAAATTGAAGCTTAGTGAGATTAAGAGATCTTTCCATGGTGAAGCAAAGTTGTGAGCTTGACTAACACCCAGATCTGTCTGATACTAGAGTCTGGAGTCTTAACTGCTCTGCTCCACTGACCCCCGAGGTTTTCAGTTTCATCAGAGATGCAAGATAAGCTCCCATGAAACCACCAAGGTGTCTCGGGACACTCCGGCTATAACCCAGCCCCTGGTACTTCACTTCCACTCTTCCCTGGGCCACTACTCTCCAGCCGCTCTGGGCTCCTTGCTGTTTTTTTTTTTTGCAGGATGTTGAGCCCATTCCTGCTCCAGGGCCTTTGCACTTGCTATTCATTCTGCCTGGAACACTCTTCCCCCAGGTACATCCATGACTTTCTTCCTCATTTCTTTCAATTTTGTGCTTAATTGTTACTTCCTCAGAGAGACCATTTTTGACCACCATATCTAAAATAGCATCCCTTGACATTCCATCTGGCCCACCCCCGCTTTATTTTCTTTACCATTACCTAACATGATGGTCATTACCTTTTTGTGGATTTATTTCTTTTTATTTTCTGTGTCTTCCACTAGAGATTTGACTCCAGGAAGCCAGGCACTCTGTGTATACCTCCAGCAACGAGAACAGTGCCTTGTACATAGGAGCACTCAATATACCTGTTGAATGAACAAATTAAGATCATTAAGATAATTGTTCTTTAAGATAATTGGCAAGTATTGAACAGCAGTTCTGTGCCAGGCATTTTGCCAGATGTTTTATGTTACAGCATCTCATATATTACTTTGCCACATCGCCAGGAGAGAGCTGTATTTTGTTCTCATTTTACAGGCACAGACAAGGTAACCGAAGTTTAGAGAGGTCGGATAACCTGTTCCAGGGCAGTTAGTAGCTGAGCTGGGATGTGACAATGCTCTTTCCTATAATTCATCATGGGCTTCCCAGGTGGCTCAGATGGTAAAGAATCCACCTGCCAAGCAGGAGACGTGGGTTCTATCCCTGAGTCGAGAAGATCCTCTAGAAAAGGAAATGGTAACCTACTCCAATATTCTTGCCTGAAAATCCCATGGACAGAAGAGCCTGGTGAGCTACAGTCCATGAGATTGCAAAAGAGTCAGATACAACTGAGCGAATAAATAACAACCACAACATTTATGCAACATATCCTGAGAGTTCATTTTCTCTGGCCTTATTTTTCTGGCAGAGCTATACAGTCAATCTCTCTAAAACTTGCAGCAGAGAGTAGTTTCTCTTCCATGTTGCACTGATGTCAACAAGTTCTCACAGACAGAGAAGATAACTGGAAGGTGAGCTTCTCAAGCCTCAGCATCCACAGCATAGCCCCACCAGGGTCACACACGACGAGCCTGCTTGTCCAGGACTGATTTCCCCCAGGATGCTTTCCATTCCCTGCTTTTTATTCCAGCCATGACAGATGGCTTATAAAGGACAGACAGTTCCTTGAGTGAGCATTAATGAGGAGTGGTCAGAGGACCTCCTAGGCAGAGAAGATTTTGTGTTCCTGCCCACCCTTTAATACAAGGAAAGCTTGTTCCTATGCAAAATATTTTCCGAAGATTTTGATGATGTGTCAACAGGGTTTTGTTTTTTTTTTCTTTTTTCCCTAGTGTGGTTTTTCTGCTTTCCTTGAGCTGCTCTGATTGCTGGAAGTTGCATCATGCCCTGGGAAAGTGGAGCATCAGTCCCTGATCTCCTCCTGAAGGATAATCATTCTCTGAATGTGGACCTGGAAGATTCCGTCTTTCACAAACCTACCCCACCTGCCTTGGCTTGGTCTTGAGGGGAAGGGTGAGGGAAGGTGGTTCTTTCATACAAAATCAAAACAACTCATAATTAGTATCAACTGTTTCCCCTGAGGCACCAATATGGTAGTCTGAATTTCTGTTAGAAGTTTTATTGTTGTTCAGTCGCTAAGTCGAGCCCGGCTCTTTGCAATCCCATGGACTGCAGCACACCAGGCTTCCCTGTCCTTCGCTATCTCCCAGAGTTTGCTGTTTCCCTTGAGGCAACAATATGGTAGTCTCAGTTTCTGTTAAAAGTTTTAGCATTTCATTATGAACAAATCCTGTAACAAGACAGATGCTCTTTTGGTCATGGTTATAGAGTATTCCTGGTGGCTCAGATGGTAAAGAATCTATCTCCAGTGTAGGAGACCCAGGTCCCATCCCTGGGTCAGGAAGATCCTCTGGAGAAGGGAATGGAAACCCACTCCAGTATTCTCGCCTGGAGAATTCCCTGGACAGAAGAGCCTGGCAGGCTACAGTCCATGGGGTTGCCAAGAGTCAGATACGACTGAGTGACTAACACACACATAGTTAGCATTGGTTTCTTCCCCAAACCCCAACACCCACAATTTCATGCAACAGTGAGGAGGGTGGTTCAGAGGAGAGGGGTGGATTGTTAAAGAGGAATTTCTAGTCTGCTCCACATCAGGCCTGCGGGGGTGATTGCAGGAGGCTGCAGCTCAGCCAGAGATGCCACGTGTTGACGAGGCAGCTGGTTGAGACTAGGAAACCAGCGTTTTGGCAGCCCACTTCAGTATTCTTACCTGGAAAAGTTCATGGACAGCCCATGGGGTCTCAAAGAGAAGAACACGACTGAGTGACTAATACTTCCTCTGCTCAGGGCAGTCCTGAAACAGACAGATCTGTGAGGCAAGGTGGACCTCGTTATCTGCAGTTTTGCAACCCACAAACAGTGAAATAGAAGCTCAGAGAGGTTGATCATTAGCCCAAGCTGACTTACTTGAGATTCACGTCTCTATTTAAAAGCCTTCATTGATCTCCTGTATCTTCACAGAAAAAGAAAACCAAAAAATCCAAACTTCCTTCCAAAAAGGAAGGAATTCACTTCCTGGAGTGAATTGCCATGCCCTCCTCCAGGGGATCTTCCTTGCCCAGAGATCAAACCCAAGTCTCTTATGTCTCCTGCCTTGGCAAGCAGATTCTTTACCACCAGCTCCTCCTGGCAGGTGAAACATACACATTACCATACGTAAAATAGATACCCAGTGGGAGTTTGCTGTATGATGAGGGCCTTCTCATCCCATCTTCCTAGCTGCATCTGACGCTCTCCAGCCTGTGCGTTGGGCCCTGGGTCCTGAGAAGTATCTGGGCCTCCTGAGCATGCACTGACCATCTTTGTCCGGGCTTGCTGCTTTGCATCTGTTATTTCCACTTCCAAAGCCCTCCCTTTAGAGCCACCTGGCAAAGGTCTGCTCATTTCTTCAAATGTCTGCTCAGTTCTGTTCAGGTGTGAGCTCCTCTTTCAGGTAGTTCCCTTGACCTCATTCTGAGTTGGGACTCCATCTTAAAAAGTCCTGTGCTGCCTATTATACAGAGTGAAGTAAGTCAGAAAGAGAAAGAGAAATATCGTATATGAACACATATATACAGAATCTAGAAAGATAGTGCTGATGATCCTATGTGCAGGGTAGCAAGGGAGATACAGACATAAAAACAGACTTTTGGACACAGTAGGGGAAGGAGAGGGTGGGATGTTTTGTGAAAACAGCATTGAAACATACATATTGCATGAGTACTAAGTTGTGTCTGACTCTTTGCTAACCCATGGACTATAGCCCACCAGGCTCCTCTCTCTGTGGGCATTCTCCAGGCAATAATACTGGAGTAAATTGCCTTGCCCTCCTCCAGGGGATCCTCCTGACCCAGGGATCGAACCCATGTCTCTTATGTCTCCTGCATTGGCAGGCAGATTTTCTTTACTGCTAGCTCCACCTGGCAGGTGAAACATACACATTACCATACGTAAAATAGATACCCAGTGGGAGTTTGCTGTATGACGCAGGAAACCCAAAGCTGGTGCTCTGTGACAATCTAGAGGGCTGGGACGGGGAGGAAGGTAGGAGGGAGGTTCAAGAGGGAAGAGGACATATGTGTATCTATGGTCAATTCATGTTGATGTATGGCAAAAACCATCACAATATTGTAATTATCTTACAACTAAAAATTAAATATTAAAAGAAAAGTTTCTGTGCTTTAGGTCTTCTGCACAGTGCTTCAAAAATCTGACCACTAGTCTTTTCCAGTCTAACACTTCTCAATAGCTTCCCCTCGCCCACAGGATAAGGTTCAAAGCGTGGCATCGGATGTGTGACCCTCTTTATTGTGAACCCTCCCCTAACCTTTTCTTCTAGCTCCACACTGACCATCATGGTAGCTACTATCCCCATGTGGCTATATAAACTTAAAGAATTTAAAAGTAAATAAGATGGAAAATTCAGTTTTTAGGCACATCCCAAGTACTCAATAGAAACATGTGGCTTGCAGCTATCATTTTAGATAGATTCAGAGAACATTCCATGGGCAGAACCTCAGATGGAAACAGAAAGTTCTATTGGACAGCACTCTTCTAGAACCATCTACCCCCACTTCCTGTACCACCTCTGTGTCTTCACTTGTCCTGGTCCTTTCCTAGTCCTTTTTAAACCCCCTAGTCTGCCCCCTTCAAGTCCTGGCTGGGCAAACTGCAGAACCTCACGCTTGGGGAATAATGACCTTCACTATTGCCACTCCCTTGTTTTTATTCCACCAGGTGGTAGAACATCCCTGCTGGAGTAAAGGTGATTTGTGCTCTATCTGAAAGTTACCATTTGAAGGCCACCAAATTCCATTGGTTAGAGTGGGAAGACACAGTTACTGTAGAATATCCCTTACTGTCGGTTGACCTGGGACCCCGTGATTCCTCTGCAGGAGCAGCGTCCATACAACAGTCTCATCGAAAGGACCTCAGCGTCCTCATTGGCATTCTGTAGGAGCCTCGGTGACAATGCTGAGCTGGTGGAAGGGTCTTATGCGTCATGAATATGAATATCATTATTGAAATGCCTCTGGTAGATGTCGAAGATAAAAGGAAATATTTTATTTTGTGTTCATTAAGCACTAGAAGGTATGTTTCCCCAGGATGTGACTCATTAAGCCTGTAATGGTTAATGGGAGTTAAATTCCAACATCACATCAAGGGGGAGAAATGATCCCTCAAGTATTTGGAAACTCCTTCCTCCAAATTGCTGATCAAAGCTAGGTTATGAACTTCTGTGCTGTCTTCTAATGGATTAGACTAACTGTGTTCTTTGAATTTTTTTTTCCCTCTCCAAATACTAACTTTCCCCAAGTAGAGATGATTACAGAAAGTTTACAAGCGTGAGAGATTGTGAGGTCTACCAGAGCCAGTCACCACGACTGGGTTTCCCTCTAAGGGAGAGAAATGAACATCGTATAAATGCCGATTATATATCAGGGGGTTTACTTAGGCCTTCTCACGACTCATAGAACCCCAGTGAGATGCTTGTTTCTGTCTTATCCATGAGGAAACTGAGGCCTGGATGGTGAAGTCACCTGCCCCGAATCACACGGCTAACGGGAGAATAACATAACAAGCCCGGAGCTGCCTGGTTTAAACACACATCCAGATACACTGTTACAGGTCATCTCCCCAGTGTCGGTCAGATCCCTAACCTGTGATAAATGTTATATACAGGGCTGGGGTTGGCACCCAAGATGAGGAAAAACTGAGCTAACAAAATTGCCAGAAAGGTGTGGCTGATTCATATCAACTCATCCAGGCTGTCTAATGATGTGGTTTCCTCTCCTTCCGTAAACCTGCTGATGAGAAAAATGAAGGGATCCCAGATCATGGTGAGCAAGTAACTAGAAAAGTGCCCTGGAGGTGGCTTGGGAGAGGAAGGAGCAGGTGCGGAGGTGAGGGGTGTGGACAAGGTGCTGGCTGGTGCCCTCAGCACGCCTGTGATTGGGACCTTCTCCTCTGCATCTCATCGCACTGTAGAGGCAGCTTCTGGTGACTTCTGGAAGGAGACAGACCCCAGACAGCTCAGCCCCAGGCAGAGTTTCATAACATTTCTTCTTTGTTCTCTCTTTGGCTTATCCTGTCTGGAGTGAAGTGTTGGACCCAGGGAAAAAAAAGAAATGGATTTGCAAAGCAATGCTTGGAGTAACAGACGACCCTGCTGAGACTCCACCTGGAAGGCTGTGCTTGGCTCTGAGCATCTAATTACAAGGCGGGTACCGACAAATGGGGTGAGTGTTGGGAGGAAAGATACAAGAGTGATGAAGGAGGGAAACTGGATTTATGGAGGACAATTAAAAGAGCTGAATGGTGGAACTTTGTAAATGATGATCTGGGGAAACTCAGGGACCATCTACTCATATCTGATGGTTGTAAACAGCCAGCAGAGTAAGAATTATTTTGCTTAGACCCAAGAAATATAACAAAGAGTAATGAAAAGAAATATATAATAATGATGGACTATAATTTTACACCTATTCCCATCCCAATAAACCTCAAAACATTTTATAGTTCAGTGTAATATACATGCTACAGTGGGGTATATTCAGACTATAAAGCGGCTTGTAATTTAGCTAAAGCTTTTGCAAAAAATAATAATATTTAGTGAGAGGGTAATGGGCACTTTGAGTAGGAAGTGTGGGGCCCTGATTGTGCTTTGCTTGCTGCCTACTTATGGGCAGACTGGAGGTGGACGAGAGGGTTGTATAAGTATACTTATACTTGGTATAAATAAGATCACTAACCAAGTTTCCCACTGCCATTTTCAGAGGCGCACACGATTCAACTCTGTTTTACAGAAAAACATAGAAGACCTACATAGTCTGAGAAATACAGGTCTCAGAAAACCCCAGAGGCTACGACAGCTCAGCTCTGAGGTTGTCAGCTATCTGCTTGAGTGGAAGGGACCAGGGACCACAGCCAGACCCCAGGTCTCTGCTCTCCTCCAGACCCTGGCCCTGCAGCGACTGCATAAGGTCCCTGCCTCTCTCTGTACCTCAGCTCCTCCACTGGAGGAGGCCAATCTTTGTCCCTTTTCTGAATGTGTTAATAAGGAGTGGTGAGACTTTGCCTTTTGCTGTTCCCTCTGCTTAGAATGTTCCTTCCTCCAATATTCACATGGTTCACTTCCTCATTGTGTTCAGCTCTCTGCTTAAATTCCAAACTGTAGACAGACTGTATCTGGCAACCCATCTGCAATAGTAATATTCTCCCCACTTCATTAACCCTTCAGCCCCTCCCTCACCTTCTTTATTTTTAAGGTGTCATTATCAACACACAAAATATACCATGTATCACATACTTTCTGCCCCTCATGACTAGAATGTAAGTTCCTACAGGACAGGGATTTTGCTGTTCTGTCCACTGTGGCATCACCAGCAGCTGATGATGTCATTGGATGTCACATTTGACCTTCCCAGAGTGATCTGACCTTACCAAATGACATTGGGCTCTGTAAAGAGATGTGAGGATGAAGGGTCTCAAAGAGAAGGAATAACTGCAAACTGAGAGAGGTTATGGGCTCCAGAAACTGTTCTTTTATCACTTCTGTCGCTCATAAGTGAGACAGAGAGATCTGCCCTTACTTGCTGAGCTGTTGGGCAGAGAAAAGCCTTCTGCAAAAACGAAGCAGAGGACTTCCCTGGTGGTCCGGTGGTTAAGAATCTGCCTGGCAATACAGGCGACGCAGGTTCGAGCCCTGGTCTGAGAAGATCCTCATTGAGCCCATGAGCCCTAGAGCCCATGTTCCACAACAAAAGAAGAGACTACAATGAGAAGCCCACACACCACAATGAAGAGTAGCCCCCACTCGCCACAACCAGAGAAAGTCCGTGTGCAGCAACAAAGACCCCGAGCAGCCAAATTAAATGACAGGTTAAAAAAAAAAAAGATGAAGCAGAGCATGAACTCACTGACTATCTGAGGCAGTGTTCAGGAGATGAGGAGAAAAAGCCAAGCCCAAATGCCCTCTTGGGCACACAATCTCATAGCATGTCCCTGGAGGTTTTGTGTGTGAGGCTGGTCCATCCCATCACCTCCTGGCCACTCACAGCATATGCTCAGTAAATATTAGCAAAGTGATATATCTTTTTGATGTCTCAGAATAAAGGAACCTTATATACTGCATGTGTAATTTATACCTGCAGTATGCATTTAACCTTTTAAATTCTTTCCATTTCGGTAATCCTCTGGGATGCACTAGTGATCTTCTCACCAATTTACAGATAGGAACACTGAGGCACAAAATTACAACAGGAGGGAATTTCACATTACAGGAACCGGATTTCTAGCCAGAGCTCCTCAAATTTTAGAACTTTCTTGGGACCCATGGGCATCTCCTACTGGAGTCCAAGTTTCTTGTCAATAAGCTCCTTGCCTCCCACTTTGCACAAACTTGTAGAAAGTTGTCAGGGGGTTATAAGGAAATTCTTCCTGCAGAATTGGACATGTATATAGAGTACATGTATATAGAGTACATCGTATAGAGTAATGATCTCTAAAGAATCTATAAATCCAGACCAACTCTCCCCTGCTGCTGATCACAGGTATCTGAGGTCTCTGGCACAGGCTGTTTGCACAGTGCATACTTCAACTGGCTGTAAGGCTTCACTGCTCCAAGTAGCTGGGAGAGTGGAAGAGGCACTTTGGTATTGTGCTTTTCCTGCCTTCCATCTGGTTAAGAATCTTAGTGGCCACGTGGGGCTTCCCCGGTGGCTCAGAGAGTAAAGTGTCTGCCTGCAATGACAGAGACCTGGGTTCGATCCCTGGGTTGGGAACATCCCCTGGAGAAGGAAATGGCAACCCACTATAGTATTCTTGCCTGGAAAATCCCATGGACGGAGGAGCCTGGTAGGCTACAGTCGGTGGGGTTGCAAAGAGTCAGACATGACTGAGCAACTTCACTTTCACTCAACTGGTAAAGTGTTTTCCAACCTAAGTTTTCAGTGATTGTCTTCAACTTGTAAGTTGCTGATGGGTCAAGAGGACCAGAGGTTTCTCTGGTTCCTTTATTGGCAGGTGTCAGCATCCTTTTTACTTTTGTCATTAATGCAGAGTCAACGGTATGCCAGGTAGCAATGTGGGGGCCTGGAGGAGGTGGACCCTGTCCTTGGCTGGGACCTCACAGGAGAGTTGAGAAGCAGAACAGCAAGTGACTTGTCTTGGGAGGTGAGGCCACCACACATTACTCACCATGCGGGGAGCCTCTGAAACCTCTTTGTTTAATTATGGGTGGAGCAGCCGTATACACAAAACCTCCAGGGACATGCAGTGAGGCACCATGCCGGAGAGGACATTTGGGCTTGACTTTCTCTTCCCGTCTCCTAAACACCGCCTTGCATAGTCGGAGAGATGATACTCAGCTTCATTTTTTCTTCTTTCATGCCTGCTTTGCTTCATTTTTGCACGAGGCTTTTCTCTGCCCAACAGCTCGGCGAGTAAGGACAGATCTCTTGGTCCCATTTACGAGGGACAGAGGAAGAGATAAAAGAAAAAAGATCCTGGAGCCCATGACCTTCCTCAATCTGCAATTATTCTTCTCTTTCAGACCTTCCCTTCCCCCATATCTCCTTATAGACCCCAGTGTCATTTGAGAAGGTCAAATTAGAAGTACAAGACCAAGAAAGCCAGGTGCCAGTTAAGATGTACCTTTTCTATAAAAAAGCGTTAATGGAGCCATCTCAGACACTCTGAGCAGACCTTCCAGACTAGGTGGGTAATGATGAAGGGACCCTTCTTCTTTCTTTTTAATCAAAGATATATTTTTCTTTTCCATTTTTCACCTGGTGGTGTGGAATTTTCATTAACCAGGTAACAAAAGGGAGTTTACTGGGCAATGTGCTTTCGAAGGAAAGGAATTAGGTCCATTTGCCATATGGTTCTACATTTTGTGAAAAAATTGCACAGATTTTGGCTCCCCAAATGGCTAATGACAGTGTGGAATGCTCAGCAAGATTTGGGCATTGTGGCTGCCTTTGTGAGCCTGAACCAGGGTGAAACCTGGACCATAATGTTCTCAACAAAAGGGTGTCCTGCTCCATTTGCAAAGAAATTCTATTTGACTCATATGTCAGGTGTCACAGTCATGTGTCCATACTGAACATGTTGTTCAGTTGCTCAATCATGTCCAACTCTTTGCGACCCTGTGGACTGCAGCATACCAGGCCTCCCTGTTCTTCACCATCTCCCAGAGCTTGTTCAAACTCATGTCCATTGAGTCGGTGATGCCATCCAATCATCGTCCTCTGTCATCCCCATCTCTCCTTGACTTCAACCTTTCCCAGCATCAGGGTCTTTTCTAATGAGTCAGCTCTAGGTAAATAAATCTGGAGATGAAAGTGGCAGGATATGGGCAACGTTTTGAGCATTGGGTGAAGTGAAGATTTTGAGTTCAGTATGTGTGATTTTTGTTTTTTTCTGTGCAAATGAGTTTTTGAGGGTTTCTCTATCAAGCTTTAATTTAGGAATGTAAAGTTGGTCTGTAAGAGTTAACAGGCTGTAATTTTAATGTAAACACCAAAGTAAGAGAAACAGTATGGAGTTACAGGAAAAGTAAATACACGTTTGGAATCAGATACTGGCTTCAAACCCTAACTCGGTTTCTTACTAGGTGTTATGAGCAAGTTGTTTAGAAACCTGCAGCTTCCTCTTCTTCATCTGTAAAAGGGAATAATAGCATCTATCTATCATAAGCCCGAGAATTCAGTGATATTACATATGTAAAGCTCCCAGCACACAGGATGCACCCAATTGACTTTAATCTCTTTCCACCCTCTGTCCACCTTAAGATGCAGCAGATGAAACTCACAGCCAAGGTCACCAGAGCAGGCTCTGTGTCCTGCATGCAAGAGCTGTTGCTGAATGTGCTTTCAGACACAGATTCTCACGGTGGCCAGATTGAACCCACAGCCGCAGGCGGCTTTGGGGCCCCAGGGGGCTCTGGGCAGCTGCTTACTGCACACCAACTTTGTTTAGAATCCAGATCCTTGAACGCTTCAGTGCTCTTTGAAGATGCGATATGACGTTGGAGGAGCCAGCCTGACCTGGGAATGAGGAGCCTGGATGAGCAGTGAAGTGACCAAACATACATCGGTCGAGCTTGCTGCCTAGTCAGCATGTATACATCCCACCTTGGGTCCCAGAGAAGAGAGAGGTGAGGGGCATTCCAGGGCATTCTCAGAACTCCTGCAGGAAGCCCTGCTCTTGCAGTGATGGTAGGCAGTAATCACAGGCTCTGCGGAGGATTGGAATGCAAGCGGTTCCCATTTCCCTGTGATCAGTGACACTTCCTTCCTCTCTGGGGCGGGGGGTGGGGTGGGGGGGAGACCTGGGCAGTTATGCCCTCCCTGCTTTGGCAGGACAGATGCCATTCTGTCTTGTGAAACAGGGAAGAACCTTGCCTTCTACTCTCTCCTGCTTTTTCCTCCATCCTTTCAGAGTCTCCTATAAATTTTCTCCTTGTAATCAAGTCTTGTTCAGTACAAATGGGAAAGAATAACTTCCCTCAAGTTAATAGCCTCCACAATCTTTAGAAATGCTGCTACATGTCTTGCTGTTCAGCCGCTAAGTTGTGTCCTACTCTTTGAGACCCCATGGACTATAGCATACAAGGCTCCCCGTCCTCCACTATCTCCCAGAGTTTGCTCAAATCTGTGTCCATTGAGTTGGTGATGCTATCTAACCGTTTCATCTTCTGTCACCCCCTTCTCCTTTTGCCTTCAAAGGACAGAAGAGCCTGGTGGGCTACAGTCCATGGGGTCACAAAGAGCTGGACATGACTGAGTGACTAACACTTTCACTATGTGTCTAGCATGGCTTGAAACCAACTCAGGACACCCCCAGAGGGGGTTTCAGGGAAGTGGGCTGGAGTGAGCTGTAGGTGGTTTTGGAATAAAAAGGGAAATATGAGAGCCAGGGGTCTGGGGCAGGTGAGGACGACTGAGGAGAAGTAGGGAGGTAGGGTCTCTGGGTGAGAACTGGGATTTGGGGGCGGAGAGATAAAACTAGACTGGCCGTGGAGCCTGGCTCTCTGCCTCCTTCAGACACTTTCAGAAAAGGTGCATATTGCCTTCCACCGCTTTCTGTGATGGAATTTGTGTTTCTTTTGAATGCAACCCTGCAGTGAGACATACCTGGACTAATTCAGGGGCCAGGAGTTGTCATGACATGTTTAATGCACACAGGATGCTGGTGACACCGGCTGAACACTTTACATTCATCGGCACACCTGACCTTTACAGCAATCTTTACATTTATCCCCATTTCACAGAGGGCAAAACCAAGGCTTAGCAGGTTTTAAGTTAAAAAAAAAAAATTCTACAACAAATATTTATTTCTCACCATCCTGGAGTCTGGGAAGTCCAAAAGTAAGGGGCCAGCAGATTCAGGAAAGACACTGTGAAGTTGTGAAGTGGCAAAGGCAGGGTTGGGTTAGAAGCCCAGGTGTGTCTGACTCCAGAGCCCACAAGCTCTCCCTGCCCCCTGCACTCTCTTCCTGTTACAGAAGATGCTATGTCTTGGGAAGGCATCTGTGCTCACCACTGAATCACCAACAGTGGACTATATTTCTGGACATCACACAAGCGAATTCTGGAGTAGCATGAACTCAGTTAATCCACACAACACACCTGTGCTGAGAAGGATAGCATGAGTCAGTCCTCTTTGGCTTTTAAACTCAGAAGGCTTCATAGGAATATGCTTCTGAGTTCACAGTTACCCTCTCAAGCAAAAAATTTCATGGCTTAATTATTTCTCAGGAGACTTTCGGTGCCTCAAAGAAATGCCCATTCACTCAAAATTTGGAATGATGAACAGGCAAAGAAAATCAGCAAAATTGGCAAATCCAAAACACAGTCAAGTATGTTCCCAGATGCTTAATTGTTATTCGGGGACAGAAATAAAAGGGTATAGCATTCCCAGATGTAATGTGGACCCCAGAGTATGCTCCAGATATGCTTTTGATGGGGTGTACACCTCATTCCATCAATAAAATTGGGGCAACAGATAACACCGATGGAGGGATAGGTCAGTTCATCAGGGCATAACTTCTGAAATCAGAGGGCAGAGTTGGGGAGAAATGAATAGTAGCAACTCAGAAGTGGGAGGCATTTTGAAAAGTTATCTAAGCTGTCCCCACTAAATCATCAGAGGTAATTTTATTTCGAAAGACCCCCACAAAACTTTTTTTTTGGTAGAGCCATCGCAGTGTTAACAACTCTCACTTGCTGGAAATTGATTCTCCCTAATTCATCACCTGTCGCAGCAAACACAAGCTTATGGAGTCTATCTATTTTTCTAAGGATTTACAATCCTACCACTTCCAAAAGGTATGTGAGGCTACCCGCTGATGGAGTTGGCTCAGAGCTTAGGGAAAAGAGAATGTAAAGAAGCTGAGGGCTATGTGATGTGTTGCCCTAAAGAAGGACAAAGGATGGCCTCAGTGTGTGAGCATCTGGGCTGGACATAGCATAACTGGAATGGACTGAGGGGCAGAGAGAGTTCCCAGGGCTACAACTGGTGCAGAGTGCAAGAACTGTGTGTGAGCTGCTTTGAAACTCTCTTGGGAAAGAAGACAACAGGTGGCAACCGGTAAATTTTGACACGTAGAAGATTCAAGGAAGTAATCCTCAAATCTTGTGTCTCAGTTTATACCCTGTGTCACAGAGGATCCTTAAGGAACATGTGCTGTTCTCTGTGTGTGCTTGGTCATGTCCGACTCTTTGTGGCCCCGTGGACTGTAGTCCACCAGGCTCCTCTGTCCATGGGATTCTCCAGGCAGAAATACTGGAGTGGGTTGCCATTTCCTCCTTCAGAGGATCTTCCCGACCCAGGGATCGAACCTGAATTTCTTGAGTCTCCTGCGTTGGAGAGACATTTTTTACCAAGGAACACGTGGGGGAGTTCAAATGAATCCTGCCATCGTTCCAAAGCTGGATAGTAAGTGACCTATACAAAGGGAAGTCCAGGTGGTAGCAGGAGGAAAGAGAACTTGTGGTTCTGGAGGTAGCAGTTGGGGGGGATGTTGGCTGTGGGCAAGGATGCTGGCTAAGCCAGGACCGTGCAAGGGGAGAATGAGGCTCGCTATCAAGTGAAGCACAACAGGAAGGAGTCTCATCAGCCTCTGTGAAGGTACTGTGCTGACCTTTAAGGCATCGCTACAGAAGAGCTTTTCATGCTGACAGGCTGAAAGAAAATGCAAATGTTGAGAGAAATTGAGTGAACTGAGGGCGAGGAGACTTACATGGGCTAGAAGCAATCTCGGCTGTGTGAAAAGACAGTGTGCGTAATGCGGAAGCTAGAAACACTCCTTCTCTTCATTAAGAGGAAGACTGTTCAATCATGGTGTTCCTCTTATTGCTATGGTTACTACTGTGGACTCAACGCAGTAATTAAACTGGGATCCGAGGTGCTTTACTAAGACCAAACATCAGAATGGGTATCATGGTGTGTATGTGAGGCAAATCTTGCACAATGCCTTCAGAGGTAGAAAACAAAAACTAGTAAAAATATACAAACAAACAAATAAATAAATAAATAAAAGGAAGAGGACCGAGGGACCCTTGTGTGCCCTGCACCTTAGTGGGAAAGTCTAGGACTTGGATGGAAGGAGGGGCTGAGGGATAGATGGGTGGATAGGTGGATGAATGGATGGATGGAGGGATAGGTGGATAAATAAATGGATGAATAGGAGGATGGAGGGATAAGTGGATGGATGGGTGGGTGGATGCACAGACAGGTGGGTGGGTGGATGGATGGATAGTTGGCTGGGTGGGTAGATGGATGGATGGATGGATGGATGGATGGATGGATGGATGGATGGATGGATGGATAGGTGGATGGATGGATAGATGGATGAATGAATAGATGAATAGGTGGATAGATGGGTACGAAGGCACATAAATGACTGGATGTTTACAGTTGAAAGTTTACTCAGAATAGCTGTAAAACAGGAAGGGGCTGGGAGGAAAATAGGGATTAGCATCACTGGCTGTGGGGCTTCCCAGGTGGCACTAGTGGTAAAGACCCCGCCTGCCAATGCAGGAGATGTAAGAGATTCGGGTTTGATTCCTGGATTGGGAAGATCCTCTGGAGGAGAAAATGGCAACCCAGTCCAGTAATTTTGTCTGGAGAATCCCATGGACAAGGAGCCTGGCAGGCTACAGTCTATAGGGTCACACAGAATTGGACCCGACTGAAGCGACTTAGCACACGCACGCATCACTAGTTATGGATGACAGACACCGTCAGGCGCACTGGCTGCCCCATCCCCATGCACAGTCCTTGGACTGCTGTTGATCTAGGTGACTACCTCAGCAGCCGCTGTTCCGGATTTCAACTCCCGCCCTTTCCTTGCTCTGTGACAGCCGGTTTGCCTCGTTTTTCCTCATTCCTCTTTGGCCATTGCCCCTCAGACCTCCTAGCTGATTTTCCTCTACCTAAGCTCTAGATGTTACAGTTGTTCTCTCTCAGCCCTGGGCACTGTTCTCACTCTTACTCCTTGAGTGAACTCAATCACTGCCATGACTTTAAAACCCTCTTTATCCTGATGGATCTAAAATTTTATCCTTGGCGAGAGCTCTCTCTACTCACTACATTCACAAGTACAATGCCTTACTCTTCAACTCTGATGCTTCAGAGGCACCTGATGTTTCATGTGTGCGATGCAGAGCAGTTTCCCCCCCTACTTGTCTGCTGTTCCAGGGCTCTGGTCTCGGTACTGCTACCTGCACCCACCGAGCTGCTCAGACCCAGAAATCTGGGGAGCACTCTTGGTTTTACCTTTTATCTCACTCCCTGCTCTTCCCAATAGAATACATCCACACACCTGTCATATCTGTCTCCCAAGTTGATCTCAAGTCCTTCTCTATCTCTGTTGCCATAATCTTGGACAAAGAAGTCAGCATAGTTTCTCCTCCAAACCCTCAGTTGCTCCTCAATGACCTTCTGCTTCCACTTTTCCTTTCCAGTTACTCATTTATGCTGTCACTAGAATGATCTTCCAAAATAAACAAAAAATAAAGTATCTGATTAAAACTCTGTTATTGCTCCCTATCGCACTGCCAATAACATTCACGACCTGCCTGTGAGACCTAGCAAGGCATGACTCCTGAGATCCAGCCCAATTCAGCCTTGGGCCACACAGGCTTTTAAGGTTCTCAAGTATACCCAACTGAATGCAGAGTTCCAGAGAATAGCAAGGAGAGAGAAGAAAGCCTTTGTACATGAACAATGCAAAGAAATAGAGGAAAACAATAGAATGGGAAAGACCAGCAATCTCTTCAAGAAAATCAGAGATACCATGGGAACACTTCATGCAAAGATGGGCACGATAAAGGAGAGAAATAGTAGGACCTAACAGAAGCAGAAGACATTAAGAAGAGGTGGCAAGAATACACAGAAGAACTGTACAAAAAAGATCTTAATGACTCAGATAATCACAACATTGTGGTCACTCACCTATAGCAAGACATCCTACAGCGTGAAGTCATGTGGGCCTTAGGAAGCATTATGAAGAAAGCTAGTGGAGGTGATGGAATTCCAGCTGAGCTATTTTAAATCCTAAAGATGATGCTATTAAAGTGCTGCACTCAGTATGACAGCAAATTTGGAAAACTCAGCAGTAGCCACAGGACTTCAGTTCAGTTCAGTCGCTCAGTCATGTCCGACTCTTTGCGACCCCATGAACCGCAGCATGCCAGGCCTCCCTGTCCATCACCAACTCCCGGAGTCCACCCAGACTCATGTCTATTGACTCAGTGATGCCATCCAACTATCTAATCCTCTGTCATTACCTTCTCCTCCTGCCTTCAATGTTTTCCAACATCAGGGTCCTTTCTTTTTTTTTTTTTAGGGTCCTTTCAAATGAGTCAGCTCTTTGCATCAGATGGCCAAAATATTGGAGTCTCAGCTTCAACATCTGTCCTACCAATGAACACCCAGGACTGATTTCCTTTAGGATGGACTGGTTGGATCTCCTTGCAGTCCAAGGGACTCTCAAGAGTCTTCTCCAACACCACAGTTCAAAAGCATCAATTCTTCGGCCCTTAGCTTTCCTTATAGTACAACTCTCACATCCATACACGAATATTGGAAAAACCATAGCCTTGACTAGATGGACCCTTGTTGACAAAGTGGAAAAGGTCTGTTTTCAATCCAATCGCAAAGAAGGGCAATGCCAAAGAATGTTCAAATTACTGCACAATTGTGCTCATTTCACATGCTAGCAAGGTAATTCTCAAAATCCTTTGAGCTAGGCTTCAACAGTATGTGAACCAAGAACTTTCAGATGTTCAAACTGGATTTAGAAAAGGCAGAGGAACCAGAGATCAACTTGCCAGCATCCATTGGATCACTGAAAAAGTGAGAGAATTCCAGAAAAACATCTACTTCTGCTTCAATGACTGCACTAAAGCCTTTGACTGTGTGGATCACAACAAACTGTGGAAAGTTCTTTAAGAGATGAGAATACCAGACCACCTTACCTGCCTCCTGAGAAGCCCGTATGCAGGTCAAGAAGCAACAGTTAGAACTGAACATGAAACAATGGACTGATTCCAAACTGGGAAAGGAGTACGTCAAGGCTGTATATTGTCACCTGCTTATTTAATTTATATGCAGAGTACATCATGCGAAATGCCAGGCTGAATGAAGCACAAGCTGGAATCCAGATTGCCGGGAGAAATATCAATAACCTCAGATATGCAGATGACATCAACCTAATGGTAGAAAGTAAAGAGGAACTAAACAATCTCTTGAAGAAGGAAGGTGAAAGAGGAGAGTGAAAAAGCTGGCTTAAAACTAACATTCAAAAAATCAAGATCATGGCATCTGGTCCCATCATTTCATGGCAAACAGATGGGGAAACAATGACAGACTTTATTTCCTTGGGCTCCAAAATCACTGCTGATGGTGAGTGCAGCCGTGAAATTAAAAGACGCTTGCCCCTTGGAAGAAAAGCTATGACTAACCCAGGCAGTGTATTAAAAAGCAGAGACATCACTTTCCTGACAAAAATCAGTTTAGTCAAAGCTATGGTTTTTCCAGTAGTAATGTACAGATGTGAGAGTTGGACCACAAAGAAGATTGAATGACTAAGAATTGATGCTTTTGAACTCTGGAGCTGGAGAAGATTCTTGAGAGTCTCTTAGACAGCAGGAGGTCAAACCAGTCAATCATAAAGGAAATCAATCCTGAATATTCTTTGGAAGGACTGATGCTGAAGCTGACGCTCCAATACTTTGGCCGCCTAATGAAAGAGCCGACTCATTGGAAAAGACCCTGATGCTGGGAAAGATTGAGGGCAGGAGGAGAAGGGGATAACAGAGGATGAGATGGTTGGATGGCATCACTGACTCAATGGACATGAGTTTGAGCAAACTCCAGGAGACGGTGAAGGACAGGGAAGCCTATTATGCTGCAGTCCATGGGGTCATAAAGAATCAGACATGACTGAGTCACTGAACAACAATGGCAACAACAAAATAACCTCAGCTCTTTCCTGCCCTGTGGCTTCGTTTGTGTGGTTCCTTTGCCTGGAATATTCTTCCCCTTCCCTTTTTTTTCTTTTATTTTTTTTTAACTTTTAACTTTATATTGGAGTACAGTTGATTTCCAATGTTATGATAGTTTCAGGTGTACAACAAAGTGATTCAGTTATACATATACATGTATCTATTCTTTTTCAGATTCTTCCTCCTTTAGGTTGTTACATAATATTGAACAGAGTTCCCTGTGCTGTACAGTAGGTTCTTATTGCCCATCCATATTCTCCCCCTTCCCCTTGAATGACTATTTCCTACTTCTTCAGGGTTCAGCTTAAACCCTCAAGTTATATATCCCTCCAGTATTTGTCTGTTCAGGCTGCTATAACAGAATACCACAGACTGAGTGGCCTATTAACATCAGAAGGGTATTTCTTACAGCTCTGGAGACCAGGAAGTCCAAGATTAAGCTTGCAGATTCTGCATCTGGTGAAGACCCTCCTCCTGGTGCATAGAGGGCCATTTCCTCACCATGTCCTTACATGGCAGAAGGGGTGAGGGAGCTCTCTGGGGTCTCTTTCAAAAGGGCACTAATTCCATTCATGAGGGACGCACCTGCATGATGGAAGTTCCTCCCAAAGGCCCCACCTCCCAATACATCACATTGGGGCTTAGGTTTCAACATATGAATTTGGGGGTAGACCCAAACATTCAGTCTATATCATTCCCCCAGCCATTCTTCTCTACCATAACAGTCTGTACTTCTGCATACTACTTCCTCTCGCCTTATAATTCATAAATTTATGTGCCTATTTTGGTTGTGTCTTTTTCTCTCTACTAAATAACAGTTCCATAAAGACGGGGGGCACTTTTTGTGTTTGTTGTTCACAAATTTCTATTGGGTTGGCCAAAGAGTTCACTTGGGTTTTTCTTACCATCTTACAGAAAAGCCCAAACTTTTGGCCAACCCAATATTTTCTAGGAATCTGGAACTGAGAATCAGAGATGGTGTCAGTCTCTATTAGTTGCTCGCATTGAAGACAAACCCTCCAGAAGCTGTGGGAATGAATCTCTTACCAGAGAACAGAAAGCAAGAGAAGAAACTCCTGCCAGAAAAGTGATATAGACCCAGCGGTGGAGAGACAAGGAGAGACACAGACTCAGAGAGAGGCGGATACACCCCTGCCCACTCTGGTTTTGGTTTTGTTAGTTTTTTTCTTTCCCTATGAGATCTCAAAATCCTCATACCAGTCCTGTTTTAGCTTGGGCTAAGCTGAGTGCATTTCTATGACCTGAAACCAAGAGGGGCTGTTTGGAGATGGAGACAGACCAACCAGAAGAAAGTTTCCTTAGCAGTTTAAGCAAAAAAACAAACATCTTGAATCACTCGTTGCAGTGGACCCAGTGATAAATTTCAGGAACTGGGGCATAAGCGCGCCACACCCCACGGAGTGCCTGTTACCTGTTCCCAGTTTGGGATGGCACTTCTCTGGTCTACAGTCTCTCCAAGGGTCTTTGTGCTGGAGTGTAGCCATGGGCTCAGGAAGGCCAAGCCTCTGACCACCAGGACACTGGCCGCCTGGAAGTGGAGTCAGATGTGAGCCCCGGGGTTCTCTCTCTTGGCAGCTGCAGCAGCCCTTCAGGCCAATGATAGATTTGTGTTTCTTCCTTCAAAGGATGGGGCTGGGCTAATGCAACACATCCTTCCTGGAAATGATGCATGTCTAGGTTTCTGTGCTTTCGGGTGTGTGATTTCTGAAGGGTAAATATGGCCTTAAAGGGGGGAAATTGTTCTGCTTAACTATGCAGAGAATTCCCAGCGGTTCCTTTAATTTGGTTTTCTCCAATAGGGCACATTTGCATTTACTGACTTGTGGCTTTTTAGAATAGCAAATGCATCTCTCTCTTCTCTATGTTTCATTAAATGACTAGGCAGTCTCTAAGCTACACTAACATTAGCCAGTACCCCTGAGATTCAGAGGCCTGCCCATTTAGCTGGCTGGTTTCTTTTCCTCCACCCTTTCTCCCCCATCATTTTTCATTTTATATCCTTCTGGTCATTGGGCCTCAGAAATGAGGGCATGTGTGTGTATGTGTGTGTATGTGTGGCGCTCGTGGTAAAGAACCTGCCTGCCAATGCAGCAGACATAAGAGACACGGGCTTAATCCCTGGATCGGGAAGATCCCCTGGAGGAGGGCATGGCAACCTACTTCAGTATTCTTGCCTGGAGAATCCCCATGGGCAGAGGAGCCTGGCAGGCTACAAGTCTATAGGGCTGCACAGAGTTGGACATGACTGAAGTGACTTAGCACACACGCACACACGTGTGTATGTGTGTATAACATACAGATGCGGTGTGATGGGATAGGGAGGTAAGAGGACAAAGAGTGTATGAAATCTTGCTTAGGATAAAAAAGACTGCTTTGGTCCACAGCTGAAGTTAGTAAAGGGCATGGATTTTTTTTATTGTTTTACAATTTAGTGTTTTATTAGCCTGTCACTGCATGGCACTTAATATTTGGTGTTGGTGATATGTGTTACCAAGTGGCTCCCCCTCTTATCCAACAGTGGGGAGGGGCAATTCTGAGCAGAAGGTTTGTCACTCCTGTGGTCACATGGCCCCCGGACTCCAGCCTGAGCCTGGGGGAGCAGCAGGGACAGAGACCAGCCCAGCTGGGAACTCACATTCCAGAGTGACACAGATGAGTGATCAAAGGGAGAATTGTCTATACTCTAGCAGAGAGGCCAAGACATTGGGGTTGATCTAACACACCCTCTGTGGATGGATGTTTTCTTTGCTCCAGTGTTTTGCAACTATGATTAAGGCAGATCAGGAATCACTCGCTGGAATGAATTACAAGCAGAGAGCAAAAGGTTTCCCACAAGAAATGCTGAAAATTTGACAGGATTCCCTACAAAGACAAGAAAGGCTAAAGGCTACAAAACAAGCCCATGATGCACCGGAATTACCAACATGCAAGATAATAACTTTCAACCAAATCAGGTTTGCGTCCACGTTGTCCTTTGAATTCATTTAAGTAAGTTTCTTAAGGTTGGTTGATCTAAATCCATGTCTGTGGAGAGCATCTTTTGCCTTTTTAATAATAGTCTTTTAAAAATGAATTTGTTCTCCTTTGCATGTTTATGAACTCTTTGGGTAGGGGAAAAGGCACTTCCCAGACTTTAAGCTTTGTAATGGAAGCAGTTTTTAAAAATATAGCTTTATGTATCTGAAAAGAAAAAGAGCCTAGCTTGGGAGTCAAATATTCTGGTTTTGAGACATTGTTTTCCCACTGCACTTGGGCAAATTGTAACATTTCCAAGCCTTCCTCCGCTGAAAATAACACCTCCTTCACCTGGATATTAGAAGGATTTGATGAGATATGGTATGTGAAAGTATTTTGTAAACTGTGAACCATGAAGAAATTTATTATTTCTCCTCTAGACTACTAGCCACAGTTTTCAGCAGTGGTTGGTCATAACAGTGAAAATTCTTTTTCCACTTACACAGTATTTTATAGGCACATGATATTCAATATTTATGTGCTCAGAGCTGTAGCTGCTCTGCTGACTTCTCTGGATTCATCGTGAAGCCAGGACCCATCAACTTGTTCAGGATGTGTTAGGAGCATGTGTTAGGATTAGAACCTTTCAGGCTATATATGCTCTGGGAGTAACTTCTGTTTCTGTAATTACCAAGTGGCATTCAAATGATTTCATTTCGTTCACCTATATGAATCTCCTCTGATCACCTTCAAATTTCCTCTGGTGTGCTCAGGTGGAAGGTGTAGTTCAGGAGCATAGCACCTGTGATATTTCCTATAGATCAAACTCTAACACGACAGGAAATTGTCTCAGGGAGTCTAACCCATGGGGGCTTCTATAATGTGCTGACTTAAAACTCATCCAGCATTTAGTGCAACATTTATGGCGTAAATGTTTGGCACAGGGTTAGGTCCTGTGGAACGTAGAACGTGTGCAACTCCACTCTTCCAAGGTAAGAAGCAACCCCAAATATATGTAAATATTCATATGACACGAACTGAAGATTATTTATAAAAAGAACCTTGTGGGGCTTTCCTGATGGTCTAGTGGTTAAGTACTCTGTGCTCCCAATGCAGGGGGCATGGGTTTGATCCCTGGTCAGGAAACAGACCCCGCATGCCACACAGCATGGCATTAAAAAAAAAAAAGAATCTTGCATTTTTGCTGGCAATGTGCCCTGTGTGGTTTGGAAGGTGGCACAATGGTGATGCTAGAACTTCCCAGGTGGTGCTAGTGGTAAGGAATCCGCCTGCCAATGCAGGAGACATATGAGATGTGGGTTTGATCCCTGGGTCAGGACGATCCCCTGGAGGAGGGCATGGCAACCCACTCCAGTATTCTTGCCTGGAGAATCCCATGGAGCCTGGCAGGCTACCGTCCATAGAGTCGCAAAGAGTTGGACACGACTGAAGGGACTTAGCACACACAGCACACAGACATTCCAGGGACACATGATCACAAAAACACAAAAGCAGCCCAGGGTCCAGAAGGGCTGCTCTGGTGGGCTGCTGCTGCTGCTAAGTCGCTTCAGTCATGTCCGACTCTGTGTGACCCCATAGATGGCAGCCCATTGGGCTCCCCTGTCCCTGGGACTCTCCAGGCAAGAATGCTGGAGTGGGCTGCCATTTCCTTCTCCAGTGCATGAAAGGGAAAAGTGAAAGTGAAGTCGCTCAGTCGTGTCCAGCTCTTAGCAACCCCATGGACTGAAGCCTACCAGGCTCCTCCGTCCATGGGATTTTCCAGGCAAGAGTACTGGAGTTGGGGGCCATTGCCTCCTCCGGCTCTGGTGGGCATTGCTCCGTTATTTGCCAGAAAGCAGTTTGGTCCAAACATTTGTTTTCCTTGACTGCGAGAAGCTTAAGGCAGAGTAAATTTGGCTGAGGATAAACCCTTATATTCAGCCCTCTCTTAGGACCAGGCCTGTTGTCAGGAGGGCACTGTGGCCAACTTGTTGATGAAGTTACTTGCTGGCACGTGAAACAAGAAGGGGAGAGTGATGATCTTGGCTGGTGGCTTTGAGGAGGTACCTGAGCTGTTGTTATCTTGATAACTTTTGCTTCATAAAAGGATGTTAATTTTGTCAGTTTTTCTTGTCATTGACTGCATAATATTTATCCTTGGAAGTGACATTACCACATGGATCAGCTCTTTTCCAACTTAAAATGGGAGGAAGTTGATGTCATCAGTGAGGTTGATATAAGCTTCTCTGAACAACAGTGGATACGGGTTGGTGGACAGACTAATGTCTTCTAAACCAGGCTTGACCAAGCCTGTCCCACTACCACCTGCTAATGGACATATCTTCCCCGAGCTGTTTATGTACACAATCAATAGGAGCCAATCAAGTAAGCATCACACAGCCAGGAACAGACATGACTGTTCAAACACGGATCCAATGGTAACTGTCCTCCTATTTTCACCTTCATAGTGATGCTTTCAGAGATTCATTAAAATATATTGTTTTGATTGTTAAAATTTAAGAAGCATCACTTCTTTCACCGTTTAAAGGTTTCCCAGAGCTTAAAGTATTTTGAATAACTAATTGCTAAAGTGTCACAATGTAAAATCAGACCTGGAAGATTTTCTTGGCAGTAAGACCTGTCTGCAGCATTTGAGTCCCTGTGGAGGTGTGGGTCGGCAGTGGCCTGACACGGGGACACTGGCATAGCAGTCCTGGGAGGCACATGGTCATTTTGGAGGTCACCTTTAGTCCTACCAGAGAGCCTGCAGGCTTCAGGACTCGGCCACCTCAGGCCAAACAACCAGCAGGGAGGGGGCAGAGCCTTACCCATCAGCAGACAATTGGATTAAAGATTTACTGAGCATGGCCCTGCCCACCAGAGCAAGACACAGCTTTCCCCACAGCTGGTCCCTCCCATCAGGAAGCTTGCACAAGCCTCTTACCAGAGGGCAGACAGAAGAAGCAAGAATTACAATCCCGCAGCCTCCAGAACGAAAACCACAATCACAGAAGCTAACCAAAATGATCACATGAATCATAGCCTTGCATAATTCAATGAAGCTATGAGCCAGGCCATGCAGGGCCACCCAAGATGGATGGGTCATGGTGGAGAGTTCTGACAAAACTCAGTCCACTGGAGAAGGAATGGCAATCCACTTCAGTATTCTGGCCTTGTGAATCCCATGAATGGTATTAAAAGGCAAAAATATATGATACTGGAAGATGAGCCCCCCAGGAAAGTAGGTTTCCAATATGCTACTGGGCAAGAGCTGAGAAATAGCTCCAGAAAGAATGAAGCAGATGGGCCAAAGCGGAAACAATACTCAGTTGTGGATGTGTCTGGTGGTGAAAATAAAGTCCAATGCCATAAAGAACAATATTGCATGGGAATCTGGAATGTTAGTTCCATGAATCAAGGTAAACTGGAAGTGGTCAAGGAAGAGTTGGCAAGAGGGAACATCAATATCTTAGGAATCACTGAACTAAAATGGATGGGAATGGGTGAATTTAATTTAGATGACCATTATATCTACTACTGTGGGCAAGAATCCCTTAGAAGAAATGGAGTAGCCCTCATAGTCAACAAAAAAGTCCAAAATGCAATACTTGGGTACAGTCTCAAAAATGACAGAATGATTTCGGTTCATTTCCAAGGCAAACCATTCAACATCACAGTAATCTAAGTCTATGCCCCAACCACTAATGCCAAAGAAGCTGAAGTCAAATGGTTCTGTGAAAGCCTGCAAGACCTTCTAGAACCAACACCAACAAAAGATGTCCTTTTCTTCAAAGTGGATTGGAATGCAAAACTGGAAAGTCAAGAGATACCTAGAGTAACAAGCAAGTCTGGTCTTGGAGTACAAACGAAGTGGGGCAAAGGCTAACAGCTTTGCCAAGAGAACGTCCTAGTCATAGAAAACACGCTCTTCCAACAACAGAAGAGATGATTCTACATATGGCCATCACCATATGGTTCTTTGCAGCCGTGGATGGAGAAGCTCTATCTTGTTTTGTCAGCAAAAACAAGACTGGGAGCTGCCTATGGCTCAGATCATGAGCTCCTAATTGCCAAATTCAGTCGTAAATTGAAGAAAGTATGGAAAACCACTAGACTAGTCAAGCAAAAGAAATGCAAAAAGGCAAAGTGGTTGTCTGAGGAGGCCTTACAAATAGCTGAGAAAAGAAGTGAAAGGCAAAGCAGAAAGGGAAAGATATACCCAACTGAATGCAGAGGTTCAGAGAATAGCAAGGAGAGATTAAGAAAGCCTTCATAAGTGAACCAAAGATGAAATTGCCAACATCCATTGGATCATAGAAAAAGCAAGGAAATTTCAGAAAAACGTGGCTTCCACTCTCAGCCAGGCAGATGCCTCAGGCTTGTGGCTGTAACATAAATAACACGCCTGCCCTCATGTGCTTCCCAGAGAGTGTAAGCGACCCAGCAGCCCACTGTGAACTGCAGGCTGCTGCTTCTGGGCTTTCCCGGATCAAACACCAGTGAAGGTTCCAATATATTAATACATCTTGGGGCCTAACATAGGGTTGTCATTTTTTCAATCTGGCCAAGTAAACCTTACATAAAAATGTTAATCTACCATCCACAATTAGCATCATTTCATGAAGAAAAAGCATTTTAAGGGGAAGAAAAAAACAGGAAGGAAATAATCACAGAGTATAGGACAATCTTATAAAATGAAAAACTTAAATTTTAGGAACTCACCAGATTGAGATTTTTTTAATCATTTGACTCCGATTATAAAAGGGGGTGGTGGTGGTGGGTGTTGGGATTAAAGATCTGGCTCAAGTCCTGATCCACTCACCCCCACTCAACCATGGCTCGAGGCAAGCTACTTCTTGTCTTTTAGCCTTGGCTTTCTCAGTCATAGAATGGGGATGGTAAAGCTCCCTTTTCAGGACCATCAATCGTGAGGTTTGAGTGCGATTCATAAGCGAGAGGGCTAAACGGCTTTGTGAATTGTCAGGAGGCGGGCAGAAATCAACCACACACAGACTCTGGAGCCTGCAGGTGATTTGATCAAAGAGGCAACCCAGGGCAGCAAAGGTATCTTCCCCTTCATATAGGACTGAGATGATGTAAGAGATGCTTTAACTCTGGCCACGCAGACAGTATGGTTGCTCATCAGAGATTCTACTCCGAGCGGCTAAGTATTCTTTCTTTGTCAACAGGGCTGTGGCTGAAAAGGGGCTGAAGTGTTGGGGGATTTGGGGTCTCCTCTGGTGACAGTATTGAAGGTACGAGGTGGGAATGGGTCAGCCTCTGTCTGTCCTGTTTCCTGTCCTCTCTAGTGCTCTGCCCTCAGCCTTCTGACCAGTGAGGACTCTAAATGCCGCGCACGGCAACCTTCCTCCTGCTCGTTAGCACCACTATTCCAGAGAATTCCTGCAAAAGCATCCTACAGACTGAAGTCCCAGTTATTTCAGAGGGTTCATAAGCAGTCACTCCTCACACGGTCATGCAGCTCAAGCTAAGTCCCAGCACAGCCACTTCAGAAGTGGCTTCTGGAGATTCCCAGCATAGCTGCATGTGCTGGTATTGCTGTCGTGTCTCAAGGGCCACTTAAAAAAAAAAATGTTTTTTTACTTATTTATTTGGCTGTGCTGGGTCTTCTTTGCAACATGCAGAATCTTTTTTTTTTTTTTTTTTTAGTTGTCTCATGTGGGATCTAGTTCCCTGACCAGGGATTGAACCCAGGCCCCTTGCTTTGGGAGTGCAGAGTCTCAGCCAAAGGACCACCAGGGAAGTCCTTGGAGGACTCTTGTTAGAAATCAGAGGCCACTTTCAGAGGCTGACCTCATTTTCCGTTCGCAGGGCCCAACCAAGTGCCCCTGGGGCGAGGTCCAAGGTCCAGTTGGCTGAGCCTCCGGAGTAATAGGCCGGGATGGGAGGCCAACAGCACCCCCCGCAGGCAGGGCTGGACCCTTCCTGTTTCCTGTCACAGACATGGTCCAGCCCTCTGACCTCTCTTTTCACTTCCTGTGCTTCTAGTCTGCCTTTCCTGCCTGTGAGCTCCCCCTTCCACCTCCTGGATTTCCACATCCTGCACAGAACTGGACTCTGGCCTCTATCTGCTCCTCGGCTTCAGCCAGACACCCCGCACCAGCCTCGCAGGAGCCCCCCACCACGCTGGCTGCGTCTCTGCCCCTCCTCCGGGGGAGCACTGGTATTTGATCAAGTGATGCTCTTTAGGATCATCTGGACAGGAAGGGGACCCGGAACCCAGAGGGGAGCCTCGGAGCCCGAGAGGATGGTAGGAACGGGTTCTTCAAGCCCAGGATGCCAACTGGAAACTCCGCCCCTCCCCCCCACACCCCCGGCTCTTCTTTCCCATCCCCCCCTCTCCTCACAGGAGCTCCCACCTCCCTTCCCTCAGCTGATGCAATCACCTCCCCGTGGTGGTGCCCCAGGAACACTGAGAGCCTTGGCAAGCCCTGGCTCCATCCCTCCTCCTGCTCACTCACCTGCCCTTCTCTCAACACCTCTTTGACCCCAGTCTTTCTCTCCCCCTCCATCACCCCAGTCTCAGACACTTTCTCAAGCAAGGCTGATCACACAGCTCGTAAGAGCTGTGGGCACCCCAGGGAAGTTGGGGGGCCTTGAGGGGTCTTCACATCACCCCTCCAGCCTGGACCGCGACAGTTTTTAGGCCGCCTGGAAGACTATCCCCCACGCGCAGCCCTGCTCATCTCCTCATTAAGGAGATGTCTGGCAGTCCCCCCACCCCCAATAATTAAAGTTCAGTAAGCACCCCACCCCACCCCCCACGCCGCGAGCTCATGCCAGGGGAGCCCTCCAAGTGCACGGAGCCCTCTCTCAGTTCATGTAGCTCAGGACGTGGAACCTGGTCATCTAGTCTCCGGGTGAGAGCCAAACAAGATGGGGCCTGGACTGGAGGGCAAACCGAACAGCTTGAACAATTAGAAGAAAAGGCGGCCGGCAGAGTTTTCTCTGCGCCCCTGACACCAAAGCGCAGAGCCAACACTGTGGGCTTGAAGGCAGCCACCACTCCAGCTCTGCCTCTAATGAGGGGGGTGTGATCTTTGGTCGGTTAATTGAGCCTCTCAGAATTTCAGCTTCCTCCTCTGCAAAAATGGGAGGTGGTAATACCCTGGGTCCCTGTAGACTACAGAGACAACTCGCAGGCATCCCTCCCAGCGCAGTGCCTGACAGGCAGGCTTTTGTTCGCCGGGAACCGGAAGAGCAAAACGTGAGGTGTCACCGCCACCTGCTGGCAGATCTGGGTGTTGCAACTAAAAGGCTCCAGAGGGAAGCCTTGCTTCAGTACGATGCATAAATATAGACAGAAACTGGAGAAGATTGTACTAAGAGGTGGATGGGAAGGCATCCTATTCAGGGAAAATCTCAGGTGAGGAGTCATGGCAAAGATATTTAAGAGATCTGGTGTTTCTCAGTCTGCCGTGAACTCTGCACAAATAGGCAGTGGACAGGGATACTGTTGAACTCCAGGGTATGGCCGTTCGCCATTACCCCCCACCTAGGCTTTAGAAAACCCATGGCTTCTCTGATCCTATACCCATGTCCCTGGTGAACGAGCTTTTCTCTGGCTGGCTGAAGCGAATGTCGTAGGAATTCCAGCATTGCTGGGCAAGACCCTCCCAAGAGGGTGTCCTCAAGGTCTGTGGATTCTGCAGGGACTGACCTGGTATATAGAAGTCTCCAGTCCTGACCGCTGAAGAACCGCATTCACCCAGCTCCTACTTCTTTCACTGGCTCCTCTCAATGGGGACCCCCAAGAGGTCAGTGGGAAAATCTTGGGTTGCACACAGTGGATATCACCCACTGCTTCAGGAAGAGAAATGTGAAACCATGTTGCTTGAAGCTTAAGTTTAAGCTTGAAGCATGAAGCTTATTCAGCCAATGGGAAGTGACTGATATCAGCTATGGGGTACATCTGGGGTCTGTAGCATCTTTTGTGTGAGCAAGAGCGTGTGCTCCATGCCCTTCAGCTCCGCTCTCTACTTTTCAAGGGCTTCTGTTTCCTGGATGGCATCGTATCCCTTTACTGATTTCTATGCCAGCCAGTGAGCGGAGACCATGATATTCTCTGACCTAAAACAGTCTTCACTATGTAATGCTAACTAGTTTATAATTGGAATTGAACCTACAACGTTGGACCCATCATCTCTGTTTTCTAAAAACTGAGATCACTAGTTTAGAGGAAACTGCTAAATAAACCACCCATGAGTGTACATGGATCAAACTTGGGTCTCCTGCAGTGCAGGCAGGTTTGTTACCATCTGAGCTACCGGGGAAGTCCCATGGGTGTACACACACACCCCCATGCACACGTACAAACAATGAGAGGCCACAGAGAAATGGACTGAGATAAATAACGTAGCCTTGTCACAACATGAACACAGTTAGCACTCCCGGGCACAGCAGAGAATCAGGAAAAGCAAGAAGGATTTGGCAACATCCTTGTTCCTCTGACAAATTCCAGCCCCTTTTTCTTATCTTCTTTTCCCCAGAAAGACAGTCCTGCTGACTTTGCAAATGAAGCCAAAAGGGCTTCTGAGGAGATGCATTTCAGACCTTTAAGTGATGCCCTCTTGGTGAGCTGAAGCTGTGGATGCATGGCTGCCAGCTGTCCCCGCTTCTATGAAATCCAGCCTGAGCCCAAGTTATCAAAGCCATGTGCAGCCAGTCCTCAGCTAATATGACATGACCTGGCCTAAGTCCTGACAAACATACTTTGGGCCTTTGTGGGTCACTGTCAGAGGGTCTTGGTAAGCTGGGGACCTTGTTGACCTTGGCTGCTGTTTGGTCTAAAAGAGCCAAGAACCTCAAGTTTATGAGGTTTTTCTTATTGTGATAAAATATACATAATACAAAAGTTACTGGGCTTCCCAGGGGGCTCAGTGGTTAAGAATCTGCCTTGCAATGCAAGGGACATGGGTTCAATCCCTGGTCCGGGAAGATCCCACATGCCGCGTAGCAACTAAGACCATGCACCACAACTACTGAGTCCACAAGCTGCAACTACTGAAAGCTACAAGTTTAGAGCCTGTGAGTGTGTGCGTTCTTAGTCGCTCAGTCATATCTGACTCTTTGCAACCCCGTGGACTGCAGCCTGCTCCTCTGACCATGGGGATTCTCCAGGCAAGAATACTAGAGTGTGTTGCCATGCCCTTCTCCAGGGGATCTTCCCAACCCAGGGTTCGAACCCAGGTGTTTTGCACTGTGGGCAGATTCTTTACCATCTGAGCCACCAGGGAAGCCCAAGAATACTGGAACGGGTAGCCTATCCCTTCTCCAGAAGATCTTCCCAACCCAGGAATCAAACTGGGGTCTCCTGCATTGCAGGCAGATTCTTTATCAGCTGAGCTATCAGGAAGCCCTCTTAGAGTCTGTGCTGCTGCTGCTGCTAAGTTGCATCAGTCGTGTCTGACTCTGTGTGACCCCATAGACGGCAGCCCACCAGGCTCCCGTCCCTGGGATTCTCCTGGCAAGAACACTGGAGTGGGTTGCCATTTACTTCTCCAATGCATGAAAGTGAAAAGTCAAAGTGAAGTCGCTCAGTCGTGTCCGACTCTTCGCAACCCCATGGACTGCAGCCTACCAGGCTCCTCCGTCCATGGGATTTTCCAGGCAAGAGTACTGGAGTGGGTTGCCATTTCCTTCTCCAAGCTTAAAGCCTGTACTCCACAACAGAAGACACCACTGCAATGAGAAGCTGATACCGCAAGCAAGAGTAGCCTCCACTCGCCACAATTAGAGAAAGGCTTCGCACAGCAACAAAGACCCACCACAACCAATAAATAAATAAATCTTTAAAAACTGTTACCATTTTAACCATTTTCAAGTGTACAATTTAGTGGCATTAAGTACATTCACAGTGTTGCACAAGCATCACCACTATTTCTAGAACTATTGTATCTTCCCCAAAAGAAACTCTACCCATTAAATGATAACTCCTGTCCCCTTATCTCCCAGCCCCTAGCAACTACCATTCTACTTCCCGTGTTTATGAACTGGCTTCTTCTAGGTAAAAGTGGACAATATTTGTCCTTTGTGTCTGGCTTATTTCACTTAAAATGATGTTTTCAAGGTTCATTTATGTTGTAGCATCTATCAGAATTTCATTACTTCCTAAGGCTAAATAATATTCCATTGCAAGCATATACCACACTCTGTTTATCCTTTCTTCTGTTGGACATTTGGGTTTTTTCCACTTTTTGGCTATTATGAATAATGCTTCTATGAACACTGGTGCATAAATATCTGTTTAAGTCTCTACTCTCAGCTCTTTGGGGAATATACTGAATTCCTGGGTCAAAAGGTATGTGCTAAGTTGCTTCAGTCATGTCTGACCCTATAGACTGTATCTCACCAGGCTTTTCTAGAATTCTCCAGGCAAGAATACTAGAGTGGCTTGCCATTTCCTTCTCCAGGGGATCTTCCTGACCCAGGGATTGAAACTGAGTCTTTTACATCTCCCGCACTGGCAGGCAGGTTCTTTATCACTAGTACCACCTGGGTCCCAAGGTAAGTCTATGTTAAACTTTCTGAGAAACTGCTATGCTGTTTTACCCAAGGGCTGCACCATCTTATGTTCTTGCAGGTGCTGGACAAGGGTTTCAATTTCTCCACATCCTCACCAACACTTTTTATTTTCCCTTAAAAAAAAAACAATGGCCATCTTGACAGGTGTGCGATATGTGGGCTTTTATCCTATTTTCCATCTCTCTCCTATCTTAGGTTTAAAGAGAACCTGAGCAATGCAGAGGGTTTGAGCCTGGTGACACCCTGGAGAGCATCCTGAGGGGACAGTTCTTCTTCTAAAGGCAGAATTTCCCAACTGAGGCATTATTGACATTTTTGATGGGATACTTCTCTCTTGTCCTGTGCACTGCAGATGTTTAGGCATCATCCTTGGTCTCGACCCACTAGATGCCAGTAGCCCCCCCTTTCCAAGCTGTGACAATGAAAAATGTCTCCAGAACAGCCCCTAGTTGAGAACCACCACTCTGAACCAGGACTAGTTGGAGTGACCCTGGCACATCGGAAGAGATAGGGGCTTCCCTAGTCGCCAGGAGCTAAGCATACTGAGTTCCAGTTCCAATTCGCTCATTGTCTCAGTTTAGATTTGTGTCTTTCCTCCGAATAAAAGTATAGTTCAAACCGAGCTCATTTGTTGCTATGCTCCAGAAAATGGGAGTGTTTTTGACATACCACTAGGGGGCCCTGTTGATCAAGAAGAAACTCTAGAAGGCAACCAGGGTGGGGGGATGGAATGGGGGGTGGGGTGATGGTAGGGGGCTTAGGGGGATTTTACTGAGCAGCTGGTTCACATACCTCAAAGTCTCTGGTTTGCCGGTTGCACCCTACTGCACTCCTAGTGGGAAGGATGCTTGCTTTTCTTCTCCACACACCCCTTTCACGTTACAGATCTTCTTTCATTGCCATCACATCTCTCCAAGGTTGATCTTGAAGACCTCCATCAAATTGCACCAACTGGAAGAAAGGTGCTCCATCTAAAATACCTCCAAAGAATTCACCTCACCCAGCCTCCTGATTCCTAGATACCCAGACATGACTGTCCTGGCTTCTGAATAACAGCAGCATGTACAGGCTGCCTTCTCATTCTTTATTAGAGCTAGGGTTCTAGGTGCAATTCAGCTTGTGCCAGTGAGCTGGACTGGCATGAAGAGTGGAGAAGCAGGCAGAACTGTGAGGTCATTGTGTGGCATCACCAGCAATACCAGCTTCCTGACCTGGGAATCACAGTTAAGAGCAATTTGAACTTGAAACCAATAGTCTAAAGGTGGTCCCTTATTCTGCCTGCCCAGTGATATCAGGAATGCCTGATTCCTATATTCCATCTGTTTCAGCAGGAGTGGTTCTGTTTCCTGCTTGACACATGTATGCTCACTCACATACACATACGTATTTCTGGCTGTCTTCCCACTCCTGTGATTTATCTTTGGGAAGTATTCATTTGTTATCTGCTGAGGAATAGAGTATGCCAAGGGCTATCAGAAGTTGATGTTCAAAGGTGTCTTCTTTTGAACTCATCTTAAGAAAATAGACTCTGGGACTTCCCTAGTGATCCAGTGGTTAAGAATCTGCTCGCCAGTGCAGGGGACATGGGTTCGCTCCCTGCTCTGGGAAGATTCCACATGCTTTGGAGCAACTAATCCCACAAGCCACAACTGCTGAGCCCAAGCACCCTGGAGTCTGTGCTCCACAACAAGAGAAGCCACCACAATGAGAATCTCATGCACCACAACTAAAAAGTCGCCCCTGTTCGCTGCAACTAGAGAAAGCCCGAACGCTGCAGCAAAGACCCAGCACAACCAAAAATAAACAAACATTTTTTTTTAAAGCAGAACAAGGGAAAATAGACTCTGGAGCTCAGGGATCAGCACCCCAGGGCCATGCAAAGTCAAAAAAGGAATAGTTGCTAAGTTGAATATAGTTGAATACCACCAAGGGTGCTTGGTAGTCAGAAGCGGTGGGATCAAAGGACTTAACTTCATTCAAACAGGGTTTGAACTAGACTTTAAGGACAGGTCCACCCTAGGAAGTGAGGAGTAGGGGAGGTACAGTATAAAAAGAGAGACAGGCAGGGAGTGACATGCATAAGGGTAAAATCCAAGACTCATGTCCTCACTTTGCCATCTCTTCTAGCTAGGCTGTTGATTTGATCTATCAGAGAACCGTTACCTTACTAGAAACACATGAATATCCAGGAGCATTGTTTAGAGGATCAAGTGAGATTAAAAAGGGTATACAAAGGAATTTATTTATGAAGCAGAAACAACCTCACAGACTTAGAAAACAAACTTATGGTTACCCAAGGGGAAAGGTGGGGAATAGATCATCAACAAGGACCTACTGTGTAGCACAGGGAACTCTACTCAATATTCTGTAATAATCTATATAAGAAATAGAATCTGAGAAAGAATAGACAGATATATAGGTATAGATAAATCACTTTGCTGTACACCTGAAACCAGCACAACACTGTAAATCAACTGTGCTTCAATATAAATTAAAATTTTTTAAAAGTCTGTAAAATATGTGTAAAGATAGATCTCTTTATCCAGATCTAGGTGTCTCTGCCTCTGGATGTCAGAATATACTGCTGCTGCTGCTGCTAAGTTGCTTCAGTCGTGTCCGACTCTGTGCTACCCCATAGACGGCAGCCCACCAGGCTCCGCCGTCCCTGGGATTCTCCAGGCAAGAACACTGGAGTGGGTTGCCATTTCCTTCTCCAATGCATGAAAGTGAAAAGTGAAAGTGAAGTCGCTCAGTCGTGTCCAACTCTTTGTGACCCCATGGACTGCAGCCTACCAGGCTCCTCCGTCCATGGGATTTTCCAGGCAAGAATACTGGAGTGGGGTGCCATTGCCTTCTCCACAGAATATACTACACAAATGCAAACTAGATCTTCTCTGTTAGACCCAGCACCTCACGTGCCCACCGACTCTGGCTCTGACCCTGGGAAGCTGAACTGAATGCACGGTGTCTGAGGGCTTCCTTGCCCTGCCCCACCCCCTAACTGGGTCTCATGCCAGGGTTTAGCCAATGGGAGGCTTTCACAGGAGACTGGAGGGTGGGAGCCAGGTTCTTTCCGGCTCCCTCCATTCCAAACACACTCTGCTCCTCCATCAGAGGCCACAGCTTCCCGCCATCTGTTGCAGTAACCCTTCAGGGTCTCCCACACTCTTCCTCGCTCGATTCGCTCCTCTCCACCCACCCCATCGCACTTAGTCTCTTTAATGAACTTTCTTCAAGCACCAACTTGGAACATGCCATTCATTTCCGCCACCATTCTGGCAGATACAAAATATAAGCTGCTACGTTCAACTGTACCCCTCAACTAAGAACCTGTGATTGGTCCCTATTGTTTAACAGGGTCAAGTCCAAATTCGTTTTAATAGCCTATGAAAAATGCAATTAAGAAAGTGAATCGATGCGACATGATTTACAGATTATGGAGGTGCTGCTCCTGACAACCACATACAGACGGGGAGATGTGAAGCCTGAGCTGGGACGTGGGGGCCAGGGGCAGGGGCACAGAGGTGGTCTTCCACTGGTTTCATTTCAGTGCCCTGCTTCCAAGCTTCCAGAGAAACACTTCCAGAACATCCTTTCTGTCCCGTTTTCCTTCTCTTTTCCTTTCCTCCATCTCTTTGTGCTCTTTTCCCCCGCTGGAAATCCACATGCAGACATAGGAGGGGAGGCGTGATCTTCTATGTGAAAGGTGGACGCGGTGAGCAGCAGAAAAATTTCTCAGCCATTAAAGCCCCATGGTTCATCAGGCAGCCAGCCTGCCAGATGAGGGAGGCAGCAGATGACTCACCGGGTAATAGGAGGCCAAGATGGGGAGATAGTTGGGCAGAGGGAGGGGTCACGGGGGGCTGAGGGTCTAATCCAGACTCAGTGCCTGACTGGCTTCTGTTTACTTCCCCTCTTTCCTCCCAGGTGAAGGGTCAGAGATGAAGACTCCATTTCCATGGTCTAATGGCAACATTTGCAAATATAGGCATGCCAAACCTAGGCTGAGCTAAAGTGATTTAAAAAAATGTTTTTTGGTATGTTGCATTTTCACTTTATTCAGCTAATGTATTTGTTGATTTCCATTGAGACTAGCTCTTTGTCCCATGAATTATACAGAAGTACTAAAACTGCTAGTGCAAATGTAAAAGAAGTAACAATAACACTATTTCTTTATTATTATTTTTGGCTACATCACATGACATGCAGGATACAGAATCTTAGTTCCCTGACCAGGGATGGAACTTACACAGAAGCATGGAGGCTTAACCCTGGACCACCAGGTCAGTCCCTAAAGAAGTGAAGCAAAGCGAAAGTCGCTCAGTCGTGTCCGACTCTTTGTGACCCCATGGACTACACAGTCTATGGAATTCTCCAGGCCAGAATACTAGAGTGGGTAGCCTTTCCCTTCTCCAGGGGATGTTCCCAACCCAGGGATTGAACCCAGGTCTTCCGCATTGCAGGCTGATTCTTTACCAGCTGAGCCACAAGGGAAGCCCCTGAAGTCCCTAAAGCGATTTTTTAAAGTATTGTTAGTAGTGGTTCCACAGAGAAAAGCCCTAAGAGACTAGTCTCTGAATGAGGATTACAGCATGAATATACCCTGTGTCATCCAGTCACATCTCACAAGCTTTCCTGAGCACCCACCCCTCTTAGCCTCTAGAACTCTGCTGCTAAGTCACTTTAGTCGTGTCCGACTCTGTGTGACCCCATAGACGGCAGCCCACCAGGCTCCCCTGTCCCTGGGATTCTCCAGGCAAGAACACTGGAGTGGGTTGCCATTTCCTTCTCCAATGCATGAAAGTGAAAAGTCAAAGTGAAGTCGCTCAGTCTTGTCCGACTCTTCGCGACCCCATGGACTGCAGCCTACCAGGCTCCTCCGTCCATGGGATTTTCCAGGCACGAGTACTGGAGTGGGGTGCCATTGCCTTCTCCGTCTAGAACTCTGATGGCGGGTAAATGTTAACCACAGGCTCTGCCTCTGGCTCACCACAGGGACTGTTTCTTGCCAGAGGTCTTTGCTGCCTGGTTCACTTCAAGGACCAGCTCTAACCTCACCCATTCCTGAAGCTTTTTCCTTGTCTCCGACAGCGCGGTAGGAACCCTCTACGTGGCAATCACTCAAATGGGAAAATATGTGAACACTCCAGAGTCTGTGAACTCTCCCCAAGTTTACCAAAAGACTGAAATCAGGTTTAACACTTAACCACTTTCCAGCACCTCACTGAGGAGCTGAATTAGAAAATAAAGATCAGTTTAGAGTTCAGATTTACAATATTAGGTGAATGCCAGCAACTGTTATAAGAATTTTCTGAAGGACATAAACTTACAGGCAAATAGAGCTTCAGGCACAAAGATATTTACCAAAGCATTATTTCTACAAACAGAAACTTGGAAATGTTCAAAATTTGCTGTAAGAAGAGAAAGGTTAAATCACTTATGCTGCATCCCTGAAGTGAAATATTAAGCAGCCCTGTATATAATGTCACAAGAGTTGTTTTTTTAAACAATACGGGAACATATTTTTAAAAAGAAGCAAGATCTAATGTATAGCAAGAGTGTATGGGTGTGTGAATTACCTACAATTTTTATTTTCTCTTTTATGCCTTCAAATATTTTGTCTTTTTATGCAATTAATCTACATTTCTCTGTCATCAAAAATATTACTTGAAGTAAAAAGTATTTTGATGACAATGACCAGTCACACTCTCTTCTATAATCAGAGAGTTCTGAATCTCGTTTGTGGACTGCTGAGGAAAGGTGGGTATTCTGCAGATATGCACCCCTATGGCTGTACACACATTATTTACTACTGGCTCCCATCTGACTGGGATGGCTCCATATTTTGATTGTCATGCCAGAGAATTTGTGTCACCAGAAACTTTGTTTCAAAATAGGCATCTTCCTGAGAATGTGTATGTACCTTCAATGGAAAAATCATAGGTTTTAATGCTGGTCCTGATTCTTACTATCTGGGTGACCTTAGGCAGATTGTTTTAATTTTCTGAGGCTTGTTTATAAAATGAGGATAAAAAAATACCTATCCCAGAACTTATGTGGCAGGTTGTGAGACTAAATGAATGTGGGTAAAGCCTCTGGCCCTAACTAGAGTTCACTGGCCTCATCTTTGTCCATACAAAGCATATCTGAGAATGTCACATTGCTCATCAGACTAGTGTTGTTGTCACATGATCTCCAAGTACACCTTGGCCTAATATTGAATCACAAAGTTATCTGTTATGCATGCATACACCTGGGCTTCCCAGGTAGTGATAGTGGTAAAGAACCTGCCAGCCAATGCAGGAGACATAAGAGATGCTGGTTTGGTCCCTGGGTTGGGAAGATCCCCTGGACGGAGAAAATGGCAACCCATTCCAGTATTCTTGCCTGGGAAATCCCATGGACAGAGGAACCTGGTGGGCTACAGTCTGTAGGGTTGCAAAGATTCAAAAACGACTGAAGTGACTGAGCATGCACTCTCATTAAAAAAAAAAAAATGTACTTACTTGGTTGTGCCAGGTCTTATTTGTGGCGCATGGGATCTCTGTTGCAGCATGTGGGATCTGGTTTCCTGACCAGGGATTGAACCTGGGCCCTCTGCACTGAGAATGCAGAGTCTTAGCCACCAGGGAAGTCCCTGAATGCATAGCCTTTTAGATTACCAAAAAGGTGAATTTTCTCTAGGAATTGCTGTTTTCACTATCATTTTCCATGATTCTCCTCGGTTGAACCACTGTAGATGTGTGCTTGCTCAGTCGCTTTAGTCATGTCCGACTCTTTGCGACCCCATGGACTGTAGCCCAACAGGCTCCTCTGTCCATGGACTTCTCCAGGCAAGAATACTTGAGTGGGTAGCCATTTCCTTCTCCAGGAGATCTCCCTGACCCGGGGACCAAACCAGCATCTCTTATGTCTCCTGCATTGGCAGGAGGGTTCTTTACCACTAGTGCCACCTGGGAAGCCCCAGAATAGAGGCACAGACCTACAAGACCGACTTGTGGACACAGAGGGGAAGGAAGGAGGATGAACTGAGGGAGGAGCACAGACACGCATGAGCGTGCTCAGTCGTGTCCTATTCTTTGCTACCTCATGGCCAGGCTCCTCTGTCCATGGAATTTTCTGGGCAAGAATACTGGAGTGGGTTGCCATTTCCCTCTCCAGGGGATCTTTCTGACCCAGAGATCAAACCCACATCTCTTGTGTCTCCTGCATTGGCAGGTGGATTCTTTACCACTGGCGTCAACTGGGAAGCCCACTGCTGACATGGGGACATTTTTTAGCTAACTTCACTCAGCTACAGAAACTTTCCACCAACAGTCATCACCAGCATGTTGGCAGCACAGATGGGTTGTTTCTGATTGAGCACGTGCAGAACCTAAAATATCCATGAAAATGTAACTTTACCAGGATTTTCCATCAAAGGGGAACCAAAGTTCCGTCGATTCTTTTTTTTTTTTGTTAGAGCAAGCTTTTCTGGCAGGATTTTGACACTGCAGGAGGGAACAGGTATATGAAATGTTGTGATAACTAAATCCACTAAAACGGAAAAGCCCAATGCCCACAAATGATGTAGGTCAAAGTTCCCAAGACCCTGAATTACAGACAAGACCAGGTGTTCAGTTATGCTCTTTTTTTGCATAGAACGGCAGGTTGCCTGTACAACCAACATACATCATTTGTAGAAAAGAGATAGCAAGCATTTTTAAATGCCTTGTAGGTTGCATTTTTCCTTCATTGGAATGGGAATTTTAATGTTACCATATCACCTCAGACATGGGTTGAAGTTAGTTTCTGTAGTAGATCTAAGATGACTGCCTAAGGTTGATTTCTCTGTAAGGGATAAACTTTTCTGGCCATGGGCCAAAGTAAATTTAATAGAGGGGAGTGCTGGGAAAGGTTGTCCTGGGTGGGCAGAGCTGCTGCTGATCAGTAGGTACTTCTGAATTCTGAGAAAGCAAATTGCCTTACATTTTTTTCCAGTTCTGGAATCATGGAAAACTAAGGCTAGAAATGATATTGCATGAGTCACAGCCATGCATGGTGGTTGCATACTGGCTTTTAGGTTGTCAATGACTCCCTTGTATGCATCATTTGATACTGGCCATGCATTGCCCTGACCTGGCCAAGCTGAGAAGAGAGGGAGGCATTCTGCAACTGCCTCAGTCTGGAGATGTGGGGAGGATGATCTCTGAGCACTGGACATGTCCATCACGGGGCTGAACAAAGGACAGACATCTGGTACCTTCTTCACTCTAAGCCAAGTCCCAGTTGGGACACTGGATCCCTAGCCTCCAGGAGACTATAATCTGGGAACTGGGAAGGGACTTGTAGAAAGAGGAGTCATCTGAGATGGGTGAGAGTAGAAGAGCTGGTTAAGGAAGAGGAAGGTAGAAATCTAAACTCGGTGTAGAAACCTAACAGTGCATGGTACAATTGCTGAGACCCAATTCTGCCAACATCTCTCTTAAGGAAGGCGGAAAATTTCATAATGCATTTCAGATAAGTGTCAGCATTCTCATCAATAACAAGAAAAAATTATTTTTCTATTTTTAGACGACTGGCAATTACCAGATCCTGGGAGAAGTAAAAGGCAAGACGCATGCCTGGGGAAGCAAGGCTTTTGTGGGTAGAAAAATTAAAAATGCAAGATGGCTTCTGCAAAGTGCCAAATAAATGATTTAGGCAGTAATTGCCTTGCAACTGAAAGAAAGGAAAATAATCAGGGCTCCCTGGACTACCCCCTCCCAACACCATATGACTAACTTCCTAGGGAGGAAAGAAATATTTGTTGAAAGCATGATAGACCTGTCAAAAATCCAAGAAATCAATTACATAAGTTGCAAAGCATAAGTCACAATTCTATTTGTTCTCCAAGTATGTAAAATTTACCATTTTCCACTGAGAGAAAATAAGAACCCACTACTGCTTCTGCCCAGAGAATCACGCACACCTCTTGCACAAGCCCCCTAATTTTAATCACGCTATGTCTGCAGCTATTTTGGTGACTAGCATTTGTCATCTGAGGTATATAGAGAGACCATTGGTCATCAGGTCATCTTTATTTTGATAGGATCAGTGATACAGACTAGTATCTAATGAAGCAATGAAATAGAGATGGTCAGGAGGCAAAGTAGATGACCTGAAGTCATCAAAAAATCTACAATGTTGGCAAATCACTTTGTCATAAATGTGCAGGACTGGCTCCTGGGTCTTGAAGGACTTAGGTGGGGAGAAAGATTGGGAGGCTCTTCCAGGGAGGGCAAGACTGTGATGAAAGATGTGGAGATGGGACTGAGTAGGCATCAGAGAACAGCTGTGGAAAGGGTGTGGCTGAAGCAGATGTTTCTCTGTGGGGACTTGGGAGAAAATGATGTAGAGTGCTGGGTGACATGGGATGTGAAACGGTAGTGACTGGTTTGAGAAGACATGCTGTCCCCATCTGAGTTCCCTCAGAAGCACACCTTGCGTATGGAATTGGGGACAAGTAGTTTATTTGGGAGGAGAAGGCAATGGCACCCCACTCCGGTACTCTTGCCTGGAGAATCCCATGGACGGAGGAGCCTGGTAGGCTGTAGTCCATGGGGTTGCGAAGAGTCAGACACGACTGAGCAACTTCACTTTCACGAATTGGAGAAGGAAATGGCAACCCACTCCAGTGTTCTTGCCTGGAGAATCCCAGGGACAGGGGAGCCTGGTGGGCTGCCATCTATGGGGTCGCACGGAATTGGACACGACTGAAGCGACTTAGCAGCAGCAGTTTATTTGGGAAGTGATAACAGAAAATGTGGTGAGCATGTGGGAGAGTGAGACGGGGGACTTCCCTGGTGGTCCAGTGGCTGAGACTTCATGCTCCCAAATGCAGGGGGCCTGGGTTCAATCCCTGGTTGGGGAACTAGATCCCACATGCTAAAACTAAGAGTTCCAGTGATGTAACTAAAGATCCTGCATGCTGCATCTAAGACCCAGCACAGACGAATAAGTAACATATATTTAAATTTAAAAAAAGAAAGGAAGTGAGATTGGAGGACGGAAAGTCAGCAAAGTGTGTGAATGAGGGTCGTCATTGTGTATAACCAGGGTGCAATCCCTCTGGGGTCCTCCCAGAAACTTGAGGAACACTCAAGTGATTTTTCCCTTGGAATCGCTCACGAGTCACAGAATGAACAATTTCCATTTTTAAAGATATCATCACTTTCCTTCATAGTTAACTGAAAATGAAGAAACACAATTTCATTCAAACTTTACAAATATCTTTACATTTAGCCTGTGATGAAGGATGAGAAAGCTCAAGCTGCAGTTAGACTTCATGACCCAGTTAAGCTTCCAGAAATAAAGCTGAGAATAAGCATGCATTTAGCAAACATAATTAAAGCCTTCCCGTGAAGTCTGACAATGAACAGTGACACAGTTGTAAGACTTCAGGATGGTCCCACACTGAGGCATGAGGAAGCCGAGGTTTTGATCTATCCAGTTCTATCTTATTGGCTTGAAGTTTGCACCTGAGTCTTTAACTCCTTGCAATTATGGCCTCTCCACAAGCAAGCTGAATGTGCTCCTAGTATGAGGTCAGAGATAGCCTTCAAGAGTGATAGCACTATTCACTATAGCCAAGACATGGAAACGACCTAAATGTCCATCGACAGATGAATGTATAAATAAGATGTGGTACGTATATACAATGGAATATTACTCAGCCATAAAAAAAGAATGAAATAATGCTATTTGCATTATGGACCTAGAGATTATCGTACTAAGTGAAGTAAGTCAGATAAAGAAAAAATACCATATGGTATCACTTATATGTGGAATCTATGACATAAATGAACTTATCTATGAAACAGAAACAAGACTCAGCAGACACAGAGTACACACTTGTGGTTGCCAAGGTGGGTAGGTGGATGGGGGGGTAGGAGAGGGATGGATTGAGAGTTTGGGATTAGCAGATATAAACTATTATAAACATAACAGATAATAAGGTCCTACTGTATAGCACACAGAACTATATTCAATATCCTGTGATTAAACCATAGTATAAAATAATATGAAAAATAATGTAAATATAACTGAATCACTTGGCTGTACAGCAGAAATTAATAGAACGTTGTAAATCAACTATACTTCAGTTTAAAACAGAACGAAAACATAAAAAAGTGTAACAGGTGCTTGAGAAAGTTAGCCCTCACCTTGCATGGAAACTTTCCACTGAGTTGCAGGTGACTTGAGGTGGGCAGGGGAGAGATGCATTGCCATGTGTTCATTAGCTCTGCCATGCATTCTTCTTGCCTTCAAGGAAAACTCTACGAAAGGGATGTTGGTTCTCACATCCCCAGCTGCCCCTTTCTCCTCCTTCCTGTGTTTCGTGCATTTCCCTTCCAACCTCATCTTCCAGAGTCCTTACTCCTTGTCTCTTTTTCAGGTAACTGGATGGTAGTGGGAGGCCAAAAGCACCTTTTGCCTTTTAGCAGATGACCAAAGAAGGAATTTTAAATTACAAAATGTCAGCTGATTGAGAAATATGTTTGGGGCTGCTGCTGCTGCTGCTGCTGCTGCTAGGTCGCTTCAGTCGTGTCTGACTCTGTGCGACACCATAGACGGCAGCCCACCAGGCTCCCCCGTCCCTGGGATTCTCCAGGCAAGAATACTGGAGTGGGTTGCCATTTCCTTCTCCAATGCACGAAAGTGAAAAGTGAAAGTGAAGTCGCTTAGTCGTGTCTGACTCTTCGTGACCCCATGGACTGCAGCCTACCAGGCTCCTCCGTCCATGGGAATTTCCAGGCAAGAGTACTGGAGTAGGGGGCCATTGCCTTCTCCATGTTGGGGAGAGACAGCAAACTACCCAGATCCTTGAAATAAAGTTACCTTCTGGGCTTCTGCCAAATGTCAGCTCACTCCTAGGCCTGGGGACTCTGATGTGTTGCTCAAGAATGCCTAGGATCACCTTATTTTCTGCAAGACTGCAAACCAGGAGATATTCTTCTGTTGACATTTAGAATTGCCACAACTGTAAAGTGATGGTGACTTTGGAAGGACAACATATATACGAGTTGAAAATAAGAAAAGAAACAAGTTTTCAAAATATTAATCAAAAGAATTCTTTTCAACAGGAGATCTTTCTTGCTCTTACAAGAGCAGCTCAGGAGCCAGAGCTATCACAGAAACTATCAGCCAAGGATGGAGTCATCCGACACCTGAAATGATGACATTCTCTATTCCTGCCACACGCAAGCATCTCCACGGCGACCAACTGTCACGTCACTGAACAGTCGAGAACGCGAACACAAAGAGAAATAGCGCTAGTGGATGGATGGTGATTCAGTTTCTATGCAAATAGCCTAAACCAGAACAATAAAAGAAAGGAAATCTCTTAACATGAACGTAGAATTATTTAGGAATTGACTTTTCCCCCTCTGGGAGCATTTCTTTTTACACCGGTTATTTTTTAAGTTGCTTTTGGGAGGGTATGGCAGGAATGACAAGCCTGTTAGGGATCACAGTAATAAAAATCATAAATCTGGAGGGAGTTCAAGGGGTCACCTTGCTCAGCTTCTGCTTTCCAGGCAGAAATGATCACTAACAATGGGGTTCTGAAAGACTGCAGCAAAGATGATTCGACAGTCTTTTACAATATCGCAGCTTACAATGTTTTAACCCCTCCAAGAAGATAGTCCTTTCCTATATCAACTGCGTGTCTCTGAACTGAATTTTAAGACTACGTTTTACATTCTGTTCTCATTGGCACAAGGAAACAGCTGGTCACAGGGAATGAGACACCCTGCATTTGTGATAATATATTTCCCCCTAATGCTCTGGGTTCCCACTGTTCCTGAACCAATAGAGTTGGCCCTTCACAGAATTACCAAGAAGAAGAGAGTAAGGAATAACTGGTTGGCATGAGTGTGGGAGATTTCAATTTGCCCCCAACACTTGCCGCAGTTGCTTATAAGAAAATTACTTTCGGGACTTCCCTTGTGGTTCAGTGGTTAAGAGTCTTCCTACCAGTGTAGGGGACATGGGTTCAATCCCTGGTCTGGGAAGATTCCACATGCCTCGAGGCAACTGAGCCCACGTGCCATAGATCCCATGCTCCACAACAAGAGAAGCCACTGCAATTGGAAGCCTGTGCAGCGAGAAGCCCAAGCACCACACCTTAGGCAGTAGTCCCTGCTCACCACAGCTAGAGGAAGCCCATGAGCCCCCGCGCAGCTAAAAAGTAAATAAATAAAATATTAAAAAATACTCTTAAAAAAAAAAAAAGAAGCAGCCCGCAGCCACTGACGTACTTGTGCCTTCAGGGGCCACCACGGTTACTGGCTGCAATGGGCAACTCCTGTAACAACACTGTTCCTGCTAGTAAATACATGAGATTCTTGGTTGTTTTGTGAGTAACAGTATATCAAAATATATTTCCTATTTCTAATAAGGAAAATAAAAATAAGAGAATGGCTAAAAAAAAAGAAAATTACTTTCCCTTGGAACTTCCTGGTGGTCCAGTGGAAAACTCCATGCTTCCACTGCAGGGGAAATAGGTTCGATCCCTGGTCAGGGAACTAAGACATTATTTGCCATGCGGCACGGCAAGAAAAAAAAAAAAGCATACTAACTAAAAGAAAATTGTGTGTGTGTTAGTCGCTCAGTAGTGTCTGACTCTTAGCGACCTCATGGATTATAGCCTGGCAGGCTTCTCCGTCTATGGGATTTTCATGGCAAGAATGCTAGAGTGGGCTGCCATTTCTTTCTCCAGGGGATCTTCCTGACCCAGGGATCAAACCTGGGTCTCTCACATTGCAGGCAGACTCTTTACTGTCTGAGCCACCGGGGAACTTTCCCTAAATTTCTGCAAGCCAGCATGTAGGTGAGGTGACCCAGCTTTGGCCATCCAGACCCAACACCTTGGAGGGTAGGGAGCGCAACAAGAAAGGAGAAAGTGCGTGGAACAGAGCTGCTCCTCCCACCAGGACAGCCCTCCTAGGACCTAGCACTCAGAGAGGAACAACCCTCCTGAAATGGAAGTCAGGCACATTTTCTTCTTGGAGAAGCCTCCGCTGTCCCCAACCCAATAGTCCAGCCACTGGAACGCAAGCAAAACAAACAGGGAAGAGGCCAAAACAAACAGGGCCTTCGCCAAAACAGTAGTCCTCAGCTCTCCTTCCCCACCTCCCATAACACACATGATGAATGAGGTTCACACATTCAACCCTTGTGAGGGCAGACCCAGATTTTGAAGAAACTCCTTGAAATCTGGTGGTTAAATAATGCCCCCACGTGCATCCCAGATGCCCACAATTCTAACAATCCATCAAGTGGCCCTGGATTGAGGCTGGGCAAACTGGGCTGAGCTGACACACACTTCCACGTCCTCAGGCTGGATCACTGGTGTCTCTCTCTCTCGAGAAGCCACGGGAATGGAAAGACAGTGGGGTGACCACAGGGCTCCCCTGAAGGCCACATGCAGATACTAGAAATTATAGATCAGTCACAGGCTTCTGGGTCTATTAAGACACAAACACGGTCAAGCCCTTCCCCCCCTCAGCAGCTCTCACTCGTGAGGGGACCTGAGTAAGGATAGGAGAGGGGTTGGGGGCGGGCATCAGAACACGGCAGGCTGTGGATCACAGCTCCCTCTGAGTCCTCATTTTTGTTCTATGGTAATATTTATACCACTTTCGGCCCCACTGCTCTTCATCTCATTTGATTTTCACTGTTTGGTGTGTCTCTTAGGGAAACACAAGTAACAAGGATGTAATGAGCACCCTTGATGGCTCTAGCCCCCTCTTTCTCCCTGGTGAGTGGGCCAGGCCAGGAGAGACTGCTCGTGACTCCACTGGTACCCTGAACTTTTGGCTGCATTTGCATTCAGCTGAAGAGTGTCCCTGTCCCCTTTCCCTGGTCTTAGCCATCTGAGTTGCAAGACTCAGAGTCCTTCATCCTAGGGACCAGAGCAGATCTGATCCCAGTTGGCCACTTGGTGCCTCCCCTCCATTGGACACTGGCCTAGGCCTCTGAGGCTCCCAAGGGCAGGGCCCTTTCAAGTAGGGGCGGCCCTGGTCTTACTACACCAGAGCATGAAGAGAGAATACAATGAGACCATCTTGAAAAAGAATAACCTAAACTATCCAAGGTGAGAAGAGCTCTAAGACAGTAAGACAATCCCAAAGAGAAGGCACTCCACTTAGAAAAATTTTAATATATCCAAACAAAACTAAAATTCAAAAAGATACTCACAATAGCCAATACATTGAGACAACTTAAATTTCTATCAGTAGATGAATGGATAAAGAAGATGTGGTACATACATACAATGGAATACTACTCAGCCACAAAAAAGAATAATGCCATTTTCAGCAACATGGATGGACCAAGAGGTTACCATACTAAGTGAAATTAAGTCAGAAAGAGACAGACAAATACCACATGATATGGTATCACTTATGGTGCTGCTGCTGTTTACTTGCTAAGTCATGTCCGACACTTTGCAACTCCATGGACTGTAGCCTGCCAGGCTCCTTTGTCCATGGGATTTCCCAGGGAAGAATACTGGAGAAGTTTGCCATTTCCTTCTCCAGGGGATCTTCTGGATCCATGTCTCCTGCTTGGCAGGTGGATTCTTTACCACTGAGCCACCAAGGAAGCCTGATATCACCTACATGTGGAATCTAAAACACAACATGAACTTATCTAGGAAACAAAACCAGATTCACAGACCTGGAGAACAGACTTGGGGTTATCGAGGGGGAGGAATGGATTGGGAGTCTGGGATGATCTGGGTCCTATACTGTAGGACCTTGTTTATCCATCCTATATATAATAGTTTGCATATGCTAATCCCAAACTCATACCTAGTTCTTCTCTCTTTGGGGGGCGTACAGGTGGGTTTCATGTTCCTGCTCTCCTGGTGGTCAGGCAGACCATGTGATTAGTGTCTGTCAGTGGGTTGTAACTGGGGTGTCATTCTCCAGGACTGAATGCTTCTTTGATGAGGTAAGAATCTCCATCTCTCCATTCTCCTGCCACGATGATCCTGGAAGCCTGGGTGGGGTGAGTCAAATGAATAGCTGGTGCCGCTGAATCACCACATGGAGTACAGTTGCCCAGACAGTTTTCTAGATTCAAAGTGGACTTTATGTGAGTGAGGAGGAACCATTTATTGTTAAGCCCCTGAGATATTTAGTTTGTTACTGCAGCATCACCTAGCTTATCCTAACCAGCACAGTGTGGGCTTTTAGCCTGCTATAGCTATAGTCAACTCTTAAATTGAACTGAAATCACTCAGAATATTAGTAGTTAAAATCTCAGCCACCGTCTTACAGAATTCTTGAAGAATAATTAAAGTATCGATGGCAATCACTAATAATTATTCCCGCAAGGTAAGCAGGAAGGCACTAATTTCCATTTGAGTTAGTGGCATCTTTGTTAGTGGGAATGGAAGGAAAATACCAATTTTAGTAAATCTGAGGGTTACATAATCTGTTTGTTGTGCCATATTAAAATTGTATGTTTTGATTAGCAATAGATTCATGAAATGATTTAAAAACAAGTCTTAAACTGTGTTGTAACTTTTGAATCACAACTCCTCCTCCTTTTCCGTGTACAGTACATCACAAAAGTTTTCTATCCTCAACTTAAGAAGACAGAACTGCAATTAGGATGTATTTGGGTACAAGCAGCAACACTCCCACCCCAATACAAAATAGCTGAAACAGTAAGGACCTGAATTATCTCACATTATTGAGAGTCTGGGGGCTTTGTGGGGCTCAGGGCTAGCCCATCCAGCAGCTCGATCACATCGTCAAGGACTTAAGATTATTTTCCAAAGTTGGTAGTGAGGCAGTACAACAGTTCCAGACATCACATCTACACGGGATGATGTTCAGAAGGATATAAGAGATCATTCCATCTTGTGTTTCTTACTTACAGAGAGAAAATATTTCCCAGAAGCTAGTTCTCATTGGGCAGAAGTGGTCACAAGCACAATCCTGAAGCCATCACTGGTGAGAAGGATAAAATTGTCACGATTGGTTGAGAACCATCAGCTCAGGTGTAAGAGGATGAGCATTTGGGTGGAATAGGTATTTGTGGAGTCTATCACAGACATTATCTCTATTTCTAGTTGGCAATATTTATGGCTGCAAAATGGAAATAGAGAGAATTTGGGTCATTTTCCCTTTATTCTCCTGGGTTGATGGCTTTTGTCTTAATTCTCCTCTGACTACCAAAGTCAACATTTTGCAATAGCTTCCTACCTGCCTGCTCCAATTCATCTTGTTCTTCTCCAGTTCCTTCTAGATGAATGAACCCCTGCTAGGTGAAGGTTCTTAAAACCCTCTTCTCATGTTGTCACATCTTTACCCAATTATGTTGAATGTCTCTCTTTCGACACTTGTTTTAGGTTCAGACTATTGCGGGTGCTTTTCTGGGTGGTTTTAACACACCCACCCTACCCACCACTAATAGGCAATACACATTCTTTAAATGCCTCCCTCACTCAACACATCAATTTCTGCTTCTGTACTTCTGTGTTTTCTCCCATCTTGAACATCCTATTTCATTGTCTCTGTCCAAAGCCTCCACTTTCTTCAACCATCTCAGCCTAATCTTCTTTATGAGGATTTTCTTGGTTAATTGCAGCCCACACTGGTCTCTCCTCACTGAATTCTTATTTCACGTATAGCCAAGACCATAACTGATTCTTAGTATGTATTGAGATGCTCTCCCCAAGTAAATTAGGCATGTCCTGAGAGCAGAGCCTATTGTTTTGCTTCATGTCTGTCTCACACCATCTTTGCACATTTGTCACACCTTATTGATCCTTCAGCCCATCTGCAAGCAGTGACTGAGGCCCATTACTCTATGGTTCTGGTGTGACATTAGCACAGCTGGAATCCAACAACTTGATCCTATTGGAAAAATTAGCATCTCTTTTGCATATTTTGCTTTTCCTATGGGACAGAGAGGGGTCCCCTCTGAGTAAGTTCAGCTCAGAAACAGAGCTGGGAGTTGTTTCTAGCTGTTTCTAGTTCTTTCTGTCTGGAAGTTTCTAGCCCACTTTTGATAACTCAAATCTGTATATCTGTTTAGAAGGCCATGCTTTTGGAATTGTTTTCCAGAACAAATACTGAATGTTAACAAGCATTTGGCTAAGTCTCTTCAACAATAGAGTTCCAATCATGTAGATGTACTTTAGTAGGTACCAACTTCTGTTTATTAAAAAAAGACTTGGGGTCTTCCCTGGGGCAGTTCAGTCGCTCAGTCGTGTCCAACTCTTTGCGACCCCATGAATTGCAGCACGCCAGGCCTCTCTGTCCATCACCAACTCCCAGAGTCTACCCAAACCCATGTCCATCGAGTCAGTGATACCATCCAACCATCTCACCCTGTTGTCCCCTTCTCCTCCTGCCCCCAATCCTTCCCAGCATTAGGGTCTTTTCCAATGAGTAAACTCTTCGCATGAGGTGGCCAAAGTATCGGAGTTTCAACTTCAACATCAGTCCTTCCAATGAACACCCAGGATTGATCTCCTTTAGGATGGATTGATTGGATCTCCTTGCAGTCCAAGGAACTCTCAAGAGTCTTCTCCAACACCACAGTTCAAAAGCATCAATTCTGCGGCGCTCAGCTTTCTTCACCGTCCAACTCTCACATCCATACATGACCACTGAAAAAACCATAGCCTTGACTAGACGGACTTTTGTTGGCAAAGTAATGTTTCTGCTTTTAAATACACTATCTAGGTTGGCCATAACCTTCCTTCCATGGAGTAAGCGTCTTTTAATTTCATGGCTGCAATCACCAACAGCAGTGATTTTGGAGCCCAAAAAAATAAAGTCTGACACTGTTTCCACTGTTTCCCCATCTATTTGCCATGAAGTGATGGGCCCAGATGCCATGATCTTAGTTTTCTGAACGTTGAGCTTTAAGCCAACTTTTTCACTCTCCTCTTTCACTTTCATCAAGAGGCTTTTTAGTTCCTCTTCACTTTCTGCCATAAGGGTGGTGTCATCTGCATATCTGAGGTTACTGATATTTCTCCCAGCAATCTTAATTCCAGCTTGTGTTTCTTCCAGCCCAGCGTTTCTCATGAGGTACTCTGCATATAAGTTAAATAAGCAGGGTGATAATACACAGCCTTGACGTACTCCTTTTCCTATTTGGAAATATACAGCCTTGACGTACTCCTTTTCCTATTTGGAACCAGTCTGTTGTTCCATGTCCACTTCTAACTGTTGCTTCCTGACCTGCATACAGGTTTCTCAAGAGACAGGTCAGATGGTCTGGTATTCCCATCTCTTTAAGAATTTTCCACAGTTTATTGTGATCCACACAGTCAAAGGCTTTGGCATAGTCAATAAAGCAGAAATAGATGTTTTTCTGGAACTCTCATGCTTTTTCGATGATCCAGCGGATGCTGGCAATTTGATCTCTGGTTCCTCTGCCTTTTCTAAATCCAGCTTGAACATCTGGAAGTTCATGGTTCACGTATTGCTTAAGCCTGGCTTGGAGAATTTTGAGCATTATTTTACTAGCATGTGAGATGAGTACAATTGTGCGGTAGTTTGAGCATTCTTTGGCATTGCCTTTCTTTGGGATTGGAACGAACACTGACCTTTTCCAGTCCTATGGCCACTGCTGAGTTTTCCAAATTTGCTGGCATATTGAGTGCAGCACTTTCACAGCATCATCTTTCAGGATTTGAAATAGCTCAACTGGAATTCCATCATCTCCACTAGCTTTGTTCATAGTGATGCCTCCTAAGGCCCACTTGACTTCACATTCCAGGATGTCTGGCTCTAGGTGAGTGATCACACCATCGTGTTTATCTGGGTCGTGAAGATCTTTTTTGTACAGTTCTTCTGTGTATTCTTGCCACCTCTTCTTAATATCTTCTGCTTCTGTTAGGTCCATACCATTTCTGTCCTTTATCGAGCCTATCTTTGCATGAAATGTTCCTTTGGTATCTCTAATTTTCTTGAAGAGATCTCTAGTCTTTCCCAATCTGTTGTTTTCCTCTATTTCTTTGCATTGATCGCTGAGGAAGGCTTTCTTGTCTCTCCTTGCTATTCTTTGGAACTCTGCATTCAGATGGGAATATCTTTCCTTTTCTCCTTTGCTTTTTGCTTCTCTTCCCAGCTATCTGTAAGGCCTCCTCAGACAGCCATTTTGCTTTTTTGCGTTTCTTTTCCATGGGGATTGTCTTGATCCCTGTCTCCTGTACATCCAGTGGTTAAAAATCTGCCTTGCAATGCCGGGGAGGTGCTTCCCCTAGTGGCTCAGCAGTAAACTATCCACCTGCCAATGCAGGAGATGCAGGTTCAACAATTGATTTGATCCCTGGGTCAGGAAGACCCTCTGGAGAAGGAAATGCAACCTACTCCAGTATCCTTGCCTGGAAAACCCCATGGACAGAGGAGACTGGTAGGGGACAGTCCATGATGACACAGAAGACTTGGACACGACTTAGTGACTAAACAACAACAATGCAGGGGACATGGGTTCAATCCCTGATCAGGGAACAAAGATCCCACATGCCTTGGAGAACCTAAGCCATCAGGTGGCAACTACTGAGCCACAACGAAAGATCCTGTATGACACAACGAAGATCCTACGTGCCGCAACTAAGACCTAATACAGCCAAATAAATAAATATTAAAAAAAAAATCCTTGAACCTCAATTCTTTTGGTTTTTTAATGGGGAGATATTCATAGACATGTTCATGTCTACTTGTCTCTTTTCCCCTGGTGAGAAGTAATGGCATTTGGTGGTCAGGCAGTCTGAACAAGGCCTGCAGACAAGCACCACTGAACAGAGAGAAGCGGAGTGTCCCTTAGAGGAATCAGATTCTTCCTCTGCTCAGTGCTTTATGCACCAGACCCTGGAAGGTCCTCTGGACACTGGGCTGCCTGTGCAGTATGTGACTGTGTGTGATGGGAATTAACACCTAATTCTGCATCCCAGCTTTATGGCTGAGGTCCACAATGAGTCAGTATAATTAAGCACCATTTGCCTGGTTAGTTAGTTCAGGTGTCTAAATCTGTCACAATAAAGTATGTGATGTTAAACATGTTTGGATTAGAACCTTCTGGAGCCAATGCCAATGCAGACAGCTATATTAATCACATGGGAGGTTATCTTATTTGAGATTTTTTATGCACCTCTGAGTTACAGTGTTTCATCTATCAAGGGCTTGCTGAAGACATCTGTAAACTTTGATTTATTGCACTGTTCCTGCTACAGAATTAAATAGCATTATACTCAAATATATTGGCTTAATTGACAGGTAGAGATTTAATCCTGTTAATTATCTAGCCAGCTCAAAAGCTTCCATTAACCCCTTGCTGAATCGGTAGGATTCAGAAAAGGTATCTCAGCAACTATTTGAGGCTCAGGTAAATCCATCATCATTCTTCCTCTTCAAAAAGTTTACTCTTGCTAGCCCCAGTTCATGAGCAAATGCACACACTCACGAGACAAGTGTGTTACTTCGGGGTGGCCCCCTCTCTGACTGCAAACAGTTCATTCCTTCAGGTAAACGATGTCGGAAAGTTTGTAGTCACCATCTCTCCTGGCTTTGGGTTTTGTCTGTGAGCAGCTATTGAGATAACATGTGTGAACGTCATTCATTCACTTATTTACACAACACACTTTTATTGAGCACTTACTATGTTCAGGGACTTTGCTGGGCTGAAAACAACAAAAATATATGGAAAGATAGTTGAGACCCTCAAGAAACTTACATCAGTTATAAATCAAAGTGCTCTACAGACCTATAGGATACTCATTAATGGTGATCATCTGCTGTTATAATAATGCACACGTTGCTCAGTTGCCTCTGACTCTTTGAGACCCTGTGGACTGTAGCCCATGAGTCTCCTTTGTCCATGGGATTCTCCAGGCAAGAATACTGGAATGGGTTGCTATTTCCTTCTTCAGGGAATCTTCCTGACCCAGGGATCAAACCCACACCTTTTGCATCCCCTATATTGGCAGGAGGATTGTTTACCACTAGCAAATGCACACAAATAGGTCATCCATACCAGAAAACTTAAGTGTAGCTAAACTTTATATTTTTAGAACCAATATTTCTAAGAAAGGATATTAGGTGGAAATTTCAAACACTGAGAAAAGATCATGGGAGACATTCAAAGGAGGCAGATACTTTTGGAACTTTTAAACTCACCCATCACAAAGTGGCTCTGTTCTCTTCTTGCACACACGGCAGGACCCCACTTAACCATCTGCTAAGCTTCTCTACTGCTCAGGTCCACTAATGTCCTCTCTGTTCCCAGTCAGCATGCTAGGTATGGAGGGCACAGAGAGAGGACAGATTTCTCTGCCTTTTTGGAGCTCACAGTCCAGTGGAGACACAGGAGACACAGACAGCAGTAAGAGGAATGTGATGGAGGATTCCACAGGGGGCTCTTGAAGCCCAGAGTGGACACAGTCTGGAAGGATTCCAAGAAGGCTTCCTGGAGGAGGAGTAATCTGAACTGGACTTTAACAAATGCTTAACACTTATTCAGTTAAAGAGAGAAGGGTGTGTAAGGAGGGCAAGTTAGAGAATGACAGTTTGCACAACATGAGAAACCTGGCCAAAGGCAGAGAAGAGTGAAACCACAAAGTCCTCCTACGAAGCCACAAGTACTTAGTGTTTTTAAATTAAGTACAGTGAGTTGTCGCAGCTGGGACTGGGCAAAGGCTATGTCAGGAGGGTCCTGTAGGCCAGGCTAGAATTGTAGTCCCCAGGAGCCAGTGGAACATTCTAAGCAGGAAAGTAAAATGGCTGGAGTTCTAAAACTGGTCCATCCAGTGGCTGGGGTTCTAAAACTGGTCAGCCTGGTCAGATAGTGGAGGATTTATTCACATTTCTCAACTTGAATAACTTAAAAAAAAAATTTGTGTACTTTAAGAGCACTTACTGAACCAAGGTCCATGAAAGTCATGACACTTAAAAAAATATTTTCATATGATTTCACACTTAAGAATTGCAAGAAATACAAAAACATCCATATAAGCTTTACCCCAGTTGTTAACATGTTTTTGACATTTTGCCCCATTTGCTCATCTATCAATCTATCTACCAGCCTACAGTATACACACATACACTCATTTGAAAGGTGTTTGTAACCTTTATTCACATTCATAATTACTCCAATGTCTACTTCCTAAGGACAAGAACTTTTTTTTATTAATATAACAAATTTTTATAAAAATCAGGAAATCTGAAATTTATATAAAACTATTATCTAATCCAGTCTTGCTAGTTATGCTAATAATGACTCATGATAATTAAGATCTGTGACATAAAAAAATGAAACCTTGGCCCTGTGCAAATATCTTCCATTTGCAAATTATCACTGAAATGGAAATTAATCTTTATAATAATAAATACTTTCAGATTATCATAAAAGTAAAAAGACAGAATTTTAAAACTCTTATAGAACTCATGGGTTTCTGGATGCACATTTGAGAAAAACTGTTGGTAGCCAAGATGGACGAGACAAGCTCTATTCAGCGCGCAAGCCTAGATTGTCTTTGACTGTTCACATCGGTCAGAGCATCAGGAAGTTGAGCTGGGGGAAAGAGGTCCCATTTCTGTTCAGCAAAGCTGGGTACAAAAAGCCTGAAGGACCAAGGAACCAGAGTAGGGGTCCTGCACATTGACACTCAAGCCGAATACAGAGCAGGAAAGGGGCAGGGAATAAGGCCAATGATACTCCCACGCCCTGTCTCTTAGCACGCAGCAAGTTTAGGATAAACAGAGAAAAAAGAGAAGGCATGGGGAGAAAGGATGCAATTTCCATGGCTCGGTGGGGAGGGCAGACCTCTGAAACTAGAGGAAAATTGTAGAGGGCAATATGATACTGTCAGTAGTATGTAAGAAGATACAGTTTCTACAAAACAGAATAAAGTAATGGGAGAAGCTGAGATGAAAGGGGGGGGAGATAGTGGAGATAGGCTTGTGGGGAAACCAAAAGGCAAAATATTTTTTTAAAATAATTTTTCAAAATTCACTATGGAGTTAATAAAGGACAGGATTGAAACTGTGGCAAACAGGCTCAATGATGGGGCAGGCAGATCTTTACAAAATTTTAAAGGCTTAGTTATTTCAGGCACAATCAGGAGACACAGAGAGAAGAATGATCATTGAGACTTGAATAAACCTTTTCTTAGTCTTTTATGAGGGAGGCAATACAAATAATGACAAATGGAGTGTCCATTAATAGATCTACTTCAAAGCTGATGAATTTCAACAGCGTTTTTATCAAGCACATATGCTATATCACCAACAGCTGAACTTAAATAAGAGACCATACGACAAGCTCAATAAATTCAGATGAGTGGGGATTACTATGTGGATTGAAAACACAATGCAGAGACTGTGGCGCCACATTCTGGCTTTGCTAACTGAACCGTGGTTTCTTAATCTGTAAAACGTGAGGATTAATAATACCTACCTTCTATAGGTATTATGAGGACAAAATGAGTTTTTACAGAACTTATTACAGTGGTTGGCATATAATAAGCACTTGATATATACTAGCTATTGGTATTTTTACTGTTAATATTTTTTGGTCACATCCTCTATTACCCCAAATAATAAAAGTTTAAAGAGGAAAGCAATAGTTAAAAAAAAAAGATTAGCTATGAAGACATGAAGTCCAACAGAAGGCAGTCAAAGCACTATTAACAGGTAAACTCAGACTCAAACCATCTTTTTATTTTGTAAAAGAAAAAAGGATAAGAATACAAAGAAATGACACAAAGAAATGGAAAGATACCTTGTGCTCTTGAATTGGAAGAATATTGTTAAAAATGGCCTTACTACCTAAAGCAATCTACAGATTTAATGCATCCTCCATCAAAATACCCATGACAGTTTTCACAGAATTAGAACAGTAATCCTAAAATTAACATGAAACTATTAAAAAAAACCAAACAAACCCAGAATTGCCAAAACAATCTTGAGAAATGATCAAAGCTGGAGGTATCACCCTCCCAGGCTTCAGATTATACTATAAAGCTACTGTAATCAAAATAGAATGGTACTGACACAAAACAGACACACAGATCAATGGAACAGAAGAAAGAGCCCCTAAAATAAACCCATGTGCTTATGGTCAATTAATCTATGATAAAGGAGGCAACAATGTGCAATGGAGAAAAAGATAGTCTCTTTAATAAGTAATAAGTAGTGTTGGGAAAACTAGATAGCTACATGTAAAACATTGACTTTAGAACATTTCCTCATACCATATACAAAAATAAACTCAAAATGGATTAAAGACCTAAGTGTATGACATGATACCATAAAATTCCTAGAAGATAACATAGGCAGAATATTCTGACATAAACTACAGCAATACTTTCTTAGATCTATTTTGCAAGGCAGAAAAATAAAAGCAAAAATAAAAAAACTTGGATCTAATTAAACTTAAATACTTCTGCACAGGACAAGAAGACATCAACAAAATGAAAAGACAACCTATATATGGGAGAAAATATTTGCAAATGACACGACTAACAAAAGGTTAATATCCAAAGTGTATGAATAGTCCATACAATTCAATGTCAAAAAAAAAAAAAAAAAAAAACCCAATCAAAAAATGGGCAGAAGACCCGAATAGAAATTTTTTCCAAAGAAGAGATACAGATGGCCAACAGGCATGTGAAAAGATCCTCAACATTATTAGAGAAACGCAAATCAAAGCCACAATGAGGTATCACCACACAACTATCAGAATCGCTGTCATCCAAAATCTATAAACGACAAACGCTGGTGAAGATGTGGAGAAAAGAGAACTCTTGTGCACTGATGGTGCGAATGTTAATTAGTGCAACCATTACGGAAAACAGTTTGGAGGTTCCTCAAAACAAAAAAAAAGAAACTAGAACAACCAAATGACACAGCAACTCCATTCCTGGGTGAAAGTGAAAGTGAACGTCGCTCAGTCATATCTGACTCTGTGACTCCATGGACTATACAGTCCATGGAATTCTCCAGGCCAGAATACAGGAGTGGGTAGCCTTTCCCTTCTCCAGAGGATCTTCCCAACCCAGGGATCGAACCCAGGTCTTCCTCATTGCAGGATTCTTTACCAGCTGAGCCACAAGGGAAGCCCATTCCTGGGTATATATATGTGGAAAAAAACAAAACACTAATTAAAAAAGATACATCCACCCCAATGTTCATAGCAGCACAATTTACAATAGCCAAGATATGGAAGCAATCCATGTCCATCAACAGACAAGTGGATAAAAGACTATTGGGGGAAAATATCTGTATACACACACACACATACACACACACACACAATGGAATATTACTCAGCCATAGAAAGAATGAAATTCAGCCATCTTCAATATAGATGGGCCCAGGTCCTCCTCCTGCATTGCAGGCTGATTCTTTACCATCTGAGCCACCAGGGAAGCCTAAGACTATCATGCTTAGTGAAAGAGGTCAGAGAAAGACAAATACTGTATCATTCACATGCATGATCCAAGAAGTAAAACAAACTAATGCACATAGCAAAACAGAAACAGACTCACACTATAGAAAAATAGTGGCTACTAGTGGAGGAGAGAACGAGGGAAGAGGCAAGATGGGATTAAAAGATACAAACTGCTATGTATTAAACAGATGAGCAATAAGGATATATTGTATAGCACGGGAAATAATAGCCATTATCTTTTAATAACTTTTAATGAAGTATAATCTGTAAAAAAATGCTGAATCTCTCTGCTGAATACCTAAAGTATAAAATTTATAAATTAACTATACTTCATAAAAAATAAATATAATAATATTAAAACTAATCTTAGGAAAACAGAAGGAATGAAATGGCAGATATAAAAGCAGAAATTGCTTTTTAAAAAATAGCATAAAATGAGTATAGTTTGGGAGGTGAAACAGCAAAATATGCTCATTACTTATAAATTTAAGTAGTTTTTAAAAAAAGTTTTAAAAAGATGGAGACATATGCATACTTCTAGATAACAGGGTTGAATACTGTAAAAATGTTAATGTGTCCCAGATTAGTTTATCTACTTATTAAAAACCCAATCAATATGCTGATGGGACTACTTTTTGGAAATTGGCAATGTAATTACAAGGTTCATCTGGAGAACAGGTGAGAGTAGCTAAGAACATTTTGAAAACATTCTAATAATACAAAATTCATCCAAACAGTCTAGATTCAGGAGAAAAGTTATTTTGAGAGCAGACTGACATCAGGATAAAAAGGACCTTATTCAACCTGGTACCTTATTAAAATACTAATTGCCATCACTCTGGAATTCACACCTACTCAGCCCCAGCTCCAGGTATTTTCACCTCTTTGATGTACAGACCTTCAAATCAAATAACAGAAAGACAGGCTGAAAATAAACTGCTCTATGTCCCTCAAGGAGCCCCCAGAAGTGGTGAAAATCTAAACCATAAAATATCTTTGGATCTTATTCAATGTTTATTGTGTGTTATTTTGTTATTTATTAATCACAAAAGGAATTTGGCGTGCACGAGCCATTTCAAATCCTTTTGGTTATTTTCAGTCCCTAGGTTTTGCTCATCTTCAGGCTAGGAAGATTGGAAAGGTCATGTCCAAATTTTAATGTTACTGTTCAAGGACAAAACTATAAAGCATTTCTAAAGTGACTGCTAGACTGATTCTAAAGTAGGATTTGTTTTACACTTTAGGTCTGAAAATAAAGCAGGTTGCTTTCATCCACCATCTAAAGGAAAGGATAGGAGTTTTGATGGATGGGGAGTATGGCTTGAGGCAATTGCTGAGTGGGATTGACCAGGCGAAGATGCCTGGGGTTAGCAGCATAAAGATGGGCTAGACTGCACAAGGATTCCCTCAACCTTCCTAAAATTACAAGAATTATGTGGAAAGATGGGGAGTCTAGAAGTTTAGGGGACTGGTACAGCAATCAAATGTTAGTGTCAGTACTGATTTCAAATACTCAGTACCATAACCAGGCCATGAGTTAAGAAAACATGTTCTAGAGTCAAAAGGACCATGAAATAAGCCTCAGTGCCACCATTTACTAACAGAGTAATGTTAAATAAGTCCCTTAAACACTGGCTGCCAAGTTCCTGGTCTATATATCGGGTATTACACAGATCTAGACAAATGATAGCCAGTATTACTTAGTACAAAAGACTGTGGTCATTGTAAGTCTGTTTCTAATCACAGCATGGTAGAAAATGAGTCAGAAATGTCTAAATGTGTAGGCAAAAGGAATTCTAACAGGTGAAGTATTGGGCATAATATTTTTACTGTGTGCATGTTGGAGGGTAGAAAGACAGAATATAAGAATAATACAGATTAAAACATATGATGCATACTATGGGGGAAAACTATAGATATTAATTCTGGTTTAAAAATACTAATAAACTGGGACTTCCCTGGTGGTTCAGCAGTTAACATGTAGGGGCTCAGATTTGACGCCTGGTCGGAGAGCTAAGATCCCACATGCGTGTGGTGCAGCCAAATAATTAGAATTAAATAAGGAAATACTAGTAAATCCACAGAAGAGGGCTCCCCTGGTGGCTCAGTGATAAAGAATCTACCTGCCAACGCAGGAGACACAGGTTTGATCCCTGGTCCAGGAAGATTCCACATGCCGCAGGGCAACTGAGCCACCGTGCCACAGCTATTGAGCCTGTGCTCTAGACGCCAGGCTCCACGAGAGAAGCTACTGCAACGAGAAGCTCGTGCAGCACAACCAGAGAGTAGCCCCTGCTTGCCACAACTAGAGAAAAGCCTGCTCAGCAACAAAGATCCAGCACAGGAGAAATAAACAAACATTAAAAAAAAAAATCCACAGAAGAGAAGATTCAAAGATGTTTGGTATAAAAAAGAAAATGCATGGTGGATGGTCCAGAGAAGCACTTGAAATTCAGCTTTGAGATAAAGAAAGGATGCTGATGTTAAAACGTCCAGCCTTTGAGCAGCCATTTAGGATGTCATTCCTGTGTGCTAGGGAGGACGCAGAGATGTGGGGATGAAGGGGAAGATGGCATGAGGTTAGCGGGTCCTGCTGCACCCAGGTGACCTCTGGTCTGGTGGCTGGCCTGCCTAGGGAAAGGTGTAAGCAACCTTGAGCAATGGGGGATGTCAGGCACAGACCAAAGAGTCTCCATGAACTCAAGTACACGATTTATAACCATGAGCACACACCTGCTTACACACTTTATGCTTATTCCCATGCAGATCATTAGGTGAAACAAATTGGTATTGACATGAAGTAAAGCTTACAATAGCACTGAACTTTCAACTCCCTTCCAGCAGATTTCTGATCTTTTCCAATTTGTGGCTCATCTGTTTACAACTTAAAAAGGTTAGAAGGATATTGATGACAACATAATGAGTGTGGAGTAAATTTCACACTTTGTAAAAATGATTATATGACTGAGCTATAAAGACCCTGGCTTGATCTGAGGTTTATAGGAGCAGGACTTTTAACCTCAAGGAGGTTAATGCCTTAAGTTATCCCTTAATGCATAGGGCTTCCCAGGTGGTGCAGTGGTAAAGAATCCCTCTGCCAATGCAAGAGATGTTGGGACGTGGGTTCAACCCCTGGGTGGGGAAGATCCCCTGGAAGAGGAAATGGCAACCCACTCCAGTATTCTTTCCTGGAGAATCCTATGGACAGAGGAGCCTGGTGGGCTACAGTCTATGGACCCGCAAACAGTCAAACACGACTAAGCGACTGAGCATGCAATGCCTGGGTATGAAGATCTTAACTTACATGTAAACAGAATTGACTGGGAGGTGGGGGAAAGATAGAGAGATAAGGAAGTTGTTATGAAAATTCAGGAGCACCTTTAATCAGAAGGCAGGACTATCTCTGCCCTTTCCTGGATCCACAAAAAGAATCTTTGTCTCCATATCTGTGTCCCTCAGAGAGGAAGAAGAAAGATAAAAAAGGCAAGAGGGGGTGAAGTTACCCAAACACTCTTTCCTCCACACTTTGAAGTTATTCTTAAATAACCTTGAGCAAGACAAGCTGCGCTGCCATGCGCCATGGAAGACAAATTGACAAAGCACATGTTTTGTCTGAAGGATTATTTCCTATTCGGTTGTAGAAAACCTAGCAGAGAGACCCAGATAGGTCCCCTTGTTGTCCTCTGCTAAGAACCTAGGACAGTTAATCCTTTTAACGCTCAAATTCCTCCCAGAGCATCCCAGGCACCCTGGAGTGAGGGTGTCTCCTGTGAGTTCTGTGCATCTGTTATCTTGGTTGCACAGAGCAGTTTTCCTTTTCTTGTTCATTGGATGCTGCTAGATTGGGTCAACTCCAAAAGCAACATCTAAGCATGAATTCTTCTTCTAGGTCCCCACTGAGGCTGCCTGATGTCTGATTAAAAGGCCTAGATATGGGAGCAAGGGAGTTGTGTGGTACTTCTGAAGTCCCTGGCACTATCTCCCACTATTGCAGAGCTGCTGGGACCAATATGGCTGCATCTTGTGTTCTTAGAGCCCTGTGGAGACGGTGATGAAAAAGCTCACAGAGATCTGACTTGCTCTTTTATTGTAGAACTCAGCCATGAGCACCTGGGGTCCAAGCCAGGAGGAGATGGTTTGTCTGACAGATCCCTCACTCTACTCAGTGGCAATTCCCAGGCACAATGAGATGGGGTGGGGGTGGGGGGGATGCCATCCTGTTAGTCTCTGGTACAAGAATTTATCTTAGTAAGAGACTTGCCTTTTTGAGAAAAATACCTTGATAAACTCACTTGTGTAGTCAATCCCCTTTGAAGCATAGCTGTTCTCTGGTGCCAAGGTTTCCAAGAAAGGGCCAATGTTGCTCTGCTTAAGAAAGCAAACATAATTCATCTACCTGTTTATTTTTTCATAGAGATGGGAAAGAGGAGAGTAAAAAGGAGGAAGAATAAGATAACCAGACAGTGGGAGGGGACTTCCCCAATGGTCCAGAGGCTAAGTCTTCGAGCTCCCAATGCAGGAGGCCTGCTTGGGTTCGATCCCTGGTCAGGGAACTAGATTCCACATGGCAGAATTAAGAGTTCACAGTGCAACTAAAAAGGTCCTGCATGCTGCAATGAAGACTGAAGATCCCTTGCAGCCAAATAAACAAGATAGCAGGAGGTCACGTGTCACACAGTGGGATTCTTCTTCACTAGTATTGTTAAAAACCATAAAATGGTTGGTCTGACTGGATTTCTTACAGGGAAAAAAAGCTAATGGGAGATGACCTTGTGTATATGCTGACCTGGGGGCAAAACAGCAGCCACAGAAACAGATAAAGGAAGGGCAGACAGACCAGTTGCCATCTGCACAGTTAGACCAGGTTTGTGGGCTGAAATCAAACCTGTCAGCCCACCTGGTCCTTAAGGATGCAAATTGAGCCCCAGGGGATGTGCCCAGTAAGGGGTAAGGGCCCAGGAGGAGTTCAAACAGGTCTATAGGTCGCGGTAGACACAGCTTAGGAACTGCAGAACGCTTCAGAGACCACTGAAAGTGGAGGCAGAGCAGACCTCAACAACTACCTCCTATGACCTTCTTTGCAGTAAGTGGTCCCTTCCCTCTTCTGGGAGGGGTCTCGACAGGTTCGGGAGAGCCTTGGCACCTGGGCCACTTCTGGTAACCAGGCCTCCCCCGTTTCCAGTAAGACCTCTGCCTCTGCACCAGTTCTCTCCCACTGCATTCCCAGCCACTTCAGGCGCGTTCAGTGAGCGCCGCCTCTGTGCCTGACACTTCAGCAGGCTCTGAGCAAACAGAGGTAAACATCACACCATCTGTGTGATAAATCTGCTCAGCTTCTCTGCACAGTCGATCCAGGGGAAAGTGAAAGTGTCCGACTCTTTGCGACCCCATGGACTACACAGTCCATGGAATTCTCCAGGCCAGTACTGGAGTGGGTAGCTGTTCCCGTCTCCAGGGAATCTTCCCAACCCAGGGATCGAACCCAGGTCTCTCGCATTGCGGGGGATTCTTTACCAGCTGAGCCACAAGGGTAGCCCGAGGATACTGGAGTGGGCAGCCTATCCCTTCTCCAGCGGATCTTCTGGACCCAGGAATCGAACCAGTGTCTCCTGCATTACAGGTGGATTCTTTACCAACTGAGCTATTAGGGAAGCCCGTCAGTCGGCCCGTCGGTCCAAGGGACGGACCCCTTTTTCCTTCCTGCCTTGGGCACCTGTTGAAAACACAATGCTTGTCCTCTAAAGAGGTTATCATTTCCTCATCTTCCAGATCAGTCTATCACAGAGATGAGTTTTGATTCTAGCATTTCTCACACAGTTTCATTATTTTCTTATACACAGGTGCCTCCTGCATTGGTTTTTCATTGCTGCTAAACAAACTACCATTAACGTCATGGCCTAAAGCAACACAAATTTATTCTCTTACAGGTCTGGAGGTCAGAGAGGCTGTGCTTTTTCTGGAAGCTTTGGAGAGAATTCTTTTTTTTTCCTCCTGGCTTTTTCCAACTTCTAGGGACGGCCATACTCCTCCGCTCGAGGCACCGCAGCACTCTGACTGGCGCTTCCGTCATCACGTGACCTCTTACATATTCATCAGTGCCTTCTTTAGGGCACAGACCAGCCTGCCTCCCTTATTTATGAACGCTTGTGGTTAATTAGACTCACCTGGCTAACTCAGGATACTCGGCTCATCTCATGAGCCTCAATTTAATCACACCTGCAGAATCCCTTCTATTACTTAAGGCAACATATTCACAGGTTCTAGGGATTAAGATGTGGGCCTTATTGTGCTGTGTGCTAAGTCTCTTCAGTTGTGTTCCACTCTTTGTGATCCTATGGACCCTACCGTCCAGGCTCCTCTGTCCATGGGATTCTCCAGGCAAGAACACTGGAGTGGGTTGCTAGGCCCTCCTCCAGGGGATCTTCGCAACCCAGGAATCAAATCCTCATATCTTATGTCTCCTGCATTGACAGATGGGTTCTTTACCACTAGTGTCACCTGGGGAAGCTAAGTTGAAAATTACATCCATGTGAAAACCTAAACTGGCTTCCCCAGTGGCTCAGCTGTATGGGGCTCAATGTATGGGGCCATTATTCAGCTCACATTCCCCCACATATCAAAAAGACTGAGAAACACTTATAAAGAGCCTACTTTATATAGATGCTATTCTGAGGCCTGGGGGAAGTAGCAATGAGTGAAACAGACGAGTCTCTGTTACTGGAGGCCTGGTGAACTAGGGAAAAAAATACAAAGGCTTGTTCAATGTCATATGTCATTAGGAAGTTGCAAATTAAAGTAACAAGGTATCATACACATCTATTAGAAGGCTAAAGTGCAAAACACTGGCAACACCAAATGCTGGTGAGGATGTGGAGCAATAGGAATTCTTACTCATTGCTGGTGGGAATGCAAAATGATAGTCACTTTGGAAGCTAACCATATTCTTACCATGCCTGCCTGCCTGCCTGCTAGGTCACTTCAGTCGTGTCCAACTCTTTTCGACCCTATGGACCATAGCCCACCGGGCTCCTCTGGCCATGGGATTCTTCAGGCAAGAACACTGGAGTGGGTTGCCAGGCCCTCCTCATTCTTGACATATGATCCAACAATTGTGCTCCTGGGTAAGTTGAAAATTGTGCAGGATCAGTCACTCAGTCATGTCTGACTCTTTGCAACCCTATGGACTGTAGCCCACCCGACTCCTCTGTCCATGGAATTTTCCAGGCAGGAATACTGGAATGGGCTGCCATTTCCTCCTCCAGGGGATCTTCCCAAGCCAGGGATTGAACACTTTTATCTCCTGCATTGGCAGGCAGATTCTTTACCACTGCACCACCTGGAAAGCCAAGTTTAAAATAATATCCATGTAAAAACCTGCACCCAAATGTTCATAGAAGCTTTATTCATAATTGCCCAAAATTGGAAGTAACCACAATGTCCTTCAATAGGTGAATGGATTAAAAAAAAAAAAAAAAACCTGAAAAACTGTGATCAATTCATACAATGGAATGTAGTTCAGTGATTTTTTTTTTTTTAATAAGTTATTAAGCCACCACAGGAGAAGGAAATGGCAACTCACTCCAGTATTCCTGCCTGGAGAATCCCACGGACAGAGGAGCCTGGCAGGCTACAGTCCATGGGGTCACAAAGAGTTGGACACAACTGAGTGAGTGAGCACATAACCCACCACAATGACATGAGGGAATCTTAAATGCATACTGCCGAGTAAAAGATGCCAATCTGAGAAGACTATGTACTGTATGATTCCAACTGCATGACATTCTGGAAAGGACAAAACTATGAAGACAGAACAGAGGTCAGTGGTTACCAGGGATTTGAGGGAAGAAGGAGAGATGAGTGGGTTGAGCACAAGGAGTTTTAGCGCAGTGGAACTGTTTGTACGATACCATAATGGTGGATGTAGAACATGCAATGGTGGGTACAAGAACTTACGCATTTGTCAAAACCCATAGAATGTTCAACACAAAGAGTGAACCCTAGTGTAAACTGTGGGACCTCTCTGTTACTTTCTGCTCAATTTTTCTGTAAACCTGAAACTGTTCCAAACTTAAAACCTGCTCACTTAAAAAGGCATGGTATGTTGGATAATGATGTGTGCAATGAAAAATTAAAGCAATACATAGGTACAGAAGTAATAGTATGGTGGGGTGTGTGCATGTGTGCAAACTATTTCATTCTTTCAGTTAGGATTGACCTCACTGATGATATGACACTTGAAAAGTCTTAGAAAAGTGATGGCGAAAGTCATACAAACTTCTGGTGGGGAAAAAGAAAGAAAACCTTACAGATCAAGGGAAGCAAGTGCAAAGGCCCTGTGGCTGGCATGTGCTTGATGTGTTTGGTGTCAGTGTGGCTGGAGTGGATGAGCTTGGAGGGGACAGCATGGGTGGGGGAGGGCCATGTTGTAGAGCAACTTGCTGGTCACTGTGGAGAACCGGGATTTTACCCTGGATGAGATGGGAGCCCCTGGGGGGTGGTGAGCGGAGGAGAGACATCGTTTGATTTATTTTTAAGAAAATTCCTCTCACTGTTGCGAGAACAGACGGTAGTTGGGGACAAGAATAGAACAGGGAGACCTGATTGAAGTCCTGTGGGCTTGGCGGGAAGAAGTGTCATAGCTAAGCCCAGAAACAAGATCATGTAGGCATTTGAACTTATGATCCATGTAAAGTACAGAAGACCCTGGGGCCGGCCCAGTGCAGCTGGGAGAATTCTAACGTGGTGCATCTGTGTATGCTAGCTCACTTCAGTCATGTCCAACTCTTTGCAACCCTGTAAACTGTAGCCTGCCAAGCTCCTCTGTCGGTGGGATTCTCCAGGCAAGGATACTGGAGTGGTTTGCCACGCCCTCCTCCTGGGGATCTTCACAGCTCAGGGATCGAACCCATGTCTCTTATGTCTCCTGCATTGGCAGGCAGATTCTTTACCACTAGCGCCACCTGGGAAGCCCAGCAAACTCATCAGTTCAGTCCCTCAGTCGTGTCCAACTCTTTGCGACCCTGTGAACCGCAGCACGCCAGGACTCCCTATCCATCACCAACTCCCGGAGTCCACCCAAACCCATGTCCTTCGAGTTGTCACCCTCTGTCATCTCCTTCTCCTCCTGCCTTCAATCTTTCCCAGCATCAGGGTCTTTTCAAATGAGTCAGCTTTTCGTATCAGGTGGCCAAAGTATTGGAGTTTCAGCTTCAACACCAGTCCTTCCAATGAACACCCAGGACTGATCTCCTTTAGGAAGGACTGGTTGGATCTCCTTGCAGTCTAAGGGACTCTCAGGAGTCTTCTCCAACACCACAGTTCAAAAGCATCCAAACTCATGGGGGACCCTAATTCTCAGAAGAGATTTAGAAACCAAGGAGTTGGGAGTATCGTGGTGAAGCCATTCTGCCTGTTTCTCAAAGCTTCCAGGCTAGGATTTCCGCTTGGTAAGTCTCATAATGTCGACGTTCAGAATGGGCCTTAACAACTCATTTCCAAGGAGCATCCAAATTCTGTGCCCCTGGAATGGTTTGGATATATTCATGGTGTCTTTTGTGATTGAAGACCCAAGATCTTCTAAGTTCTGCTCATAGTTTTTTTGTATTCATTAACTAAACTTAATCTTCATAAATATCCCATTATGAGGCCCTATTGACAAGTGTAAGGAACCACAGACCCAGAAAGGTCAAATATCACAAAGTCATCTAGTAATCAACAGCACACAGACCTACCTGATTCTGAAGCCCAGGCCCTTTCCGAGACGTGCAAAAACAGACTAGTAGAAAGAACTGAACATCCCAACTGACACACTCACCACACAGTTTTGGGGTTTAATTCCCGAGTGGAAAATGTGAAAGACAAACATTTCCATGTAAGACCTCTTTCTTTTCTTCGACTATTTGACATCCTCTTTCAAAGTGGGTTTGGGAAAAATGGAGTGAGTGAAGGAGGCAGGGGTTGGAGAGGAAGAGTTTAGAGGGCAGGAGAGTGAAGTGTGTCCAGAAGTGGGGCAAGTTTGGGCATATTTCTTTACTTCTCACTTACTGTTTCTAAGTGGCTCCCAAGGTGTGGAGGCTAATGGCTTATAAGGACAAAGAAAAGCCATGTGCTTCTTAAGAGCTGGAAGCTTGTGGGGGCCTTCTGGTTCCTGTAGCTTCTTCTAGGCAGGGATTTAGACCAAGTAAGGGAATCAGGCCGGGTGGAGGGTTGGGTCACTGCTGTGGTCCCCAGCAGGCTGATTCTCTGAGCCTCGTCCCAGCCTCCTCCTCCCCACTATTGAGTAGAAGAACCTTCCCCAACCACACCAGCTGAGCGGATTTGCTTGGGGAAGGTCCCCCATTTCCAGGTGCAATGATAAATGGAGGTTTGGGTGGGGAAGGATGTCAAAGAGATCCCAGCTGACTGATGACTCTGGGGTCATTAATGTTCACATCCAAGGGCCATTCACCAGCTGAGTCATAAACTCCAAAAGCAGAAATGCTGGCTGAATCAAAACAGTATGTCTGTGACAGAGAGGGATGTTGGCAGAAGATGGTGTTGACTTTATTGCTGCTCCCCAAATCCTGAAGGCCATTTTAATTAGCTTTCAAACAGCATTTGTACTCTTTGGTCTTTGAGTTTGTTCTTACGGCTACACACACCCATCCACACATAATCCCGGTTTAATGAAACCAGAGGAACATCAAAACCACTATATTGTATCAGTGTCTCATTAAAATGGACATCTCCTGCTCCGTAGTTCATTAATATTTTTAATTATTTAGAGTGAAATTTCCACACACTGTTGTGTTGGTGAATAGAGGTCAAGTTTTTGTTTTTTTTTAATAAACAAGGACGGTTGTTTTCTAATTTTCAAAGTAAGCTGCCAAGGAAGGAAAGGCTGTGACTAGCTTTGAATATATCGGCTTCCTGGTATAATTGGTTGTGTTTTTCAAAACATACTGCTAATATTTGGAGAGACTTTATACATATTTATGGGGGCGAGGGGTGGCAGGAGCCACACTAGGGGACTAGTGGAGAAATGAAAGGATATCCAATTAACTGTGGGTGGAAATTAATTGTGTAGTCCTGTAGAAATGGCCAAACTGTTGAATCACCACATCTAAAAGAAAAATAACAATAACAATTTAAATAACCAAAGTGTTTTTGTATGTGTGTGTGTGTGTGTGTGTGTGTGAAGGAGGGTGAACTGGGGAGGTGATCTGTAGACACTGACGGGGAACCTCTGGCCTTGGCTGTGCTGGCTTCAGAGGCCGTGAACTAGCTGGTCCCAGAGAGAGCAAGGCTCAGAGGCTGGGGAAAGAGGTGTGGAAGGAAGGAAATGATGTGATACTGTGGGAAACGGAAGGAGCTGCTTTTCCCTGCTGCCAAGATGCAGTAAAAAAAGAAAACAAAAAGGTCAAGGGTAGACGAGAGGGACCTGAATGAGTTCAGTTCCCAGTAGTGAACACCGTGGAGAGGAAGTGGGTGGTGAAGACATGTGCTGAGTTTCCCCAGACAGCTGGACAGCTTGGAATGTGGCAGTCTGGGGACTCCAGAAAAGTGATGAGCACTTCAAGTTCTCCTAATGGAATTCTTTGCGACATGGTTTAATCCACATACCTGGTATGTGATTGTCTGTTAAACTGCTTTCTCTGGCATCTGTACCCTTGGGGTCCCTGTAGTAAGCAGATGGCATCCTCAAACTGGGTACTTTAGAAGAGTTTAATAAAGGAACTGTTTGCCAAAGAGTGGGCACAGTGTGAGGAAACCACAGGGATGGTACCCGGGGCTGGGAACCATGTGGGAGAGGACAGTCACCTGATCACCCGGTGGGGGAGGGGAGGAAGCGGTACCAAACCTCAGCAGTGGAAAGGACCTCTTCGGAAGGACAGCTTGGAATAAACTACCAGCAGAAAGCCAAGGGGATAAATACCCCACCCTCTCTCTCCTCACATCCTTCAGCTGCCTGCTGTTGACCCCCTTTGGCTAAATCCTAATTTGAAGTCAGCCTTGACCGTGGACCTGTCCAGTCCAAAATCCATAGTCAAGTGGTAGGCTGCAAATTTGAGTAAGAGTTGACATTGCAGCCTGTAGTCCAAAGGCCGAAAAATCAAGCAGAATTTCTATGCTACAATTTAGAGGCAGAATTTCTTCTTTGGGGGGGGAACCCTGTCTCCTCAGTCTTATCTGAGACCTTCAAGTGGTTGGATGAGACCAACCTGTATTTTGGAGGGTTGTTTGCTTTACTTAAAGTCAACTGATTGTTAAGTGTTAATCCCACCTTTAAAATACCTTTACATTGCCATCTGCATAAATGTGGATGGACCTAGAAACTGTCATAGAGGGTGATGTAAGTCAAAAAGAGAAAATCAGTTATCATATATCAACACATAAAACATGGCATAAATAAACTTATTTGCAAGCAGAAATATAGGCACAGACACAGAGAACAAATGAATGGAAACCAAGGTGGGGCAGGGGTGTGTGGGATTGGCATATCTACACTACTATGTATACAATAAATAACTAATGAGAAATGACTGTATAGCACAGGGAACCTTACTCAGTGTTCTGTGGTGACCTAAATGGGAAGGAAATCCAAGGAAGAGGGGATACATGTGTAGGAACAGCTGATTCAATCTGCAGTAGAGCAGAAACTAACACAAGATTGTAAAGCAACTACACACCAAAAAAGAGGGGCGAAGGAACAGGGGAGGGGCGAATTAGGAGTAAGAGATACAAACTACTATGTATAAAGTAGAGAAGCAACAAGGATATACTGTATAGCACAGGGAATCATCCCATGGTCTTGTAACAGCCTTTAGTGGAGTATAATCTGTAAACATGCAGAATCATCATGCTATACACATGTAATGTAATGCTATACACATGTAGCTAATGTAATATTTTAAATCAACTGTACCTCAATAATGATATAAATAAATAAACACCTTTACAGCGACATTCAGATTGATATTTGGCCAAACAGCTGGTCACCATGGTCTCATCAAGTTGACATATAAAATTAACCATCACAGTTCTCATGGTGGGGCAAGATGGAAGTAGAGCTACACTGAGGTTCAATCAAGGCCTTAGTTTAAATATTACTCACATGTGTTGAGTTATCTAATCCTCAAAACAATATGGTGAAACATCTGAAAACAAAATTTACAGATGATGCAACTGAGGCTTGGAAGAGTTATTCCCCAAGGACACAGATGGAATTTGGTCAAGGCAAAATCCAAGTCTTCTGAATTCAATTCTAGACAGTTTCTAAGTGACTAGCACAATATTTTAAAGTTCCATTATGAAATCACATGATATCTAGAGCTGACTTAACTCTTTATTGACTGGAAGATTTTTGCAGAACCACCTGTGGCTGGTGATTTGTTATGTAAGTGAAAGTTGAGACACTCTAGTCAATAATATTCAGGTAACAAAAGAGGTATTAACATGTTTCTGGTCAATAATGTGTTAGAAGCAATAAAGTTGGAAGCAAGTGAGAGTATGGATGAAATGTGATTGGTCATGTGGTTAATTGTTGGGCTGGGTAATGAGTACACGGAGGTTCATTGTATTTTTCTCTACAATTCTGAATATGTTTGAGAGAATTTCCACAATCAAACATTAAATGTAATCTCACAGCTTTGTCAGCAGTTGGCATTTTACAAGGTGGAGCTATCCACTTGAGCCCTTCATTCATAGCTGCATGAACTCAAGCCCTTTGAGTCAAGCTCTGCTTTTTCCTGCTTTGCTTTTGAAGGACATAGTTGCCACAAAGCAACGACGGTTACAGCAGATGTCTTTGCTGTCAGGTTTCACTGAGTGTCTTCTGATGACACGACCCTTTTACCCATGAGCCAACTTGCAGGTCATGCCACAGTGTGCTGCTCACAAGCACGGACTCTGCAGCCAGACTGGGTTTGACCCCTGCCTCTGTCACTTACCAGCTGTATTCCCTCGACAAGCCACTTAACCTCTCTGTCCCTTAGCTTCACTGCTCAAGAAGTAGGACATCAATAGTACCTTCCTCTTAGGTTTTATTACAAGGACTGAAGGAGTCAATATTGCTCAGAGACTTAGTCTCTTCATACAATAACTGCGATGGAAACATGGATTAAATAAAACCTACAAAACTCTCTATAAGTAAGAATTGCTTTGGGCTGCAAGTGGTTTTCTGGTTTTTGTCTCCCAATGCTGAAAGAGAAAGCAAAAGGTAAATTGTTCATTCACTCAATAATTATTGAATCCCTGTTTTATATCTATTATGATGATGATCATAAAGACAAAAGTCTTTGACAACAAAGAACACAGTTTAGTTGGGAGAGGCAGACCATTAACTAAATCAATAGTTCAACATTACTAAAACATAGATCTTCAGAGAACTGTATGAAGTTTATGGATCATCTCCACACAAAATATGCCTACATATAAATTATTGGGTACCATGTTAAGAATCCCTAAAATAAACAATTATAAATAGTATGATAAGTATTATGATAGAGATATGTACCCTGCTTATCTCTCTAGACTAATTTCTCTCCTCTACCCTCCCCCCCACCCCCAGTTCTACCATATTGTCTTCTTTCAGTTCTTGAAAGAAATGGTTTCCCAAGTCTTGGTTGTACACCTCAACTAGAAAACCACAAATAAATAAGCAAAAACCTTCTAGGCTCATATATATATATATATATATATGTACAAACAAACACACAATATGTATATGTGTGTATTTATATATACACACTTATGTATATACCCCAAGATATGTATATTCATTTATAAATTGTACACATGCATTATCACCATTAATTAAGATATCCAGATGAGAACTATAAACAGGCCGAGGTTTGCCTTTAACAATAGAGGATGCAAATCCATATTTCAGGAAGACTTGGTGATAATTTTGTATTCTTTTGGCAGTCTTCTTGTCAGATCTGATTAAACCATTGTTTTTATTTCATAACGTGGTTGACAAAGAACTTGTATGAGGCAGTGTCAGTTCAGCAGAAAATTCTTGTTCACTTGTCCTTACACTATTAACACTACCTGCCGTCTGTGACTTCTTTGCAGGAAACTCTGTGAGGCATGTTTCGTTTGGTGAGGTTTGGTTTAGGCTAAGTCGTGTAATCCATGAGTTCACGTAATAGACACACATACACTGCTTGTAGGGCGTGGCCATTCATCCTTCAGAATACTGCATGGGCTTTGTACCCTGCATGGCATGTGACCCTCTGACACTAAAGGAGTCGCTGGTTTCAGCCTATTTATTAGATAATCGTAAAGCTTAACTTCTTTTTCAGTTAGATTAAAAATTCAGCATAAGGAGATGAATATGTTTTCTTCCTGCTTCCTAATGGGTTATCTTATGCACCCTTTGGGGAACAAGTCCTCCACTCTGGAAACATGTGCTTAAAAACACCAGCCCTTCTAGCTACAGTCTTTCCAAAGCTGTTTGCTACCTGGAGCATTTTGGCTGGGCACTTGCTCTTGGCCTGATTCCTTCATTCCCTTTAGGGGGTGTCTAACTTCTTACTTACTCTGGGCAGCTTTGCATAACCCCCTAAAAACCAGGTGGAGGTCTTCTGTTCACTTCCCTGGCACTGCTTTACCACAGATACCTGCTAAGTTTCTATTAAGCCAGGTTTACCAAGGTGAGCAAACTGGACATGGCCCAGCATTCACAAAGATTACAGCCAGGAGGAGTTGGACATGAATCAAGCAGTGATTCAAATATATAGAAAATTATAATTGTGTTACAAGCTTTGATGAAGTACAAAATATGATAAAAGCATAAAGAGGAGGGATTTGATCTAGCCTGGGAAAATAATTAAATTTAATCTGAAGGGCTTCCCAAGTGGTGCTAGTGGTAAAGAACCCACCTGCCAATGCAGGAGATGCAAGAGACATGGGTTCAATCCCTGGGTTGGGAAGATCCCCTGGTGAAGGGCATGGCCACCCATTTCAATATTCTTGCCTGGAGAATCCTGTGGAGGAGCCTAGAGGACTATAGTTCACAGGGTCGCAAAGAGTTAGATATGACTGAAGTGATTTTGCATGCAATCTGAAGGAGTACTAGTTAAAGGGAAGAGAGAGTCCCAGGGGGAGAGGGGAGCATAAGCAAAAGCCCTGTGGCAGAAGGGGGCATTTATTTTAACACTTACTATATTTTTTATAATTCCTTGTAAAACTGCCTCCACCCCTCACATGATGCTGAGCTCTCTGAAAGCAGAGACCAACAGTCTTGTTCGCTATTCTATCACCTTTGCCTAAGAGAATGCCTGTTACATAGTAGTTGCTGAAGACATGTTTGTTGAGTGAATGAATAAGCACATAGGAAACACAATAAACGCAGACTGGGGGCTGGGGAAGAATTTTCTCAGAGGAGACAGCGCCTGGGTTGGTATGTAAAGAACAAGTAGGATTTCACTACAGGAAGAAGCTGGAAGCATCCAGGTGAGGAGGGGCAGGAGGTCACAGGAGGACAGCAGGAGTTCTCAGGGTGTGTGAAGACCTGCAGGGGCCCCACCTGGCAGCGACCCCAGCTTTGTACACACGGGACAGAAGGTGAGACAGGAGGGGACGTGGGGAGGGGACACAGAGAAACCTGTTCACTGGCCTTTGAAGGACTGGACCAATGGGAAGGTGTAACACAGGTGCAGCAGTGAGGGCCCCAGCTAAGGTGGGTGCAGTGAGAATGAAGATGCCACTAACCAAAAAGGGACAGAGGAAGAACAGCTGTATGTGACAGGCTGGGGCTGGGGGCTGCAGGGCTGGTCAGGCTGAACTTGAGGTGCATGGGACATGTGTGTGTGCTCAGTCACTTCAGTTGGATTCATGGGATTCTCCAGGCAAGAACACTGGAGTGGGTTGCCATGCCCTCCCCCAGGGGATCTTCTGGACCCAGGGATCGAACCTGCATCTCCTGCATTGCAGGCGGATTCTTTACTGCCAAGCCACCAGGGCAGCCTGCGTGGGAACATAGCCCAAGACATAAACCATAGTGGTCAAGTTTGTTGGTCTGCCGTCATGTGTCAGGGTGAATCAGGGAGAGGGAATCCTAGTCCGAGTGCTAGATAGGACACAAAAACGGGGAAGACTCTGCCTGCCCTCAGGTGAGTTCCAGTCTACCGGGGATGCATTTATACATATAATTACATATAAGGTGGAAGACATTAGGTAAGAGAGGAAGCAGATGGGAATTCATAAGGGAAGGATCAAAAACTACTTCTGGAGGGGCCAGCAGAGGAGGGAATCTGCTTAGGAACACCCCATGGGGTGAAAGTCACAAGTCATTCATATTTTGTAGTGGGGGCAACAGGAAAATGTGGGTGTCTCGTTGGCGTTAACCTCAAAAAGCTAGTCCTTTAAAACCTAGATTCCTCAGTGACTTTTAAAAATAGCCCTTAGCCTGGAGTCTTTCTGAAAATCTAAATAAATTGCCTTCATCGGTTTCCCCGTGTCCGCACATTAATCTTCTCAGAGGCTGCAGTGCATTAATCAGGTCTCTCTCCTTCTGGAATCATCTTTCCCTGCTCAGTTCTGCCACGGATGGTGCTCATCAACTCCATGCCCTGCCAGTGCTGGTGGAAAGGAGCATGCTCTGCCTGTGCCTCTCTGAAGGCCCTGTGGGGTCTCCCCTGTGTTTGGGGTCCCACTGGAATTTTCTGGCCCCCAGATATCAGGAATCTCCGTGCCGACAGGCCTGAGAGCTGCGCAATTTCACTGCCCCCTAAAAAGTCTTTAAAAAAAAACACTGATATTCTTTTATTTATTTTTTTAATTGTTATTTATTTTGGCACCAATGAGCAGCATGCAGGATCTTCATTCTCAACCAGGGATTGAACACACAGCCCCCTGCAATGAGAGCACAGAGTCTTAACCACTGAACCAAGAGGGAAGTCCTTAAAAAGCCTTTTCACCCCTCTGAAAGTCTTGGGCAAACCCCATCCCTTCCCAGGGATATGTTTACATCTAGTTGAATGATTAAGTAACTTGGCTAGATACCTCCAAACTGCCTGCTTCAATAAATATTCTAGAAGTAGCCCAGCCAAAGCATCTGAGTCATGTGGTTCTACGCCTTTCTCCCTCACCCAGGCACTGTCATCACCATGGCCAAGTGTGCCCTTAACTTGTGGGACAGTCAAGCTGAGTTGGGTGCCGTCAGGCAGCATCTTCTTAGAAGCTTTGGAGCTCCCAGCAGGGCATCTCCTAAATTAATTTTGTCCCTGTTGATTCCACTTTGCTCCAAATCTGCCAGAATTCATGGACTCCCCAGATTTAGTTGACAGGGCTTTCTCCACGTCTACAAAATGCACTTTGCCCAAACCCCATCCTCTCCTAATGAGTTTGGCCATCCAGCCTGTCAACGGTCCTGTGGCCTGGCTGGTCGGTGAGGGAGCAGTTTCAAACAAAGAGGGATCAGGACTGGGTTGAGCACCGTGACAGATGGGGCAGGGTAGGTGGGGGAGCACGGGGCGGGGTTGGGGGGAGCCTACAAGGACTACTCTAGGGATGTCGTTGATTTGCGAAGAAGCTCTAAAGGGTTTTGTTTTTAGTTGAGAGTTATGTTTTATCCAGTGGAAATTTTTAGGACTTCAAGCCCAGGCGACAGCATCTCAAGTAACCCTGAGAGAACTGCTCCACGGAGGTGAGGAGGGGGACCCAGGTTATACTGAAGTTTTGCAACAAAGGGCAGGTAGTCGGAAAGTCAAAAGATAATTGTTAATTAAAGGAAAACCAGATCTCCTAAGTTAAGGAATTCAGTACTTTTCTATGTATGGGAAGATGCAAGCATCTAGGCTCATGGAAATCATTCCTTTGATATGCATCTCAGCAATCTGGGGCCAGTATCCTGTACTTTCACACCCTGAGTTTCCTCAGGGCACACTGTAGGGAGTGGCTGCAGTCTGAAGAAGCTCTGAAGTTTTGGGTGGAGGTGGGAGCCTGTTTGCATGGCTCGTCCATGGCTCTGTAGCTGACCATGAGTCAGGAAATCTATTCTGTGTCTTAAAGGGCCACCAGAAGTAAAGAATCTGCCTGCCAACACAGGAGACCTGGGTTCGATCCCTGGGTTGGGCATATCCCCTGGAAGAGGGTATGGCAACCCACTCCAGTATTCTAGCCTGGAGAATCCCATGGACAGAGGAGCCTGGCAGGCTCCATGGGGTCACAAAGAGTCGGATACGACTGGATGACCGGGCATGCACACAAAGGGCCATCAACATCAGTCCAGATGCATAGACTCCTATGTCATTCCCAGACTGAAAAACTGAAACCCGTAAGGCTGTCCTCCTTGTTCAGTCAAGACCTTGATTGTAATTGAGGAGGTGGGTTCATCTTGGGATTGAATCGGCAGTGGAGGTGTCGCCTCCGGCCCCACCCCAGTCTCAGAGGAAAAGCTGCCAGGGACTGAGAAGCCAGTATTGTGTGGGGTTGCCTCCCCCCTCACTCCCTGTCCCCTCTTGGCTGTCCAAAACTTGGTTCTGTGTGTCTGATGTTAAGGGCCAGGCTTCTACTCGTTATCCAGACAGTTTTTAAAACAATCTGAAAAATAGCATCCTTAGACTTCCAAGGCAGCCCTGGCCATGAGCGTTAGAGATAAATTTTTTGAAATGGTTGGCTTAAGTTGTTCTTATTCAAAATGACAAGGGGAGCGCTCTGAATTCGCAAAGCTGTTTGAATAACTTTCTGAGTTTGTTGTTAGGTAAGACAGGTTGCAGTTGCTGAACTAAATGACATTTAAAGTCCGTTCTAGCTATGAGAACCATGTTTTTCATAGGTGGTTGGGCAAATAAGGGGCTTCCCTGGTGGCTCAGTCAGCAAAGAATCTGCCTGCAATGCAGGAGACTGAGTTCAACCCCTGGGTCAGGAAGATCCCCTGAAGAAGGGAATGGCTACCAGCTCCAGTATTCTTGCCTGGAGAATTCCACGGACAGAGGAGCCCGGCAAACAGTTGGACACGATTGAGTGACTCAGTTCAGTTCAGTTGCTCAGTTGTGTTCGACTCTCTGTGACTCCATGGACTGCAGCACGCCAGGCCTCCCTGTCCATCACCAATTCCTGGAGTTTACTCAAACTCATGTCCATTGAGTCAGTGATGCCATCCAACCATCTCATCCTCTGTTGTCCCCTTCTCCTCCTGCCTTCAATCTTCCCCAGCATCAGGGTCTTTTCCAATGAGTTAGTTCTTCACATCAGGTGGCCAAAGTATTGGAGTTTCAGCTTCAGCATCAGTCCTTCCAATGAATATTCAGGACTGATCTCCTTTAGGATGGAATGGTTGGATCTCCTTGCAGTCCAAGGGACTCTCAAGAATCTTCTCAAACAAATTGAGTGACTAACACTTTCAACTTCTGGACAAGTGAGAGACACAGTGGAAAGACCATTGACCTTGATCTGGAACAATTAGGCTTCTAACAAACCCAAGTTCCAAGTCTAGAACAAGTAGGTGCCAGGGGAGATCCCACTAGGTAGAAGACAAGATCTACCTTAAGGAATTTAGGTTCCAAAATAGGACCTCAGTGCTCAGAGGATGCAGAATAAGGTGTTAGCCTACGCTTGGATGTACTGAAGCCCTTGGAACCAAGGCCAAGATTCAGTCAGAATTGGGGCTCATGGCAAAGCTGGGGTCAAATGAGCCAAAGCAGGAGGAATGATTGGAAATGAGGGGCCAGGATCAGATAGAGACGGATAGCCAAGGTGGTCTGATGCTCTTAAATTTCTGCTACTTGGGGACAAGATGAAGAAGGTTGAACCTCCGATCTGGTTTGGCAGCCTCAGTTGGAAAAAAGCAAACAAATGAATTTCATCTGGTTATCAATGTTAATTTTGAAGAATGAACTTTACAAACACACAGAGGAGAGAGAATGACTGAACCTCTGGAAACATCTGCACAGACAGCCAAGCCAGCAGAGTGGTATTCAGGGCCGGCTTTTAGATCTGATTCTGGAATCGTCCTCCGAGAACCTGTAAGTGTGACTTTTCACACAGATCTCACAGTGAAGGAAGTGCTTCACTAGTCGTGCCTGAGAGAGTTATCAGAAATTAACGAGATGCCAGAGAAGGACAACTGATGAGCCACGAAAGAGAGATCTCAGGTCACAGTTAGACAATTCAACAACTGGAGATATTCTCCCAAGGGGTGGTGCTGTGTCCTTGGCTTTGCAGAACATCTTGGAAGGTTAAAGGAAGACGGGCACACTGCCCTAGAAACTGTTCTGTTATTCCTTTCCTGCTCCCAGCTCTTAGCATCTCAGTCCTAAACCCGCCAGCATCTCCCACCCCATCTCACTCGTGCTACATCACCGCTTTCTGTGGGGAGCTTCAGAGAGGTTTGAAGAAAAGTTTGGATCCCCGGCTAGCTTCTGCTGGATCAGCCACTCGCCAGATGCATTTCTGATCTTGTCCTCATCTCAGAAATATCGGTTTTGGTATTCCTGCCTTAGTGCCCTTTTTTGTGTCTTGCCTGTTTGGTTAAAGCACCACATCTCACAGTGTGCTCTGGGGGAAGCTTGTGTGGTGTGTGTGTGTGTGTGTGTACAGGTTCATATAGACAACCTCTGGTTTTAGTGTGCAGCGGATGGGGAGGCAGAGAGAGGGTTGAAATAACAGCCAAATCATCTTCCTTTCCCCTTCGTCCTGGCACATTCACACGTCAGGCTTGAGGCTCAAATGCTGTGCTGTAGAGCTGCAGTCTCCAACCTTTTTGTCACCGGGGACCAGTTTTATGGAAGAGAATTTTTCCATGGAGTGTGGAGTGGGGTGGTGGTTTAGGGATCATTTAAACACATTACATTTTTTTTCTGCACTTTTTTATTATTACATCAGCTCCATCTCAGATCATCAGGCATTAGATCTGGAGGTTGGAGACTCCTGCTGTAGAGAACACGAGTTGAGGGTGGAAATGCCCTGAATGAACTTCCTAGGTGGTGCTAGTGGTAAAGAACCCGCCCACCAATGCAGCAGCTGTAAGAGATGTGGGTTCAATCCCTGAGTTGGGAAGATCCCCTGGAGGAGGGCATGGCAACCCACTCCAGGATTCTTGCCTGGTGAATCTCATGGACAGAGGAGCCTGGTGGGCTACAGTACATGGGTTGCAAAAGTGACTAAACTAAGTTACAACTTAGTGAATAAGCAACAACAACGGATGATGAATATACTCAGCACGTGGTTCTCCTCTTGTTCACCAGCCTCCTACCCCTGTTCCAGGCAAGAAGACAAAGAAGGAGACAGAAAACAAATGGGGAGATGACTTTATGGGAGGAAGCTAGAGGGTTGACAAGTCCTTGCTTCTCTCCACTGAGCAAGAACTGCGGATGTGGCTCTCCCTGGCTGCAGAGGAGGTTGGGGAGTGTGGGGGTTTTGTTTTTCAGCTGGAATTAAAATCAGGGTGAAGTTAGTAAGGAAGAGAGGGAATGGATATCGGAAAGACAGCCATACTATGTTAAAATATATTAATTACTGTATTAAAATAGATTAATACACATTCAATTCTACATATTCCATTAGGGATTCCCAACCTTCATTTTTGCATCATGGGACCTAGAAAATAAGGCTGGTCTGGCAACATAGGGTAAACGGAGAATGGCTTATGGACAAGGCAACTTGCCCCAGGGACATGGGTTGACGTGAAACCCACCCAGCTTCTCCAGGGGCTGAGAGCACCAATTCCTGCAGCCCAGTTACCCATTCACTGTAAAACTGAGCCATATCATAGCTACAGTGGCTTGCAGATCAGTACACAGGCACTTTATTAAGTAGTGTTTATAGAATGGCTCTGTAGTAAAGAATCTGCCTGCAACGCAAGAGACCTGGGTTTCATCCCTGGGTTGGGAAGATCTCCTGGGGAGGAAATGGCAACCCACTTCAATCTTCTTGCCTGGAGAATCCCATGGACAGAAGAGCCTGGTGGGCTACAGTCCATGGGGTCGCTAAGAGTCGAACACGACTGAGCGATTATCACTTTCACTTTGTAGGACAACACCTGTGAGGGGTGAGGGACACAGGACTTGGCAAAGGAAGAAGCTGGGTGGCAATAAAATTGGCTCAAAGCTCTCAGGAGATCCTCTGCGGAGCTCTGGAGAGGGAACACCCTTCAGAGTTGTCCCACTCTGAGACAAGGAAGCCAGGCCCTCATCCGGCCCCTCCCCACTCTGACCAGTCACTGGGCATGGGAGAGGATGTGGCCCTGGAACAGGGGCCCTCAGGCTGAGGGCAATGCCCAGACTGGGGCTTGACGGAGAGCCACCAGCAGCCATGACCCCCTGAAGCTGGGGAAATAGGTCCCTCAGTCCCAAAGGGGGCAGAGGTCTATGCAAAGCTCCCCCAGTTGACTCTTGGGGGCTTTGTGTTCTATAGGGAACAGCCATGCCCTCCTGCAGAATGGCCCTTGGTGGCCTGGTAAGAACAGAATACAGGAAGGCGTGAAATAAAAGTCTTACCTGGAATGGCATCTGTGGTATTCTCGTGTGAACTGGCGTCTCAGCCCACGCTGAGTCGCAGAGGCTTATGGGAGAATCCCACCTGATTTCAGCAGCCCTGGAGGCTCGACAAATGTGCTTCACCTGCTGTTTATTTGAATTCAGCCAAGCTCTTCTGCGGCCTTCATTGTCATGGACATCACGTAGCAAGAGGCAGCTGAGAGCCTGAAACAAACTCCCAATTTGTCTTTGGAAATTTTTCTCCATTATGAGAAGAGAAAGATTAAAGGGATAATAATACCTCACATGGATATCATGCTTTCTTACCAGCAAAGAGCTTGCAGATGCATATTTTCTTATTTGAGCCTCACAGAGCCTATAGCCCTGTGAGGTAACTAGACTAGGAATTACTATTCATCATAGAGGTGAAAATATTGTAACTTTAGAAACTCATAACTCCATCTTATATTCCAAGAATGGGTTGCATTTCTTAATTTCTTTTTTTGTTTTTCTACCATGATCCTTTCTATTCTCTCAAAATCCAAGAAGGCTAAAGCAAGAAGGCAAGTGGGAAAAAGACTTTCCCTTCCCTATGCATGTCCAGTCTGTAGCGTCTTTCTCCCGTCTCGAATACTACAATGGGAGAGCGAGGATGCCGAAATTATAAACTACCGACAAACAAGAAAAATAAGGCGGCTGTCAACTTCTGAGACTGCATCACTTATTTATTTTTAATTAATTTGTATTAGAGTATAGTTGCTTCACAGTGTTCTGTTAGTTTCTACTGTACAGCAAAATGAATCAGCTATATGTATACATACTAAGTCAGTTAGTTCAGTTGCTCATTCGTGTCCGACTCTTTGCGACCCCACGGACTGCAGCACACCAGGCTTCCCTGTCCATCACCAACTCCCGGAGCTTACTCAAACTCATGTCGATCCAGTCGGTGATGCCATCCAACCATCTCATCCTCTGTCGTCCCGTTCTCCTCCTGCCTTCAATCTTTCCCAGCATCAGGGTCTTTTCCAATGAGTCGGTTCTTCACATCAGGTGGCCAAAATATTGGAGCTTCAGCTTCAGCATCAGTCCTTCCAGTGAATATTCAGGACTGATTTCCTTTAGGATGGACAGGTTGGATCTCCTTGCAGTCCTATGTATCCCCTCCCTTTGAACTTCCTTCCCATTCAGGTCACTGCTGTGTATTAAGTAGAGTTCACTGTGCTCTACAGTATGTTCTCATTGAAATTGAAGGTGAAAATTGCTCACTCGTATCCAACTTTTTGTGACCCCATGGACTGTACAGTCCATGGAATTCTCCAGGCCAGAATACTGGAGTGGGTAGCCTTTCCCTTCTCCAGGGGATCTTCCCAACCCAGGGATCAAACCCTTGTCTCCCTCATTGCAGGTGGATTCTTTCCCAGCTGAGCCACCAGGGAAATTCTCATCAGTTATCTATTTTATACATGATATCAATAGTGTATATGTGTCAACCCCAGTCTCCCAATTCCTCCCACCCCTCTTTCCGCTTTGGTATCCACATATTTGTTCTCTACATCTGTGTCTCTATTTCTGCTTTGCAAATAGAGAAAAACTTTCTATATCATATATTAATGCAAATATGTGGAATCTAGAAAAACGCATCATTTATTTATTGTATCCCTACTGAATGCCATGGGAGTGGTAAAAAGGGTGAATAAAACTTATAGTTCTTGTAGAGCTAACAATCCAATAAGGGACATAAAATAGGAAAAGGACTAACAAATATTAGAGCGCAGAAGTGGAGCCCTGCTTGACAGTTTAGAGAAGGCACAGGCGCCAGGAGGCGTTAACAGAAGTGGCAGTGTGAGAGCCAGTCCCTCAGGAAGAGTCGCGCTTCCTCCACTGATGATAAAACACACCGATGACCTTGTGAGTCAGCCAGAATGCCGGGCTTACTGAGTGCCAGTGGGGCTGAAATGCAGGCAGGAGCATTCACCGTGTTGCTGGTCACCTCGGGTCAATATTTAGCCCACTGCACACTTGTTGCCACCAGCCAGCCACCTGAACAGCCCATGCTTTCTTGCTCTTCCATTGGCTTATTTTTTGAAAACACATTTTGTCTTTTCAACACTTCTTGTAGCATTGGATAGGGTTATTATCAGAATTTTTAAAAGAAATGTTTGCTGCAGGTTCCCATGAAAAATAGACTCCCTAGGCTGGGACATTCCAGGGTCTGGGGGGAAATTCAGAAGCCACTTGGAGCAGCAGACGCTCTCATATCTTCACCAAGTCAGATTTTTTTTTCGCACACAGGTGATACATAAGCTTGTGCCGGAGGGAAACAGCAGGACTTTGAATGGGGTGTTTTTTCCAGAGTTGCCCATTTGTCTTGCTTCTTTGTTCCACCTTTCCTATTCTCCTGGAGGGAATAGTCCTAATAGGATTAATAAATGAAAATGTAAATAATGTGACTACTGAAATATAGATTTTCCAGGTATGCAATTTATTACCAGCTTGGTAGAAGTGAAGTCATTTGATGCCATCTGTTCCACGGCCACTTCTCATGCTGCCAGGGGGAGAGGATTTCACAAATTAACAGCCAGAGCTCCCAGGAGTCACTGACCTTGGGAGAAACTGGAAAGAGAGAAGGACATCAACTCTGGGGGCAGAAAAAACCTCCAACCATAAACTGGTGTCACGTGGGCACAAGTCTTGAATCGATACCAGTGAGGGCCTGATGCCTAAACCCTAAATAATCATTTGAAAGCTTGGGGTGATGGTGGAGGGGGTAGACTTGAATAAATAAATATAGAAGGGGAAATGAAGGGGAGAGGATAATTAGCAGTAAATGTGTCAGACCCTTGAGCAACAATTTAGGCTGATGGGGTGTGTTTACAAGCTTGACCCTTTGGGGGAATTATTTGCAAGGCTGAATGAACCCATGCACACTTTGGGAATGAAACTTCCTACTGGGGAGAATCTGTCTTTGCCTCACCTTGGTGGTTCTGCAGAGCTGGGCTGGACAGCAGATTGGGAGATTTCAAGTCTTAGCTGTGCCCCTCACCAGCTCCATGACCATTAGCATCTCTGTGTCTCCATTTCCTCATTAATCAACTGAGAAAACTAGGTGTTCTGGTCTCTGGAGTTGCTCAATCTTTTATGAATGATTCCATTTTCAGAATCAGAAGTTTCATAAAATCCTCCTTTGCTAGCATCATTCAGCGTCACCCTTGACATTGCCTGCAGAAGGACATGGAGTCTGTGGTGAAGTGTGGTGACTTTGCCTTCATCAGGGACCATCCCCTGCAAGGGGGGACCTGTTCACCCACGTAGGTGGGTGAAATTTCACTGAAGAGTGAAGGAGTCGTATCAGGAACCACGTCTTTCCCCGGGGAGGGCGGTGGAGTCTGACTCCACCTTCTTAACTGGAGAAGGATAAACCCCAAGCGTCTGAGAGGGGCAGTGTACCTCCTCTTGGCTTCTCTCCGTCTGTCCTTCCTCTCCTCCTGCCTTTCCATTCAAGGCTCTCTCTCCTCCTTATCAGCGGCTGACACTTAGAACAAGGCTGTCTGGGACAGAGGCATGTGTTTCTGGGAGCTGGTGTGGACCTGAACCGAAGCAGGAGCTGGGAAGCACCTCCCCTGCCGGGGTGGTTGGCCGGAGGAAGAGGGGGTTGAGAGCTGGGTGGAGACGGGGTGGCTCCAGAGAAAAGCAAGATCCTGCCCCAGGCTGGCATTCAGGGGCCAGGCTCCCCAGGTGGCTCTGAGAGGTGGGCTTTGGAAGGGGCTTCTGAGGAGAGGAAGGAGGCCATGAGTCTCCTACTGCAGCTGGACAGCCAAAGAGCAGCTGGGGCAGTTTCCCTCCCAAAAGCCTTTAATTTCTTCAGAACCTGTTGTCTTTCGTGGGAGAATGAGCTTCTGCTCCTCCATTACACATTCACTTGACAAGCGCTCCTTGCTTCTGCAAGGCACTGTGGATTCCGCGTGGGGAAAAAAAAAACAAAATCATATGTAAAATTCTTATGCCTTCAGGGAGCTTATAGTCTAGTGGAAGAGACAGGTGCTCAAGACATAGCTGAGGAGACTTCCCTGGCTGCCCAGTGGTTAAGACTTCGCCTTCCAATGCAGGGGTTATGCGTTTGATCCCTGGTTGGGGAACTAAGATCCCACATACCCCATGGCCAAACAAAACAAAACAAAACATAAAACAGAAGCAATATTGTAACAAACTCAATAAAGACTTTTAATAATGGTCCCTTGTCGAAAAACATTTTTAAGAAGACGTAATTGAAAAAATTGTGAAATGATAGCAAGTGGTGACAAGTGTTAGGGAGCAAAGTCCAGCGGAGTGAGGACGGAGACTATGAGGGAGGGTTGGTTTCTGTCACATGGGGAGGAAAGGCTTTGTTTCTGAGCTGAGACCTAAATACAGAGAGGTGGGGGCGGGAGCAAGCCCTGGGGATTTCTGGGGTTAAAAATCTGTCCCCAGGCTGAGGGAACAAACCCACAAGGGCCCAAGGCGGGCGTGTACCTCCTGGGTTCAGAGAACGTGTGGCTGGAGCAGAACGAGAAACAGGAAGGGTTCTAGTGATGCCATGCCAGATGCCAGCGGACGCCAGCCCGGGGCCTCACGTGGGACCCTGGAGTTGGTTCTCAACGCGATGGAGACCATGACAGGACTGACCATTGCGAGGGGTCACCCCCGGCTGGCCTGTGGAGAATGGACTTACCTGAGGGGAAGAATGGGACCTGGGGATAGGATTTTGGCGCTGCTGTCCACCTGGGCCAGTAAGTGACAATCTCTGATGCTTTCTCACTTTGTAGGATGTTAGCAGCTCAGGCAGGGAGTCCTGGCCGTCCCACGGAAGGATGCTCGGGGGACCAGGGCTGCGGGGCCGCCAGATGCCAGCATCTGAGAGCACGACTCGCGGACAACTGGGACCACGTGGCTGCAGACCTTTGATGTGCTGAGTAAAGATTACAGGTTGATTCCTTCCTCTTATGTTCTCCAGCTCTTTCCCCAGCATGCTGTACGAGAAAAAAAGACAAAGCGTTGTAGGAGATCTGTTCAAATCCCAACTCGACTGCTCCCACCTACCACTTCAGGTAAGTTACTTCATGAACCGCAGACTCCCACAGGTGGGCTCCCAACCTGAAGCACGGATGTGAGGGTGTGAGATGGTTCACGCCTGGTTCTCTGTCACCTGTTACTGCTCTTCGGGAAGTGTTGGCTGCCGTGACATCTACGGTCCTGCTCCACCTCCCACTGCAGAAGACAGTCCTGCCTCCTGTTATGGTCTTGCCTGCGCGTGCTCAGTCCTGTCCAACTCTGTGCGACCTCATGGACTCTAGCCCACCAGGCTCCTCTGGTCGATGGGATTCCCCAGGCAAGAATACCAGAGTGGGTTGACATTTTTTTCTCCAGGGGATCTTCCCAACCCTGGGATCGAACTGATGTCTCCTGCAAGTCTCCTACATTGCAGACAGATTCTTTAGAGCTGAGCCACCACGGAAACCCCCCTATTATGGGCTGCATCACAATTAATGTCAGAAATCTTCTCCTCCAAGCTGAATCAAACACTGCCATGTATAGGGGAGAGGGGGGCCAGGAATCTGGAAAATCAAATAAATCATTGTTAAGTTTTCCATATGCCCCTTTCCTTTTCCCAGGAAATCAGGAGCCCAGGGGAGGAGCAGAAAGCAGATATGTGACGGGCAGCTGTGTGATGTGGGAAGCCCACGGCCTGTCCAGCTTCAGTTCTGACCCCTGTGAGGGGAGGGCCGGCTCTGGACCACCTGTGAGGCAGGAGGCAGAGGATAAGCCCTGATCTCTAGCCTTCTCCCCACACTGCGGCAAGAGGGCAGTGGCGCCTTGAGAAATCTGTAATCCTTGCCCCAGGGTCTTACAGTGGCGCTGAGAAGCAGTGACATCCTCCATTTCCCCTGATGCCTGTTCCCTGGTTTCCTCCTACAGAAACCAGCCCTAAGTCCATCCAGGGAAGGATGCTACAGGGGACGGTCTGCATGGCTCCTGGAGACAGATCCCATCCACTCTCAGTCAAGCCCCACTTACATTCAGGCACACCACACTTCTATGCTTTTATTCTGGCTCTCATCACCATCTGATTTGTGTTTGCTTGCTTATTCTTTGTCCCACTCACTGGAACACAAGCTCTGTGAGAGCAGAGGCCTCCTTGTCATGCCCACCATGGTGATCTCTGGTGCCTCCAAAGCTGCTGGGCACAGAGCGGGCACTCACTAGCCTTTGGCTGAGGGAGCTCGAGAGTGAGGGAGTGTGTCAGTGGTGTGCAGCACACATGCACTAGGTCCACAAGATGCTAAGGCATCTGGACTTGGTTGTTGACCAATATATGGAAGCAACAGCCCAGCTCATGAGTGACCACGGAGAGGCCAAGCAATGCAACCCTTCAAGCTGCAGTTAAATGACCTTGACACACACACTTTAGTATTAAGTGAATTGATCAAACAGTTCCTCAGCTGCACCCAGACTGGTCATGGGTAGCTGAGTTTTCCCCGTTTTGCCCTGTGTAGGCAGATTTGGAGTCCTGAGAGTGGGGAGTAAGGCAGGGAAGAGGGATGTGAATAACAGACTGATCTCCAGAAAGGGCGTGGCACAACCTCATCTGCCCAGAGGGGGATCAGGCGGCCAGCTGGATGTATAGGTGGCTTATGGAAGACAGGTGAGGCAAAAGAGCACAGCAGGCATTTAAAATAAAACAGGCTGCCTATCCAAGCAGGACCACGTGGATGCTCCTGGGGGGACTGGCCTGAGTTCAGCAGTCTACAGCGTCTCGTGATTTGCTCAGACGAGATTCCCTCCTACCATATCAGGCCTGCTTTTAACTGTCCCCCTAATGACACCATGTATTGATAATGTCTAAATTTAGGCCTTTGAAAGTTCTGTTTGTACCTCAGTTAATCTGGAGCCCCAGCCTGCCTGCACCCGTATTAGACATAAGGGATGGACACAGACAGCTTGGAAATCATCTATTTTACTTATTCCGTCTGACTCCAGCAGGACGCACCTCCAGTACCTTTTGGGGCAGAATTCTGCAGAAGAGAGACAGGAGGGTCCTCAGGGGGGCAAAGGAGATGCAGGCCTCTGGGCTTCACTCTGACTCACTCAAACACCCTCTATTGTGCTTCACTGATTTTAGCCGCTGATGGGACTGTGTTTGCCCATTCGTTAAAAAGTAGTACATTTCCCTTCCTCTCATTTATTTTTTTAATCTGCTCTGCCCTTGGTAGTAGAAGTGAATCACTGTGTCCGCTGCTTGACAGCCAGGGGCTCAATATTTTCCTTTCTGAATGTAGGCAGAGGCCCAAGTAGCATCAGTTTGTCTCAAACAGAATCACTTGCAAAGCTGCTTTGTTATCATTGTTTGGTCAGAGGATGAAGAGCGTTGATGCTGTATGCAGAAAGAGTGTGCTGTTTGGAGAGCTCTCTCCGAGTCTCATTTTTCCTCAGGGCTGTCATTTGCGCTCCTGAGAGATATGAAATATGGGGTTATGGTGAGGGTTCAATGAGATGACGTAAGTGCTTGGCACACAGGAGGTAATCAAGTCATATTTGGTCTCTTCCTTATACTGATGTGTAAGCTCTGTGTTAGGACCTACAGGAAAGACAGAAAAATGACTCTCCATGTCGCTGAGGTGTGTGCCCACCCCTCCTGACTTGGTTGTCACCAATCCTGGTCTTTTGTTGATGCTTTGCCATCTTCTTTAACTCTACCCAAAATGTATCCCCAAAACCTGTGGGGAGGGTGTGAGAGTTTAGAAACGCAATTCCCTCTTCACGCTCCTCATTGTGTCACTGTCTCTCTGAATCAAAGATTATAACAGAGGATGAAAAACTCATCAGAGCAACAACAAATATTCCCTCTAAGCCGTCAGCAAAATAGGAGTTTTCAGGACGCCCGTCAAAAGGACCAGAAGTGGAAAGTGGAGCCATGGCGCCACCACGTGGTGAAATGGCAAACGACAGCTTTTTACGGCTAGTTTTTTTTTTTTTTTTTTCATTAATTTCGTATCTTCGAGCTTCCCAGGTGGCGCTGGAGGTAAAGAACTCGCCTGCAGATATAAAATTAACACACAGAAATCCCTTGCATTCCTATACTTCAATAATGAGAAAACAGAAAGAGAAATTAAGGAAACAATACCATTCACCATTGCAACAAAAAGAATAAAATACTTAGGAATATATCTACCTAAAGAAACAAAAGACATATATAGAAAACTATAAAACACTGATGAAAGAAATCAAAGAGGACACAAACAGATGGAGAAATATTCCGTGTTCATGGATTGGAAGAATTAATATAGTGAAAATGAGTATACTACCCAAAGCAATCTATAGATTCAATGCAATCCCTATCAAGCTACCAATGGTATTTTTCACAGAACTAGAACAAATCATCTCACAATTTGTATGGAAATATAAGAAACCTCGAATAGCCAAAGCAATCTTGAGGAAGAAGAATGGAACTGGAGGAATCAACCTGCCTGACTTCAGGCTCTACTACAAAGCCACAGTCATCAAGACAGTATGGTACTGGCACAAAGATAGAAATATAGATCAATGGAACAAAATAGAAAGCCCAGAGATAAATCCACGCACCTATGGACACCTTATCTTCGACAAAGGAGGCAAGAATATACAATGGAAAAAAGACAATCTCTTTAACAAGTGGTGCTGGGAAAACTGGTCAACCACTTGTAAAAGAATGAAACTAGAACACTTCCTAACACCATACACAAAAATAAACTCAAAATGGATTAAAGATCTAAATGTAAGACCAGAAACTAGAACTCGCCTGCAGATGCAGGAGACAAAAGAGACGCGGGTTCGATCCCTGGGTCCGGAAGATCCCCTCGAAGAGGGCATGGCAACCCACTCCAGTATTCTTGCCTGGAGAATCCCATGGACAGAGGAGCCTGGCGGGCTACAGTCCATAGGGTCACAAACAGACAGAAATGACTGAAGCAATTGAGCAGGCACACGTTATTTTCATAGTTACCCAAGGCCAGGCTCATCAGAGCACAGAGCTGAGCCTAGGGCTCACGGGGACTGGCCATGCTAACACCGGGGGATGTCAAACAACTGTGCTAGTGAGGGTGACAAGCGAGAGAGTGGGAATGGATGAGCAGAAACGAACCCTCTCTAGAATCCGCCTGCCTCAGAACCACCTGGAGAGCCTGGTAAGGGTGCCAACTCCTGTCCTGAACCCCCAGGGATGCCGGCTGGCAGCCTGCATGTTTAACAAGCACCCTGGGAGAGTCCGGGGAATGTTACAACCTGGGGAACAGAAAGGGACCGGAGACATGAATGAGGAGCCCTGAAGGCTCGCTGGGCTCCTCCTATGAAAAGAGAAAGTGAAAAGAACAAGCAGGAGGAACAATGACATTTAAAAGGGACAGAAACTTCGATTATCCTTCAATTAAAAATAAATTTTTAAAATAGTTTAAAAAGAACATAAAAGAGACAGGAAATTGAAGGGAAAGAGAATCCTGAAAACAGGTAGATCTTGGATATATTGTGAGTTCAGGTCTAGACCACAGTAATAAAGCATCGTGATAAAGAGAGTCACAGGAATTTTTTGGCTTCCCAGTGCATATACAAGTTAACTTTACACTACACTGTAGCATGTTAAGTGTGTAATAACCTGTCTACAAAAGCAATGCGTTGTTGTTCAGTTGCTCAGTCGTGTCTGACTCTTTGAGACCTCATGCACTGCAGCATGCCGGGCTTCTCTCTCCTGCACCATCTCTCAGAACTTGCTCAAACTCATGTCCATTAAGTCAGAGATGCCATCCAACCATCTTGTCCTCTGTCGTCCCCTTCTCCTCCTGCCTCAATCTTTCCCAGCATCAGAGTCTTTTCTAATGAGTTGGCTCTTCGCATCAGGTGACCAAAGTATTGGAGCTTCAGCTTCAGCATCAATAATAACATTACGTCTACAGAAGCAGTGTACCTACTTTAATTTAAAAATACTTTATTGGGGAAAAAAATGATAACCATTATCAACAACACAGGGTTGCCACAGACCTCCAATGTGTAAAAGATGCAATATCTGTGAATCACAATAAAATGAGGTATGCCTGAGTAGATTACTACACACACACACACACACACACACACACACACACACACACACAGAGTCCTATATGTGCAACTGGCTGAATATGTGGATAGGGATTTGTTTGCTGGACCACTAAAGAATTTTTAATGGCTGGTATATTGGAAGGACTGATACTGAAGCTGAAGTTCCAATACTTTTGGCCACCTGACGGAAAGAGTCAACTCATTGGAAAAGACCCTGATGCTGGGAAAAATTGAAGGCAGGAGAAGGGGGCAGCAGAGGATGAGATGGTTGGATAACATCACCAACTCAGTGGACTTGAGTTTGTGCAAGCTCCTGGAGATGGTGAAGGACAGGGAAGCCTGGCGTGTTGCAATCCATGGGGTCGCAGAGTCTGATATCACATAGCTACTGAGCAACAACAAAATGTAAAAACAAAACCAGTGAATGAAAAAAACAAAACAAATGAAGCAAATGTTTCATTTGAAACATTTGCCTGTTTCCATGGCATGAATACTCCCACCTGGCCTATTTCCAGTCACAACCTGACATCACTGAACACAGAGGGAATGCACAGTCGAGTATTTCGCTGTATGGATTTAGTCGTAAATCACCCTAAGAGCTTATGTAACAGTAAAATGTAATAAAATAATTAGGAAGGGCTGAGCTTTGAGTATTATCTTTGCTTCTAATATAATTTATTTAAAGTTTATATCATTTAATTTTTAAAATAAGCAGTGTTTTAGCAAAATTCCTGAAAATCATCTCTCATGAGCTGATCTGAGCCAGTTTCCAACACACCACTACCCTGTACCAAAGAGCTAAGGCCACTGAGCTAAGGCTGGAGACAGAGGGCAGGGCCAAGCCTCGCGAGGGAGATGCTGACAGGAGCTGATGAGATAACTCTCAGGAAAGGACTTTCTGCGGCAACTGTCGGGCAGACAGCAAAGCCTTACTGTGGGGTTTTCTTCTCGAGGTCAGCTGTCCACTGAGCGTGAAGTAGCTGCTTCTCTCAGCCCTCCCTGAAACCCTCCCTAGAGCTGGGAGCACGTGGATTTCCAGTCATCCCTGTCTAGCACCCTGTGAGGTCCATGACCCATAGGAGGCATCCAATGACTACTCACTGTGGAATGAATTACATGGCCCAGAATCCAAAGAGCTGGGTCTTGGGTCTGCCATTACGAGCTTCTGCAAATCTGTGGTTTCTGGGCTTTATATCCCCATGTATAGGAGTACAGCATCAAGCCACATGACTCTGAAGGCTCTGCCAGGGTCCCAGGACTTTCTCTCCACAGCAATTGGCTCTGACCACCCCCCACCCATCCAGTCTTGGGTCCTACCCTGGTTAACTCATCCTCAGGGCTTGACTTCATCATAGGGCCTGGGGTCTCCAACTTCTCATGTGTTGACCTTGGTGCCACTGATGTAAGAGCTTCTGATACATAAAGTGAAGTTGCTTCAGTCATGTCCGACTCTTTGAGACCCCATGGACTGTAGCCCACCAGGCTCCTCTGTCCATGGGGATTCTCCAGGCAAGAATACTGGAGTGGGTTGCCATTTCCTTCTCCAGGGGATCTTCCCAACCCAGGGATCAAACCCAGGTCTCCTGCATTGCAGGCAGACTCTTTATTCTCTGAGCCACCAGGTAAGACCCTAGCTAAGAACCCACCTGTCCCATCAATGGCAGGAATCCAGCTCCATGGACAGGATTTCCTCAGGGATTCCAGAGAGGGGTGAGGCTGTGTCACGAGGCTGGAGCAGCCTTAGGATGTCAGCTGCCAGGGCGCCTTGGTGCACGTCAGGGAAACTTCCAGCCCCAGCTTCCTTCCTCTCCCTGCCAGGGAAGATGTCAAGGGGATAAGAGCCCACAGGGAATCATGAATACACTAAAAGGAACTCCACTGAGGATTTTAAAAAGGTGAATTTTATGTTGGGAGGATTATACCTCAATTTAAAAAGCTTTTGAATATTTATCGAGGAAGGAGGAGAAGGAGAAGGAAAGGAGGAAGAAGAGGAAGGGGAGAGGGAGGAAAGGAGAAGAAATCCGAGCGGCTCTTGTGGGTAGAGAGAAGGTGCAAGAATGTTCCAGGATTCCCTGGACCAACCCCCATCTCAGGGATTTCCTTTTGGAATAGAGATTCAAATTGAGTGTGTTTTCTATTACTTGGTTCAGTATTTTGGATAATTAGGGCGGAGGTGCAACCCTAGCGCGGGGTCTTAAAAGAGAACAAGTCGTGGTGTGAGCCTCCCTCCCGTCCAGCGGGAGGTGATGTGGGGGAGGGGAGGCAAGGCATTCCCAGGCTGGCCTCTGGTCCGGCCCCTCCAGGGTCCACCAGCTCTTGGTTCTTTGCAGCTTTCAGACAAGGGTCAGCTGGGGCCTCTGGGTTTGCCCGTCAATCCAGAACCCCTTCTGGAAAAACCCCTTTTTCTCTTTCATTTAGCTGAGACTGAGCTGGAATTTTCCATGAGGAACTTTGCCTCAGAAACTTAGACAACCAAACAAGCCCGAAGGTTTTAGAAAAAAAAAAAAAACTATTCTACCAGAGTGTAGATTTCCACTGTGATCAAAGCACAGATCGAAGGTGGGGGAAGGGCTGGTGGGGACCCTCCCCCCCCAACATACTTCTTGCATCTTCACGTCCTGCCTTCCTCTTTGGTCTCCTTACCGCGCTGGGGGTTGGGGAGCCCAGCCCTGGGCCTCCCGTGAAGGCACATCCAGGCTGGGCACTGGAGGAGGAGTCCTGAGCGGCCTTCCTGGGTGCTAAAGTTCATCCTAGAATTTCAGAAGGACAGACCCAGGTGAGGCATATCTCTGCCGTGGACATCTACAGGAATTTCCATCTGGCCTGCAGGGAAAATGTGCCTAACAATTTGGCCTTATCACAGAAGGGCACAAGATGGGCAGAGAAGGCCTGAGGCCAGCTCAGTGGACTTTGCATGCAGGAGTCATCATTCCAGCTGACAACCATCCACACTGAGGCATGCAAAACATTTTCAGAGCACTTATACGTGACAGGAAGCACCCTGGGCTGTTGAACATGTTATCTCGCCTAATCCTCATCACAGTTCTAAGGTATTATTATAGCCTTCATTTTACAGATGGTGAAACTGGGGTACAGAGTGGCACAGCAACTTGCCCAAGGATCTACGAGCAAACCCAGGAGTCTGGAGCTGGAGTCCAGCTGACCATGAAGCCACACTTCCTCCATCTAGGGCCTGGGCAGTGGGCGGTGACATGAGGAGCAGAGAGGAAATTCCTTGGTCTTTGGATGTTGGAGTGGATGCTTTCTACATGAATGTTGTTTGGGGGGGGGGTGTTTTTTATTATTGAGTTAAAAGAGATCTTTATATATCCTGAATGCAAGTTGCTTACCATGTAATTTGTAAATACTTCCTCCTGCTATGTGGGTTGTTTTTCACTTTATTTTATTTTATGATCAGCGTCTACATGGATGTTTGATTCATTTCCAGTCAAGGGTTGACCCTGGAGTTGCAGGAAACTCCTAAACCAAGGGGAGCAGTAGCATCTAGGGTTTGCTGTAGCGCTCGGCACACAGTGTGATGTAATGACTGCTGGCAGTTCAGACACAGGCCGAGGGGGCCGATGCTGGGCCCAGACCAGGAAGACAGGGAGGTACTCACCAAAGCCCAGTTCTGGCCTGGGGGCAGTCCAACCCAGGTCCATTTGGACCCGGAGAGCCAGGCAGGTAGTGGCAAGCCCAGGTGTGCAGGCCAAGCTCCATCATGGAAGGACCAGAGGTCGGGGTCGGAGTGGGAGGTCCACTGTGTAGTTTGCTTTCTCCTTGGCTCTCAGATTTGTTCCTGGATGGCGGTTGGGCTCGGAGAACATTTTCCAAGCGTGGTTCCCATGCTCCGACCTCTATCAGCATCAGTGCCATCTGATTCCAGAGCTGCACTTGGATTTCTGGGGGGACCCCTGGAGCTTGAAAAATACCAGGTTCTAGAGGTTCATAATTCACTGTTTTTTCCCCACTTTTCTCCCTCCCATTGAATGCTGATTCTAGGAACATAGGAAGAAGAGTAGATTGCAGAGGGAAGATGATGTTTGGCTTTAAAGGGGTTTGCAGACATGGTGCTAGTGGTAAAGAACTCGCCTGCCAATGCAGGAGACGTATGAGACGTGGGTTCGACCCCTGAGTTGGGAAGATCCCCTGGAGGAGGGAATGGCAACTCACTCCAGTATTCTTGCCTGGAGAATCCCATGAAGAGAGGAACCTGGCAGGCTACAGTCCATGGGGTCGCAGGGAGTCGGACACGACTGAAGAAACTCAGCATGTGTGCACTTAACAGGCAGTGAGATAGTAAAAACTAGAGCTCAGAGAAGCCCTTGGGCTGGGATGGGTCTAGAGATGTAAGCATGTAACTGCAGGAATGATTTGAAAAAATTGTATGTGATTTTCTCTTTTGTTTTCATGAGTCGACGACCTTTCCACACAGTCTGCCTAAGGCAGCTGCATGTCTGGTTAGAGATAGAATTTGTTACAGAAGGATTGCCTAAAGAAAGGCCAGGTTGACATTCACCTTTTGACACTCATTTTAGGATGATGTGGCAGGGCAAGAGTCTTCAAGCCAAGACAGTGTCTTGATGTAGGGCTTGCCAAATTCCTTTACTTCCCTCTTTTCCATGCTGGCTCATCAACAGTGAGGCTCCTGCCTTGTCTACAAGGCTCAGGTGGAAATCTAAAGGCGCAGTAAATATGACAGAAGGGAGGTATAAGAAAGGCATGTCCTCCCGCTCTCTTTTGGATCGAGACTTAAGGGAGGAGGAGGAGATGGGAGAGGTAGGATGGGGTGGGAGATCGAGGATTCCCCAGCCAGTGACAGTTAAGATAGGACCCTGTCATCCAATGACCTTGCCAGGCTTCAAATGAGCAGAACTTAAGTGAGACAGCAGATATTCAAGATCTGAGGCCATACAAGCATACAAGAGGCCAGCAAAGGGCATCATCCTGGAGAGCAAGGGACCCTGATGGAGAGCTGGGCCAGCACACCGCAGGCCAAGAGCCTATTCTCCCAGTAGAAAGAGGCCAGGCTAGCTGAACAAGCGAGCATTTTAGACCAAGAAAGACTGAAGACACCTAACGGGCTTTTAGAGTTACCCCACCTGATTAAACTTCATCAGTGACAGGTCTCATTGAAAATTGCATTTTTGAAAATACTTTTTGTTTATTTATGTAGTTATGGCCGTACTGGGTCTTCACTGCTGTGTGTGGGCTTTCTCTGGTTGTGGCAAGTGGGAGCTACCCTCTAGTTGTGGTGTACTGACTTTTCACTGCGGTGACTTCTCTTGCGGAGCACAGGCTCTAGAACTCAGGCTCAGTAGTTGTGGCGAACGGGCTTCGTTGCTCCTCGGCATGTGGAATCTTCCTGGACCAGGGATCAAACCCATGCCCCCTGCATTGGCAGGTGGGTTCTTAACTACTGGATCAATAGACAAGTCCAAAAATTCCATTTTTAATCCTGCACATCCAAGGGGTAGCATGAGTTAAATATCCAATTCCATGGAGGCATCATTAGGTGATAGGAGAAGTTCTGAGAATAATTAGATGTAGCCAAGGATTGTGAATAGGATGGAAACAGTGGGCTGAAGGAACAGAAAAGGTGGTTAAAGATATGAGGGAGAAATCAGAGAGAGGGGGGCTGGGACGCCCGGAAGTATGGGTTACAGGCTGATGATGCTGAACAGTGCAACTCAGTGTTGCAAAAGCAAAGGAGGATGGTCATTCGATCTGATCATCAGGAGATCAAAACGACATTTCAGAGGCCAAGATGGGAGCAGTGATGGGAGAGAAAGGTAAACCACTGGTGTTAATGAGTGACTAAATGAAAATAGCCAGAGTCAGTGTTTACTTTGAGGGAAACACTTCCTTTGTTAATGGGGTAGGCAAGTAAGAACACGTCAGATGACAATAGGAGAGGGTAGCGTGAATGGGAGTAAGAGGACCTGGGTGTGACTATAGGTAGAAAGAGGATACAGTCAATGCGAGAGGATTAAAGACGCTGGAAGAAAAAAACGAGGACAATGGAGAGGTGGTTGAGCAGGACATTGTGTGGAGAAGATGAGCAAGGTGATCAGGAGAACAAGATGGAGAGATTGACCAGGTTAAAGAAGCAGGGACCTCTCTTTCCAGGAAGACAAGTGAGGACACAGGTGTTCTCAGATGGAGACGAGGGTTTATTAATACACGAGACAAATCCCCCTCTCCATTTCCGTTTACTAACTAAAAAGCAAGGTCACCTGCAGATGAGGCCACCCGACAGGGGAGACATCGGTGACAAAGAAATGGGGGGACAAGACGCATGGGAGAGGCACCTGCTCACCAGGTGCTTGGGCTTTGGCTTCAGGTCCACTTCTCATAAGAGGAGGGGCAATGCTGATGCAGTGGGTTAAGCTACTGAGAGCTGCCAGTGAGAACAGTGGGATCTGAGAAACGCAGGAGCCAAAGGAAGCAGGGGCTTTCCTGAGAAGAATTTCCGAAGCGTTGTCAGCTTCATTCCTTGTTCACGTAATGTTTATTAATCATTTTTACTTATTACCCAAAGAATATTGCCAAAACAATTGCAGAATTTCTCTTAAAGCAGGATTTCATTTTTCCATGTTTCTTCCTAGTCTTTAATCCTAATGGATTTGTGACTTTAACGTGGTTCTAACCAGTTCATAGATTTCAGCAGATTGTATTTTCTGAAAAACAGCCACAGCAGCATTTTGAGTCTTGCATGCTTGTTTGGAAACTGGTCCCTCTGCCTTAACAAGGTCGAGTCTCTTTTCCTTCTCCTTTGAAACCAGATGGGATTTTGTGACTGTCTCCATGAATGGAGAAGGAAGTAACACTGCATCATTACCAAAGCCAGGGCATGTAAGGTGAGTTTTAGGCTCCCTCTCTGGGGACTGTTCACCCTGGGAACCCAGCTATCGTGTTCTGAAAGAGCTCAGGCCACCCATAGGTATCTCAGCCAAGAGATCCATCTGAGGCCTCAGCTGATGGCCAGTGTCCATTGCCAGTCACGTGATCCTGTTTGAATTCCTAATCCATAATAAATGGTAGTTTCATGCCACTAGGTTTCAGGGTAATTTTTTGCAGCCATAGTAACTGGAACTTTGATAACTTTTGCATTTATTAGCATGAGCATCTACTCACGTTGCTTCATAATCACAATTATAATTTTATTGGCTGCAAAATATTTTGAATTGATGCAGGATAGCTAATGTAAATATGGTGCTATTCTTGGCTATTTAGACTGCTTCTCATTTTTTTACTACTTATGTACTGATACAAAAAGTTGTTGCATAGAGATTTTTCTTTTTCTCTGAGCTGCTTCACTGGGACAAATTCCCAGAAGTGAAATTACTTTTGGGTACAAACATTTTTATGACTCCACAAACGTACCACCAAATTGCTTCTCAAAACTGTAGCGATAGATTCTACCCTCCATTGTGTTTAGCAGTTTCAGTACATAAAACCACCTCAAATTCATTTTGAATTAAAGTGGGGTATAAATAACTGCATTAAAGAAAAACCTTTACTCTAACGCCATTAATTTAATCAGTGAAATTGTATTTTATCACTGCTTATAATTTGTATATCTTGGGTGAGTACTGAGGCTGGGATTTTGCTCAATTTAAAAATGGTTTTGTCATATTTTAAAAATTGCAAAGAATTATTTTATACATAAAAATATCTTTGTATATTCTTCATCCAATAATGTATTTATAAGAGCACTTGAGATCACTGTTTCTTCAGCTGCAAGTCACAATTCATTAGTAGATTATGAAACTGATTAAGTGGCTCATGACCAGCATTAAGGGCTTCCCAGGTGCTACTGGTGAAGAATCTGCCGGCCAGTGCAGGAGACACAGGAAACACAGGCTCCATCCCTGGAGTAGGAAATGGCACCCTATTCCAGTATTCTTGCCTGGAAAGTTCTATGGGCAGCCCATGGGGTCACACAGAGTCAGACACAACTTAGCAACTGAACAACAACAAAAAGAATAGAACAGAATAAAAACATAAGAAAATTACATAAAAATACCATTCCACACATGATGAGTTTTCTGTGTGTGAAAATTTTTGTTTTAATGAGTTATGATGTAAAATGTTTTTTCTTAGTGGAGGATGTGACCAAAGTGTTTTTAAAAATTGGCCTTATAAAACCATATTTATTAATCCCTTTTCACATTGACTTGAACATTTCCAAAGCTATATCTTCTCTTTTTACTTTGAATTTTCTTCCTTTTTTACCACTTCAATTTTTTATGCACTCAGGCCCAGCAGTCTTCCGTCATTTATTTCAGTTGAAAGCAGAAATTCATCTTGTTTCCACGAAGGTGATAAATGATCCGTCCCATTTTTTTGTCAACTCAATTTATACTGAAGCATTCTCCAGACACCCCCGAACTTATAAAAATTCATGTTGGCTCAGCAAAACCCGAATGAAATGCTTGGACACAAATGCTATTACAGAGTGGGCAAATCGAGATGTGATAAACCTGAGAACACGTAGCCCTGGTCTCACTTCCAGCTGTCAGAGTTTTCACTGCATCAGCAACATGGGTTCTGGTACAAATGCTACATAAGCATACATGCTCACAATCACCCAAAGATAGCTACAGAATGGTGGAAGAAAGATGAAGAGGAAGCAAAGTGGAAGATTCCAGAACACTCAGAAACACTCAGAATAATAAAGAAAAATGAGTTTGGGAACAGAATGGTTAGAGACTAATAAAATGATAATCATAATTGCTAGCCTGTATTACATACTGACTGGCGCTAGTGGTAAAGAACTCGCTTGCCAATGTAGGAGACTTAAGAGACTCGAGTTCAATCCCTGGGCTTGGAAGATCCCCTGGAGAAGGGGATGGCAACGCACTCCAGTATTCTTGCCTGGAGAATTCCATGGACAGAAGAGCCTGGCGGGCTTCGTGTCCATAGGGTCTCAAATAGTTGGACACGAGTGAAGTGACTTAGCACACATGAACCTCACATATTGACCAGGCTCACTGACTCCTCACCACCACCTACGAGGTTTATTATTGTTTCCATTCTGCAGATGAGAAAAGTACAGTCCAGAAGGCTACATGACTTAGCCAGGGCTACGTCACTTACTCAAGGCTACTCAGTTTGGTAATCAGTGCCCGGAATTTCAACTTCAAGCCCATGCGCTTGATCCTTGCCTCTCCTACAGGAGCTCTCTGTTGCAATCAAAGGAAAATGGTGAACGCATGGGGAGAGATCCTTATAATTTAGGAGTCTTAAAGAAACATGTCTATCGCTCACCTTCCGGATTCCTCCTTCTTCTCTGGAGAATGTCTTTCAAATAACTGGATCTTGACACCTAGAAAAAAAGCTGCTTCTACCTTACACTGTGCTGGAGATAAACAAGACTAATCTGCCTTGTTCCATCTGTTATTTTGCTGGTTTCCTTTCAGATCGTGAGATTTCCTAATGTTACAAGGTCTCAAAGTGAAGAACAAGGCTTGGAGCACAGACACAGCAGTCAGTATACGTGTGGATTTGTGACTCAGCTCCACTTCCTTCTCGCTGTGTGATGCTAGCCAAGTTTTCCTCATTTATAAGATGAGGATAATAATACCAATTGTTGTTGCTGTTCAGTCATTCAGTCGTGTCAGATTCTTTGCGACCCCATAGTCTGCAGCATGCCAATCTTCCCTGTCCTTCACTATCTCCTGGAGTTTGCTCACACTCATTTCTGTTGAGTCGGTGATGCCATCCAACCATCTAATCCTCTTGCCATTTCAACCCCTTCTCCTCCTGCCCTCAGTCTTTCCCAACATCAGGGTCAGTCCCTACCAATTAGGACAGACAGTGCTTGGTCCATAGTAAGGGGTACATTTGTATAATTTATAATATAATTATATATTGTAATTATTTATTTTGAATTCAGTATACTTTATATTCCCTGGAGGAGGAAATAGCAACCCATCCCAGTATTCTTGCCTGGAGAATCCCATGGACAGGCGAGCCTGGCGGGCTATAATCCATAGGGTCACAAAGAGTCAGACGTGACTGAGTAAAGGAGCTTTCATGCATGCATACTTATATTAGTTATATTTTATTTTCTGGTTGGATTTTAGGAGATAATTTAACTTTATCAGCAGCATATTTATAGATAGGGTGAGTTTTTATGTTGATGTAAGTTATATTTAATCACGTGGCATTTTCTTATCTAATTCCTCGGTTTCCAGAATGCATGCTATTTGGGTGGGGTGACCTTACGTCTCAGTTTGCACTTGTCCTGACATAATTATTAATAGTGTCATGTTTCAACTCAAAAGTCAAAAGTGTCCTGGTTTGCAAGATAAGTCACGTGGTCATCCTATTTGGAGAACTGCAACTGTTCCTATATCTCTGGTCACTGCTATGTTATATGATCTGGGTCAGAAGCCCCAACGCCTGGCATAAAATCAAGGGCAGCAATCCTAATCATTTTTCATGCCAGGACCCCTTGGCATCCTGCAGAAGCCTTTGGACCCCTAAGAATTTTTTAATACATAACATTAAATGTACAGGATTACAAAGAAATTCCATAATTTTGAAAGAATGCTAATCAAAATATTGAAAAACCAAATTTGTGATAGAGTAACAAATATGTTTTTTAATTAATGATAAAGTAATATCAATAACCTCAGATATGCAGATGACATCACCCTTATGGTAGAAAACAAAGAGGAACTAAAGAGTCTCTTGATGAAAATGAAAGAGGAAAGTGAAAAATACAGCTTTAAATCCAACATTCAGAAAACTAAGGTCATGGCATCTGGTCCCATCACTTCATTGCAAATAGATGGAGAAACAATGGAAACATTGAGAGACTTTATTTTCTTGGGCTCCAAAATCATTGTAGATGGTGACTGCAGCCATGAAATTAAAAGAGACTTGCTCCTTGGAAGGAAAGCTATGAAAAACCTACACAGCATATTAAAAAGCAGAGACATTACTTTAACTGACAAAGGTCCGCCTAGTCAAAGCTATGGTTTTTCCAGTAGTCATGAATGGATGTGAGAGTTGGACCATAAAGAAAGCTGAGTGCCTAAAATTGATGCTTTTGAACGGTGGTGTTGGAGAAGACTCTTGAGAGTCCCTTGGACTGCAAGGAGATCCAACCAGTCCATCCTAAAGGAAATCAGTCCTGAATACTCATTGGAAGGACTGATGCTGAAGCTGAAGCTCCAACGCTTTGGCCACCTGATGGGGAAAGCTGACTCATTGGAAAAGACCCTGATGCTGGGAAAGATTGAAGGCAAAAGGAGAAGAGGACAACAGAGGATGAGATGGTTTGATGGCATCACCGACTCAATGGACATGAGTTTGAGAAAGATCTGGGAGATGGTGATGGACAGGGAAGCCTGGCGTGCTGCCATCCATGAGGTCCCAAAAAGTCGGACATGACTGAGTGACTGAACTGAACTGAACTGAACTAAGTAACAGGACTAATGAGAGGTGTAGTAACTATTATAATTTTATTTTGAGATAATCTGTAACAATGGTGACATTATATAGAAATGCCTATGATTTCTGTTAGCAATAAAATCGCAGCTACCATTTCTGTTTGTTTTCTATATTCACAGTAGAGTGTAATTTTTTTCCCCATCCAAGTTCACAGACCTCTTGGATTCTATCCAGAGCTCCCGTGGGCCCCACCTTAAGAATTCCTGGACTCAGGGGGATGTTTATGGCCAGCAGGAGGGATACCAATTGCACAAAGACCAGGAAGGAAAGAAGAGACTGTAAAAGTTGTGGGTGTGGTGATGGAGGAGAAAGCTATGTGGGAGGTTGTCAGGATGTGGACAGATGGAATAAAAACGCACGTGGGTCTGTGGCTTGTCATTTTTGACAGACTATGGGAGAGGTGAGCCTATTCAAGGCATAGCCTGCTGGGAACATGAATTTGCAGAATGGCTTGGAATGTGGACTTTGAAGACTTTGGGATGTGGATTCAACTGGCTCTGAATCCAAACATGCCATTTAACAGCATGTGTTTTGCTCCAGCTCTTTATTTGTTCTGTGACTCAGTTTCTCCTCTGTTTAGGAATATTAATATTACTACCTACCTCTCAGAATCACTTTGAGGATTAAATCAGATGATGTATGTAAAAAGCTTAGTATAGTGCCTGATATGCTTTTATAAGTTCCCCACTGATAGTATCGGCCAGAGTACTATGGCTATTGGGCGTCCCAGGTGGCGCAGTGGTAAAGAATCTGCCTGCCAGTGCAGGAGATGCAAGAGACACGGGTCCGACCCCTGGGTCAGGAAGATCTGCGGGAGGAGGAAGTGGCAACCCACGCTAGTATTCTTGCAATTGTTACTATGAAGGTCTACCTGCCAGCAGTAAACCAGGGCTCCGCAGTCACCAGGAGTTAATACTAAAATGTGTCTTGACTCATGTGTGGCCAGCAGGGGGCAGCAAGCATCACACTACAGCCTAAGCTTAAGAAGAAAAGAAAATGCAATGGGGAGTATGGATGGAGCCTTCTGTCTGCTCACGGGCAATGAACTAGAGGAACTAGTTTCCTTCTGCACCACCCACCCAACCCCGTTTGGCCCACAGTGCCTAGAGGGGTGTCCAATCCTTGTTTTACGATCAAGCCCACCCAGACCACTGAAGCACTGTCAGGAATGTTCTGGGGGAGGCTGCAGGCCAGCGATTGGGCTGAGACCAGAGGTTTAGATGTGCCCCCATGATATCCAAGCAGCATTTTAATATAACTGAGAGACGTGGGTGCTGGGTCTGGGGAATTCTGGGTACAACGTCAATTCACTCTCACATGAAAGTTGTTCAGTCGTGTCTGACTCTTTGCAACTCCAGGGACTATACAGTCCATGGAATTCTCTAGGCCAGAATACTGGAGCGGGTAGCCTTTCCCTTTGCCAGGGGATCTTCCCAATCCAGGGATCAAACCCAGATCTCTCATATTGCAGGCAGATTCCTTACCAGCTGAGCCACAAAAACTTCCACCTGTCCTCCAGGTAGTCCCAGGGACATCAACAGGGCTTACACAGGCTGTGCCCAATTTAGGAACATCAACTGAGAACTTCCTCCCTTATTTCTCTGTGATGAAGTTATTGCCTTATGTTACCCTGTACAGGAAATCACCTGGAAACTTGTGAAATAGAGCTCCCATGCACACAAAGAAAAAGTCATCCCTATTATAGCAGCAGAAAGTTGGCAAGATGTAGGCACCAAGGTCTTATCTCTTTACCCTTTGCAAACTTTCTCCAAGATACCCAAGTAAAGGGATGCAATTAAACAGGATGATGGTAGGAACATGGTACGTGAAATAGGCAAGCTGAAGTATCATTTGAAAATGCTTCCTCAGACTTTGTGACTCAGTGGTAAAGAACCCGCCTGCCAATGCAGGTGATTCAAGTTCAGTCCCTGGGTCGGGAAGATCCCCTGGAGAAGGAAATGGCAACTCACCCCAGTATTCTTGCCTGGGAAATCCCACGGACAGAGGAGCCTGGCGGGCTACAGTCCATGGGGGTCACAAAGAATAGAACACAACTGAGCAACTAAACAAAAACAAGACATAGAAAACGAACTTATGGTTACCAAAGGGGAAAGGGTAGGGGGATAAATTAGGAAATTGGGATTAACAGATACACACTACTATGTATATGGGCTTCCCCATACATATAGTAGCAGTCCGTGGGGTTGCAAAGAGTTGGATGCAACTGAGCACCCGTGCACTGCACTACTATATATAAAATGAACAAAAAGGACCTACTATATAACACAGGGAACTATATTTCAAACTCTAATAATAACCTATAATGGAAAAGAATCTGAAAAAGAATATATATAACTGAATCACTTTGCTGTACACCTGAAACATTGTAAATCAACTTATACTTCAATTAAAATAACAATTTTTAAAAAAAGGCTTCCCTCCTCCAAGTGTCAGGAATCGGTTGTGGATCTATGCCTTGAGGATGGAGTGATCGCCCTCTCTGTACCCTTTAGCACGTGTCACAGAGCTGAACATGAAATGAGGCCTCTAAGAATTCTTACTGAAAGGTACTAAAATTGGGGAATGAGCAGAGAGAACCCCAAGAGATACAATCTGGTTTTCCACGGAATTATTTTTAATCTTTGTGATCTTTTTTCCTAAGGATCAGAACCCTTCTCTGCACGTGAAATCTTACAATTCCAACAAACAAAAGAGATAAAAAGGAATTTGCTCCAGTTGAGGCGGGAAGGAGAGAGGAGACCTAGACACCCCTTCCCAACCCTCGGCTCAGGTGCACAAATCCAGACTTCCTCCAAACGCAGTTTGGACCCCTTGGCTTTGCACCCCACTGGCTTTGCAGTCAGTCTAGCCTCTAGTCCAAATGGGGCCACAGATTGAGAGTTGGGGGTTTCCAAAATGATGTCTTCCGGCTAAGAGGACACCAGTGTAGGTGAGCTAGGGAAAAAAGAACACTGGATGAACAACCAAGACATGAGTTCTAATCCTGACTGTCCCAACCCCCTGGCTGGCTTGTCTTGATGGAGTCACTCGGTCCATTATGGACAATGAAGGCTGTGACCACATGACCTCTGAAAGCCCTAGCAGAGCTCACATGCTTGTCCATACCTGCTGACTCATGGTGACTGAGAGGGAAGGCCACAGAATCCTCCTTGGGACCCAGGTCCAAGCTGGGAGCCTCTGCTGCTGACCCAGGAGAAGCCCTGCAGCAGGAGTTTACGGTCCTCTGCTGTTCCTCCTCCTTGTCCTGCGCTGGGCCTCTGTGCCCTCCCTGCTGTACTGAGCCGAGGTGGGGGGCCTGTCCCCCTGGTTCGTGTCCCTGTCTCTGCTCCACCATGACCCTGGGCTCCAGTTCCACAGAAGCATCTCAACTTCTGTCCTGGGGCCTCAGGCTGACTTGCCCTCCAGGATCCCAGCTTTAATCCGTACATCCTGAGAATTCTCTTCCAAAATCTACTGTTTCTTGCCTGACCGTCTCTGACTTCCTGAACAATTCCTGAACTGCAACTCTTGCATAGTTTGCTTATCACTAGTGAATGGCTGTGTTATCTACACAGCATAGAAAAATCAAACACGATAGGAGAGAACAGAAATTTCTGAAGGATAATTCTATTAAAAGAATCTGATATCTTTTGCTCAATAACTGCAGTTTGGCACTCTAGGTTTTCTGGGTGTAGAGTTAAGACAGCAACAGAAACAGTCATAAAAATTAGTTTCAGTGAAATTCAGTGGAAAGATCACAGAATGAGAAGGAGGAAACACTGAATAGATATTTGGCACGTCGGTGAACTTTTTTTGATTTAAGTTCATCTGCAAAATGAGAATTGTGGTGCATGTCTCACAGGTTTGTCATAAGGATCACATGAGATCATATGTTGATTCAGCAAACATTTACTTTCGTTTGAAGTATATATCCAAAAAAGTATATAAAATCTGTGTATACCATTTAAACAAGCAAAATAAGCAACTATGTTCTAGAACCCAGGTTAAGAAATAAGTGGTATATTAGAAGCCCTTGGTCTGTTCCCCCCGATTGCAAAATTCACCCCAAATCCCAGCCTTTTTTGGTCATAATTTTAGTTTTCATTTTTCCCCGAGACTGTCTTTTCCCCCCAGCTCTACTGAGATATCTTTAATGTATAACTTGGGTTACGTTTAAGGTGTACAATGTGATGATTCAATGCATGTATACATTGAGAAATACCTACCACAATAAGGTTAGTTAACACATCCTTCGCCTCATATAATTACCATCTTGTTGTTGTTATGGTGAGAACGTTAAAGCTCTATTTTCTCTTTCAAGTATACAATACGGTATCATTAACTACAGTCACCATGCTGTACATTATGTCCCCAGAACTAAAGGAAGTTTGTACCCGTTGACCAGCGTCTTCCCATCTCCCTCACCCCCGGTAACCAACACTCTACCCTCTGAGTTCATTGCTTCCTGATTCCACATTAAGCCGACCATCTTCCTTTGTCTGACTTACTGCACTCAGCCTAATGCCCTCGAGGTCCATCGATGTTCTTGTAAATGTCAGGGTTTCCTCCTCTCTCATAGCTGCATAGTATTCCATTAATGTATATTAATCTGGAGGAGGAAATGGAAACCCACTCCAGTATTCTTGCCTGGAAAATTCCATGGACAGAGGAGCCTGATGGGATTGCAAAGAGTTGGACATGACTGAGCAACTGAGCCCAATGAGCAGTGTATGTTAATATATTTTTATCTATTAATAAAATTGATATATTAATATAATTGACATATTAATATATTATTATATATTCATATAATTGATATAAGGGCACTTCCCTGCTGGCTCAGTGGTAAAGAATCCGCCAGCCAATGCAGGATATGTGGGTTCGACCCCTGTGTTGGGAAGATCCCCTGGAGAAGGAAAATGGCAATCCACTCCAGTATTCTTGCCTGGAGAATCCCAGGGATGGCGGAGCCTGGTGGGCTGTCGTCTATGGGGTCGCACAGAGTCAGACACGACTGAAGTGACTTAGTAGCAGTAGCAGCAACTGTGTGAAATAAATGCTAAAAGTGAAGTTGCTCAGTCATGTCCAACTCTTTGAGACCACATGGACTATAGCCTACCACGCTCCTCTGTACATGGGATTTTCCAGGCAAGAGTACCGGAGTGGGTTTCCATTTCCTTCTCCAGAGGATCTTCCCCACCCAGGGATAGAACCTGGGTCTCCCTCATTGTAGGCAGGCGCTTTACCATCTGAGTCACCAGGGAAGTCAAGTGAAAGTTGCTCAGTCGTGTCCGACTCTTTGCGACCCCATGGACTGTATAGTCCAGTGGAATTCTCCAGGCCAGAGTACTGGAGTAGGTAGCCTTTCCCTTCTCCAGGGGATCTATCTTCCCAACCCAGGGACTGAACCCAGGTCTCCCGCATTGCGGGCAGATTCTTTACCAGCTGAGCCACAAGGGAAGCCCAAGAATACTGGAGTGGGTAGCCTATCCCTTCTCCAGGGGATCTTCCCCATCCAGGAATTGAACCAGAGTCTCCTGCATTGCAGGCAGATTCTTTACCAACGGAGCTAGAAATAAATATTATAGTTGTTTAAAACACACACACACAGTTGAATCCCAAGGCTTAGAAACTGTGTTCCAGGGCCCTCACTGCTGGGGCCTGTGTGTAGGGGGGTAATAACTGATTTGGTTCCAGACTCCTCCCTCACTTAAACCACAGCAGCCCTCCTCTTATCTAATGTATATATTGAGGATAGACAGAGAGTTTATTTTAGAGAAAGGAGCCTACTGCCAAAAACAGGTTGGAAACTCTGGGTTAGTTGATCTTCAACGCTCTGTGATTCCATCAGTACAGGAAAAAAAAACAACTTCTTACAAACATGTGGGTGGCATTTTCTTCAGGGCTCACTCTTCTTGCCAGGAAGCACAGTCCTTGAGGCTGGAAGCAGAAGTTCACACTGTGCTGCTCACTGATAAAGGTACCAGGAGTGGCCCTGTCTGTGCCTGAAGCTAGACTGAGGCCAGGCAGTGGAGAAAGAGCTGGTCGTGCCGAGCAAAGAGTCTCACTCTGGACACAGCTCCAACCCCTGGGGCACCATCCACAAACTGGGTTGGGGGGGAGGGTGGTGTTCAGGGGGCTTGCTTCTGTTGCCAAATTTGGTTATAGTAATAATAATGATATTAACAACATCATGTTAACATTAATTAACATGCTGAAGCTGAAACTCCAATACTTTGGCCACCTGATTAGAAGAACTGACTCCTTGGAAAAGACCCTGATGCTGGGAAATATTGAAGGCAGGAGAAGGGGATGACAGAGGATGAGATGGTTGGATGGCATCACCAACTTGATGGACATGGGTGTGAGCAAGCTCCGGGAGTTGGTGATAGACAGGGAAGCCTGGCGTGCTGCAGTCCATGGGGTTGCAAAGAGTTGGACATGACTGAGTGACTGAACCGAACATCAACGATGATGATGTAACATGGGCTGTGTGCAAAGCCTGGGAGATAAAGTTCACATTCACAATCTTAATCCTCCCGACTGCTAGGAGGGCAGCATTTGTAGATTGGAGGAATAGAGGTGAGTCATGGATTAGGAAGGGAAGAGCTGCAGTGAAGACTCGGTCTCTCCAGGTCTTCCCTGGTGGTCCAGTGGTAAAGAATCCGCCTGCCAATGCAGGGGACACAGGCTCCATCCCCGGTCTGGGGAGATCCCACAAGTTGTGGGGCAACTAAGCCCGTGCGCCACAACTCCTGAGCCTGCGCTCTAAGGCCTGCGAGCTGCAACTAGAGAACAGCCCCTGCTTGCCACAACTAGCGAAAACCCACGTGCAGCGACGAAGACTCAATACAACCAAAAATGATAAAATAAGTTTTAAAAATAATAAAGCCAACCTTATTTAAAAAATAAAAAGACACTGTCTATATTTATACACCTCTTTGCTACCTCTCATGTATTTCAGGCCACCAGTCAGAACTGAGCAGCCCCTCTTTGGGTCTAAAATACACTGATTTCACACTAGAAGGTTTTCACTGCTAGTTGTGATAAGCTCTTCACACGTTAACTCACTCGCACACGCAGCTGCCGTCACCAAGCACCCACTCTGTGCCCAGGCACAGTTCTAGGCACTGCAGACAGGAGGGCGAGGGAAACCAACACTGGTGCTCCCTCGGACTTAGCTGGGAGTTGGGCTGGAGGACCTGAGAAGCCAAACTCTGGGGAGGAAAAGAGAGACTCCCCTTGGGGATCCTGAGCCCCATGTCTTCCTTGCAGCACAGCTAGAAAATGCCGTCAAGGGTCAGAAAGACTGTGACCCAGAGCTGGATCCCAGGAGCCATGAGCCCTCAGAGACAGTCCCTAGCCAAGGCCTTGCCAGGCTGAGCCCAACAGTGACTCAGAAGCCCAACCTGCTTCTCCTGGAAGGGGAAGCCCCAGGACTTTGCCAGACGCTGCACTGAAACAGCTCGTTTGGGAACTGTGTCCATGGGAAGGATGTTGTGCTGAGAAACCTGAAATCATAGACCTTCAATCATGCTGTCTGCATTCAACCCGCGCCATTATTGTTCAGGGCAGATTTTCAAGCAGGTCTTAATCACCCATGCGGTTCAAATTCTGTTACATCTTTCAGCTGGTCTCATTATCTGAACAATTCTACTCTTTGCCTGGAACTTTGTTTTGGTCCAACTCCAAACCCGTGAACGTATTTCAGGGCCCCAACAGAGCTCCTCAAAGCAAAGACCTGCACCATTGTTCTGTAACTGCCACTAACTTGGCCTCTGAAGTGTCACTGCATTTGGGACCAGGGGTTTGCCTGAGTCCTAAGGCTCGGCTGCAACCCGCCCGGGGATGGGTGAGAGGAGGGAGTTGGGGCGAGCAGCAGCATCTCTGTCCATGGAGACCCTCTGGTATTTATCACTTGGGCCTTATGCTGCAAATACACCTCTATTTTATCTTCAAAATGCAGACCCAGCCATGCATGATAGGTTTATGATCCCCCTCCTCATCCTCCACACCAGACAAGTGAGAGTTCTTAGATACAATTGGAAAAGAAAAAGAAAAGCAAGTGAAGTTGCTCACTCCTGTCCAGCTCTTTGCAACCCCACAGACTGTAGTCTGCCAGGCTCCTCCATCCATGGAATTTTCCAGGCTAGAATACTGGAGTGGGTTGCCATTTCCTTTTCTTGGGGATCTTCCCAGCCCAGGGATCGAACACAGGTCTCCGCATTGCAGGCAGACTCTTTACCATCTGAGCCACCAGGGAAACCAGATACAACTGGAGGTAGGTTAGAAAGCAGGGAGGGGGGCCAGCAGAGTGATTTTATCTGGATTTGTGTTTCTGGCTGGCTTCTAAATGGTCTTGTTTTGAATGTGTTTTTAAGCAGGGACCTAGAAGGCAGGCATCTGATTTTAAATCTCTTACTAGCTATGAACCCAAAGCTTTCCCAGAGAGCACTCAAGCCAGCTCTTGCTACCTGGAGAAACAGGGAACTAGATCTCAGAGGACTTGCCACAACCGTTTATAAAATGATAGTCTGCTCTTGGTGGCTGGGAAGATCCCTTGGAGGGCATGTGCACCCGCTTCAGTATTCTTGCCCAGAAAATTCTATGGACAGAGGAGCCTGGTGGGCTACAGTCCATGGGGTCACAAAGAGTTGCACATGACTGACCGACACACATACACTGTTCTTGGTGATTGGAGGGTGACGCAAGAGGTTTGCAGTTCAACTTGGGATAAGCTGGGATCTGCCTACCAAGCAGGGGCAACTGGACCACAGTGACGGGTAGGTTTCAGTAAGCGAGGGATCCAGGTGCAGGGCTGCCAGCTGGTGAGGTGCTGGGCCCCCCACCTGGATCCACCCCAGCCACTCAGGAGCCGGACTGTTCTCCTGCATCCCTGGGTGAGACCCAGCAACCAGCGCTGCCCAACTAAATGCTATCCATCTGACACATGCATCACCTGCAAAGCAGCTTTCACCGAATGAAAGCAGCTAGTCATCCAATAAACAGAGCCAGGGGCAAAGCAAAGCAACTTGTCTTTATAAAACTTGAAGTCAACACTTGTCTATCCGATCTCCTTCCTAGCCTTTGTCATTTTGATCAGTTAAGTTAGTGTTAGTCGCTCAGTCGTGTCTGCCTCTTTGTGACCCCTTGGATTGCAGCACTCCAGGCTTCCCTGTCCTTCACTGTCTCCTGCAGTTTGTTCAAATTCATGTCCATTGAGTCGATGATGCCATCCAACCATCTCATCCTCTGTTGTCTCCTTCTCCTCCCACCTTCAATCTTTCCCAGCATCAGGGTCTTTTCCAATGAGTCGGCTCTCCTGAAAACTTTCTTTCATTTCTATCACTGGAAGATATAGTGAGAAGGTAGCCATCTACCAGCCATAAAAGAGGGCCCTCATAAGAACTCAACCATGCTGGCACCCTGATTTATGACTTCAGACCTCCAGAACCGTGAGAAATACATTTCTGTTAAACCACCCAGTCTCTGGTTTTTTGTTATAATTGCCCCAGCTACCAATTATTGCTGCTTTTCTTCCCTCTGCCCCAGACAACGAGCTTCATGAGAGCAGTCTTTCGTGAGTGGTGCTGTTTAGAAACCACAGGACTTTGGCCTTCACAAGTAGGAGGAAAACCCAAGTAAATCTGTGAAATTATAAACGGGTTCGTGTTTCAGTCCTAGAGCTGTGGCTCTCAGCTTGGCTGTACCAAGGGTCACCTGGGGGGTCCTGCAAACTCCTGATGTCCTGGCTACACTTGGACCAATTAGATAAGTTTCCAGGGATGAGGACCAGCATGCTAGCATTCAAAGGCCCCCTGGGTGTCCGAGGTACAGTCAGGAGGGGATCCAGCCCCCTAAAGCTAAATGGGTACAGTACTGAGGTCCTAAGTGCTAAGATGCTAAGTCCTTCCTCCTGTTGTGGAGCTGAGTGGCCAGCTGTATGGTATCTGGGGAGGAGGGTCGAGGGACACAGAAGGCAGTGTACTCTTTCAACAAACCAAAACAAAACAGACAGCATCAAACTCATAAGAGCACTTTTTATTTGAGGCAAAGAAAAGTCTAGCTGAAAGGATTACAGTTCCAAGCAATCAAAACCCCACTGTTAGAGGCACTATTCTGATTTTGTAAATTCAATTTAGAAGAGTATTTGGGTTGCATATTCCCCAGTTCCCCAGAGTAGAAGGGCAAAGGAAAACTGAAGAGACTTCTACTAATCTACTGATTCTGACCCAACACCAAGCTGGCCGAGCCCTCGCCGGTTTGTCTAGAGGTCGCTGACCCGCTACTGAGGGACACGGGCCAAATTATGCTACACACAAGAAAAGTGAGGTGGGAGACAGCAGGTCACCTGGGCAAGGGCAGGCACCCGCAGCTTCAAAACTCCTCGTGAAAGGGGTAATCCCTGTGGGAGGCACAGCTGTCAGGAGGAAATAGGAACACATTAGCCTTTCCCGGATGAGATTTCCACTGTAACCAATTTCAAATAGAAATGATGTCTTGAGTACTGTACATTAATGCATATACACGGAATCTAGAAAAATGGTACTGATGGACCTAGTCGAGAACGGACTTGTGGATATAGCGGAGGAAAGTGAGGGTGGAACGAGCGGAGACAGTAGCACTGATACATATATACTATCATGTGTAAAACAGATAGTCAGTGGGAATTTGCTAAATAACACAGGGAGCCCAGCCTGGTGCTCTGTGATGACCTGGAGGGGTGGGAATGCGGGAGGAGAGGGAGCCTCAGGGGGAAGGGATATATATAATTATGACTGATTCGCATTGGCGTATAGCAGAAACCAACACAAAATTGTAAAATGATTTTCCACCAATTAAAAAAAAAAAACCAACAGCCTCACAGATACAGAGAACACACACATGACAGAGCAAGTGCTTGGAACACAGGGAGCAAGAGGCCACTGTCGTCTCCAGAAGCCTCCTGGGACCAGTGGGAGTTGAAATGAACAACTAAAGATGCGCTACAGGAAACACAGGGAGAGGAGACAGGCTGGACGTTGAGTTGGGGGTGGAAAGATACAGGAGCTGTTTGCCGAGGTCCACAGTCCTATGGCCTGTGTTGGAGGCATACTGGCGATAGTGCTGGAAAGCCTGGCTGGGAAGAGTGTGAAAGGCCCCAGGGTGAACCCTGCTTGGGGCAAACAACTCTTTCCTAACCCACTGCACATCAGTGGTCTGCAGCAGCTGCCCTACCATACGCTGTGTCAGCAGCTGGAAGGGGAAAGGCAACTGAATGAATGATGAGCGGTTCTCAAAGGAGAACAAGGATGTAACTTGGTGACTGACTCGCTTCTCTCTTCCCTCTCCTTTGCCCACTAGATCAAACAAGATTTTAATGTCTAAAGGGTCAGTGCCATTCACACATTCAGAGACATCAGAGAGGGTCAGTGGTAAGCTCCGCCTATGGCCACAGCGTGGCAGCCACACGCGCACAGGCAAGGGCTCGCCCCAAGCTCAGGCGAGAGTTGTTAATCAAGAAGCAAACCTGGGGACACCTGCCAGGAGAGTGGGGGAGCCACCAGGGATGCCAGCTAGGAGCTGGAGAGAGAGCACGGGCTGGAAAGACAGCGAGCACCCAGGCTGGCCGGAGGGAACGCTCACACTCTGCTTAGGAGAGTAACTACCAGAAGGGACAGAGAACAGTGAGGTCGGACGATACAAACAGTGACAGAGCAGGTCCTTAGTCTCCGTGTAAAATGGGGAGAGTCTTCTTGAAAGCAGGAAATGTGTTTTAAACTTTCCTGAGTTAATGTAGTGGTACGAAAAGGAAAAAAATAAAAACTAAAAACCAAACCCTACTTCCTTGTCATCTCCTTCCAAACTACAAATCAGAGGGAACACATGGAACCAGCTCATTCTCCTGGAGAGGTCTAGGTGGCTCCACTGTCAGAGCTGGGGTGCTGGCGGGCCCCGAGCACATAGTCTTCTGACCAAAACCCTCTCACGAGTCCTTATGGATAAAGAGTCACAGGGAAATTCTTCCAGGAAGGTGGGGGCAGGAGCCACCTGGAATATTCTGGTTTCATATGAGCCACTCAATTTTGAAAAGTGAAAGTCAATATACCTAGATGGGTGGGACAAGGTAAGAGGGAGGGGATATATATAGACATATAGCTGATTTACTTCCTTGTACAGCAGAAACTAATGTAATATTATGAAGCAACTATACCCCAGTTTAAAAAAAAAAAAAAAGAAGCTGTTTGGCTTCCAGGTTACTGCAGGTTACACCAACAGTGCACAGGAAGAGGAGAGACTAGGGCAGGGCGCCGGGCATTTGCCCGGAGCTGAGTGCGGCTCAGCTGACACGCCGTAAATGCTCCCTGCTGCATGCGGAGGAGAAGGCCAGGTAATGTGAACAAGCCAGAGCTGCTGCTTGAGCAGGACCTGGGTGGTAAGACCTCCAACAGTTATTCTTTCATCTGCATCCCTCCAGGGGCTCTCCCGGGACTCACCTCACCAAGGCACAGGCCCTCCAGTCCCTGTTGAAGCTGAGCAAGGTGTTCATATCCTCCTTGTCCAGTTCAAAGTCAAAGACCTGAAAAGAAAACAAAACAGAAACCACAACTCCAATAAAGCTCTGTAAATAGCTATTCAACACAGGTAAGGGCTTCCCTGGTGACTCAGTGGCAAAGAATCTGCCTGCTCATGCAGGAGACTCAGGTTCGATCCCTGGGTCGGGAAGATCCCCTGGAGAAGGAAATGGCAACCCACTCCAGTATTCTTGTCTGGAGAATCCCATGGACAGAGGAGCCTGGCGGGCTACAGTCCATGGGGTCGCAAAACAGTCAGACATGACTTAGCAACTAAACAACAAAATCCAACACAGAATATGAAAGCATATGACCAGCTCCAGGCAGGACCACTGGTGAGGTGTTGCCTGCTGTGCAGAGGGGTAGGAAGGAAGACTAAACTCAGAGAAAGTTTTATTACACGGTCACTCAGAACGCACATGTTTTATCTGGGTATGATACAAACGATGAAAACAGACCTTTCCCTTCTAGATCCTCCAGGCAAAATGATACTTCTTTTTTTTCTATTTTGTTCACTTCAAAACCTCTGCCCAGGGAACTCCCTGGCAGGCCAGTGGTTAATACTCTGTGCTTCCACTGCAGGGGGCGAGGGTTTGATCCCTAGTCAGGAAGCTAAGATCCCACATGCCATGTGGCCTGGAAGCTTAAAAACGAGGAAGGGGAACGTGTGTATATCTATGGCTGATGTGTGGCAGAGACCAACACAATATTGTAAAGCAAGTGTCCTCCAATTGGGCTTCCCTGATGGCTCAGATGGTAAAGAATCTGCTTGCAATGCAGGAGACCCAGGATCGATCCCTGGGTTGGGAAGATCCCCAGGAGAAGGCCATGGCTACCCTCTCCAGTATTCTTGCCTGGAAAATTCTATGGACAGAGGAATGTAGGAGGCTACTGTTCATTGGGTCGCAAAGGGTCGGACACAGCTGAGCGACTAACACATCCTCCAGTTAAAAGTAAATCGGTTTAGAAAATAACAAAAGTGGGTCTTTAAAAAAAATTTTTTTTTAATGAAAATGTTTCTTTTCCAATGCTTTGAAAAAATAAAAGAGGAAACAAAAAAAAATCCATCTCTAGCAGGGTATGTGTTTCTCATGCTCACTATTTTACCCCCCTATCTACCTCCCCCACCCTGCCCAGGCCCCAGGCGGCCAGCAGCTTGTGTTCCAGCCGCAGCCTCTGGCCAGTGGAACAGGAATGATCAGTAGCTCTCCCTGGAAACAGAGCCATGGGAACCAGGGCTTGGGTAAAGACAGAGAGCTGCTCGCCTCAGGGACAGCAGAGGCTCAGGGACACTGGGACCCTCCTGGTGAGCTCATCTCCTGGCCTGGCTCCCGACACTGGTGCGGGAGGGGCTGTGATGTTAGAAGGCCTCCTCGGCTCCGGCAGGTGCGCAGAGAATCCACACAGAACACCTCACTGGAGCCCTGCAAGGTCTCTGCAGGCCACGGAGCTGTCAGCACAGCAGAGTTTCCTGAGTGCTTACAAAGTACCAGGTGCTGTGTGCATCTTATTTCATCTTCGTGATAACCCTTGAAACAGTTACCAATTTTACAGATGGGGAATCTGAGCCCTGATGCAAATCCAGGCAGCATCACTCAAGAGCAACATTTCTTGGGCAAATGACAAGTCCCTGAGAAGTCCCAGCATGGGTGTGTGCATGTATAACGAGGCCCAGGTCCACCCTGGCACAGCACTGCCACCCACAAGGAACCAGTGTCCCATGTCTACAGTGGGCTCCCTGTCTGAGAGGAGATGGCGGGGGGCCCACACATGACCATCCAGAGGCCCGATGAAAAGCTGGCCCCTCCTCCACCGAGGGGACCCCGGGCCAACCAGCCAAGACTTACCTGGAAGTTCTCAGCAATGCGTTCAGGTGTCACCGACTTGGGGATCACGATCAGGTTCCTCTGCATGGGGAATCGGATCAGCACCTGTGCAAAGAGATGCCGAGTGCATACGTCCATCAGGAGCTCTGCACTTTTCACTCGCCTAACCTGACCACCCCCTGGCCCACACCCGAAGAGAGAAACCCCAGAACCTCACAGTGAGGAGACCAGCTCAGGGGTGATGCCTCACGCCCCGCAAGGTGGAAGGGAAGTGCTCAGGTCCCAACCCCCAGCCCAGCTCTCAGCCTCCGCGTCTCTCTGTATGTTACTCCCTGTCTAGCAGCTCGCGCTGGCCTTTGGGAGCACACAGCTGAGCCCTTCTGCGAGCAGAGATGGGCTTTCCTTAACAGGGTGAGTGTGGACCCTCATGGTAGCCTTCAGAGGTAGCGGGGCAGGTCCGATCATCCCCAGCCCCACACGGTCTTCTAACGCTCCTCTGGGCCCTTTCTACCACGCTTCAAGACCCTTGCTTCTCCAGGCTAACGGGAACCACCACAAATGCAGGAAGTTCTGGGAACAGTCACGAGAGCCTGGAAATGGCCGCACCTGGGCTGTGGTTTTATTGTGCTTGTCTGCAATCGCTTTGATCCTGGGGTCATCCAGTATGGAAGGGTCCTCGGGCTTGGCCCTGGAGACAGACAGCAAGACGGTCTGCGTGAGCGACCACCGTCACCACTGCTCAAGGCAGCCGTGACCCTAACCCTAAGGCCCATCGACCTCAGAGGGCAGCCCGCCAGTCTCCTCCTGACTCAGAGCTCAGTTACAAACTCACAACCCTTTGGAAAAAGAGGAGGCATCCTGCTACTAGAAATGCCGACCAGGAAACCCAACAGGAGGCTCCCGGGGAGGTCTGCTGATCACCTCGGAAGCACTCTCCTTGATGCTGGATTTTCCTTTTTCAGCTATTTCTAATCTCTACCAACAGACAAGAGAACACGATTCCACAGAGACTCACCAGGGCCTGTCGGGAGAGCCGAGGGGACTATAGGCAGTCACCACAATGCCTTTGGAGTTGCAGTACTGGATTAACTTCTCCTGAGTGAGGTATGGGTGGCACTCGATCTGCAGATACACACAGGAGGGTTGATGCTGCCCCGTGTGGGCACAGGCCAAACCGGAAGTCTTCCCTGGCTAAGAACCTTCCCTCCAGACAGAAAATTATGGGCAACCCGCGTCCCATCTACTGGATGGGTGGTGACAACTCTTATTTCCTGGCTAGTATTCTTGACATTAAGGATCCTAGTCCTGTTACCATGGCCACGGGCCTCGAGGGTTTTTTCTGGCTTTGGCCATTTATCAACTGTGACAGGTCTGAGGATGTCAATGCCTGCACACAGCTCGTCAAGAGTCTAAGTCATCACAAGCCAGGCTCAAAACCCTTTCTCTCCTGCAAGTTTCACTCTCGGATATGGCACCGTCTTTTCTGAGCCATAACTCAGGACTCTGCCAGTGCCCAGGGACCCACCTCCTGGGTGATATGGATTAACAAGGAACCGCTAGCATCAGAGTGTCACAGAACAGTCTCCCACACACACCAGCTTCCCTGCTGACATTACCTGGTTAACCGCCGGCTTGTATTTTAAGCCAGGTTTGTTTAAGATCTTCTCCACTTGGAGATGGTTGAAGTTGGAGACTCCAATAGCTTTCACCAGCCCTTCGTCCACCAGCTCTTCCATGGCCTAGAAACCAAAGAGGGTCCGCTTGCTGCTGACATGTGCCCAGAAGGACAAGGACCAGAAGCACCTCTTATACCAGCCAGCTTAACAGATCATGCCCTTACTATTTAGTGCCAGCAAGTCAGATCTTTGGGAAGACAAGAGGCTTCGAGACAAAAGCCAGGATGGCTTTGATGAGGCAGGAGGAGCCACAACAGTGACAGAGGAACAATCATGGCAAAAGAAATGGTAGAGCAGGTCATTCACGCCTGGTCCCTTACAAGGAGGCCCGGGGAGCCAGCAAGAAAGGGGAGGCCAAGCCCCAGGGGCTGCCTTACCGTCCAGGTATCCACGAAATCTTTCTCACTGGGAATCACGTTGCCGTCCTCATCCAACGGGAAGAAGTCTTTCCCAGGCTGCAGTAACAATCAAAAACAATCACAGACCTGCAGAGATCTACCAGGGCAGACGCACTGTGGAAAGCAAAGTTCTAAAGCAATTACTCTAAACTGCAACAGCTGTCTGTTTTCAGAGGATAATCAAGGGCAAATCCATGTCACTGGGAAAAAGAAATAGCAGACAGCTCCTGAAGCCTCCAGACCCCTTTTCTATCAGAGGGGTGGGCACTGACCATTGTGTGGAGATGGACAATTCTCAGTCAGTGAGATGAAGCCTGCTATGGATGGGGGTATCTGGATAGTGGGGGACCCAGGGCCCATGTCCTGGCTGGACCCAAGCCTACAAAACCACCACCTCACCGAGCCTCACCAGCTTATTGTGAAAAAAACAAAGGATGCAAGTCAGGCCTGGATACACCACAGTGCAATAAAATAAGAGCTTCAGGGTAAAACTCGCATGCTTTCACACTGGTTGATGAAGCAGAAAACTGAGCCTGTGGCTAGATGGAGGTTAAGGGCAGAATAACTCTAGAGCTCTTCTGTGTCAAGAGGAAAGTTGCCGAGGTTTATCAAGCTTCCGCAGGATGTCATGTGTATGGAATACAGGAAAATGCATGTATTAAGTGCAGGGTGCGTGCGTGCGTGTGTGTGTGAAGGTGCCTGAGGTGGTGGGGAGCAGTGGTAGCTGATGATGCCTTACCGGCAGGAGTGGTAGCTGATGATGCCTTACCGGCAGGAGTATCACCTCAGCTGTGTTCACTGTTGCAAAGGTTGAAGTTACCCAGTTACCAAATAACAAAGAGTCGTGCTCCTCCAACTCTGAAACATGCATGTGAGCCACCCTTGGTTTGGGTCAAAGGGCTGGGTGGGGCCCGAGGCAGATTTCTAACAAGCTCCAGGGCAAGGCCACTGCTGCTAGTCTAGGGACCGCAACTTGAGCACAGTGGCAGGGGCACATACAGAGGGTCTATCTGCCCGCGACCTGCTAACATTTGAAAAGACCCTGATGCTGGGAAAGACAGAGGGCAGGAGAAGGGGACGACAGAGGATGAGATGGCTGGATGGCATCACCAACTCAATGGACATGGGTTTGGGTGGACTCCGGGAGTTGGTGATGGACAGGGAGGCCTGGCGTGCTGCGGTTCATGGGGTTGCAAGGAGTAGGACACGACTGAGAGACTGAACTGAACAGGAGAGGGCGATGCCACTGGCGACCCCTGAGCCCCAGGCCCCTACCTTGAAGCCCGTGGGCCAGTGGATGAGGTAGAGGTCCAGGTAGTCCAGCTTCAGGTCACTGAGCGTCTTCTGGCAGGCACCTTTCACCAGGTCCTTGTCGTGATACGTGCACCACAGCTGAAGCCAGGGAGGGAACACGTCTTAGTCCGCAGGCCAGGAGCCAGATGGCTCGGGGACAGGGGACTCACTTTCCACACCCCACAACCCACCCACTTCACCGTGATGCTGTCAACAGTGGGCACAGAGATTCCACTGCACACTTGGATCCTAACTTCCCAAAGGAAGGGAGGATAATCAGGTCAAGGAACCCTTTCAGGAGGACCAAACTGAAGGCACAAAATGGAATGGGCAGGTTGGCAAGCCAGCCCCAGGCCCTGAACATAGTTCTCAGGGCATACTTTCCCACCAGGCTGGTCTTTGTGGGGCCAGCCTCACCCTCCCACCCAGTATCTCTTGGGTACCACCAAGAGAGCTCCATCTGCAGAGGGGAACCAAGTCCTATCATCAGAGATAACCCTCTGGAAAGGGGTGCCAACCCATAGCCTTGGCCTAATCAGCAAAGGGCTCCAGCCAATGGGTCCCAGTGGAATGACCATCCAATAGACAGGCAAGCCCTGGAGCCCACATGGCCTTGGGTGTGGCCTTGAGTCAACACATTTGCCCAGGAAGAACCGCCTGCTGGGTGATAACCCTAGCCGTGTTCAGAGACCCCAGAGTGCGGTCTTGGCTCCTAAACGGATGCTGCCCTGGATGAACATGGACAAGAACCCTCCCTCAGGCTCCCCTGCGGGGTGGGGTACCTTGCTGACGATGAAGAGGTCCTCACGCTTCACCACCTTCTCCTGCAGCTTTGCCTGGAGGGCCAAACCCACCTCGTTCTCGTTCTGGTACACATGGGCACAGTCAATGTGACGGTACCCAAGGTCAATCGCCACCTTCACAGCCTCTGTCACTTTGCCTGGAGGGGACTGAAAGAAACAGGAAATGGAAGGCATGGGGATAAGACCAAAAATGAAACAAAACACAGTCTGCACACAAGCCAGGAAGAAGGGAACCCTGGCTCCTTAGCAGCTCCTGTTCCTTCAAGGCCCGCAAAGCCAGGCCACCCCAGGTGAAACGCTGTGGTGCTTCACTTTAGGAAAATCTGACCATCCTTTACTAGCAACACAGATCACCTTAACTATATAGACCAAAGCCCCTCGCTTCCTTGTTTGTTCAGCATCTGTTGATTTACAAATCACTGTAAAACAAACCACTGTGGTGTTGGATAAGACTCTTGAGAGTCTCTTGGACTTCAAGGAGATCCAACCAGTCCATCCTAAAGGAAATCAGTCCTTTAGGACAGAGTGTTCATTGGAAGGACTAATGTTGAAGCTGAAACTCCAATATTTTGGCCACCTGCTGTGAAGAACTGACTCACTGGAAAAGATCCTGATGCTGGTAAAGATTGAAGGTGGGAGGAGAAGGGGACAACAGAGGATGAGATGGTTGAATGGCATCACCGACTCAAGGGACATGAGTTTAAGCAAGCTCTGGGAGTTGGTGATGGACAGGAAAGCCTGGCGCGCTGCAGTCCATGGGGTCGCAGAGTCGGACGCGACTGAGCAACTGAAGTGAACTGTATAAACAAAAGCCCCCACTATCTCTATCTGTTAGGTTCCTAAGACAATGAGGGATACTACTGCTTTCAAACAACTCAAAATGCTTCAAAATTGCTGTTAAATATTCACCCCAAATCCCGTTTGGTTCTCAAGTTCCGGCAGTGAACGCCTATGACTTATTTTCTCCTTCCACAAGTGGATTCTGGTATTGGTCATCACTTGTTTTTACACAGTCTGGGGAGTATCAAAGTCAAAAACACGACTGTTGCAGGTTCAAAGGCCTGTGCTCAAATCTCACGGTGTAGGAATCTGCTTTAAGAGGTGGAGGCGGGAGGTGGCTGCTCAGAGGCATTTAGTGGACAGAAAGGAGTTGACAGGAGCAGGAAACGGGAGCTGTGGAAGACCATCATACGATTTGTGGTCAGAGCTGCATGGAGACTGAACGCTGCCCCTGCTTGGACCATGTATGTGCATATCTGGTGAGCAGGAAGGCAGGGCACCACCCCGCCATCCAGCACCCAGCCTGACTGTGCACACACCCATCTCCGCGACACTCCTGCTTGGACCAGAGAGGTGGAAAACAAACACATGTGCATTGGACTGTTGGGTGAATAGGGCGCATTCCTGCCGAGAGCTGGGGTAGAAAAGAATGAGCAGGGGAACTCCCCGGGGGCCATGAGCAGCTGCAGACATCTGCTGTTTTGATATCAGCTGTTGCGAACAGAGGAAGGCAGAGGAGCGCAGGACCGAGCCATGAGCTCGCCCAGCTCACTTGTCACCCCAGAGGGAGCAGGCGGGGGCAGACGGGCAATGCTGACCTCGGGTGTGACATCAGACGACCTGGCCATCTCCTAGGTCCCCCGGAGGACCCAAGCTGTACTTGCAGTCTTCCCCACCCTTCATGGTGAAAGGAACAGAGCAGGGAACCTCAGCATAGCCAGAAATACCACAGCTTCCCTGGGGCCCCCTGGGCACTGCTGTCGCGGATGAGAGCAGGGCACACCCCTCCCTAGGAGAGAGAGCCAGGTGGTATACAGAGACACAGGTCAGGGACTCCAGCATGCCATCAACTTTCTTCAGGCTTGAAGGTACCCTGGCTGGATTTTCTCTGTGGGGCCCTGTACTGTGCTGGTCTAGCACCTCACCGCCCCCAACCCCGGGCAGAGGGCAGGCACCTTTCTGAGGCCCGGCCACACACTATATCTGCCACAGTGACTGGTACAGGGCCCGAGATGTGACCCCAGGCAGGCCCACAAGATTCCATCTTTGGACCTCAGCTGGCACTCCCAGGACACAGATTCCTTCTGCTGGCGACTCTGTGCGGGGAGCACATGTGCCAGGAGGTGCTAGATGGAAGCGGGGTTTGAGGGGCAGATGAAGAGTGGACGAGAGACAGCTCCTGGTCACATGCTTCATAGCCCTGGATCTGGTACTGCTGACAACTTCTAAGTCAGTGACTCCTCACACGCAACACATCTTCTTTCCTGTTTAAGATTAAATTGATTATTTGGTTCCTTGGGACCAAAAGAGTGCTGAGTAGGATAATTAAGGCTGCTGAATGATTGACCCAAAACTTTGAAAAAAAAAAAAAAGGTTCTTGTGATGCTTTTATAGAGGAGCCAAGGCCAGAAATGACCTACAAGAGGTCACCAAGAAGTTGTGGCTCCCCGACCCTTGCCCGGACAGAAAAGACAGATTAGTTGGAAAGCACGTGCTGAGAAGCTGAGTCCAAACTGCTTTCAAAGGACAATGAGGAGCAGAAGCGAGGACTGTTGGGCATTTCCAAATTAAATACGTACAAGCTATGGCAATCCATAAGACTCCAGCAAACGGATACTACATGTTGGCTTCCCCTTTCCAGAGACACCATTGCAGTGATGCGGGGGAAGGCTGCCTGGGGCCACCGGCCCTGTGTGCAGTGGGGACAATGGCTCTCACCTGGGCTGGGCGGGCCAGGGCCAGCCCAGGGCCAGGCATGCGGTTACTAGAAGGCTTGTGCCAGGGCAGGTCCTGTCACAAATGGAACCTGACCCGCCTGGTGTGCAGTGCACAATGGCTTGGAGAGAAAATAACAACAGCTCCCGCTTGTTATGGATCAGTCTTCACCAGTTTTTAGGTGTATCACTGAATTGCATCTCCACCACAACCCTGGTTATCTGTGATCTCTGCAGAGTTTACGAAACTGGCCCATGATCGAGCAGTGAGAAAGAGATGTCAGGGTTTGAACTCTGGCACCAGGACCTGAGGGCCAGCCTTGGGTCAGGCCTGTCCTTGGAGGAAGGGAGACACTGGTCACGGAGAGAACAAGTCACCCGGGCTTGGAAAACCATCCTCTGGGGTGAAAATGTACCGGAACCCACAAACTACGTTCAGTACTAATTACCCAGAACCCTCCCCAGGAGGAGACTAAACTAACTTTCCTCATCACTAATGAAGCAGCTGCTTTAAGATCTGGTGGGGGAAAAAAAAAAAATGGCTCGATAAACTTGGGAATGCCAACACACGATTCCACCATCTCCTCACCCCCTGGCCACATTGAAAACTGCCAACACAAGGCAGGGGTCCAGACTGAGGCTTTGAAAAGAGGATAAATCATGAAAATATGTTTCTATACGTCTAACAGGAAATCCACAGAAAACCAGTAGAGGAAACACCCAAGTTATGAATAAGCAAATTATACAAATCATACAGGCGAAATCATGTTTGAAACTCACTTCTGCCACTAATCTGCCCTGTGACTTGGGCACATCTGCCCATGCCCATCCCCTCAGAACTTAGAGCTCTGAGCTTGAGCAGCAACTGGACAATGTTCTGGCTGATGGTACCAAGTGACGTCGCTGACAGGTCTCTGTACCCCTGAGACCTGCCCCCCCACCCTAAACTGGGCCTGTTTCCTTTTCATGTAACACTCCAGGTCAGGCAGTCCCAACTCGAATAATTACTATCCGTGTCTCTGTCTCTCCCCTCCTTTTAAAACCTAATCATCTTCCACTCTGCTTGGAGCTCGTGCTAGTTACCTTAATATCCCTCCCTCTATTCCCTCTGCAAGTCAGAAGCAAACAAACAAACAGCAAAAATACCACAGCTCCAAACTTGGAGAAGGGAATGGCAATCCACTCCAGTATTCTTGCCTGGAGAAATCCATGGGTAAAGGAGCCTGGCAGGCTACAAAGTCCATGGGGTCGCAAAGAGTCAGATACAACTTAGCACACACAGCTCCGAACAACAAAGGTTATAAAACAGTGTTATTGGTTAAAAAACAAACAAACAAACAAAAACAGTATCTCAGAGATTGAGTCCTTTGTAGTTTTAACATGGGGATGTCTGGAAAGAGAGGACTGTGTTCTTTCTGACCTTTTAAAAATATTTTCTTCAGTTAGCAGGTATCACTTTTGTAATGAAGAAGGGGGATAGGAATAAAGGAAAGTTCACTTTGAGGGGGGGAAAAAACCTGGGTAAGAAGTTTAACAGCGTGTCAATGATAAACTTGGAGCAAAAATAGGTAACCATAACTTTTGATGAAAAATTTGATTGATAAAGAAACAGGGCACCAACCTCTAAGGCCTTGAAAAGTAACACATCAGAGAAAAGTTGTCACTGAAAAGCATTGTTTAACCTCTTCTGATTAAACAGCTTCACTTCAGAGAAACTCAATCTACATTTTAAAAAAACTAACCTTACTTTTTAATGAGAAACGCTGGGCTGGAAGAAGCACAAGATGGAATCAAGATTGCCAGGAGAAATATCAATAACCTCAGATATGCAGATGACACCACTCTTATGGCAGAAAGTGAAGAAGAACTAAAGAACCTCTTGATGAAAGTGAAAGAGGAGAGTGAAAAAGTTGGCTTAAAGCTCAACGTTCAGAAAACTAAGATCATGGCATCTGGTCTCATCACTTCATGGGAAATAGATGGGGAAACAGTGGAAACAGTGTCAGACTTTATTTTTGGCGGCTCCAAAATCACTGCTGATGGTGATTGCAGCCACGAAATTAAAAGACGCTTACTCCTTGGAAGGAAGGTTATGACCAACCTAGATAGCATATTTAAAAGCAGAGACATTACTTTGTCAGCAAAGGTCTGTCTAGTCAAGGTTATGGTTTTTCCAGTGGTCATGTATGGATGTGAGAGTTGGACAGTGAAGAAAGCTGAGCGCCGAAGAATTGATGCTTTTGAACTGTGGTTTTGGAGAAGACTCTTGAGAGTCCCTTGGACAGCAAGGAGATCCAACCAGTCCATCCTAAAGGAGATCAGTCCTGGGTGTTCATTGGAAGGACTGATGTTGAAGCTGAAACTCCAATCCTTTGGCCACCTCATGCGAAGAGTTGACTCATTGGAAAAGACCCTGATGCTGGGGAGGATTGGAGGCAGGAGGAGAAGGGGACAACAGAGGATGAGATGGTTGGATGGCATCACTGACTCGATGGACATGGGTTTGGGTAGACTCCGGGAGTTGGTGATGGACAGGGAGGCCTGGCGTGCTGTGATTCATGGGGTTGCAAAGAGTCAGACACGACTGAGCGACTGAACAACAACAACAACAACTTTTTAATTATCGGTTTTGTTTAAAATACTAGTGATGTCATGATATAATTTTCTGCTTCTCATTATATATAAAGCATTTCAACTACATGTATGCTAAACAGACATTTTTGGCCTAATTTCTCAAAATGTATTCCAAGTTCCAGTTAATTTATTTAGAATCTTCTGGAAGAGAAATTGGCAAACTTTTTCTGTTAAGTGGCCAGACAGAAAATACTTTAGGCCTTGTGGGCCAAACAGTCTCATCACACCTGTTCAACTCATCTGCTGCATAAACAATATTTAAAGCAGTGAGATGTGTTCTAATAAAACTTTGCTTATAAAAATTACCAACCCCTGGGGGTTGCTGGAAAAGCACACAAAGAAACGGGCATTAGGCAACAGTCCCAGTCTTGATTTGTCCCATTTACAACTAATATTCTCGTTTGCAGTTCAGCACCTTAATAACCAAAAGGTAATTTCTCAGGAGTCAGTGGTTAAGACTCTACCCTTCAATACAGGGGCACTGGTTCGATCCCTGGTCAGGGAACTAAGATCCCACATGTCATGTGGTACAGCCCAAAAGTAGACAAACAGAAACCCTCCCAAAACAAAACAAAATAACAAAATGGTATCCTGATATTGAACATAAAGACATTCTGGAGACTGAAAGGGTTTATACCCTGCTCCAGTTTAATCAGTGGACAATAAAGTCTGGGGAAACCTGTGTGCTTACACACGATGCCCCTATCTGATGGTTTTATACCAAGAAGACTTCAAGTCTGCCACACTCATAAGACTCCAATAGAATAAGCATCTGGGAGAATCCAGAGAATGACGACAATGTCCAGTCTTTCACCTCAACAGAGGCGCTTTTATTGCTTGGTGCAGATAAGCCAATCTCATTTGGCTCATGTTCAATTACGTCCAAATTTACAGTTTAATAATGTAAACTACAATTTCATATGATAAAGAGGAGACTGCCTAAGAAGGATCTTTTTCGTTGCCTTATCACATGAAAACAGTCCATTTTGGCTATGGTTTCTACACCAAAGCTCACAACCAGGTCTGGCCACAAACACAAACAAAGAAAACTGAGATTAACTGTCTCTCACTCAGTGTGAATCCAGCTGTCCTAAATTACACCACTGTCTCCACTTGGTTGCAATGGAGGCGGCCCAGGTCTGGCCCTGCGCAGGCAGGACTTATTTAAGTATCTTCGCTCTTGAAGACCTTCAGGTGGAGGCCTGCAGGGAGATGAAGCAGGCGAACAGAAAGACATGCTACTGGTTTAGCGCTGACTCTTCTAGCCCAGGATTCCAGGCCATCAAGAGCATGGCCTGAGTTCTTTCTCAGCATTTTCTCCTAAAGGAAGTGTTATCACCCTCAAAGAGGCAAAAACTGGTTTGTTGGGGGCAAAAACAAAAACACATATCTTATTAAATGTTCTGTGGCCTGTCAAAGAGTCACAGGACACACACAGATGTACTGTCTATCTGTGATGTTGAATTTTCATTGGGTGGGGGACCATTAGGGGGAAATGTCTCAAAGGCTTGTGGGTGTGGGCAGAAGATGATGGAAAAGCAGCAGAGAAAACTGTCCTCCATTCCTAGGCTTGGAGTATGTAGGTGAGTTACAACAGCTATTTACTATCAACAAGTTTTCAGCTAGTTCCAAACATTTATCAGCAACAGGACACTGGTCAGCATCAGAAGTAATCTGTTTTAGCCGCTTCCTGGGAAGACAATGCCCGTGGCTTATTTACCGTCCACTGGGGAAGGCAAGCCTGCCAAGGGGAAACGGCCTCTAAGCCACATGGGCTTGGAGGCAGAGATGCTCTCCCAGTGGGCTGAAACCTTCACCTCCAAGGAGAGGACGGGAGTCTGAGGACCTTCAAAGTAACTGACTGGAGACTCCCAGAGCCCTGCCAAGGGTCCAAAGGATACAATACAGCCACCATGATATGGAAGATCCATGGGAACCAGGAACTGCCCCCACTCCCAGGGCCTCCCCAGTTCTCACAAAGATAAGCAAATGGTATTTAGGTCACCCCATTTTTGTCCAGCATCTGTGAAAATATCTATTTCACACATACAGGGGAAAGTTATCAAACACTATTCATATACTTGTCCTTATAAAGAAGGAAATCTACTCCAAGCCCATACTTAAACCATTTATTTCACTATCACCTCCCCTACCGTGCCTCTACACAATTCCAAACAACTTCAACTCCTCACCCACTCCCCCAAATCTGAAATTATCTTACTTCTTCGTATTAATTCAACATGTTATCCTTAGGATATCTACCATTTAATAGGCTCTGGAGCCTATTAAATAGTTTGTGACCAAGTCAGATGCTACCCTTACACTCAACGAACTTACTGGAGTGAATGATCTAAACGTACAGATTTATAGAGCTATCTTAACTAAATATACAGCTTTGGGGGTAGGTTTTAAGAGCTCAAGCAAATGATTTAAAGCCCTGTTTTAAATCAACTTTTACTCCTTATTTACCCCCAGAGTACTGACTTTGAAACGATGGACCTAAGGTCCCAATTTTTGAAACCATAAACTTAGAAGGCTCAGCGAGGTGGTGGTTCTGTTCCAGTGACACATGTATGTCTGTGTGCTGCCTCAGAAATTGTAATTTGCCACTGCCAAGCAAGTGTCTGTTTACATCCATTCCAAGAGAATAACCTATGACAGACTGAATTTAACTTGGTACAATGGTCATAATTCAATTACACCCTTAGAGCCACCACTGGACTTTGGAAGGAAACACAGGGCACAGATAACTCAGATTGCTTTGTCCGAGAAACACTTTTCATAGGAGGCAACTCCACGACAGTGAACGTTTACAAGATTTCAGCTGCTGATTTTAGGGTAGAGATAAATACCATCCTCTGTCTCTTTCAGGCCATTTCAAGGTGCCCTTCATCTCTAGTCTTTTCTTGTCAGTGTGCAAATGGCCAATGCCCAGTCCTATATTTAAAGTTCCTGGAAAACCCGAGTCATAGCCGTGGAATGTAATGTACAAAATACCCGAAGCTAACTTACAAGCTGTTTAAAAATTGGGGTTTTTGCCCCGGCGCCCGTAACATCACTCCTCAGTGCTCCCCAACTGTCAGATACTCAGGCTATCATTTTTACTCCTAACCTTTTCCTGGGGACGCTGTGAAGAGGTTCCAGGGGTGCCGACGTTTTCGGAGGCAATTTTAACTACTGATGCCAGTCCACAGTTCTGCATGGGCGGGAATCTCCCCTCACCACCCGCACCTCCGCGGATTCCTTCGTCCAGCACAGGACACCCCGAGGGGCACGCCGGCCTCCGGGAGTTCAGCGACCCGCGCGTTTGGGGACAGTGTAAATAGAAAGGTCCTGGGCACACTCGTGCCGCCTAATTCAATTACCTGCAGACTCCAGGCTTACCTTGGGATGCTTATTCCTGAGGGAGCAAAGCGGGAAACGGTTAAGGACCAACTATTTCGAAGAAAGAAAAAAGGCGCGGGCGCCCACAGGTGCAGTTAGACGAGGGACGCCGGCGCCCCACGCCTCTTTTTGCTCCATCTCGGGGAACGCCCCTCCCTGACCTCCATCCACCGAGCCACAGCGACGGAGACTCGGGAAAATTTCCCTTAGACCGGCGCCCCCTAGTTGCCTTTCCAGTTGAGATTGGATCGCATGCACGAGGGGATATATGGTGTCGGCCACCCGCGAGCCGTTCTCAAGCACCTGTTCCCCTCCCTAGCCCACCCCACCGTAAGTCCCCCGGCCCGAGACCGAGGCAAGCGCCCCGCCCGCCTCAGAGCCCTGGCTCCCGAACCGCAGGCCCAGATCCCGCCGGGGACCCGACCAGCCCGAGCGTGGCTCCCTAGAGGCCTGGCGTGCGCCGCGGGGGCCGCTGCTCAGGGTCATTCTCGGTCCCTTCCCGCCCCAGGCCGCGCCGAGCACTTAAGCGAGTCCCGGAGTACGCTCGCCAGGGCACCTTACCTTCCAGGTGCCCAGCCCCAAGATGGGCATCTTGGCGCCGGTGTAGAGCACGATGTGGTTGGCCATGACTGCTCAAGCTCCGCTGTCTGGGATCAGAGGACCGTGCAGAGCAGGCTCAGCGCGGTTCTTTAAATAGCGGGTGAGGCAGGCCGAAGGGGCGGATATGATGGGCGTCTGGCTCGGCAAGCGCAGCTTCTGATTGGCCGCCCCGCCAATCAGGATGCCGCGCGTCTGTTTAGCCCGGGGGTCTATGCGAGGAAGCGCCTCCTGCTAGGTCCTAGCGGCACCGGATTCCTTTTGAGCGGGCGGTTTACCCACGCCCCCACGCGGCGCAGCGAGCACCGCCAGCAGCTGTGGAGTGTGGAAACACGAATGCTTTAGCAAAAGTAACAGAATTCCCATAAATAATAGCCTGGGAAGGAGTTTTGGTTTCAGGTTGTTTTTTTTTTTTTTTGAGAGCACAGAAGGATAAGTTTATCTATTGTTCAAGCCTAGTAGCATGCTTTTTTGGGGGGGAATTTGACCAAAGCCAGGAATTTAATTTGTAGGAACACACTGATGAGATGGTTGGATGGCATCACCGACTCAATGGACATGAGTTTGAGTAAACTCCAGGAGTTGGCGATGGACAGGGAGGCCTGGCGTGCTGCAGTCCATGGGGTCGCCAAGAGTCCAACACGATTGAGGGACTGAACTGAACTGACTACTACTGCTGGAGTTTAGCGCCCTTTGCTCTCAGTAAGGTGCACGCCAGAGAAATGGTTTGCAATCTTGTTGCAGAGCATCAGCTTGAGATTTGGGTTTGTCTAGCCTGTATGTAGCCTCCTAGGGCTATCTAAACACTCCGCCCTAGATGTGAACTGTTTGTACACACTGAACGTGGTTCAGCAAGCCTTTCTCCTAAAGCCAGACTCTCTTGAGGTTAGGAATCCTTGATGAGCTTAATCCCAAACACGCAGAGGACATTGAGTCTTTGGAAAGTAAGACTCTACAGAAGCAGCATATTTCATACACAGTAACTTAGCAAAGCTCTCTAGATGAATAAGGCAGAAACCCACAAAAGAATAGTTAACTTTAATATTATAGCTTCAAGTATGCCAAATTAGGAGGAGTAAGATGATTGGGCTTCCCACGTGGCACTAGTGGTAAAGAACTTGCCTGCAATGCAGGAGACAAAAAAGATGTGGGTTCAGTCCCTGGGTGGGGAAGATCCCCTGGAGGAGGTCATGGCAACCCACTCCAATATCTTGCCAGGATAATCCCATGGACAGAGGAGCCTAGTAGGCTCTAGTCCATAGGGTCGCAAAGAGTTTGACATGACTGAAGGGACTTAGCAGCAGGTAATGAGTTAATCAGTCCTAATTAGCAGTCCTAACACATTCTTTCCCAAGATAACCAAAAGAAAGTTGCTGAAAGACCTTTGTGGACAATTTTGGCTTCTTTTGAACAACCCCTTTCCATGATACCGTACTCTACCTCAAACTTGCTCTTCCTGCTCTATCTCCCTTTAATATTTCCCCTAATTATGTGAGATTGGGAACTACATTTGCCTGGGGATGACTCAGAACCCAGACCTCTTTAAATTCCATTCTGGTGATTTTCCTCTCAGTGCCTTCTAAAAAGTGCCCCCCCCCACCGCCCCCGGAAAAATTTGTGCAAAACAGACTAGGCCAGAGACTTTTCCATTTGACTTTTATAAAAACGGTTGTGGGTAGGCAAATTCTGATACTATTTCCCCCCCAATAATAACAATTTGAGTCCTACAGCTAGGAACTTGGTTTGTGGTAAAATAGCAGTAGTCATACCACTCTTTATGCATAAATCTCTGTTGGTATAGAGGCTGCTGTCCTAAGGGCTAGTCTCATAGAGAAATTATACACCTTGAGTGAGCAGGTTGGTATACACAGAAGGGTCATCTGTTAGGGACATACATTCAATATAAATGGCTTGTTGTTGTTTCTTTGATGATTGAGTTTAACGGTTGACCGTGGCATGAAGGCATAACTGGCTGAAAATGAAGTATTCTGACTGGGCTAGCAAATGTAAAAAGTCAGACCTGTGGATCTTCTATAGCAATAGTGGTACTATAGTGCAGACATACTGTTGTTATAGTCACTTTACTATTCTGTTACTTCTGTAATCTTTGTAAAATGCTGTTGTGCACATATCACAATTGAGCTTTAAAAAAACCGTCAACAGAATTCTTCTGAGAAACCTTCTAGTAATCCCTAGCAAGAGCAATAAGAACCTTAAAGGACTCTAAACCAGTAATCCTGTCATGAGAACCAGTAATCTCATTCTGAGGGAGTAATTTAGAAGGAAAATACACATACATGCACACAGACACCTTACTATAGGAATAGGGCAGGGACTGGGCAAGTGAGGTACTTAGGTGAAAAATTGCAGCCTGAATGTGGATACTTCCTTAAATTTTATACCCCTGGCATTTCACTTGAATCACCCTAGTCTACACACACACCCACACACCCACACACACGTATGTTTGAAAAACAGTTCTATACACATAATGGAAAACTATAAATGTCCAACAATAGCAAGAGACAAGGTGTAGCCATTAAGGGAAGACAGGGGCTTTCCTGGTAGCTCAGTGGTAAAGCATCCACCTTGCAATGCAAGTGACACTGGTTCAGTCCCTGGTCTGGGAAGATCCCACATGCCTCGGAGCAATTAAGCCCTAAGCCCATGTGTGCGCCACAACTACTGAGCCTGTGCTCTGGAGTCGGAGAGCCGCAACTACGGAAGCCCACACACCCAGAGCCTGTGCTCCGCGACAAGAGAAGCCACTGTAATGAGAAGCCCATGCACGGCAACAAAGAGTAGCCCCTTCTCTCTGCAACTAGAGAAAGCCCACGTGCAGCAACGAAGACCCACCACAGCCAAACAATAAAATTAATAAATCTTTTTTTAAAAAAAAGAATGAAGACAATCTAGATATAGAGAAAAATATATACGAAATAACCCTAAGGTTACCATAGGAAACAGTCATAGATAGGACATGGTTACAAACATGAAAAAAACAACATGTGACATATGGATAAAGTTAGGAAGAAGCCGAAAGTAAGGGTAATACTGTTTGTCAGATTATTTAATTAATAAATATGGGGGGTTTTTTGCAATTAAAAGACAATTTTCTATTAACTCTCCAATTCCTATAGGATAAAACTTAAACTCTTTAGCTTGGCATTCAAGGTCCTGTGAAATCTGCTGTAACTCTGTAAATATATGAGAAACTACCAAATTGCACACTTAAAATGGTGAATGTTATGGCATATGAATTATATCTATGTAAAGCTGGGATCAGCAAGCACACGGAGGTTACATGCTACCTGTCCACACAGGTTAGTTGAGGTGAAGGGAGGCAGTAGGCTGTAGTCACACAGTCCCTCAAGGACCCAGGCTAGAGGTTCCACCACCCTGGTTCACAGATTGCCCCAACCCAAGTCTTCACGGTTTGCCTCAAGAGAGTCAAAGAGCACCGAAGAATCACAAATGAGCGATAAATTGTTTAGGCCTGGAAGTGGCACATGTCACTTCCGTCTATAATCTTGGCCAGATCTAGTTGCAAGGTCCTGCCTGTCTTCACTGAGATGAGGAAGTGTCATCTTCTTGTGTGCAGAGGAGAACAGAACACAGTAGGATATAGTGATCAACAAAGTGTATTCCACACGGACAAATAGCTATTGAGCCCGTATTATGTCTCAGGCACTGCTTCAGTCACTTTGTGAGTGCATATGTGTGTGCTAAGTCGCTTCAGTCGTGTCTGACTCTTTGTGACCCAATGAACTGCAGCCCGCCAGGCTCCTCTGTCCATGGGATTCACCAGACAAGGGTACTAAAGTGGGTTGCCACGTCCTCCTCCAGGAGATCTTCCTGACCCAGGGATCATACATTATATGCAGGTGCTGCTGCTGACAGGAATAATATAATAGCTAATTTCTGTGCCTGGCACTATTCTACAAACATTGTATGCATTAAATCATTTAATCTTCACAACTACTCTTTGCAGTGGGTAGTATTAGTCATTGATTTTACACATGAGGGAACTGAGGTACAGAGAAGGGGGGAAAATATTGCTAAGGTCTCATAGCAAGTTGAGGGCTTCCCAGGTGGCACAAGTGGTAAAGAATCTGCCTGCCAATGCAGGAGACACAGGAGACGAGGGTTTGATCCCTGGCTCCGGAAGATCCCCTGAAGGAGGAAATGGTAACCCATTCCAGTATTCCTGCCTGAAAATTCCCATGGACAGAGGAGCCTGGAGGGCTTCAGTCCACGGACTCACAAAGAGTCTGGCATGACTAAGCGCAAACGTGTAACAAGTGGCATGGTTAAGATTTAAACCCAAGGAGTCTGATGATAGCACCTGAACTCTTCACTGATACATTGGTGGCTTTCAAGTCATTTTACTGTGACTCACAATAAGGAATAGATTACATTTGTTGACTGAAAAAAAAAAAAAGCACAACCTAAAAGTTGAGAATTATATTTTATTTGGCAGTCTTCCTAAGAATTTAAGCCTTAGGAGAGTCGGCCTCTTAGATTGCCCTGAGGGATTGCTCCTAAGGGAGAAGCTAGCATACGTAGGAGTTTTTGCAACAAAGATCAGATAGAGGGATCAGCAAAAGATTACTGTTAATTAAAGGAAACCAGGTATCTCAAGGTAAGGAATTTAGCGATTTTCTTTGTCTGGGAAGATGCAAGGGTCCGGCTCATTGAAATCATTCCTTTGATATGCACCTCAGCTATCTGTGGTCAGTATCCTGGTTTTTTTCCATCCTGAATCCCTTCAAGGTACACCTCTGAGGGGTGGCTGCAGACGCTGACGGCTTGCTGGCCACAAATTCTTTTTTTTTTTTATCGATATGGCAGGTGAAACAGCGGACATATATGCATATATAACAGAAACAAAAGACCTACAAAAAAATTTCATCCTTATTATGTGTGGCATACTCTGATAGTGCATATTGTTTTATTTTTCTAGTATTTATTGCAACCATGACTCACTCCCAGTTCCATGATGAATGTTTTATGATCTACTCTTGGGTCATGGTCTCCAGTTTGGAAAACTCTGCCCTCCATTCACATCGTGGCCTCACCATGACTCTTCATTTCAGGTAGCAAGAGAACTGTGATAACCAGACACCGCGCACCTGACCACAGCAGCGCCCAGAGAAATCCACAGGGTGAGCATTCCCAACAGGCCAGCAAAGGTGTCTTTCTCCCATTTCTGCCCACTTCATCCTTCGTTACCCTTGGAGGAGCAATCATCATTTTGGAATGAGAACACCTGAGATTGGTCCTCTAGAAATGGGAAGCAAGGAAAGGCAAAAGAGAAAGTGTGGAGGTCACAGGAAAAGAACAGAGACTTGAGTCCCTATCATGGAATGGGCTGGACGTGAGAGACTCAGGGAAATGGTCTGATGGGGTGTCAATACTTAATTGTGTTTGGTTTGCAAGATGAGGTTTAGACGATAAACATCATTGGAAGAACTGTCAATATTAACCTTCCTCATCGATACTGCAGGATGAAAGTGAAAGTGAAGTCGCTCAGTCGTGTCCGACTCTTTGCGACCCCAGGGACTGTAGCCTACCAGGCTCCTCCGTCCATGGGATTCTCCAGGCAAGAATACTGGAGTGGGTTGCCATTTCCTTCTCCAACTGCAGGATAGCCAAAAAAAAAAAAAGAGAGAGAGAGAGAGAGAAAGAGAGACAAACATTGTGTCACCCTTAGCACAGTTGTTCAATAAATTCTTGTGAATAGTAATATCCATGTGAGAAGTGAAGGTGGTAGTTGCTCACTTGTTTCCAACTCTTTGCAACCCCAGGGACTGTAGCCCACCAGACTCCTCTGTCCATGGAATTTCCCAGGCAAGAATACTGAAGTGTGTAGCCATTCCCTTCTCCAGGGGATCTTCTTCCCAACCCAGGGATCGAGCCCAGGTCTCCTGTACTGCAGGCAAATTCTTTACCACCTGAGCCACCAGGAAAGCCCAGTAATATCCATGGGTGCCTCCTGTGTATCAGGTGCTTCAAATTCATTTTCTGATTTGATCCTTATGGCCTCCTGGCCAAGACAACCGACTGTATTCCTTTCCCATTTGGAGCATCAAAGAAACTTGAGGTTTGGTAATATTGATTTTGCAAGGCCAACAAGTCAGTAAGTGGCCTGCTTTTAAAATTTTGATATTTTTGTTCATCATGGATTTTTTGGCATTAATATAGGTTTTTTAAAATATTGCATTAAAATATAATCTATCTCGGTTACTGAGATTTTTGGTGCCCTCCTCTCCTAAATTCTGTGTAGAGGCAAATTTCCGCCTCACCTCACATTGCCTAAGAGCATCCAAATAGAAAGGAACCAACTCCCAGAGGTGGAGTTACTCGCACAGAGCTTTCAGTATCCACACCGTGAGCATTCATGCTGTCTACACTATTACAGTGCGAGTGTGAGAGCACGTGTGGGCCTGTGTGGGCTTCAGCACAATTTCCTGTCCCTGCAGCTGCGATACCACCCTTTTTCTTCGAGTCAAAAAACCTAAGAGAAAGCAAATCAATGAGGGAGGCATTGTAAGAAATGCCTAAGACATTAATGAATTCTTTATCCTGGGGTGTGGTAGCTCTGTGGCTGAGAACCTCTGTTGCCCATGGCTTCTCTTTCCTGAGTGAGAGGACTCAGGATGCTTGTGGCAAGAGGAGAGACTTAAGTTATACATCATTGCCAGCTGAGGGAATGAATGGGCCTCGTATGCAAATAAATGTCTCCTGCACTCCGATTTAGGAATGGATTACTAGTGAGATTGAGGGGTCTCCTCATTTATCTGGGGTCCTGGTTTTGGAGGTGGGGATGGAGGGTATCGGGTCAGTGATTCTACAGAATTGATAACACGGCTGTTGGTATATTCAGAAAGCGTGTCATTCCCCATGAGCATGGACTTGGATGAGGTGATTGATAACTTCCTGGCTGCCAGCCCCTGTTTCATCCTCAGTGCATACTTTTGCTCAGAAAATCTTCTAGAAGAAGAAAAGATGTCTGTGCACAGATAAAGCACATGTAGTATTAGCAAGTTTGACATCTTTATGGGAGAGGTATATTCAGTCAACAAATTCATTCACTTATACTGTAATATTTATTGAATATTTAATGCCAACCCACTCCAGTATCCTTTGCCTGGGAAATCCCATGGACAGAGGAGCCTGGCGGGCTACAGTCCCTGGGGTAACAGAGAGTCAGACACAACTGAGCAACTAACACTTTCACTTCACTTTCCATGCCAATAAGTATTGTTTTAGGCTCTGTGATTACAGAGATAAACAGGACAGTCTCTGGTCATATGCAGCTTCCTCTCTAGTCTGGAAGAGATAGTAAACATACCTAAAAGCAAGCTAATGTAATATCCGGCCAGATAATGATAAGCCATGTGATGAAAATAAAGGAGGTGATCAGGATAGAGAAGAGGGCAGGGTTGACAGTCTGGACAAGGAGGATGGAAAGTGAGGTGAGCCATGTGCATACTTAGAGAGACACGTTCCAGCATGGAGAAGAAGCCTCCACGGACCTTGAGGATGGTTGAGTTGTTTTGTGTGTATGAGGCGTGGCGGAGAAGCAAGGAAAGATTGTGACTCTTCTTATTTGCTGAAGAAGACGCCCCAAATACCTAGGCAACAGTAGGAGCTTATCATTTAATGACACTCTTGCTATTTCTTCTGTACCTTTGTTTTGATAGTTTCAAGATGCTATAATTTGTGCTTTCCTTTACTTTGGTGGGGGCTTCCCAGGTGGCACTAGTGGTAAAGAACCCGCCTGCCAACATGGTTTCAAACCCTGGGTTGGGAAGATCCCCTGGAGGAGGGCATGGCAACCCACTCCAGTATTCTTGCCTGGAAAATCCCACGGACAGTGGAAGGCTATAGTCCATGGGGTTGCAAAGAGTTGGATATGGCTGAAGCCACACACATGCATGTTACTTGGATGGGATGTTCCAGAATGTGCCAACCACTAGACCCCTAAAAATTTTATTGGTGTGGCATGTGTCCTGAGTCTTGATGGGGTTTATTTCCCACCCTCTGGAGGACATGCTTCATTCTAAGGTCTCCAATGTACTAGCCATTTCTTGCTCAGACAGTCCAATTAGCGTGCTGTCGGTGGTATAGTGGATCCATGTGGGATGTCCTGAGGTCCAGATATCTGTGGACTATGACAGAAGATGAGACAATTAACTTAATCCTGGGGAAAATCTGTAAATGCATACTATTGTCCGTTCTGTCTAAATGGAAAAAGCCTTTGATTCTCCTTATTGGTGGGAACAGGAAAACTCCATTTGCCAGGGAAACATAAATGCAACAATAATTGCGATAGACCTTGGAATCTAAGCTGGATAAAGAAGGAATCAAGGATGAAGGGATGTTGACTGTCTAGTGAAGGTAGAGGTGAGGGACAGCGAAATGAGATAAGATTAGTCAGTCAGAGGTCTTAATGGTGCCAAAGAATTGATGAAGTATGAGTGTTAGAGGAAATAATGGGATAAGAAGTGTTGGTCAGGATTTGATGCTTAAATTTGAGATTTAATGGTAGGTTTATTGGCAAGTAACAGTAAAGAGGGGGAAATTTCATAACAATTGAAGGGAATCAACTGAGATATTAGAGGTACCAAGAATTATGTGGATATTGAAAGTTGCCGAGAATAGTTACAGAAACCCTAGTGAGATATGGAAGAGTGACCCTGGGGTCAGTAGAAAGGATCGTGGGGCTTACAATTTGAGGCTACATGCTTCACAGTATCGGAGAAGGCAATGGAACCCCACTCCAGTACTCTTGCCTGGAAAATCCCATGGACAGAGGAGCCTGGTAGGCTACCGTCCATGGGGTCGCTAAGAATCGGACACGACTGAGCGACTTCACTTTCACTTTTCCCTTTCATGCACTGGAGAAGGAAATGGCAACCCACTCCAGTATTCTTGCCTGGAGAATTCCAGGGACAGGGGAGCCTGGTGGGCTGCCGTCTATGGGGTCGCACAGAGTCGGACATGACTGAAGCGACTTAGCAGCAGCAGCAGCAGCAGCAGCAGCTTCACAGTATCTGTGATGTTGAGAGAGGAAAAGAACTAAAAACTGCAATATGCCAGGAGTGTATTTTCACTTTTAGGCTCAGTGGAATGAAGATTGGCAGAGAAAAAATGGCACCCTCTTAAGAGAGCTCCCGGAGTTGGTGATGGACAGGGAAGCCTGGCATGCAGCAGTCCATGGGTTGGCAAAGAATTGGACACAACTGAGTGACTGAACTGAACTGTGCTGAAGGGAGCTGCAGAGGAAGCCTTCTCCTCCAGGGGGCGCATGTTGTCACGTACAGCCAATTCATGACCCCAAGGTTAGGGAGAAGAGACGGATGATAAAGAGCAAGGGGGTTTGGCTGTGAGTTTTGTTGGCAGTGGTTTGCTGATAATATCCAATAACCAGTTAGTTGTCTTGGCAGGGGGTGGCGGGGGTGGCAGAGGTGGGGGGGGTGCGGGTAGCAGAGGAGTTCTGATTTGCAGTGATTGCCAGTTACTGTGTATTAAATTGTCCCCACTCCACACCATCCCACCTCTTTCAAAATGCCTCAACCTCCAGGGCCAAGACCAGGGTGAGCCCAGGGAGGCATTCGCCTCAGGCTCGACATTTCACGCAGCACCAAAAAAAAAACAACCCTCAGTAATCATGATGCATAACATTTTAATACTTTTTTTTTTAAGAAATAAATTCATTAACCAAATGGATATGATGATTTCATAGAGTGATCACAAGGTTGAAAGAGTTAGAATGACTGAGTGGGGAGTGCCTGGGGGCTGGGGAGGGCCTCACATTTCATTGTAATTTTCGAGGACTCTGCGAAAATCCTGAAAGAACTCTTGTCTGCTGCTGCAAGCATCATCAGTTTCATCAGAATCAGGGCTTTGAATGCCTGCTTGAATCACAAGATTTTGTTGAGAAATGGGAACACAGTCCCAAGAAACTCACGGACTTTGCAGAGGCAGCACATGCTGAAACTTGAGGCAGTTTTTTTTTCTTTTGTTAAGAGAAAAGGAAATTCCATTGTTAACACAATTCGCCAAGCTTCAACATTTATGAGAGTGAGTGAAGTCGCTCAGTCGTGTCTGACTCTTTGCAACCCCATGGACTGTAGCCCACCAGGCTTCTCCGTCCATGGGATTCTCCAGGCAAGAATACTGGAGTGGGTTGCCATTTCCTTCTCCAAGAGATCTTCCCGACCCAGGGATTCAACCCAGGTCTCCTGCATTGGAGGCAGACGCTTTAACCTCTGAGCCACCAGGGAAGCCTGAATGAGTCATAAATCTTTGTACATGTTAAAATATTATTTCTGAGAAAGAAATGCATTTTTAATGCAATAAAAAACCATTATACATGCACAATTAGGAGTATATGTTTTTGTGTGCATCTTTTCAGGGAGGGCTTCCAAGCTTCTTTTTAGATCCTCGTACAGTCTAGTCAAAGCTATAGTTTTTCCAGTAGTCAGATGTAGATGCGAGAGTTGGACTATAAAGAAAGCTGAGCGCTGAACTGCAGGGAGATCCAACCAGTCCATCCTAAAGGAAATCAGTTCTGAACATTCTTTGGAAGGACTGATGCTGAAGCTGAAAGTCCAATACTTTGGCCACCTGATGTGAAGAACTGACTCAGTTGAAAAGACCTTGATGGTGGGAAAGATTGAAGGCAGGAGGGGAAGGGGACAACAGAGGATGACTTGGTTGGATGGCATCACTGACTCAATGGACATGAGTTTGAGTAAACTCCGGGAGTTGGTGATGGACAGGGAGGCCTGGTGTGCTGCAGTCCATAGGGTCCCAAAGAGTTGGACACGACTGAGTGACTGACCTGAACTGATGGATTTCTAACTTCCTCAAAAGTTAACAGAGGGCTTGTTGTTGTTCAGTCGCTAAGTCATGTCTCACTCTTTTGCGACCCCTTGGAATGTAGCCTGCCAGGTTCCTCTGTCCATGGGATTTCCCAGGCAAGAACACTGGAGTAGGTTGTCATGCCCTCCTCCAGGGGATCTTCCCAGCACAAGGATCAAACCTGTGTCTCCTGCGTTGGCAGGTGGATTCTGTACCACTGAGCCATGTGGGAAGCCTAACAGAGGGCACCGTCCATAAAATGTAAATGACTGATATTTACACTATAAATCCATCAGCTGCAGCTTGTCTATGCATACATGCAACCTGTTTCATATATATACATATATATATATGAAACTTCTTAGGGAAAAATGTTTTCTGAAATTCTGAGATTTGTTTCAATTATGAATGTAGAAAAATCCCCAGCAGGTGTCATGTAACCATGTTAATTTTGAATTCACACTGGATCGGCTCTGTGACTGTAATCCTCATCTTGCTGCCTTTGTTATTATTGGTGTACAGAATAGCCTGCTTCAGGGGGATAAACTGACCCTGCCCACCTGTGAAGGACTGTGACATTCTTAAATTCTTCGTGTGGTAAATGGCTCAGAGCCCCTAGTCTGCTGCTTACCTGCGTGGCCCAGAAATTCACTTTTGAGGAGGCCAGCATCACAGATAGATGTGGCATCTTTGTTTGTTGATATGACAGGAGATATTCCATTTCACACCACCCATGAAAATGACTGTCAAAGAAGTGAAACTAAGACATCCCCCTGCATGGAGCTCGCCATTCTAGGGACATTTGCAAGGACTGAATAGTCTTTTTACTTTGTTTCCTCACCTTCCCCCCATCTCTTATCCATAAAAGAACCTAGCATCCAGGTCCCAACAAGATGGTTGTTTTGAGGTGCTAGCCTGCCATCTTCTTGGTCATCTGGCCCCTGAATAAAGTCCCTTCCTTGTCTTAACACCTCATCTCAGGTTTATTGGCCTGTTGAGCAGCGAGCAGAGCAAGCTTGGACATGGTAACACAGGTTTTATAGGAAGTAAAATTATAGTTGAGAAAAGGTTCTAATTCCATGCCAGTCAAGCAAAGGGAATTGAGTTTTCTAAGAGAACATTTGGTAAACCTAACAACTAATAAAGGGTTATGGGTATTCCTTCTTTTCCTTTCTGCTGCCTGGAATGTAGATATATGAGGCCTGGAGCTCAAGCAGCCAGCTGGAACCATGAGACAGCTTGGATAAAGCAGCAGGATAGAAGGAGCCTAGATTCTAATAGTGCAGCTGTCACATCCGTCCCGGACTGTCTTCCTTCAGTCTTCTCTTTTGGGACTTCCCCGGTGGTCCAGGGATCAAGACACTGCAGGGGCATCGGTCCCATCCCTGCCGGGGGAACTAACATCCCACCTGCCCCACAGGGTGGTCAAAACAATAGGAAAAAAAAATCTTTTTCATGACAGAAAGATATCATGCTTATTTATGCTATGGCTTGCCACAAACTGCACAGATGTTCTTACTTATGCATCATACTCATCCCAAGAGGTATTGTTAAACCAGTTTTATAGATGAGGAAACCAAGACCTAGAGAGCTTGAGTAGGTGGCAGGTTGAGTTAGGCAGTCTGGCCCCAGAACCAGTGCTCTCACTCTGTGCCAGGCATCATTCCAAGCCTATTAATAGAAGTAATCCCCACAGGAAACTCAGAAGACAGTTACTATTGATAATAATTCCCCCAATTTGTGAAAGAAGAAATTGAGGCATGGGAAGGTTAAAAGGTACCATAGATCACAGCGAAGAAGATGGAGCCAGGTCGAAGGCAGGTATCTGACTCTGGGATTCACAGCCAACACTCTGCAATACGGCCTTCCTCAGAGGGCTGCTTCTGTGCAGTGAATGAACATCAGTCATCTGGTCACCTGATTTACAGCCATGTACCCAGAGTCGACCCTGACTTAACTCTGGTATCGAAGAGGCATCAGCTTTGTAGCACTGCCAATGCCAAAACTACATATAGGCACTGATTTTTAAAAGGCTGAAACAAAAGTCAATATTTGCAAAAAAAGACAAAAAACTTTCTTCAGTAGTCATTTAAAAAATCTCAAAGAGAGCTACCTTTGTAACAAAACCTAGAAAGATATTTACCCAGGGACTTCCCCTGGCAGTCAAGTGGTAAAGACTGTGCTTCCAATGCAGGGAGAGTGGGTTTGATCCTTGGTCAGGGAACTAAGATCCTATTTGCTGCACAATGTGGCCAAAACAGAAAAAAAAAGAGATATTTACTCCAACCATAATCTGATTTAATGCACCCATACACAAAAGTTGGATTTGTCTATTTTAAAAGTAGCAGAACTTGCTTGGCAATCAAACACTTATCTGATGTTCAGAAAAAAATGGCATATTGCATGTTCCTAGCATGGAAATCCCTATGCAATCAAAAGTCCAAGTAATCGTCAACGTGTATTCATCACATTCTATTGGAGTCTGAGGGTGACTGCTTTTCAATTCCTGGGCTGAGAATAAATTGAGCCAGAGATGCAAGAATCAGATACACGGAACCCAAATATCAGCTTTGTTTCCGACAAGGCTGAGTTGGAGAACAGGGTTTGAACTTTGCAACCAGGCTCCACCGTGCGCCCTCCCCTGACCTCTTGATTAAATGTGCCTGCCAGAGCCATGCAAACCTGGACCACTGTGTCCCCCTTTCAGAGGCTGGTCATTTACCTGGTGGAAAATGCATGCAATCCAAAGACAGGTTTTCTTTGAGACACAGAGGGAGAGAGAGAAGATCTGGAAAAGGCTGTCCCAAACAGGCACAATTCAAATTCAGGAAAAGTCCTGGATTCGCTGAAGAAGTCACTCCACCACCCACAAGGAAGAGTAAATGAAGCCAGTGGAGGTGAAAAGGAATGAATGGTGTCTTGTCCTCTAAGAAAAGTTCCCAGGGAGCAGGTTGTCCTACTTTATGGGGCCAGGGTAGAACCTAGAGAAATACAACAAGCAAGTCCTGCTAAGATGACTCAAATGAAAGGCAGTGTGTTAAGAGTTTTACATGACAAGGTGATGGGTAGCTAACTGGTCTGACTCTGACCACAGAAGCCCACACAGCATGGGTGTCCCCAGTGCACGGAGAGCAGTCACCAAGGGCCAGCTTGGATCAGGGGGCCCATCTCACCGAAGGAGTGTCCCACGTGCGTCACTGTTCAATCACATTCTCTTTACCCTTAAAGTGGCTATCTGGGCAAAGATGTTCAAAATGAAGGAGGAGTGTGTGAAGTCACCTTCTCTGTGCAGCTGATTGACACCCAGATTTTACCAATCCAGCCTGCAGGTGGGTATTAGCGCTACCTTATAGGTGAGGTCTTTAAGGCTCAGAGGGGTTAAGGGACCTGCCCCTGACCATATAAAGCTAAATGGAGGATGGAACCCAGACTGAATACTTTAGAAAGTCCCTTCAATTTCTCTCTTATCTCGCTGCCAAGGAGAAAATGATCTATCAAGAGCTTGAACCAGGTTGAGGAGTAGAACATGAACGATCTGTACCCTAAGACCTCTCAGTAAGAGTGGTTATAAGATCTATAAATAGAGAAGGCTCATGGTGAGGGAGCTATGAATATGTAATAAGTTTATTAATAAAACTTCTTCCTTTTCCTCGCTGATTGAAGTGTTCAGAGCAGAAAATGCTTTCTCTTTCCTGTGAAATCTTCAGAAAGAAAGCTCATAACTATGTAATAGTCTTGAATACAAGGTAGCAGAGAGAATGCGTATCTGTCAGCCGTGCATCTCAACAACTTTTTCTTGTGGTTAAAGGTTGGGGCCTTGTGTTTCACAGTTACAAGTTCTCAATGGGCCAAGAAGGCTTCAGGACAAGAAGTTTTGTGGAGCTGGAAGAGGTGATAATGACGGGTGACAGTGAAAGATGCATGTAGACATCATTTGTCAGAACTTGGGTGGGGGCAGTCCTTTGATTTTTCTTTATTTAAAAATACACATTCGAGTAACATTGAAATAATAATGATTTATTAATTTAAGAAAGAGTTATGCTTTTACAGCAAGCAGGAAGCACATGCATTGCCATGGTTTTTGCTAGAGGCAGTTCATACGTTACCCTCTTTAAAACTCACAAGATGCAGGAAAAGTAGGTTGTAATCTCTCTTTATCTTTTTGTTGTTTAGTACGTGAAGATCCTTAGGCTCAAAAGATTAACTAAACTAAGTACACAAGTCCAAAACCCAAACTCCTTTCAACATAAAAGAATACATTCCAACAACTAATATTCTTAAAATGCTATTGAGTTACAATGAACAATTCACATATATTGTCCTCCTAAAAGTCTTTCCCAGACCCCTCTGAGCCAGGCTTTGTTATGCTCACTTTGCAGGTGAAAAAGCCAAAGCTCAGAAAAAGTTACTTCTTACTGACAATAAATAGCAGAGTTGGAAATCAAATGCAGGTCCTCTGACACATCATCTCAATTTCTGCCCAGGACAATGCCACTGAAATCAGAGACACATTCCTTTTCACCCACAGGAAGCCTTTCTGTTTGAGTCATGACCTCACAGACAGAACAAAGCTGGCTGCCTAAAGGGGGGATTCTCGTGCTTAGACTTTGAAAATCTAAATCTAAAAGTGATGGATAACACCTTATCTTAAAAACAAAAAAACCTTAGGTACAATTATGGGTGGCAGCTCCAGAGTGCATCTCAAGGGAACTAGAACCTTTGGCATCCATCTCTGTATGAGTCAGTGTTCTAGGACAGAACCAATAGTGTGTATATGTTTCTCCCGATACATACATACATTCACACATATATACATACATATACAGACATACATTCTTTTTCTGTCTCTCTCTGTCTTGCTGTCTCTGTTTCTCTTTGTCTCTCTCTCTCTATATATATATACACACACATAATCTTTCTTTTTCTGTCTCCTTCTGTACGTATCATGGAGAAGGCAATGGCAACTCACTCCAGTGTTCTTGCCTGGAGAATCCCTGGGACGGCGGAGCCTGGTGGGCTGCCGTCTATGGGGTCACACAGAGTCAGACACGACTGAAGCGACTTAGCAGCAGCAGCAGCTATACATATCATATATATTATCATATATATCATCTCTTTTAATCCTCACAAGAACCTGTAAAACTAAGCTATAATGTCTCTATATCTCTCTTTTTGCTCGTTAGCAGGATGCTTTAGCAGGATCAATAGAGAGAATTTATATAGAGAGATCTCATTTAATCCTCACAAGGGTATCTATACATCAAATATTTATATCTACATTTATCTATATATAGATGTCCATGCATAGCTAAGTTGCTTTAGTCACATCCAACTCTTTGTGACCCTATGGACTGTAGCCCGCCAGATTCCTCTGTCCATGGAATTCTCCAGGCAAGAATACTGGAGTGGGTTGCCATGCCCTCCTCCACGTGATTGTCCAGACCCAGGGATCGAACCCAGGTCTCTTATGTCTTGTGTGTTGGCAGGCAGGTTCTTTACCACTCTGCCACCTGGGAAGCCCTAAAGATAGATGAAAGGGGTTTATTATAAAGAATTGGCTCATGTGATTCTGGAGGCTTCATGGAAGTCCCAAGATCTGCAGTCTACAAGCTGGAGACTCAGGAGAGCTGGCGCTGTAGATTCCAGTCAGAGGACAGGACTGGCACCCCAGCTCCAGCATTCAGGTGGGTAGAATTCTCTCTTGCTCTGCCCTTTTTTTTCTACTCAGGTCTTTAACTGATTGGATGAAGCCCAGCCTCATTTTGGAGGGCAATCTTCTTTACTCAGTCCACCAATTCAAATGTAATCTCTGGGTGAGATTACCCAAAATAATGTTGATCAAATATCTGGGCATCCCATGGCCTAGTCAAGTTAAAATTAAATATAAAATTAATGATCACGTTACCCAACCAATGACATTGACATTAAGAAAGAGAACTGATAAGAGCTCATGGCTCTTATGAGAGGCAGGCTGACTGGACAATCATTATATTTATAAAATCTGGACGTTTGCACCAAGCCCATAAGTTCTTTTTCTCTCCCACTCTTACTATTTGTTCTCTTCACACATCTCCTATATTAAGCTGCCCCATAATTCCACTTGGTAGCACTTGTCTGTCAACTGAATAAAAGGCACACAATGTAAAAATTGTGAGTTAAGTTTGATTTGGTGTCCTTACTGATGACTAAGGGCTTCCCAGGTGGCACTAGTGGTAAAGAACCCATCTGCCAATGCAGGAGACATAAGAGATGTGGGTTCAATCCCTGGGTTGGAAAGATCCCCTGGAGGAGGGCATGACAACCCACTCCAGTATTCTTGCTTGGAGAATCCCATGGACAGAGGAGCCTGGTGGGCTATACAGTCCATGGGATCGCAAATAGTTGAATATGACTGAAGTGACTTAACACGCACGCACAGAGGACTGTAGCCCAGAGACCGCCTCTTGGATAGCCCCGAGGAACAGCTCTGAAAAGTTAAGGGTGAAGCCCAGATGAACAAGAATTTTTTTCTTTCTTTTTTTTTGCAGGAGGAAAACATGTAGCCAAACATCAAAAAGACCACTGCTAATAACAAAGAATAGACTTCTCAAGCTAATGATTTTAGTGCTTTTTTATGTAAAGGGAAGATGTAAGAACCTAGGGTCACTTGACATTTTTCCCTAGATACGCATCTTCACTATCTGTGGGTTGGTATATCCAAAGCACAGAATGCTTCCTGTTTTTCTCCATTCTGAATTCCTCTCAGGGCAACTGCAGTGGCTAATGGCTTGAACCTTGTAGAACTGGAGTGGTAGGCAATGTTTTTTTCTTTACCTGTCCAACTAAAAACAAGTTTTGCTGACAACAAAAGTTTGAAAAGTATGGAAGTACAAGGAGCTGGGACCCAGAAGGCTTGAGTTTGGATTCTAGGTTTGCATCTTAAAATAAGATAGAACCATAGTAATGTATAAATATTCAGCTTTTTAAAATACAGAAATGTCATGTGACTCAGCCAGAAAAAGGAAGAAAATTGTGCTATTTGCAGAGTCGTGGTTGGACCTATAGTCTGTCATACCACGTGAAGTAAGTCAGAAATAGAAAAGCAAATATCGTATATTAACACATATATGTGGAATCTAGAAAAATGGTACAGATGGACCTATTTGCAAAGCAGAAATATAAACACAGACACAGAGAACAAATGTATGGACACCAAGGAGGGAAAGGGGGTGGGATAGATCGGGACACTGGGGGATCAACGTATATATATTACTATGTTTAAAATAGATGACTATTGAGAACTGATTGTGTAAAACAGGAAACTCTACTCAGTGCTCTGTGGTGACCTTACTAGGAAGGAAATCCAAAGAAGAGGGTTATATATGTATACATGTGGCTGATTCACTTTGCTGCATGGCAGAAACTAACACAACGTTGTAAAGCAACTATACACCAATCAAAAAATAAACGAAATACAAAAATGTCAAGTTCATGTGGTTTAATGTAATAATGATAGAGGAAGGGAGTGACACCTACTATCTTATGTAGCTTTTACAAAGCCTCTGTGAAATAGGTTTCTCGTTACTTACATTCTACTGATGAAGAGACAGAAGTTCGGAGAGTGTGACTAAGGCCACAAAGCTGTTGTGTGACTGAACTGAGATTTCTAAACAGGTTGTCCTTGTTTCCAGAGACAACACTCTTCCAGGCTTCACTTTCTGTTTATGTGTATCACTTAAGCATACTAGGCCTCAGGCATTATCTTTTTATTTATCCTATGCAAGAAGAAACTTGGGGTTTTTGTTTTGTCCATCAGTATTAACAATGGAGGAAAACCACGCATATTATCAGAATTCATAAGTAATGAAATAAAGGTTAAAGTAGGTCAGGCAGGCAATGAAAAGAATAAAACTAAAGGGTAAAATCTGGCTGCATGCAAGAATCAGAGGGTATTACTTGTGAAAGTAATAATGATGAATATAAATGTGTGATGCCTTCTGTACCTGAGTCATTGTGTGCATGCTGAGTCGCTTCAGTCGTGTCTGACTCTGTGCAACCCTACGGAGTGTAGCCCACCAGGCTCCTCTGTCCATGGGATTTTCCAGGCAAGAATACTGGAGTGGGTTGCCATGCCCTCCTCCAGGAGATCTTCCTGACCCAGGGATTGAACCCGTCTCTTATGTCTCTTTTATTGGCAGGCGGGTTCTTTACCACTAGAGCCACCTGGGAAGCCCAACTTAAGTTAATGAAAATAAGGGTGTCATTTTCAATGACTACAGTCTATAAATTGTTATAAACAATATAGAGAAATAATGGATTCCTTTCTAGGTTGTTATTTAGCTCTGTGTTTCACTCAGATTACAAGCTTTCTTGTCTATGTAGAAAATAGAGCTGAAGACCAATCTTTCCTCTCTCACTCACTAGAAGATGGAATTTTGCAAAGCAATGAGTGCAACATGAGAGGGAGACCTAACCCTCAGCCTCAATGGCTGGGACTGTATCCTTCCTGGAATTCAAGGCTTGGGGGATCCCAATGAAGGCCTGCCTCTGCCTTGGCCAGTCTATGGGTCCTTCCACTTGGGGTTGGCAGGGCAGTAAGCAGTCCTCTTCTCAATCCCATGTCTGCCCCAGCTGAGACAAAGCACCATAAAAAATGTATGTCTCCTCCCCTTGTACTCCCTAGACCCTCTTCCAGGGCTGCCCACATGGCAGATGCACTAAGCAGACGGTGCATAGCAGTTAGGGGCTCTGGAGATTATGGATTCACAAGTACTGGAGACAGAACCCAGGAAGGCAGGCAGGGGTTCCCAGAGATGATGGGGAAAATGAGAGACATGGGAAAGCACTTTTTTTTTTTTCATAATAAGAAACATCATGATCAACCTGTGAAGGCCTTTCTTGCCTGACATGCCTCCCCAACCTCAGGTAACTCTGTGGAGGGAAAAGGCAGGCGGCCATTCATGGATCTCAGATCTCATAAAATGGAGTCTACTCTCTGTCCTTGGATCGATTCTTCTTTTTTTAAAAAGAGATCTCCTGGACTTTATTGGACATTGTCAACAAAACTTTTTTTCTAAATTAAAAAAAAAAAAAGTGCTACCAAGTAGAAGGTTGAAAGAAATCATTTAGTCTAGAACCAGGACTACTGGTAACGAAGCATGGGTCCATTGTTCCAAGTGTCCAAGATACACTTCCCTGTAATTAACCGAAGACTTGTCTTGAACACCTGAATTCTTCCCACTTGATATCCAGCAGGGTTACTCCTTTACAATACTGGTCTAATTTTAACATTTTAAATGACTTCTTTCTTGGATCGATTCTTAACATCCAAGATCAATTGTCTACAGGTGGGAGATAGTTATTATACTTTAGGTGGAAAAAACAGAGTAATATTTCAAATATCTATTTTAAAATAAGATTCTATTTGTTTCCTGCCTGGAAACCGGAAGCAAGAGAAACACAGTTTGGACAGGGAGTGGCTCCCATGACACTTCAAGGTTAAACTGCTTGGATGTTTTCCATTTCTCTCATGTATCTGCTTTGTCTGTAATGCAACAAGGAAACCACCACAGCGGTTAAAAATACAGTAAAACCATAGAGATGTGTGTAGTGGCAGGCTTACATCAAGCTAAATTAAACCAAACCAAGTCAAGTGAAATTAAACCAAACCAGTTCAGCCAACATGAGTTGAACTGTGTACCAACCACCTGCTTAGAGCAAAGGTACATAGAACTGTGACATGATGGGGGAAGGGCTGGAAGGAAGCAGAGGAGGGGGGATGGGAAAGAAATGGTTACCTTGAAATGAATGAGGATGCTGAATCCAGAAAATGGCAAGTATCTTGGCATTGATAGTTGGGGAGGCATTGGGGAAAAAAGAGACAGAAAATGTGGCCAGAAATGTAGACTAGTCCAGACCATGAACATCTTCTTGTTGTTGTTCAGTCACTCAGTCATGTCTGACTCTTTGCAACCCCATGGACTCTAGCAACCCAGGCTTCCCTGTCCTTCACCGTCTCCCGGGACTTGTTCAAACTCATGCTCATTGAGTCGGTAATGCCATCCAACCATCTCATCCTCTGTCATCCCTTCTCCTCCTGCCTTCAATCTTTCCCAGCCTCAGGGTCTTTTCCAGTGAATAGGCTCTTCTAATCAGGTGGCCAAAGTATTGGAACTCCAGCCTCAGCATCAGTCCTTTCAACAAATGTTCAGAATTGATTTCCTTCAGGATTGACTGGTTTGATCTCCTTGCAGTCCAAGGACTCTCAAGAGTCTTCTCCTACACCACAGTTCAAAAGCATCAATTCTTCGGTGCTCAGCTTTCTTTATAGTCCAACTCTCACATCCATACATGACTACTGGAAAAACCATAGCTTTGACTAGATGGACCTTTGTTGGTAAAGTAATGTCTCTGCTTTTTAATATGCTTTCTATGTTGGTTATAGCTTTTCTTCCAAGGAGCAAACATCTTTTAATTTCATGGCTGCAGTTACCACCTGCAGTGATTTTGGAGCCCAAGAAAACAGTCTGTCACTGTTTCCATTGTTTCTCCATCTATTTGCCATAAAGTGATGGGATCGGATGCCGTGATCTTGGTTTTTTGAATGTTGAGTTTTAAGCAAGCTTTTAACACTCTCCTCTTTCACTTTCATCAGGAGGCTCTTTAGTTCCTCTTCAATTTGTGCCATAAGGGTGGTGTCATCTGCGTGTCTGAATTTATTGATATTTCTCCTGACAATCTTGATTCCAGCTTGTGCTTCATCCAGTCCAGCATTTCACATGATGTACTCTGCATATAAGTTAAATAATCATGGTGACAATATACAACCTTGACGTTCCCCTTTCCCAATTTAGAACCAGTCTGTTGTTCCATGTCCAGTTCTGTTTTTTCTTGACCTGCATACAGATTTCTCAGGAGGCAGGTCAGGAAGTCTGGTATTCCCATCTCTTGAAGAATTTTCCACAGTTTGTTGTGATCCACACAGTCAAAGGCTTTGGCGTAGTCAATGAAGCAGAAATAACTGCTTTTCTGGAACTCTCTTGCTTTTTCTATGATCCAACGGATGTTGCCAATTTGACCTCTGGGTCCTCTACCTTTTCTAAATCCAGCTTGAACATCTGGAAGCTCTTGGTTCATGTACTGTTGAAGCCTAGTTTGGAGAATTTTGAGCATTACTTTACTAGCAAGTGAAATGAGTGCAATTGTGCGGTCGTTTGTTTTATCCTCAAAACCTTGACCTTGCTGGATCCACCAGTCCTAGTCTGTTACCTCCTGATTCTTCCCCAATTCTAATCAAGCTCCACCTCTGCCTGCTTCTCCTTCAAAAGACAAGACATCAAGAGTCTCAATAAATATTCCAGTTTTGTCTGCCCCCCTGAGATGCTAATGAGACTCCCCAGAGGTAGCATTCTCCCTTACTTCTGTCCGATCAGCATCCTCTTATCTGCAGGTTGTTTTGGTATTATTTTGGGGACTAGCATTCCAAAGAAGAGTTTCCCTTAAATTAGTAGAAATATGAAGGTTTGAGCTAGAAAAGTTTATGTGGGAAGAACTTTTAAATAATTGAATTGATGGATGGGCAGCCTTACCAAGGAATCAGACCACAATAGTAGGAAAAAAAATCAGGTGACTAGGTCAAAAAAAGAAAGTGAGAGATACATGGAAACAGGAATTTGTTAGCAACAAATGAGAAAAAGCAAGTGAGTTTAGGAAGTTAGATCTTTTTGAAAATGATTAGTCAACTTCATCTTTTACTAAAAAATATTGCAATTATTATCTAATTACTAAGAATAAGCTGTGGGCTAGGCCATAAATTTGGCTTATTTTGAGAATAATATGAATATTATAGCAGTACTAAAAACTCCTGGTGGCTCAGCGGTAAAGAATCCACCTGCCAATGCAGGAGACACAGGTTCAATCCCTGGGTTGGGAAAAGCCCCTGGAGAAGGAAATGGCTATGTACTCCAGTGTTGTTGCTTGGGAAATCCCATAGAAAGAGGAGCCCAAAAAAAAAAAAAAAAGAAAGAAAGAGGAGCCCAGTGGGCTACAGTCCATGGGGTCACAAAAGAGTTGGACATGATTCAGCAGTAAACAACAACAATGACTGAAAATTAGAGCAATGAATTTTGTTTGGCTATCGTGCTTTTGTAATATGGTACCACAAAAACAAATATTTAGACTGATTGATTTAATAATGTCAGTGGGATAAGCTTTTATTGTTTATAAATTAGCACAGTATTTTACTCTCAATCTGCCAGAAGTTTAACACATGTAAGTACACATGTAAGTACACGTTTTTGAAAATTTTAAAAATATAAATGTTACTTTGCATAAGAAAATGCATTCTCATAAATATGATCTGAAAATTTTTAGTGTTGTGAAAACTTGTAAGTTTAAATTTAGTTTAAAAAAACAGTGCAAGCTGGAGTGTTATTCGATTAAAATTTCAACTTTATATCTATCTCCACAGCTTTGAAGCATAATTGTTATAAAGCTTATGTGGAACTGAGAAAACTAGGGAAATTACTTATAAATTGAAAATTCACTTTGCTTTTAGATTTAGGACTCAAGAAATTACTCTTTGGACAATTCAAATTTAAATTTCCTCCTAACTGTGTCGACTTTGAGAAGACCCAGTTGTGAAATTTTGTTTAGATAGATTCTTTGCAGATGAATCATTTGAGTTTTTAATAACAAAGGATATGATGCTGTCAAGAGGATTGAACTTCTCCTGGTTGAAGATCGATAGATCTTGATTAGGGGGAAAAAAATGAACAGTCCTTTTGCATTTTGATGAATTCACCCGTGGATACTTTCTTCCAATCCACTCAGTCCTACACTGAAAGAGGAGAATCTGGCTTATTCATGTAGTATAAGTTCAATAAATTGGGCTGATGTTATTAGACAATAAAAGGGTTACAGTGTGACTAGCATTGTGCAAGATGTTTCTAGGGTGTTCATGAGGCCAAACTATTTCAATAGTACTTCCAAGATAGCACTTTACTTTTTTGACTGTCATTTTCTTACAAGCATAGGGTGGAGTTGCCAGAGGCTATGTGATACGCATCATTGCAACAGAGTGAATGCACAAGATATGAGAATTCGACTGTCTTCTCTTAAACTGTACATTGCAGAGGTGGTGAACTGAAAAATAATGCTGCTCTTCTCTTTTGTATTGCAAAAGAGCCATTTTCACATAAAATATATGTATAATATGTAATGAGTGTACTGTTGTTATTATTATAATTATTTCTGGCCAAATCCCATGGCTTTTGGAATCCTATTTCCCCCACCAGGGATTGAACCCGGGGCCAGGACAGTGAGAGTACTGAGTCCTAACCCCTGGCTCCTGCTGCTCCTGCTAAGTCGCTTCAGTCGTGTCCGACTCTGTGCAACCCCATAGACGGCAGCCCGCCAGAATTCCATATTATTGTTATTTTTTAATGAACTAATATATTAATATTTCTTAACTCTCTCAGTTTTAATTTTTAACATAGCAAAGATTAGTTAATAAAGCCCACACTAAACTAGAGCTCTTCAGGGTCCTCAGTAATTTTTAATAGTACAAAGGCGTCCTGAAACCAAAAAGCTGGAGGACTCCTGCCGCAGAGTTTTACTTCTACTCAGCATTCAATGAGGAATCATTTCCAGCATCCCTAATCGTTGGTCACCCAACCCAGGAAAAGATGCTGAGTTCAGAGATTTGGGAGGCAGCTTGCCGATGTGCCAGACAATGGTAATGTCTTAACGTCTGTTTTGCACCCCATAGAACTCCTGGTGGCATCTTCTTCTTGGTCTTAGTGCCTGCAGTCCTAAAAGTTCCATATGACAGTTCTTCAAATTCTGAAGACAGTACCATCTCTTGCACAGTTTGTCCTCCAAGCGTATATCTTTTGTGTGTTCTCTGTCTGATTTGATTTCTAATCTGCTCAACAGCACACTTGGGTTTGTCCTGGTCTTAGCACACATAGGAAGAAAAGAGAACTTCTCTGGAAAGGATATTCCCAGAGCCGAGTACAATGAGGCAATAGCTTTCTTGATTGGTCATTCTATTGTTTCATACAATTTTTTTTTCTTACTGAACTGCTGGTAGCAAACCATTTTTCTAATTATGAATTTCTCCAAGAATTATGTCCCTCCTATGCTGTGTTTGAGCAATAGAGCCCTTAAACCCTAACCATCATTCAGACATTGTTGGGTTTGGTCTCAAATTTTAGCCTAACATATGTTTTATCTTCTCTTAGATGAAAAGTGGCAAAAATTTATTCCTTTAGTATTACTTTCTTCCATTTTTGGAATAAGGAATTGAAATATGAAATTTTATTCTATTTATTTTTTAATAAAATTTTTTATTGAAATATGGTTGATTTACAATATTGTGTTAATTTCAGCTGTATCACAAAGTGTTCAGTTATACATACATATGTGTATGTATATTCTTTTTAATATTCTTTTCCATTATGGTCTATTAACATTGAAGTCTTTATACTCAGCCACTCTGCTTTCAGTGTTTAAAGTACTTGATGTAAAGTACTCCTAACTGTTTCTGAGATATGTGATTTTTAACCTTATTAAAGAATGTAACTGTTGAAGATTTGGAGAGGAATCCAAAATGGATCCTCTCAGACAGTCCGCCAAAAACAAAATGAAACATAAAATTAAAAAAAAAATCATTTACTTATTGAGGGCTGCACAGGTCCTCCTTGCTTCATGCAGGCTTTCCCTAGCTGTGGTGGGCAGGGGCTACTCTCTAGCTGCAGTGCTCCGGCTTCTCATTTCAGTGGCTTCTCTTGTTGCAGAGCGCAGGCCCTGGGGCTAGTGCACGTTCAGTAGTTGTAGCACATGGGCTTAGTTGCTCTGCGGCATGTGGAATCCTCCTAGACCAGGGCTCTAACCCGTGTCCCCTGCGTTGGCAGGTGGATTCTTAACCACTGGGCCACCAGGGAAGGCTAGGAATTGGATATGAAATTTTAAAGCAAGTAAACCAGCCAGAAATTGGTGTTATATTTAAAAGAACGTGAAAGTGAAAGTCTCTCAGTCGTGTCCGACTCTTTGCAACCCCATGGACTATACTGTCCGTGGAATTCTCCAGGCCAGAATACTGGAGTGGGTAGCCTTTCCCTTCTCCAGGGGATCTTCCCAACTCAGGGATTGAACCCAGGTCTCCTGCGTTGCAGGTGGATTTTTTACCAGTTGAGCCACCAGGGAAGCCCATATTAAAAATAGAAAAGTTAAATAATAATGACAATTATTACCTACCTATTCAGTGTTTTTGGAAAGGGTAAAATCTGTAGTGGGGAGCAGCTTCACATATTTTCAGAATTATCTGAAATAATCTTCTTTTCAGGCAAATTGCCTTAAATGACTGTACCAGGAAAAAGTCTGTTACTGGCTTTTATCCCCAAAGAGAAAAGTCTGTTATTGCCTTCTATCTCCAAAGAGAATGCTAAACAAAGCATCTTACTTCGCCCTCCTTCCCTGTTCTAATTTTAAGCACTGAATGTACTGTGTGTGTATAGTTATCTTGACCCCTGGATGAATTTATCTCACAGGAATTATTAAATTAACCTTTTGGTCTCACTGGCTTTGTTGTGGGGCAAGTGAAACTTATTTGGTGCAATCATCTGTCAAAGACAAAGTGTACAAACTCTTCAAAGTGTCTCACAAAGGCCAGGTAGCAGAGGATAACCCTGTCTGTCCATTCACATGGTGGAACTCAGTAACTCAAGCTTTTAGGTTGACACTCCAGACTAAATATATACGTATATATGTGGGCTGCCCAGGTGGCTCAGTGGTAAAGAATCCACTTGCTACTGCAGGAGACCCAGGTTTAATCCCTGGGTTGAGAAGACCCCCTGGAGAAGGAATGGCAACCCACTCCAGTATTCTTGCCTGGGAAATCCCACGGAGAGAGGAGTCTGGTGGGCTAGAGTCCATGGGGTCGAAAAGAGTCAGACATGACTGAGTGACTAAAGAACAGCAACATGTATGTACAAATGGTATCAAAGAAAAATGTGCACCATGAGGGTTATGAGTTTAAGTTTTACTCAGGGACTTACTGAGGGCTATAGCCCAGGCGACAGCTTCTGGTAGCTATGAGGGAACTGCTCCAAAGAGATAAAGAGAGAAATCAATTTACATATGAGTGCTTTTTTGGCTAGGAAATACAGTAGTCAAATATTTTGCTGTTGTTTAGTTGCTAAGTCGTGTCCAACTCTTTGAGACCCCATGGACTGTAGCCTACTGGGCTCCTCTGTCTGTGGGATTTCCCAGACAATACTGGAGTGGATTGTCATTCCCTTCACCAGGAGATCTTCCCAACCCAGGGATTGAAAGTGTCTCCTGCATTGCAGGTGGATTCTTTACCTCTGTGCCACCAGAGAAGCTTGCACTAGGGTATACATCTTGGTAAAAGATTATAGCTAATCACAAACAATACCTCAAGTTAAGGATTTTGGTGCTTTTTTATGTATAGGAAGATGCAAGAATCTCGAGTCATTGAAATTCTTCTTGACATACATCTAACTATCTAAGCACCTGTTTTTCCAGGGCTCAGAGGGCCTCATCCAGTGTTCCTTCCTCTCAGGGTGTGCTGCCTGGCAATTGCTGTGAACTTGACCCTTGTAGAAATGGAATGTGAGTAAAAACTAAACACTCTTTGCTTTTCTATGTTCACAATAGCAGCTTTTGAAAAAGTCTAGCTAGTGTGCTATATACTGTGCACATTTGGATAAATTACTCTGAAGAATAATCTCACACTAAAACCAAAGTTGGTAATGTTTCAGTGAACCTGAAAGTTTTTTCAAAAGTTGCATTGAGACTATGATAGATTCAAAATGTATACTTTAAACCCTAATGCTACCACTAAAAATATATAACTTAGAGTTTCAGCTTATAATCTCATAAGGAGATAGAATTCATAAAAGTCACTCAGTTCACCTAAAAGATGCAGAAAAAGAAAAACAAAAGAGAACAGAAAACATGAGACAAATAGAAAATAAACAGCAATCTAACTTTACCTCAATAGTTACATTAAATGAAGATGGTCTAAACATCCCTATTGAAAGGCAAAGATCATTAGATTGGATAAAAAAGCATAATACAACTATATGGTGTTTATAAGAAGCATGCTAATCATAAGGAAGCAATTGAAAAAGGATGAGAATTCTACTCCGTGCTAACACAAATCAAAAGAAAGCATGAAGGGCTTTATTAATATCAAACAAACTTGCCTTCAGAGCAGATGATATTTCATGAGTAAAGAAGGTTATTTCATAATAACAAACATTATCAATTAATTAGGAAGATATAACAACACTGAACATTTATGTCCCCAATAATAGACCATTAAAATGTGTGCAGCAAGAACTAATAGAACTGAAAAGAAAAGTAAACAAATCCGTAATATAAGAGATTTCAATATTTCTTTAGTAATAATTGATAGAACAAGTAGTCAGAAAATCAGTAAGGATACATAAAACTCAAACAACACAGTCCGTCAACTTGATCAAATAAACATTTATATAATAGCCTATCCAACAACAGCAGAATATATATTCTTTTAAAATGCATATGCAATATTTACCAAGATAAACAGTAACCTTGTCCATAAAACAGGTCTCAATAAGTTTAGGATTCACATCATACAAAGTATGTTCTATATACACAACTAAGCACACACACTACAAGGATGGGCTCCCAGGTGGCTCAGTGGGCAAAGAACCCACCTGCAATGCAGATGTGGTTCCACCCCTGGGTCTGGAAGATCCCCCAGAGGAGGGCGTGGCAATCCACCCCAGTATTCTTGCCTGAAAAATCCCATGGACAGAGGAGCCTGGCGGGCTACAGTCCACAGGGTTACAAAGAATCAGACGTGACTGAGGTGACTGAGCACACACTCACGCACTACAAGGATAAAGCATTTTCTACCCGAAGCCCTAATCTAGTTTTGCTCATGCAGTTTATGGCGTGTCTGACTCTTTGTGACCCTATGGATCGTAGCCTACCAGGCCCCTCTGTCCAAAGCATTCTCCAGACAATACTGAAGTGGGTTGCTATGCCCTCTTCCAAGGGATCTTCCTGACCCATGGATGGAACCCAAGTCTCTTGCATTGCAGGCAGATTCTTTACCACCGGGGGAAGGCCCATAACTAATGTGTTAAAAAAAAAGTGAAAATGTTAGTTACTCAGTTGTGTAACTCTTTGCAACCCACGGACTGTAGCCCACCAGGCTCCTCTGTCCATGGAATTCTCTAGGCAAGAATACTGGAATAGGTAGCCATTCCTTTCTCAGGGGATCTTCCTGACCCAGGGATTGAACCTGGGTCTCCTGCAATGCAGTCAGATTCTTTACGATCTGAGCTGCCAAGGAAGCCCACAATTTATGTGATTATATGCTAAAGAGAGATGTTAGAATTATAGAAACACCCTGCATTGATTATTTGCTTACTCGTCCAAGACAGCAGGATGAGCTGCTTCTTTATTCTGTAGTAAACATGGGACTGTTTTCATTTCTTGACTATTTTCTGTTAGTCTATGTCAATTTTGGATCGTAGGAAACTATGTTCAGGCCTCTGAGATTGGGCCCACTCTGACCCAGAGAGCAGGCTTGGTGGGCTGCAGAGGGCATGATGGAGGCATTCACTTCCACTTTCCTGTGCCCTAATCACTCAGACATGGCTTCAGCTTAAGCTTCGAGCCTTTATTCTACACCACAAACAATCCCCCATAAAACACATCAATCTCTTTGTGGACAGTGTCTCTTGAGTCTGGCTCAGTCTTCCCCAGGAGTTGGAGGGATATCCCCACTTCTAGGGGTATCCTGAGGTTTCTACGAGAAAAGTCTGCTCAGCATCTTGCATTCTGGCAACAGAGAGCTTCAGCCTCCAGCCTCAGTTCAGTCGCTCAGTCATGTCCGACTCTTTCTGACCCCATGGACTGCAGCATGCCAGGCCTCCCTGTCCATCACCAATTCACGGAACTTGCTCAAACTCATGTCCATTGAATCAGTGATGCCATCTAGCCATCTTAATCCTCTGTCATCCCCTTTTCCTCCTGCCTTCAATCTTTCCCAGCATCAGGGTCTTTTCCAGTGAGTCAGCTCTTCCCCTCAGGTGGCTAAAGTATTGGAACTTCAGCTTTAGCATGAGTCCTTCCAATGAGTATTCAGGACTGATTTCCTTTAGGATGGACGGGTTGGATTTCTCTGCAGTCCAAGTGACGCTCAAGAGTCTTCTCCAACACCACAGTTCAAAAGCATCAATTCTTTGGCCCTCAGCTTTCTTTGTAGTCCAACTCTCACATCCACACATGACTACTGGAAAAACCATAGCTTTGTCTAGATGGACCTTTGTTGGCAAAGTAATGTCTCTGCTTTTTAATATGCTTTCTAGGTTGGTCATTTTCTTCCAAGGAGCAAGCATCTTTTAATTTCATGGCTGCAGTCACCATCAGCAGTGATTTTGGAGCCCCCCAAAATAAAATCTGTCACTGTTTCCATTGTTTCCCCATCTATTTGCATGAAGTGATGGGACCAGATGCCATGATCTTAGTTTTCTGAATGCTGAGTTTTAAGCCAAATTATTCACTCTCCGTTTTCACTTTCATCAAGAGGCTCTTTAGTTCCTTTTCTCTTTCTGCCATAAGGGTGGTGTCATCTGTGTATCTGAGGTTATTGATATTTTTCCTGGCAATCTTGATTCCAGCTTGTGCTTCAGCCAGTCCAGCATTTCTCATGATGTACTCTGCATATAAGTTAAATAAGCAGGGTGACAATATACAGCCTTGATGTACTCCTTTTCAGATTTGGAACCAGTCTGTTGTTCCATGTCCAGTTCTAACTTGCTTCTTGACCTACATAGAGATTTCTCAGGAGGCAGGTCAAGTGGTGTGGTATTCCCATCTCTTGAAGAATTTTCCACAGTTTTTTTGTGATCCACATAGTCAAAGGCTTTGGCATAGTCAATAAAGCAAAAAGTAGATGTTTTTCTGGAACTTTCTTGCTTTTTTGAAGATCCAGCAGATGTTTCAATGATCCAGTGGATGCTGGCTACAGGTAATTGCCCCTCCGAAAAGAGCTCTTTTCACCCAGCCAACACTTAGTACCCCAGTGAAAAAGCACCGGGGAATCCCAGGTGGCTCAGTGGTAAAGAATCCGTTCGCCAGTGTAGGAGTTGCCGGAAACGTGTGTTGGGTCCCTGGGTTAAGAAGATTTCCCTGTAGAAGGAAATGGCAACCCACTCCAGTATTCTGGCCTGGGAAATCCCGAGGACAGAGGAGCCTGGTGGGCTAATAGTCGATGGAGTCCATGGAGTTCCAAGAGTTGGGCACGACTAGAACACATGCAAAAAATCTCTCCAGACATCCAGGAGAGGTCTGGCTCTAAGACAGCCTCTAGCCACCAATTACTCTGTCTCCCTCTGAAGAACCGATAACTGGTCAGGGTGCATCTACTTGGACGCAGGTGCTGGCAGAGGAAACAGAGCCATCTTATACATAATGCACTGTGCTTGCCAGTGAACTTGACTTTGAATGTGGTGTACCAGGTCTGACTCACAAGATGAATAAGATAAAAATCAGAGTAAGTAGGAGAGCCATGGAGATGCGGAACAGAAATTCAGAGCCAACCTGTGTCCATAAAGGGGCACAGAGTTTTTATGTAAAAGCACGGGTGGTATCTATTAATAACCTCAAGCACGTCCAGTCTTGAAGAAGGATCAGTTAACTGGCTTGCCAGCATCTTCCTGGTTTCCTTCTGTAAAGCCTTTAAAGATCACCTGGAAAGGTCTCTGGTCTCTTTCCCACCTGGGCCCGCCATGGAAACTGTACCATTCATTTCTTCACTTGTTCATTTACTCATCAGATAAAATGGACTGCCTTCACGGTAGGGAGAGCTGAGTTAGGAGAATGGAACTGTGCATGGTTCCTGCTCTTAGGAAGCTTCTGGCTAAAAGCTTAGGCTTTTATCATGGCACAGGTGGTCTGAGTATAATGCTACGAAAGCACAAAGTGTTTACCACAAAGAACTCTGGGCTCATTCTTTCCCCAAGGGCTGCACTTACTATAGGTGAGGTCCTGTCCCAGGCCCTCTGGGGGAGCTAAGAACACAAGGTCCCAGGTCTGTGCAAAAGAACTTGCAGTCACGTTAGGGGCCATACAAAGGTGTCAGTGTGAGGCACAGAAGCAAAGGCGGTGGGTTTGTCACGGGTATGCGGGGCTTTCCACATGCCATGGTATACAGACTCTAAAACTAGCTTTTAAACTTTTCTCTGATTTTCTTCCAGAAATTAGACTTGTTTCCAAGTTATGTATTTATTCCAACAAATCTTAAGACTCAGAGAGCCAGTATCTAGGGTTGCTATGCAGATGGCAATGCATACCAGTCTCAATGACCATCTATCTCTGCATGCGTGTGTGTGTGCTCAGTTCAGTTCAGTTCAGTTCAGTAGCTCAGTCGTGTCCGACTCTCTGCGACCCCATGAATTGCAGCACGCCAGGCCTCTCTGTCCATCACCAACTCCCGGAGTCTACCGAAACCCATGTTCATCGAGTCGGTGATGCCATCCAACCATCTCATCCTCTGTTGTCCCCTTCTCCTGCCCCCAATCCTACCCAGCATTAGGGTCTTTTCCAATGAGTCAACCCTTCGCATGAGGTGGCCAAAGTATTGGAGTTTCAGCTTCAACATCAGACCTTCCAATGAACACCCAGGATTGATCTCTTTTAGGATGGATTGATTGGATCTCCTTGCAGTCCAAGGGACTCTCAAGAGTCTTCTCCAACACCACAGTTCAAAAGCATCAATTCTGCGGCGCTCAGCTTTCTTCACCGTCCAACTCTCACATCCATACATGACTACTGGAAAAACCATAGCCTTGACTAGACGGACTTTTGTTGGCAAAGTAATGTCTCTGCTTTTAAACATGCTATCTAGGTTGGCCATAACCTTCCTTCCAAGGAGTAAGCGTCTTTTAATTTCATGGCTGCAGTCACCATCAGCAGTGATTCTGGAGCCCAAAAAAGTAAAGTCTGACACTGTTTCCACTGTTTCCCCATCTATTTCCCATGGAGTGATGGGACCAGATGCCATGATCTTAGTTTTCTGAACATTGAGCTTTAAGCCAACTTTTTCACTCTCCTCCTTCACCTTCATCAAGAGGCTCTTTAGTTCTTCTTCACTTTCTGCCATAAGGGTGGTGTCATCCGCATATCTGAGGTTATTGATATTTCTCCCGGCAATCTTGATTCCAGCTTGGGTTTCTTCCAGCCCAGCATTTCTCATGATGTTCTCTGCATATAAGTTAAATAATCAGGGTGACAATATACAGCCTTGATGGACTCCTTTTCCTATTTGGAACCAGTCTGTTGTTCCATGTCCACTTCTAACTGTTGCTTCCTGACCTGCATACAGGTTTCTCAAGAGACAGGTCAGATGGTCTGGTATTCCCATCTCTTTCAGAATTTTCCACAGTTTATTGTGACCCACACAGTCAAAGGTGTGTGTGTGTGTGCTCAGTCGTGTCCAAATGTTTGTGACCCCAGGGACTGTAGCCCACCAGGCTCCTCGGTCCATGGTGTTTTCCCGGCAAGGACACAGGATTTGGTTGCCATTTCCTTCTCAAATCCATCTCTGATATCAATAATTCAGCATTCACAGCGTCAGTTGTTTTCAATGTCAATATTTACCCAAGAACTCATCATTACTACCATGACTATAGTTTTGTGGGCCTTATATATTCCATTCGGAGAAGGCAATGGCACCCCACTCCAGTACTCTTGCCTGGAAAATCCCATGGACAGAAGAGCCATTGTTTTGCTTTTACAATATTGTCTGAGTGCCTACCCCAGGTACAGACCTTTTCCAGATGGGGAAATTCAAAAGCAGGGGCCATAGGAAGAGGCAAGTACCCTCGAGACGAACTCAGGACCATATATACTCCCTTGGAATCCAACCTTCCCTGCAAATGGAGTAACTTCTCAGACCTTCTCTAGCAATTCACTCTTCAAGATTTCAGCTCAGCTCCAGGCTTTTAAATGCAAATAGCCCAAAAGAACTTAGCTCCTGGACCCATGGATCATTTGTGACTCAGTGTGAATACATTTTTAACAGGTTTGATTGTGAAGAAAGGAGCAGAGCATCCATGGGGGCTGAGCTTGAGAGCCCCAGAACATGCAGGGAGGAACATGTAGGGAGGAGGGACTGGGGAATGACGCATGAAGGCGGACCCTGCTGGCATGATGAGTTCATGTTATAATTGCTTCTTACTGTAGAGGAAAGAGGAAAGTGTGCTGTGTTGAAGGAGCAGGGACACAGAGGGGAAGGAAAGAAGGGAAGGAGGAAGGAAGGAAGGAAATAAGGAAGGAAGGGATGTGGGAAGGAAAGGGGAAAAAGGAAGAGAGGAAGGAGGAAGGAAGAGGGGGAGGAAGGAGGGAAGGAAGAAAGAAGGGTCCCTATCTCACAGACACTCCAAGTCTGGACCTGGAGCAGGTTTGTTACCTGGGGCTTCCCTAGTGGCTCAGATGGTAAAGAATCTGCCTGCAGTGCAGGAGACCTGGGTTCGATCCCTCAGTCGGGAAGATCCCCTGGAGAAGGAAATGGCAACCCACTCCAGTATTCTTGCCTGAAGAATCCTATGGACAGAAGAGCCTGGTGGGCTATACAGTCCATGCGGTCGCAAGAGTCGGACACGACTTAGCGACTAAACCACCACCCCTTCTCCTGCATGTACCCCCATAAGGAGGGGAATTAGGGAATTCAAATGGTGACTTTCCTCCTGTCCTGTGCTCTGTTTCTTCCCCCCACCTCCACCTCCCACCAAGGAAGAGGAAAGTTAGGTGAAGAATAAACCAAGAGGAAACTAAGGCAGGGCTGAGAGGTCTCTCAGAGAAACAGCAGTGAGTGGTCCTGAAGAGAGATCTTAGTTTCCTGCCCAAAGCTTCCCTAGCGGCTCAGAGGGTAAAGAATCTGCCTGCCAATGCAGAAGACCCAGGTTCTATCCCTGGTTTGGGAAGATCCCCTGGAGAAGGGAACGGCTACCCACTCCAGTATTCTTGCCTGAAACATCCCATGGTCAGAGAAGCCTGGCGGGCTACAGTCCAAAGGGTCTTGAAGAGTCGGTCATGACTGAGTGACTGAACATAAACGCAGCCTGGATGAAAACCAGGAATCCTAGCCACTAGAGCATCAGAGGCCAGAGGCTAGAAGCAAAGTGATCCTGGCTCTTTTCCCCATTTGAAAGCAAGAATGTTTCAAGGGGTCAAAAACTGTAAAAATGTGTACAAAGTTTATTATTAGAGACATAGTACCTAGTATGGGAGAGCACACAGAAAGCAGTTTGTTTATTTAAGACAGAAGCTGTGAGTGTCCTGAATGAGGAGCACAGTAAAGAGGGGATTTAAATCACTTACAGTGACAGTTCTTTGGCTTTTTATTTGTGTGTGCATGTACTAGGTCACTTCAGTCGTGTCAGACTCTTTGTGACCCTATGGACAGGAGTCTGCCAGGCTCCTCTGTCCATGGGATTGTCTAGGCATGAACACTGGAGTGGGTTGTCATGCCCTCCTCCAGGGGATCTTCCCGACCCAAGGACTGAACCCTCATCTCTTACATCTCCTGCATGGGCAGGCAGGTTCTTTCCCACTAGCGCCAGCTGGGAAGCCCCAGGTCTTGGTTTATTTTTGACCAATTATCTGGTTTCTTTTCTCACATCTGACCTGTCCTAGGACCCTCCCCAACAAGTGTGCGCAACGTTTTTCCAAGATGGATCCCAGTACAGTGGCCGATGGGTACATGTCCACTCTTATTATGGGGTGGGGTCCCTCCCTTTTTGAGCCCCAGAGAGCCTTCCTGCACATGTGCAGACAGGGAAGGTTCCCTTGACCTCAGAAGTAGCCACCTTATCTCTTTACTCCAGCAGAGCTCAGCTTTGTCCTTGGAGTGTCTGGGTGAAAGCAAAGCTTCAATTTTATCCCACTTGACAAACACCAGCTGTCTAGCCCGGGGGCTCATCTATCTCCTACCTCAAGAGGAGTGGGGGTGAAGAAGCCTGGGGAGGCGTCAGAAGGCTTTTGCCTCTGTTATCTGAGCATGGAGTGTCTCATACCCGTGGGAGCATCTTCCATCCCATGCTGCTTCAGAGAGGCTGAGTGGGCTCCCAGGCCAGTGCCCTGCACTCACACAGCGTCAGCATCAGCTCCCTTGGTGACAGTCATTCTTCCCAAAGAGCCTCTCCTTCAGCCCCGGGGCTGGGCACCCACATCCAAGGACCCATCTGACAGTCCTGGGGAAGCTCTCATTCACCCAAATAACTCAGAGGCCATGACTCAAAAGCCCTTATTCTGCAGAAAGACAAAAATGGAGTTGCTCAGTCATGTCCAACTCTTCCCGACCCCATGGGCTGTAGCCTACCAGGCTTTTCCGTCCATGGGATTTTCCAGGCAAGAATACTGGAGTGGGTTGCCATTGCCTTCTCCAGGAGATCTTCCTGACCCAGGGATTGAACCCGGGTTTCCCGCATTGTAGGCAGACGCTTTACCATCTGAGCCACCAGGGAAGTCCAAAAGACAGAAAAATCTTTGCAAATCAAAAGACAGATTTGCAGAAAGACAAATCTCCCCCCAAAAAGCTCTTGACAAGCATTCACCCCTCAAGAGGAATTTGTCTCCAGTTTCCTTTCTCCTCCACAACAAGCTAATGGCAGCTTTGGACCCGGAGAGGAAACTCTAGACAGAGCTCCTTCCTCAAAGAGGCACTGAGCAGCCTGGGATGTGAGACACACTCCCTGTGGAGACATAAGAAAGAGGAAGGGGCTGGCTTATTTCTTTTCACTATTTCAAGGAATTAAGTACCAAATATGAATACATAATGGAAACAGTGACAGACTTTATTTTCCTGGGCTCCAAAATCAATGCAGATGGTGACTGCAACCATGAAATTAAAAGATGCTTGCTCCTTGGAAGAAAAGCTATGTCCAACCTAGACAGCATATTAAAAAGCAGAGACATTACTTTACTGACAAATATCTGTATAGTCAAAGCTATGGTTTTTCCAGTAGTCATGGATGGATGTGGGAGTTGGACCATAAAGAAAGCTGAGCGCCGAAGAATTGATGCTTTCGAACTGTGTTGCTGGAGAAGACTCTTGAGAGTCCCTTGGACTTCAAGGAGATCCAACCAGTCCATCCTAAAGGAAATCAGTCCTGAATATTCATGGGAAGGACTGATGCTGAAGCTGAAACTCCAATACTTTGGCCACCTGATGGGAAGAGCTGACTCATTTGAAAAGACCCTGAAGCTGGGAAAGACTGAAGGCAGGTGTTGCGAGAGGGCATAAGAGGGCAGATACAGTGAAACCATAATCACAGAAAACTAGCCAATCTGATCACACGGACCACAGCCTTGTCTAACTCAATGGGCATATATTTGCGCAAACTCCAGGAGATGGTGATAGAGAGGGAAACCTGGCATGCTCCAGTCCATAGGGTCGCAGAGTTGAACACAGTTTAGCGACTGAACAACAACTGAGGTCCTGAAGAGGATACCTCACCTCAGGGCACACCACCTGTCCTCCTGCGTGAAACCAGCAGGACATCCTCTGCTGTGTTGTAGGGTGAAAGGGTGGAAGTGGGGAGGAAGGTTGGAGTCTAGGAGTAGGGTGGGTTTCTGGGTGCCACGTGTCTGTAGAGAAGGAGTTGTTATCCTAGCACTTTTCAAACTTCCATGTGAACACGAATCGCCTGGGAGTCTTATGAAAATGAAGATCCTGCCTTAGAGGAATCTGCCCCAAAGATAGATCCTTAGTGGATCTGTGGTGGGGCCTGAAATTCTACATTTCTGACAAACTCCTACTTCAGGCCAATGCTGCCAGGCCCCCAGCCATACTTTGAGAAATAAAAGAGGGACAAAAACAGGAGGTGGTGAGGAGGATTCAAAGACAAAATTTTCCTGGGCTTGAGTTCCAGATTGTGTTTTTTACATTTTTATTGTATTTTATTTTATAAATAACTATTTCTAGTTATTTATTTTTTTAAATTTTATTTATTTTGGCTGTGCTGGGTTTTGGTTGCTGCGTGGGCTTTTCTCTAGTTGTGGTGCATGGGCTTCTCACTGCAGCGGCTTCTTCTGGTGTGGAGCACAGTTTCTAGGTGCTCAGGCTTCAGTAGTTTCAGCTCGTGGGCTCAGTAGTTGTGGCGCCCGGGCTCTAGAGCACAGGCTCGGTAGTTGCAGTGTACAGGCTTAGTTGCTTCGATGCATGTGACATCTTCCTGGATCAGGGATCAAACCTGTGTCTCCTGCATTGGCAGAGGGATTTTTTTTTTTTTACCACTGAGCCACCAGGGAAGCCCCAGATTGTGTTCATTTAAATGGGTTTTAATGGATACATTGCAGTAGGCTTTGTGAAAGTTAGTTGTTTCTCGCTGGAAACACCACCTGAGAACCAGTTTTGATTAGATGTGTCTGAAAAGCCAGGTATGTAGGTATGTTCTGCCCTCTGCTGGTCACACTCTGGCATTGTCCATTCTGCTGGATGGGGCAGTTTGGGGTCAATGTTTAATAAAAGTCATTGGGCTCATTCCTTCAAACTCATAGTTGTATTCTGTAGCAAGCCTTTAGACAGCCACATTTTCAAACTTTAACACAGCTTGTTATTGCAGAGCTGGTTCTCCAGACTACATGTTAGATCTGTTAGGTGTTCTTCATGGCCATTTAGTATTGGGTGGTGTGTATATTGGTGACTTTGAAGGTTTTTTTCATTTGTTGTTGTTGTTGTTGATGTTCAGCCACTAGTCACATCCAACTCTTTGTAACCCCATGGACTGCAGCACGCCAGGCTTCCCTGTCCTTAACTATCTCCCTGAGTTAGCTCAAACTTGGTAACTCAACTGTTAAAGAATCCTCCTGCAATGCAGGAGATCCCGGTTTAATTCCTGGGCTGGGAAGGTCCACTGGAGAAGAGATAGGCTACTCACTCCAGTATTCTTGGGCTTCCCGGGTGGCTCAGATGGTAAAGAATCTGCCAGCATTGCAGGAGACCTGGGTTCGATCCCTGGGTTGGGAAGATCCCCTGGAGAAGGGAACAGCTACCTACTCCCATATTCTTGCCTGGAGAATCCCCATGGACAGAGGAGCCTGGCGGGCGACAGTCCATGGGGTCACAAAGAGTCTGATGTGACTAAGCGACTTTCACTTTTCACTTTTTTCAAGTCCATTGAGTCGGTGATGCCATCGAACCATCTCATCCTCCGTTTCTCTCTTCTCCTCCTGCCCTCAATCAGGAGACAAGAAGAGCGTTCCAAGCTCTTCTGGCAGGCAACCCCTTATATCTGCTGAGAATGACCACAGCATTGCTATTTTTCATATGAAGAAACTGAGGGTTCAGAGAGGCTAAGTGATAGAACACAATGACCTTGGAAAAGCTGGCCCTGAAACTGTCAGAGCATCTGCCACCTCACGTTTGAGTCCCAGGTCACGACTCTGGGAGAGGAGCCAGTTAGTCCCCTTAAAGACCAGGAGGGTGACTCTTCAGAGCTCCACCAACCCCTCCTGCCCAATAAATCAGTTTGGTCAGAAGGAGGGGACAGAGGGCAGTGGAGCATTCTCTCCTAATACAGCTACTCTGGGAATAATCCAGCTCTGGCTGTTTTCTCCAGGCTTTTCTCTTGTTGAGGACAAGGCTTGTAATGTCCACCGAGAAACCCTAGAACCGGGAACTTAAGCCCCAGGACTTTCCGATATATTCAAGTCCTTATTGAAATTGTTATAATATTGCTTCTGCTTTACTTTTTTTATCTTTTTGGCCATGAGGCATGTAGGATCTTAGTTCTCTGCCAGGGATCGAACCCGCCACCCCTTCCTTGGAAGATGAGGTCTCAACCAGGGGACCAACAGACAAGTCCCCAGGACTTTCCTTTGAAGATTACTGTGAAAGACAGGGATGGAAGGGATCACGAGAAACTTCTAAATGATGAAAACAGTATCCTTCCAATTTCTGTCTCACGATGGAGGGCAGTTTCAGCTGTGATCTTGAGGTTTCTGCGTGTAACCCAGCTAATAGATTCACCAGAAGGCCACTAAGGGGCCTGTTGACTAATGGAGGCGAAAGGGCCAAAAAGAAAAGTACAAGGCAATGTATGGCTTCCAGCAGCCATAGAGAAAAGAAGAAAAAGAGCACTGATTGGTGGGAAAAAATACCCAAGAGGTCAGTTTTCCTCTGTCTTTTTCTGCTTTGTCGTTGTTCAGTCGCTCAGTTGTGTCCAACTCTTTATGACCCCATGGATTGCAGCACACCAGGCTTCCCTATCCTTCACCGTCTCCCAGAGTTTGCTCAAACTCATGTCCATTGAGTCAGTGATGCCATCCAACCATCTCATCCTCTGTCGTCCCCTTCTCCTTCTGCTCTCAATCTTTCCCAGCATCAAGGTCTTTTCTATTGAGTCTTCGTATCAGGTGGCTAAAGGACTGGAACTTCAGATTCAGCATCATTCCTTCCAAAGAATATTCAGGGTTGATTTCCTTTAGGATTGACAGTTTGGGCTCCTTGCTGTCCAAGGGACTCTCAAGAGTCTTCTCCGAAACTATTTTATGCCTTCTCTTAAAATCACCAACAGTTTTCTTTTCCCATTTAGTGGATGATCTTCATGCATATTTAGAGACACAGAGAAAATGGACAAGCACCACCTCATTCTTCCCACTGTCATGCCCACCATCTCCCCCATCTGCTGTCCTACACCCACAAAAAGCTTCCCTCTGGTTACAAAAGGAGACATGACTGTGGTCCTGATGAGGACTTTCTAAGGAATGAGAAAACAACGATAGTTTAAGAGCATAGTCCCCAAACTTTTTGGCACCAGGGACTGATTTCATGAAAAATAATTTTTCCACAGGGATGGGCGGGGATAGTTTCAGGATGATTCAGGTGCAGTACATTTATTGTGCACTTTAGTTCTACTCTATGAGGTACCTGTCTGCACCGAGAGGTTGGGGACCCCACCCCTGGTTTAAGGAAATCAGTTCCCAGGTTCTCATGGAGCCCCAGTGTTGTCTAAGCAGGTCACGTAGACATTCTTGCTCTGTAACCAGCCCTGATGCTACACTCCTCTGGGGGCCTCACCAACACCAGGGGCAAATCATGCATATCATCACAGAGTTACATTTCTTGTTTCGTAAGATTGTTCAGGCTGGAATTAACCCTAACAGCACAGCCCACCCCCAATCTGCAGTCAAAGCCTTTTTATGATAAACAAACACTCTCCGTCTGACAGTACCTATTTGCCTCGTAACATTGCCTAATCAGATAGACATCAAACGGTCCATACAGATTCCAAACATTTTCGATAGCCGGTGAAGGGTTACTTTAGATTTAAACAAATAGCTGAAGCCTTCAGGGATTCGGGCACAAAGTATCTTTTATTTTCGTAGTAAATTTACAAATTTACTTCCCTAATCTATAGCTATATGCACTTCATGCTATACATCTGTTGAATGATTAAGCACTATAATCAATCATTAATTAAATCAAACCTTCAGACTAATTCTCCATAGAGATAACATCCTTTGGGGGCTTTAATTCATTTTCCCAGTAAATGTGATTATTAGCATCAGTATTATGATGTCTCATTAGCTTCAATGACATTAATTTCATTTATTCTACCTAAATTATGTTGTTGTTCAGTCACTTTGTCGTACCCAACTCTTTGCAGTCCCATGGGCTGCAGCATGCCAGGCTTCCCTTTCCATCACTAACTCCTAGGAGCTTGTTCAAACTCAGTTGAGTCGGTGATGCCATCCAATCGTCTCATCCTCTGCCATCCCCTTCTCCTCCTGCCTTCAATCTTTCCCAGCAACAGAGTCTTTTCCTAAATTATAGCAACTAGTACTCTGGAGGTATGGTTACAATCCGAATCAGATATAATCACAATATAATTATTTTTCCCCTCTCAGCAAAATCTAACTTTGCATATAGTATGTGAATTACTTTCCCAATACTACTGGGATAAATGACTACAAAGTTACTGGCTTAAAGCAATGCAGATTTGTTATATTTTACTTCTATAGGTCGCAAGTCTGACATGGTTCTCATTGGGCTAAGAACAAGTTTCTGGCAGGGCTGCCTTCTCGTCTGGGGGCTCCAGGAGAGATCTTGTTTCCTTGACTTCTCTAATTTCTGGAGGCTGCCTGCATCCTTAGCTCATGGTCTCCTTCCTCCACCTTCAAAAGCCAGCAATGCTAGGCTGAGTCCTTCCTGTGTTGCCATCTCTGACTCTCTTCTCATCTCTCTTCCTAACCTCTTCCACTTACAAGGATCCATGTGATGACACTGAGCCCACCTGAATAATCCAGGATACTGTCCCCATTTTCCCGGGCTCCAAAATCACTGCAGATGGTGATAGAAGCCACGAAATTAAAAGACGATTGCTCCTTGGAAGAAAAGCTATGACCAACCTGGGCAGCATATTAAAAAACAGAGACATGACTTTGCCAACAAAAGCCCATATAGTCAAAGCTATGGTTTTTCCAGTCGTCATGTATGGATGTGAGAGTTGGACTATCAAGACGGCTGAGTGCCAAAGAATTGATGCTTTGGAGCTGTGGTGTTGGAGAAGACTCTTGAGAGTCCCTTGGACTGCAAGGGGATCAAACAAAAGTCAATCATAAAGGAAATGAGTCCTGAATATTCATTGGAAGGACTGATGCTAAAGCTGAAGCTCCAATACCTTGGCCACCTGATGTGAAGAGCTGACTCATTAGAAAAGACCCTGATGCTGGGAAGGATTGAAGGCAGGAGGAGAAAGGGACGACAGAGGATGAGATGGCTGGATGGCATCATTGGCTGAATGGACATGAATTTGAGCAAGCTCTGGGAGATAGTGAAGGATAGGGAAGCCTGGTGTGCTGCAGTTCGTGCAGTCACAGGGAATTGAACACGACTGAGCTACTGAATGCAGAGTACATCATGAGAAACACTGGGCTGGAAGAAGCACAAGCTGGAATCAAGGTTGCCAGGAGAAATATCAATAACCTCAGATATGCAGATGACACTACCCTTACGGCAGAAAGCGAAGAAGAACTAAAGAGCCTCTTGATGAAAGTGAAAGAGGAGAGTGAAAAAGTTGGCTTAAAGCTCAACATTCAGAAAACTAAGATCATGGCATCTGGTCCCATCACTTCATGGGAAATAGATGGGGAAACAGTGGAAACAGTGTCAGACTTTATTTTGGGGGGCTCCAAAATCACTGCTGATGGTGATTGCAGCCATGAAATTAAAAGATGCTTACTCCTTGGAGGGAAAGTTATGACCAACCTAGATAGCATATTTAAAAGCAGAGACATTACTTTGCCAACAAAGGTCTGTCTAGTCAAGGCTATGGTTTTTCCAGTGGTCATGTATGGATGTGAGAGTTGGACAGTGAAGAAAGCTGAGTGCTGAAGAATTGATGCTTTTGAACTGTGGTGTTGGAGAAGACTCTTGAGAGTCTCTTGGACTTCAAGGATATCCAACCAGTCCATCCTAAAGGAGATCAGCCCTGGGTGTTCATTGGAAGGACTGCTGTTGAAGCTAAAACTCCAATACTTTGGCCACCTGCTGTGAAGAGCTGACTCACTGGAAAAGACCCTAATGCTGGGAAGGATTGGGGGCAGGAGGAGAAGGAGATGACAGAGGATGAGGTGGCTGGATGGCATCACTGACTTGATGGACATGGGTTTGGGTAGTCTCCAGGAGTTGGTGATAGACAGGGAGGCCTGGCGTGCTGCGATTCATGGAGTCGCAGAGAGTCAGACATGACTGAGTGACTGAACTGAACTGAACTGAACTGAACTGAGCTACTGAATAACAGCAAAGTTCATCTGGAAATTTAATTCCCCTGTGCTGTGTAACCTAACATATTCACAGGTTCCAGAGATTAGGGTGTAAATACCTTTGAGGGGCTCATTTTTTCACCTACCATTCCCCATATATTATTTCTCAACAGAGTATGAACTTGAGGCCATGTCTCTGTTATTCCAGGATTCAAAATATCTGAGTAAAGAATTAGAGAGTCTTGAGTACACAGCCAAATTCCTTTCCTCTGGGTATACGGCTTAAATAAATACTGCTTCCCAATGAGAAAGGTCCAAAGCAGGGACCATGAGAAACACTCTAGTCCTGTTTAAAACGTCTCTAGTGGAAAGGGTAATAAAAAAGGAAGTGAAAGTCACTCAGTCATGTCCGACTCTTTGCAACTGTATAGTCCATGGAATTCTCTAGGCCAGAATACTGGAGTGGGTAGCCTTTCCCTTCTCCAGGGATCTTCCCCACCCGGGGATCAAACCCAGGTCTCTTGGGTTGCTGGCGGATTCTTTACCAGCTGAGCCACAAGGGAAGTCCAACAATACTGGAGTGGGTAGCCTATCCCTTCTCCAGAGGATCTTCCTGACCTAGGAATTGAACCAGGGTCTCCTGCCTTGCAGGAAGATCCTTTACCAACTTAGCTATCAGGGAAGCCCAAGAGTAATAAAACAAGTACCTGTAAGAAGAGCGCCAGGTCCAGACAATCTTAAGGATGAGTTTTGCAAACTTCCAAGGAAGAGATCATTTTCATGTCGTATATATAGTTCCACAATATAGGGAAGAAAAAAGAGATATTGAGAGAAGTCAGCCAATTGTTTCATCAAACTAGCAAACCCAATAACAGATAACTACTCTTCAGGACACAGCACATTTCTACTGGCCCGTGCAAGGCCTCTCAATTTGTCATCTGTTCCTACTTCCGTTTTTTCCCATTGCCCTTCAACCCTGCTACATGCTCCCTGTTCCTTGTCATGGGCTAGCACTATAGTATAATTAATTACAACCTTGTAAAATGGGTTTTGATGCCTGTTCTTTTAAACTTTGTAAATAACATGCTGTTAGCAAGAACAAAGAGTGTAGGGCAAGAAACAAAAACTATTGGCTAACCTCATGTATGAATTTAGGTACAAAATTCTATTATAACAACTTTTCTGCTACACACCTTGTTATATTACTCGTGCTAGTATGTTCAGATATCCAAGATACAGTTCAGTAAAAAAGTTGCCCCCAAAGTGCATGATATCTTCCAAAAACAAAGAAATAAAACCTGTCCAACTACCATGAGTTGCACGACGGGGCAAAGAATGGTTAGCGCTCAGTCATGGTGCTGACCCTTGGAAAGAGGGTTTCTATGGGTTTCATTCCCCAATTAAGCCTTTTCATAGACGGGGGCAGGGGGAGCCTATAAGTCCCCCAGGAGCATTCACTTGCTCTGAGCTCCCCTGGTCATCGTGCCTGGGATGCCTCAGACTCCATTCACAGGAAGATATCTAATAACCCAGCATGTGTGGACCTGCCAGCTCATTTTCCACGCTGGGTCTGGGTATGTTGTCTTCATATCTGCCCTAATTACAGAGCCCTTTTTATGAGTGCTGTGTTTTCATCCCAGGTGACTTGCTACATTTTCCCTTCTCCCTGGAATAGGATGCCTTCTTGGTGCCCTATTTATGTTAAAATGTCTTATCCTACAATATGTCTTTCCTCATGAAAATTGCACTCTGGACTTGCCTGGTGATACAGTGGATAAGAATCTGCCTTTCAATGCAGGGGATACAGGTTCAATCCCTGGCTCAGGAGGACCCCCACATGCTGTGGAGCAACTAAGCCCATGCCACACAACTACTGAAGCCCGTGTGCCTAGAGCCTGTGCTCCGCAACAAGAGAGGCCACCACAATGAGAAGTCTGTGCACTGCAATGACAAAGAGTAGCCCCAAGTGACAAGTGAAAGTCTTTCAGTTGTGTCTGACTCTTTGCAAACCCATGGGCTATAGTCCATGGAATTCTCCAGGCCAGAATACTGGAGTGGGTAGCCTTTCCATTCTCCAGGGGATCTTGCCAGCCCAGGGACTGAACCCACATCTCCCTCATTGCTGGCGGATTCTTTACCAGCTGAGCTATGAGGGAAGCCCTTGCCCACTGCAATTACAGAAAACCTGCACGAAACAATGAAGACCTAGTACAACCAAAAATAAAAAATAAATAAATTAAAAATAAATTTTTTAAAAATGAATTCTTCCTGGCCCATTTCTCCTGTCTCCGATTCTAATTCTCTCTTTTTCTTTTTGAAGATTTTTTTGATGTGGACCATTTTTTAAGTCTTTATTGAATTTGTTACAACATTACTTCTGCTTTATGTTCTGGTTTTTTGATCTTGAGGCAAGTGGGATCTTAGCTCTATGACCAAGGATCGAACCCACACCCTCTGCTTTGGAAGGTGAAGTCTTAACCACTGAACCACCAGGAAAGTCCCCTCCTAATTTTCCTAAGGTCTGTTATTTTGAGTGAGCCAAATGCTGTTTGATCCTCCAGACATGTTGCTGCTGGTGACTACTGTTTTAGTACAGTTAGGAAATAAAGGGAAGACGCCAAAAAGTCGAGTTCCTCAGGCTACGACCACATGAGTAGCAATGACCCCTGAGTGAATTGTTTTGTGTGTCCTGTAGTGTTTCTCGTAACCATCCATAGTGAAATTTTGTCTTTTCATCCTGAGCCATGTGGGCCCATCAAGTTACATCTAATGGTTTTCCTTTGTCAGTAATCCGAGAACGCTGATTGAATCTCTACCTCAGCATGGATTTCTTACCCAAGACAGTTATTTTTATAAATGATATTCTGGCAGGTGAGACACGCAGTGAATAGACTTCTACTATTATATGCCAATACCTTACTTAAACCATCATTATCACAATTCAGTTCAGTTCAGTCACTTAGTCGTGTCTGACTCGAATTGAACTGAATTGTGATAATGAAGGTTTAAGTAAGGTATTGGCATATAATAGTAGAAGTCTATTCACTGTGTGTCTCACCTGCCAGAATTATCACAATTAATGGTCCACATTAGCAGCACCCCTGCATGTCTCCCTAAATTAATTCTATCTTTTCAGATAGCTCATTTTGAGGCTCAGGAAGAAATATATAATGTATCCTTGCATCCAATAAATCTGAAAGAGTTTCTTGTACACTCCTAGGCTCTTTTACCCTCATGTTTGTAAAAGGCCTTGGTTTCCACAGCCAGATGGGTTTCGAATGGTAAACAAGATGCAAAGGATCCAAAATGACAACGCAGGCATCTACAGGTTCTTGTAGAACAAGGACTCAATATAGAATAGCATTAAAGTAAGAATATCCATCATAGCCAAAGGCTGCCTCACAGCAAAGGACCTGGGGAGACCCTTGAGCTCCCATTTTTCCCCCACGGTAAGGGCTGTACCAGGGCTTCCCTGGTGGCTCAGTGGTAAAGAATCCTTCTGCCAATTCAGGAAATGCAGGTTCCATCCCTGGGTCAGGAAGATCCCCTGGAGAAGGAAATGGCAACCCACTCCAGTATTCCTACCTGGGGAATCCCATGGACAGAGGAGCCTGGCGGGCTACAGTCCATAGGGAGGCAAAGAGTCAGACATGACTTAGCAACTGAACAACAACAAAGGGCTGTACCAAGACATACTTTGTCTCTTGAATCAGGAACCACCAACTTACATATGAATCCTGTGAAAGGAGGGGGTCCAAATGGGATCTCAGTGTTTCTTATTCTTCACTGGCTGTATCAGCATTTTCTTGCTTATATAACTGGTAGTAAATTAGAGTTTACACTGAGATGCAAATCACTGAATTTATTTTTGTCAGCAAATAAAGCTTCCAAGCTGGTAGAAGCTCTCTTGAAAATCCACAGAGCCAAGGTGACAAGGTGAAAGTGAAAGTTGCTCAGTCGTGTCCGACTCTTTGCAACCCCAAGGAATTCTCCAGGCCAGAATACAGGAGTGGGTAGCCTTTCCCTTCTCCAGGGGATCTTCCCAACCCAGGGCTTGAACCCAGGTCTCCCGAAATGCAGGAGGATTCTTTACCAGCTGAGCCACAAGGAAAGCCCAAAACACTGGAGTATGTAGCCTATTCCTTCTCCAGGGGATCTTCCAGACCCAGGAACTGAACCGAGGTCTCCTGCAGGGCAGGTGGATTCTTTACCAACTGAGCTATCAGGGTGACAGAGCAACCCATTAAATCACTGTTTCATGCTCAGTGCCACAGAGCCACATGGCCCCATAGATATATTTATTACTTTTATGTGGTTCAGGCTATTTTGTGTATTTCAGACAGATGGATTCAACTCTCACGGCATATATGGATACATAAATTGCTTTCTAAAATACCTCCATTTGCCTTTTTTAGAGATGTACTTCTAGTGAAATGTTATAGATGTTTAAGGATTTGTAAAAAATTTAAATTTTATCTCTGTTTTAAAAAATTTTTTGGACTAATATTAATGTTAATAATAATGTCATTCAGAAGAAAACTTTCCTAATCTTTCAAACCTTATGGTCACAGACAATATGCTCAGATACTCAGTCGTGTCCAACTCTTTGCAACCCCATGAACTGTAGCCCGCCAGGTTCCTCTGTCCATGGGATTTTCCAGGCAAGAAAACTGAAGTGGGTTTCCATTTCCTCCTCCAGGGGATCTTCCCTACTCAGGGATCGAACCTGGGTCTCCTGCATTGCAGGCAGATTCTTTATACCAACTGAGCCACCAGGGAAGTGGTCACAGACAATAAAACATATTAAAATTTTAAATCTTGATTTTTGTTGGAGAGAAACATGATATAGTGAACAAGAAAAATACTTTGAGCATAAGAAGGTACTACATTAGTATAAAATTCTGTGAGAGTGGAGCCTGGAGTTATGCGTTAGAGGAGCAAAAGGCAAGATATAAAGTTTCTAAATGTTAAAGAAAAATCTCAGATTTAGGAGTGATGTTTTGCTTTAAAATGGCAATATTGATAATCAGCTGGGATTATGCCCTTTGAAACTCTTTGAAAAAGTAAATATTTTGCAAAATTTCTTTGGACAAGAATATTAGTTTTCAACATAAAGAGTAAGGTTTATGTAAGAAGGTTCATATTTTTTTTCAAACCCTTTTAGGAAGAGTGTGAAAAATTAGAAGACATTACCTTAAAGAAATTTATTTAGGTGTAATAGAAGAACTGTCAAAAATTTTCACAGTAGCATTTTCAAAATAACAAATTTTTTTAAGTGTAACAAACCAAATGTCCATTAAGAGGGTTAACCCTTGGCATGAACAAAAGGAAATCAACTCTGGAGCTGAAACTCCAGTACTTTGGCCAACTGATGTGAAGAGCATCATTGGAAAAGATCCTGATGCTGGGAAAGACTGAGGGCAGGAGGAGAAGAAGGCAGCAGAGGATGAGATGGTTGGATGGCATCATCGACACAAAGGACTTAAGTTTGAACAAATGCTGGGAGATAGTGAAGGACAGAGGAGCCTGGCATGCTGCAGTCCGTGGGGTGGCAAGAGTAGGACATGACTTAGCGACTGAACAACAGCAACAACGAATGAACAAAATATGCCAAAGGGCAGGTGTACACAGGCGCTCCAGTGGAACTGGGCCAGTGCAGTGGTTGGCAGACTACAGCCCTTGGACCAGATTTAGTCTGTCATCTGGTTTGTAAATAGCACTTTATTGGAACATATGAATTCATGCTACACAGCAGGGTTGACTATTTCGACAAGTTGGACAAGTTGGACAAGTTGACTATTTTGGACATAGTTGGCAACCCTTCATTCTATTCTTAAAGGAAAGAAGGCCAAGCTAATTTGCTCATTTGATAAGTTTTGGCTTTTTACAGAAAAAGTTTTCTGTCCCCTGCTTTAGTTCATCAAGCCAGGGCAGGGGTCAGGGTGGGGAGCACAACTATCCTTTATAATATTCTTTTAAAAATTGAAATACAGTTTATTTACAATGTCATGTTCATTTCAGATGTACAGCACAGTGGTTCAATTATATAGATATGCTTTTTCAGATTCTTATATATTATAGATTTATTACAAAATACTGAGTATAGTTCCCTATACTGTACAGTAGGCCTTTGTTGGTTATCTATTTCATTCTTTATAACTTATTCATACGTTATATCTATTCTTTTATAGGTATGAAATATGGCATAAATTTTAATTTAATATAAACTATCTAAGAATACTTTTCATTTCCATGCAACACAAAATTCTAAGTAGGTAGGAAAACACCCTGGACTATTAAGGCATAGTTTTTGAGGAATACGTTTTCTTTAGTATTGTTTCTCACTGTGTACTCTGCAGTTCACTCGTGTCAAGGATGATCTACTAACAAAAGTACATCAGAGTGGGAGGATGGTCTTCCAGGATTGGAAAAGTTTAGAAAAATCACAACTATACTTCCACTTTAAGATTCACAATACATATGGTTAGTGTATTAAAGGCCCTGACAAGTCCTGCACAAAAAGTGACCTGCTTACGTTTGCTTAACCCAGAATTTTCCAAGCTGTTTTGAATAAATCCATTTTCCCCCCCACATAAAATCTATTCCCTGGAACACACTTTTGGCAGCTCTCTAACAATCTAACGGCAGTGGGGAGGAGGAGGAGAGGGCCAAAGGGAAGCAAAGGGCCATGACATTGATTTGGGGGGTGTTTCTATATGGTTTTGAACTAAAGCTGGGGCTGTGGAACAGAAAAGTATGGATTGAAACAGAAAAGACTTAAAAGAATCAGTAATGCTAGAACTCTATTTGAATATGAGGAAGGAGACAGGGAGACAGAGCATGACCATTCTACACATCTTCATAATGGAGTGTGTCTTAGTTGCTCAGTTGTGTCTGACTCTTTGCAATCCCATGAACTATAGTCTGCTAGGCTCCTCTGTCCATGGAATTCTCCAGGCAAGAATACTGGAGTGGGTTGCCATTTCCTTCTCCAGGGGATCTTCCTAATCCAGGGATTGAACCCGGGTCTCCTGCATTGTAGGCAGATTCTTTACTGTCTGAGCCACCAGGGAAGCCCATTCATATTGGAGTGGCTGGGAACAACTGAAGGGGAGAAGATATTGGTGACAGAGGCTGGGCCAGTCCATCCGTGGGGCAGACTAAATGCCTGCTGCTGCATTTGATGAGGTCAGGGAAAGGCAGAGAAGGAGCTGGACAAGAACTTCAGTAGATCAGTGTGAGATTACTGCAGGATATAACCACCTTCGTTCTCTTCTCACAGGAGAGAGGACAAAGCTAATTGGCTCTGTTGATAAGTTCTTCAAAAAACTTGTCAGCAAGCACCCTTTGCTTTGGTTCATAACAGTTTCAGTTATTGTCTGTTATTTCAGAACAGGGCAGCCTGTGAATTTCCCTTCAATGTGCTCATGTACTGTGGCCTGAGCCAGGGTCAGTGTTGGTATTTTTGCAAAATGTTGTAAGAGGGCTTTGCATCGGCTGCTGTTTGTACTTGGTTTCTGAGCAGAATGGTGTAAGGGAGGGCAGATTCTTCATTTGTTGGACTTTAGCCTTGACATATCAAGTGGGCCAGGAACTCTGAGAAAAAGTCCAGGCAGGAGTGAGGTAAGGACGGATCGAATCAGTGAGAGAAGAAAGAAAGCACAACAACAAAGTAAAGAGCGCTTTGGCTGTCTTTGATCCTGGCCAAATGAGAAGTGGAGCGGAGATAAGAGGTCATGGGGACAGCCCTGGGAAATGCCTTTATCAGCCTTGGGTCCAGGCCTTACTCCTGCCCTTGGGACAATCACTGTCAAAACCCCACAGCCTTTCCCTGTCCCATGGAGCCATTTAATCTTCCTAGGCACAGCCTTTTCATTTATTTTCTTCTGACCTTTGAGGTTGCCCCTGGACCATCTAAAGAGAATACTTGTTTTTGAGATTCTTAACAAAATAACAGCTTAGTTAAAGTCATGCTTTCACTTCAACTGCACTGAGTCACGTAGGCTGAACTTCAAGGCCTCCACAGCTGAGCCTGGGGCCTGCTCAGGCACCTGGGGGCCCTCAGGCTCCTGCCCTGGCCTCCCTGGCCTGTCCAGGATGCCCTGTTCAGTGCGAATGCTGTCCTGACCCACAGCTCTGCTCCTGGTGGCCCTCAACCCTTGAGGGGCCAAAGCCACACTGTAGCCTGTGGTGGGGGATGGGCCCTGGGCCTGAGACCATCCTCCTCCTTCTCCACCACCTGTGCAGGGAACTGTGACCTTCTGGAGGGCTGGGACTGTAGCCCGGCATTGAGCACAGTGGCTGGTCCATGCCGGACACTTAGTGGCTTAGTAGTGCTCAGTCAATGGCACCCCACTCCAGTACTCTTGCCTGGAAACTCCCATGGATGGAGGAGCCTGGTGGGCTGCAGTCCATGGGGTCGTGAAGAGTCAGACACGACTGAGCGACTTCACTTTCACTTTTCACTCTCATGCATTGGAGAAGGAAATGGCAACCAACTCCAGTGTTCTTGCCTGGAGAATCCCAGGGATGGAGGAGCCTGGTAGGCTGCCGTCTATGGGGTCGCAGAGTCGGACACAACTGAAGCAACTTAGCAGCAGCAGCAGTGCTCAGTCCCTCAGTTGTGCCCCACTCTTTGTGGCCCCATGGACTGTAGACCAGCAGGACTGTGGCCTGCCAGGCTCCTCTGTCCATGGGATTTTCCAGGCAAGAATACTGGAGGGGGATTGCCATTTCCTTCTCCAGGGGATCTTCCTGACCCAGGGATCGAACCTGGGTCTCCTGTGTCTCCTGACTGGCAGGTGGATTCTTTACCACTAAGCCTCCCGAGAAGCCCCAAGACATCTGAACTTTTACACTATTACAAGGCGATGATTGTTTGTGAAGGTGGCAAGGGGACTGACATCTTGGTTGAGGTGGTCTTTGTGCTAAGTGCTCTTCTTTAAGTGGAGATTTTCCTTCATTGAACTCAGATACTCAGCACAGGCAATGTTTATTCATTACCGAAAGTGCTGAAAGGAGGGCAGTCTGTCAGGCATACCTTATTTTTCAGCCCGCTCCATTTCTCCTATCTGGATCTTCTCCATTCATCATACTAATGGCTATCAAGTCACCTCTGACCTCTGACCATCTTGCCCCAGCTCCCATGCTAACGCTATCCAGGTGGCGGGGTTTCTATGGAATGTGCCAAAAGCCGTGGGCCCCCCAGCACCATGGCATGGAGGTACCTTGCTTCTCCCAGGCTGGAGTTCCCTAATTCTTCAGGTTGCAGCCAGCCTGAGTGAGGATTTTGCCTCTTCCCTACTCAGTGCTGCAATGTCCTCCTCTGAGAGCTCTGGGCACCTTGTCCTGCCACTCCTCCTGGGCCCTTTACTTCCAGCCACCCGATCATACTGTTTTTCTCTGCTTTAGCCTGTAAATGCATGATCTAAGACTGGGACCTCCTTTGTATCATAAGGTAGCTTTTTGAATAAGTGTTGCTAAATTCTATATTTTGATATCATTAAGATTTTTACTCCAATATCCATGCATGTATTGGTTTGTAGCTTTTTTCCCCTGCCAGTTTTATTGAGATATAATCGACATACAACCCAAAGTTTACAGTGTAAACTTTGGACATATGTATATCTTGTGGCATGATTACTTTAGTTAACATCCATCACCTCTCATAGTTACCCAAATACAAAAAAAATTTCCTATGTTGAGAGCTTCTAGGATCTACTCTCTCAGTGACTATCAAATATATCATAGAGTAATGTTAGCAGAGTTATGGTGTTGTAAGTTACGTCTCAGGATTTATTTATCTTATAACTGAAAGTTTGTACCTTTTGGCCACCTTTACCAGTTCCCCTACCCCCACTCTCTGCCTCTAGTGACCACAAATCTGATCTCCTTTCCTGTGCGTGTTTTTTCTTTTTTTTTAAGATTCCACATATAAGTGAGATCATACAGTATTTGTCTTTCTCTGACTTATTTCGCTAAGCATAATACCCTCAAGGTCCATCCATGTTGTCACAGAGCCTATAGTTTTCTTTTGGTGAACTATCGAGATGTTTTGGTAACAGTGCCACAGTGAATTCATAAGAGAAATTGTGAAGATTTTCTTCCTTCTCTGGAAGGAAATCAAAGAAAATCAAAACATAGAGGAATTATTTGTTCATTAAAGGTTTAAAGAGACTTGATCTATAAACCCGTTTGGATAGTGGGAGCTAAAGAGATACTGCTCTTTGACAAATTCTCATCTTTCTCCACAGATACTTATGGGTTTAGTAAGTAGATACTTCTACTTTTGAAGTACATTTTAGCAACTTAAACATACAAATATTCCACAATTTAAAATGTAATTGTATGGAATTATGTAAAAGAATTTCAAAAAATTTAAAATTTCTCCTGTATCTGTGATGATTTTTGCTTTTCTATTTTTGGGGATAAGTATTTGCGACTTCCTTGTTGTTTTCCTCATCAATCTAGTGGGAGGTGTTGTTCTTTTGTTATTGTAGCTCATCTTTATTTATCTCTTAAAAACATGTTATATAGATTCAGTTTTTTTACCCAATTTGATAAATTTTGATCATGAACTGAATTAATCATATTGATTCAATAGCTATTACGCATAATCCTCAAAAGATACTAGAGGATTGTTGTAAAGATTAATTGTTTCATGAACATTAGCACAATTCCAGAAGAATCATAGGTGCTCAATAAAGGTTATTCAATGTAGTAATAGATTATGAATAAGACAGTGTCCCTGCCCATAGAAACAACAGTTTTCTTTGATTTTTAATAGGTAAATTCAACATATTCATATTATTATAATAAGTCTTTTCAAATTTCTATTAGTTAACCTTATTTTGTTTTTGTCACACTTTCCTGACTTTTTCCAGATTGAGAAAGTTTCCTTTAAGCCTGACTGTTTCTCTTTCTATTGGTTTGGATGTTCTACAACCCACTCATTCATTCAATTATTTGCTCTCTCTTGGATAATCCTTCCTTCACCTTTTATCCCAAATTTTCCTCTGGGATGTTTCCACTATCAGCCAAGAACTCAGAGAAGAAATGGGAGCACAGCTCCAGGGGGTAAATAGTTCCCTCTGATTGTGGAAAAAATGCTAAATGACAGATACAGAGGAAAGAAGCAGGAAGACAGAACTGTTGGTTAATCTTTTAGAATTTGCACTGACTCACACTCTGAAGGAATGTAACAGGCTGTGTAGCCCACTCCCTTAAAGATGAAGACATTCACCAGCCACAATCATTCATTCATTCATTCATACACAAAGTTGTGCTGAATACCTGCTAATACCAGGTACTCTCCAGGCAATGACGGTGGTGAACAAGACAGGTTAAGATTTCTTCCATGTGGAGTTTACATTCTTGAGATGGGAGAAAGAAACAACAAATAAACAAACACTAATTCAGGTTGTAATGAGTTGGCATGAGAAATAAATTGGATGGTAGAGAGTAGTTGCAGGGGAGAGAGTGGGTAATCATACCACTTCACACAAGTCAAGGAAGGAAGCTTCAGTTCAGAGGAGACAATTTGCTGAGACATGCAGAGAGAAGTCAGCTCTGCTAACAGCCAAACAAGAAGATTTCAGGCAGAGGGCACATGAATTTATGCATATGTTAGTAATTAGAAACCTGTACATCAAAAGAGTCTGTATGCTGATTTTTAATAAAATTAAAAAAAAAAAAAAAAGAAAAAAAAGAAATTACTTTCAGGACTTCCTTGGTGGTCCAGTGGTTAACACCCCAAGCTCCCAATGCAGGGGATTCAACCCCTGGTCAGGGAACTAGATCCGACAGGCTGCAAGGAAGATCAAAGATCCTGCGAGCTGCAACTATGACATGGAGCAGCAAAGTAAATATTTTCTAAAAAATTGTTTTCTATTCCTAGTTATGCTGAGAGTTTCTATAATAAAAGGGTAATTATTTTTGTCAAAAAAAAAAAAAAAAAAAAAAAAATTAAAACCTAATTATGCCAGTTAAAAAAAAAACATTATCCTATATTCTAATCTTCTTGAGAATGGACACATTAAAATGTTTTTCTTAAAATGTTGAGCACAAAACTTAGCATCCGTAATGAACTAGATAAAAATTCATATTAATGGTATTAATTTATAACAATTTTAAATTATATATCTTAAAAATTAAAAAAAAAAATCAAGTGCCTATGTCTTGCGTTGACTAAAAGCAAAATGCAGCGTGTAAAAGTTATGAGTCAAACTTTATCCACAGACCTTACTGAAGACTGTGGCTTGGGAAACATACCTCTGAGAGACTGCTCCAAGAGGTTAAAGAGGAGCTGGGATGTCTCTGAACTTTTTTTGCTTGGAAAAAAATGTAGTCAAGCATCAAGAGATTACTGCTAATCATAAGGAACGAAACATGTCAAGTTAATGATTTTAGTGCCTTTCTCCGCATGGGGAAATGCACGACTCTGGGGTCACTTGACATTTTTCCTCAGATATGTATCTTAACTATCTAGGGGGCCATCCTGAATTCCCCGAAGGCGACTGCAGGGGCTAATGGTTTGATCTTTAAAGCACTGGAATGGCAGGCAACATTTTTTTCTTTACCCCTGGGACAGGAAAGAACTTAGAAGCCTGCAAGTGTGACACATGATAAGCCAAGGGAGTCACAAGATGAAGGGAAAAAAGGGTAAAAAAGGGACAAAGTGCAGAGGCCTTGCAGGTTCTAATGCAAACCCGTGTTTCACTGTGAGTGCGGTGGGAACTCCATGATATGGTCCATTTTCATTGTTAAAAAGGTACAGTGAAGAGAACGGTTTGCAGCAGCAGTTCTCATACTTTAGCAGGCATCAGTACCACCTAGGTAAAATATAAATGCCCCACCTCCAGTGTTTCTGAATCAGTAGGTTTGGTGCAAGGCTTGAGATTGTGCCTTAAAACAAGTTCTAGGTGCTGAAATGGAGCAGGACTCTATATAGGTCCTTGCCCCTGCATGTCCTCAGCCTTCCGTTTGTCTATGGAAAACTTCAGCCAAAGGATAAGTTTAATCAGAGAAGTGAGAACATGAAGAAACGAAGGAAAATAGTCAAAGGAGACTAAATAATAACAGTCTAGTCATTAAGCATAATCAAAGACCTTTTGTTCCTTTTTCAAGGGCTAGAGATAATATTCTGGGCCATATCTTGTGAGCTGTGTTATAGAGACTGAAACCCCTGCCAGGCTGAGAAGTTAACTACATGATGACCAGACTGCAGCCAAGACATAAGCTGCCACAATTCTGAGAACTGGCTTCAAGAAATGAAAACAAATATCAACTGAAGATTAACTTGTTCAGTCACTCAGTCGTGTCCAACTCTTTGCGACCCCATGGCCTGCAGCATGCTAGGCTTTCCTGTCCTTCACTATCTCCTAGAGTTTGCTCAAACCTAAGTCCATTGAGTCGGTGATTCCATCCAACCATCTCGTCCTCTGTTGTCCCCTTCTGAAGATTAACTGTACTTAAAGCAATCAAGATGACATGATGCTGGTTAGACCATTTGATGACCAGTTTCAAGATGATTGTCAGAGTTGATTGTGCTGTTTCTGCATGTAGTTCCTCCTTCAGCCTATAAAAGCTCTTACCCACTGGTTTGTCAGTGGGAGAGTCGGCCTTTGGACAGACATCTGCCCCCCACCCCACTCTCCCCCCACCCCAGTTGCTGTCATTCAAAATAAAGCAAACTTTCCTTTCTACCAACCTGGCCTCTGTATTGGCTTTTGAGTGGTGAGCATCCAGATGTGGGTTGGATAACAGTGATATTGTTGCAGTAAAATAAAAAATTTTCTTTTTATCTTTTGCCTTTTGAGTCCTTCTGTACTTTAACTGTTCCTGATCTACAGTCTGCATTGATAACTAAGTCCTTCTTTTTGGTTAGTATTCTGAAAGACTAGAGAACTTCCAGATGTTCAAGCTGGATTTAGAAAAGGGAGAGGAACCCGAGATCAAATTGCCAACATCTGTTGGGTCATCAAAAAAGCGAGCTCTAGAAAAACATCTGCTTCTGCTTTATTGACTAAGCCAAAGTCTTTATGTGGATCACAACAAAATGTGGAAAATTCTTCAAGAGATGGGAATACCAGACCACCTGACCTGCCCCCTGAGAAATCTGTATGCAGGTCAAGAAGCAACAGTTAGAACTGGACACGTAACAATGGACTGGTTCCAAATCGAGAAAGGAGTACATCTAGGCTGTATGTTGTCACCCTGCTTATTTAACTTATATGCAGAGTACATCATGAGAAATGGTGTGCTGGGTGAAGCAACAAGCTGGAATCAAGATTGCTGGGGAAATATCAATAACCTCAGATATGCAGATGACACCACCTTTATGGCAGAAAGCAAAGAACTAAAGAGCCTCTTGATGAAAGGGAAAGAGGAGAGTGAAAAAGTTGGCTTAAAACTCAACATTCAGAAAACTAAGATCATGGCATCAGATCCCATCACTTCATGGCAAATAGATGGGAAAACAGTGGAAACACTGACAGACTTTATTTTGGGGGGCTCCAAAATCACTGCAGATGGTGACTGTAGCCATGAAATAAAAAGACACTTGCTCCTTGGAAGAAAAGTTATGACCAACTTAGACAGCATATTAAAAAGCAGAGACATTACTTTGCCAACAAAGGTCCGTCTAGTCAAAGCTATGGTTTTTCTAGTAGTCATGTATGGATGTGAGCGTTGGACTATAAAGAAAGCTGAGCACTGAAGAATCAATGCTTTTGAACTGTGGTGTTGGAGAAGACTCTTGAATCTTGAAAGTCCCTTGGACTGCAAGGAGATTCAACCAGTCCATCCTAAACGAAATCAGTCCTGAATATTCATTGGAAGGACTGATGCTGAAGCTGAAACTCCAATATTTTGGCAACCTGAAGCGAAGAACTGACTCATTGGAAAAGACTCTGAGGCTGGGAAAGATTGAAGGCAGGAGGAAAGGCGGACAACAGAGGATGAGATGGTTGGATGGCATCACTGACTCAATGGTCAGGGGTCTGAGCAAGCTCTGGGAGTTGGTGATGGACAGAGAAGCTTGGCGTGCTGCAGTTCATGGGGTTGCAAAGAGTCAGACATGACTGAGTGACTGAACTGACTAACCGAACTTGTTATGTAAACTACATCCTGCACCTATGTGCCTGTCACCCTCTAACTCTTCATGAGCCACACTCTGTATCTATTATCTTCTAACTTTATGCTAGTCACATCCTGATGCTTAACTTTACAGCACTCTCTCCTCAAACCACCCTTTGTAGTTTGTTTTTCCCTCTTTTTGTGTTACAGAAAGAAAGTCACAGTGCAACCACAAAGGACAATGGATCCAACTACCAGACTGCCAGACACAAATTACTGGGCTAGCTGACGCCAGCCTATTGAATGTTTTGAAACAATGCAAAAAGAAAGAAGAATATAGGATCCTTATACCTTTGCTCTTTATCTCCAGCCCCTAACAGTGAGCCCCAACTATATGATCCCCTTGATTCCCCAAGGAGGGGAGACACAATTCTTGAGGCAGGAGGCTACTGCGCTCTCTCCTCTGCTGGCTTGAGGATTAAGGCTATCTTCCTACTTCCTCCAAACGTTTCTCTCTGTATTCTCTTATTCAATGCTGGTAGGCAGAGAAAGTCAAGATTTTGGTAGCAGCACCATGGGCTGAATTGTGTCCCTGGCAAATTCACCTATTGAAGTCGTAACCCCCAATGTGGTGATATTTGGATGAGGAGTTTTATGGACGTAATTAGGTTTCAGTGAGGTCGTGAAGGTGGGGGTTCCCATGAGGGGATTAGTGCCCTTATAAGGAGAGACTTCACTTTCACTTTCTGTGCCATGTAAGGACACAGGTAGGAGGCAGCTATCTACAAACCAGGAAGCAAGCCCTTATCAGAACCCAACCATGCTGGCACCTTGATCGTGGGCTTCCAGCCTCTTGAATTATGAGAAGTAAATTAATGTCGTTTGAGCCACCCAGGCTGTAGTACTTTGTTATGGCAGCCAAGTTAAATTATTAGGTGATGCTGATACTGGGCTGGGGCCACTTAGCAGGGAACTGCTGCTCGGAGAGAGACAACAATAGGTCTATGGAGACAAGTTAAGAGGTATTTCAGGGATCTGGGTGAACATGGACACCATGGTACGGCTTCAATGGAAAGGAAAGTGAGAGGGAATCAGTCAACTGATCTATGAAAAGCATTTACTGTCATATAAACAAGAAGAGTTAATGTAGTTCTCAACTAAAATTTTTTCTAAAGATTGCAAAGAAATTCTCTCAAAGTTGTTTCAACATTATTCTATTTTTCTTTTAAGTATTTTAAAGGCACAAATAAAAATGTTCAGCAGAGAGTTGGACATGAGTGAGTGACTGAGCATACCCACACAAAGTGGTAAAACTGGGAACTGAATGTGTTCTTTGACTTAGGTCATGTATGGGCATCACTAGGGCTTCCCAGGTGGTGCTGGTGGTAAAGAACATACCTGCCAATGCATAAACCATAAGAGAGGTAGGTTTGACCCCTGGGTCAGGAAGATCCCCTGGAGGAGGGCATGGCAACCCACTCCAGTATTCTTGCTTGGAGAGTCCCATGGACAGAGGAGCCTGGCAGGCTATGGTCCATAGGGTTGCAAAGAGTTGCACACGACTGAAGTAACAGCACACACACACACACACACACACACACACACACACAGAGGCAACTTTAGAAAAATGTACAATCCCGCTGTGGTGTTGGAGAAGACTGTTGAGAGTCCGTTGGACTGCAAGGAGATCAAACCAGTTAATCCTAAAGGAAATCAGGAATATTCATTGGAAGGACTGATGCTGAAGCTGAAACTCCAATACTTTGGCCACCTGATGCCAAGAACGGACTCATTGGAAAAGACCCTGATGCTGGGGAAGATTGAAGGTGGGAGGAGCAGGGGATGACAGAGGATGAGATGGTTGGATGGCATCAGCAGCTCAATGGTGATGGACAGGGAAGCCTGGTGTGCCGTAGTCCATGGGGTCACAAAGAGTCAGACACGACTGAGCAATTGAACTGAACTGGTAATCCTCATGGCAGCATCATGGCAGCATAGGATGTTCCTCCTTTTTGTCCCTTTTAAAAACACCTAATTAGGCCTTCATCCATGAATAAAAACACTTTGTGGAACTTATGGTATCCAGCACTATACACCAAGGGACCCAAGAGGACTCTTGCCCACCTGTGCATCTGTTAATAGGCAGACAGACTTCAGAAAGGGCTGTAGGACCAGAGGAGCCAGCAAATCTGCCCCAAACCCTCTTGGCTGCGGCCAGGGAAGATGTGGAGAGTGCTAACTTGGGCAAATACCCAATGATGGAAGAGAATTCTGGTCTTCCGGAAAAAAAAAAGATTCAGAAAGCTGTTAGGAAAAAAAAACATGAGTTTGCACACGGTGGAGCAAGTAAGAGGAACTCTGCCAGTGCGGCTCCTTCTCCACGCTGACACAGTGAGGGGCTGAGCTATCCCACGGGGACCTTGCCCAAGGGGAAAGGGAAGTGAATCTCTGGCTGAGTACAGAACACAGCTGGAGAAACCCATTTCTCTCCAGCAGTGTCCTTAGCCCTGAGACAGGACTTCCGTGATGGATGGGAGGGAGGAGATAAGGAAAGAGGCAGATTAAAAATACCAAAGGACAGTAAAGGGCTGCAGTTCCTGTGGACTGAGCTCAGGACTCCAACAGGAAGCTCGCCCACAAGCCACTGGGAGGACCTCACCTGAGGGTCTCCCCAACAGCCTGCAGGCACCCCAAGTGCCCCAGGACTAAAGACACATCACCCCTCACTCCTTAGCTGGCTTGCCTTGAGGGCAGTGGCAAGAGAGTCGGTAAAATCAGTGCGATCAGAAAAACAGACCAGGATCTGTGGACAAGGGAGAAGCCACAAACTTGAGCTATAGCTCCACCTTCTGGAAAACAAGAAAGATTTCAGCAGTCAGCGAGGGAGTTGAAAGAACCAGAGACGACCTAAAAGCTCAAGAATCCAGCCATAAAAGAAAGACGTATGGAGCAGGTACATCCATACAAAGGCAGAGGGAAAAGCCCAGATGTAATAGGACCAATAAAAAAATACACCCCATCTGAAGGCAACTAGTAATCTTCTGAGAAGTCTGCTACTTCAAGTGCAAATGCATCAATGCAAAGCTATAAGGAACACAGAGAATCAAGGAAATGACACCCAAAATTAACAATAACCCTCCAATAACCAAGCTCAAAGGCACAAGCCCTTGTGATCTAGCTGCTGAATAATTAAAAATGGCTGTTCTGACAAAGTCAATGAGCTACAAGAAACAGAAAGACAATTCAAAGATATCGGGAAAAAAAAAATAAACAAAGGGAGAAATTTAACTAAGAGATATAAAGCATAAGAAAGAACCAAACAGAAATTCTGGAGCTGAAGAATTCAATGAGTGAAATGAAAAAATGCAATAGAGAAAGTCGGTACCAGAGTAGATCAAAGGGAAAACAGAATAAGTTACCTAGAGGACAGGAACTTTGAAATAACCCAATCAGAGGGGAACAAAGAAGGGTTAATGAAAAAGAGCAAAGAAACCCTACATGATCTATGGGATGCAATGAAACATACAAATATTAGAATAAACAGATTTCTAGGAGAAGAAGAGAAAGAGGAGGCAGGAAGATTGTATCAAGAAATAAGAGCTCAGATGATGAAAATGCTCTAGAATTAGTGGTGATGTTTGTAATTACTTAGTGATTAAACACTGTACACTTTAAAAGGGAGGAAAAAAAGAAATAATAGCTGAGAACTTCCTGACCCTGAGGAGAGATTTGAACATCTGTATTCATAATGCTATTACCCCTTATCTCAATGCAAAATGACCTTCTCTCAGACATACTCTAGTGGTCAGCAGTAAGAATTTGCCTGCAATGCAGGAGACACAGAAGAGTCAAGTTCAATCCCTGGGTCGGGAAGATCCCCTGGAGAAGGAAATGGCAACACACTCCAGTATTCATGCAGTAAAAAATCCCATGGGCAAAGGAGCCTCGTGGGCTAGAGTCCATGGGGTTGCAGAGAGTCGGACGTGACTGAGCAACTGAGCACTCACTCACTCAAGATGTATTATAATGAACCTATCAAAAATAAAAGATAAAGATATCATGGCTGTCATCAAGAAGACAGGATACAAGGCAAGGATATGGAGGAAAGAGAACCCTTACACATTGTTGATGTGAATGTAAATTGGTTATCCAAATAGAAAATGGTATGGAGGTGTCTCAAACATTAAAAATAGAACTATCACATGATTCAAGAATCTCACTTCTAGGTATATAACCAAAGAAAATGGAAACAGGGTCTCAAGAATATATCTGTACTCACATGTTTATTACAGCAGTATTCATAATAGCCAGCATATGTAAATAACCTAAGTATATGTCAACAGATGGATGGATAAAGATGTGTTATGTACATGCAATGGAGTACTATTCAGCTTTTAAAGGAAGGAAATCCTGACATTTGTGACAACATGGGTGGACCTTGACGGCATTAGGCTAAGTGAAAAGACAGAGAAAGACAAATACTTCATGGCATCACTTACACATGGAATCTACAAGAAAAGTCAGACTCATAGAAACAGAATAGAATGGTGGTTGCCAGGGAAATAGGGAGAAGTTATTAAAAGGGTACGAAATTTCAGTTATAAGACATGTAAATCTGAGGATCTAATGCATAATATGGTGACTATAGTTAATAACACTGTACTGTATACTTAAAATTTGCCAAAAGAATAGAACCGTAATGTTCTTTCTTTCTCATACACACACACGTGTACACATACAAAGGGTAAACATGTGGAATGAGGAATGTGTTCACTAACTCTAGCTGGGGGGACCCCTTTCACAATGTATACATATATCAAATCATGTTGTGCACTTTAACTTATAATTGTGTTTGTCCATTATACCTCAATAAAGGTGAAATATAATAAGTAAAAGCCTACTGGGCTGTGCTGTGCTTAGTCGCTCAGTCTTGTCTGACTCTTTGAACCCCATGGACTGTAGTCCATCAGGCTCCTCTGTCCATGGAGATTCTCCAGGCAAGAATACTGGAGTGGATTGCTGTGTCCTTCTCCAGGGGATCTTCCCAACCCAGGGATCGAACCCAGGTTTCCTGCATTGCAGGCAGATTCTTTACTGTCTGAGCCACCAGGGAAGCCTTCTACTGAGAAAAAAGATTAGGGCAACTGAAACTTAAATTTCATGACAAATCTACCTTTGCGGGCATGGCTTTGTAGCTCTGGACCATCTGGTTTCCATATACTTCTCTGGCTTCATCCTTAGCTCTGTTCCTGGATCATCCACACACTGCTTCCTCCAGTAAATTTCAGTCTCTCTCACTGCAGGGCCCTGGCTTATACCATTCTTCTGCCCGAAATGTTTTGTGTCTCACCATTTTTGGAATTGTTCTTTTCCTCCTTGTTCCCATCGGATACATGAGTTGCTGCTTCCTCTCCCTCTTGGATATATTGACGTGGGAATATTGGACAGGGTTAAAAATGATCGCTGCCTGTCACTTATTCTTCTGCAAAGTATTGGGTTGGCCAAAAAGTTCATTCAGGATCGTCACGTTACCAAAAACTCAAACGAACTTTTTTGGCTAACCTGATCATTTTATCTTAACTTTTATTTTACACAAAGTAAAACATTGTACATACATATTCCTCAAATAAAAGAGAAATTCAGCTTCTTAAAGTATAAAACCATGAAGCTGGAAGGTACCTAATCAAAGCTCTTACTAAACCTCCTGGGGTTGATTAAATGCAGCCACAAATTCTTCGTAACAACTCTCATCAAGAAGTGGAATTTGTTTTCCCACATCTTGACTCAGTGTTGGCCCTGCGACTTGCTTTGACTAATAGAATGTGGTGGAATTACTACTGCAGACATTCTAAGAATAGGTCGTAAAATGCCTGGGTCTGGAAACCTGGCGAGGATGACGGACAGGCATGTGGAGAGGGGTCTCGGCTGTCATGGCTGGCAGCCATCTCAGTCAAATGAAGCTGGAGGTGTGAGTGAGCCCAGCTGACACTATGTGGAGCAGAAACAAGTTCGCTGATGAATTCCAGCCCGAGTTGCCAACCCATAGACTCATGAGCAAATAAATGGTGGTTGTTATGATGAGCTCATATTTTACATAGAAACAGCTGATACACCTTCCTAATCCCAGTTATTCAATAAAGATCTTTTTCCTTCTCACTGGATCATCGGTTAAGTGGTTCTAGAGGAAATATTGTGAAGGCTAGGTAAGACCACTTTTGGTATTCTGTGAGTCACAAAGAACTTACTAATTCAATAATACTTGCACTGCCATGTCATCAATATGTGCTGAGACAATAAGATGGCCCTGCGTGATTCACGAGATTTTCTACTACGACCTGGTGGCCACAGTTATGAGACAGGTGTACGTTACCTCTTACTGAAGTAGATAATTTAACAAACATTATTGGAGTCTGAAGATTTTCTATTCACAGGTGCAAACACTCTGTCAGTTAACCTCAATGAGTTGCATCACAATACACAGTCTAGAGGTTAACGTTCACTTCAAGAGTCAATCAAAGGATTTCCCCAGTGATCCACTGGGAATGGCTAAGACTTTGCACTCCCAATGCAGCGGGCTCAGCTTCAATGGGAACTATATCCCCCATGCTGCAAGTGAAGATTCTGCATGCCACAACCAAGTTCAAAGATCCCTCATGCTGCAACTAAAACCTGGCACAGCCAAAAATAAATAAATAATTTTTTTAAAAAAAAGTCAATCAAAGCCAACTCACAAACAAGTGAGACCACAAAGACAGACACCCCACTACCTGCAGGCTGAAATCTGTGCTGTACCATGCCACAAGCATCTGTCCTGGCCTTTGTATTGCAGACTACCCAACTAGCCACAACCGACTTGCATCAGATCAGGATCTGGCCATCTTGCAACTAAACCTGGAATTGCAACCCTCATCACTGAGTCACTGCTGCCCCCCTCTCCTTTTCTAGACCCCACTTCACAGTGGAAACAATCACAAAGTAAGAGAGTCCCCTATCCTCTTCCTTCCTTTCTTTTCCTCCCTCCACCCCTCCTCCATCTCTCTCCCCTAGCTGAGATTCTTTCACACAAAAGAACTGCACCTTTCCAACTTTCACATGTGCTGACTTTGTTACCTCACTGTGAGCAAACAGAAACTTCTATTGCACTTGTGATCTAGGGCTCTGAAACTTAATTTAGGTCTATTAGCAGAAACTTGATCAAAGAGTTTAGTTTCTGCTAATAGACCTAAAGCTATCCTCAAAACAAACCCTATTAATGTAAAAAAAAAGTCACAAAAAAAGGATGAGGCTGTCCCATCTCGAAATGGACTATGTGCAGGGCCCACAGGTCCATGAAACCCAGTAGGCACAGGGTCTAAGGTCCATGATATTTTTTAGGGACCTGCAAAGATGTTTTAATTTTCATTTCTTTAAAATTCAGAAGAAAAATATGTAATATAATAATGTGCATGTGTGCTCAGTCATTCAGTCCTGTCGGACTCTTCTGCGACCCCACAGACTGTAGCCCACCAGGCTTCTCTGTCCATGAAATTTTCCAGGCGAGAATACTGGAGTGGACTGCCATTTCCTCCTCCAGGGGTTCTTCCTGACACAGGGATGGAACCTGCATCTCCTGCATTAGCAGGCAGATTCTTTACCACTGTGCCACCTGGGAAGCTCCTAATATAATAAATTACATAAAATAATACATCAGTTCAGTTCAGTTCAATCACTCAGTTGTGTCTCTTTGTGACCCCGTGGACTACAGCACGCCAGTCCTCCCTGTCCATCACCAACTCCCGGAACTTGCTCAAACTCATATCATTGAGTCGGTGATGCCATCCAACCATCTCATCTTCTGTCGTCCCCTTCTCCTCCCGCCTTCAGTCTTTCCCAGCATCAGGGTCTTTTCAAATGAGTCAGCTCTTCGCATGAGGTGGCCAAAGTATTGGAGTTTCAGCTTCAACATCAGTCCTTCCAATGAACACCCAGGACTGATTTCGTTTAGGATAGACTGGTTGGATCTCCTTGTAGTCCTAGGGACTCTCAAGAGTCTTCTCCAACACCACAGTTCAAAAGCATTGATTCTTTGGTGCTCAGCTTTCTTTATAGTCCAACGCTCACATCCATACATGACTACTGGAAAAACCATAGCTTTGACTAGATGGACCTTTGTTGGCAAAGTAATGTCTCTGCTTTTTAATATGCTGTCTATGTTGGTCATAACTTTTCTTCCAAGGAGCAAGCGTCTTTAAATTTCATGGCTACAGTCACCATCTGCAGTGATTTTGGAGCCCCCCAAAATAAAGTCTGTCAGTGTTTCCACTGTTTTCCCATCTATTTGCCATGAAGTGATGGGACCAGATACCATGACCTTCATTTTTCGAATGTTGAGCTTTAAGCCAGCGTTTTCACTCTCCTCTTTCACTTTCATCAAGAGGCTCTTTAGTTCTTAGCTGCCATAAGGGTGGTATTATCTGCATATCTGAGCTTATTGATGTTTCTCCTGGCAGTCTTAATACCAGCCTGTGCTTCATCCAGCCCAGCATTTCTCATGATGTACTCTGCATATATGTTAAATAAGCAGGGTGACAATATACTGCCTTGACGTACTCCTTTCCCAATTCGGAACCAGTCCGTTGTTCCATGTCCAGTTCTGTTGTTTCTTGACCTGCATACAGATTTCTCAGGAGGCAGGTCAGGTGGTCTGGTATTCTCATATCTTTCAGAATTTTCCACAGTTTGCTGTGATCCACCCAGTCAAAGGCTTTTGACCTAGTCAATAAAGCAGAAGTAGTTGTTTTTCTGGACCTCTCTTGCTTTTTCAATGATCCTATGGATGTTGGCAATTTGATCTCTGGTTCCTCTGTCCTTTCTAAATCCAGCTTGAACATCTGGAAGTTCATGGTTCATGTACTGTTGAAGCCTGGCTTGGAGAATTTTGAGCATCACTTTGCTAGCATGTGAGATGAGTGCAATTGTGCGGTAGTTTGAGCATTCTTTGGCATTGCCTTTCTTTGGGATTGGAATGAAAACTGACCTTTTCCAGTCCTGTGGTCACTGCTGAGTTTTCCAAATTTGCTGGCGTATGGAGTGCAGCACTTTCATAACATCATCCTTTAGGATTTGAAATAGCTCAACTGGAATTCCATCACCTCCTAGCTTTGTTTGTAGTGATACTTCCTAAGGCCCGCTTGACTTCGCATTCCAGGATGTCTGGCTCTAGGTGAGTGATCACACCATCGTGATTATCTGGGTCGTGAAGAGCTTTTTTGTACAGTTCTTTTGTGTATTCTTGTGGACTTCCCAGGTGGTGCTAGTGGTAAGGAACCCATCTGCCAATGCAGGAGATGAAAGAGATGCAGGTTTAATCCCTGGGTCAGGAAGATCACTTGGAGGAGGAAATGGCAACCCACTCCAGTATTATTGTCTGGGGAATCCCATGGACAGAGGAACCTGCTGGGCTACAGTTCATAGGTTCGCAAAGAGTCAGATACCACTGACATGACTTAGCACACATGCATGATATGTATAATATAATGCAATATGTATAATCATAAATTCAGCCTTTATACCAGCTTACTCATAAAATATACTTTAAAATATTTTTATGGAAGTAGGGGTTTTTGGGTTCACAAATGTCATTATGAGGCCTTTGCTGTGTGGGGGTGAAACATAACTCCCAGTGAGCCTGTTCCATGGCTGGGGCTCAGTTGGAAATGAGCTAAGAGCTTTAAACAGAGCTGGGATGTTAAGAAAAGAAGGGGCCTAGGGCAAGTTCTTTGAGAAGAAGCTTGGGCAACAAGCCTACTGGAAAAAAAGTATAAAGCAAATTAGAAACAGCATGAGCAGGAGCAGAATGAGGCTGGTGGTGGGGTATGGGGTTGGAAGCTAGAGTATTTTGTGTTTGGGATATGAAACTGTGCTCGGAGGGACAAAGGCGTGCTAAGTCACTTCAGTCATGTCTGACTCGTTGAGACCCTATGGACTGCAGCCCGTCAGGTTCCTCTATCCATGGGATTCTCCATGCAAGAATACTGGAGTGGGTTGGAACTACGGTATTAGGTACCAATTACATGGGGAACTGCCAGATGGGAGCTGTGTTCCTGGAGACAGGGCCCAGGTGAGACAGAAGAGTCCTGTTCTCAGGGTGTGGGGGCACCAGAGCGGGGACCTCACTCTGGCTGGGCAGAGACTAAACCGGCCTGGAAAGCACTTCTGTTACTTGTGTTTCACACACACACAAAAACAAAAAACAAAAAAACCCAGGAAATCACTCCTATTCTCCTGGAGGAAAACCCATGTGTCTTCATCTGTCACAGATAAGAATGCCATGGTCTTGACTTAGATCCATCTCATGAGTCCCATTTGATGTGAATAAAGGAAACATATTCTATCAGCCCCAGGGATAAGCAATCCAACCAAAGAGTGCTTTCACGAGTTACAGAAGTATATAAATGTCTTTAAACTATCTCCATTCTTGTAGCAAGCTTTCAAAATTAATGATGCTTGAGAGGAGTAGGTCTTATCTATAAATCCTCCCTGAAGGCAATTAAAATCGTCATTCCCTTTAGTTGCTGCATTTTCATCAGTTTCAAAAGATCTTGGATGGAGAAATATATTACCAAGTCTGGACTGACTTCCTTGCAACATGGCATAATGCTGTGGTTCTTCAACTTAGGTGTATTAAGAACCACTTGGATGGTGGTTGTTAAAACAGTAGACTTCCAAGGACCACATCCCCACTCCCCATTAGTTCACTGGATGCAGTTATCTGCATTTTTAACGAAGAAATCTGAGTTGGTTTAGGTGACAACGATTGGTAGATGATATTACGAGAAACATCTTCATAGTGCTCCAGGTATACGCTCTAGTGGAAAGAAGAGCGTCTCCACCTTGGGAGCACCTTAATGACCTCCCTAGGGAACTTTTTACACTGCCACTGTTTTACCCTCAGACTTAGCAATTCCACTCCCATGTAAATAACCACCGGAAATGTGAACATATATTCACCAAAACATACATACATGACTGTTTATATCATCATTAGTTCATAATATCCCCAAACTGGAAAGATCCTAATGTTTATCAATAGTTGAACCAAATGTCATAGAGTGGAATACTACACCACAATAGTAATAAACAGACTACAGCTTCATCCAGCAACACAGATGAACTTCACAAAGCATGAGTTTCTGTGAAAGGGACGAGGCACGAAAGGATACACAATGTACGAAAAAGGAAAGTCAGTCAGTTGTGTCTGACTCTTTGCGACCCCATGGACTTTTAGCCTGTAATGTATGCATGCTTGCTAAGTCGTTTCAGTCATGTCCGACTCTTTGTGACCCCATGGACTGTAGCCCACCAGGCTCCTCTGTCCATGGGATTCTCCAGGCAAGAATACTGGAGTTGGTAGCCATTCTTTTATCCAGGGGATCTTCCTAACCCAGGGACGAAACCCGGATCTCCCGTATTGCAAGCAGATTCTTGACCATCTTGGCCACCAGGGAAGCCCACACAGTTAGTTCAGAACCAGGCACAACTGCTCTGTGGTGTCAGAAGTCAGGAGAAAGGTCATCCTTGAGGATCTGGAGAGTGACTGGGAGAAAGTGTGAGGGAGTTTCTGTGTCTGTAACGTTGTTTCTTGTTCTGGGTGTTTTTTCATGGGTGTGTTCACTGTGTGAAACTCACCAGCTTCTGCTCAGGTTCAGAGCACTTGTCTTGAGGGGCATGTTAAACTGTGACCAAATAACTGTGTGCTAAGTCGCTTCAGTCGTGTCCAACTCTGGGTGACCCTATGGACCGTAGCCCACCAGGCTCCCCTGTCCATGGGATTCTCCTGGTGGAATACTGGAGTGGGTCACCATTTCCTCCTCCAGGGGATCTCCCTGACCCAGTGATCGAACCCCATTTTCTTATATCTCCTGCATCGGCAGGCAGGTTCTTTACCACTAGCACCACCTGGGAAGCCCCATACTTAAGACTAAAAATTAAGTTCAGTTGGTACCTGGGCTCTCCTGGAGCCCAATTAAATCTGAACTTCTTGAGTGAGTGTGGGCATGTATAGGTGGGTGGTCCCAAGTGTCACTGGTTATAAGTTCCCCAGGTGATGCTAGAGTACAGGTAAAGTCGAGAACCGCTGCACAAGGAAAAGCCTAATCTGGGTCTGTAGCAAAGTTCTTTCACTTATTAACTGCATGAACTTTAAGGTGGCCAACGTTTCCTCGGATAAACTGACTGACCTGAATAGTTCACCTAACCTCTTTGAAGCTCTCCCTCTACCATAGGAGGATGATAATGATGTCCACTCAGTAAAGTTACCTTGGATGAGAAATGGAAAAATAGCATGCAAGCACCTGGCCTCACGGTGACAGCATCCTTCCTTTCCCTCTCTCCTTCTCCAGGGTGTTTCCCCTTCTGCCCGATCTCTCCCTTGCCTGACAGACTGTCTCAGGGAATCCTATACCCCTGAGCTGTCCTTCTTCTTGAGAAGGAAGGGTCTCTTTACCTGGATAAAGATGGACATTGTAAGCAGAATGCACAGCACAGAGCACTGTGTGGAGTCTATGGACTAAATGCTCATAACACAACACTGTTCATATAAACTCCAAACGCAGGCAGATTTCACGTCGGTGTCATGAAAGCATTCACCAAAATGTTAGCATATGGCCTCAGCATGAGGAACAGAAATAAAACAGAGTGAACACATAAATCCATGGGCTTCCCATGTGGCTCAGATGGTAAAATATCTGCCTGCAATGTGGGAGACCTGGGTTCGATCCCTGGATTAGGAAGATCCCCTGAAGAAGGGAATAGCAACCCACTCCAGTATTCTTGCCTGGAGAATCCCATGGACAGAGGAGCCTGGTGGACTACAGTCCATGGGGTTGCAAAGAGTCAGACACAGTTGAGTGACCAACACTTCACACTTTTTTAATACTCAAACGTTGCGTGAAGCAATGATGTTCATATGCCATGGATGGAGTCAGTTCATGCACCTGACCACTCCCCAAGTACATGAATGAAAAAACATACACATTGATATCTAGAAACATGTATTTTTATGGAAACAAAGACAAACCCCCATCTGACTTCCTCCTACACTCCAGGGACCCCTGTACCTGAGGAGCCTTTCTCGTAAGAACATGGTTTTCTGGGCAGCAGAAATGAAACTTGAGAGCTTTCTCCTGTTCTGGCAATCTTTCCTCAAAATGTGTTTTCTTTTATGCTCTAGATGACTCATATTTCCTTAATTTACATAGCTGAATACATGCTTGATCAGTCTGGACATCTGGGTTTGCTGGCCATGGATCACTGTGAGTCATCAATCCACACAAACCATAAGAAAATAAATGTTTGTTGTTTTAAACTGTTATTTTGGGAATAATTTATCATAGGGGCAGTAGGTAACCAGTGCACCAGAGAACAGCCTTCTCATGCTCGTGGACGCACCCCGTTGGCCACCGTCTGCCATGTGCTGGCACCACCACCCCTTCCGATGAGTGTGTAAGACCTACAGATACTGGCATCGTTTCTGGACATGTCAGCCACCTCCACTGGTTGTCAGTGTCCTCAAGAATCCCCACTACCATCCTCTACCAGATGCTACAGCCTCTCTCCTGCTTTGGTGTTTGCTTATGTTTGGTTGCTAAGTCATACCCGATTCTTTTGCAACCCCATGGACTGTAGCCTGCCAGGCTCCTCTGTCACACTGGCTTTGGCTTTAGAGCCCAATAACCTGTATTCATCTCCTAGCTCTACCATTTACCTTGAACAAACTACTGAACATCTCAATGTGTCAGTTCCTTTGTTATGAAATGGGGATAGTAATAGTATCTACCTCATGAGGCTACTTGAAGAATAAATGAGAAAATGTGTTAATACATGCACTATTATGTATTGCACATGGCTACTAATAGTAATAATAATAATAGTAAATTAGAATCAGAATTACCTTTCTTCTCACTTGACAATGAAGGCTTTTTGTTTGTTTGTTTTAAGCTGAGTAAGACTTGTGCCTGGATCATTCTTCCTGTGAGATAAATTCTGAACCAGATATTCCTCAGTTCAATGTGGGACTAAAGCTTGCTTTTATTTATAAGTGAGACTGAAATTAATTTTTGATGGCATGAACAAAAAAATGGGCTGCAAGCAACTGCTTCTGGCTGATGATATCCACTTCTGAAAATGTTCTGTGTTACACTTTCAGCTTACACTGCCTTTCTTCTCTGCCAAAGTCTTTGCTTTGACTTTCTTGTATTTCAGGATTAAAAACCACTACATTTAGATTCCTTCTCTGTAGGTATCAGCAGGGTTTAGAAGAGACTTGCAAAATCCAGCAGTGTGGGGAAAGTACCTGGTGTGACTCACCATCTATACATTGACTTTCCCTGAAATGGGATTCATATATCTGGTCCTCGGGTGTGATCATCCATCCTTTTGTGTAGTTATCTGAGGTTTCCTTATTCCCATTGAATCCTTAGTTATACAGCCCACTCTACAACTTCCATCCAGCTCCCCTGAATATCATATGCATGATGAACTTGTGTTCATCACAACATTCACAGTCTCTGACTTGAGACATTCAGGGGCTCACCGATTCCTCCTGAAACCTTACCCTGTAATGTACACACTCAAGGATCATAAGGTAGAAACAAGACAATGAACAGAGACCTCCCTCTAAGCTTGTCTTGCAGAGTACCAGGGAAACTAGATATGGAAACACTTACTAACAGCACCTTCCACTGGCACATTGAGGGACCAAAATGATCGTGAACTTTGTACATCGTTTGCCAAAAATCTACCATGTATAACATGTGGAACTATCCTGATACTGCACATGCCACCTGTGAAGAGACATGAAGGACAGTCACTCCTGTGCACAGAATTTCTGAAACTTCTTCATTTCCACCAAATATTTCAGAGCCGCCTCCTCATCTTGCTCCCTACTTCCACAATAAATACCCCCCACAAAAGCCCATTGGGGAGACAGATCTGAGCTTTGCTTCCTGTCCCCTTGCTTGGCTGCCCTGCAGTAAAGCCTTTCTCCTTCTGCAAAAGACCTTTGCCTCTTTTGGTCTTGTGCAGGGCAACGGTCTCACTTGTTTGGTTTCACTTCCTTTCAGCCAGCTTTGCCAGTGGACGTGAGTAATTGGGCAGCTCTCCCAGCCCCTGGGGCTCATGGGACACCCTGAGACTACCTTTAACCACTCATCTGGACACCTCCTGCGGTCATGAAGACCTTACAATTTTGGGAATCAAGAGATTCCATCCTAGACTTGATGCCTTCTCCACAGCCTCACCGTGGAAAATGAGGCACAGTTCTCCTCCACTTTGGGGCATCCGAACTCAACTGGGTATCCATAGATATGCTCCAAAATATTAACAATAATCATCTCTAAATGTGGGACTATGTGTGGGTTTTATTTTCTTAATCTATTTTGTGTTCCCTACTGATTTTTCTTTTTATATTTTATAAAGAATATAATATTTAAAAAATGAAAGTTGTAAATAATTACTGAAACATCACAAACGGTGGAGTGTGTTATTCTGTAAATGGTGTTGAAAAAATACCCCTCAATTTGGGGACTTTCCTGGTAGTCCAGTGGTTAAGAACCTGCCTGCCAGTGCAGGGGGACACAAATTCGATCCCCGGTCCAGGAAGATCCCTCATGCGGCCAAACAACTAAGCCCTTACACCACAACTACTGAAGCCCGAGTGCTCTAGAGTCCATGTGCCACAACTACTGAAGCCTGAGTGCCTAGAGCTCATGCTCCCCAGCAAGAGGAGTCTCTGCTCACTGCAACTAGATAAAGCCTACCCACAGCAATGAAGACCAAGCATAGTCAAAAAATAATTAATTAATTAATTAAAAAACCGCTATTTAAAAAATTCAATTTTGAACCACATTTCACATGATAAACAAAAACAGATTTCCTTTGACCATATACTCCCCTTTCTGGAGAAAAGCACAGAGACCTCAGATTAGTTGGAACCAGAAGGCTGATGATGTTGACTTCTGACTACCTCACCACCAACCAATCAGAAGACTGTCCATGAGCTGAGATCACACACCCCATAAACCTCTCCTAAGCATGTGGTCTCTTCCTCTTTTCCCTCTGTTATCTCAGAGCAAAACCTGGGGAGTCGGGAGCTGGTTTTTTGGGGCATGCGTCTACCTTCTCCCCAGGACTGTGGGCTTCTGCAATAAAGCTATCTTTCCTTTCCACCAAACCAATCAGTATTGGTTACTTAGGTGACTAGCAGTCAAACCTGAGTTCAGTAACATATGCGATGTATTAAATATATATTTTGAATGTGTATACACACACATGCACACACATTTACACATGTATGAAAGTCTGCAGGAAACAGTACTCTTGTAATGGTATCATGAGTGGTGAGAATATAGGTGATTAATATTTCCTTATTTATAATCTACATTTTTCAGTTTTACTATAATGAGTATATATCGTTTTTTCTTGATAAGAAATTACTTTAACAATTTCACTAACCCAAATTAATTTTTTGATCAGTTTTCTATATAGCACACTTACATTATTTCCAATTTTTTCATGTGAATAAAAATATTGAAATTAAAAGAAAAAAAAGAAGAATCTCACATGAACATTGTCTTATGGGAAAAGAAGCCTAAAAGTTTAGGGCTTGTTAGGACTTGAGTACATAGCATTTTTTTTCAATCACAACGTTTGTTTTTTTAAGAAAGTGACAAGAATCACTACTATATGATAAATATTAGCATAAAAGGATCCTGTCCAGGTGCTTAACAGACAAACATTCTTATACTTCAATAGTTTCCATGCTCTGAGGGGAAAAAAATTTACAACAGTTTAGTAATGAGATAGGAACAATTAAAATAGATGCACATTTTTATTTTCCACGTGCATGTATTTTAATTTGTTGATAAAATTTCACTCTTATGAAATAATTTATGTATTTTTTTATCAGGGAGAACTCTCTCAAGGTAACAGTGTTTGGTGTTCATTAACTTGAAACAAAAGGCTGAAAGAACTTTCCAGTTTGTGCCAGGGCAGGCTGCTTCCTCTGCAGTCAGCACATTTCAGTGGGGCAGAAGACATCTAACTTTCTCCCTCGGGGCTGTTTCTGCACACACCATGGCCACCTTTGTGGAGCACAGTACCAAGGCTAAGGTGCCCATCTTGGGCCTGGGCACCTGGAAAGTAAGTGTGCAAATATTTGGACACCTTCTTCCCTTGAGGGGCTTTGGGCATTTTTTCCTGTCCTGAGGGAAAGCCCAGAGGCAAGGGTTTTGGGGAGGCAAATATTGGGCGCTGGAGGCAGGACCGAGGCTGCTTTCTCGGGGTTGATTCAGCAGTAGTGCTCCAAGACTGACTTTTTCCAGCAGTGGTGAGAGCTTTTCTAGCAAGTATCAAGTTTTAAGCAGTTTAAGTGAAAGTGTTAGTCACTCAGTCGTGTCTGACTCTTTGTGACCCCATGGACTGTAGCCCACCAGAAGAAAGGATAGGTAGATCAGTAGTAAATGCTTCTTTTTCTTTCATTGTTTGGCTTAGCTAGATTAGACAGAATGTGGTATTTTTAACGCCCTCCCTTCCTTCTCTCTTTTTTCTTCCTTCCTTCCTTCCCCCCTCCCTCCCTCTCTTTCCTTCTCTTCTTTCTTCAAAGAAAGAAAAACTTTCTGCCTTCAAGTGAGGGGAGACATTCCATTTTTACAAGGTTTTCTATTTCTCCTTTTCTGAAACAATAACTATATAATGTCTTTTATCCACTGACTCTTAGATGTATGCCTGGTGCTGTACTTCAAATTTGACACTCGCTGCGGCACTTACCACAATCACCTCCTGTGCGTGTACATGCTAAATCACTGCAGTTGTGTCCAACTCTTTGTGACCCTATGGACTGTAGCCCACCAGGCTCCTCTGTCCATGGGGTTCTCCAGGCAAGAACACTGGAGTGGGTTGCCACACCTTTCTCCAGGGGATCTTCCTGATCCAGGAATCAAACTCTCATCTCTTACATCCCCTGCATTGGCAGGTGGATTCTTTACCATTAGCATCACCTGGGAAGCAGCAATTGCTTCAAGAGGCAGATGCTGTTGTCATTATTCCCATTTTGCAGACAAGGTTTAGAAAAATTAAGCAATCTGCTCAGGCCACACACCTAGCATGAGATGAGCCTGAATTTATGAGGTAATAACTACTTTCTCTCTGAAAATTCCTTTAGCTTATTTCAAAATCCAGTGTGTAGCCTGGTCATCAGAAAGAGTTTGTAGTCTCTTCTACATACCTTGACTTCCCTGGTGGCTCAGATGGTAAAGTGTCTGACTGCAATGTGGGAGACCTGGGTTCAATCCCTGGGTCGGGAAGATCCCCTGGAGAAGGAAATGGCAACCCATTCCAGTACTCTTGCCTGGAAAATTCCATGGATGGAGGAGCCTGGTAGGCTACAGTCCATGGGGTCGCAAAGAGCTGGACATGACTGAGTCACGTCACTTCACTTCTACCTACCTGGAGAGACACTTCTGGGCTGCAATGTGAACCTGAATCAGAAGGGACTAGGCTTGAGCTATGATGGGACATGATGCTATAATCACAAAGTTAATTCACTTTTCTTCCTTCTCTTTTGAAAAGTTTTCCAAAGCATGCTTTCTTCCCAGGTATCCCCTAGAAAAGGGGATCCCAGGGAAATCTTGGTTTGGAGAAGCTGGGCTGAGTAAGACAGCCTATTGAAGGTGGTCTGGGGAGATGGTTTTTTCTTTTTCCTTCCAGTCTGGCCTAGGAGAAGTCAGAGAGGCTGTGAAGGTGGCCATTGACATAGGATATCGCCACTTGGACTGTGCTTATGTCTACGAGAATGAGCGTGAGGTAGGGGAAGCCATTCAAGAGAAGATCCAAGAGAAGGCTGTGAAGCGGGAGGAACTCTTCATAGTGAGCAAGGTACCTAGGGCTCACCTGGTGGGAAGATTACACTTCAAAACAGGCAGAAATGTTAGATTTAGTCAACACCCAGAATTCTGCCTTTTCATACTGTTCAGGGGGTTCTGGAGGCAAGAATACTAAAGTGGTTTGCCATTCCCTGCTCCAGTGGATCACATTTTGTCAGAACTCTCCACTATGACCCATTCATCTTGGGTGGCCCTGCATGGCATGGCTTTGTTACACAAGGCTGTGATCCATGTGATCATTTTGGTTAGCTTTCTGTGATTGTGGTTTTCATTCTGGAGGCTTTGGGATTATAGTCTGCCCTCTGATGGATGAGGTTAAAAGGCCTATGCAAGCTTCCTTATGGGAGGGACTGGCTGTGGGGAAAACTGGGTCTTGTTCTGGTGGGCAGGGACACACTCAGTTAATCTTTAATCCAGTTGCCTGCTGGTGGGTGGACTGTGCTCCTTTCCTATTGGTTGTTTGGCCTGGGGCAACCCAGTCCTGGAGTCTACATGCTCTATGATAGGGCTACTCAGCTCAGTTTAGCTCAGTCGTGTCCGACTTTTTGTGACCCCATGGACTGCAGCACACCAGGCTTCCCTGTCCTTCACCAACTCATGGAGCTTGCTAAGACTCCTGTCTATTGAGTCAGTGATGTCATCCAACCATCTCATCCTCCGTCATCCCCTTCTCCTCCTGCCTTCAACTTTCCCAGCATTAGGGTCTTTTCCAATGAATCAGTTTTTCGAATCAGGTGGCCAAAGTATTGGAGTTTCAGCTTCAGCATCAGTCCTTCCAATGAATATTTAGGACTGATTTCCTTTAGGATGGACTGGCTGGATCTCCTTGCAGTCCAAGAAACTCTCAAGAGTCTTTTCCACCACCACAGTTCAAAAGCATCAATTCTTTGGTGCTCAGCTTTCTTTATAGTCCAACTCTCACATCCATACATGACTACTGGAAAAACCACAGCTTTGACCAGACAAACCTTTGTTGGAAGGGCTACTGAAGACCTCCAAAAAGGAGGAGATACCAAAGGAACATTTCATGCAAAGATGGGCACAATAAAGGACAGAAATGTCAAGGAACGAACAGAAGCAGAAGAGATTAAGAAGAAATGGAAAGAATACACAGAAGAACTATACAAAAATGATCTTAATGACCCAGATAACCATGATGGTGTGATCACTCACCTAGAGCCAGACATCCTGGAATGTGAAATCAAGTGGGCCTTAGGAAGCATTACTACAAACAAGCTAGTGGAGGTGATGGAATTGCAGCTTAGCTATTTCAAATCCTAGAAGATGATACTGTTAAAGTGCTGCACTCAATATGCCAGCAAATTTGGAAAATTAAGCAGTGGCCACAGAACTGGCAAAGGTCACTTTTGATTCCAATTCCTAAGAAAGGCAATGCCAAAGATTTCTCAAGCTACCATATAATTGTGCTCATTTCACATGCTAGCAAGATAATGCTCAAAATCCTTCAAGCTGGTCTTCAATAGTATGTGAACTGAGAAATTCTAGATGTGCAAGCTAGATTTAGAAAAGGCAGAGGAACAAGAGATCAAATTGCCAACAACTGTTGGGTCATAGAAAAAGCAATGTAATTCCAAAAAAACACACCAAAAAACATATACTTCTGCTTCATTGATGACACTAAAGCCTTTGACTGTGTGAACCGCAACAAACTGTGGAAAATTCTTAAAGTGATGAGAATAACAGACCACCTTACCTGCCTCCTGAGAAAACTGTATGCAGGTCAGGAAGCAACAGTTAAAACCAGACATAGAACAAAGGACTGTTTCAAAATTGGGAAAGGAGTACGATAAGGTTGTATATTGTCACCCTGCTTATTTAACTAATATACAGAGTACATCATGTGAAATGCCAGACTGGATGAATCACAAGCTAGAATCAAGATTGCCAGGAGAAATATCAACAACCTCAGATATGTAGATGATACAGCCCTAATGGCAGAAAGAGAAGAGAAACTAAAGAGCCTCTTGATGAAGGTGAAAGAAGAGAGTGAAAAAGCTTGCTTAAAACTGAACATTCAAAAAACAAAGATCATGGCATCTGGTCCCATCACTTCATGACAAGTAGATGGAGAAAAAAAATGGAAACAGTGGCAGACTTTATTTTCTTGGGCTCCAAAATCACTATGGATGGTGACTGCAGCCATGAAATTAAAAGACACTTGCTCTTTGGAAGGAAAGTTATGACAAACCTAGACGGCTTATTAAAAAGCAGAGACGTCACTTTGCCAACAAAGGTTCATATAATCAAAGCTATGGTTTTTTCAGTAGTCATGTACAGATGTGAGAGTTGGACTATAAAGAAGGCTGAGCACTTAAGAATTGATCCTTTAAATTGTGGTGCTGGAGAAGACTTTTTAGTGTCCCTTAGACAGCAAGGAGATCGAGCTATTCAATACTAAAGGAAATCAACCCTGAATATTCGTCGGAAGCACTGAGGCTGAAGCTGAAGCTCCAATACTTTGGCCACTTGATGCAAAGATCTGACTCATTAGAAAAGACCCTGATGCTGGGAAAGATTGAGGGCAGGAGCAGAAGGTGTAACAGAGGATGAGATGGTTGGATGGCATCACTGACTCAATGGACATGTGTTTGAGCAAACTCAGGGAGACAGTGAAGGACAGGGAAGCCTGGCATTCTGTAGTCCATGGGGTCACAAAGAGTTGGACCTGACTGAGTGACTGAACAACAACAAGAACGGCTCTGGTCACTTCCCCCAGCCATCTTCATCGCTGTCTTTATAACATCCCTGGACACAAATATCCACATTATCGTCCAGTGTTGGTGCAAAGATGCTGCTGCTACCCACCCATCTTGAGTGGGTTTTCCCCTAGAAGAGTAGTCTCCATTGAGCCAGGGTGGTGTCCTTAGCATCCCTGTTTCCTATTGGTGGGCTCCATCTTCCCCCTGGCAGCCAAAAGCTAAGGCTGCAATTGGATCCTGAAGCTCCACCTTTCAGCACTGTGGTCTCAGTGGTTGTAGCCCAGAGGTTCTCAGCTGGCAGGTACTTTGGAAAAGGGTGGGACTTACTTATTGTCATATAGGAATTTCTCTTCAGTTCAGTCTAGTAAAAGGCAAATTACAGAATGTTATAAAAAGAGGGAGGGGTGGAGTGAGAAAGGGTTGAGAATCACTGAATGCGCATTATACCCAATTTGCTAAAAGCTACTAGTTAGAGGCACTTGGAAAGTGCTCGTATCTAGTGGGACAAACAGACCCCGCTGGTTGTGTCTGGATAAATTCCTTGCAGAGTTATCATCATTTGTGGCCCATGTGCTTGGAGACGTAGGAGAGCAGTAGAGGACCACCTGTTCCCAAAGGCTTAAGAACTTAAATGCTGGTCACAGTTCATAACTTCAGAAAGCCTACTGCTGAGGAAGAGAATGGCACATGTAAACAAATGCTGAGTCCGTGCCCAAATATGGTACCTGATGTAACAAATATATAGAATACCAGGTGAGTCAAAAAGATAACTTGCCCTTGACATTTAAGAGATGTCAGTGAACTTGTGAGAGTACATCTTGCTTCTGTCCCTGACAGATTCTCCTATCAGGGTCACTGGGGCGGGAAGATTGCTCTGTGGACGCTACCTGACAATGCTGTCCCGGGTGGTACTTTCTGCCACCGCTGCAGCAGCCCTCTTTCTGAAGAACGCAGCCCTCCTCGGTCCAGGGGTATTGCAGGCAACGAGGATCTTTCACACAGGGCAACCAAGTCTTGCCCCTGTACCACCTCTTCCTGAACATGGAGGAAAAGTTCGTTTGGGGCTGATCCCTGAGGAATTCTTCCAGTTCCTTTATCCTAAAACTGGTGTAACAGGACCCTATGTGCTTGGAACTGGGCTTATCTTATATTTACTCTCCAAAGAAATATACATGATAACTCCAGAGACCTTCTCTGCCATATCAACAATAGGGTTCATTGTCTATGTAGTTAAAAAATATGGTGCCTCTGTTGGGGAATTTGCTGATAAACTCAATGAGCAAAAAATTGCCCAACTGGAAGAGGTGAAACAGGCGTCCATCAAACAAATCCAGGATGCTATTGATGTGCAGAAGACACAGCAGGCACTGGTTCAAAAGCGCCATTACCTTTTTGATGTTCAAAGGAATAACATTGCTATGGCCTTGGAGGTTACTTACCGGGAACGGCTGCATACAGTATACAGGGAGGTAAAGAATCGCCTGGACTATCACATCTCTGTGCAGAATATGATGCGTCAGAAGGAACAAGAGCACATGATGGAGAAGCATGTGGTGCAGAGCATCTCTGAACAGCAGGAGAAGGAAACAATCGCCAAGTGCATTGCAGATCTAAAGCTGCTCGCAAAGAAGGCTCAAGCTCAGCCAGTTCTGTAAACACATCTATCCCCATTAAGACATCTAGAAACAGTTGACTGACTAAATGGAAACTAGTCAATGTGATAAAATCTTTCTGTATTGCTATCTACTGAAGTTACAGTTTACCTTTCCTATAAATGAAAAGTTTTAAGTCTGATATAATGAGAGAATTAAAACAATCTATTGGCCAGTAAGATCTTTCTCTAATCCATCTTGCTGTACATTTTGAGTTGTCCTGTGATCACTTTTAAATAAGCAGTTTCTTTGAATAAAATTTGGTACCTGGCTAAAAATTGTCAAAGTTATAGTTTAAATTTGTAATTAATTCAGCCATCATAACAATAAAGTGACAGTTGAAACAACAACAACAAAAAGAGGCGTCAGTGACTTCCAGAGCAACCTGGTGACCTTGCATCCCTGGATGATGCATCTTAACCACCTGTGCTGTAAATGGCCTGCCCCTGGGGTTAGCTCAAGCTGAGGGTCAAAAAGCAGGGAAAGCAGAGAAAGGTCGCCCCTTCTCTGTCCAGCACTGATTTCTCCCTCCTCTGCTCTCTGCAGTTGTGGCCCACGTTCATGGAGAAGCATCTAGTGAGGGAATGCTGTCAGAAGACCCTCAAGGATCTGAGACTGGACTATCTGGACCTCTACCTTATTCACTTTCCGCAGGCATTACAGGGTGAAGTTCCTCCCTGTCCCAATCTCTGGTTCCTGGGCACATGCTGGAAGATAACAGCTGTGTCAGGAGTAGGGAGGGGAGAGTTGGGGGCTGGAGGCTGGGGACCAAGGGGAGCTGAAGCAAGAGGCCTTGCACTTCAGGACTCCACAGGAAAGTTTTCAGGATGAGACGGTGGAGCAGAAAGACACTGGCCTGAAAAGGAGTCCAAGTCCATGGACCAATGTGGAGGTGACCACACACCTTGGTTTTCTCTGTTACGTTTGAGAAAACTGTGATTTCTAGCAGCCCGGGCAAGCTGCAACTGCCACACGGCTTTGGTTCTGATTCCATGCCAAGGGCTCTCCTCTCAGGGCAGCTCTTACATAATACTGTTTCAGGGCTTACTCCTCTCGTTAACTGATGCACTGGGAATGCCATTTTGGAGAAGAGCCCAAGTGCTGAAAGGTAGCCAGTGCTCAGTGAGGAAATAGGACTCTGCTCCTGCCTTTGTTTTTTTTTTTTTTTTTTTTTAATAAATTTATTTATTTTAGTTGGGGGCTAATTACTTTACAATATTGTAATAGTTTTTGCCATACATTGACATGAATCAGCCATGAGTTTACATGTGTTCCCCTTCCTGGACCCCTCACCCACCTCCCTCCCCATCCCATCCCTCTGGGTCGTCCCATTGCCCCGGCCCTGAGCCTTTGTCTCATGCATCGAACATGGAATGGTGTTCTGTTTCACATATGATAATATACATGTTTCAATGCTATTCTCCCAGAACGTCCCACCCTCACCTTCTCCCTCAGAGTCCATAAAATTGTTCTATGCATCTGTGTCTCTTATTCTGTCTCGCATATAGGGTTATCGTTACCATCTTTCAAATTCCATATATATGCATTAGTATACTGTATTGGTGTTTTTCTTTCTGGCTTACTTCACTCTGTATAATGGGCTCCAGTTTCATCCATCTCAGTAGAACCGATTCAAATGTATTTTTTTTTAATGGCTGAGTAATATTCCATTGTGTATATGTACCACAGCTTCCTTATCCATTCGTCTGCTGATGGACATCTAGGTTGCTTCCATGTCCTGGCTATTGTAAACAGTGCTGCGATGAACATTGGGGTACACACGTCTCTTTCAATTCTGGTTTCTTTGGTGTGTATGCCCAGCAGTGGGATTGCTGGATCATATGGCAGTTCTATTCCCAGTTTTTTAAGGAATCTCCACACTGTTCTCCATAGTGGCTGTACTAGTTTGCATTCCCACCAACAGTGTAAGAGGGTTCCCTTTTCTCCACACCCTCTCCAGCATTTATTGCTTGTAGACTTTTGGATAGCAACCATTCTGACTGGTGTGAAATGATACCTCATTGTGGTTTTGATTTGCATTTCTCTAATAATGAGTGATGTTGAACATCTTTTCATGTGTTTGTTAGCCATCTGTATGTCTTCTTTGGAGAAATGTCTGTTTAGTTCTTTGGCCCATTTTTTGATTGGGTCGTTTATTTTTCTGGAATTCAGCTGCAGAAGTTGCTTGTATATTTTTGAGATTAATTGTTTGTCTGTTGCTTTGTTTGCTATTATTTTCTCCCATTCTGAAGGCTGTCTCTTCACCTTGCTTATAGTTTCCTTTGTTGTGCAAAAGCTTTTAATTTTAATTAGGTCCCATTTGTTCATTTTTGCTTTTATTTCCAATATTCTGGGAGGTGGGTCATGGAGGATCCTGCTGTGATTTATGTCGGAGAGTGTTTTGCCTATGTTTTTCTCTAGGAGTTTTATAGTTTCTGGTCTTACATTTAGATCTTTAATCCATTTTGAGTTTATTTTTGTGTATGGTGTTAGGAAGTGTTCTAGTTTCATTCTTTTACAAGTAGTTGACCAGTTTTCCCAGCACCACTTGTTAAAGAGATTGTCTTTTCTCCATTGTATATTCTTGCCTCCTTTGTCGAAGATAAGGTGTCCATAGGTGCATGGGTTTATCTCTGGGCTTTCTATTTTGTTCCATTGATCTATATTTCTATCTTTGTGCCAGTACCATACTGTCTTGATGACTGTGGCTTTGTAGTAGAGCCTGAAGTCAGGCAGGTTGATTCCTCCAGTTCCATTCTTCTTCCTCCAGATTGCTTTGGCTATTCGAGGTTTCTTATATTTCCATACAAATTGTGAGATGATTTGTTCTAGTTCTGTGAAAAATACCATTGGTAGCTTGATAGGGATTGCATTGAATCTATAGATTGCTTTGGGTAGTATACTCATTTTCACTATATTAATTCTTCCAATCCATGAACACGGTATATTTCTCCATCTGTTTGTGTCCTCTTTGATTTCTTTCATCAGTGTTTTATAGTTTTCTATATATAAGTCTTTTGTTTCTTTAGGAGAGCCTGAGAGACATGAGCTCCCAGCTCTCTCGCCTCATGAAATTGAACTTTGTCCCCAAGTGCATGTGAGAAGTCCATGTCCACGGGGCTAATGGTGGCTTCTGGAATGTGCTTATGATAGATTTTAAAATCAGTCCAGCAGTTTCTGGGAATTCCCTGAGGGTCCAATGGTCAGGACTCCATGCTTTCACTGCCAAGGGCATGGGTTCAATCCCTGGTTAGGAAACTAAGATCTCAGAAGCTGTGTGGCATGGCCAAAAAAAAAAAAACTCCAATAATTTCTAAAATATAAGAACTTATGTTTTGTACTCTAGCAGATTGATTTAGAGATTTTATTTCAACTCAGCTTCTTGAAATTTATACTGTGGAGCTTGAAAAAAAAATGGTATGCATATGTGGGTGTTTAGGACGAGTCAGGATCCTGAAACCTCATTTGACAGAATCAAGTGTTCAGATGCACACAGCGCTAAACCTCTTGTTTCGCATTTACAGCCTGGGGAGGATTTTATTCCCAAAGACAATAAAGGCGATACCATCGTCAGTAAAGCAACATTCTTGGATGCCTGGGAGGTAGGTTCTGTCTTGTTCTCAGTGAGCTGGGAGTGAAGACTTGCCTTCAGTCATCTACAAGGGTCTACACCAGTGTGAAGGAGCCCTGGTGCTCAATGAGGTTTTATCTCATCATCATTTTCTAATTCTTTGAACTTCTTCCTAATCAGCTTTGACTTTTGGTGTTCACCTGACAGTTCTTATATTTTTGAAAACTAAGACCGAATCCTCAAAGGAGACTGGGAATACAACATGCCTGATTTCAGAGGATACCAGGGGGAGGGATTTGAAACAGAGTGTTGCCCTGGGATTGCAGGTATTGACTAAAGTGACTTAGTGCAGGTTATTTAACTCCTCCAAACCTCAGTTTCTTCTGCTTCTTAAAAAAAAAATCTTCCAATAGATACTAATAATATAAAGCTTCCCGGGTGACTCAGTGGTAGAGAATCTGCCTGCCAATGCAGGGGACATGGATTTCATCCCTGATCTAGGAAGATCCCCCATGCCTGGGAGGAACTAAGCCGGTGCACCACAACTACTGAGATTGTACTCTAGAGCTGGGGAACAGCAACTACTAAAGCCCACGCACCCCAGAGCCTGTGCTCTGCAAAAAAGAGCAGCCCCTGCTCACCACAACTGGAGAAAGCCCTCGTGCAGCAATGAAGACCCAGTGCGACCAAAAATAAAAATAAATTAATCAAAAAACAACAGAAAGACATTTAAAAGTTAGCAAGAATAAAAAAGCAATGATTATGTAATTAAGAGCCATTCTAAATAATAAGCCATTGGCAATATCATATCTCATGAGCAAGAGCGTGTATACACACACACACACACACACACACACAGTCGCTTCAGTTGTGTCCGGCTCTTTTCGACCCTATCGTCTGTAGCCCACCAGGCTCCTCTGTCCATGAGATTCTCCAGGCAAGGATACTGAAGTGGGTTGCCATGCCCTCCTCCAGGGACATATGTGTGTGTGTGTGTGTGTGTGTGTGTGTGTGTGTGTGTGTATACAAATATGTGTGTGTGTGTAAATCAAGTTCTCTTGGGAAAATCTTATGAAGGCATCATCTGTCAAACATTCTGCTATCTTGAGCATATAATTAAATATAAATCCATGGTAAATGTGACAGAATGTCACTGCTGTACAAACCAAAAGCTGGTTGAGCCCACATACATGAAGGTGGGTTCAAACTTCAAGTTTAAAAATGCTGTTTTTCTGAGATTCACGTATTCTTTTTAACCTAATGACCACACAAGTCTTTATCCAAATACATAATCTTAAACACTTGTTTGATATACTCACTAAAACAAATTTATAAAGCCTGGATTTTCAAGAAAATATACTACTTTCTTTCTGCTAGTGCCAAAAGAGTAGCCATAAAGAGAAACATGAATTCTGGTACTTAACTAGTTCTTTTAAAAGTCAACATATTTATTTTCCTACCACAAACAACCTCCTGTGAGAGAAGTATTTCAGGATGATAATTTAATGAACCATCTAACAATGGGAAATCAATCCTGAATATTCACTGGAAGGACTGATGCTGAAGCTGAAGCTCCAATACTTTGGCCACCTGATGTGAAGAACTGACTCATTGGAAAAGACCCTGATGCTGGGAAAGATTGAAGGTAGGAGGAGAAGGGGGTGACAGAGGATGAGATGATTGGGTGGCATCACCAACTCGATGGACATGAGTTTGAGCAGGCTCTGGGAGTTGGTGATGGACAGGGAGGCCTGGCGTGCTGCAGTCCATGGGGTCACAAAGAGTTGGACGCAACTGAGCAACTGAACTGAACTGAATGTTTTATGTGCACGGACTGAACTCAGTGAATGTTTTATTCCTGAGAATGAAAGTTATGGTAAGACCTACAACAGAGCCTAAGATTTCAATAGACTAAGCTTTTGCATTAAATTTGATAAGAGGGCTCTGTCATATACATTACTTTGGTAAAACAAGACCTCTGAAATATCTTAGGGATTATTCTTTGTGAGATATGGAGACTGAGACACCTCTAGTGTTGTTTCCACAAGAGTTTTGACCTTATTCTTATTTTCTCTTTCTTTTTTATTTTTTTAGTTATGAAGTTATGATAACACATTTACATGAGACTTGGAAAATACAAGACAAAGTTACATATAGTTTCACTATATGTTATGATTTTTTTAAGTAGATAAATTGAGATTTTTAGTTGGCGTTTCAGTATCAAACTCTCAAAAATGAATAGAATGAATAGACAGTAAAGTAGAAGGAAATAGTAGACCTGAAAAGTACCATGAACCAATTCAACATAATTAAGATTTACAGAATTTTCACACAACAGTAGGATACAAATTCAAGTTCTCATAGATGATAAACTGGGAGACACTGGAACATATCCAGGGATATAAAACAACTTGCAAAAATTTTATGGTCTAAATGTATTGAAATCGTACAGAGTTTGTTCTCTTTATCACTGTGGATTTATGTTAGAAATCAAGATATATGAAAATAACCCACATATTTTCAAGTGCAATGTGACATTTACCAAGAGATATCTTTGACTTATCGATTGAACGCCTCAATAAGGTTAGAAGACTGAAAGAACAGAGAGGGCAAGTGCAGGGAAGAAAGCATTTAAACGAGAAATTAATATCATAGATGCTTTAAAAACTCCATGTATTTGGAAAGTAAATGTCCACTTTTCAATGATGTTGCCCTCATTCTTAATGAATACTTAATAGTATTCATTGTGACAACTAAGTCATTGTTCTCTGTAAAAAGTACCCTGATTTTCACATTGCTGTATCCTTAGAATGGATTTGAGAATGATCACTAAATGAAAGACTTTGATGATCAAGTTCAAAGAATCTAGGATGATAAGGCAGGACTGAAGCAATCAACGTTTATGTGGACCCATAACCAGTTCAACAGAAACCTTCTTGAACACCCTGAAGCAGATGGGAGAAAGAGTGAAACAATGTCAAGATGTATCATGCACCCACCTGTACCTGTTCCATGGTACACAGAAACAGCTACATTGGTTCATGGCCCAACTCAGATGGTTTGGAGACTTTGCAATCTCATCAATTCTAAACTTTTTTCGCCCAATTTAAAGACTACATCACCTACCCTAGTGGTTCTCTATGCATTAAAATCACCTGGGGAGTTTTAACGATCCCAATGCTCAGGCCACATGCTACATAAATTTGGTAAGAAACTCTGGGGGTAGAATCTGGGCATCAGTATATATATATATATATTATATATATATATATATACACATATATATGTATGTATGTATTTTATATATAATATATATATATGTGTGTGTGTGTGTGTATGTATGTATTTTTAACTTTATTTTTGGCTGCCCTGGGTCTTCATAGTTGCCCTTGGGCTTCCCTTAGCTGCAGAGAGCATGGGCTGTTCTCTAGTTACAGTGCACCAGCTTCTCATTGCAGTGGCTTCTCTCGTGGAACACGGGCTCTAGGTACACGGGCTCAGTCGTTGTGGTGCATGGGCTTAGTTGCTCCACATGCAGCTCCACATTGTATCTTCCTGGACCAGGGGTCCAACCCGTGCTCCCTGCACTGGGAGGCGGATTCTCAACCATTAGCCCACCAGAGAAGTCTCTAGGCATCAGTATATTTTAAAGCTGTCAGGTGATTCCGAATTGCAGCCACATTTGAGAACCACTGACTCAACTGTCCCTCGAACACTTCATGCTTGTCCTTGCCTCAAAGCCTTTGCTCCTGCTTTCCTCTCTACTCATGGGCTGGATGGAAAATTCCTTTTTCCCCCTTCTTTCTTATTTTTTTAAATTATGGAAGTATGATAACACATTTACAGGAGACTTGGAAAATACAGAACAAGGTTACATATAGTTCCACTACATATTACAATTATTTTTTCAGTAGATAAATTAAGATTTTTAGTTGGAATTTCAATATCAAGCTCTCAAAAATTAATAGAATAAATAGAAAAGTAGAAGGCTATAGTAGACCTGAAAAGCACTATCAACTAATCCAATGTAATTAAGATTTATACAATTTTCACACAACAGCAGGATATAGATTCTATGTAAGTTCCCACAGACTATAAACCAGGAGACGCTGGAACATATCCAGGGACATAAAACTAGGCACAAAAATTTCATGGTCTAAAGGTATTGAAATCATGCAGAGTCTGTTCTCTTATCACTGTGGGTTTATGTTAGAAGTCAAATTCTTTTTATTACTTCTGCTAATCCACACGCATACTCCTGTCCCAGAGAGGACTAACCCAAACTAGGGTCCTTGAGATCCCTCTAGCAGTGGCCAAAGTCGTCCCTTTCTATGACAGGCCATGGAGGAGCTGGTGGACGAGGGGCTGGTGAAAAACATTGGGATTTCCAACTTCAACCACTTTCAGATCGAGAGACTCTTGAACAAACCTGGACTGAAATACAAACCAGTTATTAACCAGGTAAATTGTTTAGTAAAGGGTAAAGGTTCTTCTCTATTATTTCTTAGATGTCTGGAGGCAAGTTCAATGCTTTGCACTAAGTCTCATCTTGAAGGTCAGGCATGAGGTACTTTGTGGGTCATGGGAGACGGGTCTTGGGGTCTGGTTTAGCCAGGCTAGCAGGGGGCAGGATTTGGCCTTTGCTGATAGACCTTTTTCTGTGTGTAGAACTCCCTATGGGCAGCTCAAAGAGCAGGTGGATTTTCCCAGTGATGAGAATTGCTTGCTTTTACAGATTGAGTGTCACCCATACCTCACGCAGGAGAAATTGATCCAGTACTGTCAGTCCAAGGGCAGCAGTGTCACGGCTTACAGCCCGCTAGGCTGTCCGAATAGATCTGGGTGAGACATCTGATCTTTCTCGCCGACATTCTTTTAAGAAAGCCCTCAGAAAGAAAAATCCGTGTTAGGCAATGTGCCTGGCATACTCAAACAGTGGGGAAAATATGAGAACTTAAAAAAAAAAACAGCAACCCTTTGGGAATACTCCAGTTTAGCCACCCAGCACTGGACCACCCTTTGCAAAAACTCCTGAGGCTTCAGAACCCATGGGTGGACCCATGGGTAAGACATGAAGCTTTAAAATCCTTTTGCCTTATCTACCACATAGGGAAGACTGACGATCAGCCTTGGGCCCATCACTGGAGTAATATTCATCTACATATGGTAGCCATGGTGATTATGCACACCAATCATCTTTCTCCCTCTAGGGCCAAACCAGAGGACCCTTCTCTACTGGAGGATCCCAAGATTAATGAGATTGCTTCAAAGTACAAAAAATCCACAGCCCAGGTATAATGTGTATAGTCTCTTTACCTGCCACAAACTAGTCTTGTATAATTCTTAATATTGTCTTCATTTAACTCCTGTATTTAAATTATTTTTATTTTTTGGCTATGCTGGGTCTTCATTGCTGTGAGAGGGCTTTCTGTAGTTGGGGTGAGTGGGGGCTACTCTTTGTTGCGATGCATGGGCTTCTCATTGCAGTGCTTCTCTTGTTGCAGGCTTCAGTAGTTGTGGTGCATGGGCTTAGTTGCTCTACGGCATGTGGGATCTTCCCGGACCAGGATCGAACCAGTATTCCTGGCATGGCAAGGAGGACTCTTAACCACTGGACCATTGGGGAAGCACCCATTTAACTCCTTGAAGGGAAAGGGAACAAGAGAGGAAGCCTCTAAGGCCTTTCTGTGAAAGTCTGTTTGTTTGGACCTCCAGGAAATAGCATGGTTATCACTGAAACAGGGATGGCCTCTTACAACTTCTGTTGAGACTGGAGGACCAGGAACAAGAACATGGCTTCGCAGCCAAAAGACTTGGGTTCAGACCCCAGCTCCACACTTATCAACCTCACGATCCCAAACACTATCCCAGGTCACTTTATTTTTTAAAAAGGAAGAATATAGGGTTGTTGTGAGGATTAAGTGAGAGAACTGAACAGAGGACTGAGAGGTTATCTGATAGCTATAAAATGCTCAGTGTATATTAGCTATTGTACCTTAATAAAGACACAGTGAATGGCAGAGATGTTTCATTTTCTGAAAAAGTAGAGGGAGTGGTCGTTGCAGATGAGTGTAAACGAGAAGTCCCCTTCTGCACAGGTTCTGATCTGGTTCCATATCCAGACGCACGTGATTGTAATTCCCAAGTCTGAGACGCTTGCACGCATCGCCGAGAACTTTCAGGTAAGGTTCTGGCTAGTTCAGTTCAGTTCAGTTCAGTGGCTCAGTCGTGTCCGACTCTTTGCAACCCCATGGACTGCAGCACACCAGACTTCCATGTCCTTCACCAACTCCCGAAGCTTGCTCAGACTCCTGCCATCAAGTCAGTGGATGCCATCCAACCATCTCATCCTCTGCTGTCCCCTTCTCCTTCTGCCTTCAATCTTTCCCAGCATTAGGGTTTTTTTCTAATGAGTCAGTTCTTTGCATCAGGTGGCCAAAGTATTGGAGCTTCAGCTTCAGCATCAGTCCTTCCAATGAATATTCAGGACTGATTTTGTTTAGGATGGACTGGTTGGATCTCTTTGCAGTCCAAGGGACTCTCAAGAGTCTTCTCCAACACCACAGTTCAAAAGCATCAGTTCTTCGGTGCTCAGTTCTGTTTATAGTTCAACTCTCACATCCACACATGACCACTGGAAAAACCATAGCTTTGACTAGACGGACCTTTGTCAGCAAAGTAATGTCTCTGCTTTTTAATATGCTATCTAGGTTGGTCATAACTTTTCTTCCAAGGAGCAAGCTGGTCTTCTCAGTGGAGGAGGGGATGGGAGAGACTCCTTCACCAGGTCTCTCATGTTGTCCCTGTGTTTTGCGTGGGCTTCCGCCACCTTCCCACCACCTTGCCATCTCTCAGGGCTGAGATGAATGACCCATGACCAAGGATGGGCCGGGGGAGCAGCTGGTGATGTCCTGTCAGGTCTGAGCACAGCTGTACCTCTCACCACTGACTGAAAAGGTCTTGGCTGTCCCTAAGCAGTTATGTCGTGGGCTGCAGACAACAGCAGATTGTCCTGCCTAAGCCCCTGCCTCCCAGCAGCAGGAGAGGTATAGACCATACTAGAAGACCTGCCCTTGTGGAGGAACCCACGTGTCCATCATGGGGCATGCACACTGTGCAGTTCAGAGCCTGTAAGTCTAGGAGGCTAACAGGCTTTGGAACATAAAACCTCAGAAACATGGCAGTCTCTGTGTAGCGCCCAATTTAGAGCCATTCGTGTCTGGTGGACATAATGGGAGAAACTCCCTTGGCTAGTTACTGCTGTGGATGTGAGCTTGCTCCCTACTAGTGTGGCTGGAGACCTCAAATTGCACCAGGAACTGGCTTGCTGATGATGTTCTGGAATTCTCACTTTTCTAGGTCTTTGACTTTAAACTGAGCGATGAGGAGATGGCGACCCTACTCAGCCTCAACAGAAATTGGTGGTACTACACCTTTAACTCGTAAGTGGCGCTGGGCTGAGTTAATTAGGAGGATTGCTGGGAGTTTGTCTAAATTGGTAGAAGTTTAGCTAGAAGGGTTGAAAGATAACTGGAACTACTTTTATTTCAAATGCCATTTTCTGGTGATGTTGAAACTCAAAACTGGAATATCTAGAATCATTATGAGGAAAGAGCAGGCGTGTGTGCTCAGTCACTCAGCTGTGTCTGACCCTTTGTGACCCCATGGGCTGCAGCCCACCAGGCTCCTCTGCCCATAGGGATTCTCCAGGCAAGAATACTGGAGTGGGTTGCCATGCCCTCCTTCTAGGGATCTTTCCGATTCAGGAACTGAACCTGGGTCTCCTGCATTGCAGGCAGATTGTTTACCATCTGAGGCACCAGGGTAGACATATCCTTAACTGCTGCATATTGTTGGGACTTCTGGATGTAGTGCTGGAATCTTAAGAGACAACATGTTGTCAGTAAGTAGAAGGCAGAGGCAATCATTCATCCTTTCATCCACTAAGTACTTATTGAGCATCTACTACGTGCCAGGCATTCTCTAGGTGCTTGGGGTATCATCTAGACAAAGTTCCTGCCTTCACAGTCTTACATTCTAGTAAGGGAGTACAGAAATAAACTCACAAATAAATATGTTGATTGAGAGTGAATCCTACAACTGACAAAGTGAATTTTAGGAAGGCATTGTCTACCTTCTCTACTCCATTCCATTCCCTATTCTATTCTAAATTTTCTATTTTCTATTATGAGAATACTGAAATAACCTCAATATATGTGTGTGTGTGTGTGTGTGTGTGTGTGTGTGTGTGTGTGTGTGTGTCAGATTGCAATAAAGGCTATGCAGAAAAATCAAGTAGGGTAGGAAGGGAATAGGGAGTGGAGGGTGGGGGGGCATGATCCCTTAAATAGGGGGAGTCAGAGGAAGCTTTGCTGATTGGTGACAGTTGAGCAGAAACCTGAAGGAAGTGAGGGATGAGCCGTGTAGATACCCAGGGAAGAGCATTCTAGGCAGTGAGGACAGCAAGTGCAAAGGCCCTGAGGTGGACTTGTGTTTAGAGCTCTCGAGTAAGAGGGCGAGTGGGGCTGGAGCAGAGTGAGTGAGCGGCAGAGGGAGAAAAGGAGGTCAGCAGTGTCAGGGGCTCAGAGCAAGCAGGGCCAGGTAGACACTGTGAGGAGGGCTTTTGGTTTGGGCTCCGAGAAGCCAGTAGAGGATTCTGAGCTGAGGATGGCATGATGGGGCTTGTGCTTTAAAAGCCCCACTCTGACTTCTGAGTTGAGAGACTGCAGGGAGACTGCTGTGATAACCCAGGGAAAAGACAACAGTGGCTGGACTTGGGTGATGGTAAGTAGAGAGAACCATCTGATTCTAAATACATTGGGAAAGCAGAGCCAATCGGATCTGCTAACCCTTTAGGATTCAAAGGAGGCTCCACATCTTTTCTTCTGGTGTTGCCTGAATCACACACAAGACGGAATCGCCATCTGGGGGGAAGAAATCAGGAGTTTGCCTTGGGACATGTTTACAACACCCAGTAAAGTTCTAAGTGTGTGAAAAGTGAAAGTGTCAGTCACTCAGTTGTGTCCGACTCTTTGCAACCCCATGGACTGTAGCCCACCAGGCTCCTTTGTTCATGGAATTCTCCAGGCAAGAATACTGGAGTGGGTCTCCATTTCCTACTCCAGGGGATCTTCTTGACCCAAGGATTGGACCCGAGTCTCTTGAGTCTCCTGCATTGGCAGGTGGATTTTTTACCACTGCCCCACCTGGGAAGCCCTTACTTTTGCTGGAGAACAACAAGCAGCAGCTACTTAGAATGAAAAGGGGCGTCAAAAGTAAAATGAGGGAGGTGGGAGGGAGGCTCAAGAGGAAGGGGATATATGTATACTTATGACTGATTCACCTTGTTGTATGGCAGAAACCAACACAACATTGTAAAGCAATCATCCTCCAATTTTAAAAAAAAGTAAAAACAGCCAAAAAAAAAAATAAAGTAAAATGAGGGACTTCCTCGGTATTTCAGTGGCTAGGACTCTATGTTCCCAGTACAGGAAGCCTAGGTTCTATCCATGGTTGGCAACTATTAATAAATCCCACGTGCCACAACTAAAGATTCTGCATGCCAAAATGAAGTTTGAAGATCCTGTGTGTTGCAACTAAGACCAGAACAACTAAATAAAATCAAATAAAATTTAAAAAGTAAAGTAATACCTTGCTGGAGAGGAAACTGCTTCTTCCCCGAAGGCATTCGAAGGGTGGGACTCAGGAATGAATCCACCCAGTTCAAATCCCAGCTCTAACACTTAATGTATTAGACTTGTGATCTTGGGTGAATTTCCCAGGCTGGTTTCTTTATTTGCAAAATTGGAATGATAGGATTAGATACAGCTAACATCTCTTGAGTGTTAGCTTAGAATGTGCCAGGCACCATAAGCCCAGTGCCTGAGTCATTAACTCATTCAATGATCATAACAAGCCCAAGCTGTTCTATTGTTGTTCCTTTCAGGGTTATTATTAGCTACCATTACAAAGCTTTCTGGTGTCCTGGTCACCACCCCCCACCCCACCCTCCTTAGCACACCCTTCAGATCTGTTTGATGGAAGGTGGAGAAAGACTTGGGTTCTTATAAAATCTTGGGGGAAGAGGAGAGGCTGAGAGAGCACAAAGCTCATAGGCTCCATGAAGAAGAACGCCGTTTAACCCGAGTTTAACACTGGCATATTCTTCACGACTGTTTTCTCTGCAGGCTGAAAAGTCTGGAGGAGTATCCCTTCTATGCAGAATATTGAAGCTGAATCTCTTGATGCACATTCTCCTTCTTCATCTTACTGAAGTGTAATTATCTCCACCAGTGTGCTGTTGTAGCCAAGCTTGTCTGAAATCACACCAGGCCTGCCCTGCTGAAGTCCAGGGGTTAGGCAGTTGCTGTATCTGGACTGGTTTGTTCAACCAAAGGAACAGATTACAACCGGGAGATTCAACTTAGATAAGCCAATTACTTTTTCTTTTTTTTTTCTACTTCTTGGATCTGATCGTGGGGACTCCACTAAACTTGAGGATACGATGACTGAAAATAATAAAGAATAATAATAACCAACAGGTATTGAGAGTTTACTATGCGCCAGCACTATTTGGGTGCTTTTTGTATGTGTGACTCACTGAATCCTGCAACCACCCCTTAGAGGGAGATATGCTTACATTTCACAGAAGATGAAATGCAGGAATGGGGAGGCCAAGGTACTTGGTTAGGGCCATTCAGGTTATAAGTGGATGAACCAGGTTTCAAAGGCTCTGGGAGATCTTTGGTTTCACTGGCAATCAAAATCTCATCTACATACTGAAGAAAGGCTCCCTCATATAACTGTAGGTCCTTTAGATCTTTGGCTAGGGCTTCCCTGAAACTGGGAGAAGCATTCTTGAATCTCTGGGGAGGCACAATCCAGCAGAACTGCTGTTTCAATTTGGTCTCTGGGTCATCCTATTCAAAAGCAAAAAATCCCTGAGATTCAGGACTTTAGGATGTGCAATAAAAGGTCTCTTTGTGACCCATGGACTGTAGCCCACCAGGCTCCTCTTCCATGGGATTCTCCAGGCAAGAATACTGGAGTGCATGGCCATTCTCTTCTCCAGGGAATCTTCCTGACTCAGGGATGGAACCCAGGTCTCCTGCCTTGTAGATGGATTCTACCATCTGAGCCACCAGGGAAGCTATATAGGCCAAAAACTGTAAGCCAGCAGAAATCTCCGGAGAAAGTAAGGTATAGGGGTTGGATGCCACCAGATGAATGTCCTCAGCTACCTGATTTATTGCTCTCAGGTCCTGTATAAAGTGATATTCTTGGGTCTCCGGCTTTTGGACTGGTAGGATGGGAGTGCTCTGTGGTGGCTGGCAAGGATAGATGAGGTTATATCCAAGGAAGGCACATATTACTGGCTGGATTCCCTCTCTGACATGTTCCCTTAAGGGCTATTGTTTTAAGTTCGGAATGAGAGAACTTGGATGGAGTTCTGCCTGTGCAGGGTGTGGCTAACTTTGCTCTTCGTGGGTTCCCATCTGCCCAAACATCCCATCTTACCTTCTGCAGGATCTCTTCAGGTAATTTCAGGCATTCAGCCTTTCCCAGCTATAGTAATGCTGCTTGAAGCAAGGAAGATTATCCTGGCAGCACCTTCATGTCCATCCTTTCTTGGGAAAAAGTTCCTCTTGCATTTAGTTTACTCAAGAGGTCTCTCATCCCAGCAGACATACAGGAAACTGCTTCAGATAAGTCTCTCTCATCTGACATTCCTGTATCAATCAAAAAATCAACAAGCTTATTTCCCCCAGTCATTTTTACCCAGGGTTCCAGGTGGGAAATATCAGGGGAGCCAGTGGTTCCTATGGGAGCCCCCTAGGCCCTGTCATTCTTGGTCACAGTCAATCATCTGGGGCATCAGTGGAAGAGGGAATGAAAAAACTGTTCCTGTATCTGTGGTTTCCCTGGCACTCTGCTAGAGAGCTTGGGGGTCTTGGTTCATCATTTTGTTTTTACCTCACAAGGCTTGTAAGTTACAGATTATAGTATCACACTTCCCATCCATATTTTTACATTCTTGCTATTATACATTCATAATCAGTGCTTTTAAAAATTAAAAAAAAAATTTGTTTTCCTTCATGTGACTCTGATTTCCTTAATTTAAAATCTTAGGTATAGGATAAAAAGATTAGATTCCTATCAGCAAGTTATATGACATATTTTGTTTCACTTGAGTTTAACCAGAGGTGAATTAAAATGTGGCTATGGAGAAATATTTTAAAAAGCGACTTGCTAGTTTTCTCTTATTTTATTTTTCACATTTATATCTCAAGTAATGAGAACTTTGCAGGCCTCGGATTCTTTAATTTCACAATTCTAACCAATACAATGAGTCCATCTTAATATTTTTTCACTGATTTTGGATTGCTGGGAATAAAGCCACACTAGTCATCAGCTAGGTGACTCAGTGGTAAAGAATCTGCCTATCAAGGCAGGAGACTCAAGAGGCTCATGTTCGATCCCTGGGTCAGGAAGATCTCCCGGAGGAGGAAATTGCAACTCACTCCAGTATTCTTGCCTGGAAAATTCCATGGACAGAGGAACCTGGAGGACTGCAGTCCATGGGGTTGCAAAGAGTCAGACATGACTGAGCATGCTGCATCCAGTCTAATGTATACACTACAGGTGTGTTAACTCTGTCTACTCTATGATTATGTCATTATGTAGTGAATTTTCCTTTTCTTATGGGGAGAGAGGATGAGAAGTAATGGAAGGGGAGGATGCTGAGGCAGGATATGGAAAAGGAAGGAATCTTGTCACAGGAAGTAGGTGAACAAAAAGTGGTCCTCCTGTCCCAAGTATGTCTCTCTACCCATATTTTTCGCATTGAGCTGGGAAGATGGGTACCAGCCAATATGGAGATCTGCAAAATCACTGCTGTGGTCTGACAAGTCCCAGGAACTCTCAGGACCAGACTGGACCCATTAGTATATAAGTAGGGTCTGGTAAGGGCTTCCCAGGTGGCTCAGTGGTAAAGAATTTGCCAGCCAATGCAGGAGCTGCAGAAGATGTGGGTTCGATCCATGGGTCAGGAAGATCCCCCGGAGAAGGGGATGGCAACCCACTCCTGTGTTCTGACACAGGAGTCTGGTGGTCTACAGCTCATGGGGTTGCGAGGAGTTGAACACAACTCAGAGACTAACACTTTCACCTCACTTTCAAAGTAAAGTCTATCTAGAAAAATATAAATATAAGATATTTTCCTAGGTGGTAAGCAGTGAATTTCATGTTTGCTATTCTCTTACATAATTTTCACATTTTCTAAAGCAAAAAATTCATGTTTATAATCAGAGATGTATTAAGTATTAAAAAAAATAACAAACATCCAACTCATTTAGTTATTTCACACACTTATTGGGAAAGTCAAATCAAAGAAACACTTATACTTTAAATTATTTTCATTCAATTGGCCTTTCAACTTTAGAAAACAACCACACTTAATGTACTACAGGTGGAATTTGATTGTTGTTGTCGTTCAGTCACTCAGTCTTGTCTGACTCTTTGCAATGTCATGGACTGAAGTAGGCCAGGCCTCCCTGTCCCTCACCATCTCCTGGAGTTTGCCCAAGTTCATGTTCATTGCATTGGTGATGCTGTCCAGCCGTCTCATCCTCTGATGCCCTCTTCTCCTTCTGCCCTCAATCTTTGCAAGCATCAGGGACTTTTCCAATGAGTTGTCTGTGCACATCAGATGACCAAAATACCAGAGCTTCAGCTTTAGCATCAGTCCTTCCAGTGAATATTCAGGGTTGACCACCCTTAAGATTGACTGGTTTGATCTCCTTGCTGTCCAAGGGACTCTCAGGAGGCTTCTCCAGCACCACAGTCCAAAGGCATCAATGCTTTGGTGTTCTGCTCTCTTTGTGGTCCAGCTCTCACAACTGTAGTGACCATTAGGAAAACCATAGCCTTGACTATAAGGACTTTGTCAGCAGAGCAATGTCTCTGGTTTTCAACACACAGTCTGGGTTTGTCATCTCTTTCCTGCCAAGAAGCAATCATCTTCTGATTTCATGGCTGCAGTCACCATCCTCATTGATTTTGGAGCCCAAGAAGAGGAAATCTGTCACTACTTCCACCTTTTCCCCTTCTATCTGCCATGTAGTAATTAACTTATATGCAGAGTACATCATGAGAAATGCTGGGCTGGAAGAACCACAAGCTGGAATCAAGATTGCCGGGAGAAATATCAATAACCTGAATTGGGCCAGATGTTGCTTCTTGACCTGCATACAGGTTTCTCAGGAGACAGGTAAGATGGTCTGGTATTCCCATCTCTCTAAGAGCTTTCCAGAGTTTGTCATGATCCACACAGTCATAGTCGATGAAACAGAGATAGATGTTTTTCTGAAATTCCCTTGCTTTCTCTGTAATCCAGCAAATGTTGGAAATTTGATCTCTAGTTCCTCTTCCTTTTGTAAACCCAGCTTGGACATCTGGAAATTCTTGGTTCTCATATTGCTGAAGCCTAGCATTCAAGATTTTAAGCATGACCTTACTAGCATGGGAAATGAGTGCAACTGTCCAATGGTTAGCATTCTTTGGTACTACCCTTCTTGGGAATTGGGATGAGGACTGACATTTTCCAGTCCTGAGGCCACTACTGGGTCTTCAAGATTTGCTGACATAATGAATGCAAAAGCTTTATAAATTTGATTACATTGTGTTTGAAATTCTATCCAGTTTGTATTTTCTCATTTGTCGTCATCAGGGTAAATGTTTTCCCAGCAATTCCGGGGAAGTTTTTCACCTTTCACCTTTTAGTGCTGGCTTTCAGCACTTTTGTTGGTTCAAAACAGTCAGGGCCCACAAAGGCAGAAAGGACCAAGAAGAAGACTTTGACCATTGTTTAAAAATTACACAAGATGGGTGGTTTGAGATTACCACTGAGTGTGTGCTCCAGGGCCTTTGTCCTGGTGGTTCTCACTGTCCAGGATGTTCTATCTACCCTCAGATAGTGTGAGCGATCGTCTGTCTCAGATTCTTCGGGTGTTCGCTTGTTTGTCATCTTTGCAGGCCTTCCTTCATCACACTATTTAAAATCAATCCATCTTCTCTGGTGTTCCCTCTTTCTCTTCTCTGTTTTCTTTTTTTCCCTGTGGCATTTATTTATCTAACATATTACATATTTTATTTATTTGTTGTTTGTATGAGGAAACATCAGACAATCCCATTGTAAGAGCTATTCGACAAAATTAGGGGTCATGTATCAAAATGGCAAAGCTGAAGCTCAAAGGGACAGAAAGAGTGTTCCTTTCAATAGTGTATTAAGAATGTAATTAATGTTTTTTAAAGCACACAGAAATGCCAAGGGTTTTGTCAAGATCCCAGGCCACTCCTTTATATAGCAATAAGCAGGGTTGCTAATAGTTTTCTTTTAATTTTAAAAGGAATTAATATTTGCTGATTATTTTTACATATTTCTCCTAGAATTCAGCAAACAGTAAATACAGAGGGCCTACATTTTGGTTTCTGCTTTTTAAAAAAATCACCCTGGACTTTTTTTTAAATTAGTTATCTTAATAAACTTACAAACATCAGGCTCTGGACATAACCAGAAACAAGGTCAGCAGTTTCCACTCTTTGAGCAGCCCCACTGCCTTCTATGTGTTTGTTTCTCTGCACTTGGCACTACCATGTCCAAATACAATCTTATCAATTGTTACATGGTTGGCCAAGTTCCCTGCACCATGACTTTGCATATGCATCCTCCTCATCCTGTCTTTGGATCTGGGCTTTGGCCTTCTGTTGACAAAAGACATATCATTGTCTCTTTCTCTCCCACCAAGGCAAGGGCAGTGGAGTTAGAGGGGGCAGGCTTCTGAAAATCAAAATATCCACAAACCCCAGCTCATTTCTTTCTCTTTACAACCTTTCTTTTTCCCAGTGTTAGTTATTGTAATAAAGTGACACACACATCACCTAAATATATTCTGCCAAATAAATCAAACGTCAAGTATTCTTGTAAGTCCAGAAACAGGTTAGTAGATTGAAGTTAGAACCTACAGCTTTTCTGAAAGTATTAATAATTGCACATGTGCCAAAATAAAGCTCCTTCCCTTCTGCCTGCCTCTCAGAACACATGGCTTTTCCTAGACCCACTCTTTCCATTTCCTGGCAACAATTTGAAAACCAGCTAGTCCTGAGGGCTCTTGAACTCTTGAACGAATTTCTTAATTTCTGCTTGAGAGTTCAGAGGGAAGAAATTATCTCAGGAAAATACATGTCTCTACTCTTTTCTTCTGTGATTCCAGAACTTTAAATGTGCCTCTTCTTTCAGATTTGCTTGACTTATTTCTGAACCAACTAGTGATATTCAAAAGTGGAAAATACTGCTGAAATTGCTGTTTTCTAATTTTTTGTAATTTATTTCTTTTCTACCTATAAGCTAGAAGCCAAACACCCAGACAGAAACTTAAATATTTGCTTGTGTGCTATATGCCAAGTCACTTCAGTAGTGTCCAACTCTTTGCCAGCCTATGCACTGTAGCCTGCCAGACTCCTCTGTCCATGGGATTCTCCAGGCAAGAATACTGGAGTGGGTTGCCATGCCCTTTTCTAGGGGATCTTCCCAACCCAGGGATCAAACTCAAGTCTCTTACGTCTCTTGCATTGGTAAGCAGGTTCTGTACCACTAGCGCCACCTGGGAAGCCCAAATATTTGCTTTGTGTGCATGCTCAGTCTTGTCCAGCTCTTTATGACATCATGGACAGTAGCCAGCCAGGCTTCTCTGTCCATGGGATTCTCCAGGCAAGGATACTAGAGTGGATTGCCATTTCCTTCTCCAAGGGATCTTGCCAACCCAGATATCCAACTGGTATCTCCTGGGACTCCTGCATTGGCAGGCAAATTCTTTTACCACTGAGCCACTTTGTTTCATTCTAGTTATCAACCTTGCAAATCTATGAACTGAAAGATAACTGCACAACGTGAGGGTTGTGAGTTAAGTTATATTCAGCGTCTTACTGAGGACTATAGCCCAGGAGACTATGACCTCTTCATGGCTCTGAGAAACTACTTCTAAGAGGTTGGGGGGATGCTAGTTCATATGGTTTTGGTTTTTTTTTTTTTTTTTTGGCTGGGGAATCTGTGCAGTCAAGTATGCATCTCGGTAAAAGATTGCTGCTAGTGTTGCAGTGAAATAAGAAAAAAATTTTCTTTTTCTCTTTTGCCTTTTGAGTCCTTCTCTTTAACTGTTCCTGACCTACTGTCTGCATTGATAACAAAGTTTCCGTCTTTTCAGAAGACTAATCTGTTGTGTAAACTACATCCTGCACTTATGCACCTGTCACCCTCTAACCCTGCATGAGCCACACTCTGTATCTATTATCTTCTAACTTTATGCTAGTCCCATCCTGATGCTCGACTTGACAGCACTCTCTGCAAACCTCCCCTTGTAGTTTGTTTTTTCCTCTTTTGGCATTACAGAAAGAAAGTTGCAGTGCAAGCCACAAAGGACAATAGACTTACTACCGGGACCAACTGCCAGACCCAAATTACCAGGCTAACTGATGCCAGCCTATTGACCGTTTTGATACAATGCAAAAATAAAGAAGAATACAGGATCCTTACACCTTGGCTCTTTATCGCCAACCCCTGACTGTGAGCCCCAACTATATGATCCCCTTGATTCCCCAAGGAGGGGAGATACAATTCTTGAGGCAGAAGGCTACTGTGTTCTCTCCTCTGCCGGCTTGAGGATTAAGGCTGTCTTCCCGCATCCTTCAGACTCTGTCTCCATATTTTCTTATTCTGCTCCGGTGGGCAGAGAAAGCCAAGATTTTGGCAGCAACACTAGTTCAAACAACAAATATCTCAAGTCAGTGATTTTAGTGCTTTACTCTGTAGGGGAACATGCAAGAAGCCAGATTCATCAAAGTTCTTCCTGAGATATATATCTAACTCTCTAAGGGGCCTGTTTGTCGGAGTCTTCGTTTCCTCTGTCTGGAGCACAGAGTGCATCCTCCTGTTATCGTCTTGATCTCTTCTGTCTGAAATATAGGATGCACTGTTGGTCAGCCACTGCAGTGGGTTAATCTTTGTAGAACTGGCTGGTGACCTAGTGACCCAAACGCTCTTTGCTCTTCCTCTGTTTGCAAATCTACCAGATGGTAAGCAGTCTATTCACAGCTGTACACTCTACAAGTTCTGCTGAACAAATAGGTTTGTCTCCCTGGAGTTATGCCCTGCTTCTCTGTATGAGGTAGGCCAGAGCCAGCAGCCGAGGGAGCCCCAAGGCTAATGTGCATCTGTGTGTTTTGGGCTGTGGCAGAAACGATAGAACTGATTTAAGAGATTCACCTGGTGCCAGCCAGACTAGACTCACAGGCTACTGAGGCTGGTGAGGCTTTAGAAGCACTGAACATTTTCCAGGTCTTCAACATCACAGTCTGGCTAATGCCCAGCCTCCTCTGGTGGCCAGGAATTCACTTCTGACAACTAGTATTCAGGAAAATCTTGTGTTAAGAGAGGTCTTTCTTATGTTGAGGCATAATATGCCTTCCTATATCTTCTGAGGGCTTCCCTGGTGGTTCAGATGGTAAAAAATCTGCTTGCAATGCAGGAGACCCAGGTTCCATCCCTGGGTTGAGAAGATCCCGTGGAGAAGGGAATGGCTACCCACTCCAGTATTCTTGCCTGGAGAATTCCATGGTCAATGGGCTATAGTTCGTGGGGTCACAAAGAGTTGGACGTGACTAACAGTAAATATCTTCTACCTATAGGTCTCAATTCCGTATACTGTGATCACACAGCATTCTGATCCTTTTGTAATAGGGAAAAACAAATCTGACTCCATACTAAATCTGTTTCTTTTACTTTAACCTTTGTATTCTATTACTTTTGCTGCAAGTTCATCAAAGAGGAATATTGCCTATAGCTTAAAGTATACATAATGGCTCATCTCTGGGACACCTGCCTCCCAGCCCTGAGCATTAAGCTAAAATACCGTTGTTTAGCTCACGGGAAACATCCTGACCAGGCCCACTTATGAATGGCTGCAGGAAAGAAGAGATTAATGCAATCCCTCTGCAGTCTGGCCAGAACCAGTAAATATTTGCAAATAGTTTTTGCCTTTTTTTTACTTTACTTTCTTCACCTCCCCCTCTTTAACCTATAAAAGAAACTAGTATCCAAACCTGGGTAAGGGGCTTCCCTGGTGGTCCAGTGGTTAAGAATCCACTTGCCAATGCAGGGGACACGGGTTTGATCCCTGCTCCAGGAAGATCCCATGTACTGCGTGGCATCTAAGCCCATGAGCCACAGCTATTGAGCCAGCGCTTGCTTTTCGACTGAGCCCGGAGCTGAGCCCGGTGCTGAGCACACTGACCTATGCCTGCCGGCCAGTGGGTGGATCCCCTTTCCATACTGCTGGAGGGAGAGTCTGACAAATTCTGGATGACTCTTCCTTTTAAATATTCTTTATCTGCCTCAAATGTGCTCCATCATCATGTCTGTACTTGGCAGTAGGAAGCAGATAGGAGTCTTGGCTAAGTCAATACTTGTTAATTGAATGATTGAATAAATGAATCAAAAATCGTTGAATAGGAATAACAAAGTAAAATTGGAGAGAATAGAATATATTTTATGTTGGTTTGTGAATTTTTCAATGAATAGTTTAAAAACACTGTCTTTGAAGATGAGGTTTGTAAGAGCTACCACCCCAGCAGATTAGATCATGACACTGAAGCAATAATGGGATTGGTGGCTTTATAAGAAGAAAGAGATCTCTTTCGTGCTCTGCATGCACTCAGGGAAAGACCATGGGACTCCATTGGTAGTCAGCGGTTAAGAATCCGCCTGCCAGTGTGGGGGACACAGGTTCGATCCCTGGTCTGGGAAGAGTGTACATGCTGTGGGGCAACTAAGCTCATGAGCTGCAACTACTGAGCCTGTGCTCTAGAGCCAATGCTCTGCAACAAAAGAAGCCACCACAGTGAGAAGCCTGTGGACAAAGAGTAGCCCCAGCTTACTGCAACTAGAGAAAGCCCAAGCACAGCAATGAAGACCAAAAATAAATAAATGAAAGACCACGCAAGTATGTATGGAGAAGGTGGCTCTCTGCAAGCGAGGAAGAAAGTGCTCGTCGAGAATCAAATGTGCCAGCATCTTGGAATTCCCAGCCTCTAAAACTGTGAGAATAACTGTATGTTGATTCAGCCACCCAGGTGTGTTGTTCTGTTGGCCTGAGCTGACTAAGAGAGTAACATACCATTCAGAGGAGTAAGTTAATTCTGAGATGAGATGTAGGTGGTCTGTTTTCTTACTGTGCCTTGAAGAAGATGGGATTTCTGACATCGTTCCCATTCAACTCAAGAAATGTACCACAGAGAACTCTGCTAGTCCTGTGCTCTGTCTGCTGTGGAGAGGGCTTGCACAAGAGGATGGGATGGATGGTCCCAGTTCTCCAGACAAGGGAGGATGTGAGATCACCTGCTGTGGTTGAGGAGCCGAAATGCAAAACAGGATTTCCGAGAGTGGAGAAAGCTTGCAATTGCTCCTATGAGCAATGCCCCAAGCAGTTAACAAAGGATGAAAGACGCAAACTTGAGTAGCCTTGAGGTTGCCACTGAAGTTACATATCATGGATTTAGTGTTGATTCAATGTGTAGACTTTTGTAACTTTCTGAAGGAGCACTTGGCTGTCCAAAAGGAGAGAGAGAGGTTGATTCCACCTAGCAATGGGGATTGGAAAGGCAGTTAAGAACAAAGAATTCCGGAGGTTTGTTGGCATTAAGTAACTAACTCTTAACTAGAAGCAGCTTCAAAGCCATCGGGCAGGGAATGTCTCAAAGCAGGAGGAGACTACCCATGTGTACAGGTATGAAATGATTACAGACAATGAACCTGGGAGAACCCTGCCATCTCCATCATAGCTCAGGTCTGGCCACTTCGCTGGTTTACAGTTACATGAAGCTCAAGTTCGTCTTGTCCCCTGCTGACTGACCTTCAGTATGATCTATTTTTTGTTTAATTCCACTGCCCCATCAAACTTGAGGGTCCCATTATAAGTAACAGTTACCATACCCTACTTGGTGTCCAATTTGGTGGACAGTTGAGACTCTACTGCCACCTGGTGGTCACTGGTCACTTCAGATGTCCATGGGATCCAAGCTAGGAAAGAGGCCAAGTGAAAAACCAAGACAGACCTGAATACTTGGGTATGAGCATTCAAGAGGTCTGGAGTTCATGATGAGGGTAAGGAAAATATTAGTAGGTATAAGAAAGAAGAATAAGAGTTTGTGGTTTAAGAGAATTTCAGAGTTTGACATTTTGAGTATTAAATGAGGTCTCCTTCATGGATCAGAGCCTTGTTCTGGTGAAGGGACCTGCATAATTGAGTGAAGCTATGAGCCTTGCCATGAAAGACCACCCAAGATCGACAGGTCGTGGTGGAGAGTTCTGAAAAAACATGGTTCACTGAAGGAGGGAATGGCAAACCACTCTAGCATTCTTGCATTGAGAACTCCATGAACAGTATGAAAAGGCAGAAAGATATGACACAAGAAGAAGAGTTCCCCAGGTCAGAAGGTGTCCAATATGCTACTGGGGAATAGTGGAAGCCAATTACTAATAGCTCCAGAAAGAAAGAAGTGGCAAGTCCAAAGCAGAAAAAAACACTGAGTTGTGATTGTGTCTGGTGGTGAAAGTAAAGTCTAGTGTTATAAAAAACAATATTACATAGGAACCTGGAATGTTAGGTCCATAATTCAAGGTAAATTGGACATGGTTAAGCAGAAGATGGCAAGGACATCAACTTCTTAGGAATCAGTGAACTAAAGTGGATCAGTTCAGTTCAGTCGCTCAGTTGTGTTCGACTCTTTGCGACCCCATGAATCGCAGCATGCCAGGCCTCCCTGTCCATCACCAACTCCCGGAGTTTACCCAAACCCATGTGCATCGAGTCGGTGATGCCATCCAACTAAAGTGGATGGGAATAGGCAAATTTAATTCAGATGATCGTTATGTATACCACGGTGGGCAAGAATCCCTTAGAAGAAATGGAGTAGCCCTCATAGTCCACAGAAGAATCTGAAATGCAGTACACAAAAACGACAGAATGATCTTGGTTCATTTCCCAGGAAAAGCATTCAACATCACAGTAATTCACAGTTTTTGCCCCAAACACTAATGCCGAAGAAACTTAAGTTGAACAGCTCTATGATGACTTACAAGATGTTCTAGAACTAACACCAAAGAAAGATGTCCTTTTCATCATAGTGGACTGGAATGCAAAAGTAGGAAGTTAAGAGATACCTGGAGTAACAGGAAAGTTTGACCTTGGAGTACAAAATGAAGCAGCCATGGAAAAAGCTAACAGTTTTGTCAAGAAAACACACTGTTCATAGCAACAACACAAGAGGAAACTCTACACATGATATCACCAAATGGTCAATACTAAAATCAGATTGATTATACTCTTTGCAGTCAAAGATGGAGAAGCTCTCTACAGTCAGAGAAAACAAGACCTGAAGTTGACTGTGGCTCAGATCATCAGCTCCTTAGTGCAAAATTCAGGCTTAAGTTGAAGAAAGTAGACAAAACCAACAGGCCATTCAGGTATGACCTAAATCAGATCCCTATGATTATACAGTAGAGGCGATGATTCAAGGGATTAGATCTGATAAACAGAATGCCTGAAGAACTATGGACAGAGGTTTGTAACATTGTACAGGAGTCAGTAACCAAAATCATTCCCAAGAAAAAGAAATGCAAGAAGGCAAAGTGGTTGCTGAGGAGGCTTTACAAATATCTGAGGAAAGAAGAGAAGCAAAAAGCAAAAGAAAGGGAAAGATATACCCAACTGAGTGCAGAGTTCCAGGGAATAGCAAGGAGAGATAAGAAGGCCTTCCTAAATGAACAATGCAAAGAAATAGAAAATATTTCTTTATTGGAAATACTGGAATACAATATTTCAACTACCATACAATTGCATTCATTTCACATGTTAGCAAGGTTATACTCAAAATCCTTCAAGCTAGGCTTCAGCAGTACGTGAATTGAGAACTTCCAGATGTACAAGCTGGTTTTAGAAATTGCAGAGGAACCAGAGATCAAATTATCAACATTTGTTGGATCATAGAAAAAACAAGGGAGTTCCAGAAAAATGTCTGCTTCTGCTTCATTGACTAAAGGCTAAAGCCTTTGACTGTGTAGATCACAACAAACTGTGGAAAATTCTTCAAGAGATGAGAATACCAGACCACCTGACCTGCCTCCTGAGAAATCTGTATACAGGTCAAGAAGCAACAGAAGTGGACAAGGAACAACAGACTGGTTCCGAATTGGGAAAGGAGTACATCAAGACTGTATATTGTCACCTTATTTATTTAACTTATATGCACAGTACATCATAAAAAATTCTGGACTGGATAATCACAACCTGGAATCAAGATTTCCAGAAGAAATATCAACAAACTCAGATATGCAGATGATACCACCACTCTAGTGGCAGAAAGTGAAGAGGAACTAAAAAGGCTTTTGGTGAAGGTGAAAGAGGAGAGTGAAATAACTGGCTTAAAACTCAACATTCAAAAAATGAAGATCATGGCCTCCAGTCCTATAACTTCATGGCAAACAGAAGAGGAAAAAGTAGAAGGAGTGACAGACTTTATTTTCTTGGGCGCTAAAATCACTGCAGATGGTGACTGCAACCAAGAAATTAAAAGACGCTTGCTGCTTGGAAGAAAAGCTATGGCAAAACTAGACAGCACATTAAAAAGCAGAGACATCACTTTGCTGACAAAGGTCCATCTAGTCAAAGCTACGGTTTTTCCAGGAGTCTTGTACAGATGTGAGAATTGGACCATAAAGAATGCTGAGTGCTGAAGAATTGATGCTTTCAAATTGTGGTGCTGGGGAAGACTCTTGAGAGTCCCTTGAACTATAAGGAGATCAATCCAGTCAATCCTAAAGGAAATTAACCCTGACTCTTTATTGGAAGGACTGATGCTGAAGCTGAAGCTCCAATACTTGGGCCACCTGATGTGAACAGCTGAATCATTGAAAAGGCACTGATGCTGGAAAAGATTGAAGGCAAAATGAGAAGAGGGCGTCAGCGGATGAGGTGGTTAGATAGCATCACCAGCTCAGTGGACATGAGTTTAAGCACACTCCAGAGATAGGGAAGAACAGAGAAGTCTGGGGTGCTGCAGTCCAGGGGGTCAAAAAGAGTCAGACCCCACTTAGCAACTGAAGAGCAACAACAATTAAGTGAGGATTAGTACAAAGGAGTGGCCGTAGTTGTGTACAGCTAAAAATGTTCTGAAGAAAGACAATAAAGTTGAGAGTCAGAGAATCCAGGGCCAGGTTTTTGCAAGCACCATTCACATTCCCCACTTGGAGTGATTATTCCTGTGACAGAGTCCATATTTCAGTAATATATTCATCTACTGCAGTTCAGTTCAGTGGCTCAGTTGTGTCCGACTCTTTTGCAACCCCATGGACTGCAGCACCCCAGGCTTCCCTGTCCGTCATCAACTCTCAGAGCTTGCTCAAATTCATGTCCATCAAGCCAGTGATGCCATCCAATCATCTCATCCTCTGTCATCCCTTTCTCCTCCTGCCTTCAATCTTTCCCAGCCTCATGGTCTTTTCCAGTGGTCAGTTCTTTGCATCAGGTGGCCAAAATATTGGAGCTTCAACTTCAGCATCAGTTCTTCTAATGAATATTCAGGAATGATTTCCTTTAGGATAGACTGGTTTGATCTCCTTGCAGTCCGAGGGACTCTCAAGAGTCTTCTCTGACACCACAGTTTAAAAGTATCAATTTTTTGGCACTCAGATTTCTTTATGGTCCAACTCTCACATCCATACGTGACTACTGGAAAAACCATAGTTTTGACCAGATGGACCTTCGGTGGCAAAGTAATGTCTCTGCTTTTTAATATTCTGTCTAGATTTGTCATAGCTTTTCTTACAAAGAGCAAGCATCTTTTAATTTCATGGCTGCAGTCACCATCTGCAGTGATTTTGGAGCCCAAGAAAATAAAGTCTGACACTGTTTCCACTGTTTCCCCATCTATTTGCCATGAAGTGATGGGACCAGATGCCATGATCTTCGTTTTTTGAATATTGAGTTTTAAGTCAGCTTTTTCACTCCTCTTTCACTTTCATTAAGAGGCTCTTCAGTTCCTCTTCACTTTGTGCCATAAGGGTGGTGTCATCTGCATATCTGAAGTTACTGATATTTCTCCCAGTAATCTTGATTCCAGCTTGTGCTTCATTCAGCCCAAAATTTCTCATGATGTACTCTGCATATAAGTTAAATAAGCAGGGTAACAATTACAGCCTTGATGTACTCCTTTCCCAGTTTGGAACCAGTCTGTTGTTCCATGTCTAGTTCTGTTGCTGCTTGACCTGCATATAGATTTCTCAGGAGGCAGGTCAGGTGGTCTGGTATTCCCATCTCTTGAAGAATTTTCTGCAGTTTGTTGTGATCCACACAGACAAAGTCTTTGGCATAGTCAATAAAACAGAAGTAGATGTTTTTCTGGAACTCTTTGGTTTTTCAATGACCCAACAGATGCTGGCAATTTGATCTCTGGTTCCTCTGTCTTTTCTAAATCCAGCATGAACATCTGGAAGTTCTCGGTTCATGTACTGCTGAAGCCTGGCTTGGAGAATTTTAAGCATTACTTTGCTAACCCGTGAGATGAATGCAATTGTGCAGTAGTTTGAACATTATCTGGCTTTGTCTTTCTTAGAGATTGGAATGAAAACTGACCTTTTCCAGTCCTGTGGCCACTGCTGAGTCTTCCAAATTTGGTAGCATATTGAATGCAGCATGTGTGACACCATCATCTTTTAGGACTTGAAATAGCTCAACTGGAATTCCATCACCTCCACTGGCTTTGTTCGTAGTGATGCTTCCTAAGGCCCACTTGACTTCGCATTCCAGGATATCTGGCTCTCTAAGTTAGTGATTGCACCTTCGTGGTTATCTGGGTCATTAAGGTCTTCTTTGTATAGTTCTTCTGTGTATTGTTGCCACCTCTCCTTAATATGTTCTGCTTCTATTAGGTCCATACCATTTCTGTCCTTTATTGTGCCCCTCTTTACATGAAATATTCACTTGGTATCTCTAATTTTCTTGAGGAGATCTCTAGTCTTTCCCATTCTACTGTTTTCCTCTACTTCTTTGCACTGATCACTAAGGAAGGCTTTCTTATCTCTCCTTGCTTTTCTTTGGAACTCTGCATTCAGATGGGTATATCTTTCCTTTTCTTCTTCTCCTTTAGCTTCTTTTCTTTTCTCAGCTATTTGTAAGGCCTCCTCCGACAACCATTTTGCCTTTTTGCATTTCTTTTTCTTGGGGATGGTCTTGATCACTGCCTCCTGTACAGTGTCATGAACCTCCATCCATAGGTCTTCAGGCACTCTATCAGATCTAATCCCTTGAATCTATTTGTCGCTTCCACTGTATAGTCATAAGGGATTTGATTTAGGTCATACCTAAATGGTCTAGTGGTTTTCCCTACTTTCTTCAATTTAAGTCTGAATTTTGCCATAAGGAGTTCATGATCTGAGCCACAGTCAGCTCCCGGTCTTGTTTTTGCTGACTGTATAGAGCTTCTCCATCTTTGAATGCAAAGAATATAATCAATCTGATTTCGGTATTGACCATCTAGTGATGTCCATGTGTAGAGTCATCTCTTGTGTTGTTGGAAGAGGGTGCTTGCTATGATCAATGCATTCTCTTGGCAAAACTCTGTTGACCTTTGCCCTGCTTCATTTTTACTCCAAGGTCAAACTTGCCTGTTACTCCAGGTATCTCTTGACTTCCTACTTTTGCATTCTAGTCTCCTATAATGAAAAGGACATCCGTTTTTGGTTTTAATTCTAGAAGGTCTTGTAAGTCTTCATAGAACGATTCAATTTCAGCTTCTTTGGCATTTTTGAGATTGCACCCAAGTTCTGCATTTCAGACTCTTTTGTTGACTATGTGGGCTACTCCATTTCTTCTAAGGATTCTCATATACCACTGCTGCTGCTGCTGCTGCTAAGTCGCTTCAGTTGTGTCCGACTCTGTGCAACCCCATAGACGGCAGCCCACCAGGCTCCGCCGTCCCTGGGATTCTCCAGGCAAGAATACTGGAGTGGTTTGCCATTTCCTTCTCCAGTGCATGAAAGGGAAAAGTGAAAGTGAAGTCACTCAGTCGTGTCCGACTCTTAGCAACCCCATGGACTGTAGCCTACCAGGCTCCTCCGTCCATGGGATTTGCCAGGCAAGAGTACTGGAGTGGGGTGCCATTGCCTTCTCCATCAGTTGTCTACAAAATGTTGGCTGTATCAGTTTGGATGTTGGAAAATCAGAAATGGTGATGGTAGGAGATAGAAGTTGAGATGACAGGAGTGGTAGGAAGTAGGAGTGGGGATGACAGTAACCGGTTCAGCTATACTTTTAAACAAGATATAGTTTCAAGTACTTGGTTTTCCCAAGCTAAATAGCTGTTTTCAACCTTTCAGTGACTGCTTCAGCACATGGCCATTGTGAAAATCTCCCCACTCCTGGTACTTCACAGTTTCATGCATATCCTCCTAGGGTGGGAAAGCATCTGTGATGTTGTTATGTGTTCATTGCCTGAATTAGGCACACCACACTCAGAAATGCCCTGCATTATTCTAAGTGAAGTGGAGAATGACAAATACTGTATGATCTCACTTTATGTGGCATCTAATTTAAAAATAACTCACAGAAAGAAGAGATCAATTTTGTAGTTACCATAGGTGGTGTGTGGAGGAAGGGGGAATTAAAAAAAAAAAAGAAATGCCCTGGACAGCAGGTAGCAGGACTTACATTTCACATGGAAGCATAGGAGTGGTTGACTGAAATTCACATACTTTCCCCAGTAGTTTTCAAATAATTTCCTGAATATTGTCTTCAAGCTCTTATTTATAAGCTGAATCCTAATATAAAGCAAGTGGGAGTAAGACTCTGCTAAGGAACCAATGAACAGGTAATTGCTGAAGAAGACAGTCAAGGGTAGGGTGACTAGCTGTATCATACACTTGGAGGGATCGACTTGGCAAACAAAGAGAACCTTAAAGATCTTACTCTGACTACCAGCCAGCAATAGCAGAAGTGGAAAGAGACAGGTGCCTCTTACTCAAGCACTGTTTCCAGCTTTGGCAGCTTCTGATAAACCCTTTGTTCCTTGACGTCCACTTACTGCCCTGCCCCAGTCTGCTCCTGGTCTGAATACAGAAAGTAAATGATACACCACTGTGTCAGACCCTGGGAGCAAAGGGCCTTCTTCTTCTGGAGTTGACTGCTTAACCTTCAAGTTGAATACTGGTGCCCAGTATCAAAAGACTATGCTTACATTAGCAAGCATATGCCTGATCTTCAAATGGAAGCAAGTTATTAGAATGCTGCTAAGACATCAATAACTGCCTCAGAGAGTTGGTGAAAATGAAAGTGTTAGTCAATTAGTTGTGTCCAACTCTGCAACCCCACAGATTGTAGCCCACCAGGCTCCTCTGTCCATGGGATTCTCTAGGCAAGAATACTAGAGTGCATAGCCATTCCCTTCTCCAGGGGATCTTCCCAACCCAGGGATCAAACCCTGGGTCTCCTGCATTGCAGGCAGATTCTTTACCACTTGGGCCACCAGGGAAGCCCAGAGAGTTGGTGCAGGGAAGTAATGTGACAACACATGTAAAGTGGTTAGCACTTACTGGCCCAGAGGAGACACTCAATATTAAGTTCTCCTTTGGCATTTTTCTATAGAAGGGGGTGGCATAGAGTAAGTAATTTATCTCTTCCAAACTCCCTCCTTGAATCTCCCTGTCCAGCACAGATATACCCCTCACTATATTCCCCATTCTTGCAGACACACTTCAGGTGGATGGTTTCAGCCTTGCACTTTCCCATCCCTTTCCTCTGGACACCTATGGCTTGACGCTGTCCCCCTATGGTGCAATGCCTGGGGCAGTACTCAGGTCCCCAGGTATGGGCTGATTAGTGAAGGAGAAACAAAACGATTTCTTCACTTGGCCCAGGTACTACAATTCTGTTTTCTCAAGCTAAGATGTCTTTAGGGTTTTGTTTTGTTAAGAAGCCACAACATGCTGTTGACTCATATTCAGCTCCTAGCCAACGGAAACCCCAGAGCCTTATTTTTCCCCGTGTGATACTGTTAAACCATTTTTCCCCAAGCCAGATCTTGGATGGCTGTTTGTTGTTCTAGATCTGAGTAAAGGACTTCTCACGTCTGTTAAGTTCCATCTTGCTAGATTAATTTTCTCCATTCTAGCCTATCGCAATATAAAATTCTTCAATAAGTGAACAAATAAATGCAGTGCATTGTCATACAGTTGTCAGACCAAAGCCCAAAACATCAAACTCTAGCAGCAGCGTATAGTAAAAACAAAACACCATAGCAAAGACATACACTCTAGTTTTCTTAACAAAAATAAGCCGCAAGTCATATAACTTACCAGTGTTAGTCTCTGTTAAATTTCCAACATGTTAGACTCAAAACTTTTTTTTTCAGGAGAATATACTGAATCGCTAGAACATATGAATTCTTATTACAGTCCAGTACTTATATATTTCATTTATTAATTTTTTATTAAATGATTTTTTTAAAAATTCTATAGTGTTTTATAATTTTCAAAAACTTCACACAGATGATTTCATATAATCCCATAATAACCCTTTTTTTCTCCTACCCCTGTATTATCCCTCATCCAACCCTCTTCCTATCTTACATTAACAAACATATACTTTCCTCTTCCAAGAGAATAATTCAGTGGCATTTAAGACACTCATGATGTGGTACAGTCATCACCTCTCTCTAGTTCCAGAACATTTTCCTCACCTCAAAAGGAAACTCCAACCCATTAAGCAGTTTCTCCCAACTCCCTCTCCAACCAGGCTTAGGCAACCACCAATCTGCCTTTTGTCACTGTGGATGTACCTGTCCTGGATATTTCATATAAATGGAATCACATAATGTGTCCTTTTGTGTTTGGCTTCCTTTACTTAGCATAGTATTTTTGAGGTACATTCATGTTGTAACATGTATCAACTTCATTATTTTTATGGCTGAATATTAATCTGTTATATGAATATAACATAATTTGTTTACCCACAATTTGTCATTCACTGATGCAAACCAGACTGTCCTACCTTTTGGCTCTTGTGAATGGTGCTGCTATGAACATGTATGCACATGCATCTGAGTACATTCGATTGTTTGGGGTATATACCTAGCAGTGGAATTGCAGCTTCATGTGGTAATTCTATGTTAAATTTTTTGAGAAACCACCAAACTGTTTTCCACAGTGGCTGCACCATTTCAAATTCCCACCAGCATGGTGAGAGGGTTGCAATTTCTCTACATTTTTGCCAACACTGATGATTAATATTTTAAAGTTATAGCCATCCTAGTGGGTGTGAAGTGGTATCTCATTGCAGTTTTGATTTGCATTTCCCTAATGACTAATGATACTGAGCTTATTTTCATTTACCTGTCCATTTGTATATCTTCTTTGGAAAAATGTCTACTCAAGTCCTTAACCTATTTTTAAATTGGGTTGTCTTTTTGATGTTGAGTTGTAAAGATTCTTTGTATATTCTGGATGTTAGATTTTTATTATTTGTATCATTAGCAAATAAATTATCCCAAATAAATTATGTTGTATCATTAGCAACATAAATTATAAATATGTTGCTCATTCAATTCTCGATAATGTTCCTTGATGCACAAAGGTTTTTTAATTTTATGAGGTCCAATTTATCTATATTTTTCTTTTATTACTTATGCCTTTGATGTCCTACCCCAGTCCCTAGCCAAATCTAAGTTCATGAAGGTTTACACCCATATTTTCTTCTAATAGTTTAATGGATTTAACTCTTAAACTTAGATTGTTGATCCATTTCTAGTTAATTTTTTGTATATGGTGTAATGTATATGGTCTAATTTTGATCTTTTTGCATGTGGATATCAAATTACTTCCCTACCACTTGTTGAAGAGATTTCCCCACTGAATGACCTTGGTACCTTTGTCTAAAATTGATTGGCCATAGATGTATGGGTTTTATTAAGGATTCTAAATTCTATTACATTGGTCTATCTGTCTATATTTATCCCAATAATACAGATTTGATTACTGTAGCTTTATAAAAGTCTTGGAATTGGGAAATGTGTGTCCTCCAGCTCTACCCTTCTCTTTCAATATTACTTTGGCTATTTGGGACTCCTTAAATTCCATTTAATTTGAGAATTAGAGTTTCCATTTTTGTAAAAATCATCTTTAAAATTTTTATAGAGATTGTGTTGATTCTGTAGATTGCTTTGGGTAATTATGCCATGTTAATATTGTCATTTATCAATGAACACAGAACATGTCTTTCCACTTATTTAAGTATTCTTTATTTTTTCAACAATGTTTTATCATTTTTAGTGTGCAAATTTTTAATTTCTCTGGTTAAATTTATTCCTGGGTACTATATTCTTTTGGATGCTATAGTAAGTGAAATTGTTTTTTTAATATTTTTTTTTACAAATTGTTCATTGCTGGTATATAGAAACACAATTAATTTTTTAGTGTTGATTTTTACCTTGCAACTTTGCTTCATTTATTAGATTTAGTAGTTTTTTGTGCATGTGTGTGTGTGTATTTTTCTGTAGATTCTGTGACTAGCCAGGAGTTCCAACACTTATGTAAAGAATCCTTTTTATTAAAATCTCTTCAAATTACACACTTCCTTTTGGGATGGAAACTGATAAAAGTTTTCAGTAAGGATTCAATGAATAAAACAGAAATAGGTCTGAGTATTTTAAAAGAGAGAAATTTAATGAAAAGAACTGGTTATATGGATATTGAAGATCTGAGGAGCCAAATAAGTAACAGTAAAGGAACCCAGAAATCAGCAACTGCTGGAAGCCACTACCATTCCTATGATGGGGGCACAAGGAGTCTGTGCTGTCATATCCTGGAGGCTGGAAGACCTGGAAGAGGCTAGATGCCAGTTCAAAGGGAACAGGAGCCATAGAGAGACTTGCTGCTGTCTGGAAATGCAGCCTGAGGCCGGAGAAAATATCCCTCCCTCTCTTTTCTGCTGGAGAAGGGATTCTCCAGTATTCTCCACTCCAGTATTCTTGGGCTTCCCTTGTGGCTCAGTTGGTAAAGAATCCCCCTGCAATGTGGGAGACCTGGGTTTGTTCCCAGGGTTGGAAAGGTCCCCTGGAGAAGGGAAAGGCTACCCTCTCCAGTATTCTGGCCTGGAGAATTCCATGGACTGTATAGTCCATGGGGTCGCAAAGAGTCAGACACGGCTTCACTTTCTCTTTTCCTTCTTCCAACTCTCCAGTCTCCTGAGTTGACTGAATCCAACCAGAAGCCAAGTAACATTGGAGTGTGAGAAAAGCAGCATGCAGGAGAAAGCAGAGTCGGGCAAGGGCATGATCAGATAACATGTACCTCACACTCTACAAAGAAGGCCCTTCTAAATAAGGTGACATTTCAGAAGGGACTTTAAAGAAGAAGCAAACCATGCAGTTATTCGGAATAAGAATGTTCCAGATTTCATGGAAAAAAAGTGCCAAGGTCCTAGGAAGGAGCATGTATAGGGGCACATGGAATCACTGGTCCTAAAGCAGAAAGAGTGGGAGAGTGGTAGGAGATGAGATCAGAGGGAAAGACAGGCAGCAGACCATAGAGGGCTTCCTACACCATATGATGAACTTTGGCTTTTGCCCTGAGATGAAGTCATTGGCAAGTTTTGATCAGAGTGGCATGATCTGACTCTGGCTTAAGAGGATCCTTGTGGCTGCTGAGCAAAAGAAACCTTAATGGGGCAAGAGGCCAAGAGAAAAAAACAGTTTAGACATTATCTCAATAAACAGGGTAAGGCAGCTTGAATGAGCTCAGTAGGTACAGGAAAGGTAGGATTTGAACATAAGATGGAGCCAACAGACAACGTTGTTGGGTTGTATGTACACGTGAAAGAAGGAGTGACCTCAACTTCAGCAGTGCAGGTTTGGAGGGGAAATCGGGAACTCACTTAGAGACACATAAAGTGTGAAATGGATATTAGATACCCACACAGAGCTGCGGGGGAAGGCTACTGAATACAGTGATTTTGGAATCCGAGAGATGTTTGAACTGGAGATATAAATATGAGAGTCGCTGGCATATAATTAGTATTTGTCTTAGTTTGGGTTCCCCTGCAAAGTGTGCATGTTAAGTTGCTTCAGTCGTGTCTGACTCTTTGCGACCCTATGGACTATAGTTCCAGGCTCCTCTGTCCATAGAATTCTCTAGGCAAGAATACTGGAGTGGGTTGCCATTTCCTTCTCCAGGGAATCTCCCCAACCCAGGGATCGAACCTGAGTCTCTTACATCTCCTGCATTGGCAGGTGGGTTTTTTACCACTAGCGCCACCTGGTAAGCCCCAAGCAGACCCTGACAAGAATTTGAGTGCAAATCGTTTATTTGTGAAGAGAGTCCAAGAATTATCAGTAAAGAAGTGAGATGGGGAAAGGAAGAGAGTTAATAAAAGGTGCATTATGAAATATGTTATCTCTGTCAGCAACTGAAATTTGTCCCATCGTGGGATTCTTGGAGAGAGGGTAGGATAGGCTTCAAAGGAATGGAATGGGGCAGGGTAGGTTCCTGGCTGTTAGGGAGAGACCGTTAGCAGTCCTGCTCAGTCATCGGCGGCATTGCAGTGGGTCCCTCCTCCCAGGGAACGACTGTTAGTGACAGTTAGCAGTTCCACTCAGCCACTGGTTGGTATCGCAGTGGGCACCGCCCCCTTCCTTTCTTCTGTATAAAAGGAGCCCGAATTTGGACTGAGAAGATGGTGTTTTTGAGGCACTACCTTGGGTCAGGAAGATCCCCTGGGGAAGGAAACGGCAACCCACTCCAGTATTCTTGCCTGGAGATTCCCATGGACAGAGGAGCCTGGCAGGCTACAGTCCATGGGGTCGCAAAGAGTCAGCCACGACTGAGCATATTACACACACTCTGTCATCGTCTCTGTCTGCCAGCTTTCTGATTAAAGTCATTGTTACTTGCCTCAACAACTTGTCTTCCAATTTACTGGCCTGTTGTGTGGTGAGCAGAGTGAGCCTGGACTCCGTAACAGGGATCCTAACTGAGGGGCTGGAAAGCTACCAGAGAATTACCTGCCAAACCGGCGTCCATCTGGGGCTGAGGACTGCTCTGGGGGCATTAACGCCGCAGCACTCCCAGCTTCCTCACAGGAGAACCCGCGCTCCCTGGGCCACCAACCCCTCCCCCCACCCCGGGAGAATTAGAAGAAAAGTTCCCAGCAATAGCCTTCTGTGTGGAGAGGTGAGTCCTAAAGGAATACTGGTGGGGCAGCCACAGCATGAAATGATCTAGTATAACCCCAAGAGTGAGTGAAGTTAGAAGAGGTGTCCAGTGTCTCTAGCATTCTGCCATTGAGAGGTCAGGAAGACGAGGAGGAAGCAGCAAAGGAGACTGAGGAGAGGTCAGTGAAAAACAGAATGGAGTCCTGGAAGGCAAGTTTGAAAAGTGCTGAACGAACTTATGCTTCCCAGGGTGGAAGGATCGGGAAGGGATGGTTAGGGAGTTTGGGATGGACATGTATACTCTGCTGTATTTAAAATGGATAACCAACAAGGACCTACTGTATAGTACATGGAGTTCTGCTCAATGTTATGTGGCAGCCTGGATGCGAGGGGAGTGTGGGGGAGAATGTGAAAGTCAGTCTTGTCTGACTCTTTACGACCCCATGGACTATACAGTCCACAGAATTCTCCAGGCCAGAATACTAGAGTGGGTAGCCGTTCCCTTCTCCAGGGGATCTTCCCAACCCAGGAATGGAACTCAGGTCTCTGGCATTGCAGACGGATTCTTTACCAGCTGAGCCACAAGGCTAGCCCAGGAATACTGGAGTGGGTAGCCGATCCCTTCTCCAGCGGATCTTCCCGACCCAGGAATCAAACCAAGGTTTCCTGCATTGCAGGTGGATTCTTTACCAACTGAGCTATCAGGGAAGCCCTTGAGAGAGAATGGATACATGTATATGTATGGCTGAGTCCTTTTGCTGTCCACCTGAACCTATCACAGCACTGTTAAAGGGGTATAATCCAATATAAAATTAAAAGTTATAAAAAGTTTTTTAAAAGTGCTCCTAACAGGAGGAAGACAGTAGCTGTGTCAAATACTGTAGAAGGGCCAATTAAAGTGAGGACTAGAGATTGCCCATTGGATTCAGCAATTTGCAGGCCATGGTGACCTTGACAGGATCAGTTCTGGAGGTGTGGTTCAGGACAGAGAGCGAGTTCAAAAGAAAAGAGAGATAGGACACAGCCTGTATAGACAACTTTTTCAAATAGTTTTCTGTAGAAACACTGAACAGTGTCTAGAGGTTTGGGGGGTGGTCAAAATAGAGGTATATTTGTTTTAGATGGTAAGTATTGCAGCAGGCTTGCACGTTGATGGGACATCCAGTCAAGAGGGAAAAGCGAATGATGCAGGGCTAAGAGGGAAAACGACAGACGTGATGCCCTCAGTCAGCGAGAGGGAGTGGGACTGGGGTGTAACTGGAGGGAGCGTCCTTGGGAGCGCACATTCTAGAGTAACAGAGAGAAGGCAGAGGTTTTGGTGATGGGTGTGGATATTGAGGGAGTGTGTGGAAATTCTCTTCTGAATTGCAGTATTTTTCACAGAAACAAGGAAGTCAATTAGTATTTGAGAAATGAGGAGAAAGAGCTGTTGAAGAATTGAGAAGAGAGAATAAGCTGTGAAACAGTCATTCAGGCTTCGGAGTAGTTGAGACACGTGGAGAGACATGGCCAGGTAGCACCAAAGGCCTGCTTGAGCTTAGTGATCACTAATTTTAAAGTTGGAGCAGTCAGCATGGGGGAGTCTTTCTCCAGCCGTGGTCAGCTGCTTGCATGCAGGCATGGAGTAGGAGAAATTAGATTTGACCAAGCTTGAGTAGGCTTTATTTACAACCCCAAGCCTGTAATTTTGCTCCTGGAAGACATTAAATAGTAATTTGCTAAGAAATAAAATTTTCTTGGGAAAGTCATCCTAAATTCCAAAATTCTTGGGAATACGTTATAAGCCAACAGAAAAAAAAGTGATTTGTGAGGAAGCAAAGCAGAAGTAGCTTTACTCAACCCATTTTGAAAGTATTGCTCTGCAAAAACTCATCAGGGATTTAGCAGGAAACAATCAATGAACCCCTCTACCCTCAATAAAAGTTGTGAACTGACCTTCCTTGCTGAGCCTCTTGCTCTGGGGGACCCTGTAGCTATTGATTAGCTAAGGGATCAGAACCCAACTTGCCATTTAACTGTTAGTGTTCTAAATAATCTGTTCTCATTCACAAGAGGCTGAATATATGACAACCATAGAGATCGTAAAAAAAAAAAAAAAGGAGGGGAAAAAATGTGTGTTTGAAGTAGCCTCATATTTTTCCAATAGAAATTTTTACTCTGAACCTTTTGCAGTTAGTGCTCACATCTTGGATGAGCCTCTGATCAAAGATTCTAGTAAGAAAACTCTTGGAGATCTAGAGCTGGATAATCTGGACCTTTGTTTTACTCCTTGCCAGTGGGAGTTACAATACTGTGTCTTTCCATCCCAGTGCCCAGTTTCTGCACAGCGTCTAACAGCTCATTAACAAGTGCTCAGAAGACATCAGATGTGGGCTATAAAAGGGGGAGACATAGTAAACTGAATACTGTTCCCCCAAAAGTTATGTCCAGGTTCTGATTCCTGGAAACTGTGAATGCAGCCTTACTTGAAAATAGGATCTCTGCAGAGGTAATTGAGAATCTTGGGATGAGAACATCCTGGATTTAGGATGGGCCCCAAAGCTAATGACTGGTATCCAGATAAAGAGAGGGGAGAAGGAGCTTTGAGACACACAGAGACATAGGGAAGAAGGAATTTTGAAGGTGGAGGCAGAGGCTGGAGTGCTGGGATTTCTGGTAATTACCAGAAACTAGGGGAGCAGCACAGAACAGATTCTCCCTCAGAGTTTTCATAAGGAATCACTCCTGCTCACACCCTTGTCTCAGACTTCAGGTCTCCTTAACTACCAGAGAATCAATTTCTCTTGTATTAAGCCACATTTGTGGCAACCTGTTATGGTAGCCCTAGGAAACCAATACAGGGAGTGAACTCGCAGTTTAATAAAAGGAAGAGTGCGTGGTCAGGAAAACCACATGGGACTATAGAAGAAGGCTGGGACCACTCAATGGAGAAGGCAATGGCACCCCACTCCAGTACTCTTGCCTGGAAAATCCCATGGACAGAGAAGCCTGGTAGGCTGCAGTCCATGGGGCTGCTAAGAGTCGGACACGATTGAGTGACTTGACCTTCACTTTTCACTTTCACGCATTGGAGAAGGAAATGGCAACCCACTCCAGTGTTCTTGCCTGGAGAATCCCAGGGACGGGGGAGCATGGCGGGCTGCTGTCTATAGGGTCACACAGAGTCGGACACAACTGAAGCGACTTAGCAGCAGCAGCAGCAGCAGGGACCACTCAAAGTTCCTAAAACCTTGGGGCATTTCCTTTAGATTCTTTCTAGAAGAATATGGCTCCTCCTCCAGAAATTGTGTTTCCTGATAGCCTGGGAAACCTGCAGTTATTTTGAGTCCATTGTCCCATCTCCATGAAAGTGTTTGCAAATATTTTGCTCCCTGGGAAGTCCTGCCCTATGATTTAATCAGCCTGATTCTGCAGTCCTGAAATTTCTGCCTGCAGCATGTCTGAGCTGAGGAGCATCCTTGAGGAGGGCAAATTCCCAGACACTTGTCTCTCCCTGAATTTCTGACCTGTGTCTTCCGGAATGAAAAGAAATAACAGCCAGCGCTGCACTTTGACATTCTGGTGTTTTTACTCATTTTGTTCTCACCTTAAGTGCTCTTACTCCACTTAGGGAGCCCCTGCTCACCCTTTGAGGCTTGCCCAAATGGTTTCTGCTCTGTGACAACCACCCTGGAACTACAGAATGGTTTTCTTCACTGTTACCACAGAACTCATGCACTTCAGTTAAAGGACTTATTAAATTTTATTATGGCTTATTTGTTATGCATTTGTCTTACCTGAAACACTCCAGAGGAAGTGTTATTCATGTCTGAATCATCAGCACTTAGTCTGGAAGCTAGCTCAGTAGATTTTTATATATATATATATAAACTAAGGAGAGCAATAGCTTAGAAAATCTATAGTACCTAAACTCAGAGTTTCTCAAAAATATACAACTGCTCTTATTTAACCTCATCTATTTTGGATTTCAAGCCATTGGAATTTGGCAAAGGAACAAAGTGATACAGAAATTAATGTGTCCTCTATGAGTAAAAAGTTCAGTAAGTGTTTGCTGATTTGCTGTTATGATCAGAGGAGAACTTCTCTCCAGGAGATGAAAAGGGCAATGTTACCCCTGGCATTGCAAGCTTTGTTCATGAGCAAGGGAGACTATTTCTATTTTGGATTAGAATTTAGCAAAGGCTTTCCAAAATTAGCTACCAAAAAAGCTCACTGAGCCATCTTTCCTTCATCTGATTATTGCAGAAAGCTAAAATGTTTACCGAAGATGGTGTTCAAAGTGACATTATCACTCCACGGTCTATCCAAATGCCTCCTTCCATCATATTTGGTTTGTAGTTTTATGTATTTGAAGATGTGAATCCTCAATTGTGAAAGAAAAATAGGCTGTGCTCTAAGCTTTTATGTGAATATGCTCGATAGAAGAGATGAAAACATCCAATTGAACAAAGCTGAGGGCATAAATAAAAGAGGAAGGTTTGGACAGGTAAGTATGTGTGTTCCCATGGGAACATTCAGCTGCTGCCAACAAAAATCATGGGAAAAGGCTTCAGACTCTTCCTATGATTCAGGCTCAAAACAAATTTGTGAAGAAGTCAAAATACACATGAATCATCTCCTCTTTCATCGACCACAGTCATTACTATCAAGTCAAAAGCTGTCCTAGAGTCACAAGGAAAACACCAGAGATGTTTGCACTAAAATAATTTCACCACCAAGAAATCCAACAGTTTCAAACATCCACCACATAACACTGAAATGCCTTTGCCTATTAAGACCCTCATAACCTGGTAGTACAATCTCTGTCTCACCTAATTCATGACAACTTCCCCGTCTTGATCAAGATGGTCTTCTCACTATCCCCTACGGACTACTCCACATATCCTGTTCATTCCTCACTCCAAACTTTACTCACACTCTGTTTCCTAGTGCGTTTTCCTTTTCCTTTATCTATTCAATCTGATTTATTCTTCAAATGCAGTCCCAGTATCATCTCATCTGCATGGTTTGTCATGACTGCAAGCTATATTAATATCTCTCTACTGTCAATTTCTATACTGACCCTTGAGAGCTGGAATAACAAGACAGTGTTTCTTTTGAAATTAACTCATCATTTATAAACACTGATTGGGTTGACACACTGTGCTAGGAGAATAATGAAGATTTCTTGCTGATTTTCTAGCTGTTTTTTCTTTGCTGGGTTCATCATTTTAAACAATGCTTTCCTTCCCGAAGATGACCAAGATAATTAAGGACTTTTTGCTCCATTTCAATCCTATGCAAGGGATGCACTCCCCCCACCACCTCCTTGGGCTAAAAAGATTAGTAGATATTAAACTGGTGAGAGCTATTAGAATCTTCAACTTTAATCCCTTCCAAGTTGAATAAATCTCGAAGTACAAATCAGTCACTAATTAAGAAGAGCCTGTGCGATAAGGAAGTATTCATTTTAGACCCTTTGACCTTTTTTTGGATATCCAGATTGTGGAATTACTAGCAAGCATATTCAGTAGGATGTGCTGATTCTCATTCCAGGATTCAGATTGAGAGTAATTCTTTTGGTATTTGAAACTTGCAAGCGAAAAAAAAAAAAAATAGACAAGGCTAGATTCAGGTGTCAAGTCTGGTAATCCCAGTTTAGTCATGAACAGATCATGGAATCTCCATAACAATAACATAATATTGAATCTCCATAACATTAATACCTGGAAACTCCAAATGCCTCTGTTTCTAAGGCAATATCATCTCTGCATTAAGAAACTTTCTACAACTTCCCTGGTGGTATAGTCGTTAAGAATCTGCCTACTAATGCAGGACACACAGGTTCAATCCCTAGTCTGGGAAGATTCCCCATGCAACGAAAGCCCACAAACCGCAACTACTGAGCCCGAGTGCTGCAGCTATTGAAGCCTGAGCACCTAGAGCCAGTGCTCCATAACAAGAGAAGCCAGCCCAATGAGAAGCTCTTACACCACAATGAGGAGTAACCCCTGCTCACGGCAACTAGAGCAGCAACGAAGACTCAGCCCAGCCAAAAATAAATAATTTAAAAAAGAAAAAAGAAACTTTCAAGATGCCAAGAAATTTAGCCTGCTATTTTAAAAAGTCACTCTAGTTCACTTTTGATGCATAAGAGGTAAACAAACCCAAATTCTCCTCCATTTTATTGAACAAATTGTAGCCTGCCTTTGAGTGAGTTTTCTGTAGTTTACCTGCTGTGGTAGATCTTCAAAAATATTTATGCACTCTCTCTTTCACTCCTTGACCTTGGCCTTGGCCATGCGACTTGCTTTGGCAGATGTGACACAAACAGGGGTTTCACACTTGCTTGAGTGGTTGGACTTGCCTCTTGCACCTCTGTCATCGCCGAGAGAGGAACGTGTCTTAACTAGTGACTCATCTAAGGAAGATGAAGAGCCACTGCCCAGCTGACCTGCAGTTTTGTAAGATTAAATGATTATCATCTTAAGATACTGAGTTTTGGGGTGGTTTGTTACACAGAATAGGGGGGACCATAGCTAACCGATATATATATACCAATAGTTCCACAAATGACCAGATTTTGCCCGGTTCTGTTTGAGTTCCCAGAAAATACCATTCTTGACCCTAGAAGATGCAAACATTTTTTTAATGAGCTTCTAGATCAAATGGCACAGTGTGCTTCTGACAAACACTTCTGTGTTTTTATTCTTTTTTAATTTAGTTTTGACATCAAGTTTCCCTCTGAGTATTGGGAGTGCTCAGAGGGAAATGTGATGTCTTTATCTGCATAGGTACTTACTTGATTCCAGGTTCAGAGAGATGACTGTGATCCCTAGACCTGTCACTGCACCATAGACTGCTGAAAACAGAAGGTAGGAGGCTGTATTAGCCAAGGGCTAAGCAACAAATAGGGGGTTTTCCAGGTGGTTCAGTGGTAAAGAATCTGCCTACCAATGCAGTAGATGCAAGAGACACAGGTTCGTTTCCTGTGTTGGAAAGATCCCTGGAGGAGGAAATGGCAACCCACTCCAGCATTCTTGCCTGGAATATCCTATGGACAGAGGAGCCCATCAGGCTACAGTCCATGGGGTCGCAAAGAACTGGACACAACTTAGCGACTGAGCACGAACGTGAGAGCAACAGACAGATAGCATACTCAACTTTGTTCTGCAGAGGCTTTTCTATAAAGGAACCATTTATTGAGCCAGGAGCCAGTGAAGGATATTGACACCCCCCAGAAATGAGACAGAGAGGGCTGTTGCAATCTCCAGCCTGAACAACAAAGGGAGACAACCCTATCACCAGAGCCCGGTTGACAGCTGGAGTCAAGAGGGATTGCCTAACCATAACTGTAGTTTGGGTGATGAGGCCATTGATAGAACCACAGTGGAGCAGAGAGTGAGTGGGAGGGAATAAACATCCTGGCATCTCTCTCTTCCTACAGTCTGGTCTCCTGCTGGTGTCTCCCACTGGTCAGGGTGACATAGTTCACAGAGGCCAGACTCCTAGAACAAAAAACATATCAGAGGAGAATAGAGAATGGATCTGGGGAGAATCAAAGAATAACCAGAATAGGTGTTTATTAACACTTGTCCCAGTTTCCTCCCATGGGTGGGGAGGGAGGGTGAAAAAGGTATTACATTTACAAGGATATTGGTTACAGGAAGTGTACAAAGTCTTTCATTGAGAATTGATGAGCAAAGAGATAGAGGATTAGAAAGTCTGTTGTTCCACTGATAAGTCGTGTCTCACTCTTTGAGACCCTATGGACTGCAGCATGCCAGGCTTTCCTGTCCTTCACAATCTCCTGGAATTTGCTCAAACTCGGGCTTCCCTGATAGCTCAGCTGGTAAAGAATCCCCCTGCAATGGAGGAGACCCCGGTTCGATTCCTGGGTCAGGAAGATCTGCTCGAGAAGGGATAGGCTACCCACTCCAGTATTCTGGCCTGGAGAATTCCATGGACCGTATAGCCCTTGGAGTCACAAAGAGTCGGACATGAGTGAGCAAATTTCACTTTATATGTCCATTGAGTCAGTGATGCTGTCCAACCCCCTCATCCTCTGCAGTCCCCTTTTCTTGCCCTCAATCTTTCCTAGCATTAGGGTCTTTTCCAAAGACCTGGGAAAAGTCTAAGACTGGATCAAAATGTGTCTTTGCATTGCACGATGTTGAATCAAGGATTTCTCTAAAATGATCGTGAGACAAACCTCCAGCACTAGGTTCTTTATATAAACCATAGAGTATATTTAATTCAGTTAAACATGAAATTAGAACAAGATTCAGTCCTTATCAAGTGGGAATTACAGCGTTTTTGGAAAAAAGAACAGTGAAATTAATATTGAATTACTTGGAAGACACTTATTTGAATGGGGGTTATGGAGCCAAGCTTCAGGTCTGAATCTCTGGATTTGGGATTAGGATTTAAGAAGAAACATTTTAATGGCTAGAGAAGTAAAATTTATCTTGTTGCCAGAAGATTTCTAGCATCTTGAGCCATGGGACCCTGACGTTTCAATTTTGTGATACTCTTCTGATTTTGACTTTTAAAAATATTAAGGGGAATTATTTACCAAAGTTTTCAACCCATGCCACATCCATAAACCCATGCCACATCCATAAACCTGAACTTGCCAGAATATTTTAGTTGTTGTTGCGTTCATGTTTTTGAAGGAGGAGAGTGTGGAGGGCAAAGAATGCAGAGGACTCCTGGGTCCACACGTACATGCATGCCTATACACACACCAGCATCAGCCATCTTTCTTTCTTCAGCAAAATTATCCTTGCTTTCCATTTTTGTTTCCAAAGATGGGCAAAGGTGAGTAAAACCAAAACATCAATACATTAAGGATTTTTTTTTATTATACACAGAAGTATCTTAATATACTGGGAATAATATATATGATATCAACTTGCTTTGAGAAAGCAAGTAGCTGACTATCTGAACTCAAATATGTGGGACAGAGTTCCTTGGTTTTGGGGATTATTCCTTAAACTCAGTCTTTACCTGAGAAGAATTCTCTAACAACATTAGTTGCTCAGCCGTGTCGGACTCTTTGCAACCCCAAGGACTGTAGCCTGCCAGGCTCCTCTGTCCCTGGGATTCTCCAAATAATACTGGAGTGGGTAGCCATTCTCTTCTCCAGGGGATCTTCCTGACCTAGGGATTGAACCCAGGTCTCCTGCATTGCAGGCAGATCCTTTACCATCTGAGTCATCAGGGAATACTTTGGGATAGCACCAGTGAGAGGGTAACAGGTAGGAAGGCCAGAGGTCCCCAAGTGGCAGGAGGAAATAAACTGCAAGTGGCAGACGTTTTTTTTTTTCCTTCTCTGAAATGAAGTGGCTCAGTCGTGTCCGACTCTTTGCGACCCTATGGACTGTAGCCTACCAGGCTCCTCTGCCCGTGGAATTTTCCAGGCAAGAATACTAGAGTGGGTTGCCATTTCCTTCTCCAGGGGACCTTCCCAACTCAGGAACCGAACACAGGTCTCCTGCATCGCAGGCAGATGCTTTACCATCTGAGCCACCAGGGAAGCCAAAATTAAAAGAGGCTTCTTTTTTTTTTTTTTTTTTTTTTTTTTTTTTTTTTTCATTTTTATGTTTTATTCTTTTTTTTTTTTTTTTTTTTTAATTTTTTTTTTATTTTTTTATTTTTTTTATTTATAAATTTATTTATTTTACTTGGGGGCTAATTACTTTACAATATTGTAATAGTTTTTGCCATACATTGACAAGAATCAGACATGGGTTTACATGTGATGACACCTGGTTCTGCCTTCAGCTAACCAATGTGTTTTTTTTATGGAAATGTTTTTCTTAAGCTATGTTAATGAAACTACGTATTTGCTTTGGAATTTGCCTTTCTTCAAAAAGGTTCTGCTTAAGACTTTTTTCATTCCTCAAACCTTGGGCTGCTAATGGCTCAACAAACCAGTATTCCTGTCAATTGTTTTACGGCTGGGGAATGACACACCTCATGCCATCCTATCTCAAAATTGCATATTGTGGGAGAGGGGCCTGGTGAAAGTCCCTCAGCCTTGAGGTTGTCTCTCTTATCTGCTTAATAGCTTTCTAACAGACATAAAACACCTTGCTAAAAACTAGCAAGGGGGCACTCTTTCTGTCCCCTTCTGATGTCTATGTCAGAAGATTTCCCCATCCCTATTACACTTTAATAAAACTTTGCTACACAAAAAGCTCCAAATAGTCAAGCCTCGTCTCTAACCCCGGGTGGAAATCCTCTCCTCCTGAGGTCACGAATCCCGGCGTGACGCACGGCTAGCAACAGCAACCTTTCACTAGGTAAACTCAAAAGAAGTGAATTCTAGGTCTTTAGAATTCTAGGTCTTTTGCTGGATGTGAAGTGAAGCATTTCAAGTGTTAGAAGATTTATTAACGGTATGTTTATTCTAATATAATTTTATTAGTTTGCTTGATATTAAACTAACCTAGAATAGGTTTCTCCAGAATAGACCCTGAGACTAGGATTGAGGCTAGTTTATTTGGAAGGTGACCTTAAGAAGCATTAGTAGAGGAGGAGGGCCCAAGGAGCCAGAGAAGGGAAGGCAGCCAGCGAAGGAGGACGCGTTCATGAGTATGTGACTGTGGTGGGGACCCTGGGCTCGTTTCTACTGTGCAGCCCTGGGAGGAGGAGAGCATGCCTGAGAATTGTCCCACCCAGAGGATGAGAACGATGGAGGATTTGGCTACTGACTCCCATCTGTCATGAGCTTGGGGGCTGTTCCCAGAGATGTTAACTACCCGGCACTTCCAGTCAGCGTGGCACCCAGCATGCTTCTGTGGTGAAAGAAAGCTCTTGGGTGAAGGAAGGCAGGTATGGACAACAGAAAGCTATCAGTGTGTATAGGAATGTTGAGTGCCAAGGGGTTACGAGTGGTGCCACAAATATCTACTTCAGAGGCATAGCTGACTATACAGACACTACTGAAGCTTCCTCTTAATGGGAGGAAACCAAAATACCAACAACCAAGGGTGGCAAGATACGGAAAGTATAAACTGTAACCACTGTGGTAGCAGCCCTATTTTCTTCCCAGACAGATCTTTGCATTCTTCTCCTCAACCCCCAGGCAGTCACTGAAGGTCAGGCTAAGGGAGGCTTGAGAAAATTTCTGCCTATCTTCTTAGAAGACCCTGGAAACAGTTCAGGGGAGGAGTTTTACAGAGCACAGCCAGCAAGAGAATACAGTGCCTTTCTCATCAACGGGAACTTCATGCTTGTATTCCAAGAAAGTAATATTTCTGTCCCATGCTGTAAATTTGAACCATCCTATTAACTGTATGGGCTTGACAGCCACAGGATTATCCCTTCAAAGGGAAAGATTGAAGCTGAGGTCCTTAACATTTTTCAATAAACTTGCACATAGTACTTTCCTTTTAGAGTTTATGATATGCCCCAGTCTCCACTTAAGTCCCAGCCATATGAGCTTTTTGTACCTCTTAAAATCAAACTGAATGTGTAACTAAGACTTGGGCTGTTTGTAGTTCTTGAGTTGGAAAAAGACGGAGGTGCAGGAAAGGAGAGCCTCCCCAGGCCTAACATTGCAGGGCACTCCAGAAAGACAATGGCTGACACTAATTTTAGAAAACCAGTTCTCATGAAGCTGATTTTCTTTTTTCCTAACTTCCCCGGAGGAAAGATTCCTTTTATTATGGGAAGTACAAGATAAGGAGAGCTTCCCTGGTGGCTCAGATGGTAAAGAGCCTGCCTGCAATGTGGGAGAGCTGGGTTCAATCCCTGGGTTGGGAAGATCCCCTGAAGAAGGAATGGCAACCCACTCCAGTATTCTTGCCTGGAGAATCCCATGGATGGAGGAACCTGGTAGACTATGGTCCATGGGGTTGCAAAGAGTCAGACACGACTGAGCGACTAACACTTTCAGTTTCACAAGATAAGGAATAAATAGTTAACTAGACAAGGATGGTAGTAAGTGTTGTGGGCAAGAGAACTGCATGTGAAAAATACATTAGGCCAAAGTAGTAAGCCTTTGACATTGTGCTCCACACGTTTAGTCATTAAGGAAATGCAAACAAATATTAAATTGGCAGGCTACTCTACACTAGGACTTCCCTGGTAGCTCAGCTGGTAAAGAATCCACTTGCAATGCAGGAGACCCTGTTCAGTCCTTGGGTTGGGAAGATCCCCTGGAGGAGGGCATGGCAAACTACTCCAATATTCTTGCCTGGAGAATACCCATGGACAGAGGAGCCTGGTGGGCTACAGTCCACTGGGTTGCAAAGAGTCGGACACAACTGAGCAACTAAGCACAGCACAGCACTCTACACTCTCTAGAACAGCTAAAATTTAAGACAGACAATACCAAGTACTGATGAGAATGAGGAACAATTAGAAGTCACATATATTCCTAGTGGGAGAGTAAAATGGTATAACCACCTTAGCAAAGAGTAGGGTAGTTTCTTATAAACATATGCTAACCCAGTGATCCAGTCCATTTAGTTCACTGATTTCTAAAATGTCGATGGTCACTCCTGCCATCTCCTGTTTGACCACTTCCAATTTACCTTGATTTATGGACCTCACATTCCAGGTTCCTATGCAGTATTGTTCTTTACAGCATCAGACTTTATTTCCATCACCAGTCATGTCCACAACTGGGGGTTGTTTTGGCTTTGGCTCTGTTTCTTGTTTCTGGAGTTATCTCTTCACTCTTTTCCAGTAGCATATTGGGCAGCTACTGACCTGGGAGTTCATCTTTCAATGTCATATCTTTCTGCCTTTTCATACTGTTCATGGGGTTCTCAAGGCAAGAATACTGAAGTGTTGTTCATTCCCTTCTCCAGTGAACCACGTTTTGCCAGAACTCTCCACTGTGACCCATCCATCTTGGGTGGCCCTGCACAGCATGGCTCATAGTTTCATTGAGTTCAAGGCTGTGGTCCATGTGATCAGTTTGGTTAGTTTTCTGTGATTGTTGTTTTCATTCTGTCTGCCTTCTGATGAATAAGGATAAGAGGCTTACAATCTTAATGGCTTATGATCAAAAAAGATCATAATGACCAAGATAACAATGATGGTGTGATCACTCACCTAGAGCCAGACATCCTGGAATCTGAAGTCAAGTGGACCTTAGGAAGCATCACTACAAACAAAGCTAGTGGAGGTGAGCTTTGTTCCAACTGAGCTATTTCAAATCCTAAAAGATGATGCTGTAAAAGTGTTGCACTCAATATGCTACCAAATTTGGAAAATTCAGCAGTGGACACAGGACTTGAAAAGGTTAGTTTTCAGTCCAATCCTTAAGAAAGGCAATGACAGTTCTATTCCCAGTTTTTTAAGGAATCTCCATAGTGGCTGTTCTAGTTTGCATTCCCACCAACAGTGTAAGAGGGTTCCCTTTTCTCCACACCCTCTCCAGCATTTATTGCTTGTAGACTTTTGGATAGCAGCCATTCTGACTGGTGTGAAATGGTACCTCATTGTGGTTTTGATTTGCATTTCTCTAATAATGAGTGATGTTGAGCATCTTTTCATGTGTTTGTTAGCCATCTGTATGTCTTCTTTGGAGAAATGTCTGTTTAGTTCTTTGGCCCATTTTTTGATTGGGTCGTTTATTTTTCTGGAATTCAGCTGAAGGAGTTGCTTGTATATTTTTGAGATTAATTGTTTGTCTGTTGCTTTGTTTGCTATTATTTTCTCCCATTCTGAAGGCTGTCTCTTCACCTTGCTTATAGTTTCCTTTGTTGTGCAAAAGCTTTTAATTTTAATTAGGTCCCATTTGTTCATTTTTGCTTTTATTTCCAATATTCTGGGAGGTGGGTCATGGAGGATCCTGCTGTGATTTATGTCGGAGAGTGTTTTGCCTATGTTTTCCTCTAGGAGTTTTATAGTTTCTGGTCTTACGTTTAAACTGGGAATAGAACTGCCATATGACCCAGCAATCCCACTGCTGGGCATACACACTGAGGAAACCAGAATTGAGAGAGACACGTGTACCCCAATGTTCATCGCAGCACTGTTTACAATAGCCAGGACATGGAAGCAACCTAGATGTCCATCAGCAGACGAGTGGTTAAGGAAGCTGTGGTACATATACACAATGGAATATTACTCAGCCATTAAAAAGAATACATTTGAATCAGTTCTATTGAGATGGACGAAACTGGAGCCCATTATACAGAGTGAAGTAAGCCAGAAAGAAAAACACCAATACAGTATACTAATGCATATATATGGAATTTGAAAGATGGTAACGATAACCCTATATGCGAGACAGAATAAGAGACATAGATGCATAGACAGTCTTATGGAATTTGAGGGAGAAGGTGAGGGTGGGACGTTCTGAGAGAATAGCACTGAAACATGTATATTATCATATGTGAAACAGAACACCATTCCAGGTTCGATGCATGAGACAAATGCTCAGGGCTGGGGCAATGGGATGACCCAGAGGGATGGGATGGGGAGGGAGGTGGGAGGGGGGTTGAGGATGAGGAACACATGTAAACCCATGGCTGACTCATGTCAATGTATGGCAAAAACCACTACAATATTGTAAAGTAATAAGCCCCCAACTAAAATAAACAAATTTATTTAAAAAAGTAAAATAAAATAAAAAAGAAAGGCAATGACAAAGAATATTCAAACTACCACACAATTGCACTCATCTCACACACTAGCAAAGTAATGCTCAAAATTCTCCAAGCGAGGCTTGAACAGTATGTGAACCAAGAATTTCCAGATGTTCAAGCTGGATTTAGAAAAGGCAGAGGACCCAGAAATCAAATTGCCAACATCTGTTTGATCATAGGAAAAGCAAGAGAGTTCCAGAAAAACATCTGCTTTACTGACTATGCCCAAAGCCTTTGACTGGATCACAACAAACTGTGGAAAATTCTTAAAGAGATGGGAATACCAGAGCACCTGACCTGCCTCCTGAGAAATCTGTATGCAGGTCAAGAAGCAACAGTTAGAATTGCACATGGAACAACGGACTGGTTCCAAATCGGGAAAGGAGTACATCAAGGCTGTATATTGTCACCCTGCTTATTTAACTTACCTGCAAATGTATAAGTCATGCGGAATTCTGAGCTGGATGAAGCACTAACTGGAATCAAGATTGCAGGAGAAATATCAGTAACCTCAGGTATGTAGATGACACTACCCTTACAGCAGAAAGTGAAGAGGAACTAAAGAGCCTCTTGATGAAAGTGAAAGAGGAGAGTGAAAACCCTGGCTTAAAACTCAACATTCAGAAAACGAAGATCATGGCATCTGGTCCCTTCACTTCATGGCAAATAGATGGGGAGACAACGGAAACAGTGACAGACTTTTTTTTCTTGGGTTCCAAAATCGCTGCAGATGGTGACAGCAGCCATGAAATTAAAAAATGCTTGCTCCTTGGAAGAAAAGCTATGACAAACCTAGACAGCATATTCAAAAGCAGAGACGTTACTTTTCCGACAAAGGTCCATCTAGGCAAAGCTATGGTTTTTCCAGTAGTCATGTATGAGTGTGAGAGTTGGACCATAAAGAAAGCTGAGTGCCAAAGAATTGAAGAGTTTGAACTGTGTGTTGGAGAAGACTCTTGAGAATCCCTTGGACTGCAAGGAGATCGAACCAGTTCACCCTAAAGGAAATCAGTCCTGAATATTCATTGGAGGGACTGATGCTGAAGTTGAAGCTCCAATACTTTGGCTAAAAGACCCTGATGCTGGGAAAGATTGAAGGCAGGAGGAGAAGGGGGTGACAGAGGATGAGATGGTTGGATGGCATCACCAACTCGATGGATGTGAATTTAAGCAAGCTCCAGGAGTTGGTGATGGACAGGGAACCTGGCATGCTGCAGTCCATGAGGTCACAAAGAATCAGACACAACTGAGTGACTTAACTGAATTGAACTGACCCCAGTGATCCAGCAACTGCAGTTGCAGGTAATTATCCAAGATAAGTGAAAATACTTATTTACAAAAGAGCTTGTATAAAAATTTTATAACAGCTTTATTCACAATAGCCCCAAATTGAAAACAACCCAAAAATCCATCAACAAGAGGATGGCTAAACAAGCTGTGGTGTATTACCACTTGGCAGTAAAAAGGATGAATTATTGTACCAATACATGCAACAGCATTACTGAATCTCATAAATATAATGCTGAGAGAAAAATCTAGGCACAAAAAAAATGTAGAAGATTGTATGTTTCCACTTAAACAGAAAAAGCAAAACCAAGGTCAAACAAAGTCAGTGGTTGCTTTGTGGAAGTAGGGGGACCATCTGGGAAGGGAGGAGTACTCTTTTTTTTCAGGAAATTCAGGAGATCTGGTAAGGGTGTTGGTACACAGTTATGTCTAGTTGTTAAAATTGTTCAGTATGTAAATCTCATCTTAAAAACTGTGGAAATAATGATAATCAAATGGAGGAGTTGGAAGTGGATGGTATAGATGAAACGAGTGGTAGAATATTAATAATTGAAGTTGACTGATGAATTAGCAGGGTTCATTATACTACGCTATTTATCTATGTTTGAAATTTTCCACACACAAAAAATGACTTTTTAAAAAAGACAATAAGCAAAAATTATCAAAAAGCTTTCGGTGAACTAAAAATAGTTTAGTACAGCTGGTATGGGGAGTGTCTTTTCCACTGTTTCATTTCATAGGAATCTTCCCAGACAGTGGTAGACTGCAGATTCCAAATCTCTTAGTCACACCTCATCTCAGACAATGGAAGGTTACAATGACTAGCTAACAAACAAATAATTGTGGTGGGAAAAACAGCCACGTGTATCTCATGTGTAAACAAAGCTTACCAAATATTGTTCCCTGAGGTACCTTGCAGTAGTTGGAAAAACAGGAGCCATTTAGTTGCCATGGAATATGGGTATGTTTACTGGTACATACCCAGACCAGTATAATCCCTTTTCTTAACTTAGTAAAACTCCCAAAGTGGCAGTAACTAAAACACACCACACCCAATCAACAACTAATTAAGAAAAAAGTATGAATGTCTTATAAATTAACAATTATATCTGAAAATATATAAAAATAAGCTCCATATATCATTTTCTATTTTAAAATAGATTAATGCTAATGCTTTTGGGTGTTTCTTGAGAGTCTACATTAAATTTCCTTCATCTAGATGCAACGCGTTTGTACATGTTTCTGTGTAACTGCATGAAATCAAGGGTCTCCATAGACTTGTTAGAGTGAATACAGATTTCTTTTTTAGGAAAAACATAAATTTCCCTTCAATTTTACAAATAAGGGAACTGAAACCAGGAAAAATGAAATGATTTGTCTAAGGTAACAAGGGATAAGACCACCACTCAGATCTTCTGATTTCCTCAAATTGAGGTAGACTGTTCTGCAATGTTCATGGATATGAAATGCTTTCCATTAGCTGTAGAAATCCATACTGAATAACTCAAGAGAACATTATCTTGTATAGTATTCATTGAATACTATACAAATGCAGAATTTTTCAAAAGGTTTTCAATGTACTAGTAGAAACATTTTGCTCTAAGGAGATTCCAAACCTAGAACAGGGTGATATCATCAAAAGATTTTGAAAAACACTGGCAGTTCATCATCTGCTGCTTGTGGATACAGCATCGTCGTTAACATTGAACTGCTCAAGACCCTTTATTCTCTTATTTTCTCTTCTTTGTTGTTGTTTAGATGCTAAGTCATGTCCGACTCTTCTGCGACCCTATGAACAGTAACACTCCATGCTCCTCTGTCCATGGGATTTTCCACGCAAGAATACTGGAGTGGGTTGCCATTACCTCCTCCAAGGGATCCTCCTGATCCAGGGATGGAACCCGCGTCTCCTGCACTGGCAGGTGGATTCCGCAGCTGAGCCACCAGGGAAACCTCCACTGGATGTCACAACATGCTCTTGACACTAATTTTTTTCAAATGGTGGATTATAATCCATTTAGTGGGTCATGAAATCAGCTTAACGGGACATGATTAGCATTTTAAAAAATGAAATTAATTAGATTAGAAAATACCAGCATATAACACATTCAACCAGCATTATTTTGTGAAATTTTTGTTTCACTCATATACATATGTGTGTGCACTGGGTAGCAATTTCTAACTGTGGATTACAGTCAAAAACACTTGAAAGTCAATGGTTCTCATGGGGTCACATAGGAATTTTAAAATACTTTAACTCTGATTACCCTTTTCTCAACTCATGTTTGTACTGTGTACTATTTTTTATCTCATTTTAAGAAAAACACATATAAATGATCATTTATCATAATATACAATCTACAACGTCTGGTTTTACCCACGTTTGCTGTTTTTTTATATCTGTGAACTTTTTTATTTCAGTAAAACTCACATAAAGTTCAGTTCTAGCCATTTTACAGTGTACTATTCAATGGCATTTAGTGCATTCACAATGATGTGCAACCATCATCACTATCTGGTTCCAGAACGTTTTGATTACCCCAATAGGAAAATCCATGCCAATTAAGCAGTTACTCTCCGTTCCTTCCTTTTCCCAGCCTCTGGCAGCCAGTAACCTGCTGTCTCTATGGATCTGCCTACTCTGGACATTTCAAATGGAATTATACAGTATTTTATTTTTGGGGTCTGACTTTTTTCACTTAGTATAATGTGTTTGAGATTTATCCATGTTGTAGTAAGCATCAGTACTTAATTCTTTTCTTTGTGGGTGAATAACATTTTATTGTATTAATATAGCAGGTCTATTTATCCATCATCCATTGATGGACATTTGGGTTGTTTTTACCTTTTGGCTATTGTGAATAATATTGCTATGAACATTTGTGTCCAAGTATCTGTTTGAATATCTGTCATCAGTTTTTGGAGCAGGAAATGGCAACCCACTCCAGTACTCTTGCCTGGAAAATCCCATGGACGGAGGAGCCTGGTAGGCTACAGTCCATGAGGTCTGAGCGACTTCACTTTCACTTTTCACTTTAATGCATTGGAGAAGGAAATGGCAACCCACTCCAGTGTTCTTGCCTGGAGAATCGCAGGGACGGAGGAGCCTGGTGGGCTGCCATCTATGGGGTCGCACAGAGTTGGACACGACTGAAGCGACTTTGCAGCAGCAGCAGCAGTCTTTGGGGTTATATACCTAGAAGAGGAATTGTTGGGTCATATGGTAATTCTTCATTTAACTTTTTAAAGAACTACCAAACTTTTTTCCATAGTGGCTGCACCATTTAAAATTTCTACGAGCAATGTACAAGGACTCCAACTTATCCACATCCTCATCGATATTTGTTTTTTAAAATTTTTTTATTGGAATATAGTTGATTTGCAACATTGTATTAGTTTCAGGCATACAACAAAGTGAATCAATTACCCACCCATTTTTTAGATTCTTTTCCCATATAGATCATTACGAAGTACTGAGTAGTTTCCAGTGCTATACAGTATGTCCTTATTAGATATCTATTTTATATATGGTTATTTATATGTCAATCCCAATCTCCCAATTTATCCATCACCCTTCCCTCCTGATAACCGTGTTTGTTTTCTGTATCTATGATGTTTATTTTATTTAAAAAATAATCAGTCATTCTACTGGGTATGAAGTGGTATCTCCTTGCGGTTTCGACTTGCAGTTCCCTTTATTAGGCCAAACATGTTTTGTGTGCTTATTGGCCATTTATATACGCTCTTTAGAAAAATGTTTATTTAACTCATTTGCTCACTTTTTGATCGTTTTGTCTTTTTGTTGTTGATTTGTTGTAAGAGTTCTTTATAAATTCTGGATACTAGACACATCATTTATATAATTTGAAAATAATAGTTCCAAGTCTGTAGGTTGTCTTTTCACTTTCTTGATAACATCCTTTGATGCAGAAAATTTTTTAATTTTGATGAAGTGCAGTGTATTTTCTCTTCTGTTTCTTGTGCGCTTGGTGATATCAAAGAAGCCACTGCCAACTCCAACGTTATGAAGATTTACGCCTATGTTTTCTTCCAAAGGTATGGTTTTAATTTTCACATTTAGATCTTTGATCTATTTTTAGTTAATTTTTGTACATGGTGTAAGATAAGTGTCCAACTTCTATTGCACGCGGGCATCCTGAAATTGTTTGTAGAATCATTTTCCTTCTTTCAAGAGTGCATTTTTGAAAATGTCCCTTTAGGGAAGGTTTGTTGGAGGTAAATTCAGTCTATGTCAGTCCGACTATGTTTCTGTTTCCCTTGTCCTTGAAAAATAGTTTTGCTAAATCTAGAAATCTAGGATGATGGTTATTTTCTCTTCAGAACTTTGGAAGATATAATTCTACTGTGTTCTGTCTTCCATAATTGCTATTGAGAAATTAGATATCTACTTGTTGTTCTTTGTAAATTATCTATCTTTTTTCTCTGCCTGTTTAAGAACGTCTCTGTCTTTGATATTCTTTGCTTTTACTAAAATATATCTAGGTATAACTTTCTTTTTGTGTATCTATTCTGTCTTGGACTCATCTGTGGATTCATGTCCTTTTATTGGTTTTGGGAAATTCTCACCCTTTGTGTCTTCAAATGTTGCTCTTTTTCTATTTTTTCTTCCTGGAACTCCAATTAGATGCGTTACACTTTCTCACTATATCCTCCATGTGGTTGACTCTCTCTTTCATACTTACTGCTCTGTCTCTATGCATTACAGACTGAGCACTTCCTTCAGACTTAATATCTTCTTCACCTGCATATATTGTGCTGTTTAATTCATCCCATGAGTTATTAATTTCAATAATTATGTTTTATTTATAAAGGTTCTGATTTTTTTTTCAAATATGCCTGGTATTTTTTTATTGGCTTTATATTTTGGTCCTTTTCCAGTTTTTATTACATCTTTAATTTCTTAAAACATTTGATTTATAATTACTTTATACTCTCTGTGAATTTCAATATATAAATTCTCAAGAATTTAAATGTATTGTTACTGTTTTCTCCTATCTTCAATTCAGGATATGTTTTAAAATTTCTAATTATATTTGATTATATTTAATCTTTGCAAATCAGAAGGCCTCAACCAGGGACATGGATTTGTTTCTGCATGAATATGAAGGAGTTGGGAGGACAACTGATCTGAAACCACTCTGGTCCCCTTCAAAGAGCTTGGCTTAATGGAAGAGTCTCACTTTCCATTTTGGGGAAAGCCAAGATTTAATTTTCTAATCTCAGTGCTGGTATTGACATTTTCCCTCAAGGTAGTCCTAGTCTTTTCATTTGTTTAAACTGCTCTTCATTACAGATTTAGTTGTTTTCATTTTCCATTTTTGACATGTAGGGATATCACTTTGTGGCCTTTGACTGTGTGGATCACAATAAACTGTGGAAAATTCTTAAAGAGATGGGAATACCAGACCATCTGACCTGTCTCTTGAGAAACCTGTATGCTGGTCAGGAAGCAACAGTTAGAACTGGACATGGAACAACAGACTGGTTCCAAATAGGAAAAGGAGTACATCAAGGCTGTATATTGTCACCCTGCTTATTTAACTTATATACAGAGTACATCATGAGAAACGCTGGGCTGGATGAAGCACAAGCTGGAATCAAGATTGCCGGGAAAAATATTAATAACCTCAGATATGCAGATGACACCACCCTTATGGCAGAAAGCGAAGAAGAACTAAAGAGCCTCTTGATGAAAGTGAAAGAGGAGAGTGAAAAAGTTGGCTTAAAGCTCAACATTCAGAAAACTAAGATCACGGCATCTGGTCCCATCACTTCATGGCAAATAGATGGGGAAACAGTGGAAACAGTGTCAGACTTTATTTTGGGGGGCTCTAAAATCACTGCTGATGGTGACTGCAGCCATGAAATTAAAAGATGCTTACTCCTTGGGAGGAAAGTTATGACCAACCTAGATAACATATTAAAAAGCAGAGACATTACTTTGCCAACAAAGGTCCAGCAAGTCAAGACTATGGTTTTTCCAGTGGTCATGTATGGATGTGAGAGTTGGACGGAGAAGAAAGCTGAGCGCCGAAGAATTGATGCTTTTGAACTGTGGTGTTGGAGAAGACTCTTGAGAGTCCCTTGGACTGCAAGGAGATCCAACCAGTCCATCCTAAAGGAGATCAGTCCTGGGTGTTCATTGGAAGGAATGATGTTGAAGCTGAAACTCCAATACTTTGGCCACCTGATGCAAAGAGTTGACTCATTGGAAAAGACCCTAATGCTGGGAAGGATTGTGGGCAGGAGCCGAAGGGGACAACAGAGGATGAGATGGCTTGACGGCATCACCGACTCGATGCGCATGGGTTTGGGTGGACTCCGGGAGTTGGTGATGGACAGGGAGGCCTGGCATGCTGCGATTCATGGGGTCGCAAAGAGTCGGACACGACTGAGTGACTGAACTGAACTGAATGTATTAAAACTATATTTGAAATTTATTCAGTTTCTAGTCATCTATCTTGTCCATCATAGTCCTAGTTGTGAATGTGTGAGAAATATTTCAATCTATATAGTTGGACGTTATTAACTTTGGAAGAAAAAAGAAGTGAGAAATAAATAATAAGCCATGTAGATGTGTTACATAACAGGATTTAGCTTCTTGGGCCATGATCATATCATGTGTCTTTTTCTGGGGGCTAGAAAGAGGGACTGGAAAAGGTCAGTTTTCATACTAATCCCGAAGAAGGGCAATGCCAAAGAATGTTCAAACTACCATACAATTGCAATCATTTCACATGCTAGCAAGGTTATACTCAAAATCCTTCAAGCTAGGCTTCAGCAATATGTGAACTGAGAACTTCCAGGTGTACAAGCTGGGTTTAGAAAAGGCAGAGGAACCAGAGATAAAATTGGTAATATCAGTTGCATCAGAGAGAAAGCAAGGGAATTCCAAGAAAACATCTACTTCTGTTTCATTGACTATGCTAAAGCCTTTGACTGGGTGGATCACAACAAACTGTGGAAAATTCCTAAAGAGGTGGGAATACCAAGACTACCTTACCTGTCTCCTGAGAAACTTGTATGCAGGTTAAGAAACAACAGTTAGAACTGGACATGGAACAACTGACTGGTTCCAAATTGGGGAAGGAGTAAGACAAGGCTGTATATTGTCACGCTGCTTATTTAACTTATATGCAGTGTACATCATTGAAAATGCTGGGCTGGATGAAACACAAAAGATGGAATCAAAATTGCCAGGAGAAATATCAACAAACATATGCACATGATACCACTCTAATGGCAGAAAGGGAAGAGGAACTAAAAAACTCTTGATGAGGATGAAAGAGGAGAGTGATACTGGCCTTAAAGCTCAGTATTCAAAACATTAAGATCATGGCATCCAGTCCCATCATTTCATGGCAAATAGAAGGGTAAAAAAGGAAACAGTGACAGACTTTATCTTCTTGGGCTCCAAAATCACTTCAGGTGATGACTGCAGCCATGAAATTAAAAGATGCTTGCTGCTTGGAAGGAAAGCTATGACAAACCTAGACAGCATATTAAAAAGCAGAGACATCACTTTACCAACTTTCCAGTAGTCATACACAGATGTGAGAGTTGAACCATAACGAAGGCTGAGCACCAAAGAACTGATGCTTTTGAATTTTGGTGCTGGAGAAGACTCTTGAGAGTCCCTTGGACTGTAAGGAGATCAAATCAGTCAATCCTAAAGGATATCCACCCTACATATTAATTGGCAGGACTAACGCTGAAGCTGAAGATCCAATATTTTGGCCACTTGATGTGAAGAGCTGACTCACTGGGAAAAATCCTTATACTGGGAAAGACTGAAGGCCAAAGGAGATGGGGCGGCAGAGGAAGAGATGGTTAGATAGCATCACCGACTCAACATGAGTTTGTGCAACCTCTGGGAGATAGTGAAGGACAGGGAAGCCTGGTGTGCTGCAGTACACTGGGTAGCAAACAGTCAGACATGACTTAATGACTGAACAACAACAACAAAAATGAGAGATATTAGAATAGATGAAGAAAGTTCAGTTAGGTGTCCAGTCGTGTCTGACTGTTTGTGATCCCATCGACTGCAGCATGACAGGCTTCCCTGTCCATCATCAACTCCAAGAGCTTACTCAAACTCATGTCCATTGAGTCAGTGATGCCATCCAACCATCTCATCCTCTGTTGTCTCCTTCGCCTCCCGCCTTCAACCTTTCCCAGCACCAGGGTCTTTTCGAATGAGTCAGTTCTTCGCATCCGGTGGCCAAAGTATCAGAGTTTCAGCTTCAGCATCAGTCCTTCCAATGAATATTCAGGATTGATTTTCTTTAGGATGGACTGATTGGATCTCCTTGCTGTCCAGAGGACTCTCAAGAGTCTTCTCCAACACCACAGTTCAAAAGCATCAATTCTTCGGTGCTCAGCTTTCTTTATACTCCAACTCTCATATCCATACATGACTGATGGAAAAAGGTGGCAAAGTAATGTCTCTGCTTTTTAATATGTTGTCTAGGTTGGTCATAACTTTTCTTCCAAGGAGCAAGCGTCTTCTAATTTCATGGCTGCAGTCACCATCTGCAGTGATTTTGGAGCCCCCCAAAATAAAGTCACTGTTTCCATTGTTTCCCCATCTATTTGCCATGAAGTGAAGGGACCAGATGCCATGATCTTAGTTTTCTGAATGTTGAGTTTTAAGCCAACTTTTTCACTCTTCTCTTTTACTTTCATCAAGAGGCTCTTTAGTTCTTCGCTTTCTGCCATAAGGGTGGTGTCTTCTGCATATCTGAGGTTATTGATATTTCTCCTGGCAATCTTGATTCCAGCTTGTGCTTCATCCAGCCCAGCATTTCTCATGATGTACTCCGCATATAAGTTAAATAAGCAGGGTGACAATATACAGCCTTGATGTACTCCTTTCTCAATTTGGAACCAGTCTGTTGTTCCATGTCCAGTTCTAACTGTTGCTTCTTGACCTGCATACAGATTTCTCAGGGGGCAGGTCAGGTGATCTAGTATTCTCATTTCTTTCTGAATTTTCCACAGTTTGTTGTGGTCCACACAGCCAAAGGCTTTGGCATAGTCAATAAAACAGAAGTAGAGGCTTTTCTGGAACTTTGTCGATGATCCAATGGATGTTGGCAATTTGATCTCTGGTTCTTCTGTCTTTTCTAAATCCAGCTTAAACATCTGGAAGTTCTCAGTTCACATACTGTTGAAGCCTGGCTTGAAGAATTTTGAGCATTGCTTTGTTAGTGTGTGAGATGAGTGCAATTGTGTAGTAGTTTGAACATTCTTTGGCTTTGCCTTTCTTAGAAATTGGAATGAAAACTGACCTTTTCAAGTCCCATGGCCACTGCTGAGTTTTCCAAATTTGCTAGCATATTGAGTGCAGCACTTTCACACCATCATCTTTTAGGACTTGAAATAGCTCAACTGGAATTCCATCACCTCCACTAGCTTTGTTCGTTGTGATGCTTTCTAAGGCCCACTTGATTTAGCATTCCAGGATGTCTGGCTCTAGTTGAATGATCACACCTTCGTCGTTATCTGGGTCATTAAGGTCTTTTTTGTATAGTTCTTCTGTGTATTGTTGCCACCTCTTCTTAATATGTTCTGCTTCTGTTAGGTCCATACCATTTCTGTCCTTTATTGTGCCCATCTTTGCATGAAATGTTCCCTTGGTATCTCCAATTTTCTTGAAGACATCTCTAGTCTTTCCCATTCTATTGTTTTCCTCTATTTCTTTGCACTGATCACTGAGAAGGCTTTCTTATGTCTCCTTGCTATTCTTTGAAACTCTGCATTCAAATGGATATATCTTTCCTTTTCTCCTTTGCTTTTCACTTCTCTTCTTTTCTCAGCTATTTGTAAGGCCTCCTTAGACAACCATTTTGCCTTTCTTTTTCCTGGGGATGGTCTTGACCCCTGCCTCCTGTACAATGTCATGAACCTCTGTCCATAGTTCTTTAGGCACTCTGTCTATCAGATCTAATCCCATGAATCTATTTGTCACTTCCACTGTATAATTGTAAGGGATTTGATTTAGGTCATACCTGAATGCTAGAGATTTTCCCTACTTTCTTCAATTTAAGTCTGAATTTTGCCATAAGGAGTTTATGATCTGAGCCACAGTCAGCTCCTGGTCTTGTTTTTGCTGACTGTATAGAGCTTCTCCATCTTTGGTTGCAAGGAATATAATCAATCTGATTTCGGTATTGGCCATCTGGTGATGTCCATGTGTAGAGTCTTCCCTTGTGTTGTTGGAAGAGGGTGTTTGCTATGACCAGTGTGTTCTCTTGGCAAAACTCTATTAGCCTTTGCCCTGCTTCATTCTGTACTCCAAGGCCAAATTTGCCTGTTACTCCAGATATTTCTTGACTTCCTACTTTTGCATTGCAGTTCCCTATAATGAAAAGGACATCTTTTTGGGGGTGTTAGTTCTAGAAGGTCTTGTACATTTTCATAGAACCATTCAACTTCAGCTTTTTCAGCATTATTGGTCGGGGCATAGACTTCGTTTATTGTGATGTTGAATGGTTTGCCTTGGAAATGAACAGAGATCATTCTGTTGTTTTTGAGATTGCATCCTAGTACTGCATTTTGGACTCTTTTGTTGACTATGATGGCTACTCCATTTCTTCTAAGGGATTCTTGTCCACAGTAGTAGATATAATGGTCTTCTGAGTTAAATTCACCCATTGCAGTGCATTTTAGTTCACTGATTCCTAAAATGTTGATGTTCACTCTTGCCATCTCCTGGTTGACCACTTCCAATTTGCCTTGATTCATGGACCTAACATTCCAGGTTCCTATTCAATATTGCTCTTTACAGCATCAGACTTTGCTTCTATTACCAGTCACATCCACAACTGCGTGTTGTTTTTGCTTTGGCTCTGTCTCTTCATTCTTTCTGGAGTTATTTCTCCACTGATCAGTAACATATTGGGCATCGACTCACCTGGGGAGTTCATCTTTCAGTGTCCTATCTTTTTGCCTTTTCATACTGTTTGGCATCTGCACGGTGCTGGAGCGGATACCCCATATCCAAGGGCAAAGGATAAATTTAATAAAAAAATATATTTAAAAAAATAAAATAAAATTTTAAAAAGTGTTACAAAAAAGGGGGGGGGGCAAAGGAGCAGCCCCAGCAAGATGGTAGGAGGGGCAAAATCGCATTTAGAATCAAACCCCATACTCACCAGAGATGCTCAGAGAGCTCAAACAAATGTGTGCACCAGGACCCAGAGACCCCACAGAGACTGAGCCAGAACTGTGTTTGAGTGTTTCTTATGGAGGTACGGGTCAGCAGTGGGCTGCTGCAGGGACAGGGGCTCTGGGTGAATCAGACTTGGGTATGGCATAAGCCCTTTTAGAGGAAGTCGCCATTAACCCCACCATAGAGCTGCCAAAACTTACACAGGACTGGGGAAACAGGCTCTTGGAGGGCATAAACAAAACCTTGTGTGCACTAGGACCCAGGAGAAAGGAGCAGTGACCCCATAAGAGACTGGCCCAGACTTGCCCCTGAGTGTCCAGGAGTCTCTGGTGGAGGCGTGGGTTGGCAGTGGCCTGCTAAAGGTTTGGGGCACTGAGTGCAGCAGTGCGTGCATGGGACCTTTTGAAGGAGGCTGCCATTATCTTCATTACCTCCACCACAGTTTGGCCTCAGGTCATATATCAGGGAGGGAATAGAGCCCCTCCCATCAACAGAAAATTGGATAGATTTACTGAGCATGGCCCCGCCTATCAGAACAAGACCCAGTTTCCCCCTCAATCAGTCTCTCCCATCAGGAAGCTTCCATAAGCCTCTTATCCTTCTCCATCAGAGGGCAGACAGAATGAACACCACAATCACAGAAAACTAACCAATCTGATCACAGGGACCACAGCCTTGTCTAACTCAATAAAACTATGAGCCATGCTGCATGTAGAGCTACCCAAGATGGATGGGTCATGGTGGAGAGTTCTGATGAAATGTGGTCCACTGGAGAAGGTAATGCAAACCACTTCAGTATTCTTGCCTTGAGAACCCCATGAACAGTTTGAAAAGATGAAGAAATGTTAGTTATAAATGGGGCTAAAATGATTTGAACCAAGTTCACCCTAAAGATTGAAAAAGAAAAATGTCATCTTATATCTGACTACTTAAAATAAAGTCACATTTTCATGAAATGATACATTTCTTGAGAATAAGGACTGTATTTTTCCCATTCTACTCAGGGCCCCAACGTAAGATAAGTACTCATGTACTTTTGGGGATTTGAAACTGCTATGTTTAAAAGATCTTTGAAGGTTATATAGTTTAATATCTTAAATTTACAGACAAATAAATTGGATAACAGTTTTATGCAATTTATCCTGAGGTCACATGAGTTTGAGCAAACTCTGGAAAATAGTGAAGGACAGGGAAACCTGGTGTGCTGCAGTTCATGGGGTCACAAAGAGTCCGACACAACTTTAGTAACTGAACAACAACAACGACAACATACAGCTAGTATAACAGATCGTGGGAGTAGACCCAAAGTCTCCTGACTCCAGGCCATGTTTGCGCGTTATACAACACTATACCACTGAATTGAGTCAATGTGAATTGTTCAAGTGTGTGGCTTTGCATACCAGAAAAAAGGGAGAAAATTCTCTTTGAATGAATTGTTCTTCTTCTTTTCCTTTTACAGAACTAATGACTTCATACATAACCTTGTTTGCTGAAAGAAGCACTATTATTAGTGCTAGTGCTAAATAGGGCTAAAAGAAGCACTATTAAAGAAGGATTATTTTCTATGAATATAAATCTTCTATTATATTTTTTAAAAATAATTTATACCATAAAGGCAATTTTTCTGGGGTAATAGTTCAACTCCTAACCTCAGTGGTTAAGGATATGCCCAGGAATAAGCAAGAACTACAGCTTTAGTTAGAGATCAGGAAAGATCTGACTTATGCATAAGAATCAAGGTGTCTCAGACAGAGACATAACTAGCAAAGAAGTGAAGAGGGAAAGAAAGAGCTGTACATGTGTGAGGTGGGTCAAGTTGGGACCTAAAATCCTAAAAGATAGGTAGGCGTAGCTGATTTGGGGGAGGTTTTGAAGAAGGGAAGACTAAATGTATACTTTGTCTACTTTTCCACCTCCCTTTAGGATGAGGCTGAGTAGAATTGGATTGGAGTTTCTATAGTGAAAGGCTATAGTAAGCCTTTAGTAAAAGGCTGCCACACAGTTGAGCGTTTGCTTGTAGCACTATAAACTTCCATTAGACCACTGACTGCTCAGTTGTTTTATGCAATGTTAGGAATCCAAGATTATATATACAGGGTATCTTAACTTTCTTCCCCACAACAGAGGTGAACTATGGGGGCAGGGTAGGGAGGATGTATAAGATAGACACAGCTGGGCTGAATAGAGCAGGGACCCATGAAAGACAGGTGTATGTAAATATAGGTGAGGAGAGCAAGACATGTAAGCAACATAATGACAACTCTCCATGTCCAAGAAAGGCTGTCCATAGCTCACAGCCAGGATTAGTAACGGATCACCTAGAAAGAGACTACACCTGTTTTATTACTTAAATAGTCCCTTTGGGCCATTGATGGATACAGCAGGGAATGACAAAAGATGTGGTGGATACACAGGGAGAGAAGGTGGTTAGAGTGGGTATGGGAGACTAGTCAGGAGGTGCAACCCCATGTACTGTAGCCCACCAGGCTCCTCTGTCCATGGGACTCTCCAGGCAAGAATACTGGAGTGGGTAGTCACTTACTTCTCCAGGGGATCTTCCTGACCCAGGGATTGAACCCAGATCTCCTGCATTGCAGGTGGATTCTTTACAATTTGAGCCATTGGTAACTTCAGCCAAAGTGAAATGATACCAACTTAAATAACAAAAGCATTATAAGTACAGTCAAAAAGATATTTGAATGTTCTAAGAAAACTTTACATAAAATTTTGGTGCCACAAACTTGAAAATCTAGATGAAATGAATGTTACATAGGAAATACGAATTACTGATACTGACTTAAGAAAAAGAAAACTTCAGTAGACTGGGTTGCACCAGGGGTGAGAGGTGGGACTGAGGATAGACATTTTTACATGCTTTTTACCGCTTTACTCCCACCTCTCAAGCTAGGATGATTAACCAAAAGGATTCTATAAAATATTCAGAATGAAGGTAATATATATGATATTTACATTTTTCCAAAATCAGAAAAGAAGGAATTTTCCAATTCATCTTACAAGGTTAGAATAACCTGGGGACCAAAATCTCACCAAGAATCATTCAAAACTGTAGACCAACCTCTTAAAATACATAAATAATAAATATAACAACTGGTTCTAATGGCATATTTGTAAACTATATTGTGCCCAAATATGCTTTATTTCAGAAATGAAAAGCTATTTAAATACTAGAATATCTATTTATCAATAGAATAAAAGATTTAAAAAGCAGAAGGCCAAGAGCTAGTCATTATAGCATAAATCAGAGACTGAAGAAGCAGCCAGTGTGGGCTCCAGTCAAGATAGATAAAGAGGATTATTCTAAGCAAAGAAGAGGGACAGTGAGTCAACTAAAAAAAATGGGTTGAGTCTGTAAATTAGAAATTTGGTGGTCTTTCCTGTTTTGTTTTGTTTTGTTTTCTGAAGGGTCCTTCAACTACAACAGGACGATCCATCGCGTTGTGCGCTCAGTCGCATCCAACTGTTTGCGACTCCGTGGACTGAAGCCCACCAGGCTCCTCTGTCCATGGGATTTTCCAAGCAAGAATACTGGAGTGGGTTGCCATTTCCTTCTCCAGGGAGTCTTCCCCACGCAGGAATCGAACTGACTCTCTTGCGTTTCCTGCATTGACAGGCAGATTCCTTACCACTGAGCTACCTGGAAAGCAGGAAGATCCTCCCTAAGCACAAATAATTCAAGCTGTTTAGTATTCCTCATGAGGCTCCCACTGGTGTGTTACCAGTAAAGCTGGAATTTAAGAACAAAATTAGTAGTATCTAATAAAATCACAGATTTATTTGTGAAGTTGGCTGGTGATGAGAAGTCATATCAGCCCAGAGATTGTACCTGTGAGAGGTAAAGATCTCTAAGGAGAACTCAGTTGATCAACAGACAATTGGGTTAGATAATACATATGGGCTTTGGATGCAGATGGCCCTGAGGAGGAAATTGGCCCTTGTCACTCACGTGGTGACCGTGGGTCATTTACTTCAACTGTCCAAGAGTCTATATTCTCATCTGTAAAGTGGGGATAATATGACATATCTCTCAGGGCTGTTACGAGAATTAAATGAGATCGTGAAAATGAATATTGTCATTGTATTTGTTGAAACTGAGGCTGATGGCCAACCTTCCATGTGTGCTTTCTCCTCTGACCACCAGGGAGCACACTGAAGTTGCCCTACCCAGGTGAGAATCGCCTTAGTTCTCCAGTCTGAGACCTCAGAAATGCTCTGGGTAAGTCCCTCAGAAGAGCAAACCAACCTTCTGGAAAGGCATAAACAAATATCTGCTTTCCTCCTGATATGTTAGTTCAGCAAGGAGTGCGCAGGATAGAAGTTAAATAGTGGCTGAATAAAAAATTATATGTAAACATCAAGGTACACTAGGTTTCTGGCATTAGGAAACAAGGTAATTTGAGGTATTAACTTTCTTTTTCCTTTATATTTCAGAATACTTTGTTACTTCTTTGAAGTACTATTCTACACATAGTTTCATTTTGTCCCTCAAAAGAACACTGTGAGGCACACAGGACAAAGAACAAATTTTACCTATTTAACTGGTATGAAAACGGAGGCTCTGAAAAGTTTAGTGACTCACTCAGAGTCAAAGAGGTATTTGGTGTCAGAATCTGAACCACCCAGATCTTAAGATACCGTGTTCAGGAATGCTCTTTTGTTTCTTTCTTTCCCTACCTCCGTCCATCCCTATTTCCTTCCCTCTCTTCTTTTTTTCCTTCTTTTCTCTTCTTTCCTTCCCTCCAGCTCCTCCCCTTTTCTTCTTCATTATGCAGTATTTCACACATACATATGTCTGATCTAAACAAAATGAATGCCCATTAATCCACTATCCAGCTTAAGAAATATGATACAACCAATACTTGTGAAGCCCCACAAATTCCACTCCTAACGGTAATCACTCTCCTGGATTTTGCCGTAATGGTTGCCTTTTCTTTCTAGTTTGATCATCTTATCACTTATGCATCCCTACAATATTTATATTGCTTTATTCTGCCTATTGGGGAACTTTCTATAAATGGAATCATACAGTCTGTATTCTTTTTGGCTAATATTATACATCTGAGATTCATTCCTGTTGATGTGTACAGCTGTAGCTCATTTTCTCTGCTTTAGAATACTCCATTGTATGAATATACCACACTTTATTCATCTGTTCTCCTACTGATGGGCGTTTGGGTTGTTTTCCATTATGTGCTAGTCTAAACAAAACTGCATACAACTCTTGTACATATGCAAGAGTTCCTCCAGTGAAATTACTGACTCATGGAATGTACCTACCCACGCTTTAGTGGCTAATGCCAAATTGTTTTCCAAACCACTTGCACCAGTTTCCATAAGCCTATGAATTCCAATTAGTTCTTATTTTCATCAACTTGAAATTGTTAGAAATTTTAGCCAATTTCACACCTTGTGCTCATATGTTGGATTCTAAACTCTCCTCTCTAATAAAAGGAACCAGAGTTTCTTGGGGAAATGGTTGATTCCAGGGTCAAGGCAGGTAATATAAAGATGAGCTCAGAATATCTTTTCCCAGATGGTAATAACATGCTCCAAAAGCAAAACAAAATACAGAGGCCAATCCAAAGTAGCTCCTAAGTGCCAGAGCTGGAACAATTTGAGCAGTAAAATAAATAATTACAGTGTTAGATTATAATTCGTAAGTATAATAAATGAGCCAATACTGATAAAATAATCAAATAAATAAATGGTAGAAATGGGACAACTCTTCCTTATGATAGAATTTGAATTAATATAGAAGGAAAGAAAAAAAATAAAATCACCATGCAATACCACAATAATAACTTGAAGACAAGTTGCATCAATAGATGATAAAATTGGTGGATAAAAGTTTGAGGAGAAATAAAGTCAGCATGATTACAAAAACTCTCCCCCAACATACTTATTAATTACAAAGGGGAAAGACATGATTTTATGGTGGAGAAACTTGGCAGAAACCATAGTAACCAACTGGGTTAACACCACCAATAATAAGACATATCAACATCATGAACCCTGTGATATATGATGCAGCGAGGATAATAGTATTTCATGGTATTCTCACCTACCCAGAGAACCTCAGTCCAATCATGAAAAAACATCAGGCCAACTAAAACTCAGAGACATTTGGCAAAATCACCTACACTCTTGAAGAATATCACAGTCATGAAGTACAAGGAAAGAATGAGGTGCTATTACAGACCTCAGGGAACCAAGGACAATTAACAATGAAATTCAATGTGAGATAACAGATAAAATCCTGGAATAGAAAAAGGACATTAGTGGGAAATTTCGTGGCAAAATTTTAATAAGTTCTTCAGTTTAGCTAGTAGTACTGTACCTATGCTAATTTCCTGCTTCTGATGATTATACTATGCTTATGTCAGATGTTAACATTGGGGGAAGCTGGGTGAAGGATACATGAAACAGTACTAATCTGGCACCTTTTCTATCCGTCTAAATTTAGTTCAACATAAAAAGTTTTAAAGACAGTTCTTCACTAGTCCAAATTTGTAAAATTGGTAACTGTGAAAAGAAATGAGTGTAGGTGTATGAAATAGGTGTATAAAAATAAAGGTAGAAGCAGAATATCATCTGTATGCTTGATTAAGAGCCTTGTGATGAGGGTGAGAGAGTGAAAAAGCTGGCTTAAAACTCAGGATTCAAAGAACAAAGATCATGGCATCTGGTCCTATCACTTCATGGCAAATAGAAGGGAGAAAAGTGGATTTTCCTGGACTAAGAATTCACTGCGGATGGTGACTACATCCATGAAATTAAAAGATGCTTGCTCCTTGGAAGAAAAGCTACAACCAACCTAGACAGTGTATTAAAAAGCAGAGACATCACTTTGTCAACAAAGGTCTCTATGTTCAAAGCTATGGTTTTTCCAGTAGTCATGTATGGATGTGAGAATTGGACCATAAAGAAGGCTGAGTGCTGAAGAATTGATGCTTTCGAACTGTGGTGTTGGAGAAGACTCTTGAGAGTCCCTTGGACTGCAAGGAGATCAAACCAGTCAATCCTAAAGGAAATCAGTTCTGCATATTCATTGGAAGGACCGATGCTGAACCTCCAATACTTTGGTCACTTCATGTGAAGAGCTGACTCATTGGAAAAGGCACTGATGCTTGGAAAGATTGAAGGCAAAAAAGAGAAGGGGGTGGCAGAGGATGAGATGGTTATATAGCATCACTGACTCAATGGACACGAGCTTGAACAAACTCTGGGAGATAGTGAAGGACAGGGAAGCCTGGCATGCTGCAGTCTATGGAATTGCAAAGAGTCGGACACGAATTAATGACTGAACAACAACAATGCTTGAAAAAGTTGTTGGATAATGTGGCTCAAGAATGAATGAGGCAACAGTAAGCTTAATACCATCCCCAAACCTAGACAGATTGACTCTCCACCTAGACAGGCAGCACTAGACCCTAAGATCTATCCAGCAAGGGCAGTGGCTTTATAAATAAGGTCACTCATGCAATTTCTCTCTGAAACAAGCCAATTAAAGGAGGTAGAGATCAGGTGCACGCAAGCTTATTCTCCTGTATTTACTAATGAGGCAGTTTTTTCCCCATTCCCCTGAAGATAAGTAACCTTGAGAACTAGACAGATGCCAGCTATATTAGACCAACACAGTTCCTTCCACATGGTAGCAAATATCTAGCACTAGGAATAAGCATTTCCTGCAATCCTCAGCTACAAAATGTTCCGGATCAGTGATTTTGGTAGGGGAAGATTTTATACTTTAGATTCCATTCCTTTATTGATTATGGAATGATTCAGGTCTTCTATTTCTTCTTGAGTCAATTTTAGTAAGTTATGTAGTTTTTACATACTTTTTCATTTAATCTGTATTTTCAAAATGTATTGTCATAAAATACTATCACCTCTGCCCCATCTCTGGAAGCAAGCGTCGCCTTCTGGGCCTGGGGAGGCAGGGGTTGGCCAGTGGTGGGCAAATTATCTTTTGCCACCTATGATGATGGCTATTCCTATCCCCACACGGGTGGCAAGCTCTGGCTTGACCTCACAGACAAGAAGAGAGCCTCTAGTGAGAGACAGGACTGGGGAAATAGGAGATCCCAACATCTGTATGTTTTAAATATTACATAATTTAAAAATTCTAAAAAATAAAAGAATGATTAAGGGTTAGTTAAGTGAAGGAGGTAATAAACACATCACTGGTGGAAAGAGCGGCATGTGCAAAGGCATGGAGAAATATCATTGGAAGTATGGGTAACATGCTTGATGAAGGTGCTTAGCAAGCAATGGAAGAAGAGAAATGAGAGAGTATTGGGGGAGGGGGTGAAACCGTGTGACTCAGACTGGGACTTGAACCTACAGTCTTTTAATTGCGATCACACACCTGGTTCCAGGACTTAATGAAGCTCAGGTTCTTGAGGTCTCATTTACAGGAAGAATTCAGGGAGAGACAAAGTGATAGGTAAGAAGTGAAATTATTTAGAGAGAAACACACTCCACGGAGTGAAGGCCATCTCAGAAGATGAGAGCGGCCCCAGGGTATAGGGTTGTCAGTTTTTATAGGGGTGAGTAATTTTATAGGCTAATGTGTGGGAGGAATATTCCAGCTATTTGGGAAAGGGGGTGGAGATTTCCAGGAATTGGGCCACCGCCCACTTTTTGACCCTTGCGGTCTGCTTTGAAACTGTCCTTGCACCTGTGGGTATGTCATTTAGCTTGCTGATGTGTTACAATGATTGTATACTGGGGTTCAAGTCTAGTGGAAGTCAATTCATTCGCCATCTTGGAGCCATTTGGTTCTAGTCAGTTTATGTGGTGTCATCAGGCTATATAATTTTTTTTTAACATTGTTTATTTATTTTTGGTTGCACCTTGGGGCATGTGAAATCTTAGTTCCCCGACCAAGGATCGAATCCATGCCCCCTGCATTGGGAGCACAGAGTCTTAACCACTGGACCACAAGGAAGTCCCTATGGCATTTTTTTAAAAAAGCTGTGCTCTGCCCTCTTCTGTTCTCTTTCAGGAGTGGGTATCAGGGTCAAATTCTACTGAAAGGAAGTCAAAAGAAGCTATAGCTGCTGCCAAACCATTTAAAAGATAGAGCAAAGAGAGGTGTTTGGTAGACAGCACATACGGACTCTCATTAAGCATCCCAGTGAGAGGGAGTATTTCATACTGAGCATGATAATGTAGCAGGAGCTTTACATACTCCATCCCATGTAATCTTCCCAACAACCCTGGAGCTAGAGAGAGTAGATCATTATTCCTCCTTCACACTGAGGTTAACTAACTTGACCAAGATCACACAGCTAGTAAATTACAGAGCCAGGAATCTGTCCACAGGTGTCTGTTTTTAAAGCCAACTTTCTTAAGAAAAAAAAATATATATCATAAAATTCAGCCATTTTTAGCATATAATCCAAATGAGTTTCAGTGAGTTTAATACAATTGTGAAACTATCTCCACAATCCAGTTTTAGATTCTGGCTAGAAGTCTACTCGATTTTTTTAACATCACTCACTTTACCTCTTCCCCTATGTATTTAAATTTCTCACATCCCATCGACTCTTCTCACCCCTAACCCCTCCCCCCTACACTTAAGAACCCCACCCCCCCACCCCCCTCCCCCACCCACCAAAACACCTTGAGTCCTCAATAATTGCACTTGCATTTGTTGGACTGTAATTCATAGTTCATGAGTTCTCTCTTACTGGGCCACCCTCCTTGAGGACAAGGACTATTTATCACTTTATTTCTCTTGCTCCTGGTACAGTTTATGGTCAGTACTAAAAATACTGTTAATTCTCTTCCTTCAAGACTTCAAAATTAGGAAGTTTAAGAACTTCTTGGGCTTCCCTGGTAGCTCAGCTGGTAAAGAATCTGCCTGCAATGCAGGAGACCTGGGTTCAATCCCTGGGCTGGGAGAAGGGATAGGCTACCCACTCCAGTATTCTACTCTGGAGAATTCCATGGACTGTGTGGTCCATGGGGTCGCAAAGAGTCGGACATGACTGAGAGACTTGCACTTCAATTCAAGAACGTCTTAATACAATCTCTTAAACGCTAGGCGACATTCAATGAATAATTGGTTACTTTTTAGTTTGATTTGCTGTTTAAGACCAGATCCTGTGTATTTCCGGAGAAGGCAATGGCACCCCACTCCAGTACTCTTGCCTGGAAAATCCCATGGACGGAGGAGCCTGGTAGGCTGCAGTCCATGGGGTCGCTAAGAGTCGGACACGACTGAGCGACTTCACTTTCACTTTTTCGTTTCATGCACTGGAGAAGGAAATGGCAACCCACTGCAGTATTCTTGCCTGGAGAATCCCAGGGACGGCGGAGCCTGGTGGGCTGCCGTCTATGGGGTCGCACAGGGTCAGACACGACTGAAGCGACTTAGCAGCAGCAGCAGCAGCCTGTGTATTTCTGATGGTTTCACTTGTTCTCTCCTTCCTTTTCCTATTTTTGTTCTTCTTTCTCATCCATTTTAGAGAAGGCAGAGAAACACAAAGAATAAAAAAATTAAATGCTTTTAGGCAAAGAGGAATATATATACATACACACACCATTTTTGGATAAAAAAAAATGAATCATCTACCATAATATTTTGTTAAAAGTTGGCCTGTTATTAATACCCTGCCTAATATGGTTGGATCCAGGAACACAGGTTTTTTTTCCTACTGGTCCTAAAAATAATTTTCAAGGGAAGTTTTAGCAAGCTATAGATGCCTGGCCTTTATACACTTGCTTAACATTTCAAAGGTGAAGAAACTAGGTCATTTGGCATTGTAGTTCTCCACCTCAGCTGTCACTGAATGACCATGGATCACAACCACCTGAGTTTCAGCACGTCTCTCCAAGAACCATCAAGCGATAGAGCCTTTGCCATAACTCATAAGTCTAATAATAGTCTACAGAACACCACGTATGAGGATAGCTTTTCTTGCTAATTTTTACATCCTGTGGCCTACAACAGGTGATTTACCTATTCCTTCCTCTTATCTGACCTCACAGAGAGATGGTGGCAGAGACTAGTTAGGAGATTCAATGGGCATAGGGAGGTCAACAAGTTGGCTGGAACTCACTCATGGTTACCAAACTCATAACAAATTCTGTATTCTCATTATTCTTTACTTGAAAACTCACTAGTAAGTTAAGCCAGTCAAACTATTTTCTAAATTTAATTAATAAGGACTCTGTGAGGAATTAAATGGGGGATACAAAGAGCGTTGTCTCACTCAAGTTGGAGTCTCAGATCCACAGTAAAGCAGCTTCTCTCCTCTAGGTACAAAATAATACCTAGAAGTAGCTAGAAATGATGGATCTCAAAGCTGCCAGAGAACATTCTGGTAAGAAGTTCTGGGACCTCAGAGAGCCTCCAAAATGTTTATCACATAAGTAGAAGATATTTTACATGATGGGGCTTAGTTGAGAAGCTGAAGTTGATTTCTTCTGTAAATATATTATCCTTTTGTCTGCTGTTGCAATTTTTTTAATTTTAGATTTTTCTTTTTTCCTTGTGTATTTATTAAACCCCTTTAGGCTTCACATTATCTCAGTTCACTGGCATCTGTGGCCTGGCACCTGTTTTGACTAAGTCATCACATGTCTTTCCCTACATAATGCAGCCCCTGAAGCCTTATCTGCTAGGACCAGCCTTTGGCTGCCCTGGGAGGGCCTCCCAGTTGCTTGCTGTATCTGTTTTTCTCCAGAAGAAAACAAGAGAAAATTATCAAGGTTGATTTTACTTTCCACATAAGGAATTATATTGAGGCCTTCATTTATTGTTGAGACTTTTTAAAATTTACTGAGTTCTTTCCATGTATTAACTTATTTAAATAGTATAACTTCACGAGGTAGATACCCTTGTGCATGTGTGCTAAGTTGCTTCAGTTGTGACTCTTTGTGACCCCATGGACTGTAGCCAGCCAGGGGATTCTGTCCGTGGGATTCCCCAGGGAAGAATACAGGAGTGGGTTGCCATGCCCTCCTCCAAGATACCCTTATAGTGGCCCATTATACAACAGAAGAAATAAAGCAAGAGTGTTGAAAAAAAAATTTGCCCAATATCATGTGGTTAGTACAGGACAGAGCCAGGACTGGAACCCAGGCAGACTGAGCCTAAAACCCACACTCTTACCCACTGTGCTACTGAATTTCCTTTGAACCTCCAAATCATGTTTTCCCCCTTCTGGATAACAACAAATCCGCAGGAACACACTTATGTTAGCGATTCAGCCTGGGAACTATGAAAATTGGATTTGTCTTCTGTGCTTTAACCACCTGTAAAGGAAGAGCATTCTAGGTAGGGAAAATGCTCGTGCAAAGGTCTAACAGCCATAGGGGAGAACAAAGGCCAGTATTAGGGGTAGTGGGAAGCCGCTGTGGTGTTTCAAGCTGGGGGAAGGAGGGGATTAGCTGTACCACAATGACAAAGCTCACCCTGTCTAGCTAAAAGGGAGCAAAAGTGGATTCCAGGAGATTTGTTACTTATAAAATCCAGCCATGAAGCGATGGTAGCTTGGGTTAGGGTATTGCTATAGTGTGTGTGGCGGGGGTTAGAGGGGGGGAGCTATCTTTTTTTTTTTAAAAAAGTATTTATTTGGCTGCACGGGGACAGCTTGCAGGATCTTTAGTGCAGCATTCGAACTCTTAGTTGAGGCATGTAGGATCAAGTTCCCTGACCAGGGACTGAACCTGGACCCTCTGCGTTGGGAGCATGAAGTACTAGCCAGTGGACCACCAGGGAAGTCCCCAAGTTATCTTCCTGGTGAAAACTATGATTTGATGACACATACAGCCTTTAACAAAACATTCCAGAAATTACACTTCCAAATATGTGTTACTGCCTTCAAAGTGTCATATCGGGAGGTGATACACCCATTTTAATGATGCTGCATGGCTCTAAACAATTTTGTAAAGCCTCTTTTAGAACTTCCTTCAGAACCAGTTTATAACCAAACCAGAGAAAAAGACTTATCACTCTCTATACAGTCATACTTCATAACTCCCCAAAGCTAAGGGGACTATGTAACATTGTTAAACTGATGCAGCTTAAAAGAACTTCCCTTTATGAGTCTGACTTTCCAACATATATAGTGAGAACACTTCAGTAAGAAAACAAGCAAATACATGGGAGAAGAAAAGCTAAGTTGTCTGATTCTTCATCAAAGAATGAGGATACATTCTTTAGGCAAAGAAGGAGCCAACTTGGGAAACTCAGAGGCAGAAGAAATTCTTGCACAGTCAGGAGGGAATTTTTTTTTTTTTTTAAGGGAGCAGATAACCAATAAATCTTAGGAGACTGACAACAAATTTCTCACAGGAAAAAAAAAAAAAAGAATGAAGTTATAGCCATCAGTTTTTAGAAGAAGTAGGAGCATGGTGGGGAAGAGTTCAAACTTCAGAACCAAGTCTAGGAGTCAAACCCAGATGCTCTAGTTAGCAGGTTTGCATAGATTCTCTCTGTGCCCTACTTTCCCCATCTGTAAAATGAAGACACATATGCCAGGAGTTGTGTAAGGTTTTATTAGTGGAGCCCACGTCAATCACTCCTCCAATTTCTCTCATCTCAACACCTTTTCTTCAGGTTAAAGAATAGGAAACTTGAGGGAGGGAGGCAGGGGTGAAGGGGCAACCCTCCAGGAACTTTCTGGCTTCCCTGGCTTCAGCTTTCTTAGCTTTGCCAGGGCACAGAGAGAAAAATGCTTGGCAACTTTATCAGCCTCTTTTTAACAGACGTTCCCAGAGCACCCTGTTATTTAAGGAAAGCAGCAGCCCGTTTAAGTCCCTGAAACTTTGAAAGTAACTGAAACAAACTCAACACACAAAAGTAGGAGACTGGTTGAACTGTGAGACATAATACCCAAAGGTAGTCACATGATGGAATTGTAATTGGAGACTATTAAATGACATGGGGAGATGTTCATAATGAATTAAGTAAATATTGCCATGAAACAGTATATATACTATAGATTCCCCTCTTTTTAAAATAATTGGTTTATAGGGGAAAAATTAGAAGGAAATAAGAATTGTTAACAATTTAACAAATGTTAAATTTAAAGAATCTTAACAAATTCTAAGTGGTAGGAATATGGGTGTTCAAAATTTTTTCCTTTATAAGCCTTGTACAATGAACATGATATTTTTAACATACAGTATTATATGTAAATCTGATATGGCATTTGAAAAACAACTCCACAGGGAGAAATTATGACCACTTCGTTCACCCTACGATGCTCCATGTTGAGACATATAGTTCAGACTTCCTAATACCACAGGCTCCTGGCCGCACAGTGGGTTTGTACCCTCGTCAGCATTCACATCTTGACAGTCACCTCTCTGGTTGGCAGCAAGATTAACAAAGGAAATTCCTGTCCTATAGCCTCTGCAGGAGGCCAGATCTCCCCTTGAGTAGACAGTGGGAAGGGGGAGGAAAGCATATGGCCCAGACTTTCTTGAGTTTGTAAAACAGGAGTATAGTGTGAGTAGTTAAAATACATTTTATCACTGCTGTAGCTGTTAACAATAACTATCATTTACTGAACACTTCCTTTGTGCTGGATGCCTCCTGCATCATCTAATTTTCATGATGGCCAATTAGGTATTATCCCTAGTTCACAGATAAAGGCACAGATAAAGAGGTCAGACAATGTGCCTAAGTTCCCAGTGTGAGGAAGTGGCAGACCTAAGGTGCTTCGGAGAATGCAAAACTGTTTCAAAATGGCCTCCATCATTCTTTGCACTAGTCTGTGAGATGACCATTCTATGATTTAACTTGAGAAATGAAGGGACAGATGGCTTCAAAGGCCTTTCTGAGGTTCTTCACGGCTGATCCCAAAGGCCATTTCCAGTTTTTGGCTTCAGTAGAGGAGTTGTGTACTGAATGGGTCAATGGTGAAGCCAAACATTTTGGGTATGTTACCCCAGATGACGAGAAGCAGATTTTAATCTGACCCTGAAGAAGGCAGGGTGTGGCGGGAGACCAGCAAACAACCAGATCATGTGGTAAGATTGCTAAGGAGACAATCCTGTACAGAGGATATAGGACCAGCTACTTTGGAGCTTGCTGGAAGAAAGGAGAGAGCCAAGGCAGAAGAGCTGAGGTTCTTGAATGAATTTGATGAGTGGTGCACCAGCTCAACCCTACCTGTAAAAGGTAGTGGCTCCATTCACAAAGCGGTGAAATTATTTTGGCCCAGTGTGTAGGCTATCATAAAACTGTATTTTATTCAGGTCCTGAATAAGACACTCTGCTACTAATTCTTAAAAGTACTATATGTGCTAATATTGACTTTTTGATATACTCACATAACAGAAAGAAAGACAACATGGCTATAATAATTTACTGCATTTTCATTTCTTATTTGGGACAACACCAAACGTTGTTTGAAGTAGTGAACTGGGACACTGAGTTATTTGCATACTATCTATACCATTTGTTGTATCAGAAGTAGATGCTCATGTCTGGTCCTAATGGAAGTAAATTTTCAAAACTTTTGTTGTTTAGTTGCTAAGCTGTGTCCGACTGTTTTGCAACCTCATGGACTGTAGCCTACCAGGCTCCTTGGTCCATGGGATTTCCCAGGAAGAATACTGAAGTAGGTTGCCATTTCCTTCTCCAGGAGATTTTCCCGACCCAGGCATCGAACTCACATCTTCTGCATTGGCAAGTGGGTTCTTTACCACTGAGTAACCAGGGAAGCCCCAAATTTTCAAGTTAGTGATCTTGGCAAATTTTCAACTTAGTAATCTTGATTTTTTTTTAATTGTTTTGTGTGTGTGTGTGTGTGTGTTAGGAGAGAGGCAGAGGCAGCAGAAGAGGAAGCATTTTCCCAGAATCATGAATTAGCAAACTTGGACCTTGTCACTCCAGTATTCTTGCTCAGAAAATACCCTGGACAGAGAAGCCTGGCGGGCTACAGTCCATGGAGTTGAGAAAAGTCGTGTTGGACTGAGCATGCACGTGAAGATCCTTGTCTAGGCTCTGTCCTCACCTAGCTAAGTAATTCTGAATAAATCTCTTAATCTTCAGATTACTCACCTGTACAATGAGATTCTAAAAGGCAGGTGATGTTTGATGCTATTAATATTCTGTGTGACAAGCTAGCATTCCACAGGTATCCATAACAACAGTAAACAGACCTTAAGTCCAGAGTAAGTATCCCTAAATGTCAAATGCTAGAAGACAGACATTTGTGAATGGCTGTCTTTATTCTCCAGGGTATGGATGGTGGGCACTCTAAGTAGAGAGCTTTGATGTCAACCTGTAGGAAAGTTTCCCCTCACTTTGTCCTCACCTGGTGTAAAGAAAAGGAAGAGGAAGTGGGTAAGAGTATAGGATTTGGAAGCTGCATTCTTGGGAGTCCAGACTGGAAGTCACCTCCTCCAATTGCTCAGACCTGACCTCTCAGTTCAGTTCAGTCACTCAGTCGTGTCCGACTCTTTGCGACCCCATGAATCGCAGCACGTCAGGCCTCCCTGTCCATCACCAACTCCCGGAGTTTACCCAAACCCATGTCCATCGAGTCGGTTATGCCATCCAACCATCTCATCCTCTGTCGTCCCCTTCTCCTCCTGCCCCCAATCCTTCCCAGCATTAGGGTCTTTTCCAATGAGTCAACTCTTCGCATGAGGTGGCCAAAGTATTGGAGTTTCAGCTTCAACATCAGTCTTTCCAATGAACACCCAGGACTGATCGCCTTTAGGATGGACTGGTTGGATCTCCTTGAAGTCCAAGGGACTCTCAAGAGTCTTCTCCAACACCACAGTTCAAAAGCATCAATTCTTCGGCGCTCAGTTTTCTTCACCGTCCAACTCTCACATCCATACATGACCACTGGAAAAACCATAGCCTTGACTAGACGGACCTTTGTTGGCAAAGTAATGTCTCTGCTTTTCAATATGCTATCTAGGTTGGTCATAACCTTCCTTCCAAGGAGTAAGCGTCTTTTAATTTCATGGCTGCAATCACCATCAGCAGTGATTCTGGAGCCCAAACAAATAAAGTCTGACCCTGTTTCCACTGTTTCCCCATCTATTTCCTGTGAAGTGATGGGACCAGATGCCATGATCTTAGTTTTCTGAACGTTGAGCTTTAAGTCAACTTTTTCACTCTCCTCTTTCACTTTCATCAAGAGGCTCTTTAGTTAATGACAAATGCAAGCTGAATTCAACTATCCCTGGGTGGTATGAACCCCTTGCTGGGATTTGTCAAGCCTTGGGTTTGTGCTCTCCCAGAAGTAAGGATCTGTTCTTTGAGATCCTAGGAGAAACTGTTATGCTCTAAGGATAAATGAGATAATAGAACTAACTACAAATGCTTAGGTCTTAATTCAATACAGTGGATCACAGAGTTTAAAATGTGGAAATTACCTTTTCAAATGTATGTTTAATTATTCTGAGGATCTGATTGCCTGTCAGATATCTACTGGACTTGTTATGAGGATGAAATAAGAAAAACTCAAAAAGAAGACACTAAACACTAGGAAGGACAGCTTTCAGAAATACGGGAAGGGAAATTTCCCACGTGGTCAGGCAAACACACCAATCCTTACTATTTTTCTTGCCCACCAAAAAGCTCTGACAGTTATGCTTCAAAGGCTTGTGTGGTGGTTCAAGCCAGCTTAGAAGTTTATAGGACCCTATGCTAAGCTTCGGGTATTTTCATAGGTTCCTCTTGTTCAGTTATTGTGGCTTCCAAATTTATAATTCTCATTTCACTCCACGCTCCCTTCATCTGTCCTCTAGGCTTTCAATGCCTTCCACGAACCATTTTTCTACCTCCAACCAAAACAGTGTAAGAGGACTCCCTAAATGAAAGTGATAGTCGCTCAGTCGTGTCCGACTCTTTGCAACCCCATGGACTGTCCATGGAATTCTCCAGGCCAGAATACTGGAGTGGGTTGCCATTCCCCTCTCCAGGGTATCGTCGCATCCCAGGGATGGAACCCAGGTCTCCTGCATTGCAGGCGGATTCTTTACCAGCTGAGCCACAAGGGAAGCCCCTGAGTGCCTAAGGGGAACCTATAAAAGTATTAGGAGAGTGAGGGCCAGTTACTGCCCATAAGTCGGGCACTTTAAAGGCTTTTACTTTAATCACCGTTTAGGATTTAAAACACCAGGAAAGCAGGAGCTTTCCTCCGCGAGGAGTGCCCACCTTCATCCCCAAACTGCAGTTTCCCCTGAGTAAAGGGAGGCATCACCTCATCACTTCAAGATTCCGTCGACACTTCTCTACGTTGGTAGATAGTTCCTTCTGGACGCATAAGCGCTTCCTAGCACCTCAACCGCCTAAGAGCTCCTGAGGTTTACCTATTGCCCAGGCGACGCTCCGGGTTTTGTTTTTCTACTTCCCCCCCGCCCCCGGAACAAGCCCGCCCACTAGCGTCAGAGCTAGCTCCTCACTGGTCCGGAAGTGTGCTCGTCTCCTCAGAGAGCCAATCAGAGCCCTACTTTCTACTCAGGGGATTTGAAAAACGGAAAAGACCTTGACCTGTTCCTGGGAGTAGGGCGGGGGTGTGAATGATTGACAACTCGACTCTCCAATAGTCAGAGCCCTAGGACCTGCCCCTTCTGGCTCCAGTGCTAGAAAAGAGAGTCGATGCCGGCCGCAGTCATGAGTCCTGGGGGACGCTGGCTGTTCGGCTGTTCCGAGGAGCGGCTGCTACTGGTGGCCTTTTTGCAGGTGAGTGGTTGCTGTTGTTAATAGTGCTGTTGCGAAGGTTTTCCATTTGTCAATGATGTGGTAGTTTATTTCGGCGTGCTGGAGGGTCAGTTTCTTTCCTCCCCAGGTTCAGTCTGTGGTGGGAGTCTGGCACTCGCACGCCCACCCTTCCAGCTCCGACCCTCACTTATCTAACCCCAGGTCCCGCTCAGCTGTCCCTTTCTCAGAATAAGCCTGTCTAGTCTGCCAGCGGAAAGGAGGACCCCACGTTGATAGTGGTATCTTGACGGCAAAAATAAACAGGGAGTCGAAGGGAGTGATACTTCTACTCCCCTGGACGTCTCAGGTACCGGGTGTCAGTCAAAGCCCGGTCCATCGTAGGACTCCCCTTGAAAGGGCGCTTCCGTGTGTTTTCCGGGCCTTGGCGCTATATTGAGGGCGATGGCAGACTTGGCCCCCGAAGGCTCAGTAGATAGAAAAAACCTGAACGTCATGAAAGGAGAAAGGTAAATATCTGCAGTGGTTTCAATGGAGGGTTCAAATCTGGAACTAAATCACAGATTCTTTGAACCACTACAAATGGAAAAGTAAGTGTATTTCTTCTTCTTTCCAAGGGATGAGGGCCATGTTACTGGAGAAAGAGAGTAGAAATGCCGAATGTAAGTGAAATTCACAGTTGAGTTTTGAGGAATAATTGGTTGTTGGCTAACTTACTATAACTCTTACTACCTTACCGCCTCCCAAATTATGGAGGCTTAATGGCTTGTAAGTGGTACCAGAATGTTAACTGCCCACTTGGGGGAAAAAAAAATCAGATGCAATCTTTCACCAGTAGTTTCTAGGGTTTTCTATAATGAAAGCAGAACACATGTCATTTTGTCTTTTAAAACTGTCTCCCTTGAGGCCAGGGGACTAGGTTTGTTCCATCCTTGTATTCCTATGCACCTCACATACCACAGATGCTATACTCAATTGTGGTGGGGTTTAGAGAAGCATAATTCAATCAAATGGTGTTGTGGAAGGAGCTCTGAGTTGGCAGTCAAGACACCTGGTTTTAGTCTTGAAGTTGTGTGATCTTAGTGAAGTGAAAGTCACTCAGTCATGTCCGACTCTTTGCAACCCCATGAACTATACAGTCCATGGAATTCTCCACGCCAGAATACTGGAGTGGGTAGCCTTTCCCTTCTCCAGGGGATCTTCCCAACCCAGGGATCAAACCCAGGTCTCTCACATTGCAGGGATATTCTTTACCAGCTGAGCCACAAGGGAAGCCCAAGAATACTGGAGTGGGTAGCCTATCCCTTCTCCAGGGGCTCTTCCTGACCCAGGAATCAAACCAGATTCTCCTGTATTGCAGGCAGATTCTTTACCAACTGAGCTATCAGGTGTAATCTTAAATCATTTCAATTCTCTGACTCTTCTGCCTCTTTAAAAAGTGGATGTTGCATTAGATTATTTCTGAGGTCCATGCCTGTGTTCAAAGTCTGTTTTAAACTAAAGATTCTTAAACGTTTTCCACCACAAGTACATCAGCAAAATCTCATTACAGTAAATTCCTAACCAGTCTGTTAGCAAATGAAAGCTCCCAGCTACAAGGGTCGTACCTGGTTCTTTTGTGTCCATATTTAAACCAAACCAAGTGGATCATTGTAGAAAATTTGGTCATTGTCCAGAATGAACATTGTACAGAAGTAAAACATGGCAGAAAATGTCATCCTTTATTCCACTACTCAGAGACAGCTGCTGTTGGTGTCTGGGTAGATCTTTCAGTCTCTCTTCCTCTTTTGCCTTCTATGGTTGGTTGAAATTAAGTGGCACATTTCATTTTAAATTTATATTAAGTAATGACATCAAATTCAGCCACACCTTCATCTTTGTCTTGTGCCTAGAGCACAGAGGACACGCCAGTATCTGAACTGTTGATGGGTCGCTTGAACATCCTTGGAATGAAATCTGGTGTGAAGGGATATTTGTATGGGGAAATAGGACTGAAAGTATCACTGAATAACAAAACTCTTTAACTGAAACGTGGCCACAGATATGAAAAAAAACACAGTTTATAAAATGTAAAATAAATGTTAGCCACTTCACCAAAGCATGTGAATTATAGAATATCACTTAGTATTTGGGATGCTTCTAGGACTGTATCTTACCATCAATACCCCTGCCCTGAAACACATACAACATTTGATTGCATTCCTCCTTCCCCTAGCTAATTTAACCTCTTCTCCTTACCCCCACCTTCATTTTATTCTATCCCCAGCTTTTGTTTCTGCTCATACCATCATCAAGGTAGGATCACTTTCAAGGGCCTGAGGTCTGTATCAGTCTTCATGTGTTAGTCAAAGTCTGCTCCATTCAATCCAGAATACCTTGCATTCTTTGGTAGGGCGCTTCACCATCATCTCATTTAGTATTCCTCGTAGCCCTTTGAGAAACAGTAATTTCATTATCCTCATCTTTATGGACAGGGAACCTGAGGTGCAGCAGATAACTTAAATAGCCAAGATGACACGGTCATTAAGTAGCAGAGCTGGGACTAAAGTCTAGGTTTCTTGACTTCACACTTTTGGGATTTGGTGGAAATGGCTTGTTTTGGCTCAAATGCTACTACGTAGGGGAATAAGTAACCAGAGATAGGAAGGAAATGTCTTGAGTAGGTATTCCGCACATGAGTGATGCCATGCCAGCTGGAACAGGCCACATGTCCCACGCACACACATCTCATTGCTGGATACTTCCCTGTGAATAAAGGCCTACCTGCTATGGTTTGTTACCTCTGTAACATGGGGGCAGTCAGGGCTGTTAGAAGGTATAAAGTTGGAGAATGACAGGGTAATAGTGTCTGGAAAACACCTATAAGTAATAGTGTTTGCTCCTGGTAAAATAGTTGTTCTTCTAATGCAAATACAAATGAAAAAATTACCATCAAGCTTTCGGAAAAGTAATAGATGAGGAACAGGAGGTACTTTTGGATACAGGCATGTTTGAACTTTTCATATTGAGCTGGGCTCGGAGAATCTTAGGAACTGAGCTCCAGATTTCATTTCCCTTTAGAACGGTTCCTTTTTAATTTATCAGAAACTTGGTTAACCTCTCTTTTTCCTGTCCTCAAGTCTAGCCAGTCTATCTTCTATAGAGCTAGACCCCTAACGCAGTGGGGATTGAGAGTCATTCAAAGCTGCATAGTGAGGATTTAGACCTCCAAGTGGTGCAAACGTGGAAACACCCAAATGGTCTAGGGTAGCGTTTGAATATTTATCATTGAAGAGAAAGCTTTGGATCAAAGCAACTGTGGCTCTGCATCCCTTATTTTATATTGCTTCAACATTCTATCATTGATCACATTTCTTACTCAATTTTTGGAAATAGAAAACAAGCTGAGACTGGACTTTATCCTATAATTTTCCCCACCTGTTCATGAGTTACCAGGTATGTATTCACCTGAAGTGTGAAGCACTGTGACAGTTTATAAAGATGTCTAATAAAAGTAAAGCGTGTCAAAATGACAGATTATATTTTTGAAGTTGGTTAACAAGATGAATAATTTTTTTCCCTATTCTATCTTGAACCCATTATTAAGTAATTTGATGAAGCAATATAAACGGCTCAGACTGATTTAAATGTGGTCAGTATTGTCTTATGTGAAGGACGAAAAACAGTTATGAATGGGATTCTATTATTCAAAGTACTTGCAATGCTGGCCAAGAATAAAATCAGGTGATTTTTAATAATGTTGGGATTATCCTATGACAGGATGCTTAAATGTTCAAAATGCTGATGTGATTAGTAGATCTGAGTAATCTCAGCTAGACCAGGGTTTAGGAAGCTAAGACCTTCTGGCCTACTATCTGTCCAGCCCACAAGTTATGAATGGCTTTTACATTTTTTTAATGGTTGAAATAAGTCAAAGAATAACAATATTTCATGTGCATGGAAATTATATGAAATTCTCATTTCTTTATCCATATGTAAAAGTCAAAAAGTTCCAATATGTTTATTGGAACATAGCCTTATTTGTTTATATATGCATTGTTTATGACTGCTTTCAGCTACAGAGGCAGAATTGAGTAATTTTAAGACAGACCATATCGCCCACAAAGCCTAAAATTTTACTCTTGGACCTTTTACAGAAAAGGTTGCCCCCCCTTTTTTTTTTGCCTCCAGCTAAGCTGGAGTGTCTCTCACATCGTTGCCTTCATCCCATTTCAACAGCATTTATGCTACCCCAGGTCTTCATTAAATGTTACCAGAATACTTGCAAAAGATTCATAAGTATTCACATCCATTTCCCTTACTTGTAAGTGCTGCCTGATTCTCCTAAAATACACATTATTAAAGCTTTAATGATGTCCCAGTACTTGCAGAAGAACCTATGTTCTTTGGCACAATGGCCTTTCAGGGCCACTATTCAGTCTTATCTTTCTAAACTAGTGTCCTCCTACTTCCTTGTTATACCCTATACTTAGTATAGGGTGATCATATAATTTTCCAGATGGGACCTTCACGTGTGAAAGGGGCCCTATAATAATTATGTTGGGGAAACAGGTCTAAAGCAAGACTGTTCTAGGCAAACCAGTTTGAATGGTTATCCATAAATACCCATTCCCTTACCTCTACTCACTGTTCCCTTAGACCAGAATTCCTTTTCTTTTTTCTATAAATCTTAAACATCTTTTCAAATCCAGCTTAAATAGTGCCATGTCCACGAAGCATTATTCAAAAAAAACCCAAAAACTCCTTTTCCATCTCCCTTATACATCAAGTGCTTTCTCATGCTGTGGATTATTTTCTGCTGTCATGATACACACACGTCACTTTTCCCCCATTAGTCCCTTGAAGGCATCATTCATGTTCGATTCTCTGTTCCTCCCAGGCCTAGCTTTATGCCATGTCCAAATGAGATTTGCAGCACGTATTTGAAGAATGAGTTGTTTGACCAGACTGGGCAGACTGATGAGTATCTGGGGCTGTCAATGGATACATCATCCATCTTAATGTAATTAAAGTCGTGAGAAAAGTTGGGTTTCCAGGGTAAGAAGACAGAGGCTTGGGTGCCCATATGGTAGTGGAGCAGAGTGGGTCAGGGCATATGTATAGGCTTTGGGGTCCAGGCTGGTCTGATATTGAACTCCTGCTCTGCCAGTTACAGTCTTTGTCCTCTTGGGCAAGTTAGCCTCTCCTGAGTTTCTGCATCTATAAAATAAGAGTAATTGTAGTAACCTGTCCATAGAATGGTGGTTGAGAATTCAAATCACCCCAAGCACACAATGAGCACTCCAAGAAAGGTAGAGGCCGTGGTGTCATACAGGCTTCCCTGGTGGCTCAGATGGTAAAGAATCTGCCTGCAGTGCAGGAGACCCAGGTTCGATTCTTGGGTAGGGAAGGTATGCTATGATATATGCTTCACCATCCTAGTACTGTTGCCAACAGGTGGGCAAAACCAGGACATAACAATAGAAGAGGTGGGAGAAATGCAGCCCTGAAGTCTTAGAAGAATTTTTCTTACCTTTATGGAAGTGCTCAGCTTCAGAGGGGTCAAAGCAGTGGGAGTCCTGAGTGAAGATGGTCTCCACTTACTAAGAAGTGACTAATCAGCAGTCTTTTGAGAGACTGTTTCAGTAGAGTGGGCAAGGTACAAGGTAGGTGTCAGACGACTAAAAAAAATAATGGCCAGAAGGAAGGGAAAAACAGCCAAGAGGAAGGGGCAGGAAGAGGAGATGCAGAGTCATGTAAAAGATATGTTTGCTTAGTATTTTTTTTTCTTTGAGCCACATCATATTTTAAAAAGGAAGGCACCCTGAAGTGTGGTCACTCAGTGACCTGTGTGGCCCCTTGGGGGTGTGAAGTAAATCATTGACTAAAATCAGCGCTTAATTCGAGTGCCAATAACCCTTGCTGAGGGGATAAATGAGGACCCTTGAAAATCAACTCCAGCATGGTAAGCTTTACCAAAAGCAGCACACGCGCCCCCACCCCCCACAAAGCTTGATTTTTAAGAATAGTTTTTAATTCTTAGCATGGCCCCTCTTTCTAAGTTGGGGGTGTCTGTTGCCTGATTCGACATTGTTCTGTGAGGTTCTCATGAGCAGTCACACACTGAGCCCTCCTTTATACTCACCTTGTTTGTGAACATCTCATGAAATGTCTGCCTGGGTTGGAAAGACAAGCTGTGACTGGAGATGCTCCTGTGAAGTGAAGCCAAGTGAGCCTAGATGCTCACACCCAGACTCGCAAGTCTTCCATGATGAGGTAGAAAGAGCATGGGTGTCAGAGGCACAGGGCCTGGATGACAGCTCCAGTTTCATTTAGTGCCTCTGTTTTTGAACAAATCAATCTCTCTTTTCTCTGTGCATATTGTTAAGGCCATTTAGGAATATACTAAACTGTAACAGATACAAAAATATGATGGATGATTGTTCTTGGCTCTGCCTTTGCCATCAAATACATTGGAATTCTTGAGTTAAATCTTCCTAACATCTTGGACCTGCCAACTGACTGTTGATTTGTTTTTTTGGCCATACCATGTGACATGTGAGATCTTAGTTCCAACCAGGGATGGAACCCACACTGCCTGCAGTAGAAGGGTGGAGTCTTAACCACTGGATTGCCAGAGATGTCCCCAGTTGACTGTTCTATGCTTTGGCAGTTACCACTAAAACTATTGGACTTCCCAGCTGGCATAGTGATAAAGAATCCGCCTGCCATTGCAGGAGATGTCGGAGATGTGGGTTCAATCCCTGGGCTGGGAAGATCCCCTGGAGTAGGAAATGGCAACCCCCTCCAATATTCTTACTGGGAAAATTCCATGGGCAGAAGATCCTGGCAGCCTACAGTCCATGGGGTCGCAAAGAACATGACTCTGAATACTCACTGCACCACACTTAGCCTTATTAGCACAGTCTAATCATTTTTGCTTGTCTTTGATTCAGTCAACACACCTACTAAGTACCTAGTATGTGTCAAGAGTCATGCTGGGTTCCAGAGATAGGCAGTGAGTCATCAGCTCTAATGCAGTTTACAGGGCACACGGACGGGGAGCAAGTGATCTGTCATAGTGACCCATCACAACTGCACCCAATGTCATAAAGCAGGGGGCTGTGGGAAGGCACCTCACCACTTTCAGTGAGTGAGAAAGAAGGGCATACACAGCAGTCTGAAAGCATCGTCCTCAAACCGGCAGCATCAGCATCACCTGGAATCTTGTTAGAAATACAGTCTCATGCCCACCCCAGACCTACACATTCAGGCTGTGGAAATGGGGCCCAGTAATCTGAAACAGTTCTCTTGGTGATTCCAATGCACATTAAAGTTTGAGAAACCACCAGCCTAGAGGAAATAACATTTAAACTAAGCTCTATAATCACACCATTCAATATAGTAACCACTGGTCATGGGTGGCTGTGGAGCCCTTGAAACTTGGCTAGTTCAAAGTGAGTTGTGCTTTCAGTGTAAAATGCAGATCAGGTTTCAAAAACTTACTAAGAAAAAAAAAGAAAATACCTCATTAATTATTTTATATAGATCACATGTTAGAATGATAATCCTTTGAAACTAAAGGGTTAAATAGAATGAATTATTAAAATTTCACCTACTTTTTTCTGCTTAATATAACTTTTAGAAAGTTTAAAATTACCAATTTTAAAAAGCCGATTATATGTGGCTTGCATTACATTTTGATTGGACCGGCTGATGACTAGTGGGTCCAAAAAGCAGAGTGGGATTAAAGTGGCAGTTGGAGGGGAGATGATGATGGGCAAGGGTTCTGTGTAGGATACAGAGTGTGTAGAGTTCCTGAGGCCAGAAAGAACATGGTATGTTCAAGGAAATAAAGAAAACCAAAGCCTTTCTGGTCACATTAAGGATTTTGAGTTTTGCCCTAAGATCAACAGGAAGTAATTTGAGGATTTTAAACAGGGTACTCAGTTTTCAGGAAGTTTGTAGCTAATACATGAGGGTAAGAGAACTACGGCTGAATATTGCACGACTCTCAGAATCAAAGCTCCCTGCTCCTGCCCAAAAGATTGTGGGGGTGGAGGCATTCGGTCAGGCGGTACCATCAAGAGGGAGGGAGCAGGACCCTGTCCATCAGCTGCCCCCACCCCAGGATATGAGGCACAAATACCCCTGCTAAAGGCAAAAGCAGACACCTTGGAGTAGTTTTGTGCTCAGTTCATTTTCAGCTTGGTCAGTGTTGAGAGCTGGAGGAAACATTCCAGAAGAGTCCAAAGTTGAGTAGGAGTTTGATTACAGAGCTGGGACTCTGCAAGGCACTGGCAAAGGTTTGGTGAAGGGAGGGTCAGGGACAAGGAAGCCTGGCATATGTGGGGATTAGCAGGTCTGTCCTGTGAAAGAGTGTGCTGGACAACCACAGAGAAAGGGCCCGGGTTAGAGCCTGGAGGCCTGGGCTCTGACCAGCTCCAGGAGGTGGGGGTAAGGCTTCCCATTCACCTGTGACTTGGAGGAGCTTCCCCTTTAAGTCACAGGTCATACACTAGCTGACTCAAGCTACCCTCAGACAGATCTTGTTTAGCTCACGTTTTTAAAAATGTATTCTAGTTAGTTGCTAGTATTTATATCAGATATCACATGAAATTCACATTTCCAGTCCTTTTGAAAATTGGAAAATTGAGGACCTCAGTTCTCAGTCTCACAGAGAAATGGGCTGGAGCTAAGTAGTAGCTACTCCTTTCATTTTTCCTATGAACTTTTAAGCTGAAACGATCACGTTACAAAAAAAAAAAAAAGAGAGAGAGAGACATTTATTTACTCTTAAAAACAAAACAGAATCCACAAGTTCTTTCTGGTCTGAGTCTTGCATTCTCTCCAGTCTTCTGTTTCCAGCAGTCCCCAGCTTCTCTTTGTTCTCCAGAAAAGTTCTAGAATGGTACCCTTAGCTCAGCAAGACTAGATTATACAGATGCTCCATCCATGTGTCAATGTACACGAGCTGCATCCATCAGAGAAGCACATATGTTCTCTGCAGTTCAGCAATGTTCCCACCACCCCTGCAGCCCCACACAGATCTGCAGCCCCTGCCTGAAACTTTAAATGAAACTGACAGCAGTGTTGTATTTGTTGGTAAACACTTGGCATACCAGCTCCCACAGAGGTTGAATCATAAAGACTTCAAGCTGTAAACCTCAACAGCTCCTTTGTAAATATTCAGTCATTAATTAAATGGCAAAGGTCAGTTGATAGAAAGGAGGAGAGAGGGAAGGGACTTTGTTGACCTGAAGTAGATGCTCCACTTCAGTATCTTATCCTGTGTTTGCCCTCTGAGTACCATAATAAGGGGCTGGTGTATTTGTAGAGTCTTTGTGGCTGTAACAATATTTCTCTGCTCCAGTGTATATATTTTGAGAGGGAAGAAACAGAAATTGTCTTATTTCTTAAACAACTAGAGCTGATTAAAATACTGTAAAGCTTCGTGATAGGTGCCTGAGTGTTTGTGATGTTATTGCTACATTTTTTCCCCCTCAGGATAGTTCATCATCAAAAGATGATGGAGAAGTGCATCTGCCTACAATATTTGTGCATCACACCTTCTTCACCTGAAGTGAAAAATAGCTTCTTTGCTATGAGAAGCTTCTTGCTTGATAAGACACAATAAGGGCTGAGGTAGAGAACAATTGACAGCTTCTCTTTTTTCCATCCCCCTCCACCACCAAAAACAGAGCAGAAATTAAATGTTGCATGGGCATGAATCCAGTTTTTGATAGGCCTGAAGCTTCTAGCACTTAGTGGATTGGGGTGGGCTCTTCAAAAAAACAATACCCAAGTGTCTTTCTTTTGCTGATTAAACACACATACACATTCTCATCCATGTGAATTCATTATTTGGTCTCTCCCAGTGCCCTAGAAGGAGTTTGTTCAAGTGAGGGGCCCTAAAGCTTGAGCTTCATTCGTTTCATGATTATTCCACTTCCAGGCACCAGTAATCACCTAGCCAAACACTGCCATTTTCAGTTTTCTGCTCCTCGATGCCCGTCTGGGTTGACGGGAGAGGCATCGTTCTCCCTCCGGAAAGTCTCAGCTCTGCAGGGTACCTTCACCTGTGTCCTGAGCCCGGGCTCTTCCAGTAACCTGATGCTTCTCTGTTGCACATGCATTAAATAAAGGTCAGACTTCATCGATGCCCAATGAGAAGGGGAGGTCATAAACCTAACTGCTGTCGCCTTTCAGCCACTTGCAGATCATCTCCATCTGCTTCCTCCCTCAGGTCCGCTCTTGGCCCTCTGAAATCGGAAGCTTTGTTGTAAAGACTTTCCCCCCACTTCAGAATCTCTCGGAATTAACTAAGGAAAGGAAGAAATTAGATCCAGATTCCAATTAACTTCGTCACTGATTATTGTATAACTGTGGGCAAATCACAGTTTACGTGGGACAGAGTATCTCCAGTTCATGGAAGTTGCCAAGAATGGCAGAAGACCAGGCCCTGATGTTTGTATAATCTGTACCCCCTGATGTGGAAAGTGCTGGGCACGTAAACCAAGTAGCATTTGTCAGTGTGAATGTGTCCGTTGAAAGGCCAGTGAGGCAGGCTGGTGCAGCCAGGCTGCAGATTTTCTCCAGGGGACAGAGTGGGCCCAGATTTCTGGGCTAGCAGCTTCAGTTAGGGGGTTCAGAAACACTCCAGGGTTACTGTCCCACCTTACTAGAGTCTTCCTCTGCAATGTGGCTGGCATGTATAGGACAGCTGAAGGGCTGAGAGGAGGAGATGTGGCCTCCTTATCTGTGTGCTTCCTCTCACTCCTGCAGACCTGCTCCTGGTCATCTGTTTCTATAGGCAGCATCTCTCAGCTGCTTAATTTGATAGCTTGTTTTGCATCCAGATTTATTTCTGCCAAAAACTGTCATCTTGAGTCAGGTGAGAGATTATTTAAGTGACTACCGTATTGGATGCTAAAAGGTTGATTGAAATCATCTTAGTATTGTTTACATGCTGAAACTTAGATTTTCTTGTGTATGGTATAGACTATGGCATTAAAGAGCCAGTTGTCTCCACTCAGTGATTTACATACCAGGTGAATGCGGTGGTTTATTGAATTAGCATGTTTGATAACTTCTGTAATAAGATGAGACTGTAAATATTTCTTTCTTCACCAGAGGGAAAACAGAATGAGAAGGGTGTTCCTTCAGTCTTCACTTGATCTTAGCCAAAAGGCCGAGAAGCGATTGTTCCTTCAATCTTGAGTTAGCTTCTCAAAGCTGGGAGTTCCCAGCTACAAGTCATCATCTTAGACACGTGCAACTCATTCTATTAAATCCTCTCTTCTGTAAGCAGGAACTGCCTTTTTATCTGGTAGAAATGTAGCATGCCATTAGAATGAAGTGTTCTGTTGTTGTACGTCATGCAATTAACATATACTATCTAACCATCAGAAAATTTAAGTCAGCTAACTAGGTTCTCTGTACTTATCAGTAGACTCTGCCCGTATGTGCCATAGTGTGTATGAGTTGCTGGATGACTGATGTCAGAAGGGTTCAAGGAATCATTCCAGTGTATTTTAGAAACTGGCTGTTGGAAAGTTGTGCTTCTACTCCCAGGTAGTCAGTTGAATGAAACATATAACTTTTGTACTTCTTGTTTCTTCTCTGTCTAGATGTATTGTTGTCACTGAACACTGGCCCTTTGGAAAGCCCTAGGGAAGCTCAGCCATCAATATGTCCAAGTACAAACTGATTATGTTAAGACATGGAGAGGGTGCTTGGAATAAAGAGAACCGTTTCTGTAGCTGGGTGGATCAGAAACTCAACAGTGATGGACTGGAGGAAGCGCGGAACTGTGGGAAGCAACTCAAAGCACTAAACTTTGAGTTTGATCTCGTGTTCACATCCATCCTGAACCGGTCCATCCACACAGCCTGGCTGATCCTGGAAGAGCTGGGGCAGGAGTGGGTTCCCATGGAGAGCTCCTGGCGTCTCAACGAGCGTCACTATGGAGCCTTGATCAGTCTCAACAGAGAGCAGATGGCGTTGAATCACGGCGAGGAGCAGGTGAGGCTGTGGAGAAGGAGCTACAACGTGACCCCTCCTCCCATCGATGAGTCCCATCCTTACTACCATGACATCTACAATGACCGGAGGTATAAAGTGTGTGATGTGCCTTTGGATCAGCTGCCACGATCCGAGAGCTTAAAGGATGTTCTGGAGAGACTCCTTCCCTACTGGAATGAAAGGATTGCTCCTGAAGTATTACGTGGTAAAACCATTCTGATATCTGCTCATGGAAATAGCTGCCGGGCACTCCTGAAATATCTGGAAGGTACCATCTTCATGCTATTACTAACGAGGACTTAGTCTAGAAAGAACATGGTTTCTAAACTAATAATGCACAGTTTACATTCTAGACTTTCCTTCCCTATCACCTTTTGTCACTTCAGTCGTTTAAGGATTGTTTTGTTCTATCAGAAATCCTGGGTCTTTTACGTTTGTATTATTTGCTCTGACTTCAGCAAGCCTCAGAATCACCTGAAAGGAGGGAGCACTGGGACCACCCCTAGTTTCTGGCCCCACTCTTGGAGCCTGTAGGCCCGGGGTGTGGCTCCATAATTTGCTTTTCCAAGGAATTTTCAGGTAATGCTGATACTGCTGCTTGGGCTTCTCCAAGTGCTTGAGACCCACTGATTTAAAAGATTATGTGGCTTTTGTTGTAACCAGGTAAGAGGAGGCTGGGGAGGGAAGAGGTTTCTGTAGAAATGGTATGCAAGGTACATCTTTTTTGTTGTTGTTTGTTTAGTGTTTCACGATAAGTAAAATTATATAGATTTTAGTCTTGGTCATGTTCTTCCAGCTTTAAACAACCATTGCTGTATTTTCAGACCTAGGTTTCCTGGATAATTGTTTTGTTCCAGTCTTCTCTTTCCAGACCGGGTTTAGTCATCGACTGGGAGAAAGTTCAAGAGAAGGAAAAGAAAAGGATGGCTTATTAGAGATAATCAGTAGCTTTAATTTTAATTCCTTAATGTTGTGTTCTAGGAAGTACTGTTGTTACATATCTCTTAAGTAACATGAACTCTTCGGAGGACTCAAGCTCACCAGTCTGGGGCACCGTGATTGCACTGTGACACCTTCAGGGGTTTTTTCTCTCCTTTCTCCCTTCACTAAATAATCCTGGTTGTTGTTCAGTCGAGTCCGACTCTTTGCGACCCCATGGACTGCAGCACGCCAGGCTTCCCTGCCTTTCACTATCTCCTGGAGCTTGCTCAAACTCATGTCCATCAACTTGGTGATGCCATCCAACCATCTTGTCCTCTGTTGTCCCCTTCTCCTCCTGCCTTCAATCTTTCCCAGCATCAGTGCCTTTTCCAATGAGTTCGCTCTTCACATCAGGTGACCAAAGTATTGGAGCTTCAGCATCAATCCTTCCAATGAATATTCAGTACTGGTTTCCTTTAGGATTGGCTGGTTTGATCTCCTTACAGTCCAAGGAACTCTCAAGAGTCTTCTCCAACACCACAGTTCAAAAGCATCAATTCTTTGGTGCTCAGCCTTCTGTATGGTCCAACTCTCATCCATACATGACTACTGGAAAAACTATAGCTTTGACTATACGAACCTTTGTCGGCAATGTCTGTGCTTTTTAATACACTGTCTAGATTTGTCATAGCTTTTCTTCCAAGGAGCAAGCATCTTTTAATTTCATGGCTGCAGTCACCATCTGCAGTGATTATGGAGTCCAAGAAAATAAAGTCTGTCACTGTTTCCATTGTTTCCCCATGTATTTGCCATGAAGTGATGGGACTGGATACCATGATCTTAGTTGTTTGAATGTTGAGTTTTAAGCCAGCTTTTTCACTCTCCTCTTTCACCATCATCAAGAGGCTCTTTAATTCCTCTTCGCTTTCTGCCATAAGGGTGGTGTCATCTGCGTATCTGAGGTTATTAATATTTCTCCCTGCGTTCTTGATTCCAGCTTGTGCTTCATCCAGCCCAGCATTTTTTGCATGAGGTACTCTGCATATAAGTTAAATAAGCAGGGTGACAATATACAGCCTTGACGCCCTTATTTCCCAGATAATCCCGGATGGTTGTGCATTTTGTGTGATGGGCTCTGTCTGGTGTTTCCCTGTCTCTCATCACTGTCAGCAGTTAGCTCACTGGCATTAGAGTGCATTTCTCCAACACTCCCTTTTCATTCTGCTTTGCTTTTCTATACGAGGCTGTGAAAAATGAAAAGGTTGACATGAAATAAAATGAAAATAGGTTATTGTTAACAAAAGGAAGTGATCTTTATGAGATTTTAATGTAAACCTTTTAGCATGTGTTTTTTCCCCCTCTAATTTTTATAACATGGCCAAGAGCCAAGTCATTACTCATATACCTGACATCCATTCCTTATGCAAGATCTGAAATCTATAGACTTTATTAGCTGTTAAAAACTTTATTGGCCAGGCATGGTGCTTGATCTGTTTATGTGTGGGTATGTGTGTGTATCTTATTTAGTCAACTATATAAAGGGTTTTATTCTTCCTTGTTGAGAATAGTTAGATATTTGATTAAATATATATATATAACTTCATCATTTCTGGGTTTATTATAGTACTTTATTGTTTGAAGAAGAGTTGAGGCTCCTCTCGGGAGAACAACAAACCGAAATTCGGAATTTCAAAGTTTCTGCCAGAAGATGTATTCTCTTCTCCCCAGACTAATTCCTTTTTTCCAGAGATGGAATTTAGATCTCTCTGTGGCCAGATTCCCTTCCTTCAAGAAAATGCCATCATCTCCTTACTGATCTTCTTCTCTTCCCCATCTCAGCTAGGAAGTCCTCCTTTTAAAGACAATTTCCTGCTGTCTGGTACTATTTACTCTTTGCCTATCTTCAGATTTAGTGTGCTTAGATTATTCTACAGCCCCAACCATAGCTTAGTCTAATACCCTCTTCTATTAGTGCATTGGTAATTTAACCATTTGTTATTGTTCTTTTTTGAAAAATATAGGAAGGCTTAATACATGGTGGTGAGGAGGATTGCCATCATGGTGGGGTTGAAGAGAGAATTACTCGTCAAGGGCAAGGTAACACATAGAAGAGCTGACTGTCTGTATTTGAGGGAGGTTTTGAAATCACTAATAATTTACTGAAAACAACCAAATGATACAGCTTTTTGAGAAAACAATCTGGCAGTTCCTTTATGGTGAAACAATGATCCAACAGTTCCACCCCTAGATACATTCCTGTATTCATTTTCTAGGGCGACTGTAACAAAGGACCCCTAACTGGGTGGCTTAGAAAAACAAATAATAATTGTCTCACAGTCCTGGGAGTTGGAAGTCCTAAATCATAGTATTGGCAGGGGTCCTACTCCCCCCATAATGGCTCTAGGAGAGAATCCTGTCTTGCCTCTTGTAGTTTCTGGTGTTTGCCAGAAATCTGTAACATTCCTTGGTTTGTGGATGCATCAGTGCAACCCTCCATCTTCACTTGGGGTTCTCTCTATGTGTTTCTGCATCTTGTCCAGATTTTCCTGTTTATAAGGACACCCAAAATATTGGACTCGAGCCTAAGCCAGTGACCTCATTTTAACATGATTACCTTTATAAAGACTCATTTCCAAGTGAGATCACATTCTGAGGTGCTGGAGGTTACCTTCAACATATGTTTTTTGGGGGAAATACAGTTAAGTTCATAACAATACCTAAGAGAAATGAAAACATATGTCTACACAAAAATTTGTACACAAACTTTCTAAAGCAGCATTATTCATAAAAGACAAAATGTAGAAGCAACCCAAATGCCCATCAATGGGTGACTGGACAGATGAAATATATAGTATATCCATACAATTAAATATTATTCAGCATTAAAAAATAGTGAACATGCTATAATGTGGATGAGCTTCAATATCATTATTACATGAAAGAAGCCAGTCACAAAGGATCACATATTGTAGGATTGTATTTGTATAAAATCTCCAGGATAAGCAAATCTATATAGACACAAAATAGATTGTTTGTCTCCTGGGACTGAGGTGGAGGGGAAGAGGGTGGAGTGAAGAGTGACTGCTGATACATGCAGAGTTTCTTATTGGGGTGGTTAAAATGTTCTAAAACTGATTGTGGTGATGTTTGCACAACTCTGAATATGCTAAAAGCCATTGTATATGTTAAATGGGTCAGTTGTATGTGGTATGGTGTGTGAATTACTAAAGCTACAAAATAATTTAATCAATGAGATTTAAAAATGAGAGGATTTGATATAGCCCTGGAAAGCAGTAGTCTGGGGCAAATACATGGAAGTGACAGGTAACAAAGAAGATATGCATGGATGTGGAGTGTAGAATAAATTAAAAAATTAAAACACAGCTTTGACCACTGGGGCAGAAATGGATTTATAGGCATTACTGAGGCTTCCCTGGTGGCTCAGACAGTAAAGAATGCACCTGCAATGCAAGAGACCTGGGTTCAATCCCTGGGTTGGGAAAATCCCCTCGAGAAGGGAATGGCAACCCACTCTAGTATTCTTACCTGGAGAATCCCCATGGACAGAGGAGCCTGGTGGGCGACAGTCCATGGGGTCACAAAGAGTCAGACACGACTGAGTGACAGACACTGACTGACTCGGGAACTAGTGGGCATTTGTTCTTAGGCTTCATTTAACTTTTCTTGTGAAGGTCTTGCTTTCTTTAATTTGGATTGTATGGAACTAAATTACCTTTCAGAGATTAATGAAGTAGGAGCAACCTTAAATTATAACTCCTATTCCTATCACTGTAAATAGGCTATATAGAAAATGTTTTAATTTGGAGAATAACTGATTTAGAACAGCAGTGTTCATGCTGGAAAAGGTCAGTTAATCAAAGAATAGAAGGTACATGTAGAGAAAGTTATAAGGCTGACAGGTGTCTGCAGGAGAAGAGAAGGGAGATTTATGGGAGGAAGATGGGGAAGGTAGAAATGGTAGGGTTGGTAACCAGGAAGTATGGCAGACATTCAGGGGGAAAAAATTGGCAGAAAAACCAGAATATACCATTAGGCACAAGCCAATAACTGGGGAGGCAAATGAGTGAAGATTGCAGTTTGTCCATAGGAAGTCTTTTTTAAAAAATTTTAATTATTTATTTTAATTGGAGTCTAATTGCTTTATATTGTGGTGGTGGTTTTTGCCATACATTGACATGAATCAGAGGAAGTCTTAACAGTGGTTTGTGATCTTGGCTCCCCCATCCTTGGGAGGAGAACAACTTTGTTCCCTTTTAGTCTATAGTACCCCCTGGTGGTACTGTTGTTAAGATTCATCAAGGTTCTTTGTTGTTGCTAAGATTCCTTGTAGTAACTTCCATGCCTAACATGGAAGAAAATGACTTCATGTGCTGGAAATAGACTGGAGTAGATTTTAGGATCACATCATAAATTATTTGTTATCTCTTGTTTTAGGAATCTTCTAAATGCCAATTCCCTCTACTAAAATTTCTCTTACAGTGTATGTTGAAAAATAAGATCCAAGTATTCTATGCCACAGTTCCAAGAATTAAGCATAAGTCACTTTTTAAAGATCAGAGGAAAGTATTTATTTCTTCCATGTCATTTCTGATAATTTAGTGAGATCAGTTCAGTTAAGTTGCTCAGTCGTGTCCGACTCTTTGCGACCCCATGAACTGCAGCACGCTAGGCCTCCCTGTCCATCACCAACTCCCTGAGTCCACCCAAACCCATGTCCATCAAGTCGGTGATGCCATCCAGCCATCTCATCCTCTGTTGTCCCTTTCTCCTCCTACGCTCAATCTTTCCCAGCATCAGGGTCTTTTCCAGTGAGTCAGCTCTTCACATCAGGTGGCCAAAGTATTGGAGTTTCAGCTTCAACATCAGTCCTTCCAATGAATACCCAGGACTGATCTCCTTTAGGATGGACTGGTTGGATCTCCTTGCAGTCCAAGGGACTCTCAAGAGTCTTCTCCAGCACCACAGTTCAAAAGCATCGATTCTTTGGCGCTCAGCTTTCTTCACTGTCCAACTCTCACATCCATACATGGCACTGGAAAAACCATAGCCTTGACTAGACGGACCTTTGTTGGCAAAGTAATGTCTCTGCTTTTTAATATGCTATCTAGGTTGGTCATAACTTTCTTTCCAAGGAGTAAGCATCTTTTAATTTCATGGCTGCAGTCACCATCTGCAGTGATTTTGGAGCCCAGAAAAATAAAGTCAGCCACTATTTCCACTGTTTCCCCATCTATTTGCCATGAAGTGATGGGACCGGGTGCCATGATCTTAGTTTTCTGAGTGTTGAGCTTTAAGCCAACTTTTTCACTCTCCTCTTTCACTTTGAGATCACAGCCCTTTAAAAAATTTATTGTAGATGTATATGCTCACTGGAATAGGAATACCAACATTAGTTATCTTACATGTCATTAACCTTAGAGTTCATGTGTGAAGGCTACATGTGTTGTGTTAGTCACTTCAGTCATGTCCAACTCTTTGCGACCCCAAGGATTGTAGCCTGCCAGGCTCCTCTGTCCATGGAATTCTCCAGGCAGGAATACTGGAGTGGGTAGACATTCTCTTCTCCAAGGGCCCTTCCCAACCCAGAGGTCTAACCAGGGTCTTCTGCATTGCTGGATCTTCTTGGAAGGTTAGGAAGCCTAATTTTCATGTGGTACTTGATAAATTCTCAATCTAAAAGAAACATTCTATTGAATTTGGAAAATATCTTGATTCTGGGAAAGATAGAAGGCAGGAGGAGAAGGGAATGACAGAGGACGAGGTGGTTGGATGGCATCACCAACTCAATGGACATAAGTTTGAGCAAGCTCCAGGAAGTGGTGCAGGACAGGGAAGCCTGGTGTGCTGCAGTCTAGGGGGTCACAGAGTCGGACACAACTGAGCCACTGAGCAACCACAAATTGAATTCAGATACTGACTTTCCAAGATTCCAAAAATTAAGTGAATCTCGCTTACTTTAAGGGCTTCCCAAGGGGCACAGTGGTAAAGAATTCGCCTGCCAATGCAGGAGATACAGGAGATGAGAGTTCAATCTGTGAGTCAGGAAGATCCCCTAGAGTAGACAGTGGCAACCCATTCCAGTGTTCTTGCCTGGAAAACTCCATAGGCAGAGGAGTCTGTTGGTCTGCAGTCCATGGGATTGCAGAGAGTCGGACATGACTGAGCAAGGAGCATGCACACCCTTACTTTAAGGGGGAAAATACAAGATTTTTCTTATAGAAAAAGATGACTGGCCAATTTATTTGTGTGTATATGTGTTTATTGTGTTAAAAAATGTAAAGGACTTCCCTGGTGGTCCAGTGGTTAAGAATCTGCCTGCCGGTGAAGGGAACATGGGTTCAATCCCTGGCCCAGGAAGATTCCGCATGTGGTGGGGGCAACTAAGGCCATGCACCACAACTGCTGAGCCCATGTGCCTAGAGCCTGTGCTCTGCAACAAGAGAAGCCACCACAATGAGAAGTGTGTGCACCAGAACTAGAGAGTAGGTCTCACTTGCTGCAACTAGAGAAAGCCCTCACGCAACAATGAAGATATTTTAAAAAAAAAACATAAAATATGCCATCTTAATTTCTAATTTATTTTTACTATGAATTTATACGACTATACATCCCCCTGTTTTTGATTAATGTCTGTTACCCTAGTACAGTTATTCACAGCATCTCCTTTCACTTTCTAAAGTGCCCCAGCTTGGATGATAAATTATATGGTCATCTTATTATACAGGTTATTCGTCTGTATTAAGAATGAATCTTTGAAGTAGGTGTGACCAGATTCCATATTCCCTATAAGTACAAAAGTTGCTAAATTCTTTGCATTGGTCACAAAGGTAAAAATGAATGTTGTTGTAGACTGATCTGATTCTTAGTCATGTTTTCTAGATATGTTTATGTAAAATTCTCTCCTACAAACAGGATCTTTCAAGGAAGTGGGCAGTTTCCCCCATACTGTTCTTAAATTGTTTGACACGCTTAAAGCATCTTACCTTCTGTTGGGCAGAGTACGGTAACTGATAGAATCAATGACAGCATACTGTCTTATAGAAATACCTTATTATAACTTTGGATTGGAAAGAATGATAAGCCAGTCACGGAATTAATTGGGAAATTGGTCTGCCCTGAAGTCTCCAAGGGCCTTAAGATCTTTTGGCTAAGAGTATACACGTGTTACTCATCTACTCTAGATTGTGTATACCCCGACAATGGAGAATGTTAGTTCCTAAGATATTAATTTTGTTTCTCAAACATTTGGTGCTATGATTCTACCCTGCTGCTGCTGCTGCTAAGTCACTTCAGTCGTGTCCAACTCTGTGCGACCCTGTAGACGGCAGCCCACGAGGCTCCTCTGTCCCTGGGATTCTCCAGGCAAGAATACTGGAGTGGGTTGCCATTTCCTTCTCTAATGCATGGCATGCATACTAAGTCACTTCAGTCGTGTCCGACTCTGTGTGACCCCATAGACAGCAGCCCACCAGGCTCCTCTGTCCACAGGATACTTACCACCTGAGCTGTTTTAATTTTTTCCCTGAAAAGTAGCCCTTCCCTTGATCTATTCTGTTTGGAATACTGTTATGAGAAGCTGACTCTAGTATCTTTGGCAAGTAAACTATAAAAAGGTAATTTCATGCAACTAATTGAGTCTTATATTATTATGGTTTTACATTGTGGTTTGTGAATGACACTCCCTGGTACAGTTATACAAGATGGCCCTTTTTTGAGTGCATACTATGCGCTAAACACAGTTCTAGGCATTTTGCATACATGTTTCTGGTAGGAATTAGAACAAGTGTTTGAACTTAGAAAACTGTGGTTTGGTATTTTGTTTTGCTTTGTTTCTATGTTTTACTCTGCTATTTAGTGTAGCCAAGTCATGTTTTTTTTAATTTTTAAAATTTATTTTTGGCTCTGCTGGGTCTTTGCTGCTACATGGGCTTTTCTTTAGTTGTGGCGAGAGGGGGCTACTCCCTAGTTGCAGTGTGTGGGTTTCTCATGGCGCTGGCTTCTCTTGTTGCGGAACACAGACTCAAGGGTGCATGGGCTGCGGTAGTTGCAGTGCATGGGCTCAGTTGTTGTGATGCCTGGGGTTAGTTTTCCCACTGCATGTGGGATCTTCCTGGACCAGGGATTGAACCCGTTTCTCCTGCATTGGCAGGCGGACTCTTTACCACTGAGCCACCCGGGAAGCCCGTAAGTCATATTTTTAAATTTTCATTTGAACAATCATTGATTGTTTTCATTTTGTTTTGTTTGTTTGGTTTTTAGATTTCACATGTAAGTGAGATCACATGGTATTTGTCTTTCTCTGCCTGATCTCACTTAGCGTAATACCCTCTAGATCCATCCATATTGTCACAAATGGCAAGCTTTCTTTTTTATCACTGAGTTATGTTTCATTGTGTATATGCACCGCATCTTGTTCATCCATTAATTTATCAGTGAATAAATACTTAGGTTGACTATTATGAATAATGCTCCAGTGAACATTGGTTTGCATGTATTTTTTTTGAGTCAGTGTTTTTTTCTTCTTTGGATAAATACCCAGAAGTGAAATTGCTAGATCATGCTGCTGCTGCTAAGTCGCTTCAGTCGTGTCCGACTCTGTGCGACCCCATAGATGGCAGCCCACCAGGCTCTGCCGTCCCCGGGGTTCTCCAGACAAGAATACTGGAATCCTTCTCTAGATCATATAGTGGCTCTATTTTTACTGTTTTGAAAAACCTGCATATTGCTTTCCATAATGGCTGCACCAATTTACAACCCTGCCCACAGTGCACAGGGTCCCCTTTTCTCCACATCTTTGCCAGCAGTGGTTATTTGTTGTCTTTTTTGATGATAGCCACTCTGACAGGTATGAGGTGGTATCTCACTGTGGTTCTCATTTGCATTTCCCTGATGTTTAGTACAGCTGAGCGTCTCTTTATGTGTCTGTTGGCCATCTGCATTTCTCCTTTGGGAAACATCTATTCAGGTCCTCTGCTCATTTTTTAATCAGGTTGCTTGTTTTTTTTTTTTTTGATGCTGAATTATTTGAATTCCTTGTCTACTTTGGATATGAACCCCTTATCGGATGTATCATTTTGCAGATATCTTTCCCCATTCAGAATGCTGCCCTTTGGTTTGTTGATAGTTTCCTTCACTGTGCAAAGGCTTTTCAGTTTGGTATAGTGACATGGACTGCTTTACTTTTAACTTTATAGTAGTTCTTAATTCCTTCAGAAGAAAGAAGACTTAAATATATGAGATACTATATAGTAAGAAAACTTCTACATGAAGGACTGCTTTATTGATCTTTAACAGCGTAAACAACTACCCATGCTGTACTAAGAAGTCTAGATTACAGCAGGGCCCACCTCTCACCAGCTACCACCACGATGACTCCTAGCCCAGGCTTAGTATCTAATAGCTCCCTGTTCCTTTGCATTCCAGACGGGTGTGTGTTTCTTTCTCTGTGGTTGGCAGAGCCACTTCCTGTTTGTTTCCTGCCGGCCCACATTGGAGGAGAAGCGAGGTACTGAACTGAAGCATTGGATGCAGTCTGCATTTTGCCAGCGGAAGTGGATTGTTTAGTCTGGGTTCAAGAAAGGACTAGGCAATTTCAAGTTTGGAGTAAAAGTGGCATGCAAGACAGGCTTGCCCCACTGAAGAACTGTGTGCAGCTGCACATGTAACAGGGCAAAGAAGTGATGAAGTGAAATTAGAGACTTAAGGAGGAAAGGTCAGCTAGGACTTGCTGTGGGGACAGGGACTGACCAGTCACCTTTGGCATTTTGTGGGATATTTTCAGAAGTAACAAAGTCAGGCCTCTCTTCTGTGAAGCAAATGCTTATCTAGTGGTATGGTTAAGCTTTCTCTTTATTGTAATTGATTTATAGAAGCCTTCCTTTTTTAAAGTTGTAAACCATTTAACTATAAAATTAGATGTAGGATGGATTCTACTCTCTGCCTTATTTTAAATCAGAGACTGTTATGCTGTCACCATGTTACACTACTCAAATTTCTAATTGTCCTATGGCCAGTCTTTCAAGTTGTACATGGTTAGCATTCAAACCTAAAAGAAATAAAATTAAAAGTAGGCAGACCATATATGAAATTCAGAATCTTGTGTCAGCTCTTATTTTGGCAATAGAAGAATACAGAACTCTCATCACAAGTCACCGTCAGTGGGGTTTTAATTGTAACTGATGTGATTGGGAAAAGGAAGGGGGGCACGGGTGGCACCTCACATTTGTATAATTTGATTGGAGTTTTGCCCTCTTTCTCTAATTCCCAAAAATATGCATCATGGAATTGGGGTTTCCCAGGGCTTCCCAGGTAGCGCTAATGGTAAAGAACCCACTTGCCAATGCAGGAGACACAAGAGACTCGGGTTCGATCCTTGGGTCAGGAAGATCTCCTAGAGGGGGTTGGGGCAACCCAATCCAGTATTCTTGCTTGGAAAATCCCATGGACAGAGGAGCCTGGCAGGCTACAGTTCATCAGGTCATAAAGAGTTGCACACTTCTGAAGCAACTGAGCACATAACGCATGTATTGTCCTGTATAGATCTGTCTCCCCAAACATCTTTTCTCTTGTTTCCTGATATTCAAAGATTTTGGGCAAACACTTTGGAGAAAACCAAAGAAAATTGAAGACAAATTTAATTTCAGTTGTTTGCTGTTTGTGCACTAAATACAAATGACTTTTCCTTCAACCTTTTTGACCGTCTCTCTCTCTTTTTTTCTTAATAAGGTAATAAAGGAAGCACAATCTTTAGTCAGGGCTTCAACAGTAAGGGACTAGATTTAATTTGAAAGCTTAAAGAGTTCAGGTTCATTCATTTCAGCCATGTGCCAAGGGTCCATTAAGTCAGGTGCCGTATATTCTTGGTACAAGGATGCAGCACCTGGACTTGGACATGCAAAGTCTGTACTTATGAGGCACACGGTGAGTCTCCATTTTGATCTTCTTCTGAAACTTGGCCAGTACTGTACCTCCAACATAGTCCTCTAAGTGCTTTCATGTACAGACTATATGTCTTAGAGTTTTTGTTAACATTCTATTCCTAATAGCCTTTGCTTAATTCATATAGTTGTAATATCAGATCATTAAGCTAAAAAAATTCCGGATTCTAGCAGCCAATACATGATGAAATTCCTTACAGTTGAACAAACATTACTAAATTCTTGCATAAGGCCCCGTTCAAAAGCATGAGCATCGCAAGAGTGGCTAAAACACGATCTTGTAATCCTGATGGGAGAAGTGAGTATTTGCTCAGCCACCGCTGATAGAAGGCGGAGGGGTAGTGCTGTATATATGTGTGGGGATCTTCATGACTGTCCATGGTTCCTGTCCCTGCTCAGTGGTCAGGGGAGTCATTGTAGATACAGTCTTGATTTTTTGAAGTCGGTCCTGTGTGCAGAGAATTAAGTTGTTTGAATTTCTTCCCATATTGGCTTTAAGTTACTCCTTTGACTTACCACCAAACTTTCATTATTTCTTACTTGAAATATCCCAGTCATCAAAATGGATTGCAGTTAACTTTCAGATGCTCCTACATGGAAGATTTAAGAATTGAAGACAACAGTTGGGAGTTGGTGATGGGGTTGATGCGGGATTAGATATTTCCCTTCAGAACATTCTTAGATGCCATTTAAAACAATCTAAGCCCATTATCAGATGGAGGATGTGATATCTGGCCACTCATTATAACTTTCATATGATGTTCCGGTTAATGCATTTGTAATATGATATTGCATAATATAGTATTGATTCAGTTTGATTTAATCCAATGCAGATGCATTTTTTAGCCTTACGAGTTCTGCTTGCTTAACTCTCTTAGGACAAAGAATGTGGCTTATGCCAAAATTGACTAATGAGTAATGGCTTCATTGTGGTTTTTCCTAATTTGCTATTTTAAAATGTCAGTCACTAAGTCTGTTGACTGATTATTAAGCGGTCTAAGTATTTTAAATATTTGTAAGTAATTAGTCTGCTCTGTGAATGGCTTGAGTAGTCATTAAAGTGAAATGTCAACTTTATTTATTGGAAATATTTCTATTTTTGTTGAACTCTCCTTTCTTTATAGGTGAAATATGTAGTTCTCGTGGCCTTTGTTTAGTTTGCTCTTTCATTTGGTCCCACACAAAACTGGGTTGTTATCTAAGCCATAAGCATGAGCTTGAGAGTAACGCTCTTAAAAATAACACTTATTACACCTGGTTAGATCTGAGGCTGTGGTCAGATGAGTTCCGTGTGTGCCCCTTGACCCTTGCCAAAGACCTAGCACTTTTCTCTGAGGTCACATCATAACCCCTAACCCTACCCAATGATAATCCCCGTGTGTTAGCTATTTCAAAGGGATCAGACAAGTCAGTTCATCCCTGCTGTTGTTTAATCGCCAAGTCATGTCCTATTCTTCCGCAACCCCATGGACTGTAGCCTGCCAGTCTCCTCTGTCCATGGGGTTTCCCAGGCAAGAATGCTGGAATGGGTTGCCATTTCCTTCTCCAGGGGATCTTCCCGACCCAGGGATCGAGCCCTCAGTCTGCTGCGTTGCAGGTAGATGCTTTACCGCTGAGCCACAGGTGAAGCCCGTTCCTCCCTGTGCTAGTCTTAAAAACATGAGACCACTGGGTGCTGGTGTCCAGTTAGCACCCAGCCCTTCACAAGGGCAGAGCGTGGACGTAAACATCCTCCTTTCTCCTAGTACTGAGGTGGAAACAGCCATCGACAAGTCAGAGGACCAGAGCAGAAGGCCTGGAATTTGGAAAATTTTTTAAAAGTCCAATTTTACTACCTTAACTGTCTTGTGATTTGAACCATAAACTTCTCTGGATCTGTTCGGTAGTTTTTCAAACATTTTTCTTGAGATATAATTCACATGCCATACGGTTCATCCATTTAAAGTGTATAATTCAGTGCCTTTTCACAGAGTTGTTTATTCACAGAGTTGTCCATCTATTCCAGTCAATTTCAGAACATTTTCATTACCCTCAAAAAGAAAAAAAAACCACAAACCCCATACCTGGCTGTCACTGCCCAGTCCTCCCATCCCCTCTGGCCCTAAGCAACCACACATCTATTTCTGTCACTATTAGATTTGCCAGTTCTGGCCCTCATGCGTGCTTAGTTGCTCAACCGAGTCCGACTCTTTGTGATCCTTTGGATTTTAGCCTACCAGGCTCCTCTGCCTATAGGATTCTCCAGACAAGGATACTGGAGTGGGTTGCCATGGCCTCTTCCAGGGGATCTTCTTGACCCAGGGATCAAACCCACGTCTCCTGTGTCTCCTGCATTGGAAGGCAGATTCTTTACCTGCTGAACCATCTTGGGAAGGCACCATTTGGTATGAATGGAATCATGCAGTACCTACTCCTTTGTGACTGGCTTTTCACTTAGCATACTGTTTCCAGGGGTCATCAATGTTTAGCATATATCAACGCTTCATTCCTTTTTGTGCCAAATAATAATCCATTGTCTGGGTCTACCACATTTAGTTCATCCATTCATCAGTTGGTGGACTTTTAGGCTGTTTACATCTTTTGTCTGTTATGAATGATGCTGCTCTGAGGGTTCAGATATGGGTTTTTGTGTGGACATATGTTTGCATTTCTCTTGGTTGTGTACCTAGGAGTAAAATTGCTGGGTCCCATGGTAATTCTGTGCTTACCTGTTTGAAGAATTGCCAGACTGTTTTCCAAAGATTCCACAGGATCTTATACTCTTAATTTACAATGTATTAGGATTTCAGTTTCTCTGTATCCTTAGCGGTCACCTGGCTCTAAACCACGTGCTGTTGTATTCTGCTCTGATTGTCTCCAGGGGTTGCGTGTGGCAGCTGCTGTGCGTCCAGCTGACAGATCTGACCTGATGGAGCCCGAGGGCTCTTAAAATCCAAGGCAGTCATCTCCCAGCTAAACAGCTGGCTGTCTGGTCTGAATTTGTTTGTTCTTACCAGCTTTAGTTTGGAATGGTAATCTTATGTAGGGTTGCAGTGTGAGGGTGGGGGCTTCGCAGGGCAAAGTAGTGTGTTAATAGCCTACTCTTTAAATCTTCAACCTAGAAGAGAATTCCTAGTGGAGAAAGAAGAAATACTTTTCATGCTGTCCTTCTTCATGTATGTTCTCTTTTAAGTCTGTTCCTTCTACCTCACACCCTTTGTAATGGTGGTAGAGAAGAGTGTGTGTCTCTTTTTTTAATTAGACAGAGGCAGTAGAGGCCCACGGAGGGCCTCCGAGTTATGACCATTGGTTAATAAAAACGACAGAGTGCATTGATAACTAACTGCCACTAACTTATTCTGCCATTCTCACCTTCCAAGTAAAGGTGGACCCTTGAACTTGCCTCAGAACTTGCTCTACCTAGGTCCTTTCTGTAAATATAGCACAGAAGCATATGATTAGAGTTCAGAAGTCTATATAATAAATGTCTGTTTTTAAAGTAGACAATTTGAACACTTTCAGTTGCCTTTTAATTAGCTTAACTCCATCTCTTCAGGTCTCCTCTCTTTGTCCATTTTGAATCAGAGAAACTTGATGTATACTAATTACAGACACCTGGGTTTAAATCCAGGCTTTGCTATTTACTGCCTGTGTGATCTTGAATTGTTTGCTTAACTTCTCTGTGTCAAAATTGTTACATGGAAAAATAATAGTGCGTATCTGATTAAACAAGTTAAACACATAAAATACTTAGAAAAATACCTGGCATGTGGAATGTACATTAGCTGTTTATCGTTTAAAGCACTCATAAACAAAAAACCTATAACCACCACGCCTGCTACTACCCTTGCTACAACTCCAGCTCTTCTGGTCAAAGTTGAACAACCTATGATTCAGGTTACTTAAAAAAGATCTGATGGAATTCCCTGGTGGTACAGTGGCTAAGGACTCCACGTTTTCATTGCCAAGGCTGTGGGTTTAATCCCTGGTCTGGGAACTAAGATCCCACACACACCTTGCTCTCCCAGCAGCTGGAATGTTAAAGGATGAGGAGAGAACGAGAACTGTCAATCATTTAGTTAGGAAACAACCAGGAACAGGTTGCCCCAAAACGTATTTTCCTAAGATTTGATGTAATGTGAATTTCTGTCTCATCTCCCCCCTCCACCCCCCCAATCTTCTGGGATGTCCTTGGCTTCCAGTGACTATAGCTGGAATCCTTCAGTATCTGGTGTGGTTCCAAACACACCGTTAATATGGGGCTAAGTAAATGTGCACTTAAATATGTAAACAGAGCTTCCTCCTGGGTTGTCTTTAATGCCTTGTTTCCCCCCCTCTTGATCTCCAGGTATCTCGGATGAAGAAATTATCAACATTACTCTTCCTACTGGGGTCCCCATTCTGCTGGAACTGGACGAGCACCTGCATACTATCGGGCCTCACCAGTTCCTGGGCAACCAAGAGGCTATCCAAGCAGCCATTAAGAAAGTTGAGGATCAAGGAAAAGTGAAACGAGCTGACAAATAAAGTCTTTCCCATGTGCTGGCTCGGGATAGCTGCAGAAGGAGTGGCATGCAGTATGTTATGGGTGCTCATCTCGCTTTTTTTTTGTCTCCCCACCTGATTTTTCCAGATCTAGGCTGTAAGGTAGAGTTTGTAGAAGTAATTAAATAACTTAACGTTGGCCCAGTTAAAGGCTTTAGGATGCCCAAGTGCTTATGTCATATGAGCCTTATGCGCTAACCTCTGCTGGCCTCCTTTTAATTAGTCACTAAGTTAGTCACCAGTGGGGCTTAATCAATGTCCTAAGTTTCTGAGATAGGAAAGCAACAAGTGAAGGTCAAGTTCAAATAGTCCTCATTCAGTAAATCAGTATTGAGTCACTATTGACAGGCCTTCCCTTCAATAAGTAGTTTACGTCAAGAAGACATTTGTATTTATAGAAAATTTCTGGGATGATAATAAAGGATATTAGACAATATGCTCTACTTAAGTATTTATTACTAGTCTTTTCCTCAAGGAAAAGGGGTGCTCTGATAGGTAAGACCAGAGGCCCATTAAATGGGAGAGTCACAGATGGATTCCTCTAAAGCAGCCAGCTACAAACAGGAAGGCCCTTTGCCTCGTCTCTAGTCCAGAGACATCCTGTTTGACATCTGGTGGAATTCCTCTCTGGCTGCTGGAATTAGCAGCATATAGACAGCCATAGCTGTTCATGTTCTCTTTTTGTTTTTAAACATTAATCTTGGGTTCCTTAAAATTGATTTAAAAATAAGTTCTGTGTCTGAAAATGGTACCCCCAAAGTATTTCCATATGATTCATAAGTATTAAGTACAGGCTTCTGATTTAGTCTCTGCTGTCATCTTCCTGTAACACAAAGAGCTGTACTTGTTTCGACACATATACGTGCTTAATTCTCTATAAATTGAAGGTTGGGTCAGGGTGAAGGTAGAATATAGTGGGTGTGATTTCATTCGCTTGAACAGGGGAAATGGTATACTGGCACTCGTCACGTACATTTGTTCTTTATCTGCTGAGGGCAAAACATTATGGTACATAGTCTATAGTACTCAGGATAGAACACAGACCGATTGATTGATTGCTCATCAATCTTAAGGATAGAGGATGTCTTTAGATGCTGTGGACAGGTACTTCATCATTTCTTTAAGCTACTGCCTTGTATCAAAGAAAGTGACATACATTTCAACGATAGAGTCATCTTAACAGTTTACAACTATAATAGCTATTACAGGTATCACCAGTTTTTCGTGGTTTTCCATTGGTGGATTAGTTTATTTGTATCCATTTTATAGTAAGATTGGCATTAGAAGGAAACTAATTATAAAACCCTTGCCACTGCTTGGTCTCCACTGATCTTTAAATCAAAATTTAGAGGGACTTTCCTGGCAGTCCAGTGGTTATGACTCTGAACTTCCAATGTGGGGGACACGGGTTCCATCCCTAGTCAGGGAACTAAGACCCCACGTGCTGTGCAGTGCAGCCAAAAGATAAAAAAGAAGACTCAGAGCATCAGCTGATAAAGATGGCTGAAAAGAACGTGGTTTGCTCACAGCTGGCCACATCTGCAACGTGTAAGGACATGGAATGTGGCTGCTTGACATTCCTGACCAACTACTGTCTTTTCTGCTGCCATCCTTCTTTTCACAGTCCTGTTGCCCAACCAAATAGCACTCTTTATAGTAATTCAGAGACTGGGGCCGTGAACACAACTACCGTCTTTTCCTAGAATTCCAAACCTATGGCTAAACTTCAACTCAGACCATTTTTGAACAGCTTCATCTGTGGAACTGGCATCTGAATTTTCCAGCCCAAGTGGTGACCATGTCTTAAAGCAACTCGAGATCCCAGATTTGGATTCTTCCCTCGTCCCACCTCTAGACGTCCACCTCCAGGGGACCCCCAGCAGCATGATTGCTCATGTGCACAAAGCTGTGCTCACACTCAGTCACTTTGGAATCTCACAGCCTTCCTCAGAGAGTTATAGTTGTTGCTGACACATTCTGGTACAGTTTTGGTTTTATTGTTTTTGAGATCTTGGCTGAAATAAATGAGATATTTATGAAATCTTGATGTACAATTATCTTTAACAACTTTAGCACTTCAACCTTGAGACCACCTAGCGAACCTGTTTTCTTTGCATGGTTTACAAAGTATTCAGGATTTTTGATGTAGGTACCTTGAAGTATGCCTAACCTGGATCATTATCTTGGTATCCTCTGTACTATGACAAGCTGGGACCATAAAAAGGGGGAATTTCTTAAATGTAAAAAATGATAGAAATTTGGTCCTTGGCAGGCCAGGTTGGGCTTGCCTTGGAACCACCTAGACAAGTTGCTTCTACCCAGGCTGTAATGCTTGTTATATGCAGGTCCAGTGTGGTAAGATAATATCCATAGCAAGATGCTATGAATTTTAATTTTTAAATATCTCAAACGAATCCTGTATCCCAGTACATTGAGACTTTGTTTTTCTGAAAAAAAAAAAATTCTGCCTCAGGAAAAAGGTTCTTAAAATCATCCAGTACAAATTTGAGCACTGAATTAACAAAGCATCCTTAGTTAGGATACATTATATCATGTATATTTTCTTGATAAAGATATGCAAGGAAAATTTCTTAACATGATCTGGCTATTTCCATGCTCAACCAGATTCTTTTGCCCCCAATTTGCAGACTATTTCTCATCTTGGGTCATGACCACTTTTATTAAAATGCAGCCCTTTTTGTGCACATTAATGGCAGTAGTTATTTGTCTTCTAGCCTGGGAAGCCTCCCCAGAGGCTCTGTAGCTTTGTTGCCAAAATGCTTTTTTTGGTTAAAGCCAATCCCTGTTGGGCTGCAGTTGGCTGACTTGGTGGCCGGAAGCAGAAACCAGGAAAGAGAAGTCAGAGATCACATGTGTTTCCCCCCTTCCTACCACGTAGTTATGATTTTTTATTTTTCCAGCCCCTCTCTGTTTATGACAGAATGAAGTAGGGGAACCAGATTTACTGGACAGAAAGTTCATCATCCCCAGCATCATTTTTAATTCATTTTTATGCTCTCACAAGTGGCAAGGCTCTCTTCAAAGTTCAGGTTCCCTCTTACCTGGAAAGTCTTTCATATGTTTCTCTTCCCTCAGAAAAACAAAATTGCCTCAACATTTCAGACTCTGATCACTTTTCCTGCTTTCGTCTTCTGCATGGTTGGATTTTGCAAGTTTGGGGCTCACTTCTATAGCACTATTCATCTTGTAAATCATGGCTTGCCTGTCAGCAGATCTGACTGTGGCAGATGCTGTGTTATGCTGTATCCTGAGGGTTTCCACATTGGACTGTGAGGGAAATTTTGTCCCAAGGGGAATATGAAACGGCCATACTATAAGAATATTTTAATCATGCAATCTCCCTCTAGTGCCAAAGCTATTTGGCAAAATGATAGGCAGAATTAAAGTCACTCTTGCCCACGATTGGCAAAATTTTATTTATTGGAGGATAATCTCACTACATAGACTAGCTTTTAAGATGTGGAATTTAAGTCCAAAAAATGTAAGTTCCTTAGACAAAATCTTACACATGAGCCAGATCACTTTTGACTTTCACATAATAGAGCCACATTTTATTGGCCTTTTATTTAGTTGGGGCTGGCCATTTAAACTTATGCTTACTCTGATTTAACAGGAATATATTTTTAATATCTTTTTATTATAAACATTTTAAACATCCATAAAAGCTGAGACTGTAAATAGCACAAACAGCACTCATTTACCAATCACCCACTACCACTTCATTAACTTTGTTGTTGTTTAGTTACTAAGTCGTGTCTGACTCTTTGCAACTCCATGGACTGTAGCCCACCAGGCTCCTCTTCTTCCCAGGCAAGAATGCTGGAGTGTGTTGCCATTTCCTTCTCCAGGGGATCTTCCCAACCCAGAGATCGAACCCATGTCTCCTTCTTGGCAGGCAGATGCTTTACCACTGAGCCACCTGGGAAACCTTCATTAACTTGTGACCACCGTTATGTGTGTCTTCTCACTCTGCCCACTGGATTGCTTTGAAACAAATGCTGGATGTCAAACAGGATAGATTTTGAGAAGGAAAACTCCTTTAATAGTCTTCAACCAGTTAAAATGGAAGCCCCAGTAATCTCTTCTGATATTTGTCCATTTTGGTACTCTCAAGAAACAGCCATTGCTAAGTTGTCCGATTCAGGTCCTAAATACAGTTGCATTATCTGTCGTTGCTCTTGAGAGAGCTGTTAGTCTGTCCGGTGTGACTTCTGCAGGATAATTTGGGATGATTTGGTAACACTGATGTTAAATTCAAGTGTTTAAAGATGAAAATGTTCCTGAGACTATTTTAAAGAATTAAGTAATTCTGAATTTCATAGGTTTAAAAGTTGAACATATTTGTTGATGTTATTGTAAACTAGGTTACTCACAAAGGGAGAAGAGAGATAGAAGGTGGAGGAAGATAAAGAAGACCACCATGTTATTAGTTTTGAACTGGAGATATTTGTATGAATGTGTATGTAATTTCCTCTCTCTTCCCAGCCCTGCCTCTCCCTTTCCCCCACCCCCAGCTCTGGCTGTGTGCTCTGAAAGGGCCTGGAAGCCATAACCTAGTAATAGTGAACACACTTAGTTACCTTGATCTTGTTTTCTAAGTACTGTTCCACAGATCCAGCGATGTTTTGGAAAACCGTTGATTCCAGGTTGGAAGCAGATAAAGATAAAGTGAGCTTAGAACACCTTGAGTCAGAAAAGAAGAAATGCCCAAAGACTGGTGGGACATAAACATTGGCTTCAGGTGCCAAATTTGGGGCAGTTTGAGATTAAAGAATAACGGTGATGGATTATCAAACATTTGTCTTAGTCTGTTCACGCTGTTGTAACAAAGCACCACAGATGACTTAAATAAACATCTCTGATGGTTCAGGAGGCTGGGAAGCCCAAGATAAGGCACTGGCAGATTCAGTGTCTGATGAGAACTGTCTTCCCGGTTTTCAGACCGACACCTTCTTGCTGTGTCCTCACATGGTAGAGAGGGAGGGGGCTCTGGTCTCTTCCTTTTAGAACACTTTTCTCATCATGGGGGATCCGCCCTCATGACCTCATCTAAACCTGCTCACCTCCCAAAGGCCCCACCTCCAAACACCATCACCCCGGGGAGGAGGATTTTACCAATTAGGTTTGAACCTTAATTGGATGTTTTGATTAAAAGTTATAAAGGACATTTTAGGGGCTGAAAAATTTAAGGATGAGGTGTCATGATGCCTGCAATTCACCTTCAAATGGTTCAGCCAACACAGTGTTCATACATATTTAAAGAGACACAGAAAGCAAATTAATAAATTACAATTGATAAACTGAGGAAAGAATTTATAATGCTATACTATTCTTCCAGGTTTCCTGTAAGGTTTCCAGGTTTCCAGGTTTGATATTTTTCAAAATAGAACCAAAGGAAAATTAACAGGGGAAACATTGATAAGCAATCAAAACAGCCTCGTATTAAAAACAAAAACATACTTTTGCTACATGCAATGACTGGATAAATGTGCCTGGTTTCTGTACTTTTTAGTTCTTCTCGAAATTTCAGTCTTTGTTAGTAAAGGAAAACCTTAAGTCTATATTATATTGTCAAGAAACAAATAGTTGTATGCTTATTTTATTTCTGCTAGGTCTAGTGCTACAGTTACATACCAGACCAACAATTATTAATACCTTCTCTGCTAATACAAGTCAGAAACAGGATTATGATTGCCATCACCTTATAGCTGAACAAACAGAATTTCTTTCTCCTGATGCAAGACCTTAGGCTTTAATGTTTTCCTACCCGAGGTTGACATCCCTTCTTAATGACACCTGTTTGACTCCTAAACTCCACTTAATCTCTGGGCCTCCATTTCCTTGGAATTCAGCTCCCCGAAGCAACCATCTCCCGTGTCCCTTGTTTCACTCAGCTCGGTGTCATACCTCAGCTTGAATACGTGTGACCTTGAAGCAGCTATGGTTTCTACCGCTGCTCCATGCTTCCTTCTACTAAGACTGCTGGGGGTTGATAGCCTGTAATGAATGCTTCTCATTGGCACTAAAAACCAGCTTTTTATTTATATTGTGGTTGGCCACTTAAGCTCTAAGTCTATTCTTACTTTAAAAACAAGGTTCATGAAAACAATCCCTGTTTTCAACAAGGAAGCCCTACCTTTTCAAGACAGCTTCATTTAATTCTCTGCAATGCCAAGTTCTTAAAAACTTCAGCATAGACCAGAATGCAACATAAGCTTGTGTCCAAAGAGCCAGTGCATCACTTTCAGTCTGCAGAAAACAGATGCCATCTGATAGCAACTGCAGCAACCACAGATCGAGATGGTAGGTGGTGCCTTTCTTTCACTGAAGCACTCGGACCTGAAGGAGCTCTTTTGCTTCAGAGTTTTTACTCAAGAATTTCTCATGAATTCACTCTAGCCACACAGATACTGAAAAGGGCACGTCAGCCAACCACATTGCCCTGCATCCACTTGAGAGGAAACTTCATTTGATGTAATGTTGACCTAGTGTTAGTCCCTCAGTTGTGTCTGACTCTCTGTGACCCTGTGGGCTGTAGTTCACCAGGCTTCCCCTCCAGTCAAGAATACTGGAGTGGGTAGCCATTCCCTTCTCCAGGGGATCTTCCCAACCCAGGGATGGAACCCAGATCTCCTGCATTGCAGGCAGATTCCTCACCATCTGAGCCACAAGGGAAGGTCATCGTTGACCTAGGTGGAGAATAAAACACAGCTGGAGTTTGTATCAGTCAAATTAATTGTGTAAAAATCTCCTCTCTTACTGCGAAGACTTTGAAGCAGTTAAACTTGGACCTTGGAGCAGAGAGGGTCAAGACCGTTATATACTTGTACACTCATGATTGAGGTCATTTAATCCATTCTGACACTTTTTCTATAGAATATTCACTGGAGTTCTCCAGGCAGCTACTAGCCGTTGGTATAGTAAAATATTAGTCAGTATTTTTATTTCTGAAGCACCCTAGGATTCTGAATTGGATTGTAGGAAACACTATTTGTAGCTGGAATTCCAGGTACTCTCCCAAGAGTCTTGGTATTTTATAATCTTTATTTAATCTTTATTTCTGCACCTAGACACTGGGGGTCAGTATTTATTCATAAATGCCTCTCAATTTGACTGTAAAGCCTAGCTCTGGCTACTTAAAAAAGGTGATGTCTAGAGAGTCCTGGAGTTGATTGTGGGATTTCTTTGTCTGATTATGTAACTACAGAGCCCAGCCTAGGTAAACATAAAATGTAAATATAAACATTATAAATATAAACACTGTAACCAGGGAAGGAGGCAGACAGTTTTCAATCTGAAATATAAACTAACACCAGATCCTTTTCGTTTCTGGAGACTTGTCTGGCAACATTGGTCCTATGGGTGCACTCAAATGCTCAGGCAGAATTTGGCCATCACCCTTGACTTTCCTTCTGATTACTTATTTTTTGTTGATTCTCTCTCCTCCTAGCTGTCAAATTCATCTCTATCCCCGCCGCTCACACCTTGAGTCACATCCCCACCTTTTCTCTCTTTATGAGACTCATGTGCTGCCTACTGCACTAAGAAGGCACTTTTCTCTCTTTAGACATTTCAGCAGTCTTCTAGATGATCTCCCTGACTCTGCTTTTATTCTCCTTCAGTCCTCTCCAGGGTGACCTTTCAAAAGGTCTACCACACAGTTTTTCACACAAACTTTCAGGGACACCAACATTTTTAAAGCCTCTGCAAATACTCATTTCTCCTCCATCACCACCCCATCTTTCTATCTCCTGCCTAGTATCTGCTTATCTCTCAGGGCTCTTAGGCTCTCAAGGATCCCTGTGATTTACCTGTGCTGGATCTCATCTGTTCCTTTGTCTTTTCGCTGGCAGGAGAATGGAATGAATTCAAGTTCTCTGCCTCACAAAGCTGGGTGCCAGGCAAGGTCATGCAAACTTACTCTCCAGAATTCCCCAAATTTATCTCCCATGAGCATTAAACTGTCCATTTTTTTGTAGATATATTCTATAAAATAGTTCTTGTCTAGAGATATTTGATCTTAAGTTGTACTATGCTTTGTGGCTGTCTTCCCACTGTGTGAATTCATGGATGCAGAAATGGAAACCCTGCTGCTGGTGGAGTGGAAGACAAGTGAGGCTGAGTAGCCAGAGCATTTCTCCATAGGCAGCTGCTATAATGGTGAGAAAACAGGTTAATGAGTTGTGTTTTTGCTTTTTATTCAAATTATAGAGTTAAATATATCAGTCTAAATATGTTAAAAATAAGTAAACTGCTTAATCCTGCAATCCAGAGAGCTATTTTTTTCTTATATGAATTTTCACATAGATATATTCTTAATTTGTATTCAATTTTGTATTCTTTTCTTCATCATAAGCATTTCTCCATGCTTTGTAGACTTCAAACAATTGTATTATATGGATAAATACCATTCCACTATTTGGATAAAATTTAAATGTCCCAAAAGGAGGCAATTAGATGCTTTCAACATCCTGCTATAATAACCAATTCTGTCCCTATAACTTCTCTCCAGACTCTTTTTGAATGTTTATGAGGTCCAATGCGAGAGCACAGAGGAGGCCCACATGCTTTTTGTCCAAATCTTTTAAAATATCAATTAAGCTAACAGACATTTTATGTACCTTGACAAATATACCTCCATAACAAAAATATTTTAAAATATGTAAAGGTATTTTTTTATAACTGAAAGCCACCACACATCAGGAATGGTTATGGAAGTCTTCTCTGAAAAGAAGAGTGGTCCAGTGGCCCAAGACCTTGTTGCCACTGACGAGCTTCAGCTACATGACACACAGTCTCCCCAAAGCAACATTTACATTCTACTATCAAGAAATATAATCCCTATAAGAATCATAAATCCTACATTATTTTAAGAGAGATTAAGGCTCCCAAATATATGAGTCATTGACAGAACCAAAGGGAGAAATGAACAGGAACACCGTAATAGTGGGAGACTTTAATTCCTCCTTTCAGCTATGGATAAAACAACTATATAGAAGATCAATAAGAAAACAGAGGGCTTTAACAGCACAATTAAGACCAATTAGACTTAACAGACATATACAGAACATTTCCCTCCAAGCAGCAGAATACATTCTTCTCAAGTACACATAAAATATTATCCCCACAAACCACATGTAATTAACAAGTCTTCACACATTTGAGAAGCTGAAATCATATGAAATATCTTCTTCAACCATATAGAATGGAACTAGAAACCAACAGCAGAAAGAAAACAGGAAAATCCACCAAAATGTGAAAATAATCAACTCTTCTACAATCAACAAGTCAAAAAAGAAATCACAAGGGAATTTAGAAGATATCTGAAGATAAAATGAAAATACAACATACCAAAATATATGGCATACAGTGAAAGTAGTACTAAGAAGAACATTTATAGTGGCAAATGCTTACATTAAGAAGAAGAAATCTCTCAGATTAACAACCTAACTTTACATCTCAAGGAATTAGGAAAAAAACAAACTAAAAGAAAAGTTAGGAAGAAGAAGGAAATAACAAAGATTAGAGCAGAGATAGAGAATAGAAAACAATAGAAAAAATCAAAAGCTGATTTTTCTAAAATTTTTATTGGAGTATAGTTGGTTTAAAATGTGCTAATTTCTTCCGTATAGCAAAGTAAATCAGTTATATATATATACACATATACCACTGTTTTTTAGACTCTCTATTTTCCTATTACAGTGTATGCAGAAGACTACCCTGTGTTATACAGTAAGTCCTTATTACTGATCTATTTTATATATAGTAGTGTGTATATGTCAATACCAATCTCCCAATTTATCCCTCCCCCACTTCCCCCTGGTAATTATAAGTTTGTTTTCTATGTCTGTGACTTTATTTCTGTTTTCAAAATAAGTTTATTTGTACCATTTTTTAAGATTTCACATATTAGCAATATCATATAATATTTGTCTTTCTCTATCTGACTTACTTCACTCAGTGTGACAAACTCTAGGTCAATCTATGTTGCTGCAAATGACATGATTTTATTCTTTTCTATGGCTGAGTAATATTCCATTGTACAGATGTACTATGTCTTCTTTATCTATTCCTCTGTCAATGAATATTTCAGCTGTTCCATGCCCTGGCTATTGTAAATAGTTGGGCAACGACTATTGTGGTGCACATGTCTTTTTGAATTATGGTCTTCTCTGGATATATAAGCTAAAGGCAAAGGAGAAAAGGAAAGATATCCCCATCTGAATGCAGAGTTCCAAAGAATAGCAAGGAGAGATAAGAAAGCCTTCCTCAGTGACCAATGCAAAGAAATAGAGGGGAACAATAGAATGAGAAAGACTAGAAATCTCATCAAGAAAATTAGAGCTACCAAAGATAGGCACAATAAAGGACAAAAATGGTATGGACCTAACAGAAGCAGAACGTGTTAAGAAGAGGTAGCAACAAAACACAGAAAAAATATACAAAAAAAATCATAATGACCCAGATAACCACAATGGTGTGATCACTCACCTAGAGCCAGACATCCTGGAATCCGAAGTCAAGTGGGCCTTAGGAAGCATCACTACAAACAAAGCTAGTGGTAATGATAGAATTCCAGTTGAGCTATTTCAAATCCTAAAAGATGATGCTGTGAAAGTGCTGCACTCAATATGCCAGCAAATTTGGAAAACTCAGCAGTGGCCACAGGACTGGAAAATGTCAGTTTTCATTATAATCCCGAAGAAAAGCAATGCCAAAAATGCTCAAACTACCGCACAATTGCACTCATCTCACACACTAGTAAAATAATGCTCAAAATTCTCCTACCAAGGCTTGAACAGTATGTGAACCAAGAACTTTCAGATGTTCAAGCTGGATTTAGAAGAGGCAGAGGAACAAGAGATCAAATTGCCAGTATTCGTTGGATCATCGAAAAAGCAGAAGAGTTCCAGAAAAACATCTGCTTCTGCTTCATTGACTACGCCAAAGCCTTTGACTGTGTGGATCACAGCAGACTGTGGAAAATTCTTCAAGAGATGGGAATACCAGACCACCTGACCTGCCTTCTAAGAAATCTGTATGCAGGTCAAGAAATAACAATTAGAACCAGACATGGAACAACAGACTGGTTCCAAATTGGAAAAGGAGTACATCAAGGCTGTATATTGTCACCCTGCTTATTTAACTTATATGCAGAGTACATCATGTGAAACGCTGGGCTGGATGAAGCACAAGCTGGAATCAAGATTGCTGGGGAAAATATCAATAACCTCAATTATGCAGATGACACCACTCTTATGGCAGAAAGTGAAGAAGAACTAAAGAGCCTCTTGATGAAAGTGAAAGAGGAGAGTGAAAAAGCTGGCTTAAAACTCAACATTCAAACAACTAAGATCATGGCATCTGGTCCCATCACTTCATGGCAAATAGATGGGGAAACAATGGAAACAGTGACAGACTTTATTTTGGGGGACTCTGAAATCACAGCAGATGGTGACTGTAGCCATTAAATTTAAAAATGCTTGCTCCTTGGAAGAAAAGCTATGACCAAACTAGATAGCATATTAAAAAGCAGAGTTATTGCCAACAAAGGTTCGTCTAGTCAAAGCTATGGTTTTTCCAGTAGTAATGTATGGATTTGAGAGTTGGACCATAAAGAAAGCTGAATGCCAAAGAATTGATGCTTTTGAACTGGTTGGAGAAGACTCTTGAGAGTCCCTTGGACTGCAAGGAGATCAAACCAGTCAATTATAAAGGAAATCAGTTCTGAATATTCATTGGAAAGACTGATGCTGAAGCTGAATCTCCAATACTTTGGCCACCTGATGGGAAGAACTGACTGATTGGAAAAGACCCTGATGCTGGGAAGGATTGAAGGCAGGAGGAGAAGGGGATGAAAGAGGATGAGTTAGTTGGATGGCATCACTGACTCGATGGACATGAGTTTGAGCAAGCTCTGGGAGTTGGTGATGAACAGGGTGACTGAACTATGTAAGAGCTGTTTTTTTTTTTTTAAGACCAACAAAGGGGAGGGGGCTAAGATGGCGGAGGAATAGGATGGGGAGACCACTCTCTCCTCCACAAATTTATAGAAAGAACATCTGAACGCTGAGCAAACTTCACAAAACTGCTTCTGAACGCTGGCAGAGGACGTCAGGCATCCAGAAAGACAGCGCATTATCTTCGAAAGCAGGTAGGAGAAATTATAAAAGATAAAAAGAGAGACTAAAGAGTTAGGGACGGAGACCCGTCCCGGGGAGGGAGTCGTAAAAGAGGAGAAATTTCCAAGCACCAGGAAACCCGCTCACCGGCGGGTTTGGGGGAAGATTTCGAATCTCGGAGGGCAACATAACTGGGAGAAAAAATAAATAAAACCCACAGATTACGTGCCTAAAGGCAATTCCCAGCAAAGAACCCCAGACGCTCGCATCCGCCACCAGCAAGTGGGGGCTGAACGGAGAGGAGCCGGCGGCACTGCTTAGGGTAAGGACTGGGCCCGAACGCCCTGAGGGCAATCTGAGGGAGCTAACGTGAGATAGTAACCTAAACTGCGGGACAGCCAGAGAGAGAGAACTATCCCGCGAAAAGCCCAAATCTAAGGCACTGCCAGCCCGCTCACAGAACAAAGGACTGAGCAATACCAGAGGAGAGCTAGCCGGCTGCGGACCGCCCCATTCCCCCGCCGGACACAGCAGGCAGGCGGGGCCCGCCAGAGCCGGAAAGGGGCAAACTCGGCCCTGGAGAGGGCACCCCCTACCAAACTGCAAACAGGCTCCCAGTTTCTAAGCAAAGACTGCCTGAGATCCCGGAGGGTCGGCAGCCGCCGGGAGGGTCGCAGCCAGAGACCAGCTCCCCAGAACCGACACAAAGCACACCGGAGCCAGGCGCGCCCGTAAACCGAGGCGGGGACCAGGGAGGTGGTAAGCTGCACCGTCCCAACAGGGGAGAGTGCGTTCGCCAAACTCCTGGCTGCCTGAGCTGCTCCGACCGGGAGAACGGCACAAACCGTGGGCGCAACTGAGTCTGTGCCTTTGTGGAGTAACCGGGAGCCTGAACCTGAGCGGCTTAGACCTGGGAAGTGCACGCATCTCAGGGCCCACTCCCCGGTCGAGTAACCTGAAGCCTGAGCAGGGTAGACGGGGAAAGCACACACGCTGTGAGTGGGGGCGAACCCATTGCGGCTGAGACACTGCGAGCTCTCCACACACATGCCAGTGATATAGGTTTGCATTGTTCCTCTCTCCCCCACAGCACGACTGAACAAGTGAACCTAAAGAGACCACCTCTGCCCCTTTGTGGCAGGGCGGAAATTAGATACTGAAAAGACCTCCAAACAGAAGCCAAATAAGCAGAGGGAAGCGCGTTGGAAGTGACAGGCCAACAGATTAAAATCCCTGTAGTTAACACCGACTGCATTGAAAGGGGCCTATAGATCTTGAAAAGTATAAGCAGGAACAAGGATCTATCTGAAACTGAACAGACCCCACACTGCTCACAACAGCCCCAGAGAAAGTCCGGGATATATATATTTTTACTATTATCAATTTTTTTTACTGTTTCTTTTTTTACTGTTTTACTGTTTTTTTTCTTTTTACACTGTTTTCTTTTTTCTTTTTTTTATATTGTATGTTTTATAAGAGTCTAATCTCTACTCTAGATTTTTAATCTTTGTTTTACATATTTGATATCAATTTTGTACATTTAAGAATCCAATCTTTAGTACCCATTTTTACTCAGGAGTGTGATTACTGGCTTGATTACTCTCTCCCCCTATTGACACTCTTTCTTCTCCCCCAGGGAACCTCTATCTCCCACCCTCCTCCTTCTCTTCTCAACCCAATTCTGTGAATCTCTGAGGGTGTTCTGGGCACCGGAGAACACTTCGGGAACAGAATACCGCCCAGATCTCTCTCTCCCCTCCTGATTCCTCCCTTTCTACTCATGCTCACCTCTATTACCTTCCTCCACCCTCTCTTTGTATCTCTGTGAACCGCTCTGAGGGTTCCAGACTGTGGAGAGCACAGAGGGAAGTGCTTACTGGCTAGACTGCTCTCTCCACGTTTGAGTCCCCCTCTTCTCCTCCTAGTCACCTCAAACTCCCCCCCCCTTCACCTCTCCATGTAACTCAGTGAACCTTTCTGGGTATCCCTCACTGAGGAGAATCTTTTCACCATTAACCTAAAAGTTTTATTATTGATGCTGTATGGATGGAGAAGTCTTGAGGCTACTGCAAGAATAAGACTGAAAGCCAGGGGAAACATTAATTAATAAGAGATCATCCAATAGCCTCCACGTATACACTGAAACCAAGCTCTACCCAAGAGCCAATAAGTTCCAGAGCAAGACGTACCACGCAAATTCTCCAGCAACTCAGGAACATAGCCCTGAGCATCAATATACAGGCTGCTCAGAGGCACACCAAATCCTTAGACATCTCAAAACTCAATACTAGACACTCCATTGCACTCTAGAGAGAAGAAATCCAGCTCCACCCACCAGAACACCGACACAAGCTCCCTCATCCAGGAAACCTTGACAAGCCACCCGTCCAACCCCACCCACAGTGAGGAACCTCCACAATAAAGAGGAATTTCAAACTACCAGAATACAGAAAGGCCACGCCAAACACAGCAATCTAAACAAGATGAAAAGGCAGAGAAATACTCAGCAAGTAAAGGAAAATGAGAAATGCCCACCAAACCAAACAAAAGAGGAGGAGACAGGGAATCTATCTGAAAAAGAATTTAGAACAATGATAATAAAAATGATCCAAAATCTTGAAAGCAAAATGGAGTTACAGATAAATAGCCTGGAGACAAGGATTGAGAAGATGCAAGAAATGTTTACCAAGGACCTAGAAGAAATAAAAAGGAGTCAATATAGAATGAATAATGAAATAAAGGAGATAAAAGACACTCTGGAGGGAACCAACAGTAGAATAACGGAGGCAGAAGATAGGATAAGTGAGGTAGAAGATAGAATGATGGAAATAAACGAAGCAGAGAGGAAAAAAGAAAAAAGAATCAAAAGAAATGAGGAAAACCTCAGGGACCTCTGGGACAATATGAAATGCCCCAACATTCGAATCATAGGAGTCCCAGAAGAAGAAGATAAAAGGAAAAGCCATGAAAAAATACTCGAGGAGATAATAGTTGAAAATTTCCCTAAAATGAGGAAGGAAATAGTCACAGAAGTCCAAGAAACCCAGAGAGTCCCAAACAGGATAAACCCAAGGCGAAACACCCCAAGACACATATTAATCAAATTAACAAAGATCAAACACAAAGAACAAATATTAAAAGCAGCAAGGGGAAAACAACAAATAACACACAAGGGGATTCCCATAAGGATAACAGCTGATCTTTCAATAGAAACTCTTCAGGCTAGAAGGGAATGGCAGGACATACTTAAAGTAATGAAAGAGAATAATCTACAACCCAGATTACTGTACCCAGCAAGGATCTCATTCAGATATGAAAGAGAATTCAAAAGCTTTACAGACAAGCAAGAGCTGAGGGAATTCAGCACCACCAAACCACCTCTCCAGCAAATGCTAAAGGATCTTCTCTAAACAGGAAACACAGAAAGGATGTTTAAACACAAACTCAAAACAACAAAGTAAATGGCAATGGGATCATACTTATCAATAATTACCTTAAATATAAATGGGTTGAATGCCACAACCAAAAGACAAAGGCTGGATGAATGGATACAAAAACAAGACCCCTATATATGCTGTCTACAAGAGACCCACCTCAAAACTAGGGACACATACAGACTGAAAGTGAAGGGATGGAAAAACATATTTCATGCAAATGGAGACCAAAAGAAAGCAGAAGTCGCAATACTCATTTCAGATAAAATAGACTTTAAAATACAGGCTGTGAAAAGGGACAAAGAAGGACACTACATAATGATCAAAGGGTCAATCCAAGAAGAAGATGTAACAATTATAAATATATATGCACCCAACATAGGAGCACCACAATATATAAGGCAAATACTAACAAGTATGAAAGGGGAAATTAACAATAACACAAGAATAGTGGGAGACTTTAATACCCCACTCACGCATATGGATAGATCAACTAAACAGAAAATTAACAAGGAAACACAAACTTTAAGTGATACAATAGACAAATTAGATTTAATTGATATTTACAGGACTTTCCACCCCAAAACAACCAATTTCACCTTTTTCTCAAGTGCACACGGAACTTTCTCCAGGATAGATCACATCCTGGGCCATAAATCTAGCCTTGGTAAATTCCGAAAAGTTGAAATCATCCCAGCCATCTTCTCTGACCACAATGCAGTAAGATTAGACCTCAATTACAGGAGAAAAACTATTAAAAATTCCAACATATGGAGGCTAAACAACACGCTTCTGAATAACCAACAAATCACAGAAGAAATCAAAAAAGAAATCAAATTATGCATAGAAACGAATGAAAATGAAAACACAACAACCCAAAACCTATGGGACACTGTAAAAGCAATGCTAAGGGGAAGGTTCATAGCGATACAGGCGTACCTCAAGAAACAAGAAAAAAATCAAATAAATAACCTAACTCTACACCTAAAACAACTAGAGAAGGAAGAAATGAAGAACCCCAGGGTAAGTAGAAGGAAAGAAATCTTAAAAATTAGGGCAGAAATAAATGCAAAAGAAACAAAAGAGACCATAGCAAAAATCAACAAAACTAAAAGCTGGTTTTTCGAGAAGATAAACAAAATTGACAAGCCATTAGCCAGACTCATCAAGAAACAAAGGGAGAAGAATCAGATCAACAAAATTAGAAATGAAAATGGAGAGATCACAACAGACTCCACAGAAATACAAAGGATCATAAGAGACTACTACCAACAGCTATATGCCAATAAAATGGACAACTTGGAAGAAATGGACAAATTCTTAGAAAAGTATAACTTTCCAAAACTGAACCAGGAAGAAATAGAAGATCTTAACAGACCCATCACAAGCACGGAAATCGAAACTGTAATCAGAAATCTTCCAGCAAACAAAAGCCCAGGACCAGACAGCTTCACAGCTGAATTCTACCAAAAATTTAGAGAAGAGCTAACACCTATCCTACTCAAACTCTTCCAGAAAATTGCAGAAGATGGTAAACTTCCAAACTCATTCTATGAGGCCACCATCACCCTAATTCCAAAACCAGACAAAGATGCCACAAAAAAAGAAAACTACAGGCCAATATCACTGATGAACATAGATGCAAAAATCCTTAATAAAATTCTAGCAAACAGAATCCAACATAATATTAAAAAGATCATACATCATGACCAAGTGGGCTTTATCCCAGGAATGCAAGGTTTCTTTAACATCCGCAAATCAATCAATGTAATACACCACATTAACAAATTGAAAGATAAAAACCATATGATTATCTCAATAGATGCAGAAAAAGCCTTTGACAAAATTCAACATCCATTTATGATAAAAACCCTCCAGAAAGCAGGAATAGAAGGAACATACCTCAACATAATAAAAGCTATATATGACAAACCCACAGCAAACATTATCCTCAATGGTGAAAAATTGAAAGCATTTCCCCTAAAGTCAGGAACAAGGCAAGGATGCCCACTTTCACCACTACTATTCAACATAGTTTTGGAAGTTTTGGCCACAGCAATCAGAGCGGAAAAAGAAATAAAAGAAATACAGATAGGAAAAGAAGTAAAACTCTCACTGTTTGCAGATGACATGATCCTCTACATAGAAAACCCTAAAGATTCTACCAGAAAATTACTAGAGCTAATCAATGAATATAGTAAAGTTGCAGGATATAAAATTAACACACAGAAATCCCTTGCATTCCTATACTCCAATAATGAGAAAACAGAAAGAGAAATTAAGGAAACAATACCATTCACCACTGCAACAAAAAGAATAAAATACTTAGGAATATATCTACCTAAAGAAACAAAAGACTTGTATATAGAAAACTATGAAACACTGATGAAAGAAATCGAAGAGGACACAAACAGATGGAGAAATATACCGTGTTCATGGATTGGAAGAATTAATATAGTGAAAATGAGTATACTACCCAAAGCAATCTATAGATTCAATGCAATCCCTATCAAGCTACTAATGGTATTTTTCACAGAACTAGAACAAATCATTTCACAATTTGTATGGAAATATAAGAAACCTCGAATAGCCAAAGCAATCTTGAGAAAGAATGGAACTGGAGGAATCAACCTGCCTGACTTCAGGCTCTACTACAAAGCCACAGTCATCAAGACAGTATGGTACTGGCACAAAGATAGAAATATAGATCAATGGAACAAAATAGAAAGCCCAGAGATAAACCCACGCGCCTATGGACACCTTATCTTCAACAAAGAAGGCAAGAATATACAATGGAGAAAAGACAATCTCTTTAACAAGTGGTGCTGGGAAAACTGGTCAACCACTTGTAAAAGAATGAAACTAGAACACTTCCTAACACCGTACACAAAAATAAACTCAAAATGGATTAAAGATCTAAATGTAAGACCAGAAACTATAAAACTCCTAGAGGAAAACATAGGCAAAACCCTCTCTGACATAAATCACAGCAGGATCCTCCATGACCCACCTCCCAGAATATTGGAAATAAAAGCCAAAATAAACAAATGGGACCTAATTAAAATTAAAAGCTTTTGCACAACAAAGGAAACTATAAGCAAGGTGAAAAGACAGCCTTCAGAATGGGAGAAAATAATAGCAAACAAAGCAACAGACAAACAATTAATCTCAAAAATATACAAGCAACTCCTGCAGCTGAATTCCAGAAAAATAAACGACCCAATCAAAAAATAGGCCAAAGAACTAAACAGATATTTCTCCAAAGAAGACATACAGATGGCTGACAAACACATGAAAAGATGCTCAACATCACTCATTATTAGAGAAATGCAAATCAAAACCACAATGAGGTACCATTTCACACCAGTCAGAATGGCTGCTATCCAAAAGTCTACAAGCAATAAATGCTGGAGAGGGTGTGGAGAAAAGGGAACCCTCTTAAACTGTTGGTGGGAATGCAAACTAGTACAGCCACTATGGAGAACAGTGTGGAGATTCCTTAAAAGACTGGGAATAGAACTGCCATATGACCCAGCAATCCCACTGCTGGGCATACACACCGAGGAAACCAGAATTGAAAGAGACGCGTGTACCCCAATGTTCATCACAGCACTGTTTACAATAGCCAGGACATGGAAGCAACCTAGATGTCCATCAGCAGACGAATGGATAAGGAAGCTGTGGTACATATACACAATGGAATATTACTCAGCCATTAAAAAAAAAAATACTTTTGAATCTGTTCTATTGAGATGGATGACACTGGAGCCCATTATACAGAGTGAAGTAAGCCAGAAAGAAAAACACCAATACAGTATGCTAATGCATATATATGGAATTTGAAAGACGGTAACGATAACCCTATATGCGAGACAGAATAAGAGACACAGATGCATAGAACAGTCTTATGGACTCTGAGGGAGAAGGTGAGGGTGGGACGTTCTGGGAGAATAGCATTGAAACATGTATATTATCATATGTGAAACAGAACACCATTCCAGGTTCGATGCATGAGACAAATGCTCAGGGCTGGGGCAATGGGATGGCCCAGAGGGATGGGATGGGGAGGGAAGTGGGAGGGGGGTCCAGGAAGGGGAACACATGTAAACCCATAGCTGATTCATGTCAATGTATGGCAAAAACTACTACAATATTGTAAAGTAATTAGCCCCCAACTAAAATAAATAAATTTATTTGAAAAAAAAAAGAAAAAAAAAAAGACCAACAAAATTGAAAAACCCTTACATAGAATAACTAAGAAAAAATGAGACTCAGTTAACTTGGAAATGAAATAGGAGACATTGCAACTGATGTCTCAGAAATAAAAAGGGTTATAACAGACTACTGTGAACAATTTATACCAACAAATTGAATAACCTGGAAGAAAATTATATATTCCTACCAATTAACCAACATAAGAATCATAAGAAATTAAACAATCTGAAGAGACCTATAACTAGTAAGGAGAGTAAAGCAATAATCAAAAGCCTCCCAACAAAGAAAAGTCCAGGGCCAGATGGCTTCACAGCAGAATTCTACCAAACATTTAAAGAAGAATGAATACTAATCCTTCTTAAACTCTTCTAAAGAATTTAAATAAGGGAATGCTCCAAACTCATTCTATGAGGCCAGCATCACTTTGATATCAAAAGAAGATATAAAAGGCACCCAAATTGAAAAGGAAGAAGTAAAATTATCTCTGTTCACAGATAACATAGTCTTAAAGAAAACCTTAAATATTTCACACACAAAAAAATGGTTAAAAGTAAGAAATTATTTTAACAAAGTTGCAGGATAGAAAATCAACATATAAAAGTCAATTGTGTTTCTATACACTAATAATGACCAAACTGAAAAGGAAATTCACGAAATAATCTCCATTTATTATAACATCAGAAAGAATAAAATACTTGGGAATAAATGTACCCAAGGAGATGAAAGACTTACATACTGAACACTACAAAATATTACTGAAAGAAACTGAAGAAGATACAAATAAACGGAAAGGCATCTGGTGCTCATGGATTGGAAGATTTAATGTTGTTAAAATGCTCAGACTACCAAAAGTGATCTGTAAATTCAGTGCAATCTCCATCAAAATCCCAGTGGTATTCTTTGCAGAAGTAGACAAAAAAATCTTAAAACTGAATCTCATAGGACCTTCAGTAGCTAAAACAATCTTGAAAAAGAGGAGCAAATTCAGAAGTCTCACACTTTCTGATTTCAAACATACTGCTGCTGCTGCTAAGTCACTTCAGTCATGTCCTACTCTGTGCGACCCCATAGACGGCAGCCCACCAGGCTCCGCCGTCCCTGGGATTCTCCAGGCAAGAGCACTGGAGTGGGTTGCCATTTCCTTCTCCGTCAAACATACTACAAAGCAACAGAAATCAGGACCATTGGGATTGGCAAAGAGACAGATATAGAGACCAATGGAACAGAGTAGAGAGTCCAGAAATAAACCTGAGCACATAACGGCCAAATGAATTTTGACAATGGGGTCAAGGCTACACAATGAGGAAAGGACAGTCCCTTCTCAAACGGCATTGGGAAAACATTGTCTATCAGGACACTGAGTGGAGCTCGTGAGCTGAGTTTTTTCAAACAAAATTGAAGTGTTTGCTTTTCAAGTTGGAGGAAATAGAGTTTGCTTTCTTTCTTTTCTCAAGCCATCTTCGATATTCGGGGAGTCCAGAGCTTGTGTATGAAACCTAATTGGATTATATGAATGCATACCGAGGAGTAGGTGAGCTAAACATTTTATTTGCAAAAAAATAAAAATCAAACATTGTGCCTTCTTCAGCATAGGTTATTTAAAGCCACAGAGCCCCAGCCTTAGAAAATATCAGTGTCAGGATCCTTAGTCAGGAGCAGTAGAAACTACTCTAGTCTAAACAAAAAAGGAATTTCTTAAAGGATATCAGATGCCTCACAGACTATTTGGGAAGGCCAAAGAGTTAAGTTTGGAAGGCCAATCAGTTGAGAATTAACACCCAAAGCACTGTGTGAGAATAGCTCCAGCAAGGACTCCCCACTAATGGGCTCAGTTATTGCAGCTCCCACCGATGATGTTGAAAAACAGTATAGAGGTTCCTTTAAAACCCAAAAATAAAATTACCATGTTGTAGTGTGAGAGCAGCCATATACTATATGAAAATGAATGGGTGTGGCAGTGTTCCAAAAAACTTTACTTACAAAAAAAAAAAAGGCAGTAGGCCTGATTTAATTCAGAGACTAGAGTTTGCCGATCTCCACTCTAGAGCAATGTCATTGGTGGTCTTATTAGACATTAACACCATTTTTTAAAGGTGAGAAACTTGGATGTCTTCACTGAGTACTAGAAATACTAATGTTGCTGTCCTAATGGGCAATGGTCTGGTAGATGGCGAAAATGGCCACACGCTCTCCTTCCAGCCATGCTTCTTTAACTGGAACTTTGTATCCCCTCCCACCTGATTCTAGGCTCAGCCAATGGGTTATCAGAAAAATGTGACACAATCAGAGATTTGGAAACGTGCACAATGGGGCTTGTCTTTTCTTAAAATCCCTCCTGGATGATGTAATAGACGTGGCCCAATCACTCCTGTTACCTAGACCTACAGCTTGACAGACACCAGCCCTGTGATGGAACTCATGCTAGACTGCGCATCCACTAGGCAGTTTGCCAGTTCATCATGAACGCATGAGTGAGCCTAGCAATGATCAGCTAAGCTGGCCCAGACCACACAGTCCAGCCAATTCACAAAGTCATAAGCTAAATAAATAGTTATTATTTAAGCCACTATGTTTTAAGGTATCAGTAGCAAAAGCTCCAAGCTATTAGTTTGCTAAATTTTTTTCTCTTACCTTACCTCACCTCACCTTACTCCCATAACGCAGGAGGAGCAGATATGTATTCCCATGTTGCAAGGGAGAAGAAATTGAGCCCCATAAAAACTTAGTGACCTGCCAAATATCAGTGAAAGTGAAAGTTGCTCAGTCAAGTCCAACTCTTTGCAACCCCATGGACTGTATAGTCCTGGAGAATATAGATTCTCCAGGCAAGAATACTGGAGTGAGTGGCCATTACCTTCTCCAGGGGATCTTCCCAACCCAGGTCTCCTGCATTGTGGGTGGATTCTTTACCAGCTAAGCCACCAGGGAAGCCCGCCAAATATCGAACTGCTAATAAATAAAAATATGGGTCTAGAATGGAGTTTGCCTTGACCCCCTAGTCAAAATGTACACATTGACTATATTGTTTTGTTTGTGGCAAAGTAATAGAACAAATATTGCTTCAGCTCAGTCAATAGTTCTGCTAATATACTCTTATCTCCTCCAATTATCTTCTAAATTCTAACAATTCAAAGGATGGTCCCTTGTCAAAATTTGTCCTATCATTTACAAGAAATTATCAAGCATCCAGACTTGGCTAGAGAGACTTTCAGTTGATTGTAGGGAATAAGCAGCCGAACATCTCCTGTGAAAACCATAATTTGGAGGAAATCAACGTCTCTTAATCTCTGCAGATCTCTGCTATGGCTTCACACTTGCTGATAACTCTTACAGGTAAACGTGCTCAGCACATTATAGGCAGAGGTCTTGGGAAATGTTTCCTGTGAAGGGCTGGCTAGTAAATATTGTCATCCTGTGGGTCATACAAACTCCCAAAACTACTCAATTCTGCTGTCGTCCATCGTTTAAGAGCGGCCATGGACTATTTAAAAATGAAAGGGTGTGGCTGTGTTCCAATAACTTTATTTACAAAAACAGGCAGGGGTCTGATTTGGTTCACTGGTCAGAGCTGACCAATTCCCACTTTAGAGCAATGTCTTGGGTGGCCTTTTTAGGATGTGAATGTCCATAGATATTAACACCATTTTTAGAAGATGAAAGACTTGCATATTTAGTGCACTTTAGTTTAAGGGGACCAACCCACACTCAGGTCTTGTTATTCAATCATTGCCCTGGCAAAGAACACCTTACTAGACCAGCCTATTGAGTTCATGGACTGCCTTGCTGTAGAGCATCATCTCCTCCCTCTAGCACTGTGCCTGGCACATGACACAAGTGGCAGAAGTTACTGGATGCCCACTAAGACTCATTCTCCCCTTGTATAATAAAACACTGCAGGTAGGGGCATAGCCAGCCAGCCAGAAACTGCTTTTCCCAGCCTCCCTTGCAGCTTGAGTGGCCCTATTTCTAAGTTCTCACTAGTGGAATGTGAGCTTAAATGAAGTGTTCAGCTTCCCACCCCCACATCCTTAAAAGGAAATTGCTGCCCTGGATTTACTTTCTCTCTTACCTTCCTTCAAGCTGGCACAAAAACATGCCAGAGTCCTGGCTCTGACTGTGTGAATGAGGACAGTGCTAGAGACTAGGGCTTCTCTCACCTAAAGGCATTAGCATCATCTGGAAAGCTACTTATTTGCAAAAAAAAAAAAAAAAAAAATGCAATTAGACCTCTACCTAATACTATATATAAAAACTGGGGCTTCCCAGGTGGCGCTAGTGGTAAAGAACCTGCCTGCTAGTGCAAGAGACCTAAGAGATTTGGGTTCAATCCCTGGGTCAGCAAGATCCCCTGGAGAAGGAAATGGCAACCCACTCCAGTATTCTTGCCTGGAGAATCTCTGGACAGAGGAGCCTGGTGGGCTATGGTCCATAGGGTCTCAAAGAGTCAGTCACGACTGAACCAACTTAGCACAGCATAGTGTATATAAAAATTAATTCAAAATGGCTCAAAGACCTAAGCATAAGACCTAAAACTGTAAAACTCTTAGAAGAACGCTTCATGACATTGAATTTGGCAATTATTTCTTCATATGACACCAAAGTCACAGGCAACAAAAGAAAAAATAGACAAATTAGATTTCATGAGAATTAAAACTTTTGTATATCAAAACACAGTATCAGCAGAGTAAAAAGACAACCCATAGAATGTGAAATACTATTTGCATATCATACATCTGCTAAAGGATTCATATCCAGAATATCTAGAGAACTCCTAAAACTTCACACAATAAACAACTCAATTCAAAAAAGGACAAAGAACTTGAATAGACATTTCTCCAAAGAAGATATACTAATGGCCAATAAACACATGAAAAGATTCTAAACATCACTAATCGTTAAGCAAATGCAAACCAAATCTATAAGGATATGCCACCTCATTCATCCTCTTTAGGATGGCTACTACCAAAAATAGAAACCTACAAGTGTTAGTGCGCATGTAGGAAAACTGCAACTCGTGCACTGTTGACGGGAATTTTACATTTAGCAGCTGTGGGAAAACGTTCAGTGATATAGCAGCTGTGGAAAACAGTATGGTGGTTTCTAAAAAATTTAAACTAGGATCACCATATGATTCAGCACTTCTACTTTAAGTACATACCCTTAATAACTGAAAGTGAAGCCTTGAAAAGATATTTGTACACTCATGTTCACAGCAGAATTATTTAAAATAGCTAAAACATGGAAGCAACCCAAGTGTCCAGAAGAACGTATAAACAAAATATGGTATGTACATACACTGCAGTATTCAGCCTTAAAGAGGAAGGAAATCCTGATATATGCTACAATGTAGGTAAACTTTGAAGATATTATGCTAAGTGATATAAGCTAGTCACAAAAAGACATGTGCTGTATGATTCCACTTATATAAGATATTTAGAGTAGTATCATAGAGACAGAAAGTACAATGGTGCTTGCTAGGGGCTGGGGAAATGGAAAGTTACTGTTTAGTAGGTTTCAATTTTGCAAGATAAAAAGAATTCTGGACATGGCTAGTGGTAATGGTAGTACAACATTGTGATTGTATTTAATAGCACTGAACTGTGTGCTTAAAAATAGCTAGAATGATAAATTTTTGTGTATTTTACCACAATTAAAAAAAAGAATTACCTGGACAGTCTGGTAAAACACAGATTCCCGGGCCCCAACACCAGAAGTACTGGCTCAATAGCTCTGAACTGGGGCCTACAAATTCAACTTTCTTACAAGCTCTCAGGTGATGCTGATGTTGCCCATCCCTGGACCATACTTTGAACAGCACTGCCCTAGCAGAAAACAGGTTGACAATAATTAAGGAATTTGGGTCATCAAATGATCTCATGTAACTGGGAAGAGAAAGAAACCTTCTTAAGCCAATGTCAGCGTAGCGCATGCCTCGTTGTCATAGTAGCTTGGCTTCTGTCCTCCTTCAGTTGGTACACAGTAGTCGTTTGTTGGATGATTAAGTAGGTGAACCATTGCATATATGGTGGTAAAAATTGCTGATTGGTCTGGGATGCTTGGTTCTTCTGGTCTGCTTTATTCTATTCCTAGGGTTGGTCTGAGGTGCATCCTAGTCACTGTGAGGACTAGAGAGTTGGACCATAAAGAAGGCTGAACACTGAAGAACTGATGCTTTCAAACTGTGGTGTTGGAGAAGACTCTTGAGAGTCCCTTGGACTGCAAGGAGATCAAACCAGTCAATCATAAAGGAAATCAGTTCTGAATATTCATTGGAAGAACTGATGCTGAAGCTGAATCTCTAAGACTTTGGCCACCTGATGCGAAGAGCAGACTCATTAGAAAAGCCCCTGATGCTGGGAAAGATTGAAGGCAGGAGGAGAAGGGGACAACAGAGGATGATTGGATGGCAGAGATGGGGACAACAGAGATGGTTGGACGGCATCACCGACTCAATGGACAATGAGTTTGAGCAAACTATGGGAGATGGTGAAGGACAGGGAAGCCTGGTGTGCTGCAGTCCATGGGGTTGCAAAGAGTTGGACATGACTGAGTGACTGAACAACAACAAGAGTCCAATAACTGGGATGTGGGCAATTGTAGCAGTGTTGCTCTGCAGGGAGAACTCCTGCTGCTCCCCAGAGCCAGGCCCTCAGCTCAGAGAGCTGCTTCAACTTCACATGCAGGTCCTCTGTGCAAGGCTGGATGGCTCCAGCTCCCCTACACCTCCAGCTGCAACTAAGTGTTTACCAACCATTCTCATACAGAGTTAAAGAATGGATTATCTCACAGGGAATACTGGGCACACAGGCTTGCTGAGAGAGCCGGATTCCAAGTTCAGGAGATGAAGAGCCAGATGGGCAGTGTTAGACAAGGGAGGTGCTCTCGTGGTGGGAAGGAATGCTGGTGGTGACCACTTCCTTCTCTTTATCCTGCGTCGCGGAGTTAAGTGCTGGCTTTGCACGAATCTCACGCGGAGACCTGGACCTCAGTAATTCCAAAACACACACCCTTTTCAGAAATTTGTCATTTCATCATTTCTTAACCAAATGACTCCAACCGCAGAAAGGCACAAATTTTCCATTGGGACTTATTCCACTGCTCCCTTTTGGTGGGTATATTCTTTCCTGCTCCCTTAAAAAACCCCATTCATTATATGAAGTATAGGTTTTTTGAAACTGCTTTTAAAGTGAACTGGTTATTAAATATCCATATCTTGTCTTCCAGTCTTTCTCACTCCACTTTCTAGATTTGAGAACTGAAACACAGAAGAGTCGATGGCTTAGAAAAGCTAAGTTCCCTTTTTATTTGGCCCATGGACCATAATCTGAGCTTTGAAGTCTAAAGATCTAGGATTACCCACCCTCTTCCCCACCCTCAGTATAGCCAGACCCTGATGCAAAAAGCTGGGAACCTCACTCCACAAGTACAGGCAATCCAAGACTTCCAGTTTCTGGTTGCAATTGAAGGCCAGGAAATTTGGAGAACAGGATGGAATTGTTTCTTGTACAGGCAAACAATTTGTAATCATTAAGAAGTACGAAGCTAATGAAAAGCAATTCATCCAATGGCAAGTGTTGCCATAAATTTCATTCCTAAAGTGAACACATGATACAGGCATGATTCTTGATTTCAGATAAAGAGAAAAATGTGGAGCTATTATTAAATACAAAGTAAAACAACATGAAAAAAAAAGATGCCATAAGATAGAAGGAATGCAAGCAGGAGCCCCAGGGCAAAGGGAGGGGAGAGCTCAGTGAAGGTGGGATGTGTGAGGGGAGAGAGGGCCCTGAGGTGGAACTGTGCCAAGTAGAATCCATCTCCAGGCTGGCGAGGCCGAGGGGCAAGGACAGAGCCCATCCTCCCCCGGGAATCCCAACCAGGGCCTCTGCAGGCTCCAGCTGAGCCACTCACCCTCCCCACCCTGCCGCCCCCTGCCACAGGGAGTCACATGGGGCCCTCCCCGTGTGAAGCAAGAAATAGAGAATGACTCCTCATTTCCTGGAACACTTGAGACCACAGGGGAGTTGGCAGAGGCAAGCAAAGTTTCAGATTTTTGGTAGCACAGGAGCGGAGGTGGGGGAAGAAGGCACCCAAGCTACCTAAGTCTCTCTCCCCAGGCAGACATCTGGCAAATATACCTGTGAGGGCTTTTGAGGTAGCCTGCAGTTGAAAAAAATCAGCCAGGGATACTGCAGGTTCTACTCAGATCCAGAGGACCAGGTAGAGATTTCTGCCTTTGAAATATCAAGACATCCTTTGCTCTTCGAAGTTCACTTAAGGATACCTTGAATGAATACCTAGTATGATGACAAGATCTTCCGAACCACTAAGTAAAAGTATCTTTCCTTTTTGCCACCACAGATGCCTGGAATTCCTTTCATAAGGGACTAAAAATCTCTATGAAATCATTAGAGATAAACATTTTTAAAGCAAATACCACTAAGGAACAGAGCACACTGAAGACATTCATTCATAAAGAAAAGATAATCAGCAAATGGAACCACGGGCTTCCCAGATGACGCTGGTGGTAAAGAACCCACCTGCCAGTGCAGGAAACATAAAAGATATAGGTTTGACCCCTGAGTTAGGAAGATCCCCTGGAGGACGGCAGCCCACTCCAGTATTTTTGCCTGGAGAATCCCATGGACAGAGGACCCTGGCAGGCTACAGTCCATGCAGGTCGCAAAGAGTCAGACATAACTGAAGCAATAGCACGCATGCATGGAACCACAGCTTTGACAGAGGAATAGGGGTGGGAAAGCAAAGGAGGGCTTCCCTGGTAGCTCAGATGGTAAAGAATCCACCTGCAATGTGAGAGACCTGGGTTCAATCCCTATGTTGGGAGGATCCCCTGGAGGAGAGCATGGCAACCCACTCCAGTATTCTTACCTGGAGAAACCCCATGGGCAGTGGAACCTGGTGGGCTATGGTCCATGGGGTCACAAAGAGCCAGACACAACTGAGTGACTAAGCACACACAAAGCAGAGGAGGGGCTGAGGACTTCGCTGGTGGTCCAGTGGTTAAGACTTCACCTTCCAGTGCAGGGGGTGTGGGTTTGATATCTAGTCAGGGAGCTACATTTCCAAATGAAAGTGAAAGTCACTCAGTTGTGTCTGACTCTTGACCTCATGAACTATACAGTCCATGGAATTCTCCACGCCAGAATACTGGAGTGGGTAGCCTTTCCCTTCTCCAGGGGATCTCCCCAACTCAGGGATCAAACCAGGTCTCCCGCATTGCAGGCAGATTCTTTACCAGCTGAGCCACCAGGGAAGCCCAAGAATACTGGAGTGGGTAGCCTATCTCTTCTCCAGCGGATCTTCCCGACCCAGGAATCGAACCCAGGTCTCCTGCATTGCTGGTGGATTCTTTACCAGTTGAGCAACCAGGTAAGCCCTACAATCCCAAATGCCTCTCAGCCAAAAAACCCAGAACATAAACGATAGAAGCAATATTGTAACAAATTCAATAATGACCTGAAAAATGGTCCACATCAAAAAAAAAAAAAAAAATCTTAAAAAAACCCAGAGGAACTTATGTTGAAGCAAGACCTGGAAAACAAAGTTACTGACTAGCTGATTACACTCAGCATTGACTTTGTTTATCTTCAGCTCAGGGGGAGAGAACTGGATGTGACGATATCTTTGTCTCATGGGTCTGTTGGCAATAGATAGTCTTTATGCTTTATGGAGATTTCGGTGCTTTCTTTCTTTTTTTTTTTTTTTCAAATAATGTTTGGCTGTACTGGATCTCTGTTGCTCTGCGGACTTTTCTGTAGTTGTGGAAAGTGGAGACTCCTGTCTTGTTTCAGTGCTTGGGTTTCTCCCTGTGGTGGCTTCTCTTGTTGCAGAGCACAGGCTCTAGGGCATGTGGACTTCAGCAGTTGTGACTTGTAGGCGCAGTAGTTGCGGCTCCTGGCTTTAGAGCACAGGCTCAGTAGTTGTGGCGCACCAGCCCAGGTGCTCCGAGGCATGTGGGATCTTCCTGGATCAGGGATCGAGCCCAAGTCTCCTACACTGGCAGGCAGATTCTTCACCATTAAACCACCAGGGAAGTTCCGGTACTTTCTTTCTTAATGCTTTTTAAAAAGCATTATCTGAGCATTCTATAGAATCATGGTTTGGAATATCTGTATATAAGACAGTTGTTGGTACAACCTAGTGAGATGCAAAGGACCTGGGCACTGGGACCCCAAGATTTGGGTTCTATCCCAGGCTCTGCCACCCACTAGCTGAGAGACCTGTGGCTGCTTGCTTCATCTTTGGTGCTTAATTGCCTTGGGAAGCACTTTAGATCGTGGTTCCTTTCTTTCTCAGTTGGGACACTCTGAAAGCAGAACTGCCCCATTGGAAGTGCAGGAAGGGCCTCCGAACCCTGCCCACTCTCTCCCCCTTCCTCCCATGGCTTGTGTGGCACCTCATCCAAACCTTGGGACAGTTTCAACTGCACTGGCTCAGATGATGGCTAAACTCTCTTTGAGTTCATCCAAAGGTAGCTTCCGCTAGAAGAACATCACAGACAGGCTTTGAGACTCGGCAGTCTGGATTTAGAGCAAGGCACGTGCTCCACGAGGCTTGTTCTGCTGAGGAATTGTGCATGGGGGCCAGAGGATGTATATCTCTATCTCTGTCTCTATCTCTGTCTCCGTACATAGATCTCAGGGCCCCAATGTCCCATTTGTTGGCAGTAAGCATTTCTTGAACATTGCCCTTTGGGAAAATAAGCTATTAACCAGTAGAGAGAATAAGAAGTCACATAAAAAATGAGAAGCAATGAAACTGGTTCTTTACCTCTTCATGAAAATCAGTGCCACATCACATACGGGAGAGAAGCTCTGCAGATCCTTAGACACTGGAGCTCAGTGAGAAAAAAATTGCATTTGAACAAAACTATTTCTGCAAAGAGACGTAAAGGAGATCAGAGCAGGGAAAACTCAAACAGGGAGACTCAGTACTTGAGTACTGGGTGTGATGAGGACCTGGGCGGGGAATGACTGCTCTCCCCTCTGAGAACAGCTCCAGGCAATAGGAAAAACTTGGTCTGGGGACCTGGAGACTTAGGAGCTGGCACTAGGTTTGCTCTCAGCTTGTCAGTAAGAGGCTCTAGAATGAGAAGTTGGGGCTTGAGCGTCTGTGAGGCCCACGTTGATCCACAAAGTGTAGGATGCTCTCCTTCAGCAGCCTTTGTGACCGAGAGGGGCCGTAAATCACTAGGCATGTTTCCCTGTGTTCTCTGCATATATTTTAATGGGTCCCCAGGTTCTTCGAGACATTTCCATGTTGGTGGTCGAGACATTAGAGCAATCTGCAATGGCCAAAAGCACTACCTTGTGTAATAGCAACTAGCACTTGTGTGGAACTTACTCTGCTCAGGCCCTTCTTAACTGCTTTATATATGTTAGTGAATGACGTAGGTACTATCATCAGTCTCATTTTACAAATAAGGAAACGCAGGCACAGAGTGTTTAAGCAAGTGGCTCAAGGTCACACAGCTACAAGTGGTAGAGCTGGGCTTCAAACCTAGGCAGTTTGGCTCTGGAGCCCACGTGTTAAACCACTATATCTTGGTTATAAAACAAATAATAATGGCAGTGGCATATAATACCATATATGGGAACTTCTGGCCATTCTGAACATGGAGAGCTTTGAGGCCATACATCAAGGAGGCAGGTGGGAGTGGGGTGTCAGGGTACCTCAGAGGGTGCTAAGGGGCTGTGGAGGATCACAGCTACTGTATACATGTATTGCTACCACTGTATCTGTTTCTCTCTAAAAATTAACAGCAACAAAGAGACATGATCTTTTGCAACTTTGAAAAGAGACTAGCAGCTGTAGGAATCTGGAAATAATATCTCCTTAATTCATAGAACTGAAACATTCGTTTAAAAGGGGTTGACTTTAAAGCTGGTATGTGAGTTTACTGGGGCCACTGGCAGGGATGTTAACAATTTATGGAATGCATTTTTGGAAAGGATTAGGGGATAAAACATGTTGTGTCTTACAAACCCAGAGTTAGGAACACAGCTCTAAGGGGTGAGCATTAAATATCAGGGTTTCAGTATGCATAGTTTTTAAGGGACTTGGTTTGCCTTCCCTCTTCTTTCCTTTCTTTTGCAGATCTTACCCAACGGATCAAATTCACGCCATACCGGATGTGTCCAAATCATTTCCATCTGACGCCCAGGACGGCCCAGGAGGCCTGGCCTTGAGAAGCAACCCCCAGTGAGTGCTATTTGTGAAGCGACCAAGATAGAACCCTGTCGGTCGTTTCGGCTCAGCCTGGTCCCAGGCCCGCCAGCGCTGGCTCCGTGGTATTCCTCTGTCAGCTGAGTGTTAGAAATAGGCTGCTGTTTACATTCTGGCCGTGAATGGAAATAAGAAAAAAGAAGCCCTTCCTTTTAGTCTAATTCCCTCTTCCCTTCCCCGTCCCCACTGTACAAATGATGTGCTTCCCACAGAGGAGAGTGGATGTATGACAGATGGGTAAACTGAGGCATGAAGAAATTGACTGATGTGACCTGACTCTGCTTGGCTGTCGTAGAACAAAGAAAGTCACACAGATCTCTCAGCCCGGAGGAAAACCTCTGGCCGCAAAGAGAGTGTTCAGTCAAAAGGAAAACACCAGGCTTTTAAAAGAATCCCTTTGTTGCTATTTCTGGGAATGGTGCTTGGAGCCCACCTGCCGGCCCCAGATTTTCACAACTCCCCAAAACACAGAGAGCCTTTTAGTTCTGTTTTCACCTCCTCAATGACTAAAATGATCCGACAAAATACACCTGGCAGAAAGGATTTCCAGCTGCTCCTGAAGGCAGCAGTGATTGCGTCAAGGGTGGAGGTTGGGCACACTAGTATTTACCAGGGAGGCGGTGTCTAAACAGAAGGAGACAGGAGACTGGGCAGGCAGACCCCAGCAATGGGCCAGATGTGCACACAACCTCTGCTTCTGTTGGGAGAGAATCTGATGGGGAAGCTTGTTCTATTGCAGACAGTGGTCCTAGCCCAGGAAGGGCCCCTAGATCCAGGCTTCTAACCCCTACATCCAGCCTTCTAGGTTGTTCTTCTTTTTAAAGATTGTATTTTTTAAAAACACCTTCATTTATTTCTTTCTTTTGGCTGTGCTGTGTTTCATTGCTGCATGCAGGCTTTCTCTAGTTGCAGTGAGCAGTGACTACTCTTCATTGTGGTACACAGGCTTCTCATTGCGGTGGCTTCTCTTGTTGCAGAGCATCGGCTCTAGGCAAGAGCTTCAGTAGTTGCAGTGAGCAGGCTCAGTAGTTGTGGCACACGGGCTTGATTTCTCTATAGCACGGGAATCTCCCCAGACCAGGGATTGAACCCATGTCCCCTGCATTGGCAGGTGGATTCTTATCCACTACATCACCTGGGAAGTCCTACTGTAATTTTTAAGAGCAGTTTCAGGTTCACAAAAAAGTTGAAAGGAAGGTACAGAGCTTTTCCATACACATACCCCTGCCCCTACACATTATAGCCTTCCCCAGGATCAATATTACTCACCAAAGTGATACATTTGTTATTAAGGATGAACCCACATCGACACATCATAATCATCCAAAGTCCATAGTTTACCTTAGGGTTCACTCTTAGAGTTGTACACGTTCTATGGATTTGGTCAAATGTATAATGATATACATCCATCAGTAGTATATCCTAAGGAGTATTTTCATTCCCCTAAAGATCCTCTGTGTTCTGTCTATTCGTCCTTCCTTACCCTCCGAAACCCCTGGCAACCACTGATCTTTCTACTATCTCCATAGTTTTGTCTTTTCCAGAATTTCATAGAGTATGTAGACTTTTGGAATCATACAATATGTGGCCTTTTCAGATTGGCTTCTTTCACAGTAATATGCATTTAACTTATCTACAGGCCCTTTCACGGCTTGACAGCTTATTTCTTTTCAGTGTTAAACAATATTAAGGTGCCTAGATGTACCACAGTTCATTTATCCATTCACATACTAAAGGATATCTTGGTTGTTTCTAAGCTTTGGCAATTATAAACAAAGCTGCTATAAATATCCCTGTGCAGGTTTTCGTGTGGACGTAAGTTTTCAGCTATTTTAAGTAAGCATCAAGGAGTGCAGTTGCTGGATCATAAGGAGGAGTATATTTAGTTTAGTAAGAAGCTGCTAAACTGTTTTACATAGTTGCTGTACCCCACTGGTACATTCCCACCAGCAATATGTGGGAGTTCTTATACAGGATGTGGAGCATGTTTTCACATGTTTATTTTCCATTTATGTATCTTGGAGAAGGAAATAGCAACCCACTCCAGCATTCTTGGCTGGAAAATTCCATGGACAGAGGAGCCTGGTGGGCTACAGTCCATGGGGTCTCAAAGAGTCAGGCATGACTGAGCTCACATACACACACACATGTATCTTTGGTTTGGTGTCTGTTAAGATCTTTGGCCCATTTTTTAATCAGGTTGGTTGCTTATTGTTGATTTTGAAGATTTCTTTGTATTTTTGGATAACAGTCATTCATCAGATATGTCTTTCGAGAATATTTTCTCCCAATCTGTGGCTTGCCTTCTATTTCTCTTGACATTGGATTTCACAGAACAGAAGCTTATCAATTATTTTTTCATGAATTGTGCCTTTGATGTTGTGTCTATAAATGTGTTACCATGCTCAGTATCATCTAGGTTTTTGCTCATTTTATTTTCCAATAGTTTTGTATTTTAAATTCAGGTCTGGGATCCATTTTGAATTAATTTTGTGAAGGGATATAATGTATGTGTCTAGATGCATTTTTTTTTTTTGCATATAGATGTCCAATTTTTACAGGACCACTTGTTGAAGAGACTATCTTTCCTCCATTGTATTGCCTTTGCTTCTTTGTCAGTGATCAGTTGACTATATTTAAAAGGATATATTCTGGGCTTTCTATTCTATTCCATTGGGCTATGTGTCTAGTCCTCCATGCTGTCACCCATGCCATACTGTCCTGATTATTGTAACTTTAAAGTGTCTTCAAGTCAGGTAGCATCAGTCCTCCCACTTCGTTCTTCTATTCAATACTGTGTTGGCTATTCTGGATCATCTACTGCTCCATGTAAACTTTAAAACTGGTTGGTTGATATCCATAACATAATTGCTGGAATTTTGATTGGTATTGCATTGAGTCTATAGATTTAGTTGGGAAGAGCTGACATCTTGATGATATTCAGTTTTCCTACCCATGAACATGGAGTTCAATCCTTCATTTTTAAGGATGTTTGAAAAGGACTGATGAGAGAAGACATCTTTGCCTTGTACCTGATTTTAGTGGGAAAGCTCCAATTTTCTCACCATTAAGTATTAATATAGTATAATGATAGCTGTAAGAGTTTTGCAGATAGTTTCTAGCAAGAGAAAGTTCCTTTCTATTCCCATTTTACTGAAAGATCTTTTTGAATTGTGTACAAAAATGTTTAACGACTATATAAGAACATAGAAATATAAATGGTTAGCTGGAAAAATATTTATAATACATAAAATAGTCCAAGAATTAAAATACCAACAAGATAACCTAAAGGAAGGTTTTTAAAGTTTTTTTTCACTGAAGCATATTTGATTTACAATATTACATAAGTTTCAAGTGTACGACATAGTGATTCAAAATTTTTAAATATTATACTCCATTTAGAGTTATTATTAAATATTGACTATTTTCTGTGTGCTGTACATTACTGAGGGTTTTTATCATGGGTGAGTATTAGGTTCTGCCAATTTCTTTTTCTGCATCTATTTATCTGATTGCATGATTTTTTTTTCTTTTTTAGTTTGTTGATGTGATGGATTTTTAATATAAAATTTTAGTTGCATGTTTTAAAAAAGACATGTCTTTAAAAAAATATTATTTTAAAGAATGAGACATTTTCAACATCTAAATTACTGTTCTTGCTCCCTAAATCAAGACTTTACAGAGAGACCTCTATATTTTGTATCACACACAGCATTTTGCTCCATACTGGTTACATTCTGCTTTCTAGAAATCAAATCAATCACATCAGTAAGCATTTATGAGCACCATCTGTGTGCAAAACACAGTGCCTGACATCAAGAAAAATGCCAAGTTGTTTATCCCTACAGTAACATTTAAACTTTCTTACTTTGAAATCATTTTAGAAGTTCCAGAGGAGTTGCGAAATTAGTACTTAAGGTTGCTGTGTATGCTTCATCCTGTTTTCCCCAATGATAACAGTATACATAGCCATAATACATTGTCAAAACTGGGAAACAACCCTCTAGTTTTATGGATAAAAATTTGGAAGCTTGGGAAGGAAGGCCGGGCTTGCCACAGAGGCACATGCTGAGGGAGGTGATCTGGTCTCCCCCACAGGCACACCTCACAGCCCACTGGGGCAGGTATACAATAGTCAGGAATATCAAGGTTTGCTTGAGTCCAGCTTCTGACACGGATGAGCTGGGTGACTTTGGACAAGTTTGTTAAGCTCTCTAAGCATCAGTTTTCTCTAATAGTGCCTACCTTGAGAGATTATTCTGGAGGCTAAGAGGAAGTATATACCAAATGTTACATGTAATGTCTGACCTATAACGAGGACCTACTCTTTTTGGAGGCTTCCTCTGTTTCTGGCAGTGCTGCCGGTGCTCTGTATGTTCACGTGTGTGATTCTTAGAACAGCTCTAGAACACACCAGCATCATTTTACACACGAGGAAAGTAAGGCACAAACACGTCACAGACCTAGTGAGGGACAGAGCTGGGACTCAGAGTTAGGCATTCTGGGTTGAGGGCTGTTGCTTCAACATCCTGTGGCCAAGACTTAAGGAGCAGAACCGCCACAGTTGCTGTTCTAGAGCCTTGCCTCTCTCCTAGACCCACTGGCTAGCTGGGATGGCTTCTCTAAGCCATCTCACTGGTACCACCTGCGTGTGAACTTGAGGATGGGTGCTTAGCATTTGCCCACCATAAGCTAGTGGTTAATAAGCCACTGGGCTGACTTCACTAAGCTCTGGGGCCTTGAAGGAGCTCAGCAACCATCCAGTCTGAGGATTCTTGCCTTTCCATCACCATTTTCTCCACCTCTTAGGTCCCCTATGTCTCAAAAGATTTTGCTATCAAAATCTTATATTTGTTAATTAGTTGAGCTATATTTCCATTAAAAAAAATAAACAAAGATAATTACAATTAACAAATAGAAATATTGAGCAGCAAGGGAGAATCAATGTCATAACATTGGTTTAAGAGAATTCTGGGTAAAAACGAACAAACTTTGACATTTTAATGGGCCTATACAGGCTTAGCAGGCAGTGTGACTTCTAAAAATATTGAAAATAACTTAAGGATTCCTAAGGGTTTAGGAATCCCAAGGACTTAATCCAGTCCCAAAAGACTCTAAAGATTCCAGAAAATCCCCTACAAAATATAAATATGCTTTGTTATATGTGCTTTATGTTGGCCTAAATCCCCATTTCCATATCTTAATCTCATTCTACCTGAAAGTTTGATATTTACATGGGAATCTCTAAACTTTAAAGATATCCAATTGCATTAAAATATTTCTACGCACATATGGTACCCAGGTGCATAATAAATGTAGAAATCATCATTTCAGAAATAGTGGCATCGTTTCTTCTCTGGTCATGCAGTCTGCCTACCTTTCCACACATTTTCAGCCATTTTCCCTCTCCTATTCAGCTTTTTGCCCACTTGCCATATTCCTTTTTTTGCCATTAAATCTGAGGTCTAAACAAGGACTGTGTTATTAGGGTTCCCCACAGAAACAGAACCAATACTTTATATATGTGTGTGTGTGTATAGAAAAAGAGAGAGAAGACAGGAGGAGAGAGAGAGAGACAGAGATACAGATAGAGACAGAGACACAGAGGGAAATGGAGACAGAGAGAGGCAGAGAGTTTTATTGTAAGACATGAACTTACATGATTGTTGGGGCTGGCAAGTCCAAAATTTGCAGAACAGGCTGGCAGCCTGGAAATTCCAAGAGTTTGATATAGCGACTCGAGTCTGAAGGGAGTTTGGAGACTGAATTCCTTCCTCTTCCAGGGACTTAAGCCTTTTCTCTTAAGGCCTTCAACTGATTGGGTGAAGCCCACCCCTACATGGAGAGTAGTCTGTTCTACTCTACTGATTTAAAAGTTAACCATATCTTTAACGTATCTTTACAGCAATATCTAGGTTGGTTTTGACCAACAACTGTGCCCCGTAGCTAGCCACGACCTATTGTGCTTATTTGTATCCTACTCTCTGCAGCCCCGTGTACTACAGCCTGCCAGGCTCCTCTGTCCATGGAATTTTCCAGGCAAGAATACTGGAGCGGGTTGCCATTTCCTCCTGCAGGGGATCTTCCCGACCCAGAAATTAAACCCGGGTCTCCTGCATCTCCTGCATTGGCAGTCAGGTTCTTTACCACTAGCACCACCTGGGAAGCCATGTTGGCACATAAATGTAACCATCATGTGTAAAAGTACTGTATTTAGCACTGGGGCTGAAAGATATATATATAACCTTGTCCTTGACCTTAAGGAGTTGATAATCAAGTAGAGAAGTGAGGAAGTGATTTTGACAAGTATCATATTCAGGAGTGAACACGAAACTAAGACCAGTATGAGAAGGTTATGCTTTAACAGGTACGATTTGAGCTGAATTTTTAAGGCTGAGACGAGGCTGACAGAGGAAAGGAGTCCATCCCAGTGATAGAGTAGTGAAAGGAAGTAGGAGACCAAATGCCTTGATGTGACAGTGGGTGGAGTGTAAGGGTGTGAGGGTGGAGCCTCTAGGATGAGGATGGAAGGATGCTTAAGGTACAGACTGTGAAGTGAGTGTTGTAGAGGGTTCTATGGAGGAGGTAGACGCCCCCTGCCCACCTCTGGCTGTTTCTATCAGAAAATGGTGCCGAGGTCACCACACAGCAGGTGGTGAGGCTTCCTGGAACTACTCCAGCTGGAAAGTCCCTCAGAAGTGACCTCTGAGGATTTTCACCTTAAGGAGGTGTCCCTGGCTCCACTGCAGGGGTACAGGATGGGCAGGACTCTGGGGGATCCTCACACCCTTTTCAAGTTAAGCACTCAAACACTATACACTATCATATGGGGATTTTCGGCTTCCAGCCAGCAGCTGTTTTCAGACTGGCACCTTTCCCGGGTAGCCTCCACACTTGCCTCAGTACAGGAGGGGTAGGGGGCACTGGGTTGTCTGAACGTTTCGACCTCACCACCTGTTTATACCTTCCCACTCTGTCCTCCTCTAGGTGAGACAAAATAAATATAGTGTTGGAGAGGTTCACACTTTAACGTGATCAGATAGCACCTTAGCTGGGACCATTTGTTATCCCGCTGGTTCACCAAATGCCCTGGCCAGAGCCCCAGGCTGGGGGCAAGGTGGCAACTGCAGCTCCGTGGAGGGGTCTGAGCCAGGGGCTGGGGGTATAGGAGGAGCTCTCTCATGCAGGACATAACTTACCTGCCTCAGTGAGGATCTGGGGTGGAAGGAGGGTGAGGGATAATGTGCAGAAGACCCTTCGTGCATCTGAATGTAGGTGTGAGTACCCTCTTCCCTCTGATGCATCCTGGAGCAGTTACTATATAAGGAGTTCTTCCAGAGGAAAAACAAAAATAAAAGCAAGCCAAACACTAAATCTTCTTTCCTTCGTCCTTCTCCCAAAATTTTAGAAACAATCGTTCTTTCCTCATGAGCTAAAGTTAGGTCCTTTACATTAATGCCAGGTGGAAAGAAATAACATCAATTAATGGTCGACTACAGCAATGAACGTTTTCTGGATAGAGAAATTGACATTTTAAGTAATGTATATGGCAAACTGTGAAATTAAATATTTTTTGAAAATAATTTTTGCTTTCTTAAAGTATCAGAAAAACAGAACAACGACATCCTACACTAAAAGGTAAACTTTAAAAATAACCAGGGAAGCAAACAGGATCAGTGAGCCTGGAAGACCTAAGAGATCATTCAGCCCACAGATGAAGACCTCTGCTCAGAGAGGCTGTTTGCTTTACTAAGATCACACAGCTAACAAGTAAAATTAAGAGAAAACCATATTTATGTCTTGATAGCACTTGTTCCTCTACACAATGTTGCCATCTAGATTTGTGACCATTGCTTCTCCATTTTGGAAGAATGTGAGGGAAGTTTCTGGAATCCATACAGCAAAATGATGAGCAAATTTCATTCCATTTTTTGTTGGCTTGTTTTGGTGAAATTGATATAGAATTCACCACCAGACACTATTGGATAGTTTGAAAGGAGTAGGGAATGAAAAATTTTGTGCTCCATCTCTTGGTAGAAGAAAGCATGGTGACATGCATCCCCAAGGGTATGACTGAATTATTTGAGGTTTTAGGTGTATTAGTGGGGTGGTTCAGCTGGTAAAGAATCTGCCTCCAATACGGGAGACCTGGATTCGATCCCTGGGTTGGGAAGATCCCCTGGAGAAGGGAAAAGCTACCCACTTCAGTATTCTGGCCTAGAGAATCCCATGGACTATATAGTCCAAGGGGTCACAAAGAGTCAGACATGACTAAGCAACTTTCACTTTCAGTGGGAATTGTAGTGTGAAAAGAGACAAAAGAGGAACTAAAGGGAATTGCTGCTTTCTGGAGATCAAGAATGCCCTGAAGTCAGACATAACTACCTGAATTCTTATCTACTCTTCTTACAAAGGTAGATTCTATCAATTGGTTACTTTTGTGAGAAAGGGATGTATTTGATCTAAAAGGAAGATATAATTAGTTTGTTGGACTAAATGACTCTTGCTGCAGACTGAATGTTTATGTCCCCCTGCCCCAATTATATGTTAAATTCTAATGCCCAATGTGATGGTATTTTGAGGCAGGGTCTTTGGGGTGCTTCGGTCATGATGATGGCGCCTCATGAATAGAATTAGTGCCCTGATAAAGGAGGCCCCAGAGAGATCCTCACTCTTCCTACCATGTGGGGACACAGCAAAAAAAAAAAAATGTTCATCTATGAACCACGAAGATGACTCTCACCAGACACCAATCCTGCTAGCATGTTGAACTTAGACTTCCAAGAGCTTCTAAATAAATTTCTGTTGTTTATTAGCTGCCCAGTATATGGAATTTTTTATAGCAGCCTGAATTAACTCAAGACAATTCTTTGTGAAGGTATGTTGTACCAAGTCAACAAAGAAATATGAAAAAAAAGCTGGACTCTGCAAAAAACTTGCATGTTTACAATGATATTTATTGAAGTGGAATTTTTCCTGGCCATAGCGTAATGAAAACACAGAAGTTCTTTCCTCTGGAGCAAATAATTTATTGGGTTTTATTCAGCCTTAGCCTTTGACACAGGTCTTCATAACTCTTCCTTCATGAAACCAGGATGGAATTTGTCTCCCTACCCCAGGAGGTGGGAGAGATAGATGCTGGAGAAGAGATGAAATTGACTAACTATTGGTGATGAAGGGACTGTAGGTAAAAGGAGGCAGGGACAGGGGGATACTTTTAAGATAGTGAATACTTTCTGTTTCCTCAAAAACACCCCAAGGCACCCCAGACAACCCAAACAAGAAGCAAAATGAGTGATCCTTTGCCTCCAGCCAGATATCTGTACAGGTTGGGAGAGCAGCCTCACAAGAGTCAGGGAGATAGGCTGTCTGCCTGCCTAGTCACCATGAGGTGACAGGGTCAGAAGGTCACTCAGATCTGTTTGTTGAGTCTTTGAGCCCCCAAAACTCCAGAGTGACTTCTTAAAGAGGAGGAGAGCAGGCAGATTCTACAGAAGGCAGCCTTATCAAGACTCCGGGAGTCCCCAGCTGGCTCTGGTCCTATGCACAGCCTATATTATTCAGCAGTATTACTGAACACCTGTCATTGGCAATATTCTGAGGGGAGTTAGGAGGCCTGTGAAGGCTCTCACCTTTCCTAAGGGTATGAATTGACACAAATCAGTCAACAGAAATGTAAGTGACCAAGACATTTACCCTCAACATCAGCTGCCCAGAGATGACACACACACCCCTGCCAGCTCTTTGGTGGGACACACATTCAATCGTAGAACTGGAAGCAGCCTCAGCAATCACCTTGAACATCCTCTTTCCAGATTACAGATGAAAGAATAGTGCCCAAAGAAGGGAAGCTCTGCACCCAGTAGAGTTAGGAAGAGACAGAGGTGGAGCAGAACCCCAGGCTGCTGGAGCTGACCAGGTCTCTCTGTCCTGTCCATGATACCTGCCTCTTCTTGTGAGTTATGGGAAAGAATGAAGTGATAGAAGCCAAATAATCCAACAATTTGGGTTTTAATCTCCTTTCTGACGTAATTAATGCTTCCAAATGGTCAAGACAGTATGCAGCTTTGCCTCTTTTTCTACCTGACACCCTGACAGAAGAACAAAATGACAAGAATAGCAGGATACCCTCATCCCTGAACTCTACCTGTGTCTTCCAAACGTAGTTTTGCCAGCCTACCTTCCACTTAGCTCAGCTCTCTCACTAAATCTTTGCACTGAATAGGACTTCCCTGGTGGTCCAGTGGCTAAGACTCCATGCTCCCAATGCAAAAGGGCCTGGGTTCAATCCCTGGTCAGGGAACTAGATCCCCCATGCTGGAACCAAGAGTTTGCATGCCACAATGAAAGATCACACAAGCCACAATGAAGATCAAAGACCCCACATGCTGCAAATAAGATCTAAGTAAATAAATATTTTTTTAAAAAAATATGGGAAACCCCTTAATTAAAAAAATGTATGCACCATAGAGCATGGAGATTACAAGTGTAAGTTCTGAAACCACACTGCCTCGATCTGAATCCCACCATTGGCCCTGCTGGCTCTGTGACCTTGGGCAAGTCCCTTAGCCTCTCTCTCCTTTAGTTTCCTTACCTGGAAAGTCAGGAGGTGGGATCAGGTCCTTTCAAAGGTGCTACTTACCCTAACGTGACTGTGCTTGTATTAATTTACTAAAAATACATAAGAAATGATCAGTGTAGCAGTGAGAGGAGGGGATGGGTCCAGGGAGCAAGCATTGGTAGAGAAAGAGGGACCACAGAGTCCTTTCACTCCACTAGAAAAAACAGCTGCTTTTGTTTCTCTTTGCCTTGCATTGGGGTGGCCCTGACAACAGAAAGAGAAGAACACAGAAACTTTGAGCTGTTGTTATATAGAAGGACCGTGTGTTCAGGTATTTGACCGTGTGTTCAGGTACACCAAATAGCCGTGAAGCAGTGACTGGCTAAGCGTTTGATGAAGACTGGATATTGGGCCCCAAGCTGGGACTCAATGAAGTCTAAAGTCTTGGGATGTATCAGCTGGAGCGGACTAAGTGATCACCAGGGTTACCCTGTAACTAGTCTGGAAGTCATTGGCAGTGGGCTTGGAACTAATGAATCAGAATTGCTGGAAACAGGTCCCAGGAATCTGCATTTTAACCAGCACCTCAGATTGGCTTTTTAGGCTTAAATTTTTTTTTAGAATTTCTTTCGATTTTTTTGGCTGCATCATGGTATGTGTTGAGTTTTAAGTCAGCTTTTTCACTCTCCTCTTTCACTTTCATCAAGAGGCTCTTTAGTTCTTCTTCACTTTCTACCATAAGGGTAGTGTCATCTGCATATCTGAGGTTATTGATATTTCTCCCGGAAATCTTGATTCCAGCTTGTGCTTCATCCAATCTGGCATTTCACATGATGTACTCTGCATATAAGTTAAGTAAGCAGGGTGACAATATACAGTCTTGACGTACTCCTTTCCCGATTTGGAACCAGTCTATTATTCCATGTCCAGTTCTAACTGTTGCTTCTTGATCTGCATACAGATTTCTCAGGAGGCAGGTCAAGTGGTCTGGTTTTCTCATCTCTTGAAGAATTTTCCACAGTTTGTTGTGACCCACACAGTCAAAGGCTTTGGCATAGTCAATAAAGCAGAAGTAAATGTTTTTCTGGAACTCTCTTGCTTTTTTGATGATCCAATGGATGTTGGCAATTTGATCTCTGGTTGTTCTGCCTTTTCTAAATCCAGCTTAAACATCTGGAAGTTCACAGTTCACAAACTGTTGAAGCCTGGCTTAGAGAATTTTGAGCATTACTTTGCTAGAGTGTGAGATGAGTACAATTGTGCGATAGTTTGAACATTCTGAGTTTGAAGAAGCTCTGGGAGTTGGTGATGGACAGGGAAGCCTGGCATGCTGCAGTCCATGAAGTTGCAAAGAGTCAGACACAACTGAGCAACTGAACTGAACATGATATGTGGGACCTTAGTCCCCTGACCAGGGATAGAACCCATGCCCCCTGCAGTGGAAGCATGGTGTCCTAACCACTGGATTGCCAGGGAACTCCCTTTAGGCTTAAATTTTAAAACCGCTGATATAGTTCTTCGTCTCACTTTTAAACAACAATCAGCTAGTTATTTTTGTTCTGCTTCCTTCTACACAGGGAGCTAGAAAGTTGGCACAAGGAATATTGTGAGTAAAAAATAGCCAGAAA